>NC_090932.1:1213371026-1214621026 GCF_040938575.1 Ambystoma mexicanum
GGAGGATTCAGCCCCCAGCAATCAAAAAACATAGCGGGCTGGAAGGCAGACTGTTACAGAAGATATATCACACCAGAACTAATATATTTCTCCCCCCTTTTTTGCTCCACCTTCTAGATGCACCAGATGGGTGGAAGGCCCTGACCCTGAATGTGGTAGTTTGTGAATTTACTTACATGGAAGTCGCTGCGTATACAGTGGGACGCTGATAAGAGTGGCTGGACTAATCTAGTTTTGAAGCTTTGCTCGGTGAGGCATGGGGTGCACAGTGTCTCGGCATGGTATGGGCTGTCAGGGGATGTCCATACATTGACTGTTAGCATTTAGATAAAGCGTGCATGTATATTCATTGCTTTTATTGTAATGTCCTGCTTAAGTTTTGACTTTGGGCCCTCTGCATTTTCTGTTTTGACAGAGCTTGTCTCTCTGGATACTCTAAATCCACCACTTCCCCATGCCTGCTGAGCCCAAGTTCATTCCTGCATAAGTATGCTGGTGTGAGACTGGCTCTGTGGTGTAAATGCTGTCTTGTAGCACTGTGTCCAGAGTTGACAATGGTGTGATATCAAATTGATGAGTCACAGCACCACAACCGTCAGATTGTAAAGGTAGGTAAAGTACCCCAAAATAATACAAAAGTAATTTGGAAATAGAGTGCATTAATTGCAAGGAAAAACAGCTTTTCTTTTTGCAAAATACAGCTGGGCGAATCTCTGTGGAACTCTACTGAGGAACATCTTGACAAGCCCACTCAGGGCTACAATATTTAAAGCAAAAAACTGCAAGATTAACATGTTCTACAAATGCAACAATAATTCTAATGCTAACATTTCCATTGGCTATTTTTCATTGAGCCCCTGAAAAACACTATACATTGAACAATATTATTGGAAGTTTCCTTTCTCACGACCACCAAAATAACACTGCTCGAGCATAACACAATTTCATAGTCAGAATAAAATACATCAGTTTCATTGGTTAGCACTCTTCATGGTGTAATTGATCAAAAAAGCTCTACCCTTATTGGACAGCGACAAGTGAGACAGCGTGGGCTGTAGCATCCTACCAATGCGAACCAATCATGTAGTAAGTGGAAATCAGCAAGGTCAAAACTTTGTTGCAACCCATGGAACACCACAATCCCTTCACCATAATTAGCCCACTTGACTTCCCACCCTTCGCACCTGCTCACTCAGCAACTCCTATCTCAATACATGTTGCCAACCCTAGAAACAAACTTTTAGCTATCTTCTCACAGTGACTAACTGTGTTATAAAAAACGACTGAGGCACTGCAACAGGAAATTCATGTCTCCAATGTATTCATTTTACCAAGCCACCTTACTGGACTGAGTGTCTTAACTTTTAGTGGGGGCACTGTGCTCACATACTATTTTTTCATTTTGGCATTGCCACTTTCTGGGATTTCTTGTGTGTCTCACTCTGTCCTTCGGAAGTATTATGTATATCGTCTGGGAAGGCACCAGCTGTCCTGAGGCTCGCTTCAGTCCCCTGAGAATATTCTCCCTCACAAAAAATTGCTGAACACTGTTCTGCATCCCTTTCCACCCTGACCCTGGCTGCTCAGCAGCAGAAATGCAATTTAATTACATAACCATAGCTCAGAAATGTTGCCTAGCAAACTAAATGTCAAAAATCTGCAGCCTTTAACATTGACCTATTCAAACATGGCAGACCTCTTGCTCATTATAACAGCTGACAACTATACTTATTCCAACTGCATCTACATATTCAAAATAAGCCCAAGACACACAACCTTATGTAATAATATTGGTTTGGTCACAAAAATAAATACTTAGCTACACTTGTGTTTTGCTATGTAAAAACTCCCTAAACATGTGACAGAACTATACCTATCCTGTCACACCACAGAAAGCATGTAATCACAGTGTCACTACCATCAGCCTAATACCTTGCTAAAAGAGCTTTCTTAACTTGTACTTGCGCACACATTCATGACATTGTGCTTGCATATTTACAGGATCTACCAGCCACCAGACTGATTAAGTCAAACACGTATTATAATTTAGATCAGAGCTGCTACCTCTGCCTTCAGTTATATGTCCTAAAAGTTGTCAGAAATGCCCAAGTGACCTTTGAACCTGAGCTGTGCCACATCAGAGAATGCTCTGTAATTGTCAGTAGGCTGGCTACAGGCATCTAGGTGCACTATAATTTTAACGTGTAACTATTTGCTTAGTCGTCTTCCCTTACAGAAACTGAATTACTCTTATAAGTTTATATTAATAGAAATCAAAAACTCCTAGGTTTTCACACCGTCTTAGGTGACAATCCATCACAATGTTTCATCACCACACATTGCACGCATGCACAATTGAGGATTGTTCTGGGGAGCGACAGTGGGCATGTTTTGGGATTTTGTGGCATTGACTATCGGAATGTTATGTTAATGTTCCTTTATAATTGGTATATGTCCATTGTGGGTGTCTTCATGCATCAATAGTTGTCCATGTACCCCCATTACCTGGAACCTTTGCCCCAGACTAGAAACCCGAAGCATAGTAGCGCCCAAGTACTTAACAGAATTTAGTCATTGCCTTCTTACGCCTGGAATACCATATAATCAGAAGCGTAGAGATATCTATCGCCAATAATCTGAACTGATTGTGCAAGGCTCGTAACCCAAGCACTAATAGAACTCATGAGGTTGATCAATGCCAAGCGATTATGCACTGTCCTATCAGTCCAAGAAATTCCAATGCTTGCTAATCATACTCATCTGTAATTCCAAGAGCAGGACTAGATACCAGGGGGCTGTGTAGCGTTTATTTACCAATCACACCTATCAGCGAATGTATTTAGCAGAACTACCTACCGGGAACCAATCTAGCAGTAATACCGACCCAAGCACTAATAGCACTTATAAACCTGATCATTGTACTGCAAATATGCATTACGTTATCAATCCAGGAAATGCCCTTGCTTGCTAATCCTACACATCTGAAAATCCCTGAGCATAACTATATACCGAGGAATGTTCTAGCACTTTTTCCTTGCTAATCCAACCATCTGGGAATGTTTTTAGAAGAACTACCGATCAGGGAATCCCTTAAGCAGAACTACCAACTGAGGAAGTCTCTAGCACCTATACAGTAACAACATGAGTTTGGAACAGATATGCCTGTCACCACCCGCCAGTCTTCGCCAAAGCAATCTGATCCAACAAGTCACAAGGAGGACCTTAGCCTAACAGCCAAATCCAAAGGAAGATACCACCCCCTCGATAGGCACTGGAAGCGCAACAGGAACAGTGTCCCCCTGGAAAGCACAAAGACACTCAAAGCCATTAAGCTAACTCTTCCCTCGGCACCAAAAAACAATAGACTGCAGCTACACCCTTCGATTAATTCAGCCTAGCTGCACACATACACATACACCTCCATGTTCCACTCAACAGTCTTTCGAACGCAGCTATACCCCTTGAATCTGGCCTAGCTGCACACCTAGTCTCATTCCCAAACTCCAGCACCACCATAATGCATATTACCAAGTTCATTGGTCTTGCTGCAAACAATAAGGGTGGGTCATTTTATTGTATTATGTTTATTTTATTTGAATTTTTGTTCAGCGCTGGTCCAATCCAGAGGGTCCCAGAGCACCGTACAAGTCATTTTCAATGTTTAGATGTATGTATTCTTCTCAGTGTTTTTAACACATTATTATGTATTCTACAGCAGGAACAAAAGGCTCCCTTATTGGTCTGTAGGAGTGTCTTGTAGGTGATTACTGGCATGGTGGTGGTATGGTATTTCATCAAATTATGTTGTGGGTTGTTAGGCAGAATCACCTTTGGGAACACTGGAGGTAATTAGGACTACAAGTGTAAGCACAATTTCACCTTTGGTACAAGCCTGTACTACACAGTAAAGTAGTAGCGATGGCTGAGCAGCCAGACATCTCAAGAGTTTAAGTGAGCAGTAGAACAAGTAACACAAAGGACCAACCAATACAGTGATTCAAGTAAACACTTACTGAGGGCTTCTTAGTAAAAGAATATACATTTATTTACTCAATCATTTATAAAACATTATACTAGCATAAGCACACACTAACACACCACAAAAATCCAACCGGTAAGTAACTGAACAAGTTTAGCTCAAAAAAGAAGTAGGAGCAAAATCGCACTTTAATACTTAGAAAAGGGAGGAAAAGACAAGGTTATAAGAATAGACAGCCCAAATACATTCATAGGCAGGGCAAAGGGCTTCAGATAAATACAACCAGCAATTCTTCTGAACAGGCCTGGGCCAAAGTCAATGGTTCAGAGTCTTTTGTATAGGATAGTACAGATCTGGTAAATAATGGTAAAGTCTTTGCCACAGATTTGTAAAGAATTTGGCTAGTCGAAAGGTTTGACGAATGTTTAGGAAAGGACAAGCCTTTCGAAGTTGAGAAAAGTTTCATGCACTTTCTCGATGGCTGAAAAGATTTCCAGACCGCGTTTGCACAGTACCTTTTCAATGAAGAAAGCTGTAGCTGAGGCAGTTGTTCCTGGCAGTTCGAGCAGATCTCGCTGTTCCTGTGCTTCAGTCGTGGGCACAAGAAGGAGGATGTTGGGAGGTTCCCGGACTGCCGAGGGAAGAGGCCAAAAGCTGTAGCAAGTAGTCGGTTTAGGGTTTGAGTGCCTTAAAGTCCCCCTGATTTCCTTCCCTCTGGCTATCCGGTTTTCAACAGCACTCTGATGAAAATTCGACCAGAATAGGACGGTGTCCAGGTGGCTTGCAAGTTGGTTGTTCCGACTAAACTCAAGGGAAGAAGTTAACCTTGAAGGGCTTCTCTGTCGTTGAAGTTTCAGTCAATTTGGAACTACAGCAGGGCTTCACCGGTTGTCCAGGAGTTGCAGCAGTCCCCTTCCTTCCTCTCCTCTTTGGTTCTTTCGTTTCAGTGGTCGACTCTGCTTTCCAGGTCCCAGAGATCCAATTTTAAACAGTTTCCACCCATTCATTCAGCCTGGATGTCGCTCACCCAGCAGGGTGGCTGTCCTTGCTAGACAGTCAGCCAGCCAATCACACCAGAGTGCATTCAGGTCTCCTAGGAGACTAAGCACAGGGAGTTTCGGGAACCTCCCTCACATCCTGTCCCACCCCAGACACTCTGGCACCAGAGGAGGGCTTCAGCACAGAAGCCCGCCAAAGAACACGAACAAAGGGACCAAACCTGGTTTGGCACGCAGAGTTACACACAAGAAGGACTTTTCCTAAAAGAAATGGTGAAAAAAGATGACCGGAATCTGTTTTTGCAGATAGGTCTGGGGCTCCATATTGAAAAACATGGCTACCCCTGATTTTGAGCTATCGTTGCTAGCGGTCGCAGAAAATCACAGTAGTTGATCTAAACCACTGCCACCAGCCATTTGAAATAGGAAAAGGTAACATTTAACTGTTAGATGAGTGTATAGACTCAAGGGAAGCTAAGCAACCCCTCCATCACTCTATAGCAAGATAGGGTGTGCTGGGTCAGTAAATTTAAAGAGACTAGTAAAGTCAATTTAACTTCACTTGCCCTCAGAGACAGTAGTCAGTCACAGGGAATGTATTTAAACCTTGGGGGGGGGGGTCTGAAAAGACACCCCTGTGCCCCTGCACTGAACGTGCTGTATGACACACAGAAAAAGATAATGCCACTGGAGTTGTTTTAAAACTCCATAACCAAAGAACACAAAAGTAAAACACACACAAAATACATGGAAGAATGGGAAAAAAAAGGCTCACACTCTTCCCAGGTAAAAAATTAAATCCCAGAAATCCAGCAAAGTTGCTGGGGGTCTCAAAAGGTAAGGGAAATAAGCACATTTGGAGAAGTCCCCCTAACATGGGTGCATGATGGCTTTGAGGAGTGCTCAGGAGTTTCTAGATGTGGGGTCTTCTATCCAGATGATCATATTCTCTACTCTCCTGCTGGTGGCCGGTTGGTATTATGTCAGAACAGAGGCTGGTGATAGAGGTATCACAGGCAGTTCATGGCTGCATCCAGAATGAGTGTTGACAGACATCAAAAAAGGTTTAGACAATAAGGATATTTCCTACCCTAAGACATATCATATTGGAATGGCGGGAATGACCAAACATGTGTTCCCATTGTACGCAGTAAATTGATAGGCGAGCCACATGAACACAGTAGGAGAGAAAAGCATTAAAGTCAAATTGTGAAATACATCCTGGAAGGCTACATGGTTCAGAGGATAATCCTGCATTGGGACAATACTTTAGCAGGACAACAAGACATTATGAGTCCTGTATGACGAGGCTGCATGGCCCTTTTGGTATTGGATTTGTTCCTGCTCGCCAGGGATGTCATTTGGGGTTGGCCAGCGATGGGAGCTGCTACCCCTGGTCCCCCTCTGCTTACCCTAGACCTGTCCTTCCTACCCCTCGGCGACTAGACAAAGAGGCAGTGCCAAGAGCAGATATCTTTCTTTGCCCTGAAAAAGGTGGTTGTAAATGCAGCTAAATGTGCCACAGCTTTTTTCACCTGGAATCTCCATCTCATCAGCTTGAGAAATAATAGGTATGCAGGAAATAACATGAAGCCTCCCATCACTAACAGGTTGAAAATCCATTAGAAAAGAATTCCTGAATGGTTGGGTTCAGAGGCGACTCTGTCTGTGCAGCTCATACTCAGTACTGCAGCAACAGGACATGTATAGGGGCTAGGTGTAGCTAGTTGGGAATTGGTAAGAGCAGCCTGCAGTACTCAGTGACAGCACAGCATGAACACAAATCTCATCAGTGTTTCTCATTGTCTGCTTTGCACACGTATGTGAGAGAGGGTATTCCCAGACGTGGGTCCCTTGCTCGCTGCGCCATAGGGAACCAAGCTGCACCTCACTGAGGAGGCCCAGCAAGGCCGAAACATGTCTGGGGTTGCTTGTGTTTCTGTGCAGACGGGACCTGGCCAAGCAGTTCAGACAGGGCTGCTCCCATCAGTGGCAGTAGCTGACAGATTTGCATATGGCTGGACCACTTTTGCAATGGCGCAGACAGGCTAAAAAACAATGATGTGGAAGGTTGCCCAGAGCAGTGCCAGTCGTTCAGATTAATTCAACAGCTTCCACCACTCACTTTTTTGGTTTCAGTTTGCACACCCAGTGAGCCACTGGGCCTGTGATGAGAGGGGTTTGCCCGAGTGGCTGCGTCCACACAATCCTGCCTTGGCACTGTGTGACTTGACTCAGATCTGCCAGGTCTGCATCCCAGGCACACTGTAGAAAGACAAAGGCAAGCTAATTAATGTTCATGAAGTGGCCCTTTGCCTTTAAAGTAAACCGTCTGTTACTTCCTCAAGCAAGCAAAAAAACCAAAAAAAACATATATATCTGGAAGGATAGCTCAGGGGCAACACGCTGGCTTCGGGACCAAGAGGATGTAGTTCAACATGGGTTCAGTTCCTGTTCTAGTGCTTTGAAGCTGGAGGACACTGGATGAAGCAAGACATAAACGACTAAAGAAAATAATAAAATGGGCCTTTTCTAGGGGTGATGTCATGGAGCTGTCGCTAGTGTTTTCATTAAAAAAAAAATACAATTACTGTAGCATGCAACATATCCTTCCCCTCTATCGCCCATCTAACAAAACATATCTCTGAGTTACTTACGAAAAAAGCAAAACAGGAAGGTGATGGCTGGAAGATTACAAATCATTCATAACCACTGGCACAGCTCTGGGAAACCATCTAGACCATTGTTTATCATCCTGCCAAGCCACTACAGATGCATAAAGACCATATGCAAATCATGATTGGTCCCACTGGAAATGGGGCAATGCAGCATGAGCTGCTAGGTCACATCCCTTCTGCATGAGAACACGTGCATCCCCAGAAAGGTTCCAGCCTCATTGGGCATCATGAGTAATGAGTAGCCTAGGTCTCTAGGCCCAGCAGGCTTTTGTAGGGATCACACTGTGGAACTGCTACTAACATTTTAAAATAAGAAACCCTGCAATTACTGTGACCTCCGACACATCCTCCGACACGTTCCCTCTGTCTCCCATCTAACAAAAATAAATGTGGGTTACTTCCCAAATAAGCAAAACTGAAAGGTGATAGCTGGGAGGTTTCAAATCATTCATTACCACTAGCACCACTCTGAGCATCCCCCCAAACAATCATTGTTCAGCATCCCAAGCCACTATAGGATGGGAAACACCATATTCAAATCAGGCTTGGTCTCACCCCAAAAGAGGCAGTCCAGTCCAAACTCCTAGGTCAAATCCCTTCTTCACGAGACCACGCGTGTCCCCAGACATGTTTCAACCTCATTGCGTGTCATCAGTGAGGAGTAGTCTAGGTCTGTAGGACCAGCAGGCTTTTCTAGTGGTGATGTCATGGAACTACTGTGACCTTCAACACATCCTTTCCCTCTATCTCCCATGTAACAAAATAAACGGTGTGTTACTCACCAAATAAGGAAAACAGAAAGGTGATGGCTGGAAGGTTTCATTTTATTCATAACCACAGAACAGCTCTGGGCAACCCTACAGCAATAATTTTTCTGGTTGGACTTGTGTTTGTCAGTTGCTGTTTCCAGTCCGTGGCCAGACACTTAGCAGACACTGGATGTCTGCGCTTTGGGTTTTAGGCCTCTTCGAGATGCTCTCTCTGTTTACAGTTTAGCCCAAGTGATGTACAATCGTCCGGGTTGTTGTGTGGACGTCGGCTTACATTCACAATAATTTGGTAATATGGGCCTATACACACCAATATTAATGTAAAACATGTTATCAATTCTTGGATGAAATGTACATCATACTACAGTGATATTGTAACCATATTTTTCTTAGTGTGCTGAGAAACAATGCTATGTGATGCCACTTCCAGTTGTGTCAAGGGATGAAAAGTTGTGTGCTATAACTTCCCATGATCCCACTTAGGGTTGGGGTCAAATGACATCACTTCCTGTGATGCCATCAGAGGTCAATGGTCGTGTGATGTCACTTCTGCTACCCCTTGCATTTTGGTGAAATGACGTCCCTGCTACCAGCGCAGGTAAGATGCACTTCAAGAGGGATGGGTAGAAGTGCCAGGGGGGAGGGAAATGCATAAGTGCACTTAACTCACAAATGCAGCCAGCGGGTGGCTCATAAGAACAAAGAGAAGGGACTGTAGGGTTGCAGATACAGACCCTTAAGTGCTGGGGATTCTGGAAGCAGTACAAGGGCAACTGATCATGCAGGAGCCTGGGCCTGAGTTCAGAGGGTGACGAGGTGACCCGTGCGGGGATCAGTCAGGTGCATCAGCATGGGAGAGGAAGAGAGAATGCGGAAGCGAAAAGGAAGGTCTTGAGTTGTTCCCGGAACTAGAGGTGGTTCTGCTCAAGTTTGGTAGAGGCAGGACGTCGGTTCCAGAGGGATGCCCCAGACGAGGAAATACATGCTTTTGGTTTATGGCACTACTCAGAAGAAGGTCCTGCACAAGACTACCTGGTAAAACATGAAAAATAGTGCAATTAATTCTTTAGGGGCAGTCAAAGATTACATACATTGTAAGTAATCAAATGGTGTATCATTTCGTGATGATAAAAAATACATATTGCAGAACAAATAGCCTAAGTTTTCTTTTGTGCTAGTCTTAAATTGAATTCAGTTGCTGTAATCCACTAATCCATCATTTTAGTGACAATAGATGTTTTTGTTTCTAGAAATGAATATGTCTTAGAATGTATTACTAACAGGAGTCGATTATAGCTCATGGATATTGTGCCATGTTTTAAATGAAATGCATGCTATTTGTCAGGCGTAAGGATTACCTTTCTGGATACATGAGAAAATAATAGTCAGAGGCAGTAATAATATGTGTCATCTTTTTATGAAGAGAGAAAACACTTGTTGCTTACCAAGAAAAGGTATTCGAATTATTTGCAGGCAGCCGATTAATATATTAATTTTTGTAAATCATTGTGCCATATTTGCTTGTGACGACAGATGCTTGCAAAGAAAAATTCACAGACTTTTTGGTGGCAGGAAAATTACATGGTGATAATAACAGAGTGTGTCATCTTTATGTGATGAGAGACGATGCATGTCGCAGAGATCCATTCAAAGAATTGTTTAGAGACAGAAGTATATTTATTCAGTTTCTGAAAACTAAGTGCCATATTGTTTTGTTACGAGGGATAAGTCTGAGAATAATGATGATGATGATGGGTTATATAATGATTAGGACCATCCAAGTCTGCGCTGCAGGAACACATGTTGCGGGACACAAACGATACCAGGGAGAAATACAATGCTACAATTGGGAGAGAAAGATAGAGCAACACTGCCTGTTATTTTTAATGTCTTTTCACATAATATGTAGAATATAGAAGTCTTAAACATATGTGAATGGTAGCCAACTCACCCCTCTAACGTCACAATCAGATGGGTTTTGTGGGGCATATCTTAGATTGCCACAAAGAGCATTCTTTACTGACGACAACGATCAACAACATGGCACCACCTAAAATCTGCAAAAAGAACATTCTTTGATTCTGCTTTGTCCTGGGAAAAAAATGTATAACACAACTTTACTGTCACCAGTGATGTTGCATCATCTGCAAAACGTGGATGAACACCAATAAACCTTGACTGCAGCCCACTGCCCAGCAGCCAATCATCATATTCCCAGTACCTACTGTCACCCCAGAAAACACACCTTCAGTGACATCATTCAGCACAGCTAGCCCCACCTTTTCTTCATGCAATAATATTACCCCTACAAAACAGGTCTGTGTGATGAGGTGTTTCACCATTACACAATACCACATATCAGGTGACAGTGTACATTTGCTGCCCGTAACCCAGTATTAATGTTTTAGAGACCTCTAGCTCCATGTATGTGTTATAAATTCTGGGTACTAATGGTTCATGAGTAAAGTTACTCACTGCTTGGAAATTACCAGTCAACCTTAATTTTCATTGAGGCAGTACCAAAAATGTACAACAAGATTCTTTTCTCACTGGGACAGAAACTTTATCAGTCCAAAGGCCAGAAATGATACATCACCATGTACATATGAATCTGTGGACAGAACATTGACTTGAGTTCTGTAAATGCAAGCTTGTTTTACTTATATAGCCCTTCTACCTTAAAGGGGCCATGATCCTTAAGAAATCCTAGAGGTTAGTGAGTTATTTCCATGTGGTGCTGTGATGGATTGCCATTTGGCAAGGGTGTGAAAGCCCTGGCTTTTATTATTTGTATTAAATAATAAATGATTGATGCAGGTAATTCCATCTCTGAAAGGGTTATCTGCTGATCAGATTCCCTTTTATAAGCTCCATGTCAACAAATGATAGTATGTATCTGTGACTTTACACACATCTCCTGCTCTACCAGATATGTCCCTCTGTACCGAAAACTAGGGTGATCATGAGTACCCCGTGCTGATGGCAGAGTGATCGCTAAAGATAAGCTATGTCTGAGCTTTGGCAAAGTGCATGGTGATACTTATGATCATGGCCAATTGATATTGCACATGTGTCAGATCCTGTGAGTCAACTCCTGTGAATCAGCTCTACTGTGGAAGGGAATGTGTATTTGGGTCAGACAGGCCATGACTTCCACAGGGCAAGACAGCAACTCAAAGAACCCAGCCTTCCATTGATTCTCTTTTGGGGGGGCAGTACACCTTCCCCAAAGACAGCCACACAGCAGGCAGCTGTCCTTTGTCCAGGTATCAAAGAAGAACACCCATTCAGGAGGACTAGACTCACATGAGGGTGATGCATATCGAAAGGTCATTGTTTTCAGCAGGAGGGGAGGGGGGGCATAGGATAGGTAGGTGAAGCCCGCTGTGGTGTAAAGGGTGCTGATGTTTTCTGCTATCTGCTGTCTGTGGAAGTGAACTATTACCTATCTGGGAGAAGGCTTTATCCCACTCCAACTTGCGTTACTCTGCCGGCAGGAGCCGTCAGCAGTTGAAGCGAGCGGGGACCTGAAGCCAGCTGATTGACCTGTCACATGACATGTGTCACGTGACACACCCTACCACACCTACAGCAAGTGTTCTTCAAAAGCAGCACAGCACGACCCTTGCGGCGTGAAGCCTGCTGTGGTGTAAAGGACGCTGCTGTTTTCTGCTGTTTGCGGCTGGACGTGGGAAATATAACAGCTCAAACACCATCGAGGGAGGAGTTAACCTACATAAGCTGCCAGCACCTGCGGAGCGGCCGCTGAGTTTTGCAGTCTCCGGCACGTGACGGAGATGTGACGGACCGCAGAAGAAGAGGGGAGGCACTTGAGGAGCCAGCGTTTACGAGGTGAATCAAACAATGGCCTGGAGCATAGAAGCCCCCTGAAACCAGCTCCCCCTTCTTAACTGGAGGTAAGACAGTAACTGTCAAAACTGTAAATACTTCCACTACGAACATTTTGCTGCAGAATGTATCTTCGCATTCATTGATGGAATCTTCAGACCCTCCCAATCTAGTGACTGTGTGTCCCCCCCTTACCATCTCTTGTCGGTGCGATGCAGGATCTGAGCTCAGGGGAGACTTTGGGGAGCAAGCTGGAGCATCGGCAATGTGACTCCTTGGCCCGTCCTGTGCAGCCGGTGAAGGCGCGGGATCCAGCAGAGGGGGGGGTGGGTCCGGGGTTTGGGATCGGGATGCGTGGGAGCTCCCGCGGCACAATCCCCCCCTTCCCAAGCTCTAAGTAATGCAGAGCAGCCTGTGGACAGTTGGTTGGGGCTCCCGGCAGCTGCGGGAGGACCTGTGGGTGTGGTGTGTGCAGAGCGACTGCTGTCGGGCTCGTGTGAGGCCTCGCGTGTTGTGGTCCCCGGGGTGCGTGACCTGCTACTGACTTTGGCTTCGGACTCACAGTGTGTCAAAGAAATACATGTGACAATCGATGTTCATACTACTCCCAAAACTAAGGAGTCCTTCACCAAGTTTAATAGAGGTCAGCTCGCACTATGTTAATCGCACTAATAATTCAGAATCTCTTAAAGAGACATTGAATTCCTCAAATAACGTTTTGGAACACACTGAACTTCTGGATGCTATCACAGAGCCTGAAAAATGTTTAAACTCGACAGATGTGGAAATTCTTCAAACTAACCAAAAAACAACTCTAACAAAAAAACAAACATCACAGTCCCTACGGAAAAATCATTTAACACAAAAGAATACAGCCAAACCACCGAGTAAAAAAGGGAAAAATACGTGGATCCCTGCCAGTAATTCTCATGAAAAAGGAGCCATTCCACAGACCAACGGAGAACGAAGACAAATCGTCAAGAATCTACAAAAAAATTAATCTTAAGCCAAAGAACACACCTGAAGATTCAGCCCTCCTGCACTTCTTTTTTAAAAAGAAACACGATGAGCGGCAACCTCTTGGCTAACTATCGGATGTGGAAATACTACAAGGAGCCGAACTAACTCCAATCTGGAATCAGGCGTTCCCTCAAGTCTTCTCATGGCCTGGCACAGACTTAGAAAGGAATATCCAGCAAGATCCTTCTAAGGAGCAACCGTGCCTCCCACAACGTCAAGGATCGACCAACGTACCGGACACCCCACAGAACAAGGGTATTAAAGGCTCTGGGGCTGTTTTGGAACCAACTGTCAAGGAAGTTACTGCTGAAAAGATGAACTTACAAAAACAATCTTCCCTTCTGCTGCCGCCGACTGACAAAATTATCCTTCCACCAACAAACCAAAGTACCAAAGAGGTTCTCTTGGCCAACAAGAGTAGTGTGCAGGACACACTGACTCCTTTAGTGGCTATGGAGAAAGTTCTGGTGATAGTGCCTCTATTAGATCCAACAAAGGAAGGCTCTCCACAAGAACTAGTCCATTTGAACCCACCAGTACTTAAAGATGCATTGCGGCTCTCAGTAAGTGAACCTAGCGAGTTTTCGCCAAGAAATAACAGTAGTTTGGGCTCCGGGAACATACTGTCACATCTATCTTCAAGAAGGCGACCATCATCAAGACTGTCGGACTTGACAGAGAAGGATTCAACTTCAAAAAAGCCGGATCTGATGGCTTTGATGTCAACCATTACTATTGCATTGGTGCCGTTTTCAAAACTTTACGAGGGGATAAATGACCCTCTCATGGATCATTCCACAGTTATTGCAATGACACATACAAAAATGACTCATCTGGAAGGATACATCAGGGCGTGTGAAAATCAAAAAGAACATGTATGTAATAAAACGACACACAACAGAGAGTCCAGTAAAATCCAAACAAAGGATCAAAGTACAGAAACAGAAAATCTGATCCTACTATCAAGATCAACCCAAACACCATCGACGAATGAGCCGAAATCGATTGAAGTACTGACACCAAACGACACTTGCACAGAAGAAGTGGTCTTACCAAGAAAACGTAATGTGAAAACTACTAAGAAAAGTACACTCCAAACATTGTCAACTTGCTACACCAGGGAAAAAAGGAAAACAGATGAAAAAGACGCAAATCTCACAAAGCAAAATTTTAAAAAAAACAAGGTCAAACACCTGCGTTGTATTGGAGTTGAACGGGGATACAAAAACGCAGGAAATTGAAGAAGTGCTCCCTCCCCATCACAGAATCAGAACGCTCTTAAAGATGTCATATACCCAGTATTCAAGCCTTTAATGAATGCTAAAGGATCAGTAGCAAGGAGCGTAACTTTTGTGGAGAAATCGCCGCCTGCTACTCTAGTTGTCGATCAGACCGACGAAAGTGAAGATGAAAGGGTGCTCTCAGTTCTAGCACAAATAAGAAATAAAATAAAACCGATTGCAACACCTATGCCTAAAGCCCTCCAAGCTGATATAAGGCAGATCCATACACCAGCATGTCGAGTGATTGAACACTCAGGTAATGACCCCGTAGATCTGATGGATCTATCAGTGCATTCAAAAGAAGATCTGGAGCCTGACCTCCACAAAAGAACTGGTCTTTTGTGGATTCAAGGAACCATGACGTCGTCAACTCTCAATTCGCTGACCGTCACAAAGACTCCCAGCGGGTGAAGAAGCACAGGTCATCACTCTCTAGGGTAGGAAGGAAAAGGTTGGACAATTATCATGCAAAAAATCAAAAAGACTATGAAAAAAGGAGAGGCTAGAAAGACTGTGGAAGGTCAAATTCAAGAGAGAGAGCAAATAAGGGGGAAAGGCTCAACTATAAGGAAAAAACTAAAAGTGAAAGAAACTTCCTCCTAAAGGCAATAGAAAAATCAGACAAAGTGATTCTAAACAGAAGGAATATCATGGTTCTGTTCCAGTGTATTTCCTCACTAAGAGTAATCAAAACAGAGGATTTAGAATTGTGGAGTTTGGAACTAAAGGTAAATTGGACAACATCTTTTTTCACGTACCTTACTTGGTGGTGCGTCTTCTAATATTACAAGCAGTGGAAAGCTTCATTATTTTAGGCTACGACCTAACTGAATGTGGCACAAATGTGAGGATACCGGACTCTAAATTGATCCCTAAACCCAAGACAGATACCTCGCAGTATCCGCTTTGTAAACATAAAACAACGTATCATCCCAGCACAAGAATAACTGACTCTAAAGAAGCAGTTGTTAGGGACTATGTGCCAACCAAGAGAAAGAGGATGCTGATTCTGTAATAATCATGGAAGGGGAATGCTTTCCTTCTGATAAGACCTCAACAGGAACCCAAACATTTTCAGAAACAGACACTACCAAACCGTACTTGGACCCCCTGAACCTGGGTCAAATACACAACGGCCCTTTGAACAAACTAACGATAACTTTTGCACCGGAAGAGTGGCGCCTGGGAGTAATCGACAAGCAAAACAGGGAGAAAGAACCAAGTGCAACAAAGAAAGGGAAGCAATGGACCTGGATCTCGAGAGCCCTAGAGTTGGGAAACCGAAGTTAGCCACTCCAGGAGGGCAAGCTACAGAAGACCTACTTGTGGCCCCTCACACAAAGAGTACTCTTCTGAAATTCGGCTCCTGGAACACAAGAGGTTTCGATCACTTACTGAGACCCTCTGATGTCCACTTGGGAGAGTATGATATACTAAGTATCCAAGAGCCATGGCTAAGGGACCAACCATACATGGACAGATTTGAAACTTACTTGGCACCAGCAACAAAGGGACTTTTTGGCCGCCCGTCCTCAGGCCTTTTGACCCTAGTAAGGTCATATAACGAATTACAAGTTACAAAGGTGATTGAATCATCTTTATTTTTTCAAGACCTCCAATTAAAGTGGGAAGGGAGCCACTGTCATCAGGCTCGTTCCAGCGCAGAGGAGATAAAAAAAATCCTATGGCCCAAAGTGATGAACAATTTTTACACAAAGCGAACTTCATTCTTCATTCTTCAGAAAATCTCTTCGGAACACGATTTGGCTCATCTGATATGTGGTTATCTAAATTGGTCATATCCAGATGCTACAGAAGGAACAACAATGTGCCATTTGAACATTTCGGCAAGCAAGAGAGGAATCAGGTGGGCAAAAATAATGAAGGTTTATGATATGTTAAACCTTCACTCTTTAAGAGGAAGTAAGGAAGACTTCATACCAACTTTGGAAAAAGGTGATTCAAGAGCGACATTAGATCATATCTTTGTCACCCACAAACTTCTTTCACGTATCACCAAATTTCGAGTTGTACCCACCGAAACAGTGATCACAACCTGTTGGAATTTACGTGGACATCCTTTCAGGAGATAAGAAGGCGGATGCAGTCTGAAATGGAGGAATAAATAAAACACAAACTGCTCAGGACTTCGCACAACACCTAAATATGTATAGGTATACGGTTAAGAACTTAAAGTCTAACTTGACTGGCTTTAGCCATACATATGACAAGGTTTTGGTCGAAGAGAGGAAGAAACTAAGGAAAACTCTCCATCTGGCAAAGGAAACAAAGTTCATAAAGGACTTGCAGTTGGCAGCCTTGGCGAAGAAGGCCTATAAAAACTGGCTAAAAGCGCATAAAGCGGTTATGTACCAAGCAGATGCCGAAGCACATTTTCGGCTGTTAAATGGCCGCCATTCAAGGGACTTCTGGCAAACAATAAAATCATCAATAAATGGCTTGGCAAATAGACTACATAACTGTGTTGCTGAACAGAATTGGATGTGCCACTTCACAGAACTTTTTAAAAATCCTAATTTAGAATATCAACATCCCCAGCCTAAATCCGAAGTGGAGTGGACGATACCTATTGACGTAACATCTATTGTAATGAAAATTTGAAAACTGAAAAATTCAAGAGCCCTGGTACCGGACGACGTAACAAACACACATTTGAAACAAGCTTCGGAACAATGGGTGGTGTTTGTTAGAGCTGTCTTTGATAGAATTACAAGAACAAAATCAATACCCCTATCTTGGAAAAAAGCAACAATAGTGCCAATCTATAAGGCTGGTCCTAGAGATAACCCTAAGAATTATAGACCAATAGCCTTGCTTGATGTTATTGGCAAGCTCTATAGATCTACGTTATTGGACCTCTTTCAATTCTGGGCTACAGACGCAAACGTCACTGACCCATTCCAATCAGGTTTTGTAAAAAATCTCGGAACCCTGGTTAATATACTCTTTATTAACACCTTAAAGGAGAAGAAAAAAGATGGAGGGCCCCCAATTTACGTGGCCTTTGTTGACCTGGACCAGGCTTTCGACCAGGTCAACAGGGAGCTTTTCTGGAAAAAGCTAAAAAGAAACAAATGCCCAGATTTCATCTTGGAACAAATTCAGGCACTCCATACGGAAACATCAATATCTGTAAGACTGGACCAACAAAGAACCATCTCCAAACCTATTCTTACATCAAGAGGTGTCAAGCAGGGCTGTCCCTTGGCGCCGACCCTGTTTAGCGCGTACCTATGGGACTTCAAAGACACAGAGCCACAGGTCAGATCCTTACTGCCGAAGTTGGGTGGGACTAAGATTTTGCGTCTTTTATACGTGGACGATCTAATCATCTTAGATTAAACTCCAATTGGCCTCCAGAGGCAGCTTGACAACTTGAGTGCGTATATAAGAAATAACAACCTGGAAATCAACACGCTGAAAACACAGATTATGATATTCCAAAAATCATCCAAAGTAAAGGCCAACTTTACTTGGATTCTGGAGGGAGTAAAAATTCAGACGGTGGAAGAATTTAAGTACCTGGGTGTCACTTTAAGCAACAACCCAACAGACAAAAGTCGTTCCTCCGATTCTATACAGAACAGAGACTGTCTTAACCCTTCCGGACGATCTATGGTAGAAACTTGAAAGCCTCTTCTGGAGGAGCTTGCTGACTCTTCCATCACCAAACCCAATGGTCCTGATCAGAAGGGAGCTCTGCGTTTCATCATTAAGTGCCATCCTAGACAGAAATCGTCTAAGTCTCTTCAGAAAACTGATTATCCCTAAACGCCCAAAAATTGTCAACATTATTCATAATGAACTGTATGATCTGAACTCTAGTGTTTTGAAACCATGGGCACAGAAAGTTAATGACTGATATAGGATCCACGGAACTTGATCTTATAAATAATCCAATAAAAGTGACCACAAAACTAGATACGTGGCACTGGATAAAAACCCAAGACTCTGCTTCAGCGTATGAGTCATTATTGCACCTTCTACTGGAAAGCAGGAAACTGAACGACACAAGAACGTATCTGAGGAAATTTCCAAACCGTCAGTCCCGGCAAACATTTTTGATAGCTCGTTTGAATATCATTGCAACAAATGAAGTTAGAGCCATCAGAGGGATTTCAACCTCATACTTATGTCAGTTCTGTGAGATGACGGAACAAAGAAACTATCAGACATCTCTTTTTGGACTGTAAAGGTCTGGAGAAAGAGAGATCAACTCATATGATACATATGTTCAAGGACATATCTCATTATGACGAGGAGTTCTGGTGGAACAGCTTAATGGAGGGAGAGAGAAAACAGCTAATTTCCTTTTCATTTCTAGTTTAATTCCTCTTTCTCCCTTCTTAGGAACTTTTAGGATCGTATGCCTTTTCTTCATGAAGGATGTAAGAAATGTTTGTAAAAAAATGTGCAAACATTTTAAATAAAAAAAAAATAGGATTGATAGGAGTGCTCTGGACAATGGAACAAGCCTTCCAGCATTTTGTTTCTCAGCGTCTCTCTTTTCCTTTCTTATCGCCTCCTTTTCCTTTGGAGCAAGGCTAGGTGAAAGATCAACAGGTAAAAGTCCATTCCAGCAAGGAGCAAAGTTTGATCCCCTAAAGCAGGCTAGCATTAGACCAATGGCCCGAGGACTTGTGCCTTTTAAGGAAGGGTATGACACCCCTTCAGCAGAATTCCCCGAATTCCTCAGGGATCCTTTAAAACTGAAGAGGCATTCTGAAAGTTCTCACATGTACTTCCTTTGGTACAGTTGCACTGTCCCGGAGCAGTCCAAAACAGAAGGAAGATCTGTCCCCTAACCATTCCCAGGGGACATTGGGAGTGACCAGTGCTGTGGACCAGGGCGAACCATTATGCAACAGATTGTCTATGGCAGAACAGCAGACTCTGAACTGGTGTATCCTGTCCTCGAATCCTTTGAAAACGCCTCACAGCAACCGGAGGGCGTGACCAGCTAAAGCTCCCTGTTTTCCCACACCAAACCAGTCACTCCATGCTGCCAGAATCCTGAAAAATAGGGAAGTGCTTGTGCTGGTATCTTGGTTCCTTCAACCAGATGAACTATTGCACTGCCTCTAAACTAACTCGACACTGCATTGTATCCAAGCAAAGCAAATCACCATTTAGGCCAGAAACCTGTGCTCACTGACAGAAACCAAACAAAATCTCTGGAGGGTCACTCGTCGAATCTAACAGGGGTTTACAAACACAGATCAGCCCAACTAGCCTGAGAGCCACCTCCTCATTGACTGCATTTTGACGCACCCTCAATCATCACTTCGACAACGTTCACCGGCCGAAATGGAACGCTGGAGTGTCACTCGCTGACCTCTCCCAGCGACTAAAGCCTAGCCAACTGCAAAGCATTCTATGGACCGCCCACACCTGCATCACTTCAATCACCACTGTTCGCCACATAGAACACCCTTATTCTTCCCTACTCTATGCCCGATTGATGTCAGGACCTCCATGATTCCACATCTCTGATTGAGCCCGATAAGCTTGCATCAACATTCGAACCTGGGTCTGTGTCAGCCTACCAAGAACTGATTCTACGTACTTGACATTGAACCTCCCCACGGTCTACTTGGACCAGAGAGACTGCTTGCTCCTGTTGTATACCCAATATCCTTTCTATGGTATTACTTTGACTACCAACCATGGCATAGAGTGTTACCTTCTCCAGTCCTGTCTGTTGCATCTTCTCTGTTCTTTCTTTTGGGGAGGGGTTTATGTACAGTAACATCTTTTCATTCTACTTGCAGATTGTGTGTTTCATTACCCTTGTTTATATTTCTATAGAACCTTGCTTGGACATTCTCTTTGTTTTGGACTGTGATAGTGTGTTGTTTGGGTCACTATTGCTTCACCTTCACACCTCCCTTGAGAGTATAGCTTTCCCTCAGCCCACGTTAACACAAAAGGTGAAAGAGGTTTATCTCTTGATTGGTCCTGTTTTGACTTTATGATTGCATTGGGTTTTGGTTTGTAGAAATGTGAGGGCCGAGTAGGCCATTTTACCCCTAATCATTATTTTGCTCCTGCGAGGCAGAATCCAATTCATCACAGACAACAAGCCACTCTTTGTTTGCAAGGAAGGCAGAAGCCACAGGAGAATTGAAATCTGGGTGAAGAGAGAAGATGAAGGACATAAAGGCACAATGGTTAAGCCCACACCACTCAGAGCTGGATCCTGTGTCTGCTGACAATGGGTCCAGTAGCCTTGGTACCCTATTAATTGTCCAGACAATGCATGATCCTTTCAACATGCCCTTCAACTCGTCATGGCATTACTCAATAGTAGTTCCCCTCCTGTCAAGGAAATGATGGCCATGGCCCAGAAGACTAGCTTAGACTTGAGCCAGGGCTGCAATGCTGGGAATATGATGCATCAATTGCGGGAGAACATAAATGCCACCCAGTGGAATTCTACTTTACACTAGTTGGACCAGCTAAGAGAAAAATGCAGGCCACCCCTGATTGTTTTAACAGTCACAGCCCATAATTAGATGTGCCATTCTTTAATTTTAACAGTGGCAACTGCTGTTGAATATCTGTTGCCTTCTACAGCCTTTTAAGGTGACCATGAAGAGTATTAGCTAACACACCGAAGCACACAATGTGATATTGTTACTGGTGTATTTGAAAGAACACAATCTATCGAACATGATAAGGGCCCATGATTTGGCTGCTGAATTGACAGAGCATAGCAGTGGAGTAGTGTGCTATCAACCTTGTGTGTGAACCCTTGCATAGCTTCAATGAATGGCAACACAACATATGCACCTATTCCCCCGCCCATCATTAGGTAGGGTTCTAGGAGACATGATGTTATTGAAGAACACTTACTACATGGACATAACAACTCTAGGGCGTTCTTAGAGCAGTTCAATTATGCAAGCACCATGTAGACATTGAGGGGCCGATTCATGGAACAAACGTGCGCCGAAAATCCATGCGCAAGCAGGCGCAAGGGAGCGCAAGCATGAGAAACGCAGCGCACGCGCACTCGTGCGATTCAAGGAAGACGCTGCGTGTGTTTCCTGCTGTCCGTGCGCCCAATCCAGCCATGGCGCACGCAGGCATACACGGCGTGCGCCACGCGCACAGCAAAAGCGCACATAGCGCGGCGCACACAACCAAAGTGGGCGGAACAGTGGGCGTAGCACGCGGAATGGGGAACAACGCGTGAAAAAGAAGGCGTAACTGGGGAAGTACTGCAGGGAACTACATGGAACGCCCACACGCACGCGAACAACCCGTATTCATGGATCCGAATACGGGAAACCCGCGCACGGCAAAAGACGTGCACAGGCGTCAACGCGTCCGCCACACGAAGGCAGGCGGAAGCGTCCCCACGCACAGTACAAAAGTGTGCGCAAACAACAAACACGTATATACAGCTACGATGAATGCCCCATTTGTCGCAGCACTGATCGTGGGACACCGCAGGAGGAGGAGAATAGCCAGGGCACGCATATTCGCACCACGGACAAGCCTTTTTGGGATGCCTGACGACCAGGTCTATGGCAGGTATAGGTTTCCACCCCATATCATCCTAGACCTGGTTAGGGAGTGGGAAGATGACCTTACATGCCCCACCCTTTTCTCCCAAGCATTGAGCCCTTTGGAGAAGGTGCTCAATGTCCTGCATTTTTTGGCCACTGGGTCATTTCAGCGGACTACTGCCATAGTGGGGGGGGTCTCACAGGCCACGCAGTCACGCTGCCTACACCAGGTACTGGCAATCATGACAGCGCGCCCCTCAGTCCGCAGGCACATACACATGCCCAGAACACCCGCAGAAAGGCAGGCCGTTGTCCTGGATTTTTTCAGGGTGGCACACTTCCCCAAAGTGCTCGGTGCCATAGATTGCACCCATGTGGCCCTACGTCCACCTAGGGCCACTGAGCACATCTACCGAAACCGCAAGCACTGGCATTCCATCAACGTACAGGTGGTATGCGATGCAAAGGGAATCATCACCTCTGTCTATGCAAACTACCCTGGCTCCACCCATGACAGTTTCATATACAGAATCTATGTATATCAGTCCGCCCTGAGCCGGGCCCTGGAAGCTGGACAGCATGGCGACACATGGCTCCTAGGTGAGTACAAATGCCCTTGCACATGCATGCAAGTCACACACAGACAAATACCCAAACCCTAATAATCTCAACTATTATCACCTCCCCAGGGGACAGTGCCTACCCTCTGAGCAACCACATGATGACGCCAATCCGGAACCCCACCACACCACCACACCACCCCAGGTAAGATACAACGCCGCCCATATTGCAACCAGGGCCATAGTGGAGCGCACATTCGGAGTGCTCAAGTCACGTTTCCGCTCCCTTGACCGCTCTGGCGGGCAACTACTCTATGCACCCCCAGTAGTGTGCAGGATCATTGTGGCAGCATGTGTCCTGCACAATGTTGCAACACGGCAGGGCGTCCCGGTGGACTTGGTGGTGCCCCCACATCCCCAACCACAGGCACAGGCGCTGCCCATGGGAGGGGACAGGGCACGTGGCGAGGAAGCCCGGACCCAGCTTGTGGACACATTTTTCACCTAAACTCCAATCCCTGCGGAGTGCACACAGGCCTGTCACATACCAGGTGACAATCAATGATGACGAAGAGACAGTCAACTGTCACAACCCTACCACCCTGAGATAGTTGCCATGGAAGTGCCACATCGTCTGCATCCCTAGCTACTTAAACACAAGCTATCCTGTGTGACCAAAAGGCACACATATGACATATGACATGATATGGCCTATACACAAGTATTTCAAGGTGCGGTGAGGCAGGCAGGGGGGAACAAGGGAAGACAGACAACGGTACTACTAGGCCACGTGTCATTTAGATTGTGCAAGTGCAGGGGTAGGGGGAAGGGAAAAGTGCAAGGGGAAGGGGAGGAGGGGGGAGTGCAGTACAGGGGAAGTAGACCAAAAAACAAATACATAGGTCGGCTGGTGGCAACTGCAAAGGTAAGTGCAGACAGGTGCTGGGAAGGGGGGGCTGTAGGGATAGAGAGACAGTCCCGCAGTGCAGGGGTTGCCAGGGAGGCAGTGCAAGTGGAGAGTGGCTGGGCCAGTGACCGAGTTCGGTGAGAGTGGCCCAGTTGCAGTTCCAGTGCAGTTCCAGTGAAGAATTCCGCAAGGGAGAGGCAGAGAGAAAGCAGAAGCAAAGAGGAAGGTCTTGAGGTGCTTCCCGAACCGGAGATGGTTCCCCTCAAGTTCAAGTGAGGCAGGAAGGCTGTTCCAGAGGGAGGGCCCTGCCGCGGAGAGAGATCTACCCCCAGCTAGTTGCTCTGAGAAGCGGATGACCCTGACATGCAAGGTGTGCATCACACACACCTGCAAAACAGGCCATGCCATCACTGTCATGTCACTCAAACCCTCCCAAACCACAATATGACATGGCAAGCAATACCCATACACCAACAGAGTAACGATAAGGTACACATTGCCATGTCCAAAATCTACAGTGGCATCAGACAATGATGCCTGACCTGGAATCAGATGAAATGACAGACCAACAACCTCCCACCCAAAATAAGACATTTCCAAATGCATTACAAGAGTTGTAGATGTAACATAACAATGAATGCTTGTCTACATGCACATTGTGCATTGCAAAATGAACACTGCAGCTTCTGTGTGCTGTGTCCTACTCCTGCAACACACTGCTCAGCGCACAGCACAGTGAACAGCCATTGTGTGTGATGCACACCCTGAGCATCACATCTAAGTGACAGACCACATCAAAAAGCAAATTAGGCATGTACAGGATCCATAATTGGTCACAGAACATGTGCTGCAGGGACACAGTGGCCACCAGAAGGCAAACACTGTACACGTGGATATGCAAGGGTGGGAGTACATGTAGTGCATCAGAGTGCAAGTGCATCTGCACTCCACATATGCATGTGCACTCAAGTGACCATCAGTGTTCTCTACACATCACATGTGAACATTCACCATGTGTACACCCCAGCATGTCAAACCACAACTATCCCCTCGTACCTGAAAGGTAAACACAACACATGAACAGGCATTGATCAGCAGAACACAACATGTACATAGGATACCACCATTACAATGTCAGAGTTCCCATCACACTACAGGGCAAGGCAACTATCAACAACAACCCCCCCCTCCCTCACAAATGACCATGACCCACTGAACAACTGCACCTGGGTCATGGAGCCTTCAAACCTCAATTCCACCTGGCCACAGGATCACCTTTACCCTTCGTCACCATCTCCCACCTTGTGTGTAAAAATGTGCCTGCACCCTCATAATCCACACTCATTTCCAAAATCACAAAATCCAAGCCAGAAAAACGAACCAGAACACCCTCCAGTAGATGACTTGACGTAGCAGTACTTCACAAAGGCCAAGTACTACCACAATGATGCAACAACCAAGGTAGCACAGTAAAACAATGTCACAACAGGATGTGAACCATGTGTGGTACATGACATAGGATGATGCACCATGAACGGATGTGTACTGTCACAGGTCCCGTGTACAGGCGCGGGAGTGTCACGAAACAACCACCCCCACCGTGTCCCGGGTGCCTGCAAGGTCAAACTCACACAGGCCCCAGACACCCTGGTGGGGAAGGAGGTTCAGGGATATGCAGTCGGGACAGGTGTTGACACACTGCATGACTGGAATGAGTGGCAGGAGAGGGGAGGAGGAATGACACATGAAACTAGAGAATGCACGAAAATGTACTACCTGCATGAACACATACACAATCCAAACAAACTTGGACATCATTGTCATGGCCTTCTGTAGTCCAGGCTTAGGAGTGGTACGAACCAACCACCCCCTCTAGGGTTTTGGCGCCTGCAAGTTCGGGGCTTACACAGGCATCCGCAACCCCAGCGGGGAAAGAGGGTTAGGGAACGTTGCTTGGATAGGTACGGGAAGCAGGAACACCGGGTAGAGGGTACAGGGTTCAAAATTGCATAGGATTCCGGGTGATTAGGGGGAAAAAATCATACCAAATTGAACCACACATACATCCATGCATTAGTACATCCCCAGCAAACCTATGCAGAGCAGTTTGAAAGAAAAACAACAAGACACTTAGCTCTGGTTTTGAGTGCTGGCCTCCTGCCTGCGCACTCTCAGGGCCGGTTACAGGAGCACTGCAATGCTGCAAAGAGAGCCACAGTCAACAACCTGTACGTGCCAATTACACAAAAACACAACAACAAACATGCCCCATAGCAACAAACTACTCTCCAAACAGACAATCTGGTGTAGATGCTTCATACACATATATAACATTACCCCTGTGACGGGTCATACACAGTCAATGCAGTAAGTTAGCCGCCGGTGGGTGCGTGGCAAATGGAACACCAATGTGTCACAATTCACACAACATGCAATGTTCCCTGGGTAAGCAGACAGACCCATTTAGCAAGCCATGACTTCTGAGCAAGTTGCGTACCACCATGACCGAAACAAAGTTGGCAGTGCATTTATCATAAAGTACATGGAAATGATATGCACTGCACCCGAGTATGTCCCTTGCTGTATGTCCCTGTGAGCTGCCCCTTTCCATATCTCGGAAGGCTACATGGTTGATACAAGTGCCTCAATGGACCTTGGTGTACCGGAGGGTATGTGCCAATGCCCCTGCACGTGTCACAGACAACCTTACAGTCAACAGCCATCAGTCCACCAACACATGTGAGCTGCATTGTGTGCTTCAACACCAATATTCGTCTAAGCTCACCCTCAGTGCTGTGACTAAGCCTGCATGTGCAACTCGCCTGGTGCAAGCTTTGCTGTGTTGTGGCCCCCCTGTGCTGCTCACCTTGCCTGGAGTTCCTTGGAACACGTCAGCAGTTCTAGGATGTAGGTCTGCAATCCCTGTGCCTCTGCTTGTGCACACATGTGCATGTGGGCACCAACAAACGTGTCCAGAATTCCGTCGTCCAATGGGCCATGTCTGCTGGCAAAGGTGCTCTGGAGGCTCATCCCCCTGCAGAAAGGGCATGAAATACATGATTAATGCTTCAAAGTCATCTGTGTGTGTCTCATCAGGCATCTCATTACTTGACCATGTCAGAGAGTCACATCATAAATCACACCATCAGTCCATCTTTCACATCCAAAGTGTGGAACACTATCTACAGCATGAATTGCAACAAGCACGTGTACAGTAAAGATAAGAAACATACTACACAATGCATAGCAATTAATGTACACATTAATCATGACACACCCCATCTAGCAAAAGCTGAACAGTGAACAATAACACCAAAATCATCCCCACTAGGGGTGTAAACACAAGTCACACAGCACCAGACATGCCACAGATATGACAGTCCAAAGCCCTTGTGTAAAAGTCTGTGACACTGAACCATCCTTGCGAGCCCATGGATAAGGGAGGCAGGAGTGGCATATGTGAGTCAAGGACCCCAAGCAGCAAACACATACACAAGACAAGCCTGAAGGGCCCAGCTGGAACAGACAGTGGATGCCTTCGAAAGCCACAAAGCACTGCACTGTCACATGAAAGCACAATAGACAAGCAATTTTAAACTAAATCAACTATTAACTAATTACACTAACAATGGAAAACCTACATTACCTAATTAAACTAACTATCAAACAGAAACTTAACTAACTAAACTAAAAGAAAAATCAAAAATGGCCACATACGACCCGGGGGGAGGGGAGGCACCCAGGAGGTGGGAGGTACAGGGTGCTGCTCAACATCCACATGCGATGATGCTGAGCCAAAAAAAAAACCTCCATGGGCTCAACGCCTGCACAGCCCGACCTATGTGGGAGATAGATGGTCGTCCAAGTCTGGCTCATCCTGGAAAGGAGGACGTGGCACAGTAGCCTGGCCACGCCTAGCCGCAGCTTGCCCCTCTTCAGCAGCAAGTCTGCCGGACGGGTGAGCCTGGTTCTGTGTGGCGATGTGACGTAGGTCTGCATGCAGAACCTCACGTGATACACGTGCTTCCTCTTGCAAGGTAGCACGTGTAACACGGAGTTCCTCCTGCAAGGCCTGGCTGGACAACCGCTGCACCTCCCGGCAAGCCTGTAGCTCAGCCGAGATGGTACGCTCAAGCTGTGCAAACCTCTCCTCTGCCTGCTGCCTCTGGGACATCATAAGAACACCCAGAGTGGATCTGAGGGAAGCATACTCCTCCCTCAGGGCATCCATGTGCGCCTCTGCGTGAGCAGCAATTGCTTGACGCAGAGACGACATTTCAGCCTGGCGTGCCCTGTCTGAGGCCGCCATGCCCAGCCTGAGCGAGCAGGCCATGGACCGTGCCGCCTGCTGCTGGAGAAGCACCTGCCTAGCAGGGGGGAGCACAGATCGGGCCACACGCTCCATGCTCTCAGCGATGTTCTCCATTGCTGCCCCCTGCCGTTCGGAATTGGCAGTCATGTCTTGCTCCCACTCAGTATACTGCGGTTGGGCGTGGCGACCGCGTTGCCGGGCTTGACCCCTGCGGGACCCAAGGACCGGGGGTCCTCGCTGTGTTGGCACCGCCCGCGGCTGCACGACTACATGCCCCCGTCAACGTGATGTCCCAGGCACATCAGTGACTGGTGTGGAGGGTGACCCTGCGTCCCGATCCACCACGAGCGGAGGAACCAAGACTGTCTGATCCCTCAGTGCAGGGGCCGCAGACAGAGGAGTGTCCACATCAGAATCACTCACCCCTGACACATGGACTTGATGCTCATCCAACTCAACATGGACATCAGAGTGACCGAAGCATTGCATTACTTACACATCAGAACCATGTACACGTCACATGTAGCGGCAATCATGCACAACACATCCCACAAGTGAAACACACATGTCCTCAACAAACACGCATCAACACTCACTGGACTGCGCATCAAAGTCCAGCATCTCTCCCACTCCTTCGACGAATTCAGGTGGTATGAACTCCGCAACAAGAGCCTCATGCGGAGTGAGCTCTTCCTCCTCTGGTGCAGGCCCACCGCCAGTCACCAGAGTCAAGTTGTAATTAGAGGCACGCTTAGCCTTAGTGCTGCGTTTCATGTCATTCCAATGCTTTTTGCACTCTTTCGCCGTGCGCAACTCATGGCCGAATGAACTGACATGTTCCGCAACATGCTTCCAGTGGGTGTCACGTTGGGCAGCCGTAGTCTGACTATTGGCACGCACAAGCATGTCACGTAGTCCACGAGGAATTCCAGTTCCTGCTTACAGAAAGGCTTCTTCCTCGACGTGCAGGAGGTCGTGGCTGTGTGTGGGGTCCCAGCCTGTGCTGCAGGTGCAACCTTCCTCCTCTTGGACTGTGGCGCAGACCCTGGCTGGCTAATGCCGCCCTGACCAGTATGGAAAGTGGGTTCGGTGGATTGAGCCAAGGGAGTGGCAGGTGGAGGGATGACCAAAGGCCTGACTTGTGTCAGTGGCAGCTGGGTCCCCACTAATGGACCCGGCGCAGCAACATCAGCTGTGGCAGGGTCATTGACCGCAACGAACCTGGTTGGCAGACTCACAACCGGGGTGCTGTTGGGTGCATCTGCCCCTGGACTTGCCAACACCCGGCTGTTCGGGGCAGCAGATGACATGTCTGCCCCAGGGACACGTGTCTTGGTCTGAGCAGCCCGGCCTGCCCCTATGGTTTCCCCCCTAGCCTGTTGGAGATCTACCAAGGGCTCCTCAAGTGCCAACGTAGCCTGCACTGGCAGACCCCGAGCCTGGGTGGCTGTGTCCACAGCTGCACCTGCAGCTACCACTACACTTGGGCCCGTGGCAGTCGATGGAATGGACTGCCGGGTCAAATGGGTGCCAGTGCCAGATGCAGGAGCTGCATCCCCCGGAACCACAGGGGGTGGTGGAATGACTGCACTGACACATGGCACAACATTGTGCTCAAGTGGCGCACCCCTGCCTCTTCCCCCTCTGTTGCCGCCCTGGACACCCTGGAGTCCCCCTATTCCCTGGTCAGCACGGCCACAGCCCCGACCACGCCCGCCACGAGGAGGACGCCCAGCTGAGGCACCCCTCACCGTTGGTGGCCGCCAAACCATGGCACAGATGTAGTAGTGCTGGCACAGATGGAGTGATGCCAATGGGAGGTGTACACCACAATTGACCTGGGCAATTGGGGTGAAGGGGGTGGGAAGCAAGATGTTAACAGCCCCCGTGCACCTGCAAGGCTGTATGTGACCCCGGTGATGTGGTGACGGGTCACGCAATGCTCAGGCACCCCAAAATGCAGTAAAACCGTGCACGCAACCCTGCAGCCTACGTGCGTGGATTCAACCTCCCTCAGTATGCTGTGGCACCCAGTAACACGAATAACGCGTACGCGTGGGACACGCAGGCTACTATAACATCGAAAATGGGTGCGATACACAGGGGCACCTGCAGTGGGAAAAAGAGCGTGTGCGACTCACCGTCTGACTAGCGCGATGCAGAAAAACACGCGTAGCCAATACCCCCGCCAAAAGAAGAGATACGTCCTTGATAGCTGTGAAGTTGTGATGGCGCGCAAAACAACAGGAAGCAGCAACACACGTCGGTCTCCACGAAAGGCACGTACAGCGAACTGCTGGGCCCGCTCACCTTTAACCCGTGCTGAGGGAAACGCACGCGTGCGTCACGTTACTTACGCGCATGGGCCCTTTCCTCGTATTACACGCGGACGTGCAGTTTTTCACGCGCGCTGAAATGCCCATGCACGCCTGTGCGCGTCACGTCACAGGGGCGCTTGCGCTTCACGGGCCTTCTGTCCAATGAAATTGCGTATGCGTGCAGACGCGCTTATGCGCTAAGGGCCTTTCCTCGAATTACACGCTGACGTGCCGAATTTTCACGTGCCAAATCACTCCGTATAAAGCTGGCCACGCGTAAGCACACGGAAGACCACGCTCCTGCCCAGAAGGCCGAATTACTGCCCCCCAGAGTCCTGAGCATGCTCCCACCTGCCATCTGCTGCTGCCTGACTGCCTGCTGCCCACGTGCCCTGCCATTTGCTGCCTGCACATCAGCCAGGGGTGCTGTTGCTGTGACCACCCCTTCTGGAACTGAAGACTCCCGACTGGGATTCCATCGCTCCACAGCCAAGCACCAGGACCCAGTTGCCCACCCACTCCTGCCTCTGGGGTTGTCATGTCGGGCACTGCAACATCTGGCACCACTGACAACCCCCGGCCAGAGAGGCAGAGGGGCACCAGCTTCAGTGCCACCGAAGTTGGTGTCCTGGTGGAGCAAGTCCTGGGGCAGTATGATGCCCTCTTCGGAAGTTCCCGCGCCGACAAGGAAGGACGGACTCGGATCTGGACTGACATCGTGACTGCCATCAACGTGGAGGGGGTGGCAGTCCGCGACTTCCAACATGTCAAGAAGCGCTGGGAGGACTTCAGGTCCAGGACCCTGAACAAGGCGCGGCGCCTCTTGAAGGCAGCGGATGCCAAGGGGCGCCGGGGCCACTTGTCAGAAGATCAGATGAGGGTCCTGGAACGCATATCCCCAGCGCTCCATGTCCAGGTCCTTGAGAGGCAGACCCGTCTGGAGTCGAGCAGTAAGTGTACATGCATCCTGATTGTGAGCTGTGCGTGTGGTGATGTTTCAGTAGTGTGCAGGTTGCACATCTGTTTGTATGGGGTCGAGTATGGGTGGGGGTGTACAGGGCCATGGGGCTAACACATGCGAGGGCTGGAATGTGTGAGACATGGATGGTGCTTGTGTGTGTAGGCTTGCATGCCAAATGCAGTTGTGTGGGCACACATGTTTGGATGAATGTGTATGTAAGTAGACATGTCCGTGATGTCAAGCATGTATGTTGTTTTCAGCTGCATGTATCAGCACTGTGTACATGTGCATCTGTGTGTATTTGACAAGGGTGCAACTGTGATGCAACATGGATGCATGTGACAGCCGGATGTAGAAGCCTGATTGCAGATGTGACATGGATGCCCATCTGAACACTGCGACACTTGGCAGAGGTGTACACATGCATGCAAGTGTGGTGGTGTGTGTACATGTGTGGTGCACTTCCTGTGTTGCATGTGATGTCTGGCTCAGCTTTGCCTGCTCATGCTGTTGTATGGGTATGGTGCTGGCAGTTGCGATATGGCTTTGGTATGGCTCATGTGTGGGAGTTGAAATGACATGTGTGTTGGGGATTGTGATGGCATGTCTGAGGTTGCCAATGCCACTCATGTACAACTGTCATGTGTGTATGTGTTCATTGTACAGTGCCCTGATGCCTGTGTTTTATTTCTCCCTGTCTGCAGCGTCAACTGATGAAGAGGGCGGAGAAGGTGCTGTGGAGCACAGCGGCGGGGCTCCCACCGCCAGCCGGAGACGCAAGGCCCGGCTCCCCTCCCATGTTGTCATCTCGTCGGGGAGTGAGGAGTCCGGTGCCGCGTCCCAGGCCGCAGCTGCCGGGGGGAGGTCCAAGAGGCGGAGGTTGGAGTTGGACTCCTCGGCAGCAGAAGGGGCAGCTGGGACCCCACAGGGCCCAACGGGGGAAGAAGGCACAGAGTCATCCAGGTTGGTGGGGGGTTTGGTGGAGGAGGAGGCCGTACAAGCAACAGAGACGGGGTCTGGAGGTGGGGATCCCACTGGTGCTAGTGGTGCAGTGCAGGACCAGGGACAGGAGGCAGCACAGGCCGCCGCGGAGGTGCCTGTGTGCAATCCTGTCCCTGATCCTGTCCCTGCATCATCTTGCACCAGCAGGGATGCCAACGTCCAGACCCGTTTTCAGGCAGAGGATGAGCAAATGACAACTGGCCTTCCTCTGCCTGCGGACGTGGCTATCCGGGTCCGGGTTGAGCCTGTCCTGACTGGTGTGGCTTGCGTCAACGGGCCATGCGAGGTGACCTGCAGTCTTTTCATGAGGAGACTGCACGTCATCTCGAATGGCTCGTTGACCACGTCAGCCTGCTGGGACAGGTCACCCAGGCCGGATTCCTCCATTTGATGGGGCTTGCTACGACCCCCTCCTCAACTGAACCCCCTACACGCCAGTCGTCCTCCGTGCCATCTTCCCACCCATCAGTCACCTGGGTGCCCTGTGGAGCTGCCTCTGACGGTGCGGCCAGGCTGGTGGAGAAGGCATCCTTGCCACAGTCGGGAGTCGGACGTCCAGCAGGGGTGGCCACATCAACGACTGCACCCCAGCCGGCGGAGGATGTGCAGGCAGCAGGAGGCAGTGCACGGGCAGAGGCACAGCAGCAGCAGCAACGTGGTGGGAGCCATGAAGGCTCGGGGCCTTCAACATCGGAGGGGCAGGCATCGGCCGGAGGGCAGGAGGACCCAGGACAGAGAGTGTCTTCCGTGTGGCAGCGGTTGGGCCACGCCATAGATGCGGAACGGCAGCGGGCGGAAGAGGCACGGCTCACAATGGTCAGGGCGGAGAACTCCATGCGGAGGGCCCTGAGGCGGGCTGAGTGCCTCGAGGCAATCCGCAGGGGGTTGGAGGTGGACACGTCGATGGCCCTGTGCACCCTTGGGGCCATGGAGGAGGACCGCCTCCAGGACATTGAGCAGGAGTTCGATGATGCCCTGGCCCGGGACATCCAAAGTGAGCCGGACTTATTTTATTAGTTAGTGTAGTTAGATAGGTTTCATTTCTTTTGTTGGGATAATGGACCCTGGCTTGTTCGTCTGTACATAGTTGGGGGGATTGGGTGGTGGGGAACATGAGTTGGACATGGGTGGGGGCCTGCTGGCAGGTGCCCCACAGTGCTGGGGGGTGGGGGTGGTGGGAGACATGGGTGGGGGCCTGGTGGAGGGTCACCCTGCACTGCTGGAGGATGGGGGTGGTGGGGGCCTGGTGGAGGCTGCCCCTGCACTGCTGGAGGATGGGGGTGGTGGGAGACATGGGTGGGGGCCTGGTGGAGGGTGCCCCTGCACTTCTGGGGGGTGGGGGTGGTGGGAGACATGGGTGGTGGCCTGGTGGAGGCTGCCCCACAGTGCTGGGGGATGCCGGTGGTGGGGAACATGAGTTGGACATGGGTGGGGGCCTGCTGGCAGGTGCCCCACAGTGCTGAGGGGTGGGGGTGGTGGGAGACATGGGTGGTGCCCTGGTGGAGGGTGCCCCTGCACTGCTGGGGGGTGGGGGTGGTGGGAGACATGGGTGGGGGCCTGGTGGAGGGTGCCCCTGCACTGCTGGGGGGGGGGTGGTGGGAGACATGGGTGGGGGCCTGGTGGAGGGTGACCCTGCACTGCTGGGGGATGGGGGTGGTGGGAGACATGGGTGGGGGCCTGGTGGAGGCTGCCCCTGCACTGCTGGGGGTGGGGGTGGTGGGAGACATGGGTGGCGGCCTGGTGGAGGGTGCCCCTGCACTGCTGGGGGGAGGGGGTGGTGGGACACATGGATTCGGGCCTGGTGGAGGCTGCCCCTGCACTGCTGGGGGTGGGGGTGGTGTGAGACATGGGTGGGGGCTTGGTGGAGGGTGCCCCTGCACTGCTGGGGGGTGGGGGTGGTGGGACACATGGGTTCGGGCCTGGTGGAGGGTGCCCCTGCACTGCTGGGGGATGGGGGTGGTGGGAGACATGGGTGGGGGCCTTGTGGAGGGTGCCCCTGCACTGCTGGGGGTGGGGGTGGTGGGGAACATGAGTTGGACATGCGTGGGGGCCTGCTGGCAGGTGCCCCACAGTGCTGGGGGATGGGGGTGGTGGGGAACATGAGTTGGACATGGGTGGGGGCCTGCTGGCAGGTGCCCCACAGTGCTGGGGGGGTGGGGGTGGTGGGGAACATGAGTTGGACATGGGTGGGGGCCTGCTGGCAGGTGCCCCACAGTGCTGGGGGGTGGGGGTGGTGGGAGACATGAGTTGGACATGGGTGGGGGCCTGCTGGCAGGTGCCCCACAGTGCTGGGGGGTGGGGGTGGTGGGGAACATGAGTTGGACATGGGTGGGGGCCTGCTGGCAGGTGCCCCACAATGCTGGGGGGTGGGGGTGGTGGGAGACATAGGTGGGGGCCTGGTGGAGGGTGAACCTGCACTGCTGGGGGATGGGGGTGGTGGAAGACATGGGTGGGGGCCTGGTGGAGGCTGCCCCTGCACTGCTGGAGGATGGGGGTGGTGGGAGACATGGGTGGGGGCCTGCTGGCAGGTGCCCCACAGTGCTGGGGAGTGGGGTGGTGGGAGACATGGGTGGGGGCCTGGTGGAGGGTGCCCCTGCACTGCTGGGGGGTGGGGGTGGTGGGAGACATGGGTGGGGGCCTCGTGGAGGGTGCCCCTGCACTGCTGGGGGGTGGGGGTGGTGGGAGACATGGGTGGGGGCCTGGTGGAGGGTGACCCTGCACTGCTGGGGGATGGGGGTGGTGGGAGACATGGGTGGGGGCCTGGTGGAGGCTGCCCCTGCACTGCTGGGGGGTGGGGGTGGTGGGAGACATGGGTGGAGGCCTGGTGGAGGGTGCCCCTGCACTGCTGGGGGGTGGGGGTGGTGGGAGGCATGGGTGGGGGCCTGGTGGAGGGTGACCCTGCACTGCTGGGGGATGGGGGTGGTGGGAGACATGGGTGGGGGCCTGGTGGAGGGTGCCCCTACACTGCTGGGGGATGGGGGTGGTGGGAGACATGGGTGGGGGCCTGGTGGAGGGTGTCCCTGCACTGCTGGGGGGTGGGGGTGGTGGGGAACATGAATTGGACATGGGTGGGGGCCTGCTGGCAGGTGCCCAACAGTGCTGGGAGGGGGGGTGGTGGGGAACATGAGTTGGACATGGGTGGGGGCCTGCTGGCAGGTGCCCCACAGTGCTGGGGGGTGGGGGTGGTGGGGGACATGAGTTGGACATGGGTGGGGGCCTGCTGGCAGGTGCCCCACAGTGCTGGGGGGTGGGGGTGGTGGGAGACATGAGTTAGACATGGGTGGGGGCCTGCTGGCAGGTGCCCCACAGTGCTGGGGGGTGGGGGTGGTGGGGAATGTTAGGCGGAAACCTGTGGAGTTCCCTCTGGGACCACTGCAAAAGATTTAGGACTACAGGCGTTGGCGGTGAACCCACTTGGTAGCAGTCTGCACCACACAGATTCACATGGTAGCTGTGGCTGAGCAGTCAGACTTCTCTCAAGAAAAGTTGAGCAGTATGTGGAGTATACAAAATAGGGCAATTCTTCACAGCAAGACAAGCAAACACGCAACGAGGCTTAGTGTAAAGATATTAAGGTATTTATTTATAACAAAATGTCTATGAAAAACACTAAGGCAAATCACGGCAAACAAATCAAACACAATTACTCTACGGAGTAGACGACCAATCCCCCTAGCAATATCGACAACTCTAGGTTCTACTGGTACCACTTATTTTCAGACAGAGGTGTATACCTCAACCCAGATGACACTCGAATATTCGTTAGGACGGGAGAGAAAAAGATAGGCAGGTTACGAAATCAACACAGTTCGATCCTGTCGGATAAAATGCAAGGCAGGAAGGCAAGAATCACAATAGATCGTAAAGTTCAGAGGCCAGGCCCACTCGAAGAGAGGCAAGGCGTGATGTCCCAAAAAGTCTCTAGTGGAGATGCATTCAAGTCTGTATTGAAAATTGTTATCGGTGGATTGAACCAGTTCAGAACAACGAATGAGAAAAGCTTGGAGGCGACCCAACGGAACGGAGAGGATTAAGACACCTCACTCGAACCGATCGAAAGGGAAGCCAGGCGGACACGGTACCTTGTTGTGGAGGGCAGCTCCGGCGGGGGCAGTTGTTCCTGGTGGTGGATGCACGTTGGTTCTTTGCCAAGAGTAGAGATGATCTCGTCGTCGAAGAAAATGAAGTCCGTTGCACCACCAGGGAAGAGACCAGCCGCGGAGTGCTCCGTCACAAGGCACCACCTTTTGGTCGCGGTACAGGGGTAGTGGCTATCCGGTTGCCGAGGTGCTTCCGCACGGGCAATTCGACCACCGCGTCCTGAGGCGAATAAAAAGCAAAGGGGACTGGTTGTTCCCACCAGTCAGGGGAAGAGACTCTCCGGCAGGGAGATCTCCTCTGTCGTCGGGAAGTGGTGAGTCGGTTCCGCAGGGCTCCACCGGAGGTGTCGTCGTGCAGGTCAGCTCAGCGTTACCCTCGTCGGATTCTAAGGTCCTGTGGCGACTTCTGAAGATCCAGTCCCAAAAGCCCTGCTTTTATGCAGAATACCCCCATGCATTCAGCCTAGCTGTCAATCAACACATGCTAAGTGGTGAGCGGGAAGGCTCACCACCTGGGCCAATCACTCCAGAGTGCGACCGGAGTTGGCAAGGCAACTCGGTCCAGGGTGCCTAAACCCCCTTCCACACCCCTGTGGTAACCCAGACAGAATGGCACCACTTTGGAGGGTCTCTGTACAGAGCCCGCCAAAAGTGGAACAAAGGGCTCGACCTTTGGTTTAGGAGTCACAGAGACGAACACAGACGCCATTTTTCAAACCGAGTTCTGGCAGAAAATACCACTCGATAAACTTATTTAAGATAAGTAGATCGGTGGTACGTCAGAGATTAATGAGAAAAAGTATCAATCTCCAACAATGGGACGAGTCCCATAGGGTTATGCTCGGGGACGAACATAACAAGAAGTTTCCACTGCCACCAGCCAAAACTCGACGAGGGAGGACGGGACAGTACCCCCTCGAGTAACAGATCCAGGAGTAATCAAATTACCCCTACTAGTACGTCCACAATAAGATGGTTTGTACTAGTTCTGTTAGTAAATTTAGGTCTAGTAAAGCCAATGGTGACTTTACATGCCCGGGGAGACAGTAGTCAGTCCCCGGGTATGGAGTCTATGGTGGGGGACCCGCTAGGGCGCCCCGTGTTACGGCACGTAGGGTGCGGTGTAACACACATTGAAAAACATATGAGACCCCATGGAGTAAAAGACCCCATAGCCCATCGAACACATTGACATTTCAGAAGGAATTACACACATACATGTCCAAGAGTGGGAGAAAAGAGTCTCACTCTTGGCAGGATGGAAAAAAACAAACTCCAGAAATCCAGCAAAGCTGCTGAGGGACTCACTAGGTTAGGAAATTCAGCCTAAACAGAGAATTCTCCCTAACAGGGAACATGAGTTGGACATGGGTGGGGGCCTGCTGGCAGGTGCCCCACAGTGCTGGGGGGTGGGGGTGGTGGGAGACATGGGTGGGGGCCTGGTGGAGGGTGCCCCTGGTGGCTGGGGGTGCAGGGGGACATGCGTTGGTGGGCAGTAGTGCAAGTTGACATGTGGGTTGGCTGGGGGGCATGGCCATGATGGATGGGGTGCCTGCAGGACATGTGCAGGGTAGGCCCCTGTGGTGTGAGCCACCTGCAGGGGCCGTGGAGGGTGTAGAGGGAACACCTGGGAGGACCCACACGTGCAATTCACGTGTGGTGCTCCCCGCGCACCCCTGTAATACACATACCCTGATGGAATTGCGTGTGGAACTTCAAGCGCAGCCCTGTGATACACGTACCCTGCTGAAATCGCGTGTGGAACTTCCCGCGCAACCCTGGAATACACGTACCCTGCTGACTTTGCGTGTGTGACTTCCCACGCACCCCTGGAATACACGTACCCTGCTGATATCGCATGAGAAACTTCCCGCGTACCCCGAAATACACGTAGCTAGGACATTCGCGTGTGGAACTTCCCGCGCACCCCTGATATGCACGTACCCTGCTGATATCGCGTGTGAAACTTCCCGCGCACCCCGAAATACACGCAGCCAGGACATTCGCGTGTGGAACTTCTCGCGCACCCCTGATATACACGTACCCTGCTGAATTCACGTGTGAAAATTCCCACGCACCCTTGATGTACACGTACCCTGATGGAATCGCGTGTGGAACTTCAAGCGCACCTCTGTAATACACGTACCCTGCTGAAATCGCGTGTGGAACTTCCCGCGCACCCCTGGAATACACGTACCCTGCTGATATCGCGTGTGAAACTTCCCGCTCACCCCGAAATACACGTAGCCAGGACATTCGCGTGTGGAACTTCCCGCGCACCCCTGAAATGCACGTACCCAGCTGAAATGACGTGAGGTACTTCCCGCACACCCCAGTGATACACGTAGCCCGCTTGCCGTGCTTGTACAGGGTTAGCGCAGCCCTTTGGGGATTTTGATGGCTTTTCCCTGCGCGAGAGGCATTCTTGGGGGGCGTAACTGGCGCTGCGGCAGGGTCGCTGCGCCACTGTGCGCCACGGCTGGTTTTGGTGGCTGGTATCCATGAATACGCTGTGCGCTGAAATGGGTTTTGGCGCACGCGGCTGGCGCAGGGATTCGCACGCGCACACTGTGCGCCAGCCGCGTGCGCCACTTGTGCGCTGAATTCTATGAATTACCCTCTGAATATCCTAAACATAAAATACAAATGGATTCAAAACACCTATTCCTTGGAAGTAGGACCCCATTAAAGCACAAACTATCCTTTATATTAAGGCATTTTTTGGCGACACACACACATGCATGCGCACGATGGGAAAACTTTACAAACACAGTTTGTATAAATTACAGTTTGTAATTATGGTGAGTCCAAACCAGTGTATAATTCACATTTTTACATGATACCAGGCCAATAGTTCCCAGCAGAAGAATAGATCTTAATTGCAGTACAACTCATAGTAGAGCAAGTGAGGGTTCAAGAAAACCAATACATATATGCTCCTCAATATTCCACTTCTTCAGCTGGAAACAGCAATATCCTCAAATGCTTGATCAAGGAAGCCCTACACACTCAGTTCACTATCCTGCTACTCAGGCCATGCATGAGCACAGGCAGCTGAGGTACATGGAATTCTCAAAGCACTCCAGCGTGTTGTTTCACACATTCCCACATTTATTGTCTCTGATTTAAAATATGTAGTTATGGGACACAATTGGGACATACAATAATGGGTCCAAATATTTTAAAGATTCTAGAGGGGGACCAACAGTATATACACTGCTTTGGCAAATGGTCTGGAACATTAAAGTGGTAAATAGTTTGGAATGCAAACACTAAAGCACGCATACCTGATTCTGTGCAGAGAGCAAGTAAGGCACTGGCACACATGTCTGCTAGAGGACACACTACATGTTTTGTGATAGCAGTTTTGATGTGCTCCACTTCTCACTCTTCACATACTGATGAGGAAATATGAGCCTGCCACATGAACCTATTGTCTTTAAAAGCAGCACAGTAATAGTAACAATTCCCACAAAAAGTTAGAGACCCTTTAGAAAGAGCACTGTTAACCAAGATGAACAGATTAAAATACATAACTGCTTCCCATGGAGGTCCTGCTTCTGCTCACTCTGTAATATTAACAACAGTTCACATTTTAATGGGCAGACACTGGTTGCAAGTGCTAAGAAAAGATTTCAAAAGTAAATTGCTAATTGTTCAAAATGTTTACAAACCACCGTAAGTAGCCAAAACAAAATGCACTACTGGGGGAATAAATACCATTTGAAACATATTCATAGATCACATTTGCTCCTTGGTAGCAGTTAGCATTTTCAAATACTTCTTAATTGTAGTTTTTTAGTGCACTAGATTCACCTGGATCATTCCCCAAAGTAAATCTGATTGGAAGGAAGTCTTCATCTTAGAGAATTTGTGATTCCTAGTTGCTATGGCCGCACCTAAACCACTCCAAGCTGACAATGTGCCATCATTTTTACGTTTGCATGTAGTTTTTATTTTATTTTTTTGTGCTACTGGTTTAAAAAACAAACTTTAAGCACATCTATCTTATGCATCGAAAACGAAGAAATCATTCTATTACATAAATCAGAATTTACACAGTTAAAATCAATCAAATCTTTTTGCCATTCATCATTCCATTGCAACATGTAATACTCTTCAGTATTTACAATTATGAACAAAACATTAGATAAAACAACATCTTAATTAATGTAAGCCATCACATTCAAAGCAAACATGCCCTAGAGTTTCTAATTTTGCTACGTTATCACAAAATATACACATTTTCAAAGCTTTCAAAAGGCCATCAGTTGCTCCAAATATGTTTTGGTTAGTACACAATTTGATTCAAATGACATACAGTGCCTTAGACATGATCTACTTGGAAACATTTTCAAATACAGCGTAATGGTTCTGCAATTAGGAACATGAATATTGTATTCTAACAATGTTACCTTTCTAGACACAAATTCTCTATCATTTAGACAGACCGAGCAAAATATATTTCTTTCAGAACAGAATCAGAGCATTGCATTACTTTACAATAATTCAGATCAGATTGAACAATAGAGGAATCACCTTGTTTTCATGTAATGCTTAAGAAATTTAGAATCACCAATCTAATGCAATGCTCTTAAATCAGCCAATAGATTTTTGTCACCTTTCAGCATTCATTTATAAAATGTAGTTATTTTCAGCACAGCAGTCCCATATAAGGTCGCAAGGCCCAATACACAATGAATTGCTTAAAGGGGTGGGCTTCTATTCAAGTTTAGAAATAATTTCCACACAAAGCCTTGCCATCGACAAAGCTTACTTTGAAGTATACTAGGCAACGTTTCAATGCCATACAATAATCTCTGCATCATTTCTTGCAAGTATAACAGTATAAAAGACAACACAGACAAATCTCCATGTTGCAAAAGTGTTTTAATTGCAATGCAAGTAGTGTGATTATTTTTTCTTTAGCATTAGAAAGGCCCTTATGCAGCAAGATATTATTAACATGTAAACCCAAATATATAGCTGTACTGCTTTGCTTTGCTCTTGTAAATTATTCGATACAAGATTTAGTTGAGTTCACTTGCAGTCCATTAACAATCGCATAATGTGTAATTCAGTACAAATTATGCTGCAGCTTCATTTTTGTTCTATTCATAAAAATAATAGGGCCATCAGCGTTGGCATGCAAAGCATATCTAAATGATTTGAATTTCACACGCATATCTTTTACATTTTATGTTTGACTCAAAATCAACAAAATGCAAATTAAATAAACAGGGGGCCACAACAACGCCCCCACCCGCGTTTCAAGACAATTAGTGTCTGTAATAGGGCAAGACATAGTTATTTTTGAATCCAAACTTAACTGGAGTTTTGTGTTAGTATACAACAGAATCAAAAGTTTAAGCAAACCTTTAGAAAACTCGATTGAGATAGTTTGAACCAAAGCTTTCTGCAATGCAATATTAATCATATTTTCCTTTTTTATTTAAGCCTACATTCTTGATCATATTGTGTCTTTCACCCCCACTGTGTGGGACGGTCAATGCCGGTAACAGCTGGCCAGCCCGAGCCTAGGTAGGCCGGAGCTAAGGGTATGAATGGTTTCTTTTTTTCTGCAGGAATGCAGCCAATCTCTTGAGGAGAAAAATAAAAGTCAAAAAAGGTGGTGACCCCCATAGGGAAAAGGGACTATGTTCCTTTTCCATGTCTATCATGTACAAAGGGGGAGTTCCCAACATGTAGCTGCAACTTGCAGCAAAGCGACTTCAAAGTCAAAATGATAGAGGTTGAGGTGGACAATTTTTCCATCCGACTACCTTCAAAATCGAAAAAACAGGACAGACTGTGGACCGTTATTACATTAGGTCACATAACAAAATTTTGCATAGACATATTAATTTTCCATGAACCATTAAGTAGCGGACACAAAATAGTACTAAATAAATAATCAGTCCTTGCTAATGCAGTTTACTCAAAAACAACAATATTCGTAATTAATCTGAGTATTTCTGCATACATAAACATGTTATCAATAATGAATCATTATACATACATTGATACATGAAGTCAATTTTTAAATACTGAAAACCAAAATGTACACACAAGGAGAAAGAGGAGGAGTAAAAAAAGAAATAAATAAACATAACATGTGTGTTCAGAAATAAGTCAAACAGAAGAACACAGTCATGTGAAACCACAAACATTGAATGATTACGAAATCTCATAAGTTCATCATGTGAATTGTATAATTGAAGAACCCTATGTGAAAAAAAGGTTGAAACTGTACCAAAGAGTGGGACAGAGGACCACTATTTGTCAGCCCAACATACATGTAAATCTAACTGCGGGTCTACGTCAATAAAACCTATACTACAGGCAATATTGGAAATATAACAAATCCTAATACAGTATCATATTGTTGTAAACATGTATTGGACCACCAATATGAATATTGGGCAACTTCTTCTTTAGGTAGATTGACATTTTGGCTGGTGTCTAGGATTATGATGACCAAAGCCTTCATCAGGACCCAAAAATAATTTATTTTCGAGGACCCTGCATATAAACATAAACTACTAATGAGTATGTGTGTACCTAATTGCAAACACTACTGAATAGTGTACAAAGACCTTGCGAAAATAGTTGCAATTTCAACTGGGAGCCCAAGCAAGGGGGTTCAAAGGGCTACCCATATAAAATATGAGATGCTGGAGCAAAAACTGTGAGTAAGCAAAAAAACTAACCTTTACACATAAAGGAGCCAGTCTGCAGCTTTACAAGAAGTTTATGAAGACACCCAAAGGTGAGTGACTCCAGCTGCAAATAAAAAGCAAAATAAATGGCACAAATTACAAACGGTTAAAAAGAGGAAGTGTTTCGTTCAAACAGACTGAACGTCTGACTTCAAAATTCCTCAAAATATACACATCGAGCTAAAGGTGACTGTATACAAGGGCCAAGAAAGTGCTTCAAATCCACAAGGGGCCATGGGTGAAGAGGCCTGAGTTTACATAAATACTAAGAAATTCAACAGTCTGTTTATGGAAACTGGAAACTGAAAGAGGACTAAAAGGAAAGTAGTAGTGAAATCATGAATCATTAAAGGAAAAAGGCTCTGCACCCACTGGAGGGTTGAGTGATACATATGAATAAAAGAAAAAAAGGTATCCCGCTCACCTGCACCTAGTTCGGACTAGGTGAATAAATCCACACAGATTGAATGGTTGTCAAATCGAGTCCAGCAGTAAAATATTGTGTAAAATGCCCTCTGTTCTGGCCCAACGCGGCCCCTTTGTCCATATTAAAGGGATTGAAAGGTATTTATGAGACATGATATGAGGGAAACATGTCTGATGCAGGTCATAGAGCAAAAAACTTCTGGGCTCAGATGTGTCTCAGCAGCCAAGAGGAAAGATGCCTGCAAAGCCAAAGGATAAAGCTAGTAATCAATACAGCCAGAGTGGGAATACATCAAAAGAAGAAGGAAAAGCAGAAGCCTAAACGGAAAAATTAAGAAAATGCTAGCGAAAGCAGCATAGAAAATGGATGAGTTTAACAGAAAAGAAGGAAATCCAGCCAAAATGAATGCATAAATCAATCAAGCAAAAAGCGGTGCTACAGTAGCCGCGGAGTCATGGTCTGCCATAAAGTCAAGTGGAAGCGTGAGAGCAGCATATATAGTATGTGTGCTCTATTGCACTAATGAAAACTAATAAACTGCAAGGCAAGGTACGGGAAGGTACTTACATCCGGAAATCGAATGTACGTTGTGTACTCCGTTGATTGCGCAGAAGAAAGGCAACAATACCTCGCAAGCCGATAAAGAAGCCGTGAACCCGTTCCCAGCTGGTGTGTTGATGATAGAGAGCCAGGAGGTAGGAAGTGTTACTATAGCAACAGTTGCGTATTTCTAGTGGGCGGAATGTCAAATTGTACGTTATGACGCTGCCTGAGCATTTAGCAGGGCCGCTTAGCGCGGAGTGATTATCACGGCCAATCAGCCGCGAAAAAAGAAAAAGAGTCTCCAGCGAGGTCTATCTAATAAAGGTAAGGAGAGGACTGGTCCAGGCACAGGGACAAACCTCCTATACTTCAGGTCGTGAAAGGTGCAAAAAATAACATTTTTAATAAATCGTATAGTCAGAAAAAGCCTTGTCTAGTAAATGAGGCACAAGCTCATATTAAAGACACTGTAATAATAATAAAAGTCTGGCAGAGTGTAACGCAAAAATGGCAAATGGGGAAGCGTGATAGTGAATAGCAAACTGGCAAGTCTTTGCATGAGCGCAGGCTAAGAAAGGTGTATAGCTGGAACCTGATATATACTTAACACTATCTACCCTACCATCATTGAGAATCTGCTTTGAATAAGCCTGACTAATGTTCCATTAACGTGTGCTGACTGCCCAATGTTTGATTGCCTGCGCTGCTTCTGACAAGTCTGGCTAGTGCCTTCTTCACTGTTTGATTGCTGCTACGTGCCCTGCCTCTAATAGCAGTATTAGCCTGCCCTGCCTCTGCTAGCGACATTAGCCTATGTGAACCTTGCCTCGCAATAGCTGCTGCTAGACTATGTGTATCCTGCAACTTGTCATTGTGTGCCTTGCCTTTTGTTAGCAGTATTGTAATAGCCTGTAATAGTTGCATCAAGACTATGTGTACCCTCAGCCTGACATTGTGCGCCATAACTTGATAGCAGCATTAGCCCATGTGCCCTGCCTTTGCTAGCTACATTAGACTACGAGTGTCTTGCCTTGTGATAGCTGCATCTAGATTATCTGATCTCGTTTCTTAGTACACATGTGCCCTACTTTTGATTATTGCTTCTAGCTCATTTTGTGCCTCACTAGCATAAGATAGCTGTGCCTGCCTAGATCATTCTCAATCTTGGCTGTATTTTGATTCTCAAATCTAGATGTACCGACAGACTTAGTTTCTATGACCTGCTACTTCGCCTGCCCACCTTGAAAACTAGACTAATTAGCCTTTCACCTAGTTACAGGATACCCTACACATTATATAATGCACCTTTTATTGGCCAACGTAGTACACTTGGGCACCTTACTCATACTACTGGGACTTCACAGTATGTCGCCATTTACAGGAACTATAATACAACAACCCATGATACAATGTAACATAGCCGAGAGAAATGTAAGATTACGAGCACGACTACCGAGAATCTTTGATCCTCTTATCAAATATGAAACAAACAACCTTTGAACCAAAATGGCCACTGAACCCAATCCCAAACCTAGCTTTCACAACTACAAAAGGCATAACAACCTTCAAATAAATAGAGAAAAAAGCTTCACCTCCACAGCGTCAATAAACCTTGTCTCACGCCCACCAACAAACTCCATAACCAAACTTAAAGGAGCCTTAATAAACACTAGATCTCTAGTCGCCCATGCCATAGAAATATCCGAAGTCATCTCTAGTGAAGACTACGACTTACTAGCCATAACAGAAACATGGCTGCATGAGGCATCAGGCCCAGCACTATCCCTAGCTGTTCCTGACAACTACACTATCCTTAGAACGGATAGATGTGGATCTCGAGGTGGCAGACTAGCCATCATCGCCAAAACTAAGCTTAGTATGAGACTTACTCCTTCACCAACCATTGAATCTTGTGAGCTAATGTCCATTAAGACTCCCACAGCTAACTCTCAAACTCTTAACCTCCACCTAATATATAGACCTCCTGGTCCCATCAAGACTTTCATAGAAGACTTATCTACCACCCTATCAGAAAATCTCAAGGACACCACCCAATCAATATTACTTGGTGACCTTAACATTGGCTTCAATGATATCAATAACCCACAAGCCATAGCAGCCTCCAATATTCTGACTGAACTGGGCTACACCCAAAGAGTGTTTGAGTCTACACATATCAAAGGGAGAACTCTAGATTGGATTGCTGACCATAACTGCACAATCTCCACCCTCACTATCTCACCCCAAATATGGACAGATCACCATCTAATTTCATTCTCATTGGACACTACAACTCCTAAACTGCAACAACCCTGTGCACCACCTGCACTTACCAGAAACAAAAAAAATATGACACCAGACAAACTACTCCCCGGTATCATGCCCACTTTGAACACCTTACCTAACAATCTAAACCCCAACGAATTAGTGGAAGAATGTAATAATATTATGAACAAAACCCTCGATGATATCGCTCCACTTAAGCTTAGAAACAGTAAACCACAGAGCCACCTGAATAACTGGTTCACCCCTCTCCTAAAAAATCTTAGGTTAGAAAAAAGGAAATGGGAAAATACGTGGAAAGCTCACCCCACTCCGGAAAATAAACTGAAATTAACTAACATTTCATCTCAATATAAAAAAGAAATCATCTCAGCTAAAGAAGAGACCTACAACAAAAGAATTACACAAGCTAATTCAAGCACAAAATAATTGTTCTCCATACTCAGAGAACTGTAAAATCCCATAAAGCCTCAAGAAAACTGCATTAAAGATAAAAAATGGTGGTCTGAAATCCAGTATGCATTATCCAATAAAGTCCTAAACCTCCAAAAGAAAATAGAACTAAAACGAGAGACCTTAGCATTGGCCACATCACCCTCTACTAAGACGCTTTCCAACCTTAATCCAACTACCCAATTCCACTTCTCCAAAGTCTCTATACTAGAGGTGGAGAAAGTAATACTTGGTCTAAAACCGTCCAATTGCAAAGGAGACCTTTTCCCAGCACAACTCATCAAAGATGCTGCATGAGACCTAGCACCGTTCATCACAAAGTTGATTAATGCCTCCTTTACCACAGGTACCATCCCGAGCAACCTAAAAGAGTCCTGGGTGCTCCCACTCCTTAGAAAGGCAACTTTAGACCTAGCTATTCCCACTGATTATAGACCGATTACTACCGTACCGTTCCTATTGAAGATTCTCGACAAGGTGGGTTATATATCCAAATCCAGAACTTCCTGGAACAAAACCAACTACTAGGCTTCCATCAATCCGGTTTCAGTCCACTACACGGCACAGAAACTGCATTGATTGATCAAAAAGCCCAAATAGATAAAGTACGAGATTCTGGTAAACCAGCACTTCTCCTCCTATTAGATTTATCTGCCGCATTTGACTTAGTAGATCATAAAGTGCTGTGTAACCACTTAGATACAGCAGCAAACTTCTCCACTGAGGCTATAGTGTGGATCCAATCATTCCTTAGCGACCGCACCATGAGGGTCTTCTCACCTACTGCAGCTGCAGACCCCATCCCCATCACCTGCGGCGTGCCACAGGGATCTTGCGTTTCACCAACGCTTTATAACATTTTCACTAAGCCCCTGTTTGATGACTTGGACCACCTGGGTATTGCGTATACTAACTACGGTGATGATACCCAGATCCTCCTCCCACTCACAGGGGACTACGAAAAGGACTTAGCACTAGTGAACAAAATCTACAGCATCGTTCAGGCATGGGTGGCAACCCATGGCCTATGCCTGAGCGATGATAAAACTGAGCTACTTATCCTAGCCACTGCTTCCCTCATTAATAAACTAAATACAAATTACTCCTCCTTCATCATCGATGAGAACTGTATGCAAGTAGCCAAAGAAGTAAAAACGTTAGGTATTTACCTTGACTCCACCTTATCATTCTCCAAACAAGTAAATTTCATAGCCTCATCAACAGCTTACACATGTAAACTAATCAGAGCAAGAAAACAATTCTTATCTCAGCACAGTTGTCTAACATTAGCCAGAGCCCTAATCATCTCCAAACTAGACTACTGCACCGCATCGTACATAGGAGCTACTAAATCCACCATCAACAAAATTCAGATACAGCAAAATAATGCCCTCCGAGCAGCATTGAACGTTCCAAAGAGAGAACACATCTCAGAAACAAGAAGGAAACACAAATGGCTGTCCACCCACGAGAAAATCAGACTCAAAACCGCATACAAATCACTTTATAATAAAGCCCCACAATACTGACTCACCAGAACACACTCCACTAGACAAACTAGACTAGCCAACACCAATCGCCTCCAAGTACCCCGATTCAAACTCGCCACCATTGGCGGAGCTAGCTTCCCAGTGAAAGCTGCTCAATTGTGGAATGAACTACCTATCACTGCGAGGCTAGAACAATCTTTCACCAAATTCAGACAATATGTGATCAACTAGTTGACAACAACAAATGTTAAATGAATGCATTAATTTGTTCCTACCTGTCTGTTACCTGCCACATGTTTTACTCACCTGTAAACCTATAACTATTGTAACCTGTAACCTGTAACCGTGCTCTAAGCTGTACATTTTCTTACCTTCTTCGCCCTTATACCCCAGGGTCCGGTGTGCATAATAAATACTAAACAAACAAACAAACAAACAGAAGTACAATCTGACCCCTGTCAAAATAATGGGCTGGACCGTGGTTGTGGCCTATTGGCTACAGACAGTGTAGGCCAATGCAGACAAATGAAAAACTGCAATGGACATGCCAAATTAAGCCCAAATACGCGGAGGGGTTTCCATTTCTACGCCAGCTAGAAGACCGGAGGAGCACCAGGACCGAAGCACAAATCTCTGTACCAGAAGGTAAGAGGGAATGAGGAGGAGGGGAATGGGTGTGGATTGTTTTGGGTGGTGGGGAGGCATCAGGGGAGAGGCTGCCTGTTGCCTCCACACACTAAAAAAAAAAGATTCTCACTGCTGTTCCAGCCACATAATTGGCTGAGAGCTCTTCCCCGGGTGTGAATTAACAAGAAGCCTTTTATAGTAGTGTTCAGACCTGGGGGAAAAACCAAGATGAAATGTATACAATATGTTATTCTGGCATATTCATGATCCAAGCTTCGAGAGAAGAAGGGAACACATATCTCACAGACGAGTCAAGCAAAGCAATGTACCTGTAATTGACTGGATTGTCACTTTTTCCTTTTTTTGAATATCAGTATAGCATGATAAATGGGACAAACATTGGGAACCAAATTAGAAATAATAATATTATGAAATAATGGAGATACAATGTTTGCCATACCATCAGGAGCTGTTTTAATAATCACATTAGGCAGCCATTTCAGGCCAGTGGCATGCAACATTAAATGTATTAATAGCATAAATAACCTTCCCCTCAGAAAAAATAGCCTTTCCATTTAAAAGGTTTATTTTTAGAAATATCAATTACATTGTCAAATAGTCTAACTAACATATCTGCCCTCTACAATTCATTAAATGAAAACATCAAAACCGATTCCAACACAAGATTAATTTGGGAAGAATCGTGTCCATTGGTTTTGCCTGTGACCAAATCACACAACTTAGAAGTGAATTTAATAGACAAGCTGGAAAACATCTTTTGCCACTGTAAGGTAGCTGAATACTTGTTATCTCTATTCACCCAATTCCTATATCTTTGCTTGACGTTAGGTTTTGGTAAAACACCATCTTCTGAAGTAACATCTTTATTATTTAATAACATCTGAAGTATGCTTCTATAATAGGTGTTTTGTATCTTGAATAGAAGGATCAAAGGTACTGCTCCTGGTGTTGCCCAAAGTCACTCGCTTCAAAAGGGTTTTGTTTTGTAGCTAGTTCAATAAAGTTAACAAAAATTCAATCATCACAAGAACGTACGTCAACAATCCCGTCATCATGACAAAGGGGGACATTCTGAGTTTCTTCTGGCAAAAAAATGCAATATTATTTTTGACCAAACAATTTAATTTTTAGATTAATTAATGCTTACTTCACCTGCAGAATCAGCAACAGAGTTATTCAATTTGCATTGCCTAAATCCACATGATTAATAAGGATTTCTTGTAACAAACAAATTATACATCTGTGTGGTATTAGCACTTGCAATAAAAATATAATCCGTATAGGAAGAAGTGCTAACATTAAACCAAATAGTGTTATCTGGGATGTCACCCTTGGTACAACCATCTAGCATAATTAAACTCAATGTGGCCATAAATGTGGCCCATGTCTACCCTTGTTCCTTAAAACTAGAAACAATTCTAACAGAAGGAATCTAAATTCGCCATGGGAACAAATAATCATCAATGATGATTAAATCTGGACTATTCTATTCAAATAACCTGTGATTAAAATATTTAAATCATTATAAACCGTATACCAATTTTTAAGAATCTGAGTTAGAAAAGCTAGACTCTGAATCAAAAATGTCCTTTGCGGATGGCTATAGATATTCTCCACCAGCCAATGTTCCTTTCATTTAACAAGCTCTAATTGTATAAAAATTGTCAATATATCTGAACAAGAAGTTAAAATTCATTTTGCAATATGTGATATATTTTTTCAGACCAGTATTAACAGGCCTCTATAAGGGCTGCCTAGAGCGCCTTTAATCGCAATCTTATAAAAAAGAAGCATAACCTTCCATTTGCATAGACTAAATTAACCATGTTACTTGCAGACAAATTGATGCGCAATTAAATAATGAAAACATAATTTGTATTCCTAAGAAAAACACGATGGCCTCACATATTCCAAGAAAGCAGCTTTAAATCATGCATTGGAAAATCAGGAACATTGTTTAACCTGCGTTGGCAATATATACGTTTTCCTATGGATGCTGCTCTGGATTTTAGAACTAGGCCTATCAGAACATTTCCAAAAGTCCTAGTTGGGAAGCTGTTATATCCAATCCTGCATAAGGAATGATATTCCAAAACCAGGTGTTCATAAATGGCGACAGGGTTCAATTGAAGCTTGACATCAGTAAGGATTTTCATCCCACCAAACTTGTTTCAAAAAAGAAAACAACAAGCAGATTAAAATCCAATACAGCACTCTAATGAAACAACTAATCATATAGATCTGCATTCTGTCCATCTACCACTGTGCACCTGCACAATCATACACAAACACTTTGCTGACATACTCTTACACACAATGCTGAAACCCCACCACACACCTATTATTACTAATATGCTTCCACCACACTATCAGATCCACCTCAGAGACCGCCCCCACAAAAAAGATGGTTGCATTGCCATCATATACAAAGATGTCCTCAAACTTAGCAACCCCACACACCACATACACATCTTTTGAAACACTGTCTCTCCCTTGCTCCCTTCCATCACACGCACACCCTATTGTAATCCATCTCAACACACTTCCACACTGACTGGACTTCAGAACTAACAAACACAGCTCTCACATCAACATCTACTGTGCAACATCAACCCTGTTATTTCCCAGCCAAGGACCTAGATTGGAAGTGTGGTGGTGCGACCTCCTAAAATGGGCAGAGGCGGAAACAACGGTGTGGAGTGAGGCAGTCAATAGAGGTGGAGAGGAAGAGACAGCAACTCTGACAGCTTGGAAAAATTTGATAGCCTCACTGCATGGGTCTACCCAGCACTGGCCAGATGACCAGGATTCTCCTGTAGATACGGAAGAAGAGTAACCTCTAGAAGACACTGCAGAGGGAGATGTAGGGTAGTAAGCTCGAGTTATGGGGGGAGGGTTCAGGGTGGTAGGTATCGGTTAGAAGTTTGATAAGTTGTTGTTGGTTTGTTTGTTTGCCGTTGATGTTTTTTTCATGATAATAAAAATATATTTAAAAAAACCCTATTTCCCATCTGTGCAGCAACCCCATAATAAACAGTATCGTCACTCAACATCACCTACCTCACACACATATTTGACAACACCCTGGTCCTTTTCATTTCAAGTAAAAATCATGTCTGGAAAATCAAAAAATCTAATCTGGGTGTCATTCTCTGACACTTTGGAATACCCTTCATGCTTTCGCTACCACTCAATGCCTCCCCGCTGCCCAGCTAGACAAATCAGAGAAATGATAAACTCAGCCGCACGTCACAAGAGGGATGTTCAGAATAGAGTCCCTGCAACCATTAGCATTCACCCACTTCATGTAGCTCAGTTCTGGGTAAATCAATACAGATTCTAAAGTGGGCCTGCTTTGCAAATTCAGGTACACACAGTATCAGTGAGAGCTGATTCAAACATTGTTTCGCCTAGTGTCCTTATTTCAGAAGTTTATAGGGACATATTAAGGGCTAGACTTGAGACTTTACCACACGTGACACTGCTAAATCCTAAATATAACATGGCAGTGTTGTAGGACATGGCTGATCATGTCTGTTTTGTTTTACCAACATATCCCAGTGAAACTGATTATCAAGTCCCACTGGGAACATTGCCTAGTTCCTTGTTCAGCTTCACCTCCTCCACTTTTCCTATGTAACACAGGGACCTCATGAAAAGGGTGTATATAAAAAATGTAGAAACGTATACACTCTTTTGTGCTTTTGTGCTAACATGACATGAGCACTTTAAAATGCTTGTTAAGTTATAGGCGCTATATAAATGATCAATCCATAAATACATAAAGAGATACCTGGATGCAATCAGCCCTTTCAATCCTAAAAAGGAGGGTAATATTTGATAAGTGAATGCAGATAACATTTTAGGTCCTCATGTCGCCTGTATTTTAAGAATAATCATACCCATTTTCAGACAGCCTGTATCAAGAACACACATGCTTTTATTCAGACTGGACTGCCATGGAATGCATGTTGTGTGGAGACGTACAAGTAAAGGAAGACATTATTACTAGTAGGACCAACATCAGATATATCTCAACTATGTTTAGGATCATGGGGCTACAGAATCAAATGAATGAGAATGAGAAAAAGTGCTTTAGATCATGTGTAGGTAGTTATGGAGCTTGAACTTCTCTTAGCACCTCAGGAACCATTGCAATATCTATTGGAAAGCTAAGCCAGTTAATGGTTAAGCATGCAAGGTTGAGCTCCATCATGCATGAAATTGACAAGTGAATTTGCCCAGCTCTTGGACTACAATCACATAGATAGTAATCCAGCCTAACATTATTGCTTCACTTTATGTTGGAGGTAACTCTTCCTCCTTACCACAAAACCTGTAGTACAGTGGTTTTGTAATACAGTGGTAAAGTGGCAGTAACAGAGTGGCACTTTTACTCACACCCCTATACTTGTAATGAGACTCACTGGCAAAACACTGGATAAACAGTTGCTAAAACATTCTCTATGCACACATGTGTGGCACAAGGTGATTAAAGCATCAGCCAGCATGCCCTTAAAGACTGCATTGCCACACTTCAAGTGAAGTACCAAGTCATCAGAAGAATACAGCATGGTTCATACATCACCCATTTCAATTCAACATGCTGTGGTATTCCTGTGAGAATTATCAGCATCATCACTGACCCTCATGTGGTCAATTATGATTTGATATGACATTTATAACATGCCTATACACAAGTGCCTCAAGGCGCGATGAAGCAAGGGAGGGGATATAAAGGAAGGACAAGACAACGATCTTACTAGGCCTAGTGACATTGAGACCATGCAACTGCAGGGGAATGGTAAGGGGAAAAGTGCCAGGGGGTGGGGAGGAGGAGCCAGTGCAAGACACAGGATCAAAACATCAATAAACAATTAGTGCGGCATAGGATCAAAACATCAAAAAACAAGTGGTGTGGCGAGCAGGTGGCAGTGCAAGGTTAAGTGCAGACAACCAGTGTCTGATAGGTGGAGGTAAGGGGATTATAGGGTTGTAGAAACATACCCAAGTGCAGGGCTGCAAGGAGGCAGTGCACATGTGCAACTGGGATGGCAGGGACTTGGGACAGAGGTTCAGAGGGTAGCCAGGTGACCAGTGCAGTTCTAGACAAGAGATCAGCAGGGAAGAGCAAGAGAGAAGGCAGAAGCAAAGAAGAAAGTCTTGAGTAGCTTCCAGAACAAGAGGTGGTTCTGCTCAAGTTTCAGAGAGGCAGGGAGGCTGTTCCAGAGGGAGGCGCCATCCAAAGAGAGAGATCTGATTCCAACTCGTTGCTTGGAAAAGCAAATGACCCTCAAGAGGTTGGAGGTAGCGGAGCAAATAGCTTGAGACAGAAGATATTTGCGAAGAGAGAGTTGGAAGTATTGCGGACCCAGGCCCCAGAAGACGTTGTAAACAGTGTTAAGGGTCTTAAACTTGAGACCTGCAGCCCCTGGGAGCCAATGGCAAGATTTCACGGCTGGGGAGATAGGATCCCTGGACTTGAGGCCAAGGACAAGTCTTGCAGTCCTGTTTCGGATGAGTTGCAGAGGACGGAAAGTAGAGGCAGGCAGATTTAAAAAGAGGCTGTTGCAGTAGTCAAGCCTAGAGAGAAGCAAAACTCTGGATAGAGAGAGCTTCTGGGCAAAGGAGAGGAAAGGAAGAATACCTCTGAGAAGCTGCAGTTGGTAGTTTGACTTCTTAGAGACACCAGAGATGTGAGGAGAGAAGGACAATGTGGAGTCGAAGATGACACCGAGGTTCTTAGCCTCACAGGTGGGAGGAAAGGTAGAATACCTCTGAGTGCTGTGGGGGTGGAGAGGGCTAGTTTCAACTGGGTAAAGGGCCTGGAATCCTAAGCAAATCAAAAGGACAAGGCCACCAGTCTCAGCAGCAGTGGGGTGAATAACAAGGAAGGGAGAAAGGGAAAGAGCTAGAGTTTTCAGACGTTTCCGAAACTTAAGGAGGTCTGGCTCAAGTCTGACAGAGGCAGGAAGCCTGATCCAAAGGGAGGCACCAGCCGAAGAGAGAGAACAGCCCCCCATTCTCTGCTTGAAGATGCATTTGACAAGCAGAGAATTTGAATTAGAGGAGCCGAGGGCTCTAGCAGAGGAGTATTTAGGGAGGGAACGTTGGAGATTGCGTGGTCCCAGGCCCCAGAAAGCCTGGTGGATGATGCAGAGGGTCTTGAATTTGATCCTCACGGCCTCCGGGAGCCAGTGGAGAGATTTTAGTGCTGGATAGATCCGGTCCCTGTGCTTGAGGCCAAGGATAAGTCCTGCAGCCGATTCTGGATTAGCTGAAGGGGCCTAGAGAGAAAGGGGGAGATTGAAGAAGAGGCTTTTGCAGTAGTCCATACTGCAGAGTACCAGAGCTCTGGAGAAACTGAGCTTCCGGGGGAAGGTGAGGAAAAGGAGAATCCCTCTAAGGAGGTGAAGCTGGAAGTGGGCATACTTGGCAAAGTCTAGGATATAAGAGGAAAAGGAGAGAGCAGATTCAAAGATGACCACAAGCTTTTTGCACACACAGGATGGAGACTGTAGAGGGCCCAGGGAGGGCAGCCAGAGGGAGGAAGGGATTCTGATACTCCCTCTCTTGGCTGCAGCATTTAATACCTTAGAGCATGTGGTTCTAATAAATCGCTTGAAAGAGGTACCTACATTCTCAGTTCCAGCTGTAGCTGATTGAAGCCTTTCTGTCTAACAGAATCACAAGAGTAAAGATCAAGTAGCTTTGCTTGCATCCTGAGAGTCTATCACTTGGTGCACCTCACGGTTTGTGTCTATCTCCTCTGCAGTTTAATGTCTATGTTAAATCCATGCACAATTTATTGGTAGATCAGGGTTTAGCCTTTCAAAACTATGCCAATTACACTCAATCTTCCAAATGAAAGGAGATGTGGCAAATCCCTGTATTTAATCCAGTCCCTTCCATGAGGCGAGGGAGGTAAGGCCGCTACCCGATAGTCCCCCAGGGAGTTGTAATCAGCAGGTGGATATGATATGGCATTTATAACGTGCCAATACACAAGTGTTTCAAGGTGCGAGGAGACAAGGGAGGGGGAACAAAGGAAAGACGGCTAATGATCTTACTAGGCCAGGTGACATTGAGATCGCACAAGTGCAGGCGAGTGTGAGGGCGAAAAGTGTGAGGGGAAAGTGGAGGGGGCAGTGCAGTACATGGGATCACACAGTAGAACAAATAAAACAAATACATACAAATAAATAGAAAGGGAGGCCAGCTGGTGGCAAGTGCAAGGGTAAGTGCAGACATCAAGTGTCGAGTGCTGGTAGGGGACTGTAGGGATACCGAAACAGACCCCGAGTTCAAGGGTTGCCAGGAGGGCAATCATTGCAGGAGTGCAACTGGCGGGGAGGGGACCTGGGCCAGAGATCAGAGGGTACCCAGATGACCAGTGCAGTTTCAATTTCAAGAAGGAGTTCAGCAGGGAGAGGACGAGAGAAAGCAGAAGCAAAGAGGAAGGTCTTGAGGTGCTTCCAGAAACAGATATGGTTCTCCTCAAGTTTCAGAGAGGCAGAGAGGCTGTTCCAGAGAGAGGCCCCAGCCGAGAAAGAGATCTACCACCAACTCGTTGCTTGGAGAAGCAACTGACCATGAAGGTGTTGGAGGCAGAAGAGTGAAGGGCTCGAGAAGTAAGATATTTACGAAGAGGGAATTGAAGGTATTGAGACCCCAGCCCCCAGAAGGCCTTGTGGACAATTGATTTTGTAACTTAATCCTCGCAGCCACTGGGAGCCAGTGAAGAGATTTCAGTCCTGGAGAGATACGATCCCTGGGCTTGAGGCCAAGGACAAGTATCGCAGTTCTGTTTTGAATGAGTTGCTGAGATTGGAGAGTAGCTGCAGGCAGATTTAGAAAGAGGCTGTTGCAGTAGTCCAGCCGAGAGAGAACCAGAGCTCTGGAGACAGTGAGCTTCTGGGGGAAGAAGAGGAAAGGAAGAATACCTCTGAGGAGGTGCAGTAGGTAATGTGACTACTTAGAGACATCAGAGATGTGAGGAGAGAAGGAGAGTGTGGAGTTGAAGATGACCCCGAGGCATTTAGCCTCACAGATGGGAGCAGGAAGAGGGCCAAGAGAGGTCATCCAATGATTGACAGGAAAGGAGGGAGCAGGTGTTTGCCGATGAGGAGATCTCAGTCTTACTGGCATTAAGGCAGAGATCATTGGCGGCACACCACTCCTGGATAACAGACAGATAGCCAGAAATGAGAGATGGAGAAGAGGTGGCAGAGGGGAGCCTGATTATTAGCTGAGAGTCATCCGCATAGCACTGAAAGTTGGGGCAGAGAGCGGCAAAGCGGTGGGCAAGCAGTGGCAGGTATTGGTCGAACAGCTAGGGAGAGAGGTTCAACCCCTAGGGAACACCACAGTTAGAGAGAGAGATAAAGGAGAGGAAGGACCCAAGTTGGACCTGGGGAGGGAAGCCCCCTTTGGGATTAGTAATGACATGGAGAGAACATGGTATCCCCACAACCCACCTTACCCTAGCCCGCCTTCCTCCCAAACACATTCCAGTACCATTACCACTGTTCCCATGTGTTTCTATTGTACTTCCATGTTAGGAGGTAATGGAATGAGGAAGAGTTCCCCTTCCTAATACCAAGATAAGGATGAACTCTATTAGTTCTTGGGAGACAGATCCATTTAGTACTGAGTCCAGGAAGAGGCACAGAGTACTAGCAAGTAATCTACTGAACCAAAATGAACAGTCTAGTCAATAAGGAACTGATTTGTGTGTAAAAAGAGAGGATGGGCTCAGACTGATGTCAAACCCACTCTGGACGAACCAGGAATCCGCTGACAGAAGCACTGTAGATAAGGCAGACCGGGATGCCACAAAGGGAGGATGCCAACACAAGGAGGATCTGGTGTCGAGGGGCCACTCCATTAAGAAGTAGGAAGCAGCTCTTGGTGCCCCGTTTGGACAGAGAATGTACAGAGCAGGAAGCATGGTCACCCAATGGAAATTTCCCTTGCAGAGCCACTGCAAGGAGAAGGGGACAGCCGACCGACAAGGAAACACAGAGGTGGACCAGAAGCATCATTGAAACCCTGAGAGCATCACAGACCACAGAGAAAGGTACGCGAGTGTGAGGGCATGTGAAAGGGGCCCAAGGCAATGGTGTAGAATCTAGAAACATGGAGGGAAACACGACTCATGGGTCTGAGAGCCTAACCCCGTGAATAGGAGGAGATCTGAAGTTAATCATCATAGTCTCAGTTTCTGGCAGGGAATAAAACAGGTGGAATGCATATAAAGAGAACAAAGTATGAGTCTGAGACCCACACCCATAAAGGCGATCAAGGCCTCCAAGTTAACCATCCTAGTACCAATACCTGGCAGGAGAGTATACCAGGTGGACTGTATATGTGAATCTAGGCCCTGCACCCATACAGCATCTTTGTTTATCCTCATAATAATAGTACCTGGCAGGAGAATCTATCTGGTGAATAGTGCATGCAAGTCTGGGACTCAATCTTAAGAATCACAGTGCCTGACAGTGCAGGGAGTCAGGTTGACTGTACATTCTAAAGTAAAACAAGGGGAATGAAGCATTATACTTGATTCAGATTCATGAATATTGTAAAATCACATATTTGTCCAATTGAGAAACTAAGTTGATGACAAGATCAATTATATCGAGTCATATCCCCTGATGCTTTATGCACTCTGCAAACAGCCAGGTGAGGAGAGTCAATCTCTTGACACCACAAGAAGTCTGAAACTAGGGGAAGGGAGTCATACCCCCTTGTGCCTTTTGAATATTTTGCAAACATCCAGGAGAGGAGAATCAATCTCTTGGCATCACAATAAGTTTGAGATCAGAGGAAGGGAGTCATACACTTTGGTGTGTTGTGAACATTCTCGGACAAACAAGAGAAGAAAACCATTCTCTTGGCATCCTAGGAAACCTGAGAAGGACTTGTGAAAGACCTGTGTACGGGAACATTCCCACAGGAGTTGTGAACAGTGTGGAGCTAATATACTTTACTTTCTTCGACCCTTTGTGGAGGGTTTTTGAGACTTTGTTTTAATACCTTGCCCTTAATGAAGAATACATCATTTTTCTTATAACTGACCCTTTGAAGAATCTCCTAAAGGGAGAGAGACATTCCTCCCAACCAAGAAGGTCATCCTTTTTGTTAAATTGATTTAGCATGTAAGGGAAGGAAATAGGTTTCTTACACAACAGTGGAGCATTTACTTTTGACAAGACCTCCAGACAGAGTCCATAGTTTATTTGAGGCAGGGAAACCCCTCTTAGAAACAGGGACATTTAGGGTTTTTCTATTATTTCGGTTTGAAATAATTCTATAATCCACAGCATGCCACCTGTGTGTCAGACTCCTACTTCTACAACCTCATAGAGATTATCAAAATAAATTAGTGTTCATTCAATCCACTATCCAGCAAATCACACATTGGATGTTAATTAACTGGCTCTAGTGAAATCAAGCAAAAACAGACAGACATTGTGATGATGCCACTCACCTCCATGAGATGCACAGAAATCTTGCCTAAGTAAATACCTCTGCTTAGCTTTCCTATTCAAATATCAAATAAGGTCAAATCTCGTGACATGGTTTTGGATGCCTAGTTGTTTTTGATCCCTAAAATTAGTGATGCAGGACATCCCACAGACATTCAACTGATGATCCTTAGACAACTGAGACCTTCACTTTCTGAATAATATTGTTCCACAGTGGAAAGGATCATTATATGGTCAAACATTGACTATATTACAGTCTACACTCACATTTACTGAATCTAGTACTTCATAACCTACAGATGCTTCAAAATGCTATTCCCCGACTAACAGTATGAAATGGGAACATATTAGAGCAGTAGTGAGACAACTTTACTGGCATCCGGTGAAACTGCTTGAGTTGACCCATGTGTATGTTCATGGTGTTGCCCCTCTATACTTAAAAATGATAGTTGTTTTGCTACAAACCCTTGAGACATTTTAGGTCATACTCAAAGATGATACATGCCAGTCCAAGATTTAAAGAAATCTGATCCTTTCTTTTGAAATTCAAGTACTATTTGGGGAGATATAATCTGGAATAGCTTGGTCCTGTACAGCAGATACATCTCTGATCGTCTTCTTTAAAAAAAAAAAAACTCTTCAGTTTGACAAATAGTTATTTTATACTAACTTGTTCTTTCTTTTTTCTCATTTTTTTGACCATTTGAGAATTTAGAAAAATGTTGAGGTCGAAGTGCCTCCATATATCACTAAATAGAAATAGAAATACCATTAACCATCAGAGATGAGACATTCCAAACAATAGCTAATAAATTAAGATTCCTGCAAAAATCCATCTTAGAGGATACCAGATATGATCAGATAGAGCACACACAATCCTGAAACATCTCTCTTCTTTGGATTCACTTCAATTCTAGAAATAGCCACAGGTGGCGTCACACACTCTGTCTTCAATACAGGGCAGGCAGCTGCGACTTCCTGACTGGATTGTACACAGCCAGCTCACCTTTGTTTTACATAATTGCTGGAGAAATCCTGGTTCTCCTCATCTTTCTCTTCGGATACTGAAAGCAAGGGACAGTGTGACTGCTGCAATCCGTATTAGTGAAAAAAGACACATCTGCTATGAGATGCACTACATCTTCTGAAACTCTTGAATATCACTTCCTGTTATACTCAGAACTGCAACCTGCATTGAGAACAGAATTTAAATTCCCAATCCGAAATTTGGTGATCTAAAATCTGCAATTCATAATTGAGTAAGAATACTCTGGACACACACATGCTACTCATCGGTTGAATCTTCACAATTTCACCATTGTCTTCTGTGAACCTTTTGCAGATCAGAACACTGGAAATGCTTGTGACTGATTGCAGATCACGGGGCTTAACTTCTGCAAAGAAGACATTTCTGCAAAAGTCAGTCTGCCTGCATATATGTATGTGATAATGGCACCAGCCGTGCAGAATGCGCATACGGGGCAATACTGGGTGATAAACCATCACAGACATCCTCATCAGTTGGTTGCAGAGTTATGGATTTCCAAATCTAGCCACCTTTCTGCCGATCAAAATGTGTATGGAAAAGTGCATGACATTGCACTAGGATCCACACCTTCATTGATTATGAGATCTCTTGCCCATTGTCACTCTCATAGGAGTCTGATATTGGACAATCCACTGGGTCACTAAACAAGAGACTGGTATGGTAGCGACAGATATTGTGAATTCTACTCACCACTACTTTGGCACCTGGTCATGTGTTCCTCTTTCTTTTCAACGATGCCAAACAAAGACATTCCTGTCTAGTTTCTACAGAGACAGTTCCGGAAAATGATGAAAAGAGACACTATGCATCATTTCTCGAGCAGCTGATGGAACATTAACAAGTAAATTTGATAAAAAGAGTTGCTGCTTTCCTCTTTTCTCTATCCACTCTGAATTTTCACAGCTTCGGGACAATCATATCTTTCATTAGAGTGTTTGAACATTAATGGGGGTGATGTCACATTTTGTATACACATACCTCTCATTGGACAGTATACAAATAAAAATAAGCTATACCTGGAATTATGTCCATTAATGCATACTGATTTTGACAAGTTTTACCAAACAAATCGATAGATGCATATCTACATAAGTGGATTGCTACCTATTGAACCTGACACATTGTAACGGTACATAAGAACCATATATGAAACCGTTTAATTTTCTTTTGACACTGAATTAAAAGTAAGTAAGATACAAATCACATATAGAAAGTGTTGACATAACCAGAAAGCTCTTTTATATGTAACATCATTTTGTTCCATTCAAGCTGCAGAAAGCAAAGACCTACAAGATGTTTCTTTTATTCTTGTATTGTTCATTGACGCATGACACTGTCAAAACATTGCTCCATTTGTAATGGTAGAATGAGTGCATGCTGAACAACTATTATCTATTTTCTCATTTTATTATGAAAAAAATAGCTAATCAATTTGAGGAACAATGTGTTATATCGAAAGGCTTTCTTAAAAACTGTAACTTAAGAAAACATTGTTTACATTCTCTGACAGAACACACACTGCTGAATGGAAAACTAAAATCATTGCAGTTTTTATGAAATGCAGGTTAAACAAAATCTGTCAATCAGTCGTCTTGAAAATCTGTTGGCATGAAAGACAAATGTACTTGGACATTAGTGTAAATCATAGACAACAGATGCTGATTGTCTGTAAGTAGAACGACCACTTACCTGAAAATCTGAAAATCTGAATCTGTAAATGTACAGCTCTAGTGAAAAGCCATGTTATTCAAAGGGATGCAAAACTCTCATGCCAGAGCAGTGTTTTGAGGTAATCGGCTCGACGACTGCAGTGGAGGACACTAATCTGGGAGGAATTACTAGGCTTGTTGGCATTATAGGAGGGCATTTTGTGGAAACCTGTGGTAAGAAGAGCTGATCAGAGCTGTTCATAAACAAATAATGTCTACTAGTTAGGTTTGCAAATCATGATGAGATTAAACCACCCCTTAGTCACGATTGGCTGGTAAGGAAATAATGTTGGGGAGGGATAATACCCCATATAACTAGCCCCACAATACAACAGAGCATCACAAACCACAAAAGCAGCTGGAGGGCCCTTTGCTGAAGAAGCTGTATGGAGCAGAGTTGGAGAACCAAGCTGATTCATAAGATGCACTGGGTAGATAGGAAACAGACACATAGCTAATTTAATCCATAGGTCATGACAGAAGTTGTTTTTTTGCAACATATTTTTTTTTCTCCCTGATTGCACCATAAAGAGACAAAATTATGTATTGTTATTAGGCAGACTCTCCCTATACCTGTGACACATGAGTTTTAGTAAAGCATATAAAACCAGCCGGAACTGCCCTTGAATTTATTTATCCAGAATAAGAGGATGCATCAAAAACATAGTAGAGAGGAATCAATGGATGGGGAATGAAAAGGCTTTACCTGTGATTATTTGAACCCCTGGATTTAGATTGATTTCAGGTTATTCCTGTCTAACTGACCTCAGAATGCATGAACATTTAGCAGAGTTATTTTCAATCCTTTTCCATGTAATGAATTTTACAATGGTTATTATGTATAATCTCACCTGCTCATTGGCTCAACATGCCTGACAGCACTACTTGTAGGTACATTTTAACGGTTAATTGTGCTACAATAGCTACACGCATATTGCTGACTGGTTGTAGGTTGCTTTAATAATTTAGAAGTGAATAGAAGAGTAATATACTGGGACTCTTCCCGAATACTTTAATATAAATAATGTGACTGCACTATTTTAATGCTCATATATTCTCTTTATAAGATAATATATGTAGATTAATGCTAAAGAAGAGAGTTGGAGCATTCTATTCATGAGTATAAAAGATATTATTTTGCAAGTAAAAATACTTGATGGTTTGGCGCTAAATCTGTGTAGGCAAGATATTGATAACATCTCATGATTATCATACACACATAGGTAATATGTATTAGTTCATGGACACTCTATAGGTACATGCATGACAATATTGTTGTCCTATAGTAAACCTGTCAGGTGCTCAGGGTAATGGTTTGTCTTGCACTACACACTATGGTCCTACGTTCTCCAGAACCTTGCACAAGTGCTCATGATTCTCTGATGAAAAATCTGTCAAAGCCCCCGGTTGGCATTTGGACCACATGTGTGGTGGTTGTTAGGGTTGGGCATGATTGGTATAATGTAAAAAATGACTCTTCTAGCTACCCCTCATCTCTGACCCTTTGTGATTCACCTCCTGTTGATGGACCTTCTCATCCTATGAAGATAAGCTCTCAAAAAATGTTTTTCTTTCAATGAACAGTTGTGGAGGACACTGAGGGAATGGTTTTCACAAAGATTTCAGCTTGTTTTTCGATTCTATATCCAGGATCGGTAATGGGATTTGGGTTATGAAAGAACAAAACTAAATAAAGGGTCTCACAAAGAGGTTGTATTAAAGGTCATACTTCTTGTTCTTCCTTGTTCATGCGGTAAGTTAAAGAAAAGGGAGGACAAATGATCAAAAAGATGTTCTCAAAAAATCCACAAACAATACACAAAACAGACACAATACCAAATAAAATGGCACAAACTGAGTCAAATGTCACAAAGAAAACAACATATTCTCACAGTGTCTACAGCACACCCTACCCTACTCTGTCCTACTCCAGATGAGTTATGTCTCTCCCCCTAACAGTCATGCACAGCCCACAGATAACTCAGAATGTATCTGGGCATTGTATCAGTCCATCAAAACACCTAGAGATGCAGGGTTTCTGACTGGCCTGTCCACACTCTACAGATGTGTGGGAGTACAAAGGGTGTCCTGCCTGCTGAATCACTCACACAAGCCAGACTGTGTTTTGGGTTGCTGGCATATCCCAACAGATTTAGCGGGCCACTTGATCCCAAACAATATATTGAGCTTGTTCTAGAAAATTGTTGATGATTCCTTCAGTTTTAATAATCCGGTGTCTTTGTCCATTCATATAATAGGGTGACTTGTATAGTGGAATTAGTGATACAAGCCACCAATACCTTGGGTGCTGCCGTTCCATGCTTACATTCATTAAACGGATTCAGAGTGTAATGAGCAAAGTTATTTTTAAACTAGATTCCTTTGCCCTTCAAACCGTGCACTGTTCTCTGTCAGCTCCTGTACATCCACAACTGGCATACCATGGTTTAAGAACAAATGAACAAAAGGATACTGAAGCCTGTTTTCCACCGTTGATGTGCAGGAGTTAGTCATTCATCTTTCAAAGTTTAATTTCTGAATTTGTTCAAATATTCCAGGTCTTTAATTTGTTTTCCAAAATGTTTTAAAACTTTGGTTAAAACATGTTATATGTGTTACTGGTGAAATACCTGACGAAGTGTTGAAGCTTGTGGTAAACGAGGATGATTCTATCATCTATCAGTCCCGCAAGGAGAGACGATTAGCAAAGAGAAGGAAACAATGAGGGATTATAGTGAAATTATCTAACACCCTCTCAATTCCAACATCTAATTATGATTCTTTACATTCAACAACTGTACCGCCTCCTTGTCAAAAATCTAAGAAAGCCAGAAAGAGGGAGCCCTAACGCAAGGCATTATCACAGAAGGGGCCAGGGACCCTAACTAGCTGGCTGGTGAAAGGCAAGGACTTGGATTTTATAGAAGTAGCTGGCTCTGATGTTGATCATTCTTCGTCCACCTACTCACAAGATAGCACGAGTGGAAGTCAAGTAAAATCAAAGCAACAATGAGAACTGCAGGCGCCTCCTTTCAAACTTCACGAAGTTGTGAAATATGTAGAGGCTGAAGTGAATCTTGATGAGAAGGCGTTCACTATAGAATCTATGGCCCTCATTACAACACTGGCGGTAACCAATGGCGCTATTAGCACCATGGTTGCTGCCGGTATTGTAACGAGTCTGCCATGGTGCAATGGGGAATTACCACCCCATTCCAAGGTTGGCAGGCGGTAATTCCCCATGCACCATTGGCCCTTCCCCATTCCCAATTTTGCCCCATAGGGCTCAATGGGAATGGGGAAGGTGGTAATTACGGTACCGCAAATTGCGGTACTGTAATTACCTTCAAGGTCCCTATGCGGGTCCCTACTTTAACGGCTGGTCCAGACCAGCTGTTAAGGTCGGGAGCCGCAAAGGAACCTCGTAATTAGGTGTTAAGGGGTTAACGGCGCCGCAGCCTTTTATGGCACCATTAACCACTTAGCGCCAGGGTCGTAATGAGGCCTTATGTCCCATGACTCAACTAAACGAGTGTAAACCACTCAAAATCTCTACTCCTGTTTCACAAAATTCCATCACTAAGAGTCCTCAGCTCTAGTGATTTTGACTTTGATGATCCTTTGGTCAATAATAACGGAGGTCCAACTAGAGTTCACTGTGCTTTATCTGAAATTACACATTTAAAAAGAGTACATCATCCTATCCTAGCTAGTTTACTATATGTATTAGACGGGGAAGTGTCTCCATCCCCTGAGCCTGGATGCTGTGATAAATGCCGCTGTGGTCCAAAGAGATGTAAGGTCCTTGGGCCAAAAAGCCACGATGCCCCTGCAGACAGTAAATGAAAACGCATGGGGATGGGAATGGCTGAAAAGCTTTTTAATGGTCCAAGGAGTTGAGACGAAATGAACTCGGTTTTTGGCATGTTGGAATACTTGTGGCTGTGCTTACGTAGTATCTGAACATGGTTCTTTTAACATTCTCTAAATGTATGATGTGATTATGCTACAAGAAACCTGGCTGGTTTCTCCTATTCACATCAATGGGTTTCTACTTCATCAAGCATACGCAACAAAAGGTCCCCTGTGGCTGACCTTATGCGGGCCTCATTATCGGTGTAAAGCATCATATAACCTCACCACATCATAACACCTGAGGATGAAAACAGAGAAATGTGGGCGGCAGAGCCGAAAAGCAGCAAAAGGGACATTTACATTCACCTGGAGGATCAAGTGTCGATGAAATATTCTCTCATGTTGATTTAATTTGCGCAAAGTGGCTAGAGAAAGCCACCCATGATGCAATCTTGGTGGGGGAGATCTAAATGCGCGCTGTAAGGATTATGAACCATGTGTTATTTACGGTAATGTATTTAGCAAAAGCGTGTTGACATTCAATAATGTAAATAAGCATGGGAAACAGTGGGCTTCTTTCCTGAAGGAGTGGGATCTGACCTTGATGAATGGGCGAGTGAATGGTGATTGTGCAGGGGTAGCAACACGGACAGATGGTTGTAGATGTGCTTTGCTAGATTACTTGATTGGAAGCAATACTCTACTAGAAAATGTCCTGGATATGAGTATTGCCCCGAATGAATATAGCAACCATGTGATTGTCTCGCTGACCCTTAATACAGGTTATATGGATTTCTTATATTCCTGTAATGGAGGGGTGGAAAGTAACCATGCAGGGAACCGCATAAGCTGGTAGTTAAACAACATAGCAAGGGACACGACCGATTTAGCGCACACCCTTCATTGCAAAATGTGGACTCTCACTCGGCTCACCTCACATGAGTTGGAGGATTGGTTGAAAAAACTGGCTGCAATAGTGGGAACACTCACTTTGATGTTGCAATAAGGAACACAAAGAGGAACCTGAGAAGAGTTCTTAGGAACTGTTGGATATTTGGTGTAGATTTGGGGCCTGGCGGTATTTTCGTACCGCCGAAAAATAATTTAGCAACAATCACTCCTTGTATTCAGATTGGGTTATGTATAATTATAATACAGTGGATATGCATTATTTCAGTACACAGACATGTGTGGTTGGTATTTTTGGTGAGCATAATTCCTTTGTTTTATTTGTGGCCCCAATATCCAGAACCCCTTATTTTTGTTTGTCTAGTGATCACTAGAGAGACCTCAGGCTTGCATTTCAGGAACACCACATTTTTATTTTTAGTGTGCCACCATGGGCAATTTCTCGCTGTCTTATCTACGGCAGCGAGCTATGATGCGGTATCTATCACCAACTTATTTATGTTTGGTGAGCTATGTCCAGAGCCTCTCTTTCTGCCGACTCATAGACCTCTGGCAGACTATAACACACACAGTTAGTTATAATTGCTCATACTGAATGACATTGTACACACAGCTGCAGCCAAATCTTATTTTTAGCTACCTTAAAAATGACAATTGCACTGTCTAAACATCTCCCCACATCATCAGCACTGTATTGGTAAGTGCACAAAAGAAAGAGAAAATAAAACACACCACCCGTCTGCTTTCAGATATTTTTGTGTATTATAAAAGTTGCATTTAAACACAATCTCACTCTTTTTACAGAAATAAATGAAATAGCAAAGTAACAGCATTATTTGTGAAACACTGAAAAGAGAGTGGCGGGGAACAAGAATTCAATTTGCAACATTAAACATGTGGGTAAAGCACAGGAATCTCCTTTCCTACACTGACTGAATATTTTCGCACACACTCAGCCCCCACACTTCAGCGAGATAATTACCAGGCTTGTTCAGCATGTAACTTCTTTGGCTGGTCGCCTTCTGGAGGGGTTCACCCAGCAAGGACAAGCATTTGCTGTCACTCAAACTGGGACTTGTTGACTGGAAATCCCAGTCTCTGCAAACAAGTTGAATCTGCTTTAGGAATCAGGCATCCCCAGCTATCAACCCAATCCTTCTCCGAGCTGTGTCAAGATGTCTCTCTCCAGCTTCTTTCCCGAGATTATACAAAAAAACTCTGGTTACCTCCTACCAAAGGATCCTAACCAATAAAATTCTATCATGCCCTATCCACCCTATGCACACAATGGCTTGGCTTATACAGTTGCAACTGTAACCAAACTGATTTCCTGCTTATTCGAGTCTTTGCTTCCTGCAAATACTGTGGACAGAGCGCAGATAGAAGCAAAGAAAAAAAATCTGAATGTAGTCGGAAATGTGTTTCAGCCTGCCTCATTTTGCAGTGTAGAACACATTATATTATTAACGAGTTAGCGTGTTAGTTTTTTGTTAATGAGGTTAGTTCATTAATCCTCAAATGTGTTTCCTGCAACAGAGGAATTTCAGGTAAAAAGAAAAAAATGGTGTGCATTTTGAATATGAAAAATAAAATGCGCTTTTAAATGAGAACATGGTTTGTTTTTAACCTGTGTAGCCTGTCTTCATTTACATCTCCATATGTTGCACTGGCAACACACAGCTGGAAGCAATTGCATTAAACCCATGCAGTGGCGCTGCATAAATAAATGCTCAATAACACATGGCTTGCTGTACCACATTATATCAATGCATCAAACCCATGCAGTGGCGCTGACTTCAAAAAACATGCTATACATTGATCCTGTGCAATGGTGCTGTGCTCTATGCTCACAAAACACGCTAAACAATCCTACAGAACCATAGCGAAAGCGCCTGTTCCACGCAGCAAAAATCAGACAGGGGTAAAATATCACAACTGGGTAAGACGGTGGAAGCTACCAAATAAAAATGTAAACTAGCAGCACATGTTCGGTGTTATACATACTTGAGCCTGGGAATGGTTATGGTGGCAGACTATTACCACATAAAGGATGCCAGAAATAGAAATGGCCGTCAGATTACCCTACGTTTTGCCAAGTTTGCTAGGCAGATGGTGAGCTACAGCATGCAGGGAATTTTGATTCTTCACATGCAGTGTTTTTGTCCTATGGTGTTGTATGATCTCCAGGCTTTGACTATGGGTGAGGGATCTTGGCTGGATCGTGTGGAAGGTTTCTTATGGTGTACCATTTTAAGTTTCATCCCTCCACATTCATGGAATATCTAAGACTGGATGTTGATTTCACTTAGTGGCCAGTTATTGAAAAAGATGGCAGAATCATACATTAAATCTAAGTCCTTCCCAATGCATTTTCTGCTGAAGTCAATGGTTGAAAGCGTGGGCAATGAGTACACAAGTCGGCACATGAATTTTGAAGATTTAAATCCCGACGTCTTTAACAGGATAAGCTGGATCCCATGCTTTGACAATGGTAGAAACTATTAGGACCGCAAAAATCCTTCCAACTGAAGGCAGACCTATGGGATTGGAATGAAAATTACAGCCATATAGCTAAACTGCGGAATCACATTCAAATAGCAAATGTGATACATAGTTGCCATAACATCCAGTCATACCTCCACCGCAGCCTTTGCCCAGTAATCCTAAATTTGGTATTGCTCTTGCATGCTAACCAACTTCTGCTTCTTACTATCTGTGGTGCCCAACTACAAATAGCATCAGAACTGAGATATTGCCGAATTTGTGGAACTCCTGATATACCCCAGACAGTAAGGCATGTGTTCACTGAGATGTTGCATATGACAAGTTTGTACACAACTATGATACTATTAAAATTGTGGACTTTTTTAATTATTGCTTAAACTCAGGGTCGGACTCAATGCACATAGAACTTTTCCAAATATGGTTACAGGTAGACACGCATCTGAGGACCATTACCCATTAACTAAAGCTATAAGATAAAATGGGAGCACTAGTGATGTGTGCAATGTTGTAAAGAGGTAACGTCATGGGTATGTCTTGGTTGTTTTGTTTTGCACTATTGTGTTGTACCTCTGTATTTATCTATTTGAGGTTTTAACTGTCCTAATTTGCCTGTCTTGTAATACTAAATTAACTTTGTATCATAAGAACTGTAACATTGGAAACATTTTAGAACTGTATTATAATTTGTCTCTGTAAGTATTTTATAGTGGACTAGGGGGCACCTAGCCAGGGAATGCCAAAAGGGTGAATTGAAAAGGACATCGACACGACCAGAAAGTGATCAACTGTACAATAGAATTGACCAAAGTAATTGGTGCTAGCATATCTTCAATGTCTTATGGAATTGTGTATTTCCTGTTTAAATGTTCTTAAATGTAATTTATATATTTTTATAAACGTGTGTATGAATTAAATACAAATAATAACACATGAAAAGAATAGTTTCACAAGCAGTATTTGGAAATAGTAGTAGGATATACAATGGGACTCATCTCTATTATGAGCATGCTGGCTGCTAAATCCCGATGTTCCCATTCACTTACAAAATAATCACTGGCAAAACCACGAGTTTTGCCTTGTCTACAGGCACAGCATTGGCATTTGCCAGGCCCAGCCATAATTGCACTAAAACAGCAACCACTTCAAAGTGATGTGATTACCTGGGCTTGTGACATCAGTGCCTGGAACATGGTACCAATAAAGAAGCCCAAACTGTTGGGTTTGCCAATGCATGTTTGCAAATTTAGTGCAAGGTCCCAATATAACTCCAGTGACTGAAGGCACATTGGGGTAAGATATTTGAAGTATGCCAGTAGAATATTTACAGCATCAGTTATGCCATTAACTCTGAGAAGACTGCTTAGAAATAACACTTGCCAGTCCCAAGTTTGATGTTACCGCTTGATAACGATAGTTCATATACAACAGGGGGATGTGTTTTGGGCAGAGAAGAGCAGGTAATGGGTGAAAATGGCTATAGGTATTAACATGGCAAATGAGCAGTCAATGGTAGGCAATGTAACCGGACAACACCCACGAGCATGGTGCCCCTCTTTACATGTTGTCTCTCTCCTAGCTTACGCAAATGCAATAGATTTGACTTATAGGCAGTGCTTTTGTAACACTGAATAACCAAAAACTAGGAATAAAGTCACCTTATTTCATGATTAAAGTTATAATAAAAATCTCTTAAACTTCAACACAATTAATCAGCAGATCTCAACTGCAAAACACAAGCTGTCAATCTTATCCTGGCAGCTATTAACTGTTATCCAGATGTGGACTCACTGTGCCCCTGCACGAGGGTACATCTTAAAGATGGGATGAGAAGTGTACATTTAAGCGAGGGTCTTGAAGCTTCTTTGTCCAAAACTGACCTGTGAAATTTGAGTGGTGATAACAGACCGTTAGCTTGTGCCAGGACTGACTGCTATATCAGCGATATGTGTGTGGGGGACTCCAAAATAAAATGTGGGTCTGATTTGTTTTTCAATGGGATTGCACCATTATAAAACCGCTTTTGTAAATGAGGCCTTTTGATTTTTTCTTTCAACTTCTAGATCTAGCCAGGACCTCGTGAAAACATAGAATTGTAAATCACATGTGCCACTCGGATAATATGTGAATGATTTAATAATTGAAACTTCGGTTCGCACTGATTCTTGAACTACTTCTTGTGTCCTTCTTCCCTATCCAAAACGCAAACTCAGGAACTTTCTTTCACTTTTAGCATTCAGCATGTCATTTTGATTACATTATCTCTGGCCCTTAAGGACATGATATACCATGAATGTTACAGCACTCCTCAATTTCCTTCTAGATATAATGATATTGACCGAATCTGTTAGCTGCATTCCACATGTTCGTGATGGCTATATAATGCCTTTCAACGTGCACAATATCCGGTTGGCAGGAACAATCCATGATAGTCATAAGATCATATATGATCATCTTTCTGCCACTAACATCAAGATAGCTCTCACAATCTCACAATCACAGTACATCAATGACCATAAGACACCAAACACTCTATTGATACATCGCCCACATATCTCCAAAAGTGCACACCTCTCTGCATGCCCTTTCCAGGAGGGTGGACTCAGGGCACTCCTGTAAGGTTTCCAATTCCCTTGAATGATGCAGTGGCATTAAAGATGTAGCAGCGGTATTAGGGTACAACTCTGACCCTTGCATGCAACATCTCACTTAACTCACACAAAACACCTGCAAACCTCACAATCTTCTATCCAAATTCCCCAGCTCTGGCACACATTGTTCGATGACAGCATGCAATGCTGTTAGACCGCACTGCCTGAGCATGTGCAGTAGAAGAAATGCCGAGTATAACAATGGCTCTTCAATCATTATTATGTCAACTTACATTGCAGTCAGTAAACGTATTGGATTTCCTCGGGTTTGCTTAAACTTCAAATCTAGCTCTCAAACTCCGAGCAAGTATGTGTGACATGGCACCCTCTGTGTATTTCTGGGCTGTGTGTGTTTGAATGGGAAGAGTTTGGTACAGTTGAATGTTATGCTATGAAGTCTCCTCCCTCGCAGGAAAGCAGACAATGGAATGAAGGATGGTTTTAACAGCTTGACTATCAAGTGTCTTGCACTAGCTGATACACTACCATGCCTCATAGCTGAAGTTAAAGAATCGTCATGTCTGCATCAGCGTGGGTTTCTTTATTAGAAAGGAGCATGATGATGCTTAAACAGTATCAACCTATAACATCGAGAGGCTACTTCACATGTCTCCTTCTCACCAGAATGAACTAAGAAGAGGGATAGCACTTGTATCCACAGTCCTTCGTTGCATATGCCGTCCAGAAAGGAGCTCCAAAGAAAGGAACATGCAAATGCTGAAGACAATCCCGACCCTGGCGGCAAATCGGTGTCTGATATTGAAATCATGTGTGTCCCTTTTTAGCAACGTCGAGCACATCCCGCTGATTTACAGTGGTTCAACAAATGACGTTCAAAGTCCTCTGCATAATGGTTGAGGCCTTCTTCTCGTACAAATCCCCAATTTACCGGCAAATGCTGCCTCCCCACCACATGCCCACACCGAACATCGGCAAGCATACTGATTTCCCATGCTGCAATTTAGCAGATGAACCAAACAAGAAAAGGGAACACAGCCCTTCCCTCTGAAATGCGATATTGATTCAAGCTTACTCACTTTCAAGTAGCACCAGGTAAAATACCTTCAAAGAGGCCTTTTTCCACTAGACACTCCAAAAAAGTACTAAGCAACTCGTTTACCGCATATTGTAACTGTATTACCGTTTTTCAGTATTAGCAGAGGAAATACCAGACAACTTGTAATTACACCCTCAATCTTTCTCAATTTTTCAAGAAAATGTTTGGGTTATATTGTTAGAAACAACATTATTTGTGCAAATATGTCTAATTCCACCAGCACATACATCAGCACTATCTTCAACATGCTGCATACATGTGTCTACATACATACAGGCTACCAGAAACGTTCGCATTTTAATATGAATGCTGCATAGAAGCAAGTTCATGCTAGACAAACTTTGCAATATTCTTTATTACTGCAAAAGAGTTTTATTTTGTGTACAGTTATTCATAAACAGTAATGTTCTGAGAAAATAGTTAAGCTTTAATACCGCATTGGCCTTTGGGCATCGTGTTAAGTGTTTGGGGCAGAAAAGTGACGAACCTGTAAATGTTTTATCACATGATTTAGTTATACAATGATTAAAATTTTAGACAACATTGGACTCAGATGAATTTGCCCATTTCAGGTTTGAGAAGAGCAAGCGGAGATATAAAAATGCCTTTTGGCAAATATTTTTCATTAAGCAGCTCATTTAGCATTTTATATCTATAAGGCTTTTCAGTTGCCCACTTAGGAGGAACTCAGTCGCATGCTCCTCTTTGTACCAAGCCGCACGAGAATGACCATTTGCATATCATTATTATTCCCCCCTTGACCCAATAGAACAGCCGTGGCTTAATTATAGATACAAACCTCTGCCATACAGAGCATCACATGCGAGGTTTAGTTGCCTCTCTAGTCGCAGAGAGCCAGGGCTACATGCTTTGAATTTCCTAATCACGTGTGCACTCTTTTTACAAAAAGCATATCTTGCCCAGAAGATACTGCCTACATTTACACGTGCAAGCTCGTTGGTCCCCTCCTTTTGATTTTTATTCTGTGCCCTTTGAAGTTTAAAAAAGTGTTAAACCTGTCAAAACAAATTAAAATATGTGTTTAAACTTTATAGTTACGAGTTTAAAGGCCGTCCTGATATGCGAATCCAGAAAGCATTTGCCATGGATTCGTGTGGCACCTGCCTGCTTTTAGTCGAGGTTCTACTTCAATGAAACTCATTAACGCAAATTACCAGTCTTGCAAACTTATAAAGGTGGTCCACATGTGTTTCACCTGTGCATTCCTAAACCCAACGAGCTAAGGTTAACTTATTTATATTCTTCATGGACGTATATTTTTCATCTATATAGGGTAGGTCATGCTCAATATTTTTTGTTATCGGGCGGGCGTGGGGAGTGGGGGGGGACGTGTTATAATAGAGCAAAGACACTATGAGAAAAAATGAAACACGAACTACCCGTCTCCCCAGTACACCCATCCTCCAAGTCACATTTTTTGTTATTTCTATGTGACCATACAACGCCTAGATTTAGAAAAATAATACATTTGTTTAATTCAAAACATTTATAAAAAAGTTGAAAAATACACAAACAATTTCTCTTTTTCTTTAGTGATCTCTACAAAGGTTTTCTAAGTTTTCTAATTTTGCCATCATCATATTTACAAAACAGAGACTAATGTGCCACTGTTTGTACCAAAAATTAATTATTCAAAGGAAGTAATGGAATTTCGTCAAAGTAATGTGTCAGGGTGATATGGCGATGCCATTACTTTCTTTGAATAATTAAGTTTTGGTACAAACAGTGGCACATTATTCTCTGTTTTGAAAATATGATGATGGCAAACTTAGAAAACTTAGAAAACCTTTGTAGAGATCACTAAAGAAAAAGAGAGAAATTGTTTGTGTATTTTTCAACTTTTTTATAAATGTTTGAATTAATTGTGAAAAACAAATACATTTGTTATTTTTCTAAATCTGGGCGCTGTATGGTCACATAGTTTCTTGAGAAAAATAATAAAAAATGTGAATCAGAGGAGGGGTGTACTGAGATAAAGTAGACAGGGGTAGTTCGTGTTTCGTATAGTTTCAATCTTCAGATAAACCGGTTAATAGACATGTGATCCTTGAGAGACAGGTACACCACACACACACATAGTAGTAGCTAGGACATGACACTTAGATGTCATGGGTGGTCAAAGGGTAATTTATTGAACATCTCTAAATTATTAATATAATCGTTTTTTAATAACACGGCGGTTTATAAACACGGATCTGGGATTCAAACCTCTGCTGCTCCTCGTGGCCTTGCTTCCAAGACCAGCATGTTTGTTTTTGCCCCTGCGCTATTCTCCATTTCCTTTTCATTTGGGTACGTAAAGTGTGTTTGGTCCCTTTCACTTTTATCAACATTTGCTATAGTAGCATCTGTCAGAATTATTCCTGTCTGTTGAACCATGCTCCTCTGAGCCTACAGTTTGCTTAAGTGATATTTGATATCTCATGTGGGACACTTCATTGTCAACTGTGCAAAACACTCCTCTCTTTCTATAGAAATCACATTTCTTTTATAAAAATAGTTGGAGATATTTCCGTGAAGTAGGTGCTTGCTGCCAGTGACTGTGCGTATCCTCCATCCCAACGCAATACATCGTATTTGTTTTACTTGACAGGTTTTGATAAAAATTGTTTGTATATGTGCAAATTGATTTAGAATGTGATTTGGCATTTTGCATAACTGCATTATTAAGTACGCATATCTTTTTCTGCTCATTAAACAACATATTGCAAGACATCTTAGTATGTTGCCGTCAAACTGAAGATGGGATGGTAGGAGATGTTTTCTACTGGCTGAACTGTAGATGAAACAGGTTCCCTGGGCTCAAATGCTGTCTTCTTCATTTTGACCAATGTGTGGGAATCTGGGTAAACATTTTCTTAATTGTTGAAATTGTGGTTTGTAAAGGAGAAATTCCCCAGAGTAATCGAAAAAATACAAAAGCAATAATCCAAAATAGAGTGCACAAATTGCATGGACAATAACTGCTTTTAATTTGCACAATAAGGCCAGGAGAAACAGACAGAGGGAGAAGCAGACAGCTCTGTGCAACTGAACTGAGGACCATCTCGATACACCTACTTGGGGAACAATATTTAAATCAGAAAACCACAAGATTAAAATATTCCACAAATGCAACATTAATTCCAGTTCTAACATTTTCATTAGCTTTCGTCATTGTACCCCTAAAGAAAACTATACACTAAGCACTGTGATTGGCAGTTTTCTTTCTCATGACCAACAAAATACCACCCCTGATTGCATATGGTTTCATCTAGTTGCATATTGTCTTTCCCCTTTTGTAATGGATTGGCAGGTGAAGAACAATGGTCAGGAGGGTTGCCCAGAGCAATGGTAGAGATTAGGGTTAATGGCAACCCTTCCAGCCATCAGCTCTTTTGTTTTGCATTGTCACCCCGAGTGGGACGGCAATGCCCAGACATGGTACCTAGCCTAGAGCCTCAAGCTATTCCTCACTGTGCTTTTATGCCTATTTAGCAAAACTTGAATCTGCCCATTGACAGATTGCTGTGTATTAGTGCACTTGCCTACTTTGCAAACTGTGTTCTCTATGCCTATCTAGCAACACTTGAATCTGCCCTTGGCAAATTGCTGTGTATTAGTGCACCTGCCTACTTTACAAATTGTGTTCTTCATGCCTATCTAGCAAAACTTGACTCTGCCCATTGGCAAATTTCTGTATATTAGTGAACCTGCCTACTTTACAAACTGTGTTCTTTATGCCTATCTAGCAAAACTTGAATCTGCCCATTGGTTAATTGTTGTGTATTAGTGCACCTGCCCACTCTGCAAACTGTGTTTCTAGGCCCTTTTAGCAAAACTTGAATCTGCCCACTGGTAAATTGCTGTGCATTAGTGCACCTTGGTTACCCGCAAACTGTGTTTTAGGCCCTTCTAGAAAAACTTGTATCTGCTGACTGTGACTACTTGCTCATCCGGCATGTTGGGTGTCCTAGCGTGCCAAACAAACTACCTCATTCCCTGACTTACTGCCAAATATGTTAGTCCAAAGTATCTCCCACCCCACACTGATTTTAGTGGCTTTATATCTCTTTGCCTTCAACTGTGCAGTCCATCCCAACGGATCCACACAAAAAGAGATCAAATCACCCACCCTCAACCTGCTAATCATGGCTCCTAACTCTAGTAGCCTTGCCCTTTACAAACACCAACCTGGCAAGATGACTGGGAACCTTACCATGATCCCATGTACCATGACTAACAGAAATCTTAAACTGCGTGCTAGACTTCCCAAATTATACGAGCCTCTGACCAGATCTCTACCTCCTACTAACAAGAAAATGAATTGCCACCGCACCATGACCTCCAATACTGATGAAGGGACTACCATCCCATCTGCTCCCTGTGCCAACACCTTGCATAGTACTACTACGGCTCATACTAGCCTGACTCTGCTCTCAACTGTAGCCAAAATCGGTAATCAGCCCCTCAAAAGAGCTCTCCTTAATGCTAGATCCCTAGTAGCTCATGCTATTGACATAGCTGACTTAATCACAGAATACAACCTGGACCTCCTAGCCATAATGGAATCTTGGCTACATAACACTGCAGAACCCGCTCTCATGCTACTCATCCCGGAAGCATACACTATCTCCAGACAAGACAGAGATGGTTCCCGAGGCGGCAGAATAGCTATCATCTCCAGAATAAGCCTATTTATGAGATTAGTCTCTCCCCAAACTATGCAATCATGTGAATCCCTCTCTATCAAGCTCCCACTATACAACTCCCAATCCCTCACCATGCACCTAATATATAGACATCCTGGGCCCACTGGAACATTTGAGGAGGACCTATATGATATACTTGCTAATAATCTCAAACCTACCTCCCAAGTACTGCTCCTTGGTGACTTTAATCTAGGATTTAATGATCCCGCAGACAAGCCAGCCTCACAAATCGCCAATTCCCTTAATGCACTAGGAATAATACAAAAAGTAAACAAACCTACCCATATCAAGGGAAGAACATTGGACTGGGTGGTGGAATATAACTGCACAGCTACTATTACCTCTGTTTCTCCCCTTTCATGGACTGACCACTCCCTCATGTCCATAACTCTAACTACCACAAGACCCATAACCACAGCCCCTTAAGTAGCACCACCGTGCCTAACCAGAATGAAAAAGAACATCACTTTGGACAATGCCACCTCTCGTATTCTTCCCACCCTAAACGCCCTCGGATAATCTAGACCCTAGCTCTTTGGTACAGGAATATAATACAATTATGCTATCCACATTGGACAAAGTTGCCCCTCTCAAATTGGGACCAAGCAAAGCCAAAGCTCACCTTAACAAATGGTTCACTCCACAACTAAAGGACTTGCGACTATTAAAAAGAAAATGTGAAACCACCTGGCGGCTTTGCCCTTCTGGTGAGAATAAAAAGAAGCTAACTTCGACGGCATTACAATACAAAAATGAAATCTGTTCAGCAAAACGCAACTCATACAATGAACGCATCGCCAATTCCAATTCCAGTATTACGGAACTATTCACAATACTAAGAGAACTAGAGTCCCCTATCACCACACCTGATATTTGTATCAAAAACAAAACCTGGTGCTCAGAGAAATCCAACTAGCATTAACCAACAAAATAAACACCCTAAAACCAAAATAAAAAACGAAAAAGACCCTTTGAACCTACCACAGCCATCCAACTCTCCTTCACCGAATAAAAAACATTGATCAAAATAACAGATTCCGATTCACCAAAACTTCCATTCTAGAAGTTGAAAAAACCTTCCTATCATTAAAACCTTCTAATCGTAAAGGAGATGTCTGCCCTGCACACATCATAAAAGATGCCGCAAGAGACCTCTCTCCATTTATTTCCAAGCTAATCAATGCCTCATTTGCCTCTGGCACCGTCCTAGTCAACCTTAAACAATCCTGGGTGCTCCCACTTCTAAAAAAGCAAACTCTCAACCCACTCATGCCACAAACTACCGCCCTATCACAATAGTACCTTTTCTCCTTAAGATCCTGGACAAACTCCTAGGGGTCAGACAATCAGGCTTCCGTCTGCTACATAGGACAGAAACTGCATTGATAGATCTAAAAACAAAAATTGATGAATTGAGAGACAAAGGGAAGACGGCACTATTACTGTTACTCAATCTCTCAGCTGCTTTTGATTTGGTGGATCACAAGGTCCTCTGCAGGCATCTTGACTCAGCGGCCCACTTCTCCACAGATGCTGTTCAATGGATAGAATCCTTCCTTAGCGATAGAACTATCAGAGTATTCTCCCTTTCAGCAGCTGCCGGGGGCTTCTGGGAGTCCCCAACTTTGTACAACATATTCACCAAGTCATTGTTCGATGATCTGGACCTTCTGGGTATCACCTACTCTAACTATGCAGATGATACACAGATTCTCCTTCCACTTTCCGGGGATTATAGCATGGATCTGGCTCTGGTGAATAAGGTCTACCTCATCATTCAGGCATGGATGGCCACACATGTCTTATGCCTGAATGACGACAAGACAGAGCTGATAATCTTGGGCACCCCTTCCAATATCTCCAAACTAGGCCATGAATATGCCTCCTTTATCATTGATGGTAATAACATTATAGTCTCAAAAGAGGTAAAAACCTTAGGCTTTTACTTGGACACAACAATGACTTTTAATAAACAACTGAAATCACTGGCCTCTACTACTGCCTACACGTGCAAGCTTATCAGAGCTGGCAAGCCCTTCCTATCCAACGACAGTTGCATCATATTGGCCAGAGCATTAATTCTTTCCAGATTAGACTACTGTAATGCTCTTTGCAGTAGCGCTAACAAAGCTAGCATCCAAAAACTACAAATACTACAAAACAACGTCCTAAGAGCCGCTCAAGGTATCAATAAAGGAGTGCACATGACCGAAATCAGACATCAACATTTCCACCCAAAACAAAATAGAATTGAAAATCGCCTTCCTGACACACAAAGCATTACATAATGCTGCCCCCAGCTACCTCATAAACAAACTGTCTAGAAGAACCTCCAGCAGGCCCACTAGAGCCGCTAACTCAAATTGCCTGCTGGTTCCAAGAGTCAAATCTTCCAAAATTGGAGGCAACAGCTTCCCCGTGAAGGCTGCTAAACTTTGGAACTCATTGCCACACGAGTTGCGAGCCGACCAACCCTACCCACTATTTAGAAAGAACCTCAACACTTACCTTAGCCTGACGGAAGTCTAGTCACAATTCTAGTTGTCTACTGCAACTTGGTAAATTTTACCCGCAGACTGTAAACTATGGCATATTGCTGCATATTTTAATATAATAACTCCTCTGTATAATTTACCACTGGCATATTCCAAGCCAGACCTCCTAATACTGCAAACTTGCATACCACTGTACACCATAATGTAAATAACTCTTCTGCGTAATCTACTGTGTAAGCTATGTAAATAACTTCTCTGTATAATCTCTTTCTTACACATGATGAACCTGTATCTACTCTGTATTGTACATATCATGTTATGCCATTCCTAACCTTGTAAGCCTTGAATAACCTTTGTAGCCCCCTGCTGCTTCCGGGCCTGGTGCGCATTATAAATTCAATAAACAAACAAACAAACAGATGAGCCCAACACATGCAAAACATGTTTTGGGATGTTTGTGGTCTGGTGCAGAAAGGATGTGACCAAACAGTTTGGGCTTGACTGCCATTTTGGGGTGGGACGAAGCCTGATTTGCACATGGTCTTTCCCCTTTTGTAATGGCTTGGCAGTGAAGAACAATGGTCTGGGGGTTGCCTAGAGCAATGCTTGAGGTTATAATTAATTCCAAACCTTCCAGTCATCACCTCTTTTGTTTTGCATAAAGTGAATGTACATTTATATAACATCTATATATAGATGGGAGTGCCAAGAGTGATGTGAGCTCTGACGACAGGGATTATGAATCTAGGGTTTCTCAGAGTGACGCAATGATGATGTCACAGAGGGGTTTTGCGCTGGGTTGATAGGAAGCGGATATACATTTTATATCAAATTGGTAAGCACCCCAACACTTTTGATAACAATTCCATTGAACCCCAATCATTTTCATATACATTTTATATATTTTAAGAATCCTAAGAATGTTTGATATACATTTTGATCTAAAGGGACGGCACTAAGGCTATGATTGCATGGGGGAGGGGCGTATAACCCAGGTATATAGCCTTTTTGTTAGGTCTGGGAAAACGGGTGCTCTTTCAGATTTCCAGGGGCTATCCAGGGAACAACGATTATGAACAGCTACCGTTTCGATGAAGGGAAAACACCCCCTGGAAGCCCCGGGGGTTATGACCATAGTAATATTTATGATTGTTTTACGGTGTATGATGGGATGCAAGATGCCCAGGATTTAAAGGCCGGCTATGAGCCCAAAGAGTTTTGGGACAGCGACAATGGGGTTTTGGAGCAACCAGCCACAGCCAATGGGGATAGGGACTATGAATCTAGGGTTTTGCAGGCAGTGATGATGCCCGAGACTGATCTAGCTCTGCATGCCTTGATGATAAAAAGGGACGGGACCGGCACCGTTCATTACGGGATGCCCTATTACAAGGCCTGCTAGCGGGTCTCACTTTTCACGTCTGGTCTGAATGGCAAAATGCAAAATGGCACTCCAGCAATTTAAAAGGGAGGGAAAGACAAAGTTATTAGAAATTAGACAAAACCAACAGGTAAGTACTCAGGGCAATTGAACAAGAGAGACTACAGTGAGGAGATCAGATAGAAAAGGCTTAGGGCCAAAGTCAATAGGACAAAAGTCTTTTGCTCAAGATCACACAGTTCAGGGTAGTTTGCAGTAAAGTTTGTGGCACAGATTCCAGACGAGGTTGGTTGGTAGAAAAGTTAGTTCGAAGAGAAGGACAAGCCCTCGGATTGGAGAAAGATTTCAAACACTTTCACCGCGGCTGACCGAAAAGGACAACCGGATTTGCACAGTACCTTAAAACGGAGAGGGAGCTGTAGCTGAGGCGGACATTCCTGGTGGCTCCTGCAGGCTCACAGTTCCTGAAGTGACTGTCGGACTGACATGAAGTAGGAAGACTGGAGGGTCCTGCGCCACCCAGGGAAGAAACCAGCAGCAGATCAAAACAACGAATAAAAGGTGCGCTCCTTAAAACACAAGCAGGGTCCGACCTTCCTGGCTATCCGGCCCACTGTAGCTCTGTACAGCGAATTCGACCAGAGGAGGGGTCCTGGCTTATAGTTTGGGTGAACTGGTTGGTCCCACCAGCTCAAGGGAAGAAGTTCCATGGAGGATAGTCTCTGTCGTCGGATTCGGAGATACGGATCAGCAGCAGGGCTTCACCGGGCGGTTCAGTCGTGGTAGGGGTCCTCTTCTTCCAGCTCCTCATTGGTTCTTTCGTTGTAGTGGCGACTCTGCTCTTCCAGTCCCAGAGACCTTCTTTTTATGCAGTTTTCCCACATTCATACAGCCTGGATGTCAATCACAAAGCAGGGTGGCTGGCCTGGCAAGGACAGTCCCGTTAGCCAATCAAAGAAGAGTATGACTTGGGTTACCAAGGGAACCCATGGCAGCGGTCCGAAGAGCCCTCCCTCACATCCTGCCTACCTAGACTATCAGGCGCCTTAAGCAGGGCTTATGTGCAGAAGCCCGCGAAAAGACAGTGAACAAAGGAATCAACCCCGGTTTGGCGCGCAGAGAAGAACACGAGAAAGACTTTAACAAAAAGAAATGGCGAATGAACCCAGCCGGAACCAAAATAAAATGTATTTGGTCAAGTGGGTTTATGTTTGAGGCCTGGAACAATACCACGTTCATATAAGATGATCGCGGTAGAAAAGTTAGGGTAGTTACCACTGCCACTAGCCAAGTCTTATTGTTAAGGGAGCAAAACAAGGCTCCAAGAGGCACAGACAAAAAGGGATAAGAGTTAACCCTTTCCAATACTCCATGTAAGATGGGGTGTACTGGGTCTGTGGTTTAAAGTGACTATATAAAGTTAATGGCAACTTTACATGTTTCTGAGGGACAGTAGTCAGCCCCAGAAAAATTGAGTCAATAGGAAGTCTCAAAGACAAACCTGTGTCATTGCACTAAAGGTGCTGTGTAACACACACAAAAAGTGGCACACATGGAGTAGGTGAGGCTCCAGTGCCCAAGATCACACAAAAAGTGAAAATCACACACAGCAAAACACATGTAAGAGCGGGAAAAAGGCTCAAACTCTTACCAGGTTAAAAAATAAATCCTAGAAATCCAGCAAAGTTGCTGGGGGACTCTTCAGGAAAGGGGAATCAGCCATTTATGAGAATTCTCCCTAAAAATAACAATCTGTTTAAGGAATGCTTCTTGCTGATGGAGACCGATACAGACACGCCAGCTCTCTCCCACACTGAAATTAGAGCCATCCAGGGGTTTATGGCCATAGTGGCTGGGCTGTGTTTAAAAAAACACTTTTACAGATGGTTCTATGGACATAAAATTGAGGATCCCCTGGAGGATGCTCACAAATGTTTGGAAATATCTTACGCGCATAATTTGCTGCATAAAATATGTTACATGTTGATCCCTAAACATCTAGTAGATTTGCTACTCTTGACGCAGCCGCTGACACAGATAAGGATTGGCGTAGGGACTGAACAATGCATGTCTAAAACATTATGGGGTATAGAATCAGCAAATAACTGGAAATGAAGCAGTTTAGACAAGTGTGTCCACCGGCTGTTAGAAACATCATTGAGAAAAAATTCACACATGGGCGGGGATAAAGGATATCTAATTGAACGCCTAATGGAATGTTGAACTGTTTGCTTATCGAGGTGATGGCATGCAATGTATCTGTGCAGTAATTGCTTGTACTACAGAGCCTATTGCAGGACCGATTGTTCTAGTACTTTAATGCAAATACATTTTGAATAAAAATACATGTTTTAAATGTTAGTAAAAATCTGTTGTTTATAAAACGTGGTTGCGTCTTTATGTTGAGAGGTTATGGGTGAACATGTCTGGCCTGAAGCTGTCCAAAATATATTATGATGAAGGGGGTGTTGGTAGTTATGGCGAGGTGGACAGCCTGTTCCGTAAACTATGAACTGATGGTGAGAAGGTGTCACGGGGAGAGGTCAAGAGGTGGATTTCTGGGGAGGAGGCCTACCCGGTACACAAGCTGGCCCAAAAACATTTTAAACGATGAATGATTGTGGTATCTGACGTTGACCATCAATGGCAGGCAGATATTATAGATTTCAGCCAGTAACGCGAAGGCAATGATGGTTTCCCCTCATTCTAGCCGTCATTGAAGTTCTATCAAAATACACTCATGTTGAGACTTTAAAGAACAAGATGAGTTGCAGCATTGCAACAGCTTTTAAATGAATGTTTAACAAAGGGTGAGGCTCCACTAAACTACAGACATATGCTGGGGAGGAGTTTTTAAATAAGCCGCTACAGAGTCTTCTAAAGCAACACAGGGTGCATCACTTTGTAACACACACTGAAGTTATAGCCTCTATCATAGAACATTTTATACAAACTTGTAAAGGACAGCTCTGATGATATTTCATGGCTAAAAACCCCTACTGATGAAATACCACAGAATTTGCAGGAGGTGTGGAAAAAACTGTTCAGTAAAAGACATTTTAACGAGAAAACGCTTATGCCCCTTAAAAAGGGGGATCATGTTTGGATCTCAAAACACAAGTCTGTCTTTAAAAAGGCCTATAAGCATAACTACAGTGGCTAGATCTTTATTGAAGAAGGTAGAACATCTATTTATACACACTAACTGATTATTCGGGCGAGGTTGTTCAAGGTATTTTTTACAGGGACGAGATCCTGAAAGTCAGTAAAGACCAACAGCAAGTTTATAGAATAAAAAAAGTCATAAAGAGTAAAGGTTGTGGAGCCAGGAAACAGTATCTGGTCAAATGGCTATGGTGGCCTTACAAATTCAACCGTTGAGTGCCCACCAGATTCCTAGAGACCACGGTGTGTAACAGGGTAGCATGGAGTCTTCACCTTTCTATATTATGCTCCTCAGCAACTCTTCAGCCAAGACATTCCCAGGGAACAAAATATCCAACTTTACAATGAAACTGACCAAACCTGTACATTTGCAAGGACAACGGACAGTAGTGCTCACTGAAGTTCATTATGTCTGATCGTGGGACTCTTTAGCCCTGGGGGAAACCACGTTTACCATAAAACAATGAAACCGTCTGAGGCTATGGCTGGGCAGGGTTCACCGAAGGGCATTACCCAAATATACATGAACTTGTCAGAGTCATCAACAAAGTCGTATCAATCATACCTGAGTACAGCAATACAATGCTATACCTAGACCCGCACCAGCGGAACGTTTTATACAAGATCCAGATGCATCGGTTAGGTTTCAACAGCGGGGAGACTGCACAACATATTGAGAAGCTGCAGCATATTGGAAGTAAAGAACCATGGGACAATACCAGCACTGACATAACAGGTGGTTTTGTATTTTACTGCTTTAAAGCGATATTATGGAGTATGAAAGGGTGGGGGATAGCTACTCCCGCTGCTTACAACAATGAAGATTAAAGGGAAAAACAATTATATTTTGAACATTCAATACCACAAGCCTGGTTACATCCCTGTGTGTAAAAAATATTTTGACACCATCAATACATAGTTAAGAGATGACCAAGGGGAGTTTGTATCATTTAAATACGGAAAAATCTGTCTGAGGTTGCACTTCACACAGCTCTGGCTGAACGACTAATAAAACAACATTATAATGGCTGTGGTGAAGAACTATGGTGACCCTGGTGCCTATGTGGAATATTACAGGAACCAGGCCAGTTACGGCGATTAGCCATATTTTAGCAGAACCCTGTACTTTATGGTGCGGGGCTCAGTGGTATCTTCAGAAGTCTTTTCAGATGGGCCATGCCCTTCCTGCGTCGTAGTTTTGAATTGGCTAAACCACACATGAAAATGGCAGTCACAAATATTGCAAAAGATGGCATGGGAAGCGTGACACGGCGGTTACTGAGCGTCTCGCCAAAAAGAAAACGGAGGCCCAAGAAAGATCAAGCCTCATTTATGAACAATGCAGGAGCATTAAGAGGAAGAGAACGCCGTCCCTGCTGCACAGCTCCCTGAAGCCCACCAAAAAAAGCAAATCAAAAGTCAGACGCGGACAACTATTTAAGAAGAAGAAGCGTGCTATCACTAGAAGACACAAGGGTGGGGATATCTTTTGATGAATAAAGGCCTTCTTACACCAAGTCTCCAGGGATTGTGTGAAATCAGAGCTCGATATCTGCACTGTACCCCGACCCAAACAAGCATTGATAACAGTTTCTACTTTGAGGTCTTGCCTTTGGCAGCTTTATCGCCACTAGCCCTCATAGAGTTCTTTGTCTCAGGGTCTACCGGCATGTATCTGGATTTGAACAACATGCTGCTGTATCTAACCTGTAAAATAACAAAGGCGGATGGGACCGACATTGCGGGCACAGTGCGAGTAGGAACAATGACTAGCCAATAGCCACCATGTTCAACCAGGTGGAGATGGCGTTGAGTGATAGATGATAACTCAGAGCGATAATATGTATGCCTTCCAGGCCTATATAAAGAGCCTACTAAATTATGTCCATGATGTCCTGCAAAAGCAGCTCTCGCATGACGTTTCATCTACACCGCTCTGGACGGTGATAACAAGGGGTTTGCAAAAAGAGCCCTACATGCCAGAACCAGAAGAGTTTTCGATTTACTATGCCATCTACACACTGACCTTTTCTTCCAGGATATACTATAAATCAACAGCATTGAACTTAAAGTGAAACTATCCAGAAACAAACATGCTTTTTGTCTCATGAGCGGAGACATGGAACAATACAAACTAGTCATCATATCAGCTAGTTTATTTGTCAAAAATGTAAGCATCTCGACCACCATTTCATTGGTGCATGCCGAGGCGCTGCAAATGTCTAACGTGAAGTATCCTGTGAAGAGAGTCACCCTTAAAGTCTTCATCATTCCTATCAGTAGCCGGGGCACAAGTCAAGACAACCTGTTCCCGGCCCAGCTTCCAAAAATAATCATCATGGGTATTGTTGAAATATTATCGATGGCCGGCGCATTTGACAAAATCCCTTTGACTTCAAAGACTGTGTCAAGAACTATGCTTCATTGCATAAGGATGTCCTGACCCCTGCCAAAGCATACCCTTCTAACATTGCCATTCTCAGGGAACACATGGGCCTGGTGGATGTCACGGGGAAGCACATGCATGATGCACCAGTATCAATTACATGCAGCGAGTATACCCTCAGCTATACCCTACTGGCTTTCAATCTAAAACCCAACCACGCATCAGCAGGTAATTTCGAACCCATGAAGAGTGGAATCATACATGCTGAAATAAAGTTTGAAAGAAGCCTAACTGCCATGCACTCGCTGCTAGGGTGAGCATTTTCTCTAGCGTACTTGAGATCAACACACAAAGAAACATACTTTTTTATATTTAATGGATACATATCAAACAATTTTTGCATAAGCACAGACACACTCATAAAACCTTTCACAGTGTGTACGCCAGTGATATATGTCCTAAGCACCTACCCAAGAATTGCCAGGATAGCCTGGTGCTGAATACCGATCCGGAGACCCGTGGTGGAGCACATTGGATAGCTTTGTGGTTGGAGGGGGATTGCTAATGGTGTTTGATAGTTTGGCACACTTCCTGCGACAGCCCATATATGTCAGTGTTTAAAATGACTATGTGAAAAGCCTCACAGAGTATTTACATTATACGACTGTGCCGGTTTAAGACTCTAAAGCTGTGACATGTGGTCAGCACTATATATTTTTTTATCAGTCAAATGTCTGAATGGAGATTGCTGTCGGCTGTTTAAAAATGTAATTGAGCGATTGCAATCTAAATGATCAAATAGTGGGCAGATTCATTAACAAGACGTTACCTAATGTGTATAGATGTCACAAAATGTTCCCAGTGTGTCACAAATGTAGATGCAGGTTGTCTATCCAGTGATACATGTATCAGCAAAATAACTTGTCATAATGCTTTGTGCATATTAAATAATCCAATATAATAAAGAACTAGTCGATTTTATGAATTGAAAACATGTATTAGTTAAAAAAAGACATATTCACAGGCCGATTCATGGAATAAATGTGCGCCGAAAATACCGGCGCAGAGGGGCCTATACGTGCGCTGCGCCGAAAAATAGCGAAAAGCGCAGGGAAACCAGCGCACGTCGATTCATGGAAGTCCGTGCGTAAGAAAAGCATAGGACGTGCGCTGAAAAAGTGCGCGGCGCACGCCGGCGCACAGGTCAACCAACGGCGTGCGCCACGGCCACTGCGCTATCACTCTGAGCGCAGCGCACAGCTCTAAAGTAGGCGGAACACAGGGCGGGACACTCGGAATGGGGAATAAAATGGGGCACAACACTCGGAATGGGGAAGAATGTGGGCGGCACGGGGAAGTACAGGAGGCAAGTGCGCGGAACGCCCACACGCTCTCCGGCAACACGTATTCATGGATTCGAACAGGGCAAAACAGCACTCGATCAAACCAGCGCACAGGCCCAAAAACGTACGCCACAAGTAAGCAGGCGGTAGCGTCCCGACGCACTCAACGAAAGTGCGCCAAAACCTGCGCCAACAAATACCACCCACATACAGCAATGGGCCATACCGTGACCCCAAAGGACTAATGATGTGCAAAGGTGTACGCCATTTACACGGACACCCACTGTTCAAAAATTCGCGCGTGTGTGTACAACGGGTTGCGCGAGAAGTCACTTGCGCGATTGCCCTGGGTACGTGTATCCCGGGGTGCGGGGAAGTCCCACACGCGATTGCCCTGGCCACGTCGATACCAGGGGTGCGTGTGAAGTTCCACACGCGAAAAGCCAGGGTACGTCATTTACAGGGGTGCGCGGGAAGTTTCACACGCGAAAAGCTAGGCTACGGGAATTCCAGGGGTGCGCGTGAAATCCTACACGCGAAAAACTAGGGTACGTCATTTACAGGGGTGCGCGGGAAGTTTCACACGCGAAAAGCTAGGCTACGGGAATTCCAGGGGTGCGCGTGAAATCCTACACGCGAAAAACTAGGGTACGTCATTTACAGGGGTGCGCGGGAAGTCCCACACGCGATTACAGCAGGGTACGTGTATTTCAGGGGTGCGCGGGAAGTTCCACACGCGAATAGCCTGGCCGCATGTATTTCAGGGGTGCGCGGGAAGTTCCACACGCGAATAGCCTGGGCGCGTGTATTTCAGGGGTGCGCGGGAATTTCCACATGCGAATAGGCTGGGCGCGTGTATTACAGGGGTGCGCGGGAAGTCCCACACGCGATTACAGCAGGGTACGTGTATTTCAGGGGTGCGCGGGAATTTCCACACGCGAATAGCCTGGGCGCGTGTATTTCAGGGGTGCGCGGGAATTATCACACGCGATTTGGCTTGGTACGTGTATTACAGGGGTGCGCGCGAAGTTCCACACGCCAATAGCCTGGCCGCGTGTATTTCAGGGGTGCGCGGGAAGTCCCACACCCGATTACAGCAGGGTACCTGTATTTCAGGGGTGCGCGGGAAGTTCCACACGCGAATAGCCTGGCCGCGTGTATTTCAGGGGTGCGCGGGAAGTTCCACACGCGAATAGGCTGGGCGCGTGTATTTTAGGGGTGCGTGGGAAGTTCCACACGCGAATAGCCTGGGCGCGTGTATTTCAGGGGTGCACGGGAATTTCCACACGCGAATAGGCTGGGCGCGTGTATTACAGGGGTGCGCGGGAAGTCCCACACGCGATTACAGCAGGGTACGTGTATTTCAGGGGTGCGCGGGAATTTCCACACGCGAATAGCCTGGGCGCGTGTATTTCAGGGGTGCGCGGGAATTATCACACGCGATTTGGCTTGGTACGTGTATTACAGGGGTGCGTGCGAAGTTACACACGCGATTAGGCTGGGTGGGTCCTGTCACCCTCGACGGCCCCTGCAGGCAGCCCACAAAACAGGGGAATACCCTGCACACCTGCTCATGTCTCCCACCACCCCCACCCCCCCAGTCACCAGGGGTACCCTCCACCAGGCCCCCACTCATGTCTCCCACCACCCCCACCCCCCCAGTCACCAGGGGCACCCTCCACCAGGCCCCCGACCATGTCTCCCACCACCCCCACCCCCCCAGTCACCAGGGGCACCCTCCACCAGGCCCCCAACCATGTCTCCCACCACCCCCACCCCCCACCATCCAGGGGCACCCTCCACCAGGCCCCCACTCATGTCTCCCACCACCCCCACCCCCCACCATCCAGGGGCACCCTCCACCAGGCCCCCACTCATGTCACCCACCACCCCCACCCCCCCAGTCACCAGGGGCACCCTCCACCAGGCCCCCACTCATGTCACCCACCACCCCCACCCCCCCCAGTCACCAGGGGCACCCTCCACCAGGCCCCCACTCATGTCTCCCACCACCCCCACCCCCCAGCAGTGCAGGGGCAGCCTCCACCAGGCCCCCACTCATGTCTCCCACCACCCCCACCCCCCCAGTCACCAGGGGCACCCTCCACCAGGCCCCCAACCATGTCTCCCACCACCCCCACCCCCCACCATCCAGGGGCACCCTCCACCAGGCCCCCACTCATGTCTCCCACCACCCCCACCCCCCAGCAGTGCAGGGGCAGGCTCCACCAGGCCCCCACCCATGCCTCCCACCACCCCCACCCCCCCGCCACCAGGGGCACCCTCCACCAGGCCCCCACTCATGTCTCCCACCACCCCCACCCCCCAGCAGTGCAGGGGCAGGCTCCACCAGGCCCCCACCCATGCCTCCCACCACCCCCACCCCCCCACCATCCAGGGGCACCCTCCACCAGGCCCCCACTCATGTCTCCCACCACCCCCACCCCCCACCATCCAGGGGCACCCTCCACCAGGCCCCCACTCATGTCACCCACCACCCCCACCCCCCCAGTCACCAGGGGCACCCTCCACCAGGCCCCCACTCATGTCTCCCACCACCCCCACCCCCCAGCAGTGCAGGGGCAGGCTCCACCAGGCCCCCACCCATGCCTCCCACCACCCCCACCCCCCCACCATCCAGGGGCACCCTCCACCAGGCCCCCACTCATGTCTCCCACCACCCCCACCCCCCACCATCCAGGGGCACCCTCCACCAGGCCCCCACTCATGTCACCCACCACCCCCACCCCCCCCAGTCACCAGGGGCACCCTCCACCAGGCCCCCACCCATGCCTCCCACCACCCCCACCCCCCACCATCTAGGGGCACCCTCCACCAGGCCCCCACTCATGTCACCCACCACCCCCACCCCCCCAGTCACCAGGGGCACCCTCCACCAGGCCCCCACTCATGTCTCCCACCACCCCCACCCCCCAGCAGTGCAGGGGCAGCCTCCACCAGGCCCACACTCATGTCTCCCACCACCCCCACCCCCCCAGTCACCAGGGGCACCCTCCACCAGGCCCCCAACCATGTCTCCCACCACCCCCACCCCCCACCATCCAGGGGCACCCTCCACCAGGCCCCCACTCATGTCTCCCACCACCCCCACCCCCAGCACTGTGGGGAACCTGCCAGCAGGCCCCCACACATGTCCCCCTGGCCCCAGGTCCTGACGATACACAATCATGGCAGTAATGGCCAGCATACCCAGCACAAACACCCAGGCAAGGATTGCATCCACCCACATAGTGAATGCAATCACATGACACAACCCCAATGCCAAGTATGCAAAAGAACACATGTCCGTCACACACACATACACAATGGGTGCAAGTGAATGTCAAAACCCATATCATGACATGTAACAAACCAATGAGAAAATAACACAAGTGTAAGAAAATATAAAAAATGTATTAAATACCAAAAATAAGTGAAATTTTCAAACATACAACGATGTGGCTAAGTAAATAAATGGTCCATGTCCGAGAACAAAAGTGATAAACAAAAAAACAAAGGAAAAAAAAATTAAAATGAATTTGTCCAAAGCAATATCATGTAATAGGAAATTAATGAAAAACCATTACGTCATGGTGAAAACAATAAGAAATTAAAAAAATGTATCTCCCAAAAAAACAAACTATATACAGGAATGTTCCAGGGTCCATGAGCCCAACACCAAAAATGAAACCTACCACTAACTAATGAAAAATATATGTACAAAAAAGTGGCCATTGTCCGAGCGGTCCAAAATAATAAAAATAAATAAAGGAAACCTAGCACTAACTAACTAAATAACTATATACAAAGGCAGCGGGCAAGTCCTGCGGCTCACTTGGTGATGTTGCTGGCCAAGGCATCATCGAACTCCATGTCGATGTCCTGGAGGCGGGACTCTGTCCTGGCCCCGAGGTCTCGCAGGGACAACCCCATGTCCACCTCAAACTCCCTGCAAGCTTCCTCGAGGCACTCAGCCCGCCTCAATGCCCGACGCATGGAGAACTCCGCCCTGACCATGGCGAGCCGCTCCTCTTCCGCCCGCTGCCGCTCCGCACCTATCCGCTGGCCAAACTCCTCCCACACGGAACACACCATCATCCCAGGGTTGCCCTGCCCTCCGGCCGATGCCTGCCCCTCGGATCTTGATGGCCCCGAGCCATGATGCCTCCCACGTCGAGCCCGCTGCTGCCTCCGACGCCACTGCCTCTGCCAGCACGACGGCATCCAGGCTGATGGAAACCACCGACGCCGTCGTGCACGTGCCCTGCCCGATGATGCCGTCACATCTTCCATCTGCTGGGGTCCACTTGCTGTGTTGTCCACCCCTGCTGGACCTCCGACTCCCAACTGTGGCAGGGATGGGATCCCCACCGAGCTGGCTGCATTGGTCGGGGCAGGTCCACAGGGGGCCCTGGTGGCATCTGGGCCGGAAGACGGCAAGGAGAACGACCGGTGGATAGCCTGCACAGAGGAGGAGAGGGCCGTCAGATTGGCCAACACATGCAGGAAACCCCCGAACATGGCCGAACCCAATTGGGCCACGTCGGCACGGTGCACTTCGTGATGACGTGCGTGCTCCTCCCGGGAAGCACGCACGTCATCACAAATCACAGCCATGCGCATCGCGACCCCAATCAGGACCTTCTCCACGCGGCCAGGGGTTACCACGTCCGCAGGTGGAGGGGAGTCAGGTGACATGGACATCCCCTCTACCTGCGGACGGGCCTGGGACGGGGCATCCCTGCTGGTGCATGGTGGTGCACTCACAGGGTCAGGGACAGTGACATGCACAGGCCCCTCCACGGTGACCTGTGCTGCCTCCTGCCCCTGGCCCTGGACTGCACCACTTGCACCAGCAGGGATGCTCCCACCAGGCCCCATGTGTGCACCAGTGTCGGCCTCCTCCTCCTCTGTGCAAACCACCAACCTGGATGGCTCCTCACGTCTCCTGCCGTAGCAGGCCCCTGTGGGGGCTCACCCACCCCTTCCGCTGCAGCCGTGGGGGCATCCCCGCCGCCTTGCTCCACAGCGCCGTCTCCGCCCTCTTCTTCACTAGCCGCTGCATAGAGGGAGACAAAGGACACAAGCATCAGGCTACTGTACAATGGTCCCCTAGACAGGAAGCAATAGCAGATGAGCACCACTGTCAAAGTACACTTCCATCATGTCCCTCCACAACACATGGGTCAGTCCAGGCAAAACACACACAGTAACAGGCATGGTGCATGCCATGGACATTTCCATGCATGTCCAATGGACTCTAGAAACATTCAATGATATGTAACTCACATGCATCATGGCTCATGCATATCACATGCACACACTTCACCTCAGTCACATCCATCTGGCCCCAAACACACCGAACACAGGCGAAACAAGGGTAAGTTGGGTGCGTCACTGAATCTGTGCATTGTCACACACATGTGTCATGCATCCATGGCATGCACAAGTCACAGACACGCAGGTCAGGCACACAGACATGGCTACCATATATGTACCTGGCATCAGCACCCATCCTTCACCCCCATCCATGTCCAGGTACAGAGACTGGCATGCTCTCATGTCCAAAATCTGCATAGGGCTCCCCATGCCGCATTTCAACACATGCAACAACCATGTGGGTCACACATCACTGGTCGCACATGCATTACCATGATGTCCCTGCACACATACATGCATACATGGCCCATGGCACACATACAGGCAAGTATCATAGAACCAGCACACCGCAACATGCCCTGTCTCACACAGTAATGCTTGGACACATACCGCTCAACTCCAGACGGGCCTCCCTCTCAAGGACCTGGGCGTGGAGCGCTGGGCGTACGCGTTCCAGGACCCTCTTCTGGATGGAACTCATGCGGCCCCGGCCCCCCTCCACGAGGCGCCGGGCCTTCACAAGGGTCCTGGACCTCAAGTCCTCCCAGCGCTTCTTGATCTTCTGGACGTTGCGGGTTGCCACCCCCTCCGCGTTGATGGCAACCACACAGTCGGCCCAGATCCTCTCCCGTCCTTCCTTGCTGGCGCGGGACGATCCAAAGAGGGCATCATACTGCCCCAGGACATGCTCCACCAGGACACCAACTTCGGTGGCAGTGAAGCTGGTGCCCCTCTGCCCCTCTGGCCTGGGGTTGCCACTGGTGCCAGATGTGGAAGTGCCCGACATGGCAACCCCAGAGGCAGGTGTGGGTGGGCAACTGGGTCCTGGGGCTGGGCTGTGGAGCGATGTAATCCCAGTTGGGAGTCTTCAGTTCCAGCAGGGGTGGACACAGCAACTGGACCCCTGCAGATGGCTGATGTGCAGGCACCAAATGGCAGGGCACGGTGGCAGCAGGCAGGCAGGCAGGCAGGCAGCAGCAGATAGCACGTGGGAGGCTGCTCGGGGCACTGGGGGGCAGTAACTCGGCCTTCTGGGCAGGAGCGTGGTGTTCCGTGTGTTTTCGGGTGGCCAGCTTGATACGGAGTGATTTGGCACGTGAAAATCCTGCACGTCAGCGTGAAATCCGAGGAAAGGCCCTTAGCGCGTAAGCGCGTCAGCACGCATACGCGATTCTATTGGACCAGAGTCCCTCAGCGCGTAAGCGCGTCTGACGTGACCCGCACGGGCGTTCCCCACTCAGCACGTGATGACGGAACACACGTGGAAATACTGCACGTCAGAGTGTCATCGCGTGATTGGCCTATGTACGTGTATTTCATTGCGTGTAATTGGACAAAAGTGCGCGTACACGCGATTGGCCTATGTACGTGTATTTAATGGGTGCGCGGCCACTTACACACGCAAGTACGTCAGCGAACCTGTATCCCGTGGTGCGTGTGAATTTCCAAACGCTATTGGACTGGGAACTGGATTCCAGGGGTGCGCGGGTCACACGCTGAATCCCGTGGTGCGTGTGAATTTCCACACGCTATTGGACTGGGAACTGGATTCCAGGGGTGCGCGGGTCACACGCTGTATCCCGTGGTGCGTGTGAATTTCCACACGCTATTGGACTGGGAACTGGATTCCAGGGGTGCGCGGGTCACACGCTCGCCTAGAACACGCGCAAAGCATAAAATTGCGGACTTTAACAATAACAAGCTCAGACGCCAGGATGAACATACCGTTCCTAGAAGCAGTGGCAGTGGGCTACCAAAGGAGGAGGAGGAGGATAGTCAGGGCCAGAATATTCACACCCAGAACCAGCCTTTTCGGGATGCCTGATGACCAGGTGTATGGGAGGTACAGGTTTCCACCACACATCATACTGGACCTGGTGACTGAGTGGGAGGATGACCTCACATCACCCACCCTGTGCTCCCAAGCACTCAGCCCCCTGGAGAAGGTCCTCAATGTACTGCACTTCTTAGCCACTGGATCATTTCAGCGGACAAGTGCCATAGTGGGTGGGGTGTCACAGGCCACCCAGTCACGCTGCCTACACCAGGTCTTGAACATCATGACTGCACGCCCATCAGTCCGCAGGCACATATACCTGCCCAGAACACCTGCAGAAAGGCATGCTGCCGCCCTGGATTTTTACGGAGTGGCACAATTCCCCAAAGTGCTAGGTGCCATCGACTGCACCCATGTGGCTCTACGTCCCCCCAGGGCATCAGAGCACATCTATAGGAACCGCAAGCACTGGCATTCCATCAACGTGCAGGTAGTATGTAATGCCAAGGGAATCATCACCTCAGTATATGCCAACTATCCCGGGTCCACCCACGACAGCTTCATTTACCGAATGTCCACCCTATGCCGGGACATAGATGCTGGGCGGCATGGCGATACATGGCTGCTTGGTGAGTATGTATGCCACTGCACATGCATGCATGTTGGATACTGAGCAAGGTCACAACCCCACCAATGATACCAATCACCACCTCCACAGGGGACAGTGCCTACCCTCTCAGCCCCCACATGATGACGCCAATTCGGAACCCCACCACGCCACCCCAGGTAAGATATAACACAGCCCACATTACAACCAGGGGCATAGTGGAGCGCACATTCGGAGTGCTAAAGTCACGCTTTCGCTCCCTTGACCGTTCTGGCGGGCAGCTGTTATACGCTCCCCCAGTAGTGTGCAGGATCATAGTGGCAGCATGTGTCCTGCACAACGTTGCAACACGCCGGGGCCTGGCCGTGGACATGGTGGTGGCCCCACATCCCCAACCACATGCACAGCCGCTGCGCATGGGAGGGGAAAGGGCACGGGGGGAGGCAGCCCGTACACAGCTAGTGGCTAATTACTTCACATAGAAATCACACCCCTGTGGAGTGCACACTGCCCTGGCACATTCCATCTGACAATCAATGATGACTCAACCTGACACTGATCCTGAATGTCTGGAGAATGAACCGGGAATACCATGTCAGCCTGAGATTGTTCACCTGGAAGTGTCACAATGTGTGCATCCCTACCCACACAGACACCACCAATGCAGTTTTGTGAAGTTACACATTGAAGCAGCTAAAATGAATACCCACTTGCAAAATGCAACAAGAGGACAGTGCCATGTCAGCCAACCCAACCCCAGCACCGCCACATGACACACCGTGCCATGTCATGCTAATTGCAGGTAAACAAAGTAATCCCCACAACATGACATCAGTCTCACTATGTACAGTGGCACTATTAGAAACCTGCAACACCTGAAATGCTCACAGCAATGCCGGACCAACAACATACTTGAGCACGTAGTACCATTAACATGACATCACAAATGTTACATATTAGTAGTCTCACCACCTGGAAATGCCTGCACTCCCACCACTACCAACTGTGCAGTGTTGTCGCCATGTAGAGTTGTAGGTGCACTGCTGCCAACATGGTCCCCATCTCCAGACTAGAGGTCCTTGTGTGGACATGAGGAAGGGACCTGCAAATTGGGAGGTAGACACAGAAGAAGAGTTACAAATCAATGCAACATGCAGTGTACAACACAACAGCAATATGCACTATGAATGTATACACAGTATTGACTACAGACTGGCCACACAGCTCATGGGAGTCCAACGTCACTGTGTAATTCACTGTCACTTGGGCACACCCTTTGCAAGCCCATGGAAACGGGAAGCAGGAGGGGTGTGTGTGACTCAAACCCAAGCATCTGAACCAAATACATTACAAGCCTGCATGTGCCCAGCCACAATGCAGCGTATGCCCACAGGAACCACGGAAGCCAACAGATCGAAGCCAACAGATCGAAGCCAACAGATCGAAGCCAACAGATCGAAGCCAACAGATCGAAGCCAACAGATTGTCCCAAAAAAATTGGGAATAAAAGAAATCAAAATAAAAATAAAAATAAGAAACAATCAAAAATGGCCATTGATGGGCCCGGGGGGGTTGGGGAGGCCACCCAGGAGGTCCGAGGACAGGATGCACACCAGAACCCACCTGCGTGGATCCTGGGAAGATAAAACACCTCCATGGGGTCATGGCCCACACGGCTACCCTATTGTGGGAGTATCACTGCTGTCGCTATTATCACCCTGTGCAGCTGCATCCGGAGGTGGTTGCACTATGGGAGGCAGCCCACGCAAGGCCCTAGTCTGCTCCTCCATGGCTGCAAGCATGCGGGTGTGGTAGGTCTGGTTCTGGAGGATGAGTGTGCGGAGGTCCCCATGCAACAACTCACGGGATGCCCGGACCTCCGCCCTCGTTGCCTGCATCTCAGCTGAGAGCGTACGGGTGAGACGCTCCAGCTGCTGTTCTGTCCTTTGGTGTGTTGAAGCCTCAAGCTCAACAAGAGTCGTCCTGAGGTGAAGGAGCTCCTGCCTCAGGGCTTCCCTGTGGCCCTGGGACTCAATGGAGATGGCCTCCTGCAGAGTCGCCATTGCCGCCCGCCTGTCCCTGTTGGACCCCAACATGTCCTCCCTGTGTGACTGGCAGATGGAGTCGGTTGCCTGCTCTAGTCGCTCCATCAGCCTTTCTGGGGGGACAATGGAAGTGGCCACCCTATCCATGGCCTGAGCCATCATCTCGGATGATGCAGCCTGTTGGGTAGCCATACCGTAAATGGATTGCTCCCATGCGGTATTGCCGGGTGGCGTACGGCCACCACGCCGGCGGGCACCACACCTGTCTGGGGCAAGGCGAACTGCGCCTTGCTGTGCCGGCACTGCCTGAGGCTGCAGGACTGCATTCCCCCTCTGATCTGCTGGCCCAGGAACAGGATCAGATGTCGCGGAGTGTGACCCTGCATCCGTAACCACCGAAGGCGTAGCTGCCAACACTGACATCCCCATGGAGGGTACTGACCCTGGTGCAGGTGGGTGAGACAGAACAGAATCCCTCCCTGGAACACTCACCTGCGACGGCACGTAGGTCTCATCCGAATCAACACCTGAGTACAGCTCGGGGGAGGTGCAGCCAGAGACACCCCTTGAGAGCACGACCTGCAGCACTTGTGGGTTCTCCCCCACCACCACACCACGTCCCTCACTGGTGGTTGGTCGGCCCTGGGACACCTCCTGGGTCTGCACCATCTCCACAACCCCAGCAGTATCAGGTGCGTCTTCCCCTGCAAAGACATGAAAACAAAGAAATGGAAACAGGCATTAGCACCATGGCACACATTGAGGGCTGAGAAGCAAGAGAACCAGTACTTGATTGACACATGCCCCACATGACTAAAACCCTCCCATGCATGCACCCTCACTGCGTATGAAGTGCAGGCAAATGGCACACACTGATGACACCAAGATGGAAGATGAACAAATTTTCTGCATGCTGCCTGGCAGTGGCATCACACATTGGCCTGTGATTGGCAGGTGAAACACACATGCCATCACACAGATGGCATGTACCATTGCTATTGAGTGAAGATGGAGAGGAGGGCAGCACCTATTCATTCAGTCCAGTTCCCGCATGTAATAGCTTTTCTAATTCTAACAGGTCAGATTTTTCACCTGGAGCTGCCAGTCTGAAATGGTCAAATTGCACAGGGACATGTGTGTACAAATGATATCCAGGTAACAAAGTCACTCCACTTTACCATACCCATGTCAGACATGTGACTAGTGGACAGCGACATGCCTAGTGAAAGTGGTGGAATGCAAACAAACTGACTGAATGAACAGTGAAAAAGAAGCAAATATGTTGTGTCAAGGTGACACTTCAAGGGCAACTGGCGTGCAGTTGTGCTAGATGTCTACTGTTGGCAGAAGGGATACTGCTATGGCCAAATGCAGCTGCGCAGGAAGGATTGCATGAAGCACATGGCTGACCCATATGACTCAGGCGCACACACTCTCACCTGGCACCCGAACAGAAGCCCTCACACACACACCATGCACATGGATGACACACACATGCATGTGCACTCACCGGACAATGCCTCGTAATCAGCCAGATCTCCCACGCCTTGGATCTGTTCCTCCGTGACGTAGGTCCCAGCGACTGACTCATGTGGAGTGAGTTCCATGTCTACTACTGGAGACCCACCTCCAGTCACTAGAGTTGCGGCATGACTTGAGGCCAGCTTACTCTTTGCCCTGCGCTTTAGGTCATTCCAGCGCTTATAGCAATCATTGGCTGTGCGCCTCACGATTCCAAGGGCACTTACGATGTCCGCAACGGTCTGCCAGTGTGCCTGGCGTTGTGCAGGTGTGGTCTTGGATCCTGCAACAATGACCATCTCGTTGTCATGTCCGGACACATACTCGACAAGTGCATTCAGTTCGTCATCCGTGAAGCTGGGCTTCCTGGACGGGCCGGACTGTGTAGCCGTGTCTGGGGCATCAGCCTGTGCCGGACGAGCACTCTTCCTCTTCCGCTTGGAAGGTGGTGGTGATCCTGAGTGTCCTGCGCCGCTCTGGACACTAGGGGCAGGAGCCCTGGTGGACTCTGTATCAAGAGTGTGGGATTGCACACTCAGCATGGGAGTTGGTGCAGGCATTGGCTCTAGTGTGATGGTGTCAGGGGGAATGTCAGCAGCATGGACTAGGACCGACACTGTCCTGGCTGGGTGTGTGAGGGCTGGGGTGGATGGAGCCGCAGCTGCCCCTGCAGCCTCTCCGCCCTGCCTCCTTGGTGCAGCAGATGACCTTGCTGCCCCAGATCCACGTGGCATGATGGCATCAACGTGCACCAGCGCACGTGTCGTAGCCCTGCTGACCTGGAAGTCAGCCATGGAGTCAGCCAGGTCTGGTGCCACAATGGGCTGGTCCAACAAGGGCTGAGCATGGATGGTGTCAGCCACTTCAGCCTCAACGGGAGGGGGGGAGGATGATGGGTGCCCTTGACTGGTCCTCCACACATGGGGGGACAGGCTCACCCTGCAAGTTACGACCACGTCCCCTACCGGAGCCACCACGGCCACCACTTGTGGCTCTTCCACCTTTGCCACCCTTACGGAATCCTCGCCTCCCAGCCATGGCACTGATATTAATGTGCGTATGGGAGTGGCTGTAGACAATTGTCCTGGGCAATTGGGGGTCAAAGGGGTTGGGTACCAGATGGTAATTGTACCCTAGTGCTCTAGCACGGCTGATTGTAACCCCTGGGGAAAGATGACGGGTCACGCAACGCACAGGAGGCCCAAAAAAGGGAGATGACGTGCACGCAACCCCTCCTAGACCACGTGTGCAGAAAGAAAAACCTGCACTACGCTGTGGCACCCAGTAACACAAGAATGAACGTATGCGTGTCACACGCAGCCTAGAATGACCTCTGAAGGGGTAGGCTACACACGGGGCAAGCACAGAAGTTGGATACGTGCGTGACTCACCGTCTGCCAGGTAAAAGAGCGTGAAAAATGAGCGCGTTTGGCTGGCTAAACCCCCGCCAAAAGAAGATGTGTACGCTGTCTGAGAAGACAGGACAACAGTAGAAGGGGACACTGTTTGAGGGAACAGGCCCAGGTAAACCAGTAAAAGAGAAAAAAGAGAAAAAGCTGTCAGAGGTAACAGGGAATACGAACTGGAAACGCCGTGAAGTAAATCGCGTGTGAAACGACAAGAAGTACAGAATTCACCCACTCGCTCTCCACGAAAAGCACGTACAAGGAAATGGTGTTCTACATGTACCTTATATACAGGCCCACACGTACAGCGTCACTTACGCGGCGTGTACGTTCACCAATCACACGCTTTGTCACTCCTGCGTGTAGATCCATTTTCACCAATCACACGCTTTGTCACTTCTGCGTGTAGATCCATTTTCACCAATCACACGCTTTGTCACTTCTACGTGTAGATCCATTTTCACCAATCACACGCTTTGACACTGGGACGTGTCACGCAACAATTTCCTGCACGTGCAGGTGACTATAGGCGCGCATATGCTGTTGACGGGTTTACGCGCTAAGGGCCTTTGCTGACGTGTGGGATTTCACTCCCTATCAGGTTGTCCACGCGTTCACACACAAGAGACCACGCTCCTGGCCAGGAGGCCAAATTACTGCCCCCCAGAGCCCTGAGCACGCTCCCACCTGCCATCTGCTGCTGCCTGACTGCCTGCTGGCCACGTGCCCCACAGTGCTGGTGGGTGGGGGTGTTGGGAGACATGGGTGGGGGCCTGGTGGAGGGTGCCCCTGCACTGGTGGGGGTGGTGGGAGACATGGGTGGGGGCCTGGTGGAGGGTGCCCCTGGTGGCGGGGGGGTGGGGGTGGTGGGAGACATGGGTGGGGGCCTGGTGGAGGCTGCCCCTGGTGGCGGGGGGGTGGGGGTGGTGGGAGACATGGATGGGGGCCTGGTGGAGGCTGCCCCTGCACTGCTGGGGGTTGGGGGTGGTGGGAGGCATGGGTGGGGGCCTGGTGGAGGCTGCCCCTGGTGGCGGGGGGGTGGGGGTGGTGGGAGACATGGGTGGGGGCCTGGTGGAGGCTGCCCCTGCACTGCTGGGGGTTGGGGGTGGTGGGAGGCATGGGTGGGGGCCTGGTGGAGGCTGCCCCTGCACTGCTGGGGGTTGGGGGTGGTGGGAGACATGGGTGGGGGCGTGGTGGAGGCTGCCCCTGCACTGCTGGGGGTTGGGGGTGGTGGGAGGCATGGGTGGGGGCCTGGTGGAGGCTGCCCCTGCACTGCTGGGGGTTGGGGGTGGTGGGAGGCATGGGTGGGGGCCTGGTGGAGGCTGCCCCTGGTGGCGGGAGGGTGGGGGTGGTGGGAGACATGGGTGGGGGCCTGGTGGAGGCTGCCCCTGGTGGTGGGGGGGTGGGGGTGGTGGGAGACATGGGTGGGGGCCTGGTGGAGGCTGCCCGTGCACTGCTGGGGGTTGGGGGTGGTGGGAGACATGGGTGGGGGCCTGGTGGAGGGTGCCCCTGGTGTCGGGGGGGTGGGGGTGGTGGGAGAAATGGGTGGGGGCCTGGTGGAGGCTGCCCCTGCACTGCTGGGGGTTGGGGGTGGTGGGAGGCATGGTTGGGGGCCTGGTGGAGGCTGCCCCTGCACTGCTGGGGGTTGGGGGTGGTGGGAGGCATGGGTGGGGGCCTGGTGGAGGCTGCCCCTGGTGGCGGGGGGGTGGGGGTGGTGGGAGACATGGGTGGGGGCCTGGTGGAGGCTGCCCCTGCACTGCTGGGGGTTGGGGGTGGTGGGAGGCATGGGTGGGGGCCTGGTGGAGGCTGCCCCTGCACTGCTGGGGGTTGGGGGTGGTGGGAGGCATGGGTGGGGGCCTGGTGGAGGCTGCCCCTGGTGGCGGGAGACATGGGTGGGGGCCTGGTGGAGGCTGCCCCTGGTGGCGGGAGGGTGGGGGTGGTGGGAGACATGAGTGGGGGCCTGGTGGAGGCTGCCCCTGCACTGCTGGGGGGTGGGGTTGCAGGGGGACATGAGCAGGTGTGCAGGGTAGTCCCCTGTTTTGTAGGCTGCCTGCAGGGGCCGTGGAGGGTGTACAGGGAACACCTGTGAGGACCCACCCAGCCTAATCGCGTGTGACTTCCCACGCACCCCTGTAATACACGTACCCAGCCAAATCGCGTGTGATAATTCCTGCGCACCCCTGTAATACACGTACCTGGCCAAATCGCATCCCTGTAATACACGTACCCAGCCGAATCGCGTGTAAAACTTCCCGTGTACCCCTGTAATACACGTACACAGCCAAATCGCATGTGATAATTCCCGCGTACCCCTGTGATACACGTGCCCTGGCTAATCGCGTGTGAAACTTCCCGCCTACCCCTCTAATACACGTACCCTGGCCAATCTCGTGTTAAACTTCCCGCGTACCCCTGTAATACACGTACCCTGGCTGATCGCATGTAAAACTTCCCGCATACCCCTGTAATTCACGTACCCTGGCCAATCGCGTGTTAAACTTCCCGCGTACCCCTGTAATACACGTACCCTGGCTAATCGCGTGTTAAACTTCCCGCGTACCCCTGTAATACACGTACCCTGGCTAATCGCATGTTAAACTTCCCGCATACCCCTGTAATACACGTACCCTGGCCAATCGTGTGTTAAACTTCCCGCGTACCCCTGTAATACACGTACCCTGGCTAATCGCGTGTTAAACTTCCCGCGTACCCCTGTAATACACGTACCCTGGCTAATCGCATGTTAAACTTCCCGCATACCCCTGTAATACACGTACCCTGGCCAATCGCGTGTTAAACTTCCCGCGTACCCCTGTAATACACGTACCCTGGCTAATCGCGTGTTAAACTTCCCGCATACCCCTGTAATACACGTACCCTGGCCAATCGCGTGTTAAACTTCCCGCGTACCCCTGTAATACACGTACCCTGGCTAATCGCGTGTTAAACTTCCCGCGTACCCCTGTAATACACGTACCCTGGCTAATCGCATGTTAAACTTCCCGCATACCCCTGTAATACACGTACCCTGGCTAATCGCGTGTTAAACTTCCCGCGTACCCCTGTAATACACGTACCCTGGCTAATCGCATGTTAAACTTACCGCATACCCCTGTAATACACGTACCCTGGCTAATCGCGTGTTATACTTCCCGCGTACCCCTGTAATACACGTACCCTGGCTAATCGCGTGTATAACTTCACGCGTACCCCTGATATGCACGTTACCCGCTTTGCGTTCCTTGTTTGGCAGCCCTGTAAACTGGTCCAGGGTTAGCGCAGCCCTTTGCGATGATTTAGCGATTTTGATGGCTTTTCCTTGCGCGAGGGCGTTCTTGGGGGCGTTACTGGCGCTGCTGCAGGGTCGCTGCGATACTCTGCGCCACGGCTGGTTTGGGAGCCTAAAATCCATGAATACGCTGTGCGCGGAAATCGGTTTTAGCGCACGTGCCTGGCGCAGTCAATCGCACGCGGACACTCTGCGCCAGCCGCTTGCGACACTTTTCTGCGAAATTCTATGAATTACCCTGTGAATATAGAAAGAAGAAAATGTTATACTGCAATATAGCAAAGAGGAAGTGTATAGATTCAACAATGGGGGCACTCTGCATTATTTGAATAAACATATAGGTCTTCTGCGTCTGCCTAGACATTTCAGAGTCCTGCATGACAGGTGTGGGTAATGATTCCTTAAACCAGCTGGTATTCCATTCCTTTTCAGGGCTGGGGGAGCGGGGACTGTTTATAGGGGTGACTAAAGGGCTGTGTTCTTGATCAGGAGTTGTCAAAGCACCCATTTTCAGCCGCTCCAGAACACGTCATTGGAAGACATCACCCACAACCAAAGCCAGAATATTTAAAACACTTGCATAAACTCTTTCCAGCCAACGGGGGCATTTACTATAGCAGCAGGGTTTTGATTTGTAACACCCTGTACTAGATTGTGCAAGTTTGAGCCTCTGACAACCCTGCCTCTGTAGATAAACTCTCCCATATTGGTCCACGTGGCCACATCCTTTGCAAGTTGTATCTTATGTAACAATAGTTCCGCGCTAGGTTTATAGCGTTGGCTAAGAGTCTTCACCACATAATCAATATTCATATATAAGGGCGCTTTATGATGCACCGCTAAATCAGGTCTGTTAAAAACATACTTCATTTCTGAGTCAAGACACACGGTAACAACCTTTCGTATATACCAATCTGGCAGGGGTGTGGGAGTCATCAGGCTTTCTAACTGATGCTTGTCCAGCAAATAATTTTATGGGTGTGCTCCATAACTGGCCCCCTAGCAAGCTGGTGATTAGTGGTTGGGCTAGGCCTATCAAAGACCCTATAAATCTGCCAGCCTGAGAGACCTCTTTTCTTTTAGCACCTAGCAATATTCTCTTATTGAACAGCTCTTGATGACCTTCTTTTTCTTTTTCAATACATATTTGATGGTCTGTTAGGGGCACATGTCCCTTTAATGTGTTCTGAGCAATCTCCAAAATAGCAGCCACCAGAGCTTCAGAGACCCCGGCTAGAATAGACTTGCGTTGTTGCGGGAGCAGCTTGATTGTTCTCTGTATGCATGTTGATATGGTGAAATCACAACCGGCTACTGATGCTGTAATGTGGTTGATGTATATCAGTGTGCAATCGATAATCCTCTACAGTGGTTGTTTTTAAATCAACCAGGATATATCCATAGGGTTTACCGATCGTGTATTCAAAAGTGTCCATGAAGAAATGCATTTTGAACAGATACATCTGGTGGGCTATCACGGCTAGTTGTTGTTGATTCTAGAGTTTTTAAAATAACACTGTGTAATTAGCGTTTAGCATTATAGATGTTACTCTTGCCCTTGTTGAACAAGTTCTGCATGATGTAACGCATGCTAGGATTGTGGTGGTGGGAGTATTGAGTAAATGCTTTTTGAAGCTCTGTGTTCTGGCCCCCTCCTCAGTCATGAAATCATCCATGATTATCATATTTATCATTCTAGGCCGAAGTAAACGATCGTCGCTGAGACTGTTGGGCATACCCTCTACAAACTGCAAATGTTTAAACTGCTGTTGCAAAGTTGCACAAATAGGTTGCCAGCAGCTATAGAACCAGATAATATTATCAGGGATAAGTGAAATCGTGGTGTGGGCAGTTCCTAAATGTTTTCTGGCAAAAAAATCTTGCTGCAGCTGGAAGGCCCTGCCAGTACACACACACACACAAATATTATATCCTGGTATCCATAACGACAAATATTTGAGCACTAACAAACCATGTATAGATATCTAAGTGTGAGATATCTAAGCATTGAGGTTAAATCACAGCAGGTGGCTAGCCTTTCAACCTTTTAGGGGATTGATAAAACAAACACTGCTGTATTTGTGCATAACTCTTTGGCTTTTATACACCTTGTAAAAACATACAATGAAATGCATGACTTCTTCTACCTAGCTAGAAGCGGCAAATAAAAACATGATACAATATACCCCTTAAAACTGTAGAAAAACCCATGCATTGTTTATTACACACACTATATCTTTAGAAGTTATAATGAATCATCCATTATATAGTGCCCCACCCCATCACCCCCTGTAGAAAACAGTGGGTTGCCGTTTGTCAGACATCCCATTACACCTGTTCTTGAGGCCAGTTGATAAATAAAAAGAACAACTCTGCTCCTCAGGCCCCCTAGGCATTCTTCTGCATTTTGATGAATCAAAAACAAAATAAGAAAAGAACTCTGTTTGTCGGGACCCCAAGCCATTCCTCAGGCCCTTTGATGAATCAAAAACAACAAATAACACCTCCACGCATGAGGGTCTCCCAGGAAATCCAGAGGCCCTTGTGATCAACAACAAAGATGACCCATCCTCGGGGATTCAAAACAATGCTTCACATTCTTTAGTGCTGGTTCTGGAGATCAGAGCCACTATCTGTAGGACCCTGTGATTGTTATCTTGGTAGTAGCAGCTCCTCTGGTGTATAACCCCTGGTGATGACGAAGAAATGGGCGCCATCACTCCCTCTATAGGTTGTGCTTGAGGATAGCAACAGGGTTGAAATCCCCTGCTTTTCTCTTGAGACATTGCCATAACCCTTGTTATTGGGGCTCCTTAATTAGCCCAAAAGCCATTCTCCATTATCAGGGGTAATCACAGGCCTGTGTGGCTTGAAGCCCCTCTGGCGACATATTCCACAAATCCCAAATCCATGTTGCAGAGATTCAGCCTCCATGATTGCATTAACCCATCAGACACATCCATGGGTAATCCTAGATCCATGGCCTCAGTGTTGGTTGCTAGAGGCCACATGTCCCACACAGTGCAGGAAAAGCACATAGACCATTATGGTTTGTTGGGTTAGTAAAATGCAAAACCACAGATGATTCTAAGCAAACTATACATTTTCAAACATGTCATTAAAACCACATAGCTCTTAAGTTTAAAAATGTAGATTATCTCAGAAAGGGCCTGCCTCAGCCCTGTCTCAAAAAAGGCCTGCCTATTGATAAATACAGTGACGAAAAGAAAAGCCTTACAAGCTTCAATAAAACCTCATGAATTGTAAAAACTCCTGAAACAATACATACAAGTATTGAATAACAGTTCTAGAACATAAGTTCCACGCATAGAAATAGAATCTGGTGCAACCAACATCTATGTGCTATCCTAGCCTACATGCAAAACCAAAGAGCATTCTAAACAGACTAAACATTTTCAAACTTGTTGTTAAAAGCACATAGCTGTTTGGTTTCAAAATGCACAGCCTGCCTCAGAAAGAGCCTGCCTCATGGCCTGTCTCAAAAAGGTCTGCCTATTGATAAATACAGTGAAAAAAGCCTTATCAAGCTTGAATGAAACCACATATACTGTAAAAACCACAAAACAATCCATTAAAGTATCCCGCAACCTCACCTATTTTCTGTTGTTCCAATAAAACTCTGAATAATCAGCAGGACCAGATTCCAATCAGCAGGCTTTGCATGAGTTCTCCCAGTGTTTACAGACACACAATCAAATCCATCCTAGAAGCAAGGCAAACCAAGCTATGTGTCTCTGAGGATTCTTCTGGAGGAATATGACAAGAGGAGGCTATTAAGCAGGATTAGGATGTTGGGAACACTAGCCAAATTGGAATTGGGTCATCCACTGTCCCAGTTGTTAATATTGAGTTGTCATCTATGGCAATAGTTATGCCATCTCAGACTCTTTCCACCAATGGTGAGGAAAGTAATAATAAGGATCACTCTCCTGAACCAGAATGGGTTTCTGCCCAGTGGCAGTTAGCAAAGGAAAGAATTGCTACTGACCTTTTTCATGTAAGAATTATCATGATTTTGATTTATGGAGGGACATGTTGGACAAAGTCACAAACCCTGGTACGCCCTATCATGATGGATAACTTTTGTCAGACAGATATACCTGGGCCCACCGACATGGTTAATGCAAACGGCTAAACCTCATTGCATGACCTTGACTAGCCAGTCACTCAGGACACATGTACCAAAGTTGAACCTGATGTTTTGAATACTCAGAAGCTTTGGCCTCTGAAAATAGAATGCATCATTATTCCATTCCTATTGCTTCACCTTCTAATATACTCATTGATCAATATATTCCTGGAGGGTCACCTGGAAAGGGTGTGGACTTGGGTCCGTCCTTATCCTCTATGCCCCTTAAAGTTTGCATCAACACTAAAATTAGCCCCTTTGGGACTGCGTGTTTATGTAAATCTGATATGCCATATTTTTTAGATAAGTCATTGAGAGAATGAGTTATGGACTCAAGAAATCGTATTATTACTAACGTCACTTCACCTTCCAGCTCAGAACCCAGAAAGGCCCTCAGAAATAAGTTGATGACCTGGCTGTCACAGGATCTGGGTTGTGTCATTTATTTACTGTGGTTTCATAGATAGACAGAGTGTATGTGTGCAATGTCTTAGCTGTGCATGCACTAAGCAGATCCGTCAAAGACGGTAGTCCAGTTTTCGTAAAAAAGTGATTAGAAAAAAAAGCAAATAGTGCTGTTTTGTCCCTGCAAGTGTGAAGCCTGCTAGTCTGCACCTACAGTCAATGCTAAACAGAATACAAATATTAGCAAAGGGGGAGTCTTGTCCCATCATACAAGGCATTACTATAAATATGCTGTGCTACCATGTTACCACTATTTTATCATGATACTAAAATACTACCCAAGTTATGCAATAGCCCTGTGACAAAACAGGCCTGCCATAACTAGTCCCAATTTCAACAGTGAATTAAATACCTTTGTTAGATACCGTGGCCAAACATCAGCTTATTGTGCATAAAAGTCAATGGGAATTCTCTCTGGACCTGGTGCTTTGTCCTTGAGAGGAATTTCTACTTCTGCTCAGTTAAGTGATATTGGAGCTCAATTGTTATTGTTGCCTGTCTGGCTAATCTACTCTCTATTGAGACTGGTCGTCCCAAAATCCCTGGATTCACAATCAAGTGTAGAAAAAGGTTCCTACTAGTTTAAAAGTTAGTCATTTAAAAATATAAACATCAGAAAAAAATAAAAAATAACATTGAAATAGACAGGTTCATTCAAACATTTACCATCTTAAATTGAACAAACCAATACAGTATAGACAGTTAATCACTGTCAATTACAGTGAAAGTTCCTTGCCTGCCGTTAACTGTTGCCAAAATTCTAGTGTAAACTTTCCCAATACTACTATTCTCAAATTACCAATCCACTATGTTATTAAAAAATATAGACATTATCTAATACTCATCACACAATGCGTACATTTGAAATGTTCTCCTTTTAGTTTTGAGTGGACAGTAATGATTTCACTTGTCAGTAACAAGTTCAGGGATGTAATTTCACCAAAATGCCAGGGGTAGCAGAAGTGACATCACATGGCCCTTGACCTCTGAAGACATCACAGGAAGTGATGTCATTTGACCCTAGCCTGAAGTGACATCACGGGAAGTGATGGAACACAACCGTTTACCCCTTGTCATTGTTTCAAAGTACACTATGAAAAATATGGTTACAATATCACTGTAACGTGCTATACATTTCATACAATAATGGATCACCATATGTACCGGCAGAAAAAAACATGCTATAACTGCAACTTGTGAAAAGCAAAATACATGAGGCCTCATTACGAGTCTGGTGGTATCTGTGCCGGTACTACAGTGGGTTGCGGTAGTACCTGTAATAATTTACCTGAACCTGACTTGCCGGTAGCACCGGGGGTTACAACCCCAGCAGTCCGTAAAGTCAGGCGCCGGTAAATTGTAAATCCCCATTCGTGTAGAGTCCGATTGGACTCTACGGGAACGGGGAACACGGAATCATAGGCACTGTTATTAACGTTGCCAGTGCTTCCGTGTCAGTCTGCATACCATTGCCGCTGTGTCCGCAGAGTCCGACCTGTCGGGCATAGTGGCTCCAGCATGCAGATCTGTAATATGCCAAACCAGAAACAACGGTGCTGGTAAGCTCACTGGCAGGCTCAGAATGAGCCCCATAGACAGAAATGGATGCCTATTCTACACGAAATGCTTTTTGAAGGATTTTGTGTGCATTGTGAATTTGAGCTGTTTAAGAAAAGACACAATCCGGGACTCATCCCCTGAAGTGTGCCTGAAATAAACGTTTAATGAGTCTTGCAATTATTGTTTAGAATTCCAAAAAGAAAAATTATTTGTTATTCCTATTCTTTCTCATTTAGGGTCACTACTCAAAGTGTTACACTTGTGGAATCCCTGTTTATTTTAAGAAGCCTGAACAAGAAAGCCAGCCATTCTGGAAACAAAGAGGCAAGTGGCATTGGCCACAGCCCAAGAGCTTCAATTTGTGAAAAAAAAAAAAATAATACTTGTTTGAAATATATATCTTTTTTTTAGAGTTAGCAAGTGAGACCTCAGGGGTCAGCCTGAACTGAAAAATATGGGCCTGCCAATATGCATTTGGAAACTTAAATAGATATGGTAGTAGGTATCCAAGTTTCCTTTCTCCCCAAAGGCCATGCCCTGACAATAGTAGACTTTTGGTATCATCCATAGTGTTAGTCCAATCACAAACTGTTTTCTTTTTAACTGTAAATGACTGTTGCATCAGTCGTTTGCCCATTGGAGATTAAGATGCTCTTGCATCTAGACGTAAGCATGACTACTGGGCCGTATTTGCCTTTTTCCATAGCAACTTGGAGATCCTTATACAATGAACCCTTTGGTGGAGATATAAACAGTTTGAATAGCTCTAATATGTCCATTTCAGCGATCCTTCTAAGGATGCTATGCCTAATTCATAGCATACTCTCACTATCAACACAGATTTAGGAATTCAAAGAGTTTTTTTTTCTCCAAAATTAAACCACCTATTTAATCCAAATCAAGGCTCTGCACCTGATGAAAAACTACCAAACTGTATAGAAAAGAAGGAATACATTTAGCTTGAAAATCTATGGTATTGTGTATCAATGTTCACAAAATTTTAAAAGAAGTGCCTTTATTTTCCCAGTTTATTTGGAGTACTGCCAATATCAAAGCCTAATGTTTTATTTGTTGGACCAGTTTAGGACAGAATTTACCACACTTCACAGTATATTTCATTCCCTTTGTGTTTGATTTTATGAATTTCATAATCACTGTTTTATGATCTATCAATGCCCCCTGATGCTCAGCATAATGTTAAATAGTGATAATAATGTATTGAAGGCTTTCTGCGTATGATCCAATACAATAATATCACCTGCATATGCATGGCAGCAGATTTGTTTGGATTCAGTACACAGAGAGATAAATGGCACTTCACTCAGGGCTTCCCCTACATCTGAAATGTATACATTGTATTGAACAGACATGGGACCAGAACACATCCCTGTCTCAAGCCTCTTGATGCCTGAAATTTGTTTGACAGTGCCCCCTGTTGGTTCAATCTTACTTGGATCTCTATGTCTGTATGCAAATTTACGAGGGTCGCCAACAGGCCCCATGTGATAATCAAGTTATGCCCAAAGCAAGGCCCTGTTGTTAACCGTGTTAAAGTCTCTACATGCAAGAAAGACTAGCCGGGCATCCTGCTGCCATGCACTCAACTGTAAGGCATCCATCATAAAGCCATTAGAGAAGTTCCAGTCTCTCTAAATTCTGTCTGGAACTTTTTTAACCGTTCGGTCCTAGCCACCCATTTTTCCAATTCTCTCAGTATCAATACAGCAAAGATCTTACTATGCACATGTAATAGCATGATTGAGCAGGAATTTATTAGATCTAGTCGTCACCATTTTAATAGATAGGGACAATTATAGACAGCTTCCAGGTTTCAGGTGTTATTCATTTCCTCATGATAATGCCCAAACATCCAGGGCTTGTTTCATTACGTAATTGCTCTGGTCGTTCGGGTCAGGAGCTCTTTAATGTGAGGCTTTCCTCAGAAATCCGGCAATGTTTTAATACACATAACTTCTAGGTTATCCTGCTTATAATGTTTGGTATGGTGGCTCCTCCAGGCCTAGTCTGCAATTGATGTACATTGGTATACGGCTTGAGACATGTTTGATCTATTCATCAGACTCCAGATATTGTGCAAATACGTTTGTGTTATAGCGTGCAACTTTTCTTCTCCATCTTTCTGCAGGATGGTGCTGTAGTAGTCCTTATTCCAATCTGATAGTGTCGGCAAGTTATATGAGTTTCCCTTAGATGTAAGCCCATTCCTTTTCCTTTGCACAAGCTTGTCATAGTCATGGTTTCTCGCTGTTCATCTACACCGTTTTTGGGAAGTTCTGATATGAAATTTGTGAGAAAAGTAAAAATGTTTTCAGCTATTAATTTCTCAATTTTTTTGGGAAAGTTGTGATCTTAAAATAGTGTGTTATGCAGGAATTGAAGAGTGATGGATTAGAAGGTTTCATTTTCAAATCAACTGTCACATTTTTTAAATTTGGGTTGCATTCTCTACAAATACCGACATTCAAATTAAATAAAGCAACCAACATACTGTATTTACTTAGTTACTCAGATCGTCTATTTTACTACAAAGTTTGTGCAATATCTAAACAAACCTAGGGTTAGGAAGATATAATGAATGCATGAGCTTTCATTTCGTCCCATGCCATGTATTTTGTATAGGCCTAGCACCTCAAAAATGACCATTCGTCCTTTGGTGGTCACACCTTTCTTAGGAGTTTTGCCATTTTTTGCCATTTTTAAATACAGTGCATCTCGCTGAGCCACCTTCCGATGCACAACCACTCATACAGCCGAATATGGATTGCCTGCTACAATTATCTGCCAGTTGTTTAGATCATGCGTGAATGCACCCCTTTCAAGAAACGTATCTAAAGTAATCAGCACTGGATGCCAATATATATTTAAAAGCTGCAACCATTTTAGAACCCAGTTATCCGGTATCTCTATCTTTGCTGCCGAAATAAAATGTTTGAATCTAAAAAAGTTTCCAATGTATATGTTCATTCATTCTTAATAGCAATTATCAGTCTGGTGAAGGTCCACCAACATTGGTCGAAAAGCAAGTTATTGTACCATAGAAAACTCATCTACTACATATGGTGTTTGAAGCCAGAACTCTTTAAAAAATAGGATTATATTCTTTGCCAAATTCTGTCCCAGTCTCTTACTGTTCAATAGATTGACGAGGACCCTCACATTCCATGGTAGACGGGTAAAACACATAGGGGCCGATTCATGGAACAAACGTGCGCCGAAAATCTATGCGCAAGCAGGCGCAAGCGCGAAACAACAGGCACACGCGCACACGTGCGATTCATGGAAGTCCCTGCGTGTGTTTTCCTCGGGATGTGCGCCAAACCCGTGCATGGCGTACGCGTCACTGAAACATCCCAAACGGCGTGCGCAACGCGCACAGTGAAAGCGCACAACCTCGGCGCATACACCAAAAAGGGGGCGGAACACGTAGCGTAACGCGCGGAATGGGGAACAATGCGTGAAAATAAGGGCGTAACTGGGATGTACTGCTGGGAAGCAGATGGAACGCCCACACGCACGTGAACCACACGCATTCATGGAATCGAATAGGGCCAAGCCACGCACGGCCAAAGACACGCACAGGCCTAAACACATCCGCCACACGAAGGCAGGCGGTAGCGTCCCTGCGCATCACAAAAGCGCCAATATACAGCAATGATGAATGTCCCATACTGCTACTGTGCCTGGGGTTCGCTGGGGGAGCGGGCTACGTGTATTACGGGGGTTCGCGTGAAGTTTTTCACGCGATCGGGCCTGGGGGAGCAGGCTACGTGTATTACGGGGGTTAGCATGAAGTTTTTCACGCGATCGGGCCTGGGGGAGCGGGCTACCACTCACCGTCTGCCTTGCGTGTAGAAGAACGCGTAGCCAACACCCACTGTGAAGTACTAGCGTGTGAACCCCAACGGCTGCAAAACACATGCACCACACCCCACGAAAAGCACGTACAGAGCAATGTAAAGGCACGTGGGATCTACAAGCCCTGCCAGGGAAACGCACTAAGGGCTTTTGGTCCAATGAAATCGCGTATGCGTCCTGACGCGCTTACGCACTAAGGGCTTTTGGTCCAATGAAATCGCGTATGCGTGCTGACGCGGTTACGCGCTAAGGGCCTTTCCTCGATTTACACGCAGACGTGCAAGATTTTCACGTGCCAAATCACTCCGTATCAAGCTGGCCACGCGTAAGCACACGGAAGACCACAATCCTGCCCAAAAGGCCAAATTACTGCCCCCCAGAGCCCCGAGCAGCCTCCCACGAGCCATCTGCTGCTGCCTGCCTGCCTGCTGCCACCGTGCCCTGCAATATGGTGCCTGCACACCAGCCATCTGCAGGGGTCCATTTGCTGTGTCCACCCCTGCTGGAACAGAAGACTCCCGACTGGGATACCATCGCTCCACAGCCCAGCCCCAGGACACAGTTGCCCACCCACTCCTGCCTCTGGGGTTGCCATGTCGGGCACTGAAACATCTGGCACCACTGGCAACCCCCGGCCAGAAAGGCAGAGGGGCACCAGCTTCACTGCCACCAAAGTTGGTGTCCTGGTGGAGCAAGTCCTGGGGCAGTATGATGCCCTCTTCGGAAGTAAGCGCGCCAACAAGGAAGGACGGACTCAGATCTGGACGGACATCGTGACTGCCATCAACGCGGAGGGGGTGGCAGTCCGCGACTACCAACATGTCAAGAAGTGCTGGGATGACTGCAGGCCCAGGACCCTCTTGAAGGCCCGGCGCCTCATGGAGGGGGGCCGGGCCGCATGAGTACCATCCAGATGAGGGTCCTGGAACGCGTAGGCCCAGCGCTCCACGCCCAGATCCTTGAGAGGCAGACCCGTCTGGAGTTGAGCGGTACGAGGCCAAGCATTGCTGTGTGAACAGGGCATGTCACAGTGTGCTGGTTGTTTGATACTTGCCTCTATGTGTGACATAGGCCATGTATGCATGTGTGTGTGCAGGGACGTCATGCATGTGAGACCAGTAATGTGTGAAACACACGGTTGGTGCATGTGTTCAAATGCAACATGGGTTGCCCTATGTGGAATGGCCACATGAAAGCATGCCAGTCTCTGTTCCTGGACATGGGTGGGGGTGAGGGATGGGTGCTGATGTCATGTACATGTATGCTGTCCATGTCTGTGTGTCTGACCTGTGTGTCTGTGACTTGTGAATGCCAGGGATGCATGACACATGTCTGTCGCAATGTTCAGGGTCACTGATGCAGGCTAGTCATTCTTGTATCCACTGTGTCTGTGGTGTACGAGGCCAGATGGATGAAACTAGGGTGAAGTGTGTGCATGTGATAGGCATGGCCCATGATGCATGTGAGTCCCAAAACAACATTGTATGTTTCAAGAATCCCTTGGACATGTATGCTAATGTCCATAGCATGCGCCATGCCTGTTACTGCTTGTGTCTTACCTGCACTGAGCCATGTGTTGTGGAGGGACATGATGGAAGTGATCTTTGACAGTGCCACTCATCTGCTATTGCTTCCTGTCTAGCGGACCATTGTACAGTACCCTGATGCTTGTGTTCTATGTCTCCCTCTACACAGCGCCACGTGAAGAAGAGGGCAGAGACGGCTCTGTGGAACAAAGCGGTGGGGATGCCCCCACGGCTGCAGCGGAAGGGGTGGGTGAGCCCCCACAGGGGCATGCAATGGCGGAAGACGGTATCCAGGTTGGTGGTTTCCACAGAGGAGGAGGAGGCCGCTACTGAGGCGCACATGGGGCCTGGTGGGGGCATCCCTGCTGGTGCAAGTGTTGCAGTCCAGGGGCAGGGGCAGGAGGCAGCACAGGTCGCCGTGGAGGGGCCTGTGCATGTCACTGTCCCTGACACTGTGACTGCACCACCATGCACCAGCAGGGATGCCCCATCCCAGGCCCGTCCGCAGGTAGGGGGGATGTCCATGTTATCTGACTCCCCTCTACCTGCGGAAGAGGGGACCCCTGGCCGTATGGAGAAGGTCCTGATTGGTGTTGCGTTGCGCACAGGTGCAATTCGTGATGAGGTTCGTGCTTCCCGGGAGGAGCATGCACGTCATCACGGAGAGCACTGTGCTGACGTGGCCCAGTTGGGATCGCCATGGTCGGGGGTTTCCTACATGTGTCGGCCAATCTGGCGACCCTCTCCTTCTCTGTGGAGACTATGCACCAGTCGTTCTCCATGCCGTCTTCCGGCCCAGATGCCACCAGGGCCCCCTGTGGACCTGCCCCGACCAATGCAGCCTGCTCGGTGGGGATCCCATCCCTGCCACAGTCAGGAGTCGGAGGTCCAGCAGGAGTGGACACACCAGCAACTGGACCCCAGCAGATGGAGGATGTGACGCCATCATCGGACAGGGCACATGCACGACGGCGTCGGTGGATTCCATCAGCCTGGATGCCGTCGTGCTGGCACAGGCAGTTGTGTCAGAGGCAGCAGCAGCCTCGACGTGGGAGGCATCATGGCTCGGGGCCATCAACATCAGGGGTGCAGGCATCGGCCTGTTGGCAGGAGAACCCTGGAATGGGAGTGGCTTCTGTGTGGGAGCGGTTGGGCCAGCAGATAGGTGCGGAGCGGCAGCAGGCAGAGGAGGAACGGCTCACAATGGTCAGGGTGGAGAACTCCATGCGGAGGGTGATGAGGCGGGCTGAGTGCCTCGAGGGTCTTCGCAGGGAGTTGGAGCTGGACACTGCCTTATCCCTGCGAGACCTCGGGGCCAGGGAACATGCCTGCCTCCAAGCCATTGAACAGGAGTTCGATGATGCCCTGGCCCATCACAACATCCAGTGAGCCGTTGGACTAGCCCGCTGCCCATGTAAATAGTTATGTAGTTAGTGTTAAGTTTCCTTTGTTTTTGCATTTTCTTTGGACCTTTTGGACCATGGTGCCACATTTTTGTATATAGTTATTTTTTATTAGGTAGTGTTGTTAGATAGGTTTCATTTCTTTTGTTGGGATCATGGACCCTGGCTTGTACACCTGTACGTAGTTCACTGTTGGATTTTCTTTTCTTTTTAAAATTCACCCATGGAGCAATGGCTTTCAATTATGTTTTCCCATTGGATTTTCATTTGTGGACTGTGACTCTGGGCACCATTCCTTTGGATTCTGATTTTTGGTTTTGCATTTTTTCACGGACATGCTTCTTTTTACTTTTTTTACATTCCCATGTTTGTTAGTTTATTTTTGATTCAATACATGTTTCCTTTAATACATATTTATTGATCAAACTTCAGTGCGTGGTATCATCTCATTGGTTTCATGCATATCATGATATGGGTTTTGAGATTCACTGACACCCATTGGGTGTATGTGAGGGACATGTGTTTGTTTCCAAACTTGCAATTGGTGTTCTATCATGTTATTTGTATTTCTAAGTGGCTGGATGCAATACTCGGGTGGGTGTTTGGCATTTGGAGGCTGACCATAGGGACCAGGGATCTAGTTTGTGATGACATGTTGGCTGGGGAACATGAGTTGGACATGGGTGGGGGCCTGCTGGCAGGTGCCCCACAGTGCTGGGGGGTGGGGGGTGGGGAACATGAGTTGGACATGGGTGTGGGCCTGCTGGCAGGTGCCCCTGCACTGCTGGGGGGTGGGGGTGGTGGGGAACATGAGTTGGACATGGGTCGGGACCTGCTGGCAGGTGCCCCACAGTCCTGGGGGGTGGGGGTGCAGGGAGACAGGAGTGGGGGCCTGGTGGAGGGTGCCCCTGACTGCTGGGGGGTGGGGGTGCAGGGAGACATGCATTGTTGATCAGTAGTGCAAGGTGACATGTGGCTTGGCTGGGGGGCATGCCCATGGTGGATGGGCTGCCTGCGGGACATGAGCAGGGGTGCAGGGTAGTCCCCCGTGGTGTGGGCTGCCTGAAGGGGCTGTGGAGGTTGTAGAGCGAACACCTGGGAGGACCCACACGGCCAATTCACGTGTAGTACTCCCCAAGACCCCTGAAATACACGTACCCTGCTGAAATCGCGTGTGGAACTTCCCACGCACCCCTGAAATACACGTACCCTGATGAAATTGCATGTGGAACTTCCAGCGCACCCCTGAAATACACGTACCCTGATGAAATCGCATGCGGAACTTCCTGCGCACACCTGAAATACACGTACCCTGATGAAATCGCGTGTGGAACTTCCCGTGCACCCCTGAAATACATGTACCCTGCTGAAATCGCGTGTGGAACTTCCCGCGCACCCCTGAGATACACGTACCCTGCTGAAATCGCATGTGGAACTTCCCGCGCACCCCTGAAATACACGTACCCTGCTGAAATTGCGTGTGGAACTTCCCGCGCACCCCTGAAATACACGTACCTTGCTGAACTCGCCTGTCGAACTTCCCGCGCACCCCTGAAATACACGTACCCTGATGAAATCGCGTGTGTAACTTCCAACGCACCCCTGAAATACATGTACCCTGATGAAATCGCGTGTGGAACTTCCCGTGCACCCCTGAAATACACGTACCCTGCTGGAATCGCGTGTGGAACTTCCCGCGCACCCCAGTGATACACGTAGCCCGCTTGCCATGCTGTTACGGGGTTAGCGCAGCCCTTTGCGCTGGATTGGGGATTTTGATGGCTTTTCCCTGCGTGAGAGGCGTTCTTGGGGGCGTATAATCACGCAGAAACCACATCCAATGCAGGTCACTACACTGCATATATAAAAAAGAAATGTGGATGGTTTTAATGTAATGATGGTACCATTAGTCTAAAGCAGATTACCAGCAAATCTTACAAATGCTTATTTAATCTTCTTAAAACCAATATTTAATAACTAATCTGTACTTAAACATTAACAAAACTTCAATAAAAAAAACTATAAACTATTAGAACACGCCAACAGGTATCCTACTGCCCCAAAATTCTATAACAACCAAACAGATAAATGAATACCACTAAATTATAAACAGAAATAAACAGTTAGAATACGCCAACAGGTATCTAACTGCCCCAAGATGTTGCGACAACCAAACAGATAAATCAATACAACTAAATTATAACAATAATAGACAGTTAGAATATGCCAACAGGTATCTAACTGCTTCAAAAATCTGCAACAAGATCTATGGGTGTGATATGCTGCGGTGCTTGCCGCCAGGGCCTAGAGTCTTGGGTGTATGGCCTGTAACAACCAAACAGATAAATGAATATCACTAAATAAAAGAAATAAAAAATTACAGTTAGAATACACCAGCAGCTTCAGAAATCTGCAACAAAAATGTGGATGGTTTGAATGTAATGATGGTACCATTAATCCAAAGCAGAGATTAGCAGTAAATCTTACAAACACTCATTTAATCTTCTTAAAACCAAAATTTAATAACTAATATGTACTTCAACATTAACAAAAATTCAAATAAAAATCTATAAACAGTTAGAATATGCCAACAGGTACTAACTGTCCAAGATTCTATAACAACCAAACAAATAAATGAATACCACTAAATTGTAACAAAAAATAGACAGTTAGAATACGCCAATAGGTATCTAACTGCTTCAAAAATCTGCAACAAGATTACCAGCAAATCTTACAAACGCTTCTTTAATATTCTTAAAACCAAAATTAAACAATTAATCTGTCCTTCAGCTTTAACAAAAATTCAGTGAAAAAACTATAAACAGTTAGAATACGCCAACAGGTATCTAAAACAAGCCCAAGATTCTTTAACAACCAAAGGGATAAATGAAAACCACTAAATTGTAACATAAAATAGACAGTTAGAATACGCCAAAAGGTATCTAACTGCTTCAGAAATCTGCAACAAGCCAACAGGTAGAACATTAACCAGAAACAAGAACTTAAAAAACACAACACGACCTAAATAGATACATTATTTGAGCCATCTCTTACCCCCCACCATCCCAAAACAGTCTTAAAGACCAACACACTTGCCAAAATTGTATTTCCCCACCATTTGTCACCGCGCTGTCCGCGGACGTCCGCAGATATAGGATGGTGGTCATTTCCAAAAATCTGACGCAAGCCACGCTCTCTACCATCCAATAGATGAACACGCCGCATATCTGCGGACATGGCGCAAGTCGATTGGCCAATCAGGGCACTGTCCGTGGACCGAACATAGATATCACTAATTTTGTTTTACCTACTTTTTGGTAATTTTTTAAAAAACTACTGGTCGGATTTTCATCAAATTTACAAAATCATGCTTTCTGGACCATGCCACTGCTCCTGCTGCAAAATTTGGTGAAAATTCGTCCAGCGGTTTGGGCTGTAGGCGTGAGCAAAGTTTTTTCCCCATTCAATCTATGGGAAAAAAAGACATTTTGGGACCGCCCCCTATAACTTTGCCCCCCTGGACCAAATCTCACCAAACTCCGTGGCTGTGTAATATTTGTATTAAATCATCATCCCCTAATTTGTTCATCAATTCCACTACGTTGCAGGACATCATTCTTAGATCCTGGCAGGATTTATCATCTAGTGTAGGGGACAGCGGGTGCACCAATGGGGGGTCAAATGAATAGTCTTTGATTCCTTTTCTGCAATTACTTTTCTGTTGATGACTGTGATTACACTGTTGAAGACTGTGATGTCATCAACAGTGAAATAGACTTAAGAAATGACGGTGTGGGGCCACTCAGGAATGTACATTTTTTGTTGTTGTAAATAAACACTCTTAGCACCTGAGTAGGAAACTGCACAGGTGCTAAGAGCTGAGGGGTCAGGGAAGGGAACGAGGAGCAGGGAAGGGCTAGGGACACTGGTGAGCAGCACTCAGGCTACTTAGAAGGTGGGATTGTACCAGAGAAAGCAGCCCATGTTCTGAGCTTCCTGATTGGCCAGTGCCCCCTTACAGAGTGCTAATGAGACTGGGATTGGGTTTTTCAAATAATTGTGCTGTGTCTAATTCTTTCATGGCAATAGGAGAAATGACTGTGTTTACCAAAGCTATACAATGATATAAAAGAAAAATCAAAAATAAATAATTAGCATAAGTCATATTCTCCCTGGATCATCAAAGAACCTCCTTTGATGCTGGAAAACTCAACCAATCTCCAAGTATCTTTTCAGGATGTCAGAGCATCCATAATGTCCCAAACTGTGGCTTGTAGTCCTGGATCTGATGCCATACCTGTTCTTACCTTTTTTTCAACACAATTCTGGGAAGTAGGACATTTCTGATTAGCTGAAAACTGGTTCTCATCTTCCCTATATATAGAAGGGTCCCAGAGATCTCCCTATGTCCTTCAGGCCAATTTCTATGCTTAATGCATAGTTTCAGATCGTTGGCAGGGTTATTTTGGCAACATTGCAATCATGGATTTTAGGGATGTCCTAGGAACCATTGAGCAATCTTTAAATGTATACCTGGTGGTGGCAAATTCGATTTTTCTGAAGAAAGAGAGAATATACCCTGCCTCCATGGATTTGAAGACAGTGTTTGACCCCTAAACAGAGATGTGTAATGTCTCTGATTCTGTATTCCTTATATATTGATAGAGGTATGCCAAAACCTGAAGATTGCCAAGCTGAAGTATCCGCATTTTGTCAATTTGTCTGTGCCCATTCTTGCCTACACAGATAACACAGTCTTGATAGTGAGTACACTGCATGGACTACAAAGGCTAATATTTGCTTGCTCTGAATGCATTTGCAGTTTGGATTTGAAGTTAACATGGCTAAATCGGCTCTGATGATTTGTGAGCCTCCCCTTTCTTCCAAGTGGGCAGGATCCTCTTCCTCTTTCTTTGTAAGTGAGATCAAACTAGATATGCCTTTCAGCCCCTCTTTATCTTGTAAAGCACACTGAACTAAACACGCAAACTGCATGGCTCAGGCCACTGGTGGAATTAACTGATTTGCTAAATCCCCAATTGGGATAATATTAAAAATGTACAAGGCCAAAGCTATTGCCACTGCCAAGGATGGTATGGGCCCCTACCGATTTGGTAACTTGTCACAGTTACAAGGTAGCGGAAACTGTGGGCCTGCCGCAGCCTGCTGCCAATTCTGCTGCTCATCAAGACTTGGGGCTTAAATACTTGGAGGACGAGTTAAAATTTGAGATTTTCTGTCTATGGTTGCATATCTTGGTTAATCAAAAAGTTTGCTCTCTCTCAAAAAAATATTTATTGGATGCTGATATCTGCAAAATATATATTTGTGCCATTCCTTGGCTTGCCCATCTCAAGAAACTGGAACTATGATCCACAGCAGTTCTCTGTTTACAAATCTTGTGCTATTAAATGAGAGTTTATAGCAAAACAGACTTTGGGCAAGATTGTGCACTGAGAGGGAAGAATTAGAATTATGGAAAATTTGCGAATCGCTAGTGTATCTTGCTGTTCTCGAATCCTCCCCAAAATGATTTGTTACATACTATCTTTTTAAATGAGCGCTGTTTGATTGCTAGAGCCCATTTTGAACTAATACCTTTAGCATCTGTTACAGCATCTTGGGCTTCGAGCGATCCAAAGAATGTCATGTGCGAATTGTGTAATAATGGTGCAGATGATGTTTTAAACTTGTTATTTTTTTGCCCTGTGTACGACTGTGCTAGGAAAATTACCATAGCACCTTTGTTATGCAATTTTAACTTCAATCAATATAGGCCTGCAATTATTTTATTCTCCTTGCTGATACTCATTTGATCTCTTGGACATTATTGACCTATCTGAGGTCAGCATTAGAAATTAGGAAAAAGCATTTAATGAACTCTTAATTGTTTGTTTTATATGAAACTTCTCTTTAATCTTTCAAGTTTGGAGTTGCCTGATTGTATGTTTTCATATGGTTTGACCTTATGTATACACAAGACTCTGATACTGATTTTATTCTGCACATTGTTGATTTTATGGTATTCTTCTTTTGAAATAAATCAGATATGCTGATTGATAGCCAATGATAACGTCTTAACCACAGACTAGAATCAATCTGGGCCCAGCACAGGTTCCTCTTCAGGAAAGACTGAATAGTTTAGTTTATTTGCCAAGAACTTTCCCTGAAACTCATCAACTCAAACACATTCCTAGTCTGGCTTGCAGAGAACTTTGTATTGCTCCAATGTTTGACTAATTGCCTCTTGCACTATTTTTAAAGCAAGACGTAATTTGGTTAATGTATCATGGTTTGGACCCTTTTTACTCTTACCCCCCACCAAATTCCTAATGTGTGGTATGGAGGGAAAAACTACACTTCGGCAATGGTATTGGGATCTTGTATACTAAACAGTCTTCATCCAGGCCGCTGAGCAATATGTCAGTCTTCAATATTAGATTGTTGACTTCTTTAATTGCAACCGTTATAATGATAAAGGTAGTCTGTAATTGTATGGTGGATAGATTACTATTTGCTTTCCTCAGTCCCTTTAACTAGGCCAGTTTTAGCTGTATTGTTGACATAAGTAAGAATTCTCATGAAGCTCAATTCTGCAAATGAGACAGCTAGCCAAATATGCAGATGGGGCTAGTTTGTTTTTTTAACAATTTAAAGACAATACATCTGTAATATAGTGTCATAACACCAGTTCATCGACCCTCCCGCTCCATTCTCCTAAATGAAAACACATTTTCCATTACCTATAGCAGTTGTCTCGGCATTAGGGCAGTTGGTGTTGTCCTGTGCAGCCTTGATCGAACATCAACTTCAACAGATTTGGCTGGTAAAGCAAATACAGCTTCTGATGTAGAACAGCTAGACAGAGACAGCCTCTCCATGAATCTACATGGGGAACAACAAGAAACAGTCCAATGCCCCTGTGCACAGGCTTACACTGCAGGCTTAACATCCCAATATATTCTTCATTTGGTGGGTGTGGCTTGGAACTGTAAGGATATTTGGCATGTTACAGCACAGAGTACAGCACTACTGCACAGGTAGCAAACAGCACAGAGTACAGCACTACTGCACAAGTAGCACATTTTTTTTTGCAGCACCACCACAAGGGTGCGGTGCATTGCTATATGGGTCACCAGATTAACAAGGAAAGACAGGCTATTCAGTCAAAAACGATTTTAAATATAAAATGCAAATCCAGTTCCTCATTGTAAAAGCACACATTTTTACATTAAGAATGCATACTCTGCCTATATTGCTAGAGACACATTTGAAAATTAACAGCTAACCTATTAACCATTAACCTGACTAATAAAACCTTATTTAACATAACCCACTAATAAAATGTGTTCTCCACTGCAGAATTAGGCATACTCTGAAAGCCATTTAAATGTGTGTGCAGATTTTTTTTTCTTCTCTTCTTTGTCTGCTTCTCCGTGTTTTTGTGCACAGTAACTGCAGGAAGAAGGAAGTCAGATTTGCAACAATTGCAAATGCATAAGCGAAGCTATTGTTGAGAGTAGGAGGATGAGAGATGATGGATTTCATTGGGACATGTCATACAGAGGGCTGAGATGAAAGTTTTAGTGGGCAGTATCGGGGAAAAAGACAGGCAGACATTTTTCTGCACTACTGGGGAGAAGACCTGGCTGTGGGACTCCTGACTGAATGCAGATTCCTGCGTCCTGCTGCAGTCGAGATTGGGGAGAGCTGAAAGAAGGACCTTTCCACTGGCTGAGGCATTCCTATCTGCAAAAGTTGAGAATTCCAGGCAATGACCCCGGTTTGAGAAGGCAAGCGTTCCTTTTTGCTGGAGTTAATCCAAGGGAGCCACATTCACAAAGAGAACAGCCAAAGAGAACAACTAAAAAGATAAGGTAATGAGAAGTGTGGGAGCTGAGTGTGTACGGTAATATGCAGTCAGTGTAGGATTCCTGTGCATGCCTTAATCAAATGCTAATGTTGCAATTTGAGTTCTGTTCTCCGCCACTCTCTTTGCAGTGTGTCATAGACAATGCTTTTACTGTACCATTTTAATTATTTCTGTAAAGAGTGAGATTGTGTTTAAATGCAACTTTTATAATACAGAAAAATATTTGAAAACAGACGGGTGGTGTATTTACTATTTACCATTACAATGCCGATGATGTGGGGAGATTTTTAAACAGTGCAATGGTCATTTTAAGACAGATGTGTGCATGTCAGAATCAGTATGAATAATTGTGAGTGACTGTAGCATAGCTTGTTGGAGGTACATGAGCCAAAGGGAAGAGAGACTCTCTGAACATAGCTCCCTACCGTATATAAGGTAGTGGAAATTACCACAAGACTACCATATATAGCTCTCTGTCGTAAATAAGTCAGTGAGTTCGCCCATGGTGGCACACCAACACTATCACTGGAAAATGTGGTATTCCTAAAATGTAGGTCTGAGGTCTCTCTAGTGATCACACAAAAAATCTAAGCAAAGATAAGGGATTCTGGACATTGGGGCCACAAATAAAACAAGGGAATTATGCTCACCAAAATACCACCAACCACGTATACCAAATATGCAGGTCTGGGTGCTGAAATAATGCATGTCCATTGTATTATTGTTGCACATGGCCAAATCTGAATACAAAGAGTGATTATTGCTAAGTTATTTTTCGGCGGTAATAAAATACCGTCAGGCCCCAAATCTCCACAAAATACCCTACATATTTATGGTGCGTTGCAGGCCGGGAAAGTGATCATAGAGTACCTACTGGGCGTGGCAAGTGTGTCTCACACTGCCATTTGCACATTAAAGGGAACCCATTTTATAATAGCAGTGTGCCACTAAAAACGAATTTCAGAATGTCACAAAGGGAAACCACATTCTCAGATCTAGTGCAATATTTAGAGGCAAAGTTATTTGCACATGGGAATTGGTCTTCGAATAGCACGTTAGAATGGAGTAACCGCATTCAGGGTGAGGTGCAGAAAGAAAAACTAGACAATATTTTTGCAGAAGGCAGCATAATTCAGGTCTGCCTTACAAGATTATTGAATGCAGCCGATAAAAGTGCAGAGAAAGACTGTTTAATACGGCTATGCGGCAAAATATGGTTTATTTTAAACAAGTCCCTGCGAATGCAAGAGAATGATACTCAGCTAATTAACAGGTTAAAGACTGAATTAGAGGGGGCAAGTAAAAATCATGAAATGTTGAGAGCAGAATTGGATGTATGCCAAAAAGACATGCAATTAAAATGCAGAGACTTTGATACTCAGTTATCCAAAAGCAAGAAACAATTTGAAGATAGTGAGCAAGAATTGGCACACTTAAAAGCCTTAGTGGATCACATTAGGCAGGATAAAGATGAGGTTGTTTCAGAAATGCAGATTTTACAAAAAGAACATTGCGAAAAAGAAGGTGATCTCCAGAGTGCAGAACAAGAAATGATTAAAATGATTCAAGAAAGAGACAAGAGAAATAAAGAGTTCAATGAATGCCAAATGCAAATGTGCGATATGCAGGAGGTGATTAATAAAATGAGTGATGAAAATAATTATTTGCAAGATGAAGCCAACAGACTCCTTAAAAAGTGTAAGGACTTAGAACAGCAAATGTGCATTCCCAGGTCCCAGGAGAGGCGGCAGGGTACCACATTCAATGGAGTGGAGGTGAATTCTAGCTCTGCCCAAAGAGCTAGTGCCCCAGTGACTGGGCCGGTGACTGAACTTGGTTGCAGCGCCCTTGGGGGATTTGATACTCCCATTGGGGGCAGCCACCAATCTCATACACCTGAAAACAGGATTGAATCACAAAATAGTGCAATTCCATGCATTGCAACAAGTAGCCCCATAAAAATAATGAAATCCATTAAAGCCCTGATCAAACCATTTAAAAAGGGAGGTGAATGCTGCATTGAGGATCACTTAGAAGCGGTGCATGACATTTTTAAAGCACTCCAGATACCTAGGGAACAGTACAGACAATATTTTCATTTAACTTTAGATGCCCCGACGGCCAGCATCATAAGGGGATTAAATGAACAGCAGAATATGACATGGCTGGAGTTTGAAAAAGAAATTAGGCGTCATTTTTCTCCTTTTCAGTCATTGCAGGAGGCAAAGAAAGTCGCGTACACAATTACTGCTGGACCTAATACATCCCCTCGCCAATTTTTACAAGACTTAAAAAGAGCATTCTCTCGCTTTGATGTATCTTTTGACTCAAATTCCAATGAGTTTAAAACCGCATACTTCTATGGGCTACAGAAAGACATCATATCCCAATTGGTCCGTGAATTTGACCGTGACAAGTCTCTTGAATGGATTGTACATCAAAGCACAAAGCTATATGAGGTACTCTATTGTCAGGGTAGAGAAAGTGATAAAATGAAAGATACCAGGCCTAAATCTAAAGAACCCTCAGCCACAGTAATGGAAATCAGGTCAGCCAAAATGTCCCTTGAGTCTGCTCAAAGCCAAGGTAAAAATAATGTGACACATGAACAAAGGGGTAATCAACAAAGATCGCCATTTCCTGTACCAATGTTCCAAACACATGATCCTAGTAATAGAGAGAGCTACATCAGCCCTAGATATTTAGGGGATAGACCCCGGGTAGGATATCGGCCTGATATGGCAGGTATGAACAATAACCAGAGACAAAATCAAGATCAAAGAAATGATGGTCCCTACCAGTCACTGGGGACACAGAGCAGATTTGATCCCAGCACCATGATATATGGTAATCAGGATAGGCCCCGATATGTGGATCGATTTACTGATAATGGAAATCAACATAGGGGCCAGTACCCACAATCTGAGAGACAGGACATGAGGCAAAACGTGAACTACAATCCACGCCAGTACAATGATTCCCCACCAGGGAACTATAATCAAAGGATGGGTGCAACCCGCTCCCCTCCACAAATGAATCAAGAGTTCAGAAACCATCCCAACCGACATCAATCACCTGAGAGGTATCAGAATAGATCCAATCAGGGGGAAAACAACCAATATCGACCTAGGCCACAGAAAGAGGATCCTAGAGAGATGGAAAGGTTCCAGTGCCTTGAGGCCCAAGTGAAAATGTTAGCTGAGCAAATAGGAAAGCTCTATACAGCGCAAAAACAACCTTCCAAAGAGGGGGCTGATGGCCATAGCAATGACCTGGGGGCTTCCGAAAAGTGACTAAGTACTCATGATAACTGCAGTGACAAAATGACAGATTGCTCTGATATAATTTTGCATAACGACTCTGAGATGCCTAATGGATTAAAAATGAAAGTACCAGTAAATGAAATTGTGATAGAAAGTGCAAATACTTCTAAAAAAGAGGTACGGTTTAACTTAGAGCTAAATAAAACAGTAAAGATTTGCACAAATGAAAAAGAAACATTAGGAATTCCAAAAGAACAAAGGGACAGATTTAAGAAAAATGACTCATGCATGGGGAATACCAGTGAACAGGGAGTAAGTGGGGATGCCATAGCTCCTTCCCTGGGCAAGCAAAACAATGACCAAACACAGACAGAAAAAGGAAATACTCACAAGGAGGGTACAAGTCAATCACCTGAAGAATTCTTTGAGCCACATATTTTTGAAGAGGCTGAAAGGGCTGGTATTACACTAAATGATCACAAATGCACAGAATTAAAAAATGACGAATTGCTGAATGATGTTGTTACACATGTTCAGTTGGAAGGTTGTAATGTGGTCTCTGATGTTACCCAGATGGATAGGCGAACAGTGGCCACACTCCAAAAAACCTCTGAACATGGAGAAATGAATAAAATATCTCGCACAGAAATGGGTAAAAAGGAGGGAAAAATGTCTTTTCATTTACCAATGTGCTTAGCCAAAAGTGAAAAAGATCTGAGAAAGGTGAGCCCTGAAATCAGTAAGAATTCACATTTCTTATGTGTATTAGAGGAAGTTGAGGACAGATATTATGCACCCATCACTGTAGAAGAAAAATGCCACACCTTCGCTATGATTGACACTGGCGCACAGCCCACAATTATGTCCAAGGAGCTGGTAAAGAGTATCAATGAAGGGAGGCCTCCACAGAGTCAGATCACAGTGAAGGCAAATCAAGGCCCAGTGCATAACTTTAATGGGGAGGAGGTGCCCATCATAGGTGTAACTGAGGTTGACATAAAAATAGGAAAGCACAGAATGAAACAAGAGGTATTGATCACATCTTTTTGTGAAATTCCATTTCTGATGGGGACAGATTGCCTGAAAAGATTGTCTCCTCTCATAGATGGGGTGAATGTAGTGCTGTGGTCCTTAACCAAAAAACCATTGAGGCCTAAGAAACTAAAATCACAAAACAGCAATATAAATAAATGTCACACCGTTGCCAAAACAAATGATGCTGTGGAGGTATATCTCCAGAATAGCTGCATACCTAGTGTCACTGTTATATTAATGTGTCAAGACAAAATGCAGAGCGACAATGAAAAACTACCTGTACAAGTATACTTGGACCCAAGGAAAGATTTGCAGACTGCCATAGATGAGCACACTTTACTTTTCTATTTAAAAGAGAAAACATGCAAACAGAATATTGCTCCTAAAACAGATTCAGAAAAACACATTACCACTCTGGCAGAAATACACATGGAAGATGAGCAACCATGGGTTCATGTTGGTATAAATGATTATCTTAAAACAATAAAAGCCACTTTAGCACTTGAACATGAAAGGAGTTTCATTAATGAGAAATTGTTGCAAAAAATTATGGAGAGGGAAGAAATCCCGAAATTTAGGATTAAAAACCAATATGTTTCTGGGTTGGACAGTCCAGACTTTAAAAACCGAATTGCAGGCAGATGCATGCTTAAAATTAGCATTGGGCAGAAAACAATTTACCATAATGTATGGATAGTGAGTGGAGCACAAAATGAATTTTACATGGGCAATGACATCATGCACAGAATGTGTATGGTGTTAGATTTACTTAATCAAAAAATATGGTCACGCCTAGGTGGTCCGGCACCTGAATTTGAAGACAAAAGAAGGGCTTATCATTGTGCACAACTGGTTCCTTATGCAGTCGAATTACAAATGAGGAAAAATACTATTATTCCTGCATTTACAAAACAGTTTGCAATAACACTGAAATGCAAAAATGGGCAGCAGATGAAAGGCTCTGATGCATTTGTATGCCTGAATGAATCCATAAAACAGCAAGGCCTGGATTATGAATACATTCCATTGGTAGACATTGGTGAGGGATCTGTAAAAATCATGGTAAATAATAAAGGTTGTCAGGATATTCATTTAGAGGAAAACTCCCCATTAGGAATGGCCATACAAAAATCACATTATACGGCAGATTTAAATAACATGGTGATTGGGAATATTCCTGAAAAATATGTAGATGCCAAGGGCGAGTTGCCAGAACACCTGGACTCTCAGCCCAAAGGAATATTTAAAATTCATTCTGTGTATCCTTATGATTCAAATGAGACAGTGTGCTGCCATCAAGAGGATTGCATAATATTTAATTTAAATGAAAATGAAACAGGAAATCAGCCCATTGAAGTGGAAGCTGATATGCCAAAATATTTAAAAGTAGCAGCTCTACAAAAAGACACAGCCACACAGTTAGAGGAAAGCGCTGAGATTCCTTTACCAGAAGAGTTTCCAGAATTTTCCAGAATGGTAGAAGAGCAGATCTCCTTAGCGGATGCATGTGACAGCGATAAGGATAGAGACGACCTGAGGGAAATATTTATGGAGTTTAAGGATGTATTTGCAAAAGATGCTTATGATTGTGGTTTAACTGATTTACATATGGCCACACTACCAGAAGGTTGTAGCAGGAATCCAGTGTTTGTACGCCAGTATAGACTACCGCTGGCATGTTTAGAATCATTGGCAGAGATTATTAAAAATTTGGAATCACGGGGAATAATCAGGCCCATTCATAGCACATCCAATACGCCTATTTTAGGTGTGTTAAAGCCAAATGGTCAATGGCGGCTGTGTGCAGACTTAAGAGAGTTAAATAAAAGAGTACCAGTATCTAGATGGCCACTACCATTCATTGATCAGGGCCTAGCTCAGATACATGGTTCAAATGTATTTACCACGTTAGATCTCACATCTGGATATTGGTGTGTGCCATTGGCAGAGGAGATACAACACTTATTTTCCTTTACATTTGACAGGACTCAATATGCCTGGCTTAGAGCTCCGTTCGGGTACATCAATAGTGGGAGTGAATTTGGCATATTTTTGAGAAAGGCCATGCCGGATGCAGCGGAAAGAGGAACAATAGTTTATGTGGATGATGTCCTGATAAAAAATGAAAGCCTGAAAAGCCATTTTGATGAAATAAGACATGTACTTGGCCAATTGCAGAAAGCAGGCGCCAAAGTATCGTTGCAAAAAGCACAATGGTGCAAGAAAAAAGTGAACTTTCTAGGGCATGAAGTGACTGAATGTGGGCTAAATCCACAAAGGAAGAAAATAGAGGCCATACAAAGATTAAAAGATCCTAAAGATGTGAAAGGAGTAAAAAGTTTATTAGGGATGACAGGCTATAACAGAAAGTTCATTGAGAATTATGCAGAAATCACTCAACCATTGAATAAACTGCTTAAACTAAATACTCCCTGGAGATGGGAAAGAGAGCAGTCTGATGCAGTGGCTAGATTGAAGGAATGTCTTGTAAAGGCACCATGTTTAGCATACCCCATAAAGGACAGGGATTTCTTCATAGAAATAGGTTTTTCTGAACATTGTATGTCAGCAGTATTATCACAAAAACACGATTTGAATCACAAAACCATTGCATATGCAAGTAAGGCATTTTCCCAAGTTGAAATGAAATTTAATGAATGTGAAAAGGCCCTATTAACCACTGTGTGGGCGCTACAACATTTCCGCCCCATTGTTCAGGGAGAAAAGGTAATTATTGAAACAAATCATCAACCTTTGCAATTTTTAGAGAGTAAAAGAATTAGATCAGGCAATCTAGCGCAATCCAGAATCACTTCATGGACGCTGGCATTACAAGGTTTTCCCGTGGAAGTGAGATATGGACAAAATAAAAAGAGCCCAATTGCTCAAGGGTTAGCTGACTTACATGACTGTGCAGCTGAACAAATACCAAATGAAATGGAAGTGGAAACTAGTTTGCAGGAATTTGAACAATCATCACACAAAGCTTTTGATGAAAAAACATGCAAGGATTTGCCAACTGTATATGTGGATGGTTGTGCTTTTCACATTGAAAATGACAGTAATAAACAATTAGTGGCAGGAATAGGAAATGTCTGGTTGAAATGTGAAGGCGTCCCCAGTATAGGGATGAGGATTGGAGATAGGAGCAGTCAGGTGGCGGAATTGGCAGCCATCTATAAAGCAATTGCTACTGCAGTTGATAAAAAGTTCAGTGAAATTGTCCTGGTGACTGATTCTGACTATGCACGGAATAGCTTTGTGGAGTATTTGCCTGGTTGGAAAGCAAGAGGCATGGTTACATACAACAAAAAGCCACTTAAACATGGAAAAATGATACAAGCCATAGACAAATTGGTGTCAGAAAATAATTTAACAATATACTGGAGAAAAATTCGTGGGCATTTAAAAACACCAGGAGAGGATAAGGAGGGAAATGATAAGGCAGACCATCTGGCTAAGATTGGGGCTGTGATGGGAGAATTGCTACCTATTGATTATTTAATGGGTGAAATACAAATTGATGCAATCACACGTTCTAAAGCACCAAAGGAGGTAGATCAACCGGTGGTGCAGTGGAGTCATGACACGCCAGACCAAGATTTGATTGAGGCACAAAAGAATGATCAAATTTTGGGAATCTATTATAATCATTTGATAGATCCTGAACAAAATCCTTTAACAGAAAATGATTGTATGGGAAAAGAAGAGTTGAGGGTGTTATTAAAGAACAAAACACGAATCAGATTACAGGATGGACTCATGATTAGAGAGTCCATAACAGGACAAATACAGTGGGTAGTACCCCTTTCATTCAGAGGACTGATGTTACACCATGCACATGATACCATAACTGCAGGCCATAGAGGTTCACAAAAAACATTGGAAATACTAAAAGATTATGCTTACTGGCCACATATGTCCCAAGATGTGGAATTATATACTAGAGGATGTCTAGTATGCGCCCAATTTAAACCTGCTTCACCAATGCATAGAGCACCATTGATGAAAAGAGGCCTAACTCTCCCATGGTCAGATTTGCAAATAGACTATGTAGGTCCTTTAAAAAGGTCGAGCAGGGGACACCGTTATATTTTGAGTGTGGTATGTTTGATGTCGAAGTGGATTGAGTGCATTCCTGCACCAGATTGTAGTGCGCAAACAGCAGCCACATTGCTGGTGAACCATGTGTTCTCAAGGTTTGGGTTGCCACAAAGAATTGAGTCAGACAGAGGAAGTCATTTCACAAGTGCTCTAATGAGTAAGGTATGGCAAATACTAGGTGTGAAAAGGAAACTACATATCGCATATCGGGCGGCGTCTTCAGGTACAGTTGAAAGAAGCAATAGGTCTGTTGTGGATATTTTAAAGAAATTTGTGGCAGAAGCATGTTCCAGCTGGGATTTGCGTTTACCATTGGTTTTGATGGCAATCAGGTCGACTCCTGCCAAAGCAACAGGTGTTAGCCCCCATGAGGTCTTAACAGGTAGGAAAATGGTGTTACCACAACACCTACTATACAGAACACATGAGCAAACCCTTGTGAGTGCATCCACAGTTCATGAATATATTGATGAACTGAGGAGACATTTGCAACATGCATTTGCTTTTGTGCAGAGAAATCTGGAAAGAGCTGCTGACAGTGCAAAGTCATATTATGATAAAAAGACATCAGTAACGGAATACAGTGTAGGGGATCAGGTGTACAAGTTTCATTTTGGAAAAAGTAAACAGAAAAATTCTAAATTTCTAGCAGCCTGACAGGGGCCATTTCGGATTATAGATAAGGTCTCTCCTGTAGTGTATAAAATTTTGAAAAATGAAGGTGAAACAGCAATAGAGCAGTTTGTCCATGTAAATCAAATCAAACCATGCCATCCCAGACATGAGATCAGGTGGCTTGAGCATGTAGAAACAGATAAAATCCCTTGAACACAAAAAGAGAAAATAAATGGGTACAATCAGGAGGCAGTGACAAAGAAGTTAAAAAGTTGATTGTTATGATGGTACATAAACACTGTAATATATGTAAAAATATATAATATAAATAAATAAATAAATAAATAAATAAATAAATAAATAAATGCACATATAATGGAAGCTCATGGTTGGTGTGCAGAGAGAAAGTGTGTTAAATATTGAATATCTGCTTGTTTTCTTTTAACTTGTGTTTAATTTCAGAAAAAAAAAAAATGAAATATTTTTACCAAGCATGTTTTATTTTTGGCAAAAGGATGAAGTTAGTATTATGCTATGTACTTAATTTGTTTATTTTCTATTTTGATTTAGACAATTAACATTATTTGATCGGAGGTTCCGAGATCAGAGCCCACGGGAGAGACGATGGAGTCCTGGAGTCCCCTGGATGAAGACCAAAAGATGCCTGCCTCCAGGTGGAGGTGAAGACAAAATAACCGGAATGCCAAAAGAGATGACTACTGTGGATTCAAGATTGCCAAGATGAAAGAGTACTCGAATGAACCGAATAACATCGCTGGTCGGGACATACCAAAAGAGACAAAACAGAAGTTCCGGCATATGAAGTTCCACGTATTTATTATTTTAATTATTTATTTTAATTTGTTATATTAATTATTTGTTTTAGTTAGTTGTTTTATTTCGTTGTTTTTAATTGACTTGGAAAATTTAAACTTAAAGTAATGCCACTTCCACTGAGAAGGCAAATGTGGAACATTTGTGTGGGGTATCAAGTGACAATATAATATGTCTGAACTGTTCATATACTGTACATTAATATGAGCCCATTTACCAAAACAATGTTTTTTCTCATTTTGTCTTGAATTTAGTAAAGGTGATAGCAGATTCTTCAATAGGAACAAACACCAGGGGCATCATTATGACCCTGGCGCTCCCGTAATGAAAGGGGCTGGTACGGGACCGGCCACCTTCATTACGGGAGCGCCGATTACGAGGTTCCCTTTGCGGGACCGGGATCAGCCGTCTAGTAAAACCAGACGTCTTTTCCGGGTCCCTCGAGGGGAAGAGGGAGGTAACAACGGGACACTTGTAATGTGCCCGTTGTTACCCGCTCCCCATTCCCATTGAGCCTTACGGGGGGCTCAAATAGGAATGGGGAATGGTTCCTGCAAGGAGGAATTACCAGGTCCTCCTGTGTCTGAATTACCCGGTAAATCCCCATTGCAAGAACCCGGAAATGTAGCCCGGTTTGGAGGCAGCCATGGTGCTAACAGCACCATGGCTACCTCCAAACTCGTAATGAGGCCCCGGGTCCCCTAAAATATGCTGAATAATGTAGGTGTATCTACTGGGGCAACATCAAGAGCTTCTCTGTCAAACTATTGACCAGTGCTTATATCATGCGAGATACTGTTTATTGCAACCTATGCTTTAAGGGAACCTTTGCTGAAGCGTGCAAGACTGGGTGATGTGACAAAGAGTGAATGGTTCCCATTGAGTAACCTGAACATGTTTAGACAGCTGTAACTGCATTTTTCATACTACTGACCTGTACCAAATCCATGAAGATTGTTTGCAGGATAGGCATTTGGCGGATGATGAACTGCACTGTTATTCTTCTGTTGAATAATGTTTTATTACCGATCAGATGCAAAATAAATTGTTAAACGTACAGGTTCATTTCACAACTAAATTATAGAAATATAACAACACACATTAATTACATAAATGCAAAAGTAACGAACCATAACATTGGATTAATATGAATCAAATAATATTTTAAAGGAAATATCAAATACTGAATATGCTCATAGCAAGTAATAAGACTAATGGGGGAAGAGACAAGACAAACTAAAATAAATAATAGGAAAGTAAGAGTTAAAGGTAGGGTGATTATGACAAATAATTACAAAATTGTTTTATTTTAACACAAATCAGTTGAAAATATGTCCCATTTGATAAGGAATTTAGTGAGGTTTCCATTAGAGAATGCATACATATTTTCAAGTCTATAAAAGGAACATGGAATTCCACCGAATGTTTTGGGAAAGTTCTTTCACAAAGTTCAGTTGAAGCAATGAGATGAAATCCTGCATAGATGAAACAGTTAAATAGGCTTGGAGAGGGTAATGTGTTCATATTGGGATTAACTAAAGCACACATCGTTCAATTACACAAACCTAATGGTTCTTGAAAGAAAGGAAAACACACATTTACATTTAAATATAGAGTGTACACAATCAGCTCGAGTGGCCTGACAGACGAACACACATTAGAGGCAGTGTTGGATAATATAACTGGTGTTTAATAGGACGTGTGTATCATTTTTTTTAAAGTTGTTGTGTGAGATTAGTAACTACTGAGGTTGTTTCCAGATATCTTCCCATCTGTCAGGGGAGGGATGGACAATCCAGTCCAATTCCCAGTGTTTAATGGTGTAAGTATAAAGAAGATTTGTATCAGTAGATTGGTTTAAAATTTAATATAATTTCTCTACCTTAGTAGAAGTAGAGTGTAAGTCTATAATTTTAGAAGGTTCCTTTTGAGAGCAAACCGGTATACATTGAGTCATGAGATTGATGAGCATGGTATAGCATTTAAAATCAGATTCCACAAGACTGAAATGAGCACGTAGTTGTTGGAATGGAATAGCAGTGAGATTATTAAATAAATGCTTAAATTGAAACATGCCAGCTGAGGACCATCTTTGGAGCAAATAAGATTTTGGTTTGAAAGTGAACATTTCATTAAACCTGATGAATTTGTTATTAAAGTCTACTCCAATACATGATTTGTCTAGAAAATAATTCAAAACGCTTTTTAAAGAATTTAAGAGGGGATGTTTTTTTAGTATCTGGCTAGGATGTAGTTTGAAGGAAATGAGAAAGATTGAATGGTGCTATGTAATGGGTTTCAAGATTAACCAAAGTAGGAGCATTTATCAACTATAATACTGCCACTGTTTAGTGAGACACCAACCTTTGATTGTTACAGCCACCCCTCTGCTTAATGGGAGATTTAAACTGCAGACTTTAGAAAGCCTTGTGATAAGCTCCTCTTGCCACATTGGACCTTAGAAGGAGCCCCTTTAAAGACCACTTGTTTCCTTTATGCATTGCAAGTTGTTAACTTTTGTACTTACTTGCCCTCATTCCAAGCTTGGCGCAAAGGGATTACCGGCCCCGGTAAGGACACCGGTGCCGGTAATCCCTTTGTGCCCTATTCCTTACCAGGAGCCCTATGGGGGCTCAATGGGAATGGGAATGGTTTGGTGAATGGGGACTTACCAGTCCCGCCAAGGTCGGACTGGACCGGTAAATCCCCCTTTCACCAAAACAGAGTCGGAACCGGTATTGGAGGTAGTCATGGCGCTAATAGCGCCATGACTACCTCCAAACTCGGAATGAGGGCCACTGTGTTGTACATTCCAAATTCGATATTTGGCTTCAATCATAGCCATGGTTGAATGCATTCATTGCATGTTGTTTGACATACATTATAACAAGTGTTTTAGGTAGAATAAAGCCACTTCCAAAACCAAAGTACTTCTTGCATATCATGGAGAATATCCTGTCTTCATGAGCATTGAAATGTGCCTAGCTACAAACATAGTGTGCTACCTCGCACAGATGGGCAAATAGGTTTATTTGTATAAATTTCACCCAGATTGCATCCAATCTGTAAAGTTGACTGCACCCCCACCACGTAAGAACGCACATCATGTTGGTTTTACCCTTATCATAAGTAAACAATTCCATGCCTCAGTAAGAAAAGATTTCCTTGCTGGCTGAATACATTTCTACCACTCCCATGTAAGAAATTGTATAATGTTGGCTTTGCCATTAGCACCAAAATGAAAATGCCATCCAAGCAAGGAAACATGTAATTCCTGGTTGCACAATTGACCACCCTCCATCTCCATCATCATGAAAGATCACTCATCTTGTTAGCTTTACTCTTTCTGCAAGTAAAAAAGCCATGCCATAGTTAGAACATGTCTACACAGCTAGCACCATTGTAGTACCCCCACCAACCTAATCCTGCCCTCACATAAAAACATCAAGTTCAAGTTGTTTTGCCCACAAAAGCCGGTAGAAAATGGCATGCCACTATAAAAAAGCATGCTCTTAATGTCTCTCCAGCACACAGGTTTTCACTCAAACATGCCCAAATTCCTAAACATTCGCCCACCAGTCACATGCTCGAACAGAATCACTCTAATTCAATTCACACACACACACTCACAACCAGGCACATGATTTACACTGCACAATCATTCATATGCACACTTAGACAGACAAGCTTTTGCATGCAGGCATACATACTGTAAGGAAGGAAGGGGCAAATAAGCCCCCCCCATACATTCTACATGAGATGTACCACTTGCTCTTGCACTAGTGGGGGACGCCTCTATCGCCCTTTTCTGCCATGAGGAATAAGGTCTCAGCTGGAGCAGAGCTGGATCTATTGCAAAACACACTTGGGCTCCGTTTTGTGTACCCTCGACTCTATCTTTGGACTAGGCCGCAATCCGGCACTGCGAAGTCTCCTCTCCCCTCTGCAGCGCCGCGCACATCGAGCACCAATCGCCCCCACCTTTTCTGCACGGCCCAAATCCCTTTCTCACGGATGCACTGAAGCTAACTGAAACAATTAACATTATGTATCATATCATTCTTCCTCTGAGATCACTGGCCTGCGTGTGAACCAGCCTTAACCAAACCCTGCAGCTCATCCATCTCCACAAACCTGCTCCCGCACCCCTCACCCTCACTGTTGGAAAATTACTGCTTGTGTAACCCTGTGCCCTCCGAAGGTATTCTCTTGATGTAACAGAAGTGTTTCCCCATTGTGCTGACACCCTAGAGTGCCACCTATAAACCCAGATCCCGGTCACAGTATATCCTGTCCTAAACTAACATATGTCACTCCACTCTCTGTCTCGTCCAGATGTGCCAGAGAAGCCCCGTCCCCAAGTTATCGCAGAAAGTAAGACCCCAGCACCCTTCACCTTATGAGTGACTCTAGGTGAGATGATGTAGTTATGTATGTACAACTTGTATGCCTCTAAGATTTACTCAAAGGTACATTGATGGTCATTGTTTATTATATGTTCAGAATAAGTAAGTATTCATGCCAGCTTAGCTAGTTGCAACCACATCTCCTACTTGACCAGACTCTCACCCCATCCGGACAATGCCAGCCGAACCACGTGAGGCTCACTCTCCCGCCAAAGGAGCAGCCAATCCTGAAGAAGCAGCACCTACAGGCACCTATGCATTGTCACCTTGTGACCAATAATCATTTTCTTTGTAACCCTTAAAGCTGACATCACTGATGACGCCTTTTGGCCTTATAATCCATTGTAAATGTAATGTTTGCCAGAGTGCTCACAGGGCAGCAGAGTTCTCTGGATGCCGAATCGTACATAAATCTTCAGCAACCTCACAATCTGTTCTCTTGGTCTCATTCCCTACTGGGATGTGTATTTTATTCTGAGTTTATACTCGTAATTTGGGGAGTGAGCAATTTCACTTGGTGACCCCCACGACGTGAACAAGAAGGTGCACTGATAGAGCCCGCCATGCCGTGCGGCGAGATCAGGACGCCCCCAGTGAAACCATTGCCTTCGCGGTTGACCTGTTTGTGCACAAAACAAAATGTTCCAAGGGTCCCTGTCATCTTTTCAAATACCCGACTGCTCGCCAAGACGGGTCATGGCTTGGTTCGGGTGCAGCCCCGATTGTGGATAGACGTGAACGGAGGTTCTCGGATCACCTCAGACACGTGAGTACCAGTTGCAAGATTTTTAAAGAGCGGAAAATGTGTGAAGTGGCTGGTGTAAGGGTAAGGATAAAATAACAAGGGGAATCCGATTTTGGACCTAGGGGCTGTGTGAGTGGAACTGATAGGCTTTTTTCTTTTCTTTCCTTTATATGGCCATTAGGTTGTAGATACAGAGGTAAAATAATACGGGATTCGAGCTCTGAAGGGGGGTAGAAGGCGGCGCCTCATAGAATTGTCTTGACCAGTGCTGGGAACAAGTGAAGATAAAAATGTAGGAGTCTCATATATGAAGAAGACTCGGAGTAGTAATTTAGAATATTATTTTTCTGTGTGTATAGAACTTGTGCAAAAGACAGCCCAAGGGGGCTTGGGTGAGGGGAGTGAATGAAAGAATAGATTAAGGGTGAATTTAATTAAAATAGGGTAAAGGCACAGGGAGTATTAGAGAAGTGATAAATCTTATATGCTAAATTGTGTCAAAGTTAAATGTATTGTTCTGTCCAAAAGTATGTATGTAATAATTTCATCCAGGTAAAGAGTATTAAGTGAATATATGTATATATATATCTTTATTGTTTCTGAAGAGGTGTAAGCAAAAAGGTTTTTGTGGTTTACCCCAGTGTGGGACAGAAGGTGGTAATAGAGCAAGTGCAAGTGATTTTCCAACTGCACTGTGTGATATACTGAATACACAGGTAAACACAAAGGCAGGGCAGGGAACCATGGGAGAAGATACACTGTTAGCTCATATTTGTCAGCATCTTCCCCTATGCAGTGAAAAAATGCAAAAGTACCATGAACCGTGGGTTACGGAAATAAGGGGAGAGGGATCATCCCAAATATGGCCAGAAGAAGGGTCCTTTGATAGAAGAGTACTAGACCTTGTAACAACCAACTTGTTAGTGAGATACATAGGTAAACAACTCCAGAACAGACGGCAAATATTAGATTTGTGGAGGATGTTTGAGAATGCCCCCCCCAGTAATGATGCAACCGAAGAGATATCTCCAGAAGTGCCGACAGCCCCAGCAGGAGGGGGAGTAACGGTAGAGGACCCCACAACAAAAGCAGGGGGAAATGATCTCACAAGGCTCTATCCACTGTTAACTAGGCCCACTGCAGTGTACAGTGACTCAATATATGCTGACCACCCCTGCAGCTACAGCCCTGTCGCCCTATGATCCCAGAGGCTTATATGGACACACTAGTGCCCCTCCAGTACATTTAGCACGCCTCATGGGAGATCTAGAACGACAACTCACCAGCACAAAAATGGATTGACACGATTAAGAGCCTTGTTTGACAGGGGACACATGTTGCCCGGGGGTGGGGAAGTACCACCCAATGCAGGCAGTGAGCTAACACCCCCACCCAGCATAGCAAGTGGGTCTACAACTTCGCCACCGCCACCAGGCAATATGCCAAAGGGGTCAGAACATGAATGGCAATCAGGAGAGTTCTTCTTTCATTTAAATGACAAACCAATAAGAATTGTGTGAGTGGAACCAGCAGACAGCCAGGTATGGTAGTGACACAGAGGTGAAGACTCAGATAAAGAGATGGATGAAGTATGGGGTGATCTAGATGAGTATGAAGAGTGGGCAGCAGCAGCAAACCTGTCGGTCCCGTTACGAGAGGATCCAGAGGATGAGGGAGGGCAGGAAAGATGGCAGGGGAGGCTGAGAAGCAGGTTAGGGAGCATGTCACTAAGTAAGGACAAGAAAGTAACATTAAGTAAAAAGGGAGAAAAGGCAAAACTGCAAATGGCCCTTTTACACAAAGAAGCAGGGAGACCCCATTATATACCATGGGCACAGATGGACAAAAACAATCTATTGAAGCTCCTCCCTCCACTTTCGGGTGGGGCGGGAAAGTGGATGCACGCATTCGAAAAGAATACAGCTGGAGTGCCCCTGGTCATAGGAGATGTAAAGAGTTTGCTAGTATCTGCAGTGGGAGATCAGGCAGATGGGGTGTGGGTGAAAGCAGGTTTTCAGTGAATAACAGTAAATTGTGACCGCCATGATAGATCATCGTTTAACAATGTAAGGGCCTAAGTGTGGGATGCACTGCGAAAACATTCCCAGATACTCCAGACTTACATTTAGTAATGCAGTGTACTATGGGAGAGGAGGAAGAGGCTGCACAGTTCATTCTTCGGGTGCAGGACCTGTGGAGATCAGAAACGGGCACGCCTTGGGACCAATCCACCGCCCTATTTTACTTTATTATCAAAAGAGGGCTCCCGAAGGAGGTGCGAAAGGCCTTGGACAAAATAGCTGGGATAGAAGCCAAAGGCTAGGCTGAGATTCAAAGCATCATAGTACAGAATTGTGGGAGGATCAAAGAGAGAGAAAAAGAAATAGCACAAAATAGCACAAAGGAGGCTGGCAGACAAAGCAAAACTTGTTCAGAATAAATTGGTAAAGGTTGCTGCGATTAAAGCAGCCCTGCCCACATAAAGACAGGAAGGAGGGGAGGAGGGGTCAGGAAATACACCAGCAAGGATGGCAGCAACCTGGTCTGCACACGGACAGGAGCAATGGGTGGGAGAATAGCAGTACGAAGGACTCCAATGGCAGGGCAGGCCCACAAGAGGACCAGGTGGGTATTGAGGACAAAGAGGGGGATTTGGAGGACAGGGAAACAGAGGGTTTGGAGGGCAAGGCATGTGGGGAGGGAGCCATGGGTCTTGTTGGAACTGCGGAAGGTGGGGACATTTTTCCAGAGAATGTAGAATGGGACCTGTGGGATACTACCAAGGACGCCCTCCCATGGGAAATTAACAGCAATTTGGCCACCCACATCTAGGAAGTCCCTATGGGCTACCAATGGGTGGTGGCGGACAATAGCAGTACTGTAATGATTGCCCACAAGGACCACAACAAATGCAACCCAGACAACAAACACAACTGCAAGGTATGCAACCACAAGTACCACGTCAGAACATGATGAGAAATGCACACACAAATATTTTTGCAATGACAGCAAACAGCACACCAGTGCCATTTCCTGGTGCAGCAGTGATCGGAGACAACGTCTTTTCCGTCCCCGGAACAACAACATACCCAGATTAGGACAGACCACAGAAAGCACTTGCGTGTCCAGTCCTATCAACTACCCTACGTGCAGAAGAGGAACCAGTGGTGGGGACGGAGATAGGCAACACACAGTTCATCTTCATGGTGGACTCGGGAGCAGAAAAATAGTGCCTCATGGAAGGCAGGTTTCCTCTCTCAGGAAAACATTTGGAAACGCAGGGGTTTTCTGGGGCTATTTTAAAAATTCCTTACACAAAAGATTTAGACTTAACAGTGGGGGGAGGAAACAGTTTGAGCGCACCTGCTGTATCATGACGACTCGCTTATACACTTATTGGGAAGGTATCTCCTAAGTAAGTTGAATTTGACCATCTCCTTTACAGAAAGGGGAATAGTGTCCCCCCCAGGGGTGTGCCCAGTAAGACGAATGCTAATGATCAGTACCATGACAAATGAAGTGGCAGTGAGGGGGGTACCCATAGATGTTGGAATGTTCATCTATGGACTACAGGTTCTTGCTAGAGTGGTACCCAAGATAACACGAAAAGAATGGAGAGTTGGAGAGTACCATCAGATTTTGTATTCCGCCCTGTTGCAACCCAAGACATTGGGCCTCATTACGACCGTGGCGGTCCGGAAATAACGGTGGCGGTAAACCCGCCGCCACCGTTGATTCCGGACCGCCTGATCCCGACCCCTGCAGGCGGGAGGTGATGTTCCCGCCAGGTCTGACCTGGCGGGTTTAACACCGCCCGCCTGCAGGCGGACAAGGAAACACCTGCAGCATTACAAGGTGCTGCCGGTGTTTCCATGATTCCGATTCCCATTGAGTCCCATAGGACTCAATGGGAATGGGGATTTACACCATTCCGCCTCCGTGATTCCCGGAAAACCGGGGTTGTGATGCCCCGGTAATTCCGGGAATCACGGAGGCAGAATGGTAATACGAGTCCGGCGTTAACCAGGCGGTTTTACCGCCTCGGTTAACGCCGGACTCGTAATGAGGCCCATTGTATTTGGCACTATCCTCTCGATTGACTCAGATGGAGTACAGTTGTCAAGTAGATGTATTGTGGCAAAAGGACTGGACACGCATGGATGTGAATGGAGAACAGTGTATAGATCCAAACATAGCTCTACAAGATTTAACAGATGAAGAGTTGTTCACTGACAGTGACACTGATGAAATAATTATGGAAATATGTGTACCATGTGACTTAATGATCCAACACAGAGAGATAAATAACCCCCTCAAGGTCAGTGTCAGTGCACCACCTACAATATTTGATCAGGATATGGAAAAAGTACCACAAGAAATATGGACTACAGCGCCTCATGATGTAGGACTCTTGCAAGGTGTAACACCTGTAAAAATTAAACTAAAGCCAGGAGCAGTACCGCTGAGGGTAAAACAGTATTCACTATCCAGAGAATCAGGAGAGAGAATAAAAGACACAATAAATGCACTACTACAACAAGGCATAATTATGCCATCCAACTCACCATGCAATACTGTGATTTATCCGATAAAGAAGGCAAGGGGCGGGGCTTGGAGGATGATCCAGGACCTATGCCCTCTTAATGACGTCATACAAAAAGAGGTCCATTTAATGCCAAACCCTGCATACATTTTATGCAGCATCCCAAAAAATGCCACGTGTTTCACAGTTGTGGATTTTAAGAATGCTTTCTTCTCAGTACCACTTGACCCCAGTTGTGAATACCTAACAGCATTTAACTTGAGGGAAAAATATATGAACATTGCAGACTACCTCAGGTCTACTGTGAAAGTCCCAGCATATTTAACATAATTTTGCATGAAGACCTTGGCAATATCGATGTAAACAGCACAATAATTCAATATGTAGACAACCTCCTTATTTGCAGCGACATTGAGGAGCAATGTAGAACAGATTCAATAACATTACTGAATTTGTTAGCAACAAAAGGGTACAAGGTGGACAAGGGAAAAGTGCAGTACTGCCTAGCAGAAGTGTTGTATCTAGGACAGCTGATTTTCAAAAGATGGTTAAAGGATTGTACAAGACAGGGCAGCAGCAATACGTCACACAGTGATACCCAAAATGGTGAAGGACATGCAGAAGTTTCTTGGCATATGTAATTGCTGCCGTGCATGGATACTAGATTATGCCGCAAAAACATGCCCTCTCCTCCATGGACTTAAAGAAGCAAGACACAATATTTCAAATTACAGGACCTCATCACACATGCACCTGTTTTAGCGAACCCCGATTATGATCGGGAATTCTATCTCTTTCCACACTGTAACAGAACATTAATGTCATCAGTACTTACACAGAAAACATCACTAGGCCATTGGCCTACTACAGTAGCACCTTAGATTCAGTAATGCAAGGTCATTTCGCCTGCGAACAAGCTCTCACAGCTGCGGCCTTCGCGATAGAGAAAAGTGCCACCATGGTAATGGGTTGCTCTGTAGCACTGTACGCTGAACACTCACTGGTTGCCATATTAGAGAGGTCAAAATCCACTCTTACCACACAAAGAGCAACTGCCTATGAAATAATAATATCAAGCACAAACGTACACGTCGTCAGACGTAAAACTGTAAACCCTGCCACTTTCATCACAGAGCCCTGCACAGTAGAGGATATGCAAGCACATGATTTTGCTACATATGAGTGGGAGGAAGATGACATCCCAAAAGCAAGTGAGAATGCCCTAGAAGGGGGAGAAATATACTTTGTAGATGGGTGAGCATCTATTGATTGTGAAATGGGAGAAAAACATGTAGGTGCAGATGTGGTAAGGATCAAAGGAGAAGAGTACAAAGTTATAGTACAGAAGCACCACCCTCACATTTTTTAGCACAGCCAACGGAACTCATTGCATTAATTGAAGCATTGCGTACAGATAGAGGGTGTGCAGTGACAATATACTTTGACTCGGCATACTTGACAACAACAGTACACTCAGGCCTGTCACGATGGCGACACAGAGGATTCAGGAGAGCAGACAGTTCCCCGGTACAACATGCAGCACTACTGAATGACTTAATTAAGGCACTCGCAGAACTGTCAGTAGTAGCTTTGGTAAAATGCCAGGCACATACAAACAACACAGACACAATCTCACTCGGAAATGCGGCAGCAGACGCCACTGCAAAAGAAGCAGCATATTTCAACATCCCTCCAGCAACAGAATATGTTGTAAAAACACCAACATTAGACATCAAAGAGGAAGGGTACAACTCTACACCCTTATTGCAAATAATAGAGTTGGAAAGGCGTGCACCACCTGAAGAGCAGGAGCTATGGGAGAAAAGAGGGTGCAAACAATCCCCCACAGATTTGATATGGCTGCAAGAAATGACGGGCAAGGTTGTGGTGCCCATAGAATTGTTACAAATAGCATTCAACAATTGCATTTTCCAACACACGTCACAAAGCAACATATTGCGGGAGACATCCAGGAGGAGTGGTTTGTCCCCAATTTGCAGGAACACCTGACAAAATTAACAATAGAATGCACCACATGTCAAACATACAGTTCAGGTATGACACTAAGGACACTGCAAGGAGCACTGCCATGCCCATCAGATCCATTTCGAGAACCACACATAGACTACACTGACATGGGAGAAAGATGTAACGGGTCAAGATACCTCATAGTGATAGTGTGCCCCTTCTCACTATCGGTGGAAGCAGGACCATGTGCACACCCAGACGCCAAGTGCGCGGCCAGGTTTTTGTCAAGAGAGGTATTCTCCAGGTGGGGGTTATGTGACGTGATCTGCTCGGACAACAGCACACACTTTGTAAATAACCTCTTTAAAGAAGTGACAGCATTGCTAGGAGTGAAACATAAACTTTGCTCGATTTATCACCAGCGAGCTAACAGGGAGGTAGAAAAAATCAACGGACTCCTCAAGAGTAAATTATCCAAATTGTGTCACACACTCAAGAAAAACTGGGTATATTGCTTGCCACTAGCACTGTTCCAACTCAGGACCCAGCCAAGCAAGGACCACCATTTGAGCCTGCACGAAATAGTGACAGGAAGACGCATACATATGCCACTATCCCCAGTAAGAAGAGCATCAGATGGTCACAGAGCTGCCACAGTGCAAGGGGATGAATTCAAGGAATACCTTCCCCAACTGACACGGGCTGTGCGGAGTATAGCAAGGCAGCTAGCACCTGCATTCACTCGAGAGAATGAAACTGATACAACCACACCCGCACAAGACAGCCCCACGGGACAGCTAATGCCTGGGGAAAATGTATATGTTTGCAGCTTCGTGCGGAGGTGGAACTTCCTACGATTTCCTGGCCTTACGAAGTAATTTATTGCACGCTCTCCGCAGTAAAGTGTCTGGGATTAAAATACTGGGTGCATCTTTCAGATGTAAGAAAGGCTCATGAAACCACAATACCCTAGAGCGAGAAACAACAGAGTCAGGAAGTTGCAACTCCATATAAATAAGATACAGATCACAAAATGTAAAATGCAGCAGAAAAATATTAACTGAAAAACAATATTATGAGTAATAAGAAGAATGATGAACAATAAATGTCATGAAAAGAAGTACAATTTCGCGCTCTGTCCCTATTTCTATCTTTCTTTCTGCTTTGCTTTTCCATCTTATTTTCAATTTTGTTGTACGCTCTCAAATAAGATTACCCAGCCCACTAAGCACACCTGTGCACACGCCCGTTCACCCCTGAAATGGTACTTCGATGCCCTAGTATAAATAATTATTCCTACAGAATAGCCTTCTTCTGGCATATCGGTATATCGAGTGAATATGATGCAACAATAGTGAGTGAAAAAGAAGCACAAAGAAGTGTGACAAAACGTAAAAAGTAAAAAGAATAATGTAAATATGTTTTTCTATGTACTTAACACATTTATATTGTCCCTTCAGGTGGCAATATGACCGAGAGGAGGGCCCTCACTAGCAACAACTCAAATTTAGATAGCGATAGGGCAGATGTTAGTAGTAACAGAAATTACAATTATAACTTTGGACTTTATTTTGTAGCAATTCTTTTCTCTATCATGTTATTTTGCCTGGGACTTTACTGGAGTGTGTTGTTTATATTAGGGAATGGTGTACACCTGATACAAAAAGGGTCAAGCCTCATATGGACCCAGTGTCACATCCCTTGCAGAGTGGGAGCGAACAAAATTATGAAACATGGACAATCATTTTTCCTATAAGACATCAGAAGGTGAAAATGTTATACAATGGTGAAGGGGGGATACAAGACGAAAAAGGGCAGCAGGAGGGAAGGGTTATGATGCATACAATGGTCTGGGATTAGATGAAATTGAAGATCCCCGCCACCCGGATCAGTCAAACAAATGGTGTGCTACCGCTAAACAAGCAACAAATGAGAGCTGTTACGTTTGCTCTCTCATACCCCACGGCTCTGGTACACCCAAAGTACTTATACCCCAAGAGACAACCATGTCGATGCCCAGTGTCTAATTCATTTAATTTTTGTAGAATACGAAGTACCTTCCAGGCACACAGGGTAACAGTTAAAATGCTGCAAAATGAAAAAACGTGCACAAGTAAACCTCAAGGAGTGATATGTTTGAAAGAACCATTTTTTATCATCAGAGGGACAATGTTCACGGAAAACAAGTGGCAAGATGAAACAATCACATGTAAAACTGAAGCATTGCGAGGATTGACAGAAGAGAACTTTCAATGGGTCAAATGAACTTGCACTGGAACCTGGTCCCAGCACATTGCCAAACTAACGTGGGTGACTGCACTTGAAAAACCGATCAAGATACAAAAAGAGATCCAGCACGAACTTTGTTTTCATGGTGAGGGGAAGGTACAAATGGGCTCCAACAAACCCTGCAACAAAAAAATCATCCTTCCAGAAATAAAAAAAGGAACAGCAGCTTTAATGGACACCTACTTGGTGTGTGGCAAACCAGAGTACCTGCACCTCCCGCCATCAGGGAGAAGTACCTGTGCCATGACAACGCTACACTCAGCCTTGATGGTGATCCCAGAAAGCCATGTCCAAGGGGAAAAAGTGCCAATCGAAACATCACTGGCACCACAGCCAGCAACCAGAGAGCCATCCACATACAACATCCTGTCTGAAGATGAGTTACAGTGACCACAAAAGTGATGGGTGGAAGGTTTTGAATGAATCTGAACCACTGGCATTGCTCTGGGCAACCTTTCACACCACCGTTTTTTAGCCTGTCTGCGCCATTGCAAAAGGGGTCCAGCCATATGCAAATCAGTCTGGTACTGGCACCAATGGTAGCAGCCCAGCCCGAACTGCTAGGCCAGGTCCCCTCTGCACGGAAACACAAGCAACCCCAGACATGTTTCGGCCTTGTTGGGCCTCCTCAGTGAGGTGCAGCTTGGTTCCCTATGGCGCAGGGAGTAAGGGACCCACGTCTGGGCATACCCTCTCTCACACAGTGAGACAAACTGTGACCACAAAAGTGATGGGTGGAAGGTTTTGAATGAATCTGAACCACTGGCGTTGCTCTGGGCAACCTTTCACACCACCGTTTTTTAGCCCGTCTGCGCCATTACAAAAGGGGTCCAGCCATATGCAAATCAGTCTGGTACTGCCACCAATAGTAGCAGCCCAGCCTGAACTGTTAGGCCAGGTCCCCTCTGCACGGAAACACAAGCAACCCCAGACATGTTTCGGCCTTGTTGGGCCTCCTCAGTGAGGTGCAGTTTGGTTCCCTATGGCGCAGCGAGCAAGGGACCCATGCATGGGCATACCCTCTCTCACATAATGAGACAAACTGTGACCACAAAAGTGATGGGTGGAAGGTTTTGAATGAATCTGAACCACTGGCGTTGCTCTGGGCAACCTTTCACACCACCGTTTTTTAGCCCGTATGCGCCAATGCAAAAGGGGTCCAGCCATATGCAAATCTGTCTGGTACTGCCACCAATGGTAGCAGCCCAGCCCGAACTGCTAGGCCAGGTCCCCTCTGCCCCTCTGAAGATGAGTTACAGGACAGAGTCTCCCGCAAGCGAAGATCATCAAATTATGTTTGCAGTGAATCGTCAAACCTCCTGGCAGAGATTCCCGATCAGTATAGACTTTTTAATGTCGCAGAAACATTTTTTGCCTCACTGCTCATGCCAGGACACCAGGCGCGAACAAACACAAAATGGCTGCAGATTGTGCGCTTGGAATTGATCCAGCTGGCCAACAACAAGGAAGAGAGCTTCAACTTCATTAAAGTGGAACTTCACACCTTGCAGTTGATGACCATGCAAAACCGGTACGTCCTGGACCTCCTCACAGCAATGGACGGCAGTGTTTGCCAAAAATACAGGAGCGCATGCTATGCATTCGTACCTTCTGCAGATGCGGACAATGGGACCCTGTCCCATGTAATCTCTGCGGTGCATAACCTGGGTCAAAGGATGACAATGGAAGGAGGCATCACACCCCTAGCAATTGATTCAATGACATTTTTAGCTGAATACCTTCCTGGTTCAGCATGAAGATGAAAATGTTTGTCCCTCTCATCGTTTTAATGTTACACATTTTTTGTGTGTGTCAGGTAGGCATTTGATGTTGTGCAAAATCAATACCTAGTTCCGCTATGATGATGGTGACAATGGGGCAACTGACAAGGGTACAAACTATGAAAGATGTCCAAATACAGACAGGATAATCTAATACTCCCAAATACTGTATGACAGCAGTGTATTGTTACCCCGGGGACAGGGTGGATAATTTGTATCACACTACAATAAAGGAACCAAGGGAATTACAATGGTACAAGGAGGTGTGGTTGGATCTGGATGGGGATGGGGAATATACATGACCTGCACCCCTGATGAGTATGCTAGAAGAGGTCGAAGTTCACGAGAGGTATGCAGGGCCTGGATGCCAAGAAAAGGGACTTGGAAGAAAAGGGGCCTCCATTACCGCCTCGCTTGGGGCGAGGCGGTAATGGAGGCAGAGTACTACCGGAATGCAAACAATGATAAAAAGTAATTTGTTATTTTAGATGTACGAAAGAGGGGAATGTAAGGAAGGAAGGGGTGAATTAACCCCGCCCATAAATTCTACATGAGATGTACTGCTTGCTCTTGCACGAGTGGGGGACGCCTCCATCGCCCTTTTCTGTCATGAGGAATAAGGCCTCAGCTGGAGCAGAGGTGGGACTATTGAAAGACTATTGCAAGACGCACTTGGACTCCATTTTGTGTACCTTCAACTCCATTTTTGGACTAGGCCGCAATCCGGCACTGCAAAGTCTCTTCTCCCCTCTGCAGCGCCACGCACAGCAAACATCAATCACCCCCACCTTTTCTGTGCGGCACAAATCCTTTTCTCACAGATGCATTGAAGCTACCTTTAACAATTAACATTATGTATCATATCATTCTTCCTCTGAGATCACTGGCCTGCGTGTGAACCAGCCTGAACCATGCCTTGTAGCTCATCCATCTCCACAAACCTGCTCCCACACCCCTCTTCCTCACCGTTGGATAATTACTGCTTGTGTAACCTTGTGCCCTCCTAAGATATTCTCTTGGTGTAACAGAAGCAGGGCCCCACAGTGCTGACCACCCCAGAGTGCCTACAATAAACCCAGATCCCTGTCACAGTATATCCTGTCCTAAACTAACATGTGTCACTCCACTCCCCGTCTTGTCCAGATGTTCCAGACTAGCCCCGTCCCCAGGTTATCGCAGAATGTAAGACCCCAGCACCCTTTGCCTTATGAGTGACCCTATGTAAGATGATGTAGTTATGTATGTACAACTTGTAAGCCTCTAGGATTTACACCAAGGTATATTGATGGTCATTGTTTATTATCTGTTCAGAATAAGTATTAGTGCCAGCTTAGCTAGTTTCAACAGCATCTCCTACTTGACCTGACTCTCACCCCACCCAGACAAGGCCAGCCGAACCACGTGAGGCTCACCCTCCCACCAAAGGAGCAGCCAATCCTGAAGAAGCAGCACCTACAAGCACCTATGCATCATTGCCTTGTAACCAATAATCTTGTTATTTGTAACCCTTAAAGCTGACATCACTGTTGATACCTTTTGGACTTATAATCCATTGTAAATGTAATGTTTGCCAGAGTGCTCACAGGGCAGCAGTGTTCTCTGGAAACCGAATTGTACATACGTCTTTGGCAACCTCACAATCTGTTCTCTTGGTCCCATTCCCTACTGGGATGCCCCTTTTATTCTGAGTTTATGTTTGTAATGTGGGGAGTGAGCACTTTCAATACATACATACATACATACATGCGTACGTACGTACGTACGTACGTACGTACGTACGTACATACATACATAAATAGAGGCATATATTCTCATGCATGCATACACACATAGAATCTTTTTTGTAAAGTGTTTCTCTCCAGATACAATTCACCACCCTTGCTTAAGCTGCTCTTCAACCAGTGGCCTCCAGCTCCTGTGCTCCATGCAGACAGAAAGCAGGCAGTGCTCCTGCTTCTTGACATGCATGGTTTAGCTAGAACATCTTAAATTCACTGTGCCTCTGCAGCTCAGCTGCTGAGGGGACTTTTAGAAATTTTGCATGCATTTTTCCCACTCTGGCCCGACCTTGTCTATGCTCCTGATTCTTATTCACATGCACGCTCACACCCATACACACCACTAACACTGCACAGTTATACAAATAATTACACATACAAACCCTCACACTAATACATGTATATAGATATGGCCATACACTCCATTACACACAAAATATGATTTTGTCTAACCTGCTACTTTCCAGACTTGACACACCAACTCTCCAGGTGGCAGTCTACAGTGACCACCTTACAGGAACCAGAAACCATGTATAGCTTGCTTGTATGCACGGTGCAGCCAGAGTGCCTCCATCCTGGCACTGATAGTGATGCTCAGCTGTTGAGTGGCCAATTACAGCTTTTCAGTTTAGGCCTAATCCTGTCTGGACCGCTGCTCATTGCTGCTTCACTTTAGGCTTTCCCTAATACAGACCCTCAATTTTCATTCATTTTTTTTTAATGTGGGCTATTAAACTCATAACAATTTTCATTAAACACAGAAAGAACCTAAATAATGAATTACTCTTTTATAGCACGCTTAATACAGGAGACCAGTCTCTATGCACGGGCAGGATCGGGATTCAAACCTGTGTTGCTCTGTGTTGTTTTGCTTCCAAGCAAACCCATTGTCTCGCAACTATCCTCCCGACACTTAAATCTCTTGATGATTTACTGGCTGTACGACAACAGCAAAATGGCTTTTAAAGTACTGTACTGTAACTTTATTAGGAAATAACATGTTATTGAAGACAAGTGTTCATTTAATTGGGATATGTTTAATAGTAGGCCATTATAGGCACACATACATGTTGTCAAATGAAAAAGGTCAAGCACTGGCATAAAGGTTTAAAATCAGCTATCAAGGCTGCTCTCTTCTTTCAAAGTTCAGTGTCCAATGCTGTAAACATTACCACTATTCTTATAGGGAAGCAAGCACATTACAGGACCTGCTTTAGCGGCTGTGTAGTTATGGTTAAGTTTCTCAACTAAAATAAAGAACAATTGCTTGGCTTCTTATAACATTGCCCCCCCTCTGACCCCCCTGGATGAATTTTCACCAAACGCTGGCCCCATCTGAATGATTTTGTGAAGTTTGGTGTGGTTTTGTCCAGGGGGGACAAAGTTGTAGGGGGGGTTGCTGAAAATGTTTAAATCCTCATAGACACAAAGGAAACATTTTTTACTCATGCCTACAGCCCAAACCGCTGGGCTGATTTTGACCAAACGTCTGCAAAGAGGGGAGGATTGGTACTAAAAGTGTGCTTTTGCAAGCAAGTTTGTTGTAAATCCACACAGTATTTTTTTTTTAAATGGCCAAAAAGTAGGTACACAATAATTAGTGATATCTGGGTCTGGTCCTCAGACTAATTTCCTGATTCGGAGTCTGACGACACCTCTAGGCCAATCAGGGGGAGGCTTGGTGCCTGTAGGCACAAAATACACATGCTGATTGGATGCTCAAAAATGTGAGGTGCATCTTCATTTTTTATATGGTCGCCATGTTGAATCCGCGGGCAGCCACCATTGTCCGCAGACAGCGAAGTGAGCAAAATGTTTCGATAACATATTTGGGGTTATTTTGTGGCTCAAAGAGGGCCTTCAAAGGGTGGGGGAGTAGAACAAAGTTGATATGGAGCCGTTTCTATAGGTGAATAAAAGCGTTGCAGCTACTGCCAATTGCGCTGTCATTTTACTGTTCGTGGACAACATTTGAAGGTGGCGGTTCAGGGAGAGCTTTGTTATTTGAAGGTGTATATTACGTATTTGTTATATGGTTTAATTCTATTGTGGTGCTTGCAGCCAGTGTTGGTAGAAGTGCTGCCCTGTGCGATGGCATCCACAGACACAGCGGTAGTCCATGCCATACAGGTTTTTGTAGTAAATAAAAAACAAAAACTGAAAAAAATGTGAAGCAGTTTTTGAGTTTTTGTGAAATTCAGGCAAAAAGAATTAAGATCAGTAGAACATTTGATTGTCAGTATATAAAACCCCCATTTTTTTTTAAAAAACCTTCTTTTAAGAGCCACCATTTTTGAACGAAAAAGTTAACTGATTTTAATTCCCCTACCCCACGTATGGAATTTTCAGGGTGTTCACAGAATTTCGTACTGCCCGTGGAATATGCGGACTGAAAAAGATTCTGTGATTTTTATTTTCATTTCTATTATTTTTAACTGTGAATGGTGGCTCCTAAAGGAACCTTTTTTTGTGTCTTTCTGGCTTATATATTTTTGAGGGATTTTGTTTTGTATAGGAGAGGTGAGGGAAGGGAAAGGAGAGAAGGGGGCTCCAACCACAGATACAGAGGGGTAGGTGGATGTGGGAAGATGTTGGGCGAGCCTTAAATCTAAGGTAGGGGGCAGTGTTTCTCGTGCTCCTTGACCGTGCCCTCGAAAGCACTCTGAAACTGCTCCCACCTTCAGAGCAGTGTTTCACAGTACATATACATGACTGCGATCCTTGAAAAGTAAGGATCGTCAACCTCCTGTATGGCCTGTGAGGCAGCCAGTGGGATCTTCTGCCCCACAGGAGTACCCTGTGTGGAGGCAGGAGCGGTTGAGGAAGATGGGGTACAGGATGTTATCCTACTTGTCCCTGAGAAAGGAACAGCCTTCACTTGGGCAGCCCGAGCCTTCAGTACGCGCCCAATGGTGGTAAAAAAGAGGCCACACCCATGACTCTCTCTGGGTGCTGGAGGTCCTCTACCTCTTCTTCCTGTACCCCATCATCCTCCTCTGCATTGCTGCACCTGTTCCTCTGTACAGGCCCTCTAGGTGGTGTTGGTGGTGGTGTTGGTGTTCCCTGGGAAGGAAGGATGGCTATGACAGATGCCATTGGAGCAGGTGCTTAAAGTTCTGCAAAGCATGTCTTCTCCTTGTGCTTGTTTCCTGATAGCCAGATTGAGAATGAATAAAAGTAATGAGTGGTTCCTTTCAGAGGAACTGTCTGTAGACCACGTGACTGTCCACCAACTACTGAGTCGAAAATAGGCCTTGGAAAGTTGAAAAGAGTTGACTGATCAACTAAGAATGGGTGTAAGAGCTCCAGCAGGGTACACTTTCATCCTAGATTGTCTGAAAACGACAGTTTCAAACTGTCTTCGATGATAGACTCCATTCGGGGAAACACTGTCACACTGCAGAGGTGCGGTCACATGATGACATCTGTGGATGTCTGCGGCAGCAGTGGGTGTCCGCGGACCCCGTAAAGCAAGAGTCACTGGTTGCATTGCGTATGGATATACGTAATCGGCATGCTCTCCGCGGACTAATTAAAAGTGCGCCATGCAAGACGGGACATGAGCGGACACGGCACAATGTCTGCAGATGTCTTTTTTGAAAACGGACAGCCCGAACAGTCTTATAGTCCATGGACTATTAATTGGAGGGTTTAAAATAAAGGAACATATCACAGAATATTATACAAGATATTTATAATATACAAAATAAATGTATTTGTCAAAGTGATGGGGTATCAGAATGAGAAACACAAATGGGAGAATTTGGAATTTGTATAAAGTCATTATCGTGGAACTAGGGACAGATGTTTAATTAATCTGTCTTTGATTTATATTTTGTGAATTTGATTGGGTAATTGCTAGGGGCAAAGGGGAGAGGTACACTTAGGACTGTGATAATGAACATTTCTATAACATGATTTTTTAATATAATTTAGAAGTTCTTTAAAGTAATTTGTAAATTAATCCAATTTTGAAGACAAGATCATGATTTGATTGTGCACATGTGGGGATTGGGATTGTTTTTTTTATTGTTGGGATTCTCCATAATTAATCTGTGGTGTAGTTTCTTCATGTAAAGTATGTACTATAAGAAAAGAAGAAATGATAATGCCAATGAGCTCTGTACAAATTATTGTATTTATTTATTTATATTGAAAGATATATTCTTTATCATTAAAGATTTCATCATTGCCCATTTCTTCTTTCGGAAAGTTTTCTTCTAGTCACTTAAGTATGTTTACCATTTCTGTCAAAATAAAAAATGGTGATATTTGCTTATGAGAAATGTTTATATAATGAATGGTAATAATAGCATTGGTTAAGTTGCTCAACTTATAGAAAGAGTACTTTTTGGGCAGCTTATAACTTTGGCACCATTAGCCGAAGGTTCACCAAACTTTGCAGAGAAGTGCGGGCTGATTGGATTTTTCAAAGTGTGAGGTTCGTCATCATTTTTTAAATGGTCGCCATATTGGATGGGCGGGTCACAGAACAGAATTGTGGAAAATATATTTGGGGTTATTTTGTGGATGACGGTTTGGAAAGTATGGAAGAGTGGAAAATGTTGATCTAGAGTTCTTTTTATACTTGAAAAAAGCTGTGCAGATGCTGGCATGTGTGACGTGAACTTTTCTGTCCATGGACCTTATTGGGATGGGGGGCGCTCTGGGTGAGTCTTGTTATTTGACGGTGTATTGCACATACTTGTTATATTCTATTGTGGTGGTTGTGGCCACTTGCCACATACACAATTGTAATATATGTATAATTATTATAGGTACTATAGGAGGAGTATACCATATTTGTAATATGGCAGAGTGATAAAAGTGAAGTGTGTATGGTATTTATGATCGGGGTACAATTGAGAATAGTGCTCCTCTATCTCCCCTCCGCCTATGACACAGTCAATCATTCTATCCTTATTAAACAGCTCCATGATACATTCGGCATCACGGACCGGGCACTGGACTGGCTGACCTCTTTCCTCACTAACCACCCCTCTGGGCAGGATGTTTCTACTCCACTACCTCACAATCTACCTGCAGCGTCCTCCACAGGTCTATTCTATCACTGTGTCTCTTCAATATCTATCTCGTTCCTTAGGGTCACCTGATCTCCTCCTTCTCTCCTAATTTCCAGTGCTATACTTATGACGCACTGCTTTCCTTGTAACTTCCCTCTACTGCTTTCTCCTCGCCCTCTCTCATCGAAGATTGTCTGACTGCCATCCAGGCATCGTGTGTGGTTAACAATGTCTGTCTCAATGCCAGTAAGACAGAGATCCTTCTTATTGGGACACCTATGCCCTGTTTCCCTCCTACCCTCTGCCCACCCTCCTTGTGCCCTCTACTCTCAACATCCTGTGATGCCAAAAACCTTTGGGTTATCTTCGACTCCTCTCTCTCCTTAACTCCTCACCACATCTTGGATCTTGCCAAGAAGGCCCACTCTCAGCTTCACCTCCTTACATGCATTCTATTTTTCCTCACCTTACCCCAGAAGCTCAACGTCTCCAGAGCCCATGTCCTCCGTAGGCTGGACTACTACAGCAGCCTCTTCCTCATCCTCCACCTTTCGTCCTTATGCCCCCTTCAGCTAATACAGATTAGGGCTGCAAGACTTATCATTGGCCTCAAGCCCAGGGATCATAACTCTGCAGCCCTACAGTCTCTACTGTAGCTCCCGGTGTCTGCAAGAATGACATTCAAGACCCTCTGCATCATCCACAAGGCTTTCTGGGGTCTGGGGTCTGGGACCACGCTATCTCCAACCGTCACTCCCAAAATTCTCCCTTGCTAAGGCCCTGCCCTCCTCTAACTCCAATTTTCTACTTCTCAAATGCTTCTCCAAACAGGGAGCGGGAGGCAGATCTCTCTTTCCCGCTGGTGTCTCTATTTGGAACAGCCTCCTTGCCCCTCTCAGATTTGAGGTGGACATCCTTAAATTCCAGAAACATCTAAAAACTCTGTTTTTCTCTTCCTCGTTCCCTCTCTCCCTACCCTGCTAACTGATTCCACTGCCACTGAGACTGGTGGGCTGTTCCCTCATTAACCTCACAGGTTCCAGGCTGTATACATAGTCGACACCATCACCCCCCCTTCAGCATTGCCCTTACATGTCCACCCCCTGGTGGCTTTGCACCCCACCCTTGGGACTCCCCCTCCCCAGCACTTAGCCTGTGGGATCCCGCCTTGGCACCCCTTGTCACTTCCCTCCCAGGTTCCTGCCCATCCCTACTCCCCCTTGCATTCATGCACTTATTTCACTGCACATTGTGTATGTGCATTTATAGCAGCACTGTGTGCAATGCCGTTTGTATAGGTAAGGGAATACAGATGCAAATGAGTGGCAGTTGGTGTGTGGAAGTTTGATATGTTGATAGGGTTACATGTAGAGTTTGTGGAAGTAATCGGTGGTGTGACTGTTGGAAAGCAGGCAATGAGGGAGTATTACTAACATAAAAGTAAAAAGTGTAGAAGGGCTGTTCTGGGTGATGGTATGCAAGTGCCATTCAGGTCTTTTAATGATTAATTAAAGGGGACTGTGAAGAGTGTGGATAGTCATGAAGGTCCATGGAGTATGGTTCTTATTGTAAGCTAGCGAATGTGTTTGTGTCAGAACATTGTTTCTGTCCTTTTGTCTTTTTCTCTAGTATAGAATTGTCCATTACTTCCATCAGCTAAGTTAAAAATGCTAAAGGAAATGTTGGAGAATCTTATTGGGTCTAACTACTTTATTACAAAATTTAAAGCAGATGGAATCTATAAGATTAATTAGGCAGGGGGCAGTGTTTCTCATGCTCCTTGATTGCCCCCTTGAAAGCACTTTGAAACTGCTTCCCTCTGCAGAGTGGTGTGTTGCAGTATGTACAGAGTATTGTTGTCTTGGAAAAATATGGATTAAGAGCCTATTTTATGGCTTGCAAGGTAGCTGATGGGATCTTCTGTCCCACAGAAGTAGCCTGTGTGGTGGCAGTAGCAGTTCCGAGAGATGAGGTAGAGGAAGACATCCTACTACTTCCTGAGAAAGGAACAGCCTTTCTCAGAGCACCTGGGCGGTGGAGGTGTTACCAAAAGAGTACTGTCCATGCTGTCCACAACTGAGTATGATTCCACACTCTATGTTTCAACATGGGTTTCCCAAGCCTGTGGTACCTCTCGTACACTCTTAAAGAACCACCACACCCATGATTCTCTCAACGTGCTGGAGGTAGGCATTTCCTCTATCTCATCTTCCTGGTCCTGTTGATCCTCGTCTGCATCATTGCACCTTTTCCCTTGTCCAAGCCCTCCAGCTGGTGGTTGTGGTGGTGTTGGTAGTGGTGGCCCCTGAGGAGAAGGGATGCCCATGGCTGATGCCATTTTTTAAGTTAAATAGCAAGTGTGCTAGATGCTCTCTCCTGGATTGCAGATGAATAATGAGTAGGAATAGGTTGAGGAGCGGTGCAAGGGTATAAGTTTGGCTTGAAACTTCCCATATCACTGAAAATGCAGTTTCAAAACTACCACAGGCCTGTTTGCAATCACACCATCACAGCATGGCGTGGTGTGTCTTTCTGGAATTCTATACAATAATTGCTAGACTCATTAAAGGTTTATTTCAGGCACACTTCAGGGGCTGAGTCACTGATTTAGTCTGTTCTTAAGCTCCTCAACTCAGCCTTTCATCTTCTGAGGTCGATAAATGAGTACCAACACAGGTTGCGTGATATTGGGTGTATATTTTTTCTATATAAATCGCTTACGTGTAAGTGCTACATAATAACACATCATTATCATTCGGCCATGGATGTCTGCTTGCATTCACATTAATTTGCTAATATGGGTCTATACACACTGATCCTAACAATACATATGGCGATCCATTCTTGTATGAAATGTACATCACATTATAGTGATATAGTAACCATATGTTTCGTACTGTACTTAGGAACAATGCTATGCAATGCCACTTCCTGTGATGTCATCAGAGGTCAAGGGTCCTGTGATGTCACTTCCACCACCCCTGGCATTATGGTGAAATGACGTCCCTGATGTTAGCACATGTTAGCTATTGCTCTATGAAAGTGAAAACGTCTGGTGGCGAACACACTATATGGACAGCAATATTTCAGCAATATCATTTTTTTTTACAAGTCGGTCTCCACATTTTTCTTTCAATATATACTGAGGTGCTGCTCAAAAGTGATTGTATTCAATAGCTTTAATCTTTAGAAATAGGTCATGCAAGGTTTTATACAAAGCTAAACGTCATGACAAGAACATTGTGTGAAATGCTTTTTTACTCAATGGCAATAAAAACAAAAACAAAATTAGATGTGCACTGTTGATTATAGCACTCACAGAAACAATTATGCCCTTCATTTTAGATTCATGTTTAATATTTTCAGTAAGAGACAATCAAATGGCCACTGACAGATAATTAATGTATAAGTGTGATGTGTGGTCTTGTTGCATTACATTTTTTTAAACTCTGAACATGTCCAATATCATTTATGTTGCAATCTGTGTATGACAGTGTAATACAACATATGTTCTAGTGCTCAGAGGTTTCAAACTTTTAGTTGTTCCTAGTTTCAATTTGTCTTCATCCAGCGCCTGTTGCTGGTTACGTTTGTTTCAATGCCAATGTTCGAACATTAACATGTGTCTGATGACCGCACTGTCTGTGCGATTGGTGCCAGCTGTACCATACGTGTTCTGACTGATAACGGAGGCAGACTGTGAACAGATGGGAGAATCTAAGACAGAATCCTTAGAGGGTACATTTTATCATTCATATTTGCATTCATATGTATGCACTGAACCACAGAGGCAGAAGTAAATGCTGTCATTGTCTAAAAGGAAATTAAGCACAATAAAAACATACCCTAAGCTGAGCTGCAATGGGCCCTTCAATCAAAACATGTATGAATGGGGCAACATGCAATACTGACTCAGTGGAAGGCACAGGGTTCCTTTTTTACAAAAGTTGCACTATCCAATAGAAATCCCAGCTAAGGGTTGCAGACCTCTCATTGGCTCTTGCACACTCTCTCTTGAGCAGATTTAAATCTGTCATTGAAATCAGGATGATAACATGACCATGTAAATAGTGCAGTTATCTTTGACTTGAGAAGTTGCCTGCGTTTATATTATTTTGGCTGGCATATCTTGAAATGGCAGTGGAAAGTCGTTGGATAACTTAACGCAGTAACCAAATGTGCATGGGCCATTAACTCTGTCTACAGGGCCTATCGCTCCCTATACGACCCTTGCTCTAAGTCTATAAAGCATTATTTAAGCAATATGACCCGAGCGGCGGGGGCATTGCCGACTCAGGTAATGCCCCGGGGCCCATAGTTATAGGCTGAGCGAAGCGAGACCGGGGCACTTATGTGCGTGACAGGGGCACTAAAAGCATTTTTTTTCTCTCAGGACAAGGCAGCTGGAATCCCAGCCGAGAATCGAAGGATTCTCGACCGGATAAGGACCCGGCGAGAGACAATCAGAATGCGTGTTGCATTCTGCTTGACTCTCGCCGGGTACGAATACGTATTACAAAGCAGACGTTCATATGTATGTGTGTAAATGAATCTCAGCATCAATTGATAGTGGAAACCCCTCAGATCAAGACTCCTAACAAATTAGATCATTTTATTCCGAGGTCAGGAAATAATGTTTTTGGGGTATATGTACGATAAATTCTCTGTGAATTAAAAAAAAAAACAATAAAAAAACTAAAACAATAAATCACAAAAGATGAGGGTCCACATGGTTAGTAACTGTATAATCCTTTATTTGAAATCTAGACAAACTAGATATCAATGATATAAATCTTTTTCACAACTGTATTCTTCAATTGTCTTTTTTTCTCAAAACCAACTGGCCCTAGAGAGGGTGTAGATGGCACAGGCTCCTGGATGGTGTGAGCAGCTTTAGCTCATGCCACTCGACCACCGAGGAAACCAAATCTTTAACACCCTAGGCAGGCAGACTTTCCGTATTAGGCCACTCTATCTTCCCCAGGATTGCAAGCACAATGCCTCCCTGGGCTTTACATTTCCTCTGGTCCAACCAGTTTGGCTGCAGGGTAGGTTGTATGCCTCCCCCGCTGTGCTTCTTGCCTGGGGTTGCTGTGATGACATGACCCCAGTGGTGGGCAGAACTTCACCTGGGTCTCACAACTCACATTGCCCGAGGATGTGATCCTCACCGGCCCACCCAGTTCAGGCCTTGTGTGGGTCGAATGGGCATGAGGTTCTGGGACTACTCAGTGTCAGCAACCCCAGATCAGGGCTCATACTTCACCTGGGCTGCTTGTGACATGTAGCTCAGGTATGTGCACAATGTCAGGCTGAAGGTCCGTATACCACTAGGTCATCAGCCCTGGGGTTCAGACGGGGTGGGAGGGGGAACTTCAGTTCATGGACCGCCAGGTACCACACTTTTTTTTTTTCTCTTGCTCTGCACTCTCTCTCTTCCTCATTTCAATTTTCTCTCCTTTTCTCTTCTTCCTAACCGTCTTCTTCAATATTCTTTCTTTTCACATGAGCTCCTGGAATCGCTGTCAAGGTAATTCCATTGTTGTTAGCAAGGAAATCCTGCCCATTGATGTCCGTCTAAAGGTTCTCTGTGTCCCCCATGGTGTATGGAAGGTTGATACAGTAAGGTAAGTCAGAGTCACAACAAAATCAAACACATTCACTTTAATGAATAACTTTACATAAATCCTTTGGCGTGTTCGTGTCTTATTTGGTCTGTTCTATCTTCTCATATAACTCTCCTACTATACATGCCCTGTGCCTATCATTAACTACATACCTAAAGGGACCTTTGTGAGCTACAGTTTACAACTGCGTGGTTCCTGGCATATGTGCTAGGCCAGAGTGCCTCCATTTGGCCACTGCCCCTGCTGCTCAGCTGCTGAGTGGCAATTTACTGATTTTGGGCAGGCCTTGCCCACTCAGGCCCTTACCTATCTGTTCCCCTGCCATTGCTGTGTCACTTTACCCCAGACTAGACGCCCTATGGTCTATCTTGTGTTTTAATAGGGGGAGCTGGGGTTTAACACATAACAGTTTTCATTAAACATATTTTGAATAGGATATAAAATGTTATTGCATACACGTTTTCATTTTAATAATATATATTTTAATGTAGACCATTAAAGGAAAAATATAAAATATAATCAAATTAAAAAGGTAAAGTAGTGGCAGAAAGATTTGAACTCAGCTATCAAAGCTGCGCTCTTTCTTTAAAATTCAGTGCCCAATGCTATACAGCAAAGCTATACACGTCCACTATTTCGATAGGAAAGCGTGTGTGTAAAACTAAACACTGCATGGTGTGTAATTATAAGCCAAGGTCTATTTAAGGGAATACATTACATGCCTACACTACACTACAGGATAGAAGATAATGTAAATGGTTGTGTATAGCGAAAAGGCGCGCATGAGCAGTATGGTTTGTGTGTAGTGTGACACCAATTAAAACATGAACTGTCCAATGCGGATTTTAGCACTCACTAGCATAAACAATGATGCTCTTCTGTTTAGATTCAGTGGGCCCGATTCATGGAATGGGGTGCAGAAATGGCGCAAGGTCCGCACACCGAGAAGGATCCTGCATGAGCCGTGGCACAAATATTGCGCACCTCACGTATTCATGAATTCAAAGACGCATTACTACGCGTTGCGTAAGTAAAAACAAGCTGCGTGAGCAATGCCCACAAGACGATTCCAAACACACTGAAAAGCTATCAAAAGGGCAAACATGGTGCAAGACTCTACATATCCATGGTCCAACATCCAGTACCCCTGTGAGAAAGCACACCTGACCTCACAAGCCCAGGCTCCACCCCAGCGAAATTGCGCATCTCACCTCGCAAGAGCAAGCTGCATCCCAGCAAAAACACAGGTCCTCCCTCGCAAGTCCAGGCTGCACCCCAGCGGAAATGCGTGTCCTCCCTCGCAAGCACAGGCGGCACCCCAGCAAAAACAGGGGTCCTCCCTGGCAAGCCCAGGCTGCACCCCAGTGAAAAAGCGGGTCCTCCCTCGCATGCTCAGGCTGCACCCCAGCAAAAACGCAGGTCCTCCCTCGCAAACAATGTTCCGTCTAATTATTTTTCCCTAAGAGTGAGAATGGTTAGCTTTCGTGCGCACTTTATTTTCCATGTGCGGAACTGAATAACAAGGCAAGCCACTATGCGTGAGTATGCGCAGTCAGTGCTCCACCATCTCTGAAGAGTTTGCAAGGGTATTTCCCCTTCCCAACCATTGCAATTCCTTAGAAATCAGTGTAAACGGTGCATCTTACAACAATTTTTTCAAACATATATAGGCTAAAACAAATATTTTATATGTGATTATCAGGAGAGCTCATCAGCCAGATCAAGACTTCAAGATATGCCATTGTACATACCAAAAGTATTCCAGTGCAGAGAAACAAATGTGTATGCAACAAAAAAGCTTTGTATGCTCAGGATAACAATAGGTTTAGTTGTGGCTATTCATTTGTCGACACTGCTCAGAGACAATGCAGAAAGTGTTTAATGTCTTTCAAATAATGTTTTTTTTTTTTTTTTTTACAAAAAACTAATCTTTCCTATTACTTATGTGGTTGTCAAATAATGCCAACTAAAAGGAATTTATAAGAAAACCTGCCAATAGGAGTTCATGTGCCACTTTAATGAAGTAATTCAAGGACCAGGGGAATATGCCTCTATTTGTGTAAGGACTATAATTGCATCAGAATAACTGCATCACAGAATATGATCAGAATTTCAGGGTCTCTGCTTACTATCCACATTACGTTGTCCTGTGGGTTGTGACAATATTTACTCAAAACAAGCCTTACAGCTAAAAAGCGTATAACCATTAAGTTTTACACTCTAAAAACAGGAAAATGTGGCAACAAAAATGGGAAACCATGAACATACAGGAGTCTTCCCCCTGCTACTACTCACAAGGGTCCACTAATATTTTTTTCGAATCAGTGACCAGCAGAGCAGTGGCTTAGGTAGGAGCTCTAATAATATTACTGCCCGATGCCAAGATGAAATTTAAGGGGAAAGAACTTATTTAATAAGTATGAAATATCCCTACTGTCAAAGCTAATTATGTTCTTACTCCCTGAAAAATCATTTGTTTTCAAGTAGGGAGTGAAATCGTATCAGAGCCCTGCTTGTAACCCTGACATAGAAGGTGAAATGTCAGGGTACATAATGCAGCTTATAGTTTTGCACCGCCCTTCTTCGCAACAGCCTAGATAAAATTCAACAAAAGCCTTACTGAGGTTTCTTCAGGAGCTTGTTCAAGAAAATCACATATATTTGCCTTTAAAGTGAATAGTAGCAATGCTCACAGATACAACAGATTGAGTGTCTTATTCTTTAACTAGGGACTCCTCTTCTGAAATTCACGGATATCTTTTGAGCAAGATGCATGGGGATGCTAGAGGCAATAAACACAAACAAGTGATTATATTGAAAAGCCCTGTGAAGCAGAGAATAGAAAAAAAGAGAAGGTGCAGTTTCCTAGACTGTTACTAGAGTGTCCTATCCTTTACCAAACAAATAACACAATTCCTTCACTGTACTGCCAAACATCTGATTTGGTTTTTGAAGGTTGCTGATTTGTTCTTCACCCCGAAGAAGTGTTCTCCTTTGCCCTTCCACCATACCCCTCCTGAGCTCCTGTTCTAGCCTCCAATAATAGCAGATGGGGTTCTGTACAAAATGGGGGATTGCAGTAGTAAGATACTAACTGTGATATTTGCATACCCATAGTACTTTGTTGGAAAAACATATTTAAAGTCTCACCATGACATTATGTGCACTTTAAGAAATTACTATGAGTGAATACAAGATTGTTTGCAACATACCTCACCTTTAAATTGTTGAGTTGTATTATACAAGCACTCAGTGAAACCGGTTTCGTATACCAGTGAATTACCATACAATATGTTAAGGTCTAGGCCCCATGGAAGTCTGAAAACTTGAAATGGATGCAGATTGTCTAAAAGGTATTCTAGTTATCTGAATATCTGTTTCTATACACATAATGTCAGGTCAAGTAAATGATGTTGCAATGTTGCTCTCCACTTATAGGGTAATGTTAACAATGCTAAAGTAGGAGACGATGAACATGACATTTGCCTACTCAAAATCTTTAGAGGGTAAAATCATATTTTAGTTTTATAATGCATTAACTTGCAAGGGGGAATTACAAAGTGTTTGTATGACATATGTACAAAGAATTAGAAGCATGGGATGAGGCTGCACATCGAAGTAGTCTGCTTACTTACATTGAGTATCCAATATTTGAGCTGACAGTTGGGTTACATCATCTGGGCAAGGAGTAACAGAAATTCTTGTGCTTGAATGTCATTCATATTATAACAAACAGAAAATAAGTGGATGCAGGTGCAAGTCTGGTAACCTTTTGCAGAGCCAAGGTAGGTATAGTCATGGTTGTCTGGTATTATCTGAATGTGTGGTAGAGCCAAGCATAGGAGTCATAAGTGGGGAGGGAAGCTTAGTTGGTTAATGCTTGCAGGCATATCTTAGCCATATCTTCTCTCCGTAAAGCCAATTTTTCATATTAGTCTTTTACCTCTTGTATGTGTGTTCGGTTTTTTGGATTTGTAGGTTTATTAGGTCACACTTGCATAGTAGGGAAATGAAAATAGGCTAGACTAGAATATCAAGACTAGTTAATCCAATTTAGATTTATTTTATGAGTAAGCTAATATTAGTTGTCTGCTGTGGCTTGTGCCTTATTCAATCTTTGTGAATTGGTGGGATTTGTCTGTGTGCACTGCTAAAATTCTTCTGAGCGGCACCCAGAAGGAAGCTGGGAAAGCGCACATGCGCATAGCTTAGAGGGAACATTGCTAGCAAACCCAGGCTGCACCCCAGCAAAAATGTGGGTCCTCCCTCGCAAGCCCAGGCTGCACCCCAGCGAAAACACAGGTCCTCCTTCGCAAGCCCAGACTGAGCACCAGTGAAAACAAGTGTCCTCCCTCGAAAGGTCAGTCTGCACCCCAGTGAAAACGTGGCTCCTCCCTTACAAGCACAGGCTGCACCCCAGCAAAATCACTCACGTCACCCCTCCAGACAGGACGCCCCCCCTCCAGACTGGACCCCCCCCAGGCAGCTCTCTCCAGACAGGACACCCCAAACAGGCAGCCTCCTCCAGTCTGGACACCCCCCACACAAAGCCCCCTCCTGACAGCACACCCCTCCAGGCAGCCCCTCCAGACTGGACACCCCCAGACAGCCCCTGTCCAGACTGGATACCCCCCACATGCAGCCTTTGTCCAGACCGGACATACCCCACAGGCAGTCCCCTCCAAACTGGACACCTCCCACAGGCAGCCCCTGTCCAGACTGTACACCCCCCCACAGGCAGACCCTGTCCAGACTGGACACCCCCACAGGCAACCCCTGTCCAGACTGGACAGCCACCATGCAGCGCCCTGACAGTCTACCACAATACCTGTGCAATGCATGCCTGCAGATCATCTGAACTTATGTGTTATGACATCACCATGAAGGGCTACACCAACATGTATACTGCATATACGACTAACTGGAAGCACCAGAGATCCATACATGACTGGAGCATCTGCTGACACACCCTTGCAGGCCCTCATCAGCCACCCCCATACACAAGTGATAAGTGAATGCAAATCCATATGCATGTTGTCCTGGGTACATTGCCAAGGCATCAAAGCACAGTAATTGAATGTGTGCCCATAACAGAAGGAAAGCTGACAAAACATACACAAAGAATGGTCAGGCGTGTCACAGCCTGAGCATCAGTGACCTGGGTTGAATGGGTGGCCAAATACCTGTCAGTGAACAATCACATGACAGGACCACGCATAGGTGAATGTAGGGCAGTCAGAGAGAGCATGACTCACAGAGACAGGAGAATTGTGCTGCCACTCCGTAAAAAAAAACATGGCACACTACTGCATTCCAGTAGTAGAGGTAGAGTGGCACATGAGAGAAGGCAGTGTGTGACTGCACATGCTAGTGGGCATGTCTGGATGACATGGTCTTTACACAAAAAATGCCAAAGAAATGTGCTATAAACGCGACCATGGAACTCTTCCACAGTGAGCACACCTCCCTCCACCCCAACCACACTGATGCCAAACACACAGTGATGCTGCACATGTAAATGCTAATGAAAACATAAAGTGCATACCCAGCCATCTGATGGACCCACCCCCACATGTCAGGCACATGTGCATCCTACCATCCGCAACTACACCAGCTACAACAACACACATGAAAACATGCCACAAGACACATGAATTGCCAACGAGAGATGCACTGGCATAAAATAGAACTATCAAAGAGGCTGACACACAAAGAAACTGCATGAGGCATGGAATGTAACAAGCAGAACAATGTATTGGACATAAATATGTACACAAATAAATGGTGAATCAAGTTCAAAGTAGTCCAGGGGAAATATGAATGAAACAAAAATCCTATACCTAAACAACTATATACAATAAAAACAGAGAAGGAAAGTCTTCAAAGTCTGGGGAAAATAATGAATAAAAAAAGGAACCTACACGTAAATAATTATTTGCAAAGGCAGTGGCCTAGTCCTCCTCATCTCCAATCTTGCAGAGCCTTTTCACGAGGGCTGAGTCCAGCATCACGTCCTCACCCCTCAGGCGGGCCTCTGTTGTTGCCTGGAGGGCTTGCAGGGTCTCCAGAATTTGTGTCTCTATCACTCAGGCATCTCTGCAAGTGCCCTCCAGCATGGCATCCCTCCTCCTAACCTAACGCAGTACAATTTCAGCCCTGGTCATCACAACCCTTGCTTACCGAGCCCGCTGCCTCTCTTCTCCGATATACACTTTATATCCACGGAGCACGGTAGACATCCTGTGCCTCAGGTCCATGTGTGCCTCTTGCCTCACATTTCACACCTGCCGCTTTACGGTGGTCTGCCCTGAAATAAATAATCTCCTCCTCGTTGCCACCTGCTGCCTCAGTGCTCAGTGCCTACTGTGTGGGTATGCCGTCCTATTAGATAATGATACCCGGGTACATACAGCACCTGCACTGCTCCTGGCTGCCAGCTGTTCCTACATTGCTGCTGTCCCTGTCGGTGCCTGGGTAGGTATGGTGACCACCTTAGTTGATGTGGCTTGGACTCCCAACTGCAGAGATGTGGTCTCCACCTGGTGGGGCATTGTGGTTGGGACTGGTGTACATGGGGTCCTGGTGGTATCTGAACCGGAAAGCACCCTGGAGGACGACTGGCACACATAGGAGGTGGTCTCAGCAGTGAACATCACATGGTGCACACCACAGTACAGGCAGGTTGCAAGCCAGCCGATGAGGCAGGATAGCTCACTGTGATGATGTGCAAGCAGACTACGAGTAGCCTACACATCATCATGAATGAGAGTTGTCAGCCTCGCCAACCTGGCCTGCAGGTGTAGCACATAATCCTGGATGGCAACACCAGATGGTAAGGGGGTGTCGGTCAGGATGGATACATCAGCCGACACCGGGTGGTGGGTCTGGGTGAAGGCATCCCGGCAGGTGCATACTGCTGCATCCAATGGTCTAAGACTCGATTTTGCACAGGCTCTTCCATGATGGCCTGCACACCCTCATGTCCCTGGGACAGGAGTGCAGTAGGCATGCCCACCTCAACATCCCCACCTGACCCCATGGGCTGGGCTGCAACAGCCACCTCCTCCTTCTGCCTCTCTGCCAACCTGGATGACTGTGGGGCGTCTTCCGCCATGGATAGCCCCTGTCTGGCATTATCTGTCCCCACCACTGCTGAGGAGTCCACTCCCACCTTCTTCTTGGACTTACCCCCAGCAGCCATACACAATGTCACTGGCACTGCCACAGCCACATCACTTCCCGAAGAAGAGCTTTCACTGGGGTGTGGCTGGGCCCTGCGCCTCTGCCTGGTGGAGGCATCCCTGCTGAAATGCTCCACAGCAGTGGTTCTGCTTCTTCATCAGATGCAACTGTGGAAAAGGAAACCCAGTACCGAAACATCAGTGTACTGCACCAAATCATGTGCGGCAACACCAATAATAACATGAACATGACTACTCAAGGGTACAACCATCAAACTCCACACCCACACACATGGACATGCAATCCACATCCATGCAGACACATGCCTGGCCATCACTTCACACATACACATCAGGTTACTTGCCACTGTCACAACCAATCAATTGTGCATGCTGTACACACATGCATCATTTGCACATGCATATGTGAGCATGCTACAGCAAAAAGCACGTACACATGTCATGCACACACATCAACTGAGAGGCCCCAAACAGTGTGATGACCAATCACAACAGAGTCCCGTGAATTGCAATGCCTCTGCATGACTAAGCCAGGCATCCAAATGCACCTGTTGTATCCAGGAATGAGTGATGCCCATTCACACAATCCCATCTTTGCCACATACACATGAACATCATGCATGCACATGACACGGGCAACACTACCTCAACTGTCACACTTGTCACACTGGCAGGTCTCTGACACAAGTAACATTGCATGTGCATGGTCTGAATGGCAGCACTACAACACAGAATGCAAGTGATAGCACATTCAACATACATATCGGTCTGAATGCACACTTGGAGAACAATGTCTTGTGCATGCACACAGACATCCGTCTCAGAAGCATACTTGCAGTAAGCCTAAGGGGGTCACTGCAAACATGCTGCTACATACACAGAGCACATACACCGCAGAACATTGCACCACATGGCTACTCACCAGTCGACTCCAGACTTTCACGTAACTCACAGACATGGCTGTGCAGCACTGGGTAGAACTTCAACAGAACCTGCAATGTTGTTAGCTGACGTCTGGAACCTGCACGCATGGTGCACCTCCACGGCGGCACCGGCCTGGATGTAGTACTAGGGGCCTTGCTGTGGGTCATGAATTTCAGGTCCTCTCAGCACTTGTGCATGATCTTGAAGGTGCGGGAAGCCACCCCCTCCGCGTTGATGGCATTCATTATCCCGTCTCAAATCTGCTGATGTCCTTCCTTGCTGCGTTCCGTCACAGGGTTGAAGAAGGCATCATAATGCTCTAGGACCTTCTCCACCAGATGTCGACTTCCCTCCCGGGGACATTGACAGCACTCTGCCTCGCTGCCGTGGAGTTGCTGCTTTGGTCTGATGATGATGGGGCAGGCATAGCAAACCCTGAGGCCGGTGTGGGTGGGCAAGGTGCCCCTGGAGCTAGGCTGTGGAGCAGTGGTGGTGGGATCACATGGTGGGAGTCCGATGAAGCAGCTGAGCTGGTCACATGGCCAAGGACAGGAGCTTTGGTCATGGCTGGACAGCACGTTATCCAAACGCAGTGCAGGTGGGCAGCAGGCACACACACACTGGACAGGCAGCAGCAGATGGCTAAGTTGGAGGCAGCACAGGGCAGTAGGAGGCAGGTAAAAAGGCATGATGGCAGGGGCATGGGTCCATATAGGTTATGGCAGCGGAAAAAAGAGTGACAGGACTTTGCGTGTAAAAAAGGAGCATGGACATGTGAAATCCGAAGAAAGGCCCTCAGCGCGTAACATATGTGGCGCAGGCGATGAGCACACCATAAATGGTGGATACCTTAGTATGTGTAGAAGGAACTCTGAAAGTGTATGCGAAGGGGAGGAGACGGACAAGTGGAGTACTGCGTATTTTGGGGTGCCACGCAATCTGTTCACTTCAGGCACTGTACAAACTTTTGACTTTTGTGAGCCTAGCAGTGAGTTGCGTACGCATTCTTCCAACTCTGGGTGCCCCTGTGTATCACGTACGTCTAGTCGTACCTTTCGGGTAGCTTTCTGGAGTTTGCATACTCATTTTCTGTGTCGCTGGGTGCCACTGTTTAGGGTACCACATTTTTCTTTTTCCGGAAGCTATCCTGGTCTTACATATGCATCTATTTTTATTTTTTTGGGTGTCTGTACATTACGCATATTGTATTTTTCACACCTGGTGTACTTTTGAGCCTTGCTGGACCACAGAACTACATCTTCCATCACTTAGACTGCCCCCTTACTCTAATTACCCAGGAAAATTGCTTGGTTAGCCTTCCATTTTTCGCTAACACATGGAACATGAGTGGAAAGGTCCCAAGAGGGAAAGGGGACAGACGTGGCCACAGTCAGGGACATCCTGCTCATGCAGCTATCCCAGCCCCAGGGGTCCAGGGACATGCAGCAGAAGCAGCTGTCCCAGCCCCAAGGGTCCAGGGACGTGCAGAGGAAGCACCTTACCCAGCCCCTAGGGTACCGGGACCTGCTGCCGAAGCAGCTGCTTCAGCCCGAAAGGGTAAGGGATGTGCAGCATAAGCAGCTGTCCAAGCCCAGAAGTGTAAGGGTTGTGTAGCAGAAGCAGCCACCCCAGCCCAAAAGCTTAAGGGACGTGCAGTAGAAGCAGCTGTCCCAGCCCAGAAGGGTAAGGGACGTGCAGCAGAAGCAGCCACCCCATCCCAAAAGGGTAAGGGACGTGCAGCAAAAGCAGCTGTCCCAGCCCGTAAGGGTAAGGGACGTGCAATGAAATCAGCTGCCCCAGCCCCAGGGGGTAATGCCATGCCCCAGGTCACTAGTGGTCCAGCATCTGGACCCCAGAGTGGTCCCAGCAACCCAGGGGCAACACCAACACCTCATGGCAAGAAGGCAAAGCCTGCACAGCAGGAACAGGCTCAATCCCATAGCATGGCACATAACACTGGCTCGTTGAGGAAGAAGATCTTCCATGATGCAGAACTCCAGATACTCATGGACTACGTGACAATGCACCATGTGACACCTGCCAGCAACAGGGGAGGCCACATACACCTGTTCATCATATGGTGCATTGGCAGCATGTCACGGATGAGATCAATATCTTAGGATTTGAGAAGCGCCCCGCTGCACAGGTAGTGAAGTGCCGGAATGATCTCACTGATCGCACTAAGTCCAAGCTTGGTGCCAACCTCACCTTTGCTCTGGTAAATCGAGGGGGGTCACCAGAGGAGCTGACTGAGCATAAAGAGGCTATGAGCCAATTCATTATAATGGAGCAGGTGCAAGGTGTGGGAGCCCTGGAAAATTATGAGGACAATTCCGGTGAGTGACCAAGATTATGCACCCTAAGTACGTGTGGTGAAGCATCACCAAGATGTATGATTGTCATGCACATCTGGCTGCATTTGAATGACTGCCCCGGGTGAACCATGTCATGGTGTACTGACTCCTGTCCAGTGTAGACAAGAGTGGAAACAACCTATGTGTTGTACATCAGTTGAACATGGTCATGTGACAGTACTCTTTCCCCACTAGCATACCCCCCAACACTCTGCTACATGATACCACAACGTGCCCTCTTGTTAGCTGAATCCCTGATGTCATTGACTCTGCTCTGCTAGACATGTGCTTGTGTCCGAAATACGAGTTACACTTCATGCCCTGCCCTGCAGGGTATAGATTCTATTTTCACACATGTACGTAGGTGCTTCCATGCTACATAGAACATCCAAGATGACAACCAACATGCCTTACGGCGTGCCCTGAGTGAGTGTGCATATGTCTAAACTCTGCCCATCGCTGCTACCCCAATGGCAATGACTCCTGAGGCAAATTGTTGTGTGGCATGATCCCTCTACCCCTTGCACACTCAGCATACACTCCATGGGTCCATGCCCCTCTCCTTCTTGTGGGTCACTTGACCTTGTTCATATCTACAACTCCTTTGGGCCTCATTACGACCCAGGCAGTAAGGGGTTTACGACGGCGTAAACAGCGCCGACCCTTCCCGCCTGATTCTGAGGTCCCTTAGCGCCATGGAGGAGTTAAAACCTGCTTTTAGCAGGTGTTAAAATCCATGGTGCTAAGGGACCTTGTTGTTAATTACGCCACCGTAATTTACGGTGGCGTAATTAACGCCTTCCCCACTCCCATTATGCCCTATGGGGCAAAAATGGGAATGGGGAAGGGTAAATGGGTTAATGGGGACTTACCGCCCCGCCAACCTCGGAATGGGGCGGTAAATCCGCCAACCACCATGGCGTAAATGTAGTTTACGCCATGGTGGTAAAGGTACGACCCAGGCGGTAACTTACCGCCTGGGTCGTAATGAGGCCCCATTGTCTTACTCTCTCCACTTCACAGACCTTGGCTAGCTGGTACTTTTTTCAAGCATACATCAACTGGGACTGTTTCCTTTTTCACACACTTACGGCATGTTCCCATTCTGTGCAGTCCCTGTACCAGATCAACACTGGTGTTGGATGCATGGATGCAGACTTGGATGTGGATATGTGTGGCTGCCTGTTGCCATGACATGTAATTGCATGTGACAGAGCCACATGGCCATGCTCATTTCACTTGTATTAGTCAACAGTTAGCTGTGCCATGAGCCATAATGTGCTTGTTAACAACCCTGTTTGTTGGCAAAGTGTCCACTGGCAGCATGGCCCTGAGCAGGGAATGTAGTTGCCAGTCTGAATATGCCATGATCAGATAGCTTCTTGTGCATAGTGTGTGGATGCTGTTTTTATTATGGTGATATGCCCTTGCATTGTGTTGCATCACAGCAATGTGATACAGGTGTTTACTGTAGAGACGTTGCACATGACTCCACATGTCTGTTTCTGTCCATGAGCAGGTAAGGAGGCACCAGATGCAGAGGAGGAGGAGGAGGAAGAAGAAGAGTCCTTAGTGCTTCAGATCACCAGTGGAGGATGTGGTCTGGCAGAACGGGAGAATCTACTGCTGCTACAGACCATCCTGAGCCATGCTGCAGACAATTTGAATTCTTTGGACTCCAGAAGCTCTCATTCTGAACCGGATGTGCAGTCCTCAATGCTGGCAGAGGAGAGTACCCCAATGTGTGGAGCAGCTGGGGCCCAAGAGTCTGCAGGGGGTCAGATGCCTTCACAAGACAAGTCAGTGGTGTTATGCCCATCTGTGGTGGTTTACGGCTGCAAGGCCATGCTGCCATGTATTGGTTTGTGGTCTTTTGCATATGGCCAAGGTAGGGTTGTAATCCTGCAGCCAGAGACAGTGGCATCACAGCAAGAACCATGCTCCCTTGGATCAGGCAGGTGTGGATCCTGCACATGTTGGGCATGTGTGCAGGCTGGGCAGACAGTGTGGGAGCAGCAGATGCTGTGTTCCACGCACCGACAGGGTGCTCCCTGTGAGAGTTTGGCTGAGGACATGGATAGGGTGGCCAGTCACATGATCCCCCAGCAACACAGGTGGAGCAACAGCTGCATGTAATGCGATCCACATGCGGGTGACAAATGGATGCCAAAAGCAGGGGCCGACAGGCAGGTCTGCTGTGTCTGCAGGCATCCCCGCTTGCAGAGGGTCAGGCACACAGGGAAGCCTTGAGGCAAGAGTTGTTGGCTCATAGAGATTCACTTCAAGAGGAAGATACAGCCACCAGAAGACTGTTCCACCAGGAGATGCTATCATTGAGGCAGATTATCGCAGAGGAACTCTGTGCAACCCGTGACGTTGTGCATAGTGACCTTCAAGCCCTCAGTCTGCTGGTGCACTCATCTATGTCACACATGGCCACTGCCACTGAGGAGCAGGCCAGGGCATTGCATGGTGAGCCTCCAGCACCACTTCCATCTTCTGTTTCAACGCAGGATGTTGGTACCAGCCGAGACATGCCTCCCGGTCCACCATATCCGTGCAGTCCAGAAGCCCACAGAGGGACAATTATTATTATTTTTTTTAACGTTAACCCATGTGAAAGTTGACATGCACCCTCTCCCTCCTCCCTCCTGGGTGGCATGACCTTGCCTGGAGTGAAAGAGGTGTGTATTTGTGTACTTGCATTCTTGTGTTTTGCATCACGGATGAACTCTTACAAAATCTACAGGGAACTTGCCAACCAATCCGCAGGATCTACTGCCTTTACTCCTTTACAGTCCCTTTGTAACGCACTTGCCTCTCACATCTTTTCAAAAACCCTGGACATACTGAACTGCCTTGTCACACACTCTTCTAACACAACCCTCCCTCCTCTGCGGCTACCACTAACCCTCCTCCATCTCATCCTTCTCTCCTGTCTCCCCTGAAGAAGTCACCAGAGTTGTAATCTCTATGAAGATCTCTTCCAAACTGGCCCATGCTTCTCCAGAACCATCAATGGCAACATCTCCTCTCTCACCCCTGCTCTTGCTGATCTCTGCAGCCACTCCTTTGCTACGGGTTCTTTTACATCCTCCCTCAAGCACCCCTTTGTGCGCCCCATCCTTACATTACCATCTGCAGACACTACCTGCCCAGCCAACTACTGCCACATTTCCATCACCCCATTCCTGGAAAAACTGCTTGAGAAGTTGATCCGCCCCAACTCAATGCCCATACCGAATTTGTTGGTAATCTACATGAGCACCAGTGTGGATTCCAAGCTTCCAGAGCCACGGACACTGCTCTCCTGAATACCTGTGAAGAACTGCTTGCATCCCTCAATTCCAACTCCCCTGCTGTCCTCATCCTCCTTGATCTCTCTTCTGCATTTGTGTCAGTAGACCATTTCATCCTCATAAAAAGGCACCATGATACTCTTGGTATCTCGGAGCGGGCACTGGACTGGCTTAGCTCATTCCTAAAAGATCATTCCTCCAAAACCATTCTGGGACCTTTCTCCTCCCCTACTTCCTCCTCCACCTGTGGCGTCCCCTTGGGATCCATTCCTTTGCCCTGCCTCTTTAACATATACATTTCCCTGGTGGACCACGTCATTGCCTCCTTCTCCCCCAACTTCCAGTGCTACACTGATGCCACACAACTCTTCATCAAACATCCTACTAGCGCACTTGCATCTTCCTTCATCCCTGACTGCTTCTCCACCATCCAGACCTGGTGCACTACTAATGAATGAAGCAGAGTTCATTCTGCTGGCATAGAAGCAGAATGAACTCTGCTTCTATGCCAGCAAAACAGAGTCTCCCTATTGGATCCCCTGCACCCTACTTCTTCTCTTCACACTGGCCTTCCTCCATGCCCCCCAACCCCTTCCTCTGAAGCCAGGAATCTTGGAGTAATCTTTGACTCCTCCATTTCCTTCATCCCTCATATTCAGGACATTGTCAAGAAGTCACACTTTCAGCTCCTCCTTCTCAAAGTAACTGTACACTTCCAAACTTTCCCCCAGAGTTTCAATGTTACCCATGCTCTGGTTCTCTCCAGGCTAGACCACTGCAAAAGCCTGTTCCTTAATCTTCCTTCCTCCACCCTGTGACCCCTCCAGCTTACCCGGAATGGGGCACCAAGACTTATCCCTGGCGTCAGGCCCGGTGACCGCATCTCTCCTCCCTACAAAGCCTTCACTGGCTCATGGTCTCAGCAGATCAAATTTAAATCCCCTGTATCATCCAAAAGGCAATCTGGGACCGGGGACCACTCTATCTTCAACGCAACCTGACCAAATAATCACCTTCTAGACTCCTTCGTTCCTCTGGCATCAACTCCCTGCATGTCAAGTGGTTTGCTAGACAGAGAGCTGGTGGTCAATCAGTTTCCTCAGTGGGCTGCCTTCTGTGTAATAGCCTCTCTCTCCCTCTGCGTCTTGAGCAGGACCTCCTTAAGTTCCCAAAAGCCTCAAGCCATTTCTCTTCTCCTCTTCCTTCTCCTCCTCTCTTCCCTGCTAATCATACAGTAGTATGACTGATGTGCAGGGCCCTTATCCCCAGGGTGCTGTCCCCCCACATCTCTCATCCAAGCCGTTGTTTATATACTGCACTTGCTCAGCCTCAGCCTCACCACGGGAGGATGCACTTACGTTTTTCTTTTCTTTTCTTCACCCCGAGCACTTCAGCACCTTTTCCCTTACCCCCTCCCCTCTACACTTGCACATTGTGAACACTCACACAGCATAGTAGGTGTGTCTTCCCTCCCAGTTATTCTCATTTTTTATCTCTGTTGTAATTCATTGTCTACCTTCCCCTGTCCCCACCCTGTTGCCCTGTGGGTGCTTTGAAACGGTTTAGCTAATTTTATAAGTGCCTAACAAGTGACCAATAAATAAATGAATAACTAAATGTGCTCCCATGGCTGTGTTCAGTGCACTGTCCAAATACTATGCAGGTGATGGCACACCTTGTCATGTCATTGCTAGCCTTCCATGGGTGTCCCTGCTTTTTTGTGGGCTCAATTATCTGCATAAGTGACTTCTTCTACTTTTCATGCAGCATTTTCACTGATGCTTGCTTGCCTAGTGTATGTGCCATCATCTAGTGAATGGGGATATGTGATGTGCACATTTGCTGCATGTCATTGAGGGGGCAGGCATTGTGGGGGATGTTGTTGTTTGTCAGTGTGTGCTTTTTGTGTCTTTTATTTGCATGCCATGTGCAGGTGTTGCTGCATGTGTGCTGGGACACATATTGATGGTTGTCTTGTGAGTTGTTGTTTGCATGTGTTGTATGCCACTGAGGATTGTCTGTGGGTCTTGAATTTATGGGTGCATGGATATGTTAGATGCACCCTGTTTCATTTTGATCATTGTCTGCAGATCCTTCAGTCAGGGAATGGTGGCTATTTCATGGGATGAAATTTGACTGTCGACTGCATGCCAAGGGTACAGGTAAAATGTGCATTTATCTTGATTTTTATGGAATGGCTACTTTAGTTGCTGCATGTCTGGATGTGGTAATTCTGGTGGGTCACACTCTTTGTCACAATTGTCTATTAAATCTTGTTAATATCTTGTTTTGGGGTGGGGTTTATTGTAGTCATGTTGCCATGTAGAGTAACATGTGGGTCCATACCGTACTGCTTTTCTGCACCCCTCAACAGGAATATGTGTGTGCGCATCATGCACATTCTATGACATGTGGCAGCTATATGCAATTGTGATTGTTGTATTTTGTGTACATGTAAATTGTTGAGGCCATGTATAGCTTGTAGCTCATACATGATGTTTCAGGATTTATTGCTGCTTACACATTTGACAGGTATGTTAGTTAGTCAGATCCACCAAAGCGCCAGGGAACCACTACGGTGGGGATAGTGTGCGGTATGAATATCATTTAACTTTACATATGGGATGGTTTTGGTGTCAAAGAGGTGATTTAATTAAATGGCCTCCCTCTTCAATTTGTTTCTTTTGGAAACACAAGAAGAAATGTCTTTTAGTTCTAAGGGATGCACACAAATGTGCAGTTCCAAGGGCAGTTTCTCAAGGTGGTTTTGTGGGCACAGTGGATTGGCCCATTGTCATCATTGAATGGCACATGGGATTTTGCAGGATTGTGTGCACTCCAAAGAGGAGGCATTTTATGTGAAATAAGATTGCACAAGCTGGGTATGTGCAGCCTCTCTACATGCCCTTTGCTCAGCCATATGCAAAAGCAGTGTGCCTGTGGGTGTTGATGGGGTGCCACCACCATGTCCACCGGGACGCCATCCTGCGTTGCAACATTGTGCAGGACAGATGCTGCCACAATGATCCTTTAGACTACTGGTGGTGCATATAGCAAGAGTCCACCAGAGTTGTCAAGGTAGCAGAAATGTGACTTGAGCACTCCGAATGTGCGCTCCACTATGCCACAAGTTGCAATATGGGTAGTGGTTGGGGTAGGGTATGGGTTGTCATCATGTTTGTGCTCAGAGGATAGGCACTGTCCCCTGTAGATGTGAAAATGGTTGCCATCTGTTGGCAGTGTATATAGGTCTGTGTGTAACATGCATGAATGTGCATGGCCATTCATACTCACCAATGCGCCATGTGTTGCCATGCTTCTCAGCTTCCAGGGCCTGGTGTAATGGGGACATCCTAAAGATGTAACTATCATGGTGCTGCATGGACAGCTGGAATGCACTTCAGTTATGGTGCCCTTGGCATCACACACAACCTGAACATTGATGGAGGGCCAATGTTTCCAGTTGAGGTACATGTGTTCTGTTGCTCCGTTTGGATGTAAAGCAACCTGTATGCAATCAATGGCACCTAGCACTTTTGGGAAGAGTGCCACTCTGTGGATACTTTCCTAGGACATGACATTTTCCCATGTGCTTGGCACGTACCTTAGAACCACCCAGAGGGGCTACTGCCCATGCCCTCTGGATGTGGCTCGTGGCTACCATGCTAAGGTCATGCCCTTGTACATATCTGAGTCTCCATGGTAGCTTAAAATTCCTTCCAACCTCCAAGATCAGGAGAAAAGAGGGATACCAAAATCCTCACAGAGAACACATGAATTTCCATGAACCTGGAAACCAAAGCATCAACAAGTAAAGGCCTTTTGAGGCATGAGCAAAGGAAGACATTAAGAAACGAAGCTTTTCTTCAGAGCTGAGGTGGAACCTGTGTCCTTTTCATTGAGACATCCCTCCTCCTGAGGGCGCTAGGGGGCATTCTGTTGGAAAAATCAAGTGACATGCAGAATGTCTCAATTTATTGTGAAGAATGCATCACTTCATTCATGATGTGTGGTTCTCACTAGCTACCATGAATAAGGTGCAGCTGTGGGGTGCAATTAGCTACCTGATACCTGAGAAACAACACCCTATGAATGCCATAGAGTTTCATAAACACCAAGAGTTCTCAGTTAAACTGGCCCAGGCCCTGGGTTTCAACCAACCTGGAATTTGACTACAGGAATATTGAATGCCCCAGTTCAAATGTACCATGTCCATAACCAAAATATATAAACAGAAATGTTGGTTAAGGGAAGAGGAGCATTGCATTTCAATAATAAACACATAATTCCCTAAATATCATGGAACTACATACCTAAAAAGACAAGAAAGACAAGTGTGTCAGAAATGTTCCAATGCAAACAGTGTTATTGTTTTCCTTTAGCATTTGAAACCTGGGGTTATCCTTTCAAGAATATATACATTTAGAAGATAACAGTGATATTTTATGAATGGATGAGAAGCCTATTGTGATTGCACAATGATGTGTACATGCAAAATGTTTAATACAGGAATACATTACTGTTGACATGTATAAGAAATCAATGGTTTGTATTCTATTGTGGGTTTGGTCAATGCTGCTTAGATCTCCAGTGAAAACCCCAGGCAAACAAATGTCTTGTGTTTTAGCACTGCACACATGATCAAATGGGGCGGGAATAAGTGCCCCAGGAGATTAGCCTATGGAACATAGAATGAACAAGCTTGGTTTATCTTTCATCTCATAAGTCAGTATGCTTCATAGACCAAAGGGCCATCTGGACCCTGCCTCAAAGTTAATGAAGTTCCCCCACCATCATGAGCTTGGTTTAAGGAAACGCTTTGAAATAAAATTAATTGCATTACTCTTTCATCTCAAAAATGGTTCACTCAAGATATATCATCTAAATGAAGTCACATGCTTAGGACAGCCATGCTTCAAATACTCTTAATGCACGTTTAAGTGTCACCTCTTGATATCATTGACTGAAGTCATTACAAAGAGTTGATAATATGAGTCATTATGCTGAATAAGAGGTTGCATGTATACAGATCAAATATGGTGTGTTTTTTAAATCTAGCATTATTTGGTGCAATAGAAAAGTGATTTTGTGAATAACATCTGATTCATATGACCTAGAAACAAATGGAAACATGTGTTATGGTTGTGGCATTCTCCTCTATCAGTCCACATCTGAATAAAATTATGAATGTTGGAATGAACGATTGTTGTACAATTCTGCATGTCCCTATATCCGTTCTAGCAAGGTGAATCCAGGAGAACACATTTCATTGATATGTTATGTTGCCAGCATGAAATATGGAACACAACTTATTTATCTACAAAAGTATGATATCAGACAAACCCCACCTTTTTCACATGTTTTGAAATATGATCTACCATTGAAGTTCCAGGGTGTGCATTTTCAGTGTCTGACTATTAAGCAAACCGATGGCAACGTTTGGGAAAAAATAACAATATAAAAGTAGAAACAAAAAGGGCACAACGCAATTCAGGTATAAAATACTGCATAGAAGGATAACACATGTTCCAAATTGATTAATTCTGATCTGGGATAATATTTGTAGATGGAAGAGCCTTGTACTTGAGGGACCCTGAACAAGATTAGTGTGAGGCAGACCTTCAGCTCACTGGCAATTACCTGAGAACAATGGAGAGTCTCTGATAGATCTGGGCCTTAAAGAACTATCCCAAAGTTAGTTTGAAACCTCCCCAAAAGTATTAGAAAATCACTCTAGAATAATGTCTCTGATAAATCAATGGAGTAGTGGGGAACTGGAAAAGTGGTTTTCCCTAGGGCCAACTCACTTGAAAGAGTAAATGTTGATATTTTAGTGTGACATGCAATAGTGGTTCCTCAGTATATTTACAGCCAGGGGAGATTTGACTACTTGTAGAAATTATTGCATTTTTCTGTGCTCATAAAATAGGGGCTGATACATTATTACTGATAGAATGACAATAGAATAGTGTAGTTTGTCTGTGTGAGTTAAATCCAGTTTGTAGATTGTGTGAGTTAAATCCAGATTTCACTGTAAATAATTGAGATTACATGTCAATAACAACAACAATGCTTACTCTGTGCTGTGTGTGCTGTATAAAAGAGAGAGCATTTCCAAGAGTTGCAACAGAGTGCAGCAGTTTGTATATAATAGCTAACATAAACTAAATTCTGCTGTGTTCACATGTATAGTCCACAGCCTTTGCTGTGAATCAATGGTCAATCCTCATAGCCTAAATCTAGAATTGATAAATCAATACCTGTGAAAGCCATACATATATATATATATATATATATAAAAAAGGTTTGGAATAGAAGGGAGTTTAGCATTTGTCTTCCAATAGGAACATTTAACTTCCAAATAAATACTATGATTTCACAAATGATTTTGTATTGAAGTGAGAGGGCCTCTAACTAAATACAACCAAATGATTCAACATGACTAGGGGGGCATAGTTGCCCTGTCAAAAAGTCAGAATCTGGTGCGGATACATAATGTAGATAAAATCAACCCTGTGCATTCTAAATTGATAGCACAGTTTCCCAAAACACATGTGTGTAGCTCCTGATGCAAGCTATATAATACAAGGGGGTTTGTGATAGTCAAAGAGTATGCAGCTTGTGTAGATGCAAGTTCAGCCTACTGTGTAATAGTAATCCATAGCTTGCGTTACTTTTTGCCTGTTCATGGATGGGAGTACAGCAAAAAACTCAAAATACGCATTTTCCTTGGTGAGGTTAGGTGCAGCTTTAAATGTATTGCTGACCAAATTGCTCTTTAGGCATATTCATGAAATAACGCAGTTATTACAATCTGTGCAAGAGTGCAATTATTATACACATTAGGCATATTCATGAAATAACACAGTTATGCATATTCATGAAATGACACAGTTATTACAATCCGTGCAAGGGTGCAATTATTATACACAACAACATGTGTGGACAATGGGTACAGCAAAAGATATAGTCCACTGTTCTAAAATCATAAACCAAGTTAATTACATTTATACAAGGCTATACTTAATAGGAAACATTAAAAATGAGAAAGGAACATGGAAACACATACATGAAAGAATCCTTCTAATCCATGTTGGTTGTCCTATACATCATCTAGGTGGAAGACCTTAGATAGGTCTGATATAGCCAGGCTAAAGGGTGACCAAATGGTGGCCTGATGTAGCCTACCATGGTCTGTATTGTATGATATGATATGATAGTTTATATAGCACTTGTACACAATGTGTTTCAAAGCGCTTCAAGGCAAGGGAGGGAACAAGGGAAAATACAATGGCACTCTTACAGGCCATGAACAATAAGAATGTGAAATTAACTATCATACTCGGCCTGACGACATTTCAGATAGTGCAAGAGCTAAGACATAGATAAGGAAGGGAGGGGAGAGTGGGAAGGAAATGAAAACAGACAGGTGACTACCGTACTAGGCCTGATGACATTTCTGGTAGAGCCAGAGATTAACAAAATGTGTGGGAGAGGGGTGCAGAAAGGGAGGGGAGGAACAAAACAAGCAACTAAAGTACTGGGCATGACAACATTTCAGATAGAGCTGGAGGGGGAGGGGGTGAAAAAAAGTAGGGGAGGGGGAGGACACAACCAAGGTTGCTATCATACTAGGTCAAGGACAATTCTGACAATTCTGATAGAGTAAGTGCATATAAGAAAGTAAGTAAGGGGAGGAGGGGAGGAGATAGCAAAACGGAGAGGATGAGAGAAGTGATCAGTGAAAAAGTGGAGAAGCAAGAGGGGAGAGCGAAAACAATTGCAGAAGTCAGTAGTAGCACATAATGTTGCATGAGAACAGCAAATACAAGCCAGGATTCAAGATGAAAATGGGAACAGCATGATTCAGGGCCACAATGAGTACAAGATACAGGGGAAGTCCATCATGAGAGTTGAGAGAGGGTGATGCACCGTGAGTCAATTAAGTCCATAAAAGTCAAATCCAAGCATTGGCAAAAGGTGTTGATGGTGAAACCAGAATGTATCAGGACAGACTCCTGCAGAGGTAGGATGTAGGGGGGAATGGGTTGGAGAGGGGAGGGGAAGCAGGGTAGAAGAATCAAGCAAAACAGGAAACTCCTGTAAGCGAATCGCTGGGGCACAACGGAACATCACAGGAGACCAGAGGTGGGGATGGGCTGTGGGGACAGAGGGAGTAAACACATGTTGGTGCATGCTTACCTGCTGTCAGGGCAGTGGTTCGGGCCATGGGTCCTTCTGGTCCGAACAGGCCCAAACAGGAATTGCACTTCGCTTCAGACGCCCGGGCGAGAGACACCCTTGATCTAAGAGTCAAGAGCAAAAGGAAGAGGCAGGGCTAAAAAGGTGGGCGGGGCTTAGGCCAGGTGACCTTGATCCACTTTACCTGCTCCCCATCTGCAAAGGAAAAGAGGCTGGAGGGCTGTTTAAGTAGGAAAACAGAGTGACAACCAGGAAGGCATATGTTCTGGCATATGCTAGAAACCCACAATGACACATTCAAATGAAAGTGGGAGTTGTGGATTATTTACATGTGTTTACATAAATGTAATATTTCTATGCAACATTTCTTTGATATAAATACTTGTTTTTGATATTTGAGAAATGAAAGTTTAATCTGATGTTTATTAGCAGGAACTAGCCTTACAATAATGTTAACTGAAGAGAGAAATAATACACTGCTCGATAAGAGACAAGGTTGCCATAAAATTAAGAAATGTTGCCATCAAATTAAGAGTTCTGCTTAGATGTGGAATTGTATTATTTAGGCTATTATATATACTATAGTGATAGCCCATGTATACAGGCCAAAGTATGTGAGGAGAGACATTTCCAGAGTGTTAGCATATTATGGGGTATATTTGTTTGTCACAGATTGTAATTTGTGTTAATAGAAAAATATGCCAGGCCATATATAGTTCCTAAAACAACCGCTTATTTCCTAAGGCAACAGCTCCATCTAGCTGTGACAACAGGCAAACTGGGCAGGCTCTACTGCACATGACTGCATAAGACAAACAGACATCTGGCCTTTCATTATATTGTATGACTGCATGGGTGAATAGTTTCTTAGTGAGATATCACTGGCAGGCCAACTCTAATTGTACAAACAGTCAAAGTTCATGGATCTTATTGTGAGGACTTCCTCTGCATAAAGCAAGGGGACAACCTTTGGCTTACTTTTATTTTAATACATTTGAATTTCAACAATAAACACAGACTGTTCCTTGTCCCAGTATTGTTTGGTGGGAGTGTATACCAGAGAGTGTTAGATCAGGAATTGCCACTTAGTGAAAAGAACAACAACATATCAACAAATATTTCAGCACAGTCAAGGGACTCTCTTGAAATACATGATCACTATCTTCCTAGAGAAGGAGACTTGGCCAAACATTGAGCCTTAGGATAAACCAAACTCATACAAATGCATGTGTGTGTACTCACACTAGAGGGGCAAGCCCTCCTTCACTCCAATTACCCATTTGCAGTGTGGCCAGTGAAACAAACTACTAAGATCGTGCTTAGTTTGATAAAAGGTTGCCCTCTATAACTGAGATAAAACATTAATTGCACCCCTCCATTTAACCATCTCTAATGCTTCCTTAATCATCAGTCTCCCAATCTAGTATTACAATGATAGAAAAGTCCTCTAGTGTTGTTTTGTCCAGCCCAGCACACATAATAGTGCAAATATTTCTCAGACCTCTTCTTAGCTTTTTTATCACTTTCACAGGCAGATTGATTTTCCATAAGTGATAGATGTACCTGCTCTGGTTTAAAAGATTCAGTTTTCCTATAGTCAATTATTCCTGCATAATCTGATCTTCCATCACCCATATTCTCCCAGCCTACCTGTTCAATTCCTTTTACACTGCTGTAAGTGTTACATATGTTATCTCTCTTCTCTTCTTGCAGATTGTAAAAACTACTGGGCTCATCATCAGTATGCCGATAAAACGATGGTAATACTGGTTCAGTGGTGTTACTGTTACCAGTGGGGTGACCAGCAGAAGTACCACCGTATCACGACAATGCGCAGGCATGCGCACCACCCCGCCAGTAATCATAATACAGCTGAACCGGTATGACTGGCAATGAACCACAATTGCCAGGTAGACCAGAAGCGGAAATAATGCTGCAGGTGGGATGGGAATTACAGGGGCGGCCATCTTTAAAAACTCAGTCTGTTCCGAATCCCCCATTTCCTGCTGCCATTAATTCCCAATACATGTGGTAGCATCATAGCACAACAGAAGAAGGCACGCCTCCCATAAAAGTGGCTGCACAAGCCAAAGTTCATAGAGACATAGCTCACTGCACTCACTGATGCAGTCATGGATCATGTTGAGGAGCTATTTGGGTGCAGACAGCGCAAGACCTCTGTACAGAGGAAGATGGCCATATGGGCCAAGTTCATGTCAAGGGTGTCAGCAGTGGGCACCATACCCTGCACTTCCAGAGACTGCCACAAGCTGTGGGATGATTTTATGGCGATGGTGCACAGCCTCATAGCCCAACACATGAGAGCAAGTGCTGTCACAAGAGGTGGCACAGTGGAACCCCTTGAAATCATGCCATGGAAGGAAACAGCAAGCTCCTTCCTCCACATGGAGGGCATAGAGGTGATTGAGAGTGCAGAGGCCGGAGCTGGGTCCCATGGTGATGCAGCTGAGTCCATCTGATCCCATGTGCATTTGAATGCTGTGCCCATGAGAATGCGTCCCCCAGCAGAGACATACAACATGGTCAAGAGAATGGGTCACCACATGCACAGTGAGGATCCACATTTGCCTGGGGAGGTGGGGAAACATAGCCAGGTACATGCACTGTAGGTGAGAGGTGAACAGATGAGAAGCAGCCATGCGTACCATGTCAGTCCATATTGCCAAGTGATGCCCCGCCGCAAACATGACAACATGCCACCTTTGCAGGCTAAAAGACAGTGAGCTCATGCCTGCACCACACATAGAAGTTGCAGCACCCATTGCCCCAATACCACATATGCCAATCATGCACAATGTCCATCCCTGGAACACGCACAATATAGTATGAGTGTCCTGCAAACAAGTCTGCAAGATGACTGACAGCATGTCATTCTATGTCATTCTATTCCAACAGAAACACAGTACATGGACAGTGATGAGGCAGGACAATCTACTGCAGGCACATCAGCTGCCACCACCCCTGCACAGGCCAGACCCCTTACAAGTGGAATCAAGCAACAGAGCATGGCTAAAAGGCCACCAATACCTCCTCCATCTCCACCCAACACCAAAGTGGAAACACTAACCTCTATTGAGGATCAAAACATCCATACAATCACTGAAGCCACTACTGCCATTCCACAGCCACCACCTGCCACACCAGCAGTGGCACACAGTCACCAGGGTTCCAGCATGCCCTCATCTCCATCCAATGCAGTACAGCCACATGTACATAGTGGTAGGGGTCATGTTCCTACCACCAATGAGAAAGAGGGGGAGGAGGAGTATGGCATGGCCGATGCATCCCCATGCTTCAGCCCAGAGCCACCACAAAGCCCACACAGCCCAACAGCTCTACCCTTGACCAGAATCTGGCCATTACGGGCAAGGCTGGATGCCATTTGGTGCCATTAGGCATTCATAGATGCGCCTGCAGGCCATCATATGCATGAAATGCAAGCCATGCATGACTGTTTTCAGGTGTGTGCCCACAGTATTGCCCAGCCAATCAACCATGCCACCACTGCCATGGTCTCACTGGGACAGAGAGTGAGGGAGCATACAGAGTCATCCTCATCCTCTGCCGAGTCACTCAGCCAAGCCATCCTGCTCACCCTGCAGTCCCTCCGGGAACAGGAGTCATAGGCCTCCACCTCTGTGACCGCCACAGACGTCTTCCTACGCAGCGCCCCAATGCACTGCTCACAGCGCCAACTCACTGCCAAGGAGCATAAGAAGGCCCCCATGTCCAAGAGGGGCAGGAAATAACTGTTGGATACTACAAGGGTGTATTGAGAGGGAACATGGGGAGGGTTGTTAGGGAGGGTGGATACTGTCATGAGGATGCATCTCAATAGGCAGTTTGTGCATGCATATCACACGTTTCGTCTCACAACACAATTTCACATTCCAGTCCTTGCATGTGGAGTCAACTCCTCAGGGGGTGTGTTTTGTCCGTCATGATACGTCTTGTACACAACTCATAGCCAACACTTGTTGCTTTCATGGTCTGTGAATTGACAGGGCATCATGCTATGGTGAGTGGTTAGGACATGTGCATTGGTCTCAAATAGTATAGGGCCAGCAGTAACAATGGGCCTCATCATGAGTTAGGCCGTTTCACTTAAATGCGGCGGTAACGCTATTACCACTGCATTTAAGGGTTGGCCCAATCATGAGTCGGGTGGTAAATGGGAGTTATACCTTCAGCTTTTTGCTGGAGGTAAAAATTATGTCCCCTTACTGCCTGTTTTCAGGGCTATTACCACCGGCACATTTACCACCGGTGAAAATAGTCCAATGGACACAATGGGGAATGGGAACGTACCGCTGTACCACTACTCGTGATCCAGCGCTAATAGCGCCAGACCAAGTAGCAGCAATGCCATTTGTGCTGGTGGTATCTCAGTGGTATCACCTCCGGGATACTGCCAGACTCGTGATGAGGCTCAATACCTTATGATGTCCATCATTCCACCAATATACTCTATAGCCAAGTGCTCTCTAGAATGTGGCAAAGACTAAATCTGGCCTGAAATCTGCAACAAATGACATAAACAATGACACTAAAAATGACCACATTTTCATGCTCATAGAATTTCTGCAATTTGTACTTCTCTTCATTATTAGTGTGTTGCACATGCATCCTGACGTTCCCCCTCTTTAGTTAATTCATTAACTACATTGCTTTCTTCTTCCATTTTGTGAAAATGTATCTTTTGGTGCCCATACCTTACTAACAGTACGCAGATTACCTCCTTGTGCTGCATATTCCTCTGGGGTACACATCAAAAAGCAGCACCCACCACCCCCTGGCAGTCAACATATTCTTCCCAACAGTTCTCTGGCTTGGGAGGTGGATAAAACTGTGTTCCTGCTTGAACAATCAGATGCCCTATTCTCCCCATGCAATTCTCAATCTCACCATTCCATTTCATGTTTGCGTGTGTAGATGTTTCATAAGGGACGTAGCCTCACCTATTTTAAGTGTAAGTGACATCATAGGCATTCCCATGGCCACCGTTTTCTGCAGCAACCCATAACAAGCTGGCAGGTGTAAAGAATGATAAGAAACAGTACAAGGACAGGAATCACCACTTTGAATATATCACCCATGAAAACATAGATGTAAACCAATCTTGTTCTGTGACCCCCCTTCTTCTCCATCATAGTGCACAAAGTGTGTAATGAGTGAATGGCTTGGGCTAGGGAGACATTGGGCCTCATTCCGAGATAGGTGGTACCACCAATAACGGGTCTGGCACCGGTCTAGTTGAATGGGGACTTACCAGTGTAGTCCGACCTTTGTGGGTCACCATAGGGCTCAAAGGGAATGGGGAGGGCGCAAATAACAGACTTGCGCATGTCAAGCCCGTTATTTGCTCCCTGGTCCCTTTGCGGGTCCCGTCCATAACGTCTGGTCAGACCAGGCATTACTGGAGGGACCCGCTAAGGGACCTTGTAGTAGGGCAGTAAGGAATACCGGCACCAGTCTCCTTACTGGTGCCCGGTATCCCTTACTGCCCTACTCAGAATGAGGCCCATTATCTGCATCATTTGAAGGTATGTAAGTACAACAGTAACTACCTCTCTTTGCACAGACGCCACCCTCCATGGCAGTGAGAAGGACAAGCACAAATCTGTCTTGGAGGATGGTCAACCTAATGACCCTTACTTCCTCCCTCACAGAATTTTGTCAGCAACTTCAAACCTTTCTTAGCCGGTTATGTGAAGCCATTTTGAATTCGCCACTGCCTGTCGTCCAAGAGCAAGAAGAGAGGAAAAACATTTCTCAGCTTTACTTAACAGCCTCAACTGCTTGGGAATATAATACAGTCTGTCACTGGAGGCCTGGGGAAAATAGTTACTGTGTTGATGACATTGCAAGCCCAAAGAGTGACAAGCCTGCTGATGCATGAGTTGCACTGGTCTGGACATGGAGTTATCGCTGATTGTGATGAGATTGACACCTGGGACAACAAGCATGGGAGCCTTCAGGGTTGTCAAGGAACACACACCCTTCCAAAGTGGCTTCAATTGGGGGTAATCCAAACCCCCACAAATCCAATATACATGCATGAGGGCTGCTGGTTCCCCTCCATTGTCTGGGAGATAGATGGTCATGTTACACTTGTGTTAGTCCCCACATGCATGCTCCCTTTGCCTCTGAAACACAAGGAGAATTGTGTGAATTTCAGTAGTTGGGCAGGTATTTCATGCTGATACACAACAGTGTCTACCACTTAAGACACTCCCGTCCCCTGCACACCAATATAACTGAACAATCAGCCAAAAGTGTATCAAAGAGCATAGATTTTTGATTTTGAAATTAATCAAAACACACAGTTCTCAAAAATAGTCAATTTCCGGGAATATCTTATGCCTACACATTAACATGTATTATCTACACAAATAAAGTATATTTCAAAACAATGTGAAGCTAATAGTCTTGAATTTGAAATACTTCAGGCCCAACGCATTTCAGGGACTTAACCCCTTCTTCAGGAGCAAGACATTCTTAGATCTGGTTCCCAAGGCCCATTGTCTCATGTACCTGTGCAAACAGGCAAAGCTGTAAACGCTATAGCTGTGCAAACAACACAATTCTTCCATTACTAAAGTTCAACGATGTCCATACAGTAATCCTTCCTCAGCAGTAATAAACCAGAACAATCTCGGGGTATCCTTTAATGCTGTACAAGCCGGCTGACATAGTCAGCGCGATGCAGATCCTCTCCTTCACCAAACTGCAACTACAACAGCCTCACGCTGTGGTGGCAGAGTATTAGCAAGGGGCATGGTATGTGGTACTTATCTATATTCAATAATTATCTGACAGAGTATACTGATCTGACAGGCTATACTGATTTGAAACACCATCTCTCCTGTGTCACTGGGGTCTGTGACCAATTGCTCATCAGACACCTCTCGCACTTGATGTGCTGGGTCAATACAAAGGACAGTACACCATTCAATGTAATTATCATCTGTGCCAGACAGTATTATTTTCTCTGCCTTAGTGATCACAGTGTCTAAAACTTATGTGACAAAGGTGTTTCGTGAAAATTCCATGGGGATGGCTGGTGTGAATAGAAATTCTGCGGGTATGCAAAGTGTTTTGTTCTGAATCCCGGTCACCCAACCTAAAAGAAATATTACCCCGTAGAAGAACAAATATGGGTATTTTGACACATCCCACAGGGTGCAGTGGCCACAACGTGGTTGTATTACTGCAATAGCTCTAGAATGATATGTACCTGTGGGAGAACACACTATGCCCCCCTCAGTGAATTAAATTGTCATGTTCAACTTGCTCATGATGTCCCTGCCTAGGAGATTAAGTATATCTTGTGAATACAATAAATGTTCTGAAATTCTTGTGTGCCTATGGTAATATGTAAATCTCCAGTGTTATGCAGGTGACACACAGCTCTCCATCAAGCTTCTGTCCACTTCCCTCTCTGCTTCCTCTCTCATTCCTGACTGTCTGTCTGCCATTCCAGCATGGTGTGCTGCCAACAATCTCTGCCTTAATGCTGGTAAGACTGAAATCCTTCTTATTGGGACCCCTGCTCCCTCCTTCCCTCCTACCCTCTGGCCACCCTCTATCGGTCACCTCCCCTCACCCTCTTGTGAGGCAAAAAACCTGGACGCCATCTTTGACTCCTCTCTCTCCTTCTCACCTCACATCACAGACCTCGCCAAGAAGGCCCAGTATCCGCTGAACCTCCTCAGAGGCATTCTCCCTTTCCCCACCTTCCCCCAGAAACTCAATGTCTCCAGAGCTCTGGTCTCTCTAGGCTGTAGTATTGCAACAGCCTCTTCATCAATCTGCCTAAATCCTCCCTTCGCCCCTTCAACTAATCCAGAATAAGACTGCAAGACCTATCTTGGCCCAGGGACCTCATCTCTCCAGCCCTAAATTCCCCCACTGGATCCCGTTTACTGCTACGATCGAGTTCAAGACCATCTGAATCATCCACAAGGCTTTCTGTGGCCTGGGACCCCACTACATCCAACTGTCGCTCCCTAAATACATCCCTGCTAGAACCCATTCAGTCTTCTAGCTTCAACTCTCTGCAGATCAGATGCTTTTTCAAGCACAGATTGGGGGTAGATGTGTCTCTTCTGCAGGAGATTCCCTCGAGAATTGTCTCCCTGCCTCTCTCAGGCTTGACCTCCTTAAATTCCAGAAGCTCCTCAAGACCCTACTTTTTCTTCTTCCTTCCCTCTCCCCCTCCCCTGCTAACGTCCCTGTCTGCCGCAGTGACTGGCTTCCTGGTTTTGCTCTTAGTTCTACAAGACACCAGCCCTCCTGCCCAGTCCACCTCCTTCCTTGCATTATACTGAATGTGCTAGGTACTGCATCTTATTGAATGCGCTGATATTCAAATCTAGGTGTTGCATTATACTGAATGTGCAGATATTCAAATCTAGGTACTGCATTATACTGAATGTGCTAGGTACTGCATTTTACTGAATGCGCAGATATTCAAATCTAGGTACTGCATTATACTGAATGCGCTGATATTCAAATCTAGGTGTTGCATTTTACTGAATGGCCTAGGTACTGCATTTTATTGAATGTGCTGATATTCAAATCTAGGTGTTGCATTATACTGAATGTGCTGATATTGAAATCTAGGTACTGCATTATACCGAATGTGCTAGGTACTGCATTTTACTGAATGCGCAGATATTCAAATCTAGGCACTGCATTATACTGAATGCGCTGATATTCAAATCTAGGTGTTGCATTATACTGAATGTGCTGATATTCAAATCTAGGTTTTGCATTATACTGAATGCGCTGATATTCAAATCTAGGTATTGCTTTATACTGCATGCGCTGTTATTCAAATCTAGGAGTTGCATTATACTGAATGTGCTGATATTCAAATCTAGGTGTTGCATTATACTGAATGCGCTGATATTCAAATCTAGGTATTGCTTTATACTGAATTTGCTGATATTCACATCTAGGTAGAGTATATTGCTTAAATGTGACCCGCTTCACCTGTGACCTACCACACACACCCACTCTCCCTCATTATGATGCACAACAGCTCACCCTCTATTCACAACACAGATCCACACGCCCGTACCTCCACTACCACCTTCCAGCCAGCCAGCCAGCCTATCAGCACTCCTCCTTGCCATTACCATATTGCCCCCCTTGCCTCCCCACCTACTCTCGGCCAACCACACTCATTGCACAGCACCAGACTCACACACCGCAGCAACAATGCACAACATCAGTCAATCTCTACCACCCAGCCTAGCCATCAGACTCCGCAATCTCACATATCGTTCACATCCGATGCTTATACCCTGCTCACCCACACCCATCACGTCCAGAAATACCAGACTAGGCACCCGCACCACACCACTACCCCACACTAGCTTAAGCACTGTCCCCCATAACCCCCCACACAACATGCCTCCACACCGCCTCACCCAAAGACCCTCACCCCTGCATATCACAACAACCACACCTCACCTCAAACCATGACAAACAAAAACACTAAAGGCACTCAATACCCACCTCTCAAATGTGCACTACTGAATGTACGCTCCCTACCTGCACATGCACTAGAGATAAATGACCTACTATCCACACAAAATTTAGATCTACTTTGCTTTACTGAAACCTGGCTCAATGATGCCTCCTGCCCAGCCATCGCACTGGCCCTACCGCAAGGCTACACCATCCTCAGGCAAGATAGACTTGACAAGACTGGTGGGGGAGTCGCCATCATCTTCAAAGACTCACTGTCCATCAGACTAGCGGACCATAGTACATGGGATGGGAATGCTGATATCCTATTAGCCAAGCTCAAACTCTCACCCAATAATTTAATCAATATCCACATTGTGTACAGACCGCCCGGACTCCCAGCAGACTTCCAAGAGCACCTCACTCACAGGCTCAGTAAAAACATCAAATAATCCTCCAAAATCCTCCTACTAGGAGACCTAAATCTAGGTTTCAATGATCCCAAAGACAAATCCGCAACCACCTTAGCAAAAGAACTCGCAGACCTAGGATTCGCCCAAGGAATCCACACCCCTACCCACGCCAAAGGCTGCACCCTTGACTGGGCTATGGATCACAACTGTGCGTCCACCATTATCTCAAACACTGCCCTTCCATGGACAGACCACACATGCATTATATTCCAAATCCCCACCTACCCCAGACCTAAGACTCTAATACACGCACCACCAGCCACAACAAGAAGTTCAAAAAAGCTCAATAGAGACAATTTGCGACCCCACCTCACTCACCCTTGCCTAGAACCACATTTCTCCCAGGACCCGAATGCCCTATCAGCTATCTTCAATGAAACACTCACCAACGCCATAAACTCTATAGCCCCACTCGAAAACAAGAAAGAAAAAAAAAACCCTTTCACTGTAACTCCTGGTTCTCAGAAGAACTCCAAACCCTCCAAGCACAAAAAAGTCAGGCACAAAAAAACTGGCAAAAGGATCCCAGTGACCTAAACAAGAGCCTATTCAAGCAAATAGCACTCCAATACAAAAAAGACATCTTAGAAGCTAAATCCAACTCCTTCAATTACAGGATCGCAAAGGCCAATTCCCAAGATAAGGAATGATTCACTATCTACAGTGAATATAGTCACACCTCCGGGTACTGCAGAAGGGATCGTTAAAGATAAAGCATGGTGTGATAGCATTCAGTCCGCCATGCTCAGCAAAATAAAACTCCTCCAGACTAAAATCCAAAACCACTGCAAAGCCCTCCTCAACCAAAAAGCTAACCGCCCCACAGAAGACAAGTGTACAGACTTCAATAACGCTCAATTCTCCTTCAGAGACGTTACTGAATCTGAGGTCCTTAGACTCATAAAAAACCTCAAACCATCGCTCTGCAAAGCAGACATCTGCCCTGCCAAGATCATTAAGGTGTGCGCCAACCTCCTAGCTCCTGTGATCACTGCATTCATTATCGCATCATTCCGAACAGGAATTGTCCCTAGTAATCTCAAAGAAGCGTGGGTTCGGCCTCTTCTGAAAAAGGCCACTCTAGACCCAACACAACCTAACAACTATAGACCAATAACGACAGTCCCTTTCCTCTTGAAAATCCTGGACAAAGCAGCTCACAACCAGATCCAATCATACATTGAAGCAAATGCCATTCTAGGCAAAAGGCAATCTGGTTTCCGTGTAGGGCATGGAACAGAATCTGCCCTATTAGACCTAAAGAACCAAATCTCAGAGATCATGGACAAAGGAAAACCTGCCCTACTCCTCTTTCTCGATCTATCTGCAGCATTTGATCTAGTAGATCACCATACACTTACCACCCACCTCACCCATGCGGCCCACTTTTCTAAACATGCAGCAACATGGATCACCGCCTTCCTCGAAGGCAGAGCCATGAAGGTCTATTCCGACACAGCTAACGCAGACCACACTACTATACACTGCGGGGTCCCTCAAGGTTCTTGCACAGCCCCCACACTCTACAACCTCTTTACTAAACCCCTCTTTGACCTACTCGATTCCTTAGGTGTAACTATGCTGACGACACTCAAGTTCTCACACCTCTTACTGAACTCTATCTCCAAGACGCCACTACCCTTCACACCATCTATGCTACCATCCAAGCTTGCATGGCAATCAATGGCCTCTGTCTGAACGGGGAGAAGACTGAAATACTCATCCTTGGGCAGAACAGTATGTTATAGAAGCTCAGTCCCCAATATGCTAACTTCAACATAGACAATTCAACCATCCCTGTATCATCATCTGTCAAGACACTCGGTGTTCACATTGATACCAACTTATCCATGACCAAACAATTCAGCGCCATAGCCTCGGCATCAGCCTTCAGCACTAAGCTCATCAATGCCATTAAACCCTACCTATCCGCCCCAAACCGCCTAGCCATAGCTAGAGCCATAGCTATAGGAGCCAAACTTGATTACTGCAATGCTCTTCTAGCTGGCACCTCTGCTAAGAACATTCACAAACTTCAAACTACACAAAACAACGCCATCAGAGCCGCCATGAGCATCCCTAGAAGAGACCACATATCCCAAGCTAGACGCTCTGCGCGATGGCTCCAGGTCAAAAACTGTATCACCCTAAAAATCCTCACCATCACACACAAATGCATCAACAACACTGCTCCCACCTACCTATCTGAATCACTATCAAGATCCACCTCCGTATCGCCCCACCAGAACACAGTACGCAAACCAACTTCACATTCCACTCATCAAAAGAGCCACAGCAGGAGGTCTAGGCTTTTCCTACATTGCTCTAAACTCTGGAACTCCCTCCCTGCCACCCTCAGAGCTGAAACTTCCATCACTGTTTTCCGCAATAACCTCAAGACCACCCTCCTCAACTAGCACTGCTATGTCCCACCTTTATTTCAACCTGTACATTGTAACTTAATCAGAAATGTAATATAGCTATATTGTAACCTGTATATATATTGTTGCTCATGCTATGTAACTAAGTTGTAAACTGTAACAAGTGCCACGATGTCCTCAGACTGATGTGCGCTATATAAATACGGATAAAACAAACAAACAAACTCAGCATGTGGACCCTCACCCCCTGTATCCCATGCAATTCCTAGCACTTGCCAACATGGCCTTGGCACGGTTTCCTTTCCTCCCCCCACCACCCTCCCGTTTACTTGCACTATCCCCTCTTGCCCTGCACTTCTCTTCCCAACCTTGCACTTCGCATAGATCAGCACCCCCCTCTCACTCATACTTCTTGTTACTGCACTTGCACACTCTGAATGCCACAAGGCCTAGTAGGACTGTTATTGTTATCACCCCCACAACTTTTTGCCTGTTGGCGCCTTGAAACCATTTGTTGTGTAGGTACCTTACAAAAATCAAATATATAAAACATTGTAAAATATTGCATGAAAATTACTGAAGTATTGAGGGGATTCTCCCCTGATTAGGGGAAAAATTGCATCATAAAATAATGAAAAGTGATGAATTAATGTGGTGAAGCTACTCTTACAATGGGGAAAGACAACACTGTATATTAGGTGAAGGTCCTATGAGGAAGGAAAATGTTTTCCCTGAGTTCTAGAGAGAACGTAAGGAGGGTTGAGTACCCTCACCTCAAGGTAATGAGGCAGAGGAAGTATCTACATCATTGTGCAAAGAAATGCATGTTTATTGCCGACAATGTTAGTAGTTCTATAAATAGAGGTATTTGTTGTGAGGCATTGTTAGCACATTGCGTATAGAGAGGTTTGGGGGTAGGGAGTATTTGGCAAATGCACAAGTGAAGGTGTTCTAGATGTTGGTGTTTTGGTTTATTGGTATGCTGTGAGCTTTGGAAATAAGACACTGCTGGTCCAGTGTTTGTGAATTTTGTTTATTCTGAGTGAAATTGGAACCCCATGTTATTATGGATACTCCATTGGAGCATAGGAGTAAAGCACTTCCACAATACAAGAAAAATATTTTAAAATACCACTAAAAATTGGTTCAGGGGACAGTGGGCAAACTGTTTGAACCATTGCCCAAGGAGGGCATGCATGAAAATAATCTATAACAACAAATGTACACATATTTGTTGTCAACATATAAAGGGAAATAGTTGAAAAATTGACAGAGCATACTTGTTTTATGGAAAATGTTTATAGAAGAAGATAATATTCCCTAGAATGGTAAAGATGGATCCAATCAGGGGCACAGTTAGACCACCGCCCCACCCCCTTATGGGTCCTACAGCATGACATAAGATACACCAACCCGAGGAACTCAACCCCAAACGAAGACACAAAGGAAACATTAGGGAAACCCGGAGACATCACCAGAAGAGACCCATTGAGTTTAGAAATAAAAAATCAGGCTTGCCAACAATTAGAAGCCACATTACAGAAGGCAGAGGAAGAGCTGGCAAAAGCAACACAGCGGTACAGGCACACACTCATCTGTCACAGTTATTGTGCATTGCCTAGTATTTTTAACAGGTTATACAAGTACAGAGCACAATGATTCAGCATGCAGACAACCTACTGGTCTGCAGCCCAACAGAATAGCAACATTGAAAAGATTCAGTTAAACCTTTGACTTTATTTGAAGAAAAGGGCTACATAGTGGACAAAGAGAAATTGCAGTTTTGCCAGCAAGAAGTTGTGCCCCTAGGACAGATCATATAATTGGCAGTAAGAAGAGTATCTCTATAAAGGGCGTCAGTCGTACACCACACACCACAGCCAACTACAGTCAAACAGATGGAACAGTTTCTAGGGTTATGCAACTACTGTTGAGCATGGATATTTGATTATTCTACATAACACCAAACCCCTAATACAAGAGTTGAAGGAATAACAGGAAGTTAAGGGACCCATTGTTTGGACAGATGAGATGATTTAATCATTTGAGGAACTCAAAAATGCATTCAGTAATGCACCAGTTGCACCAGTTTTAGCAACACCAGATTAAACAAAATAAGTCTTCCTGTTCTCACACTCTAATTGCAAAGTGATGGTGGTCAAAGAGCCCACTGTGATAACCCTTTGGCTTATTACAGTGGGCTCTTAGACCCAGTAATGCAGGCATATTTTCCATGTAAGCAAGCACTGGCAGCAACTGTGTTTGCTATCTAGAAGTCATCGACCATCACTATGGGATGTCTGGTCACCTTATATGTGGTCATGCAGTTTTTGCAATATTAGGAAAAATCAAAATCAAAATCCACTCTCACCACAGAATATGCATCAGGGTATGATGTCATTTTGTTCAACCCTTCTATCCACATTGACAGGTGGCACACTGTCAATCCAGCAATATTCATTGCAGTGCCAGTGCAGCCAGATGACATAGTGCATGATTGCTCTACATATGAAGACACTACAGGTGAAGATATCCACTTTAGGGTAGATGCCCTCATTGAAGGAAAGGTACTTTTCATTGATGGTTTGTCGCAGATCGATCAGAATATGGGACAAAGGCACATGGGAGCAGCCATGCTGAGCTTCGAGTCAGTGGAATAAAAGGTATTGGCAAAGGTGCCCCTAACATCAAGTTAGACTGCACAGGCAGATGAACTAGTGGCACTTATACAAGCATTAGAATTGCCCATAGGATGTCCCAAGACCATGTATTCAGACTTCACGTATGTCACATCCACAATACATTCAGGCCATTCGTGATGGCACCTGAGAGGATTACAAAATTCAGATTGCACACATCTGAAACATGCCACATTACTGGATGGACTGATGGGTGCATTATTTCTCCCCACAGCACTTCCGGCTGTCAAATGTGCAGCACACACAAACAATACAGATCCCACTGCTTATAGCAATAGTCCACTGGACTCAGCAGCCAAAGACACAACATACTTAGATATACCAGACAACACATAATATCCCTTCCTTGAATTATTATTACAACAAGCAAACAGTGCAACTCTTACAATGCCCTTCCTCTAGCCCGCCCTATTCAATTACAAGAACAAGCTCCTCAACGGGAAAAAGAGCTATGGACAAAGAGAGGATGTTCAGTGTCCACCACAGATCGATTATGGAAACTAAATATTTAAAAGAAACCAGTTATGCCCCAAGCATTACTTACAGTTTCCCTCAAGCAGTTACCCTACCATGCAGACAACATGATACAGTACATTGCAGCGGATTTACCGGAAGAGTGGTTCATTCCAAACCTTCAAGAACACATTGAGGATTTAAAATCTAATTGTATCACGTGCAAAATGTACACCACAGGTCGCACTCTCAGGACCTTGAAAGCCACATTGCCCCACCCCTTGGTTGCTTATCAACACTCGCATGTTAATTATGTGGATATGGTTAACAGGTGCAGTAACTTTTGTTATCTAATGGTTGTTTTGTGCACATTCTCCCGATTGCTTGAAACAAGTCCCTGTGTTCACCATGAGGCCAAATTGGCAGCCACATTTCTATTAGATCAATTACTTTCCTGGAGGGAAATATGTGACGTCCTGAGTCAGACAATGCGGTTCACTTTTTCAATTATGTGTTTAAAGAAATCTCTGCTTTATTGGCCAGAAAGCACAAACTAGGCTTAATTTACCACCTCAGGCCAATGGGATAGTGGAGCATTTAATTAGTTTATTGAAACTGAGATTTTCTATGTTATGCAAAACCTTTCACAAGAGCTGGCTACACTGTCTGCGCTTGCCTTATTCACATTACGAAACAAGCCTGGTTCTGATCATCACCTTACATTGCATGAAATAGTCACTGGCAGGAGGCTGCATACACCCCTCACAACTGCATGCACAGCCTCTGATGCACATCACTCTGCTGAAATTTTATGTGATGAATTTTGGGGGTATTTTACAGAACTAACCATAACTGTCAGCTTTGTTTCTCGCCAGCCTGGGCCCCACCAAAAATAGCATGCTCCACCAGTGACCGAGTCATCACAGCAACAGCAATAATCGTCAAAGCTGCAACCACTGCAGCTCATCCCAGGTGAGCGTGTTTGTATACAGAACTTTGAGTGCAACTGGAAATAGACGAAGTTTGAAGGATGTATGTTGGCCAGAGAACATGGATCCACATCCGCAAAGTCAGGAAACAGAAGTGCTCCAACCTCCCTCCCCAACAGCAGCAAGAAGAAGGGGGAATAATACGATGAGTGGCATTCCTTTAACTGTTTTTAAAACAATACAGCCATTTGGGCGGTTGGATGCTAACTCTTCTTCACAGCGTCCAAAGACTACTGCAAATATTACAAAGTACATGCCTTGTATTGTTTTCCTCTTCTGTCTCCTGTCTTTATCTTTCTTCATGGTCAAATTCATGTGGTTTCTTTCTAGGGATGGGCCCAGTAATGAAATTAACATTGCAAATGTACCAATGAATATTAGGGTTTCTATGACTAGAATTATGATGGATATTTTTAACACAAGTGTTATTTTAGGTAGATCTAAGGATGTACGTCACCATGCAGATGACAACATGTAGTACCGTAAAATCAGGGCAACTGGAAAAGAGAAATCGAGTGGGCCTTGTTTTGTTTCTTCACTGCTCCCCCATGCAACAGACACTCCTGGATTGTTTAAACCACAGGAATTAACACCAGAGGGGGTACAGAGTTTAGTTCATCTGCTCATATGTAGGGTGCTAGGGTTGATTCATGGACACAGTGTTCAAGTACAGTGGGTGGCAGTTAATACAACAGTATAAGAAGATTACTACATAAAATTGAAAAAGGTGGCAGAGAGATATAGTTTGAAGAATGTTATACTCAGCTATCTAACAAATGGAGAGGGCAAGAATGGGGTTGCTTTTAAGGTACCATCACGTTCCGGTGCTTTGATGAAGTGGGGCAGCTTGAATGAGTTGAAGGGCTGATTGGGTCCAAAGCAGGAGGGATGTTTGCTTTACCAAAGAGTGCACTACTACAAATAAATTAAACTTGTTTTGATGTCTGGGAAAAATATGTCAGATGTTGGATGTGTATCGATCGATATAAACCCACAAACAAAGATCATGATACTTACACAATTTTCCTTGGTTTTAAAGGCAACATCAGTGTATTTGTGGGCACTAACAAGCAGTGGGATGAGACAGTTCTTCTCCCAGATATCCAAGGGGCTACAGCAACTCTCAAGGACATTTATTGGATCTGTGGAAGGATGGCATATATGAAATTACCGACATCCTTGAAAGGAACATGTTACGCTGCAGATCTGCAAGCACCTATGTTCATAATCCCAGACGTTAACATCACAGCCATCAGAAAACACCCAATGACCAAGTCTGTACACTTAATGAAATAGTGGGTCTGGCGCCAATGGCAAATGGCTTCAGATTACACTCTGGTAGTTGATACAATTAGCTAATGAAACTGAACATAGGCAGATGTCATGAGGGAATTACTGAGAGCAATTAGGCTGACCACCCTTTGAAACTGATGTGTTTTGGATATACTAACTGCAGTGGAAGGTGGAGTTTCTGCAAAATTGGATACTCCTTGCTGTACTTAATTAAACACCTTCCAATGACGCAGAGAATGGAACTCTAACTCTGGCAATACATGCAATACACAATTTGCACACCACAATGAAGTAAGAGGGTGTGGTGAAGGAAAAAGATTGGTCCACGTCATTGTTTTCATGGGTGCCCACATGGCTCAGTAATATTTTCAAGTTGATGATTCCTGTTCTTGTTGGGCTGCTTTTTCTTTTCTGCACCTGTCAACTGATCTTGGGATGCTCTAAAAAGATAATGTGCCTCATTCTGAGTATGGCAGTGTGGAAAAAATGTGGCAGTAACAGAATTACCACCATACTTAGAGTTTGGCCTTGGAGTAGGGTGTTTACCTCTAGAACAATGCTGGAGATAAATCCTCCCACTTTACCCCCCAAAATCAACAAAATTGTTGGAATTACTGCAGCATTTATTCTGCCAGTGAGATTTCCACAGAAATCCCCAATGGAGTCCTATGGACTCCAAATAAATGGGGACTAACACTGCCACCACCACTTGTAAGTGTCGATAATGGCAATTCTGTTTGGGTGGTATTCCGGCAGATATACCACCGGAATACCGCCCATCTCTTAATAAGACCCAATGTTTAAAATAAAATGCCCATTATGTCACTCATACCGAAACCTGCCAATGACACTCCCCTTTTGGAAAATGTTTCCACCCAAACATGGACAATGGACTGGTGAGGACATGTCTTGCATGGTTAGAATAGAATGGCCAATTGGTTCACTAGGAACATGCCTTGAGCAACCGAGTGACCCTGAGCTCTATTTTGAAAGTTATGTTGATTGCAGAGGGGATGGGGATTGACATTTTTTCCATGCAGCCCAAAAGAATACTGCTTAGATTTGCATAATGTCAGTAAAATATGGGTAAAACACTCATTTTGACAAGATAAAGCAGGGGTGTAGTTAATGAATTAACTAGAGGGGGGGATGTTAACTTGCGATATATCCATCACGGTTAAACCAGCCAATAAAGGCGGCAGGATAGTCATTATGGACACAACCGATTACAACCAAGAATGCCTATGACTCCTATCAGACACCACCCCCTACAAGAAACTGAACAGCAATCCAACTCAACAGCTACAAGAAGAAATCACTAGCCTGACCAGACATGCAGAGGAACAGGGCTGGATCTGCAAAGAATGCAGATTTCTCAACAAAACACACCCCATCGGACCCCTGCCTTCTACATTTTACCAAAAATACACAAACATGCCACCAGACCACCAGGCAGACCTATTGTTCCAGCATGTGACTCCCTGCTGGAACCACTCTCTCTGTACACAGATTTCTTCATGAAACCCTTTATCAGCCAAATCAAATCCTACATCAAAGACAGTAGTGATACCATAAACATTCTGCACACCTTGGACTAGACCTCTAATTGCATGTTAGTGACCATCAATGTAGAGGCATTATATACCTCCATCCCACAATGAGAAGGACTAGAAGTATTGAAGATCTGCCTGAACAAGATACCTGATGTCACCACGACACCTACTAATTTCATCCTCGAATGCACCCGCATAGCAATGTCTGAAACCTGAAGGGAGTGAGCATGGGCGCCTTGTTTGCCCCAGATGTGGCAAACGTATACATGGCTCAATACGAGGAGGATCACATTTACAATGAGGAGAACCCTTACAAAGACCAAAGTGGCCTATGGCGCCGCTACATAGATGATGTCCTCCTCATCTGGCAAGGGAGCCCGGAACAATTTACAGCTTTCCATCAGTGGCTCAACCTACAAAACCAATACATCAAATTCACCTTAGAATGGGATTTCCAGAAAATCAATTTCTTGGACCATCATATATACTGTTCAGACAACGACCTCAAAACCGAACTCTTCAGGAAAACAACAGATAGGAACAGTCTACTGCATTTTACCAGCTACCACCCAGAAGGACTAAAGTATAACTTACCCTACGGGCAATTCCTGCGCATCCGCAGAAATTGCACAGACAAAGAAAGATATCAACACCATGCAAAAGCACTACAGACACACTTAACTGAAAGAGGATAGCCACAAAAATCAGTAAGAATGGCTAAGAAAAGTGCAGCAAACACAGACCGCACAACTTGCCTTACCACCAAAGAAAAGAATCCAGTAGACAGGGCTGTCTGCGTAACTACCTTCAACCATAACAGCAATTTGACCAAGGCATGCATTAACAAACACTGGTATTTAATCAAGAACGAAGGAACACTGGCGAAGAAACTACTTTTCGCCTTTAAAAAGAACAAAAACCTACGAGATACATTAGTACACACTTACTTGTAACCAGTAAAAGAAGCACAAACACTCTGGGATCTGCACCAGTAGTAGGACACTTCAGCTGCGGGCGCTGTGTAGCTTACAAGTACACCAATTCCAGCAAAACTTTCACCTACAAAGACTTCCATTGGACATTAAGAAATCATACCAATTGCAAGCGCAAATTCGTGATTTATGTCATCAGGTGTCCCTGCGACCTCCTCTACATTGGAAAAACGATTAGGCCCATTAAACAACGGATAAACAAACATAGATCATGTATCAAAAACGCAGTGGCCGACAAACCCCTGGCGGAGCACTTTATTCAAAAAGCACAAACTCATGATCTATCACTTACTAAGTTAGAACAGAAATGAGTACACAGATTAGACACTGTTAAAAACGGTTTGAATATTACAGTAGAGTGGAAGCACTTTTGGCAATAGAGAATACTGAGTATATCAACATCAGATATCAGACAACCAGTTTGTCAACCGCAGCTACTCTACTAAACAGTTGACATTGGGCTTGAGCTCACCCCTTTTCGATATGTTTTCAATCATTGTTTCAACCGACCCTAAAACATAACAGCTACATGTGCCAATATAGACTCTGATGTGTAATTTTATGAATCCCATATGAATTCTGTCACTGATTGATGTATATTCTGAGATGTATAACAGAGTCCTGTTATTTATTGATGTATATTCCTAGAGGTATAACAGATGTTTTTATCTCCTTGTTTATATCACCGAATGTTGGACAGTATAGAACCAAGACTACAAGTTGTCTACTTCCACATTTGACATCAGTCTATGTATATTGTGATATGTAACCCTGCTGTGGTATCAGGAGTATTACAATTTAGTGATGTAATTTGTGAGCTTTGTCAGAGAGATTTCTGTTGCACCCTGCATTCAACTAAACGTTTGAAATAATACAAGTGAGATTATGATACATGTACTGTCACATATAAAACTTTTAGGCACTTCTATGTCTATCATGTGTACATAACCAATGGCTCAGACACTACTGATAACTAATACACCAGTAATGTCACTTCACGATCGAGTGAATACGTTTAGCAGATTTATGCATATAGCCTGCATGTATTTTCACCCACTCAGATAACTCAAATAAACAATTGTTTCCACCAATTATGGTTTCAGTCTGCAAAGAAGACTATTGCATCTGCAACTCCACGTTGCGAGCAAGAGATCCACATCACTCCGCAGCATACAACTACGTCGCCTTGCATGCTGATTTCGCTCATTCAACATACACATACGTAGGCAGTGAACACTTGTCTCTCGATCCATTCTGGACTACTATTACCAGCATTCCTTTTGCTCACATGTGCCAATATGTCAGGTCGGCACTTTGGCCCGCCCCACATGGACGTGAGCCAATCAGCCGCATTTTCACTTTTAGTCACACACCCCCAATGCCATTGGTCAACGCAACGGCCCCTCGTTGGCTGCCTCAGCGTATAGGGTGGAGCTACCCTTCTGGCATCGAGTATATTACCTTGGCAACCTGTGGCTTCCTCGCAGTCGTCAATGAGAGATTGAGCCACGCAGGGCCCTTACAAGTAAGTGCCATGTAATCAGCACCGGCACGTCTGATTGCCTTCATTTGCACCGTGCTAGAAAATCGATGCTTTGTTCCAGTAGTGGGACACCAGATCAGTTCCGGTAACAACACGCTTAAACTCAGGTACTAAGGAGATGGCGCCCGTACCACCCATACCATGGTGTTTACGGCCGCCTTTACTGTTTGTTTACAGCAACATTTTTTGGATTATACCACTCACTAATCCGCATATATTATGCACTTGCTGTCCCCAGCATTACGTGCTCTTCACTTTACACACATTTCGACTTTACGTGTGTAAATAGTATCACCATTGCTATACTTTCACACTATCTATACCTGGAACCATCCAATAATGTAGCCAGGTTTGTCAACCAGATCTAAATATATAACCGACGTATCCCCCTTGTGTTTATCTCTTAGACCAAGGGACCCCAAGCATCAATAATAGGCATCCTATCCTGGCCAACCCTTCGGTTCCCAGGACCCTGCAAGCGAGATATCCCAAATCTCATAGTGGATTCAGCTCCACTACAGTCTCTACCACACAAAAGTTAGAGACCCTCGATAGAAGCACTACCGCCACATTTGACATAGACGATGAGTGCCTCTCCAATACACACCTTTGTGTATTTTTCCAGCATATACCAGCTACTAACAAGTAAACTAAAAGCATTAATTAAACCACATAGAGATCCTAACAGCCTTTAAATTATTACTTTTCAGACACCCCACGGACAGAGTCAATCATTAGTCTCATCCTGAAGAAGGCCACTTCAACAGCTAGCACCCACCAACTGCTCCAGCTGGCCGAAACACTACAGGGTTGATGTTTTATGACACAACTCTTTGTTTTAACTTTTAATCTGTTTGTTGTAGATTGTTGTGTGTTATGCTCCCCGAATATCCCTGGACAATCAAGAGTTCCGGGTTGCACCCACTCATTTGTATAATTATTTAGAAAAGGTGCACTGACACGAGGAATATTACCTCTACATCATAGAGGTCAGCACCCAAAAGGTGCCCCCTATTTTTCAAAATGAAAATTTGTCTGTGTATTGTTGTCTTGTGAGCAAACAGTAGTTTTCCCAATGCTTTCATTATTTGTGATACTGAATAAATTAATTTACCTTTTCGCTGCTGAGTTCTCCCATCCTGATTCTCGTTATTTCTAATATTTACCCTCCTGCACTAATCAGGACTTCGCCAGGCGCCCTTTATTATATATCTTGCAAGTGCAACACCCTTAACATAAAGGGAAATACAGACTGTGAGAATACACACACAATGTGAGGGTTCCATGTTGTTTTAGTGTTTCTGCCATGTTGCCTGAATTGCCAGGCAGTGCAAATATTAATAATATTAGTAATTGTCTCAAAGATGAAGTTCCTGTTTTCCTGTCTCATTAAGTTTCTCCCAGGGAAATCAAACACACAGAATGACGATTTCTGTTTTTAGCATTAGCCTAATGGAAATACAATAGCTGCAAAAAATGTGTCCTGGAGTAAATTAGGCCTTGGGTCGAGTCAATGAAAACTTACTGACTCAGACTTGGACTGCCCTCTAGTCAAGCCCAAGGACTACTGAGTTCATAGCAGAGTGGTTTGATCGTACACATATTATAAGTAATTACTTCTCAAAAGTATGACCACTTGTACACGTTTTTTCTATGAGAGTCACTCCGCCCTGCAAACTAAAAGTTTCTGTCCTAGCCTAACTGAGTAATGGGGACAACAAGATGTATCAATGTGGTAGCTGCAAAGATATGTTTCACAGTGAGGAAGCTGAAAGGTCAGGAAATTGTCTAGGGTGCAAAGATTGTGTTGTCATGGCAAAGGATGTTAGAGTATCTACTATGTGCTGCCACGAGGTGTTGATTTCACTTCTCAGTAACTGCTCTATTAGGTCATTAGCAGGCGGATGGATTAGGGATGTTACGTGTAATGTATAACCAATATAGTATGGTAATGTATGTCGATCTTTAGGATTTTAACTGGCAAGAGTCAGTTGGAATATAGTGATTTGCTTTCACTTAATGTCTGGAATATTATTGTAATGTTGTGGTTTCCATCTATACAAATTGTGTCCTGATGTGGGCAAGTCGAGAGTCTTCAGCCTATAGGTCATTTGAGACTGTTTAATCACCTGGGCAATAAATGCATGCATTATAGAGCTGTCTTTCTGCAATTTGTGCACTTTGTTATTGTTTCCTGGATTTTTTTTTGGAGTTAAACAATACCAAGAGGAAGTTTGAAAGACTTTCTCACCATGTAGGTCATTACAAGAAGCAGGGCTATCAGCATATGCATTTGCAGTAGGCACAGATCAGTCCCCCAGTCATTTTCTACAGACATTAAGAAGGGCATTTTAGATGTTTGATGTAGAGTGGAATACTCGAATGACTTCAAGACAACATTTGTTTTACAGCTTTTTGTACAGCTTACACCATTCAAATGTAGCACAGTTAGCACTCACAATTTCTAATGACAAAACGATTCATTGGGCGCTGGGCCAAGCCATTAAGATATGTGAAGTCCTGGGTTACACAGGGACTAGATGTAAAGAACTGCAAAATAAAGGGAAACAGGTGTTAGTTTTCCCTAAAGTTGCAGACATGTAGTCAGGGAAGAGTATGGCATTGGAGACAGGAAAGCATGTCGAAACAGGAAAGCATTCTGCACAATCAGAAGGAACAGCCAATGCAAGGAGGGGTCGGGCGGAGAGTGCAGCACCACTGTTTCCAGTGTTTCAGTATACTGACCCAAGAGCTACCTTGATATATGTGAGCCCAAGATTCTTGGGGGAACCTCCACCGATAGGCTTTCAGCACAGGCTAACAGAACCAAATAGCACCACAGGATTCTAAGCTTTTAATAATCTCCATAAGTGACTCCATAGACCTGAGAGGTAACCGGTATTGCTTCACAAATATTGGAGCTATCTTGGAGTCCGTGGGTATGGTGGTTGAATGTATCTCATGGACCGTACCAGGCACTGGGAAGTAAAAGTAGGTTTAATCCTACAACAATTACACAAATAGAACACGGGTATGTAGACAGATTTATTGAAATGGGGGCCCAACAAAGAGAACTGCATAGGTCTAATGAAAGACCTAATGTGGCATATAGCCCATGGTCCTATGCCCAAGTCACAGCACAAGGGGGTTATGGACAAGGCACAACATTACACTCTCCCCTCCATTATCACAGGAGTTTAGAGGAAATACCAGCCAAATCCATTCATCAGAAGGTGACCATGCTAGCCAGAACAGGCTTGGGTAATTTGAATCAAATTTATATATGACTAGAACACAGATAAATTACTTTAGGGACCAAGACAGTTTTCAGATTTTTTGAGTGTAGGGACACAAAAGAGGATATGTGCTAGCCAAAGAAATCACCAACAAATGACAAATCAGAATGAGGAGAATAAAAGTGAGATTGCACAAGGGACTAGTAAGTGACTAGTCATTCAAACACCCAAACCTGGGGAGCAGATACAAAATAACACACCATCAGATAGACATACAGGGATGTACAGTGACATTGGAAATAGGAACACACACAAGAAAGTGGTGTGATTTAACCTAGACCTGAATCAAAATATTGACTCCATTCAGGAGTGTGAGGACAGTGAAAGACAAAGGAAAAATACATATCATTACACCAGCATGCGTGTTGAGCCCAAATAACACAGAGGAAGAAAACAAATTAAAGTAAAATATATTGCAAATGGAGATAATGAGAATCTATATAAACACATACACCACAGTGGTAAAAGTGCAGGATGGGACACTCAAAGCACTGGGTGTGAAATAGAAAGTGTTCACATAGATGATAGGGCCAAGGGACATAGCATGCATAATGTCTTGGCTGATCCAAATCAAAAGATACAAATGAGAATACAGATCACATCGCAAGTAAATGAAACATAAATACATGAAATGACCAGTGAAGAGAGAGCAAATGGAAAACAAATTGATGGAGCTCAATTACCCAATAAATCTAATGTTGTTTATATTTCCACAGACATAGAAACACATCAAACTGCACAAAAAGATGAGTCACCTGAGGAATATTTTGTGACAGAGATGCTCAATGAGGTGCAGTTAACAGGTAAATGTAAGTGCAAGGTAAGTTCCAAACACAAAATGATTCTATTTTACAGCATGAAGAAGGAATTATTGAAAATATAGGGACATCATATAAAATGTGGGAGATAAATGACAATACTGAAAACAATGTGAGGGAAACAGATAAGGAGTTGGGTGTGAACACAAGCAGGTCCATTATGCAATGAGGCCAGTTGATAGTAAAGCTTCAGATGGCCTCGCAGGACAGAAAAGCAGAAAAAGCAGCATAGAGGAATGTTGGAGTTGAAACAGTCAAAAAGGGGGCGTAAGGTATCAACCCATGTTCCCTTTATTTAGCAAGAAGTCAAGGAAAGTCTGTTCTGAGATAGTAACAATTCACATCTTTTATGTATACTAGAAGAATTTGAGGATTGATATTATGCCCCTATCAGAGTAAAAGAACAATATGATGTGCTTGCAATTGTGGGCACAGAAGCAAAGGCTACTTTGGTGTCGACAAAACTACTAGATAGCATAAATGATGGAAAACATAAACGACACAATTTAAAGTTAAGACGGAACGAGGGCCTTGTGCGTTATTTCAATGGTGAGGAGATCCCTGTGGAAGGTTCTACTGAGGTTAACATTAAGGTAAGGAAACACCGGTAAACACCTTTGCACACCCTGCCCCTCCATGTGACTAATTTCCTAAAGTCTTGAGGACACTGGTCTATATGCCTGCCCTGGGCTCTAAGCCCTTGGTTGGTCACAGCCCCACTTCATTGTAATTGCCACATGGGTGTCTTTCTCACCTTTAACACTCCAACGTGTAATCTTCTGCCTCCCTTCCCCTCTTTCTTAACTGCAATTTTCTGTTTATGTTCCTCTGGTGGCTTGGTCTCGCAAAGCCTCTGTAATGTAATTTCTGCACCACTTGAAATGTGTTTCCTGCTGTGCCTCAAACCTATACTTTGATTGTACTGCATTTTAGTTCCTTGCTTGAAAGTCAAATTTAGGAGTGTTTTTAAATCTGTACATTTACCATTTTGTGCTCCTTTTAGTGGTTTGCTGGATATCGAATTCAGGAGGGCTCTTACATCTTCACATTTATCTATTTTTTCTGCTTTCTAGTAGTTTGATGAAAGTCAAATTTAGGTGTGCTTCAGTGCTTTTCTGAAAGTCGAATCTGTGCTTTTAAATATGCGCATTTACTATTTTGTGCTGCTTTTTTAGTGGTTTGCTGAAAGTCAAATTTAGGTGTGCTTTTAATTTACAATTTTGTGCTGGTTTCTAGTGTTTTGCTGGAAGTCGAAATTAGGTTTGCTTTTAAATCTGCGCATTGACTATCTTCCATTGCACACCTCCTTCATCTGTGCCTGCCTGGCTGCTAGTCCACATGGTGAGTTAATTGTGCACTGCAAAGCTCACCTCTCTGTCTCTCTCTCTCTCTCTTTCGCTAATCCCATGGCATTCTCCAACTCCTCTATCTATTCCAACTGCTACTCTATAACATATCCTATCTCTCTCATGAAATCTTGAAGAAAAGCAGCTTAGAAAAGCTTTCCTGTGCTCTAACCCAAGCCTACCAATTGTTGACACCTATGGCAATGCTACTTACAGACAGACTATTATGGACATCCTATTTTCTGTCCCCTCTCCTGACTTATGGACACCCCATCTGGTCTCCGCTCTCTCCCTTTTCTCCTTCTCACCCATTAACGGAGGCACTAGGTGGGAAGTACTCCTGGCATACTTCCCATTCTGTAGGGTCATCAGTAATGTCTATCATAATGGCACTATCATGGCCCAAGGATGTCAACCTACTCTCCTCCTTCTTGATCAGCACCTGTCCTTTCTCATTAACTTCCTCCCTTCTTCTGTCATTCCTCCTTTTTCCTTTCCTCCCACCTCTCTATCATTACCACAGGAGTACCACACCGCTGTACCCCCTCTGAAATCGTTCAACAGTGGCAATCAACCTTCCATAGCTAGTCTGAACGCTAGCTCTGCTGTCAAACACTCCTCTGAAATCTGTCTCCTGCTTGAAGACTTTGACCTCAATGTCCTCACCCTTAATGAGATGTGGTTCAATGCCAGCTCTGTCAGTGCTCTTGAAAATCTCCTCCCTGATGTCTACAAAATCCTCTCCAATCCTAGGCTCAACCGAGCCAGAGATGGTGTGGCCCTGACATTCCTTGAGTGAGTCCCTGACTCTATCAGACCTACTCAACCTTACTCCTCCTTGAAATGCCTCATCTGCAGGCTCAAGGTCTCTCCTGCTCTCTCACTCACCTTTGCTACCATCTTCAGGCCCCCTGACCCTAGCACTCCCTTCCTATCTGAACGGGCTGGCCTCTACTACTCCCTAATTAAATGTTCTTCAAAACTCCTCCTCCTTAGTGATTTCAACATCCATCTTGACTCCCCCGAATCAGCCACCTTACAGTTCCACGACCTCTGTGACTCCCTCTCTCTCTCTATTCTTTCCTCCGGGCTGACCCACTCAGCCAGACATACTCTGGATGCATTCATCTCTCGAGACATCCCCATCTCTAACACGGTCACCACCTCACTCTCCTGGTCCGACCACTCTCTCCTCTTCTCCCACTTGAAGCCGTTTGGCCCTCTATCTGAGCCTTCCCCTGCACTGCTAGCCGCCTTTGCCGTCATTCGACCGATGAAGCGATTTTCAGTCACTGTCTTACCTTCCACCTTCTTCTTCCCTGACTCTCATGACTCACCCTCCGAGTCTGCCCTTGCAAACAAACCTTCACCTCTCAATCCCCAACACCCTTGACATCCTTGCCCCTGTTGTGAGAATCTGCCTGAAACCTGCCACCAAGTGCAACAGCTGGTATGACTCCGATCTACCATCCTTGAAATGCAAGTGTAGAGTTGCTCAAAGGAAGTGGCAGACCTCATGTTGACCCTCTGACAAATTGACCTGTCACCTGCTCCAAAGGCAATTTCAATTCTCTATCCACTCCGAGAAGTGGTCTGACATCCAAGCCAGCATCTGTGCAGCTACCAACAAGACGGCTGAACTATTGAAAGTCTGCAAGGAACTTGCCAATCCATCTGCAGTTTTCACCTCTTTCCTTCCTTCCCAAGCTCTCTGCAGTGCTCTGACTCCCACTTCTCATGTAAAACTCACTCTTCACCTCCCTCACCTCCAATCCCGCTCTTGTCACCCAGCACCCCTTGGCTCCCCTCTGTGAGGAAATCATGGTGGCAACAAGTAAGACGAACACAAGTGATCACAGTTCAAAGGTGTTTATTGAACAACGAATGATGTATGCAGGTTGGAGAAATACCTAATCTAAACCTAAAACTAAGACGGGGCAAGAGTCAACCCTCAAATGAAAAATAAGGCAGAATATGTGGTGTTGTGTCAAAATAAAAGGGCATATACTAAGAAACCTATTTTGAAACCTCACAACTAATACAAAAAGAGGTGTTGGATAGTATTCAAGAAAAAGAAAGAAGTGTTCTTAAATAACATGTCAGGATGAGGTAGCCTGGGCCTTCCTTCCCCATGTTTTAAGTACGGGGTAAAATGGGAGTTTGGAGCACAGTACATTCTCAGGCTTCTCCAGCATGAGACAACAGTTCCAATGGCAGTTCTCAGGACTGTCGATGGCCAAGTCTTGTTTCTTTTGAAAGTGCCTTTCCTTCAGGCCTGACATGTTCAAATAACAAAATCAAAAGTTCCTTTAACCAGATGAAAGTTTGTTAGGGTGATAATGATTCACCTTCTGGGTCCCCCTCTTGTGGGTGCTGACCCTTCTCAATTGTAATCCAAAGTTAATACGTCAGGTCTTTTCTTACTTCAAGTTTGGATGATGGCTTCACCCCTGGATGTCCCTCTGCCGGGCTTGGACCCCTCTTGACTGCTAGTGCTTGGGTTATAGCTTCATCTCTGGCATCCCTCCTTCAAGTTCACTCTTGCTCTTGAGTTTAGCACCCACATAGTGCTGGTTTCCCTTTGTAGCAGATCTCCCCTGAACACTTTTACATTTCTTTCATAGTTCATCAAATTTGGATAACAACTTGCCACTTTTTCGATTCTCACTCAACACAACCCGTTTCTTATCGGTTCTCCCTTCAACTCACTGTCTGTGATGAACCACTTGACTTGGCTTCTCTGGAGTCAAGGCCGGCACTACGGGCGCGTGAGCTTCCCTTGCTCTGGCTTATTTGCGTAAACTGGCCTGGTGTACCATTGACATCTGCTGCTATCAATGGTGCTTTTGTTTGGGGTCTTATGCTCTCTTTCACAAAGGTTCCCTGGGTCTGGGACAAAAAAAACTAGGTCAACTTTCTCCTACAGTCCTCAGTACAGACAATATTTTCATTTAACTTTAGATGCCCCGACGGCCAGCATCATAAGGGGATTAAATGAACAGCAGAATATGACATGGCTGGAGTTTGAAAAAGAAATTAGGCGTCATTTTTCTCCTTTTCAGTCATTGCAGGAGGCAAAGAAAGTCGCGTACACAATTACTGCTGGACCTAATACATCCCCTCGCCAATTTTTACAAGACTTACAAAGAGCATTCTCTCGCTTTGATGTATCTTTTGACTCAAATTCCAATGAGTTTAAAACTGCATACTTCTATGGGCTACAGAAAGACATCATATCCCAATTGGTCCGTGAATTTGACCGTGACAAGTCCCTTGAATGGATTGTACATCAAAGCACAAAGCTATATGAGGTACTCTATTGTCAGGGTAGAGAAAGTGATAAAATGAAAGATACCAGGCCTAAATCTAAAGAACCCTCAGCCACAGTAATGGAAATCAGGTCAGCCAAAATGTCCCTTGAGTCTGCTCAAAGCCAAGGTAAAAATAATGTGACACCTGAACAAAGGGGTAATCAACAAAGATCGCCATTTCCTGTACCAATGTTCCAAACACATGATCCTAGTAATAGAGAGAGCTACATCAGCCCTAGATATTTAGGGGATAGACCCCGGGTAGGATATCGGCCTGATATGGCAGGTATGAACAATAACCAGAGACAAAATCAAGATCAAAGAAATGATGGTCCCTACCAGTCATTGGGGACACAGAGTAGGTTTGATCCCAACACCATGATATATGGTAATCAGGATAGGCCCCGATATGTGGATCGATTTACTGATAATGGAAATCAACATAGGGGCCAGTACCCACAATCTGAGAGACAGGACATGAGGCAAAACGTGAACTACAGTCCACGCCAGTACAATGATTCCCCACCAGGGGACTATAATCAAAGGATGGGTGCAACCCGCTCCCCTCCACAAATGAATCAAGAGTTCAGAAACCATCCCAACCGGTATCAATCACCTGAGAGGTATCAGAATAGATCCAATCAGGGGGAAAACAACCAATATCGACCTAGGCCACAGAAAGAGGATCCTAGAGAGATGGAAAGGTTCCAGTGCCTTGAGGCCCAAGTGAAAATGTTAGCTGAGCAAATAGGAAAGCTCTATACAGCGCAAAAACAACCTTCCAAAGAGGGGGCTGATGGCCATAGCAATGACCGGGCGGAAACACCATATATGTAAGGATATTTGGCGTGTTACAGTACAGAGTACAGCACTACTGCACAGGTAGCAAACAGCACAGAGTACAGCACAAGGATATTTGGCGTGTTACAGTACAGAATACAGCACTACTGCACAGGTAGCAAACAGCACAGAGTACAGCACTACTACACAGGTAGCAAACAGCACAGAGTACAGCACTACTGCACAGGTAGCAATTTTTTTTCGCAGCACCACCACAAGGGTGCGGTGCATTGCTATATGGGTTACCAGATTAACAAGGAAAGACAGGCTATTCAGTCAAAAACGATTTTAACATATAAGATGCAAATCTATTTTTACAGTTAAAAGCACATGTGCTCATTTAAAAATGCACACTATTTTTCACCTGAAATGCCTATGGTGCGAGAGACACATTTGAAAATTAACAGCTAACCTATTAACCATTAACCTGACTAATAAAACCTTATTTAACATAACCCACTAATAAAATGTGTTCTCCACTGCAGAATTAGGCATACTCTGAAAGCCATTTAAATGTATGTGCAGATTTTTTTTCTTCTCTTCTCTGCCTGATTCTCCGTGTTTTTGTGCACAGTAACTGCAGGAAGAAGGAAGTCAGATTTGCAACAATTGCAAATGTATAAGCGAAGCTATTGTTGAGAGTAGGAGGATGAGAGATGATGGATTTCATTGGGACACGTCATACAGAGGGCTGAGATGAAAGTTTTAGTGGGCAGTATCGGGGAAAAAGACAGGCAGACATTTTTCTGCACTACTGGGGAGAAGACTTGGCTGTGGGACTCCTGACTGAATGCAGATCCCTGCGTCCTGCTACAGTCAAGATTTGGCAGTCGAGATTGGGGAGAGCTGAAAGAAGGACCTTTCCACTGGCTGAGGCGTTCCTATCTGCAAAAGCTGAGAATTCCAGGCAATGACCCCGGTTTGAGAAGGCAAGCGTTCCTTTTGCTGGAGTTAATCCAAGGAGCCACATTCACAAAGAGAACAGCCAAAGAGAACAACTAAAAAGATAAGGTAACGAGAAGTGTGGGAGCTGAGTGTGTACGGTAATATGCAGTCAGTGTAGGATTCCTGTGCATGCCTTAATCAAATGCTAATGTTGCAATTTGAGTTCTGTTCTCCGCCACTCTCTTTGCAGTGTGTCATAGACAATGCTTTTACTGTACCATTTTATTTATTTCTGTAAAGAATGAGATCGTGTTTAAATGCAAGTTTTATAATACAGAAAAATATTTGAAAACAGACGGGTGGTGTATTGACTATTTACCATTACAATGCCGATGATGTGGGGAGATTTTTAAACAGTGCAATGGTCATTTTAAGACAGATGTGTGCATGTCAGAATCAGTATGAATAATTGTGAGTGACTGTAGCATAGCTTGTTGGAGGTACATGAGCCAACGGGAAGAGAGACTCTCTGAACATAGCTCCCTACCGTATATAAGGTAGTGGAAATTACCACAAGACTACCATATATAGCTCTCTGTCGTAAATAAGTCAGTGAGTTCGCCCATGGTGGCACACCAACACTATCACTGAAAATGTGGTATTCCTAAAATGTAGGTCTGAGGTCTCTCTAGTGATCACACGAAAAATCTAAGCAAAGATAAGGGATTCTGGACATTGGGGCCACAAATAAAACAAGGGAATTATGCTCACCAAAATACCACCAACCACGTATACCAAATATGCAGGTCTGGGTGCTGAAATAATGCATGTCCATTGTATTATTGTTGCACATGGCCAAATCTGAATACAAAGAGTGATTATTGCTAAGTTATTTTTCGGCGGTAATAAAATACCGTCAGGCCCCAAATCTCCACAAAATTACAGCACCCTCCCGATTCCTGCAGCTTTTCTCCTTCTCTTGAACTGCTGCTCCTGCTTAGCCATCTCTTCATGCTGTCTGCCGTTCTCGCCTTGCTTGTATTGTGCTTTCTTATGACACCTTTTATCCCTGCGGGGAAAGGAACGCTCTGTCAGGTGTGTGTGATTTTGGTTAATTGCCTGACTCTGCCTGACCCTCAAGTTGGAACATGTGAGGTAAAGAGGTTGCATATTAGTCTGTTGTCTATTGTGTGGTGCAAAGGTGTTCGTGTCTCAAGGGGGGGGCAGTTTTTTGAATACCCTACGTGAGAGGATGGAGAAAAGGTGTCAAAGAAAGGGGGATACTGCGTCTCACCCGTCGGTGCCCCACTTTCACTCCTCAAGGAACCCTATCCAGGTGATCCTCCCTCACTGGTCCACCCCCAGGAACTGGATCCAATATCAATGGCTGTGTCCTAGCCACCTGGATAATGGATCCTCAAGGTTTAGATAGGGAGACACCTTCAGGTTTCTCACATATCCTTACCCTCTGCAAGGTGGATATGCCTGTTCTTTGGTCAGGTCTTCTATGGTTAGGACCGGGCATGTTACGCTCACTTGATATCCCTGGGGGCGTCTGGAAGGCTCTGAGATCTGGAACCCTGGATGCGTAGTTGCCCAGTGCTGAATAATGAATCTGCAATTACAGAAGGGAGGATTTGTGATAACTGTCTCTAATGGGTGAATCTCCCACCTCCCTCTGACCGATTTCTTTCCCACTGGGTTCTTTTCTTACCTTAGTTATTTTTAGCGTGAGCTATCCGTCCTGCGTTTCTAGTGCACGGGCACTTGATGTTTGTTGGCAATCTGCCCGAGCTGCTTCACTGGTGCAATACACCTTCCTTCAGCCCAGACCTGCTGTGACCCCAAATCTGCTGGTAGGCAGGTAGGTTTGTTAATTGTGAGTCTTTGTTCTGTTTATGGTGAGAATGTGTTAATGTCTTTATCTCCTTCTTTTCAGGTGCGAAGGTCTTGATGCTGGCATGCCGGCTGGAGAGGCATGTTTTCTATGTAAGAGAAAGCGCGAAGCGCAGCGCCTTTATTGTCTTTTAAAGCTAATCTGTATTTTCTTCTTCTTCTCCTCACAGGCTGCTGTGGTGCTGCGAGTGGATGAGAGCGCAATGAAAAACAGGCCCCTGGAATCTGTTAAGGTAAGTACAGCGCTGTGCGGTTGTTTAATTTTGAAAGCAAACCTGAATATGTCTCTTTTCCATTGCAGATGATGCTGTGGTGCTCTGGATAGAAGCATGGCGTAGCGTGTGGAATTCAGGTAAGACTGATGGAATTCAATGTTTTGGAAGCACGCGTTCCAATATTGTTCTTCCCTTTCTCGTTATTGCAGGTCGCAATGTTCGAACAGCAGCTGTAGCAGCAGTTAAGCTAGTACTCACAGGTGAGTGATGTTTCTTCTTCTCTTGGTTTCCACAGATTGCAGCTCAGTTGAGATGCTGAATGCTGAATGGTGTTTTCTCAGGTAAGACAGAATAAGCTTTTTCTTGTTCTTGCAGGATTACAGGAAGATGCTGAAGACCAGGAGCTGGACACGGTAAGCGTCACGCTGTGGGTTGCAGAATAACACGAAGCATGGTCTGCAGTCAGGGTGTGGTTTATACAGCCCAGTAAAGTAGTACCAGGGAAAGTAGTTCCAGGCCTGCCACACCCAAAACACTACACCACATGGCTTGGTTCTTAGGCCAATGTACATAAATGGGACCTAGTTTGAACAGCCCTTCCTTCTTACATATGAGCCTGGTGTCAAAGGCGCTGGACTGGCTCCAGGAGCCCTTTTGCAGTGGTTTTCAGGCCCTCAGGGTTCTAGTGGGAGCCTGCTCGTGACAACATGTGCCCCCTCACAGTGGTCCAATGGTACTCTTCCTCTCTGGTCTGGGTTTGTTGGGGTTATCAAGGTGAAAACTCTTAATCAGACGTGGTGCGTGAATATGCTCACTTGCTTCCCAAGTTCTGTCTTGAGGCCCGTACCCTTTCCAGTCCACTAAATAGTATAGCTTAGATCTTGCACGTTTCGAATCCAGGATGTTTTTAACTTCAAATTCAGGCTCTCCATCAACTAGAATCTAGTGGGTCGGATTAGCTGCCCAATCCAACCTGTGTCAACCGGTTTCAGCGGGGTAACTTTACTTGCCGCTTTCTTCAGGACGTTTTATAATGCCCCATGTTTACACTTGAACAGTCATAAAAAGGACAGTTTATATTATAGCTGTCTTCTGATTTCTTTTACTGGTGCGGGCATCCTGCACAATGTTGGGACATTTCATCGTTGCGTCCATTCCCTAAAAGGGAAAATATGTACGAATCAGGGTACTGAGTTTTACATAACTACTATCTGTTATACTGGGATAACCTTAATTTGTCTTACCAGAGACCGATGGCCTGTGTGGTCTAGGCGTGAATCCGGTCTCTGTGGTATGTCTGTGGGTCCCCTATGGAATAAGTGACCCTCAATAAGTTTTTATTTGACTATAAAGTGCCAATTCTCAATAGTATATATATTTACATTGCCAAGGCAGGGCACTTACACTATTGCGTCAAGTTGCTCAATATGTAGTGGATGATCATGTCCTTCTTTATCTTCAATTGTTCAGTGAGCCACTGTGTATGGTTGGCAGACTATGCCTAAAATAACAAAGCATTTGTCAAGACAGACTGTCTTTTTAAGACTTGAATATTTGGATATATTACTATATACGGACACATTACTTTATAGTTTGCTGGGCACAGCATCAATATGCTCACGGACTCCTCACTTAGCATATGCATTTCTATTTGTTGGTATCTACGTGGTTACATCTAGCGATATCTGGGAACAAGCCTGGATATTCAGACTGAAAAGCCACTTGACTGGCCTGAATGAAGCCATTTGTTGGCAAGCCCTAGCAGTGCTATAGACCTGTCCTAATTTTTGACTATATATCACTGGGTTAGCAACACTCTGAGTAAAAAGATTACAACACCGTCAGTAGCCTTGGGCTATTCCAACCCCCTTAATATGTCTACTTAGCCTATATGGCCGTTATATACTCTCACCTATCTGCATAAACTTAAAAGATATCATAAACATATGCAGTGGTTCAGAATGATGACCAAAACTATTACTGGAGTATAACATAAGTTAGCATATACAGAAGATAACACACAACAAAATTATGACATATCCGGACAATACATTGATATGTATGTTGAGTTCCAGACAACAATCCCTCCTAAATAGCCTGAAATGCTTTAGAGTTCTGGTTGTCTTAAAGTTCACTCCTGTACCTTTCTTTGCTGATTCTCCTTTGAGGTACAGGGAAGGCGACTCCCTTCTGGATAAGATGAGGTAATGCCAAGGTAAGTTTCAATACTTGCACGATTCAAAACTAACAGGTGATATTGTTCTTTCGTGCTATTAATTTGCTGTCCCCGTTTATTTCAGCAGGTGCGGTACCGCCGGAGCGAGGGTCGTGTAATGGTGACTCGCAGAACCGCAAGGGAATACTGCTTCTGGTAAGTATTATTGTAAAGACTGAGGGGGGTGTCTGTGCTTCTGCTCTATATATGGCAGAGGAGAGGCACAGAGGACCCCAGCCAAGATTCTCTATTCGGTAGCTATTGTCGAGCAATCAAGGCCTAGCTTCTCAGGAGGTGATGCAGGCTGGTTCTTAAGTACAGTGTAGTCCCCAAGCCCCCACAAAGGAATGTCCACACACTGTATTGGTTAAAACACACTCTTTATATAATTAATTCAAGGTTATGTACACTATCACAATAACTCACTTTGTGCTCAGAAAATCAATAATGGTAAATATATACCGTTCAAAAGTGGTACCACAATTATTATCAGATGTCATTAAAGTGCATCAACTATACTGTCAAAATGTCACACAGATCAATAAAGAGGAAACCAGCAGTAGAGGGGGGAAGAAAAGCAAGATGGTTGAACAATTGGTAGAATACTGGCCCTTACCAACTAGGCACAATTCTGTGTGGAGATCCCACCACCTGAGCAACCTGTAAAGCAAAGATGTATCACAAGCCCGGTCCATACATTGTTCTACGAGTCTTATTTCCCTCTGCAATAGTTCTACAGCCCCAATGTACCTGGAATTGTAGCGTTCGTCGTCGGGGAATCGACGGCCCTTCTTGAGTGCCCTCCCTTTAAGGCAGGAGTCACGGGTTGTCGAACGTCTGACGGAGAACAGGGTGCACTACGTTAGTGAAGTGGCAGCTTCATTCCTATCAGTGCTCGTCGATGACGGACCATTGGCATCCTGCAAGGAAGAGGCGTGCGTGGCACCTCGGTGACGGTAGTTCTGGACCGCAAAGAGATGTTGAAGAACTGTGGGCCAGCAAGGGCGACGAGTTGTCGGCGTCTCTGTGGTCTTTAGGTGGCGGGAAACCCACAGTGGTGGACAACAGTCCGGGCACTTCTCTTTGGGATTCCCCGGCAGTCCCCGTCTCCAGTCGGCAGCTTGTCGTAGGTCTGTCCACCAGGGAGCTTTGCCAAGGATCAGCTGGTGCACAATGGTCCCTCTTAGCTCGGGAAGAGGGTCCCTTACCAGGTCCTTTCTGGGTCAGTGTTTGGAGACGCAGCAGCTTCCAGATTGATGAAGGAGAGCAACAGCAATTCTTCTCTTCCAGCAGGGATTAAAGGTTAAGCTTCAGTTTCAACTCCAGTTTCTCTTCAGCTTCTGAACATGAATTCTAGCAGTGAGAGGCCCCCAGATATACTAGTTGATCTCCCATTCATTCTGCTGGGTCACACTCAGGCAACCAATCGGTCAGAAGGGCATTCATGCAGGCAGGCATCCAATCAAGTGCATAGTGCATTCAGGCCATTCAATCCTCTCCAGACACTCACAACAAGTTAAGTGTATTGGGACAAGTACCCAGCCATTCAACACTCCACACTGCATTCATACCAGTTTCGGGAAGGGCTGTCTAAGTCATTGTGTCAAACACCAGATACTAGACACCCACAACACAGAATGCATATTCGTTACACACTCCATTCACCCAGGTCCCACCCACAGGGTGTACCCACAACATACAGTCACTGGGAAGGCTTCAGCCAGTCTGGCCTGGACTTCACAACAACACCATATATGGTACTTCCACCCAACAGCCGCTCAGGGGGAAGGGACAACCAGCTTCCCAGGACCTTGGGAAAACCAGGTAACAAGCAATAGAAAGCAAGAGGCCAGGGGGGGCCATCTTGCTTCCTATCAGGAATCAACTGATTCCAATGGCAGGGCCTGGGTATCCCAAAATGGTGGATACTCAGAGCACCTGTCAAATTCAGCATGGAGCTGCCACCAGCCCCTACCCTGCTCTCTGGGCCATACACAGGTGCCCAAAAACATACACTAGGGGTACAGGGTTGTACCCCCACCTATGGGTGCCATAAGGGTATCCTATGGATCTGTACACCAAACCAAAAGAGAGAACTGCACCGCCAGGAGTCCCACATGAACTCCTGTGTGGAAAACACAACAGAACACACGATAAAAAGCAGTAAAGGACAAGGATACGGAGGCCCTGTCCCTCCGATGCATTTCCAGCATCACAGTTATGCTGCACGAGATTGAATGTCCTTTAGCGAAGCACAGCTCACCTGTTATGTTCTTTCCTTGTTCTGCAGAAGCGGCTGCACCGGATCGCCGATCGCATCAGAATGCCTCGTTGGATCGCATGGACGTACAGCGCTTAGGTGAGTATCACACTGTGCTATGCTAATTGTCTTTAAGCTGGTTCTTACATAGCACGGTTAACTGATGTTCCTTTTTCTGCACATGCGGAGACTCCTGAGTGATGGCGATGGAGCATCAGGTAAAGCTCTTGTTCTAATATGTGATCTCTCCTTCCTTTGCAAGCATGGATCGTGATGACCATGACAGGCGTGCCTGAAGACAGTACTGGAGCTGCAGGCACGGTGAACGTTACGCTGCAGGAGTGCAAAATAACGTGATGCGTGTTCTGTTCTTCGGACGTGGTTTAAATAGCTTCCCAGAAGTAGTTCCCAGCACCACACCTTATCAAATTGTCCCCAGATAAAGTAGTCACTTCAACCAACCTCGGACTGGGCTGTACATTGTTCTGTTACTTGATAGCCTGACTTGCCTGAAAAGGCAGTATGAGCCTGGCGCCTAAGGCGCCAGGACTGTGTCCAGGAAGCCCTTAGGCAATCCTTTGGGGCCTTCAATGTCCCCATGGGTGCCAGTACTCTGGGCCGACTGGTCTTCTCCAGATGTCTGGGGGCAGGCACAGTGACATCTATGCAAGTCCTCAAATCTCCTTCCTTCTTGGGTATAAAGAATAAGGGAGAGGCTGCCTGTGACTTTGACGGGAGGATAAACCCATTAGCTAGGTATTGATCCAGATAGGACTTTAAGTGGAGATTTTCAGTTTCCCTAAGTGCATAAATTTGACCACAGGGAACCTGTGCGCCAGGTATCAGGTCGATTTGACAGTCATAAGGCCTATGTGGCGGTAATGTGTTAGCCTGTTCCTTGTGAAAAACATCTTGATAATCCTGATTTTCTTTTGGTAAGGTGTCCATTGGTTCTGCGATCCCCGATGCTATTCCTTGAACAGATTTCAGGTTTGGCTGTGGTATAGATTTCGGATAGCAAGCGTGAGCGCATTCTTTGGAAAAGGTCAGTCTCTTTGCACGCCAGTCTATGTGGGGATTGTGAGTTACTAACCATGGCATCTCTAAAATCAACAGGAACTGAGGAGCTTTGATGAGGTCAAACGTGATTGCTTCTTGATGTCCATCCTGACACGGAAGGGTTAATTCTGTTGTGCATTGGGTTACTGGTCCCAAAGCAATTTCTGTACCGTCACCAGTAATTACCTTTTCAGTTGTTGGTTTTGTGCATAATGCATGTCCCATTTCTGTTGCCAGATCTTGATCTATGTAATGACCAACTGCTCCGCTGTCTGTATATGCCTCTATGGCATGCATCCATGACGGTCGTTGGTGATTGATCAAGGTTACTGGTAGGGTGAAATGTGAGGTCTGTGACTCATCCTTCGTGCTCGACAAGCGGGCCTCTACGCTTGACGGGCCTGGTAGTTTTCCGATTCCTTTCCATCATCTTCTTTCTCTGTAGCGCCTACCACCTTCCGTGGAGGTTTCACTGGAAATTTTTTGAGGTAGTGACCCGATGTACCACAGTATAGGCATAACTGTAGCTGTCTCCTCTTGTCTCTTTCACCCTTGGTTAAAGGGGGTCGTACTCCTCCAATCTGCATGGGTTCTGTGTTTTTTTCTAATGGACGTTGAACATTATCTTTTGAACGTATCTACATGCCATGATTTTCGAGTCTACTTCGGTCTGTTCTTCGATCCTGTAATCTGTGGTCCAACTGAACTACCAGGTTACTAAACTCTGCACAGTCTGTAGGTGGGTCTACCACTTGAGCAATGACATCCTTCAGGTCTCCTTGTAGGCCCCGATGAAACAGCGTGGTTCTTTTATCTTCTGTCCACCCCGCTTCTATAAACAGTCTATTAAAGGTGGCAATATAAGTCAGAAAATCTTGATTCCCTTGCTGGATGGACAGGAGTTAGTTATCAAGAGCTTGTCCATGCAAGTGTCGAGCAAATAACTTTTCAATGTCCTTTTGAAAACCCCTGAAGTTCTGCAGTAATGGGTCATCCTGGCTCACTAAAGGTACCGACCAGTCTGCGGCACTTCCACTCAAATATGATAACATGAAGGCTACCCTCTCCTGTTTTGTTTGGGAAAGCCCCAGGCCTATAAAGAAAATGGAGGCGGCACTGGTTCATGAATGTTGCGTACCTTCTGGGGTCTCCATTAAACCGTTCTGGTGGTGCCAGGTGTACTGCTCCCGGCAACATTATCTGTACTGGATTGACTGATGATGGTGTAGCGACAGATGGGGCGAATCCAGGCAATGGAGCCTACCCAGCCTGTGTTTGTAGTAGCTGTTTGCTTAGTTCATCAGTACGGTCTTTTGCGACTATTAACTCTCATCTTAAGCATTGGTATCCTGCCGGGCTGCGTGTACCTCGGCACGTAATTGTCCCAAAAGCCGGGCTAACTGATCAGTTTCAGATGCCTCCATGACGCCCAGGTGGATAAGGTTTAAAGGCTTCGTGTTCTGTTACGCTCACCTGATATCCCCGGGGGCGTCTGGAAGGCTCTGAGATCTGAAACCCTGGATGCGTATTTGCCCAGTGCTGAATAATGAATCTGCAATTACAGAAGGGAGGATTTGTGATAACTGTCTCTAATGGGTGAATCTCCCACCTCCCTCTGACCGATTCCCTTCCCACTGGGTTCTTTTCTCAACTTAGTTATTTGTAGGGTGAGCTATCCGTCCTGCGTTTCTTGTGCAGGGGCGCTTGCCATCTGTTGGCGAGCTGCCCGAGTTGCTTCACTGGTGCAGCATGCCTTCCTTGGGCCCAGTCCTGCTGTGACCCCAAATCTGCTGGTAGGCAGGTAGGTTTGTTAATTGTAAGTCTTTGTTCTGTTTATGGTGGGAATTTGTTAATGTCTTTATCTCTTTCATTCCAGGTGTGAAGGTCTTGATGCTGGCGTGCCGGATGGAGAGGCATGTTTTCTAGGAAAGAGAAAGCGTGAAACGTAGCACCTTTATTGTCTTTTGAAGCTAACCTATGTTTTCTTCTTCTTCTCCTCACAGGCCGAAGTGGTGCTTCGAGTGGATGAGAGCGCGAAGAAAAACAGGGCCCCGGAATCCGTTAAGGTAAGTACAGGGCTGTGCGGTTGTTTAATATTGAAAGCGAACCTGAATATGTCTCTTTTCCTTTGCAGATGTTGTGGTGCTCTGGATGGAAGCGTGGCGTAGCACGATGGAATTCAGGTAAGAATGATGGAATTCAATGTTTTGGAAGCGTGAATTCGAATATTGTTTTTCCCTTTCTCGTTATTGCAGGTTGCAATGTTCGAACAGCAGCTGAGGTAGCGGTTCGCCGGAAGTCCTTAAGCTAGTACTCACAGGTGAGTGATGTTTCTTATTCTCTCAGTTTCCACAGATTGCAGCCCAGTTGAGATGCTGAGTGCTGGATGGTGTGTTCTCAGGTAATACAGAATACTCTTGTTCTTGAAGAATTACAGGAAGATGCTGAAGACCAGGAGCTGGACACGGTGAGTGTCGCGCTGCGGGTCGCAGAATAACACCAAGCGTGTTCTGCAGTCAGGGTGTGGTTTATATAGCCCAGGTAAAGTAATACCAGGGAAAGTAGTTCCAGGCCTGCCACACCCAAAACACTAGACCGCATGGCTTGGTTCTTAGAACTAGACTGTGTGGATGCTTCCATGTTGGATTTAAAGACCCATGTACGTAAATGGGACCTATTTTGAACAGCCCTTCCTTCCTACATATGAGCCTGGTGCCAAAGGCGCCAGGACTGGCTCCAGGAGCCCTTTTGCAGTGGTTTTAAGGCCCTCAGGGTTCTGGTGGAAGCCTGCTTGTGGCACAACGTGTGCCCCTCACAGTGGTCATGACAGAACAGGGATGAGAGATGTCCATGAACATTTGCATATTCCACTGATTAGGTTTTGTAGGTATAGGGATAGTGGTTGTATCACTCTCTATGCAATAACCTATAAACTGAGTACAGGGATTGTTTTGGATTTTGTAGATCCTAGATTTTTCCTGTCCCACATAGGCAGGTATGGGGGTATGTAGGTTTCTTGCCAAGGGAGGTTGAGACTCTTGTAAGAGAGTTCCAGAAGATAGGAACATCTCATCCAAGGATAACTTCCCCAGGCAGCCCTGGAATGATGGCTGATGGTATTTCACAAGATTCTCTCCGGATTTCATTGTTCACTGGAAAGATTGGGTATATCATGTTGTCCCCATGTACATAAGTTACTCGGACCAGGGCCGCGTGATCTAGGTCTTTTGTGGTAACTAAATCAGCACATATAGCGGTCTGCTTACTACCAGAGTCGATTAAGGCCCATACCTGTTTCCCATTTACCCAAGCCTTTTCATGTATGAACTCGGTAGGGGTTTGACATAAACAGATACTAAAGGTTTCTAACTCTTCCTCAGCTTCCTCCCACTCTTCCCCCTTCAAACAGCCTATTTCCATAGGCTCCTTCTTTATGTTTTTGGGACAGTGTCTGGCTAGATGTCCAATTTCTCTACAGGAAAAACAGACCAGAGGAGATGGTTTGCTTCCTTTTACTTCTTCTTTTCTACTTTCCTCTTTCAGCTTTGCGTCAATTTTCCTGATTTCTGTTCTTTCTCTCTGTACCCATTCCTTACTCTTGTATGATCCCCCTGGTTTGTCTATTCCTTGGGGTTGAGGTCGACGGATAGGTTTAGATCTCTTCGATCCTTCCTACCAATGGGCTAGGTGAAAATGTTTAGCCGCATCTGAGTGATTTTGCGCTGTTTCAATGGCCATGGCTAGAATTCTATTTAACTGAAGGACGGCTTTCTGCAAAAAAGGGGGCAAGGAGTTGGTAAATTGCTCTGAGGTAATAATCTCCGTCAGTTCATCCAGAGTCGTATTACTAGTCCACAGGGTCACTGTGTTCTTAATTTGCTTGCCCATTTCTAAAGGGGTCTTTCCCGGGTTCAACCTGTTGTCTCGTAATTTCTGTATGACAATATAGGCTACCTTTATACTGTTTTGAGTCATTGGCTGAAATGATAAAAAATTGAGGGTCAAGAGGGATAATTAGACCTATTAAGTGTGCATCAAATACACCTATATCAGGCGTGTTGAAGCACAATGCTTAATGGCAATTATATGCAGATTGGATACCAGCCACCAGCCTCCATCACCTCCAACTCTACCCCAGCCCCCCCAGGTCCCCACACAACCCACCAGACCCCCTCATGCAGAAACTACCCTGAGGCAGTACTGACACCAACCACCAGCCACCCTCACCTCCAACACTACCCTCAGGAAGCCCCCTCAAGTCCAGACACCACCCACCAGCCACCTTCACCCCCTACACCACCCCCAGGCAGTCCTGATACCACCCACCAGCCCCCTCACCACCAACACTACCGACAGGCAGCCCCCTCAAGTCCAGACACCACCCACCAGCCCCCCAAACCCATTCACCACCCCCAGGCAATCCTAACACCACCCACCAGCCCCTTCACCTGTGACACCACCCCAGCCTGGCCCTGCCACATTACACCACTACTAGTCCAATGTTGACCAACCTACCTGAACTCCAGTGGCCTGTCTCCAACATGAAGCACACCGGCCACATATTCTCCCCTAGCCTGAACAACTGGGGGCACTGCTGTAGAATCCCTTGTCAGTAGATCATCACTTGACATCCTGGTACATCACACTCACTTGCAGAAAAACAGGACAGCAGAATGTAGTACCAGCTACACTGTTAATGCACCATGCACATGTGACTTAGTACAGCAATGTCATGTAATGTTACGTATCATGTTCCACATGTGCTAGTGCAATAGTCTCAAAGTGCTGTAGTTGAGTGACCTAGGACACAAGTCTAAGACATCAGTGATCGGACAGAATCACATGCAATGTGTGTGTGCACAGTAGCATGTAAACATCAATGAATCGAAGGGTGTCAGGTGGGAAGGCATAGCAGTCAAAGCCCCTGCAGCGAACACAAGTTGAACAGAGATGTGTTTGTGTGATGTGGAGGATGTCTGAGAATGTGGGAGCCAAGGAGAAGGATAACATGTACAGCCAGACTAAAAAAACTCATATGTGTAGATATATCATTTGATTGGCAGATGTTCAGCATGACATGAGAGCATTTTCTGGCTGATAGCTTGTGTGTGCAGGTGGGTGACCATGCATTGGGAGGGACACACCTAATGAATAACGACTGCACAAGTGATGATTGTATCCCATACATGCACAGTGAGGCCCCCAACCCACATCACAGAACAAATGCAATGCAAAGCAATAGTAAACCAAATTCTGCACATGAACAAACAGACCGCAATAACTGTATGATCAAGAAACTCAAATCTGTATTATAAATATTTACACTTCAAAAAATAAGTATGTGGAAGGGGGGAATGTCCAAGAATAAAACAATAGAGCAAAAGTCAAAAAGAAATTCCACACAAAGAACTATATACATTGACAGCGGCCTCAAATGTCACTCATCACGTTCTGTAGGGCAGATTTGCATTCCATGTCCTCCTCGTGGAGGTGGGTCATTGTTCTATCCTTGATGACTTGCAGGTCTCCCAGCATTCTCCTCTCCTCTTCATCCTTCCCAGCCTCCTCCAGGATGGCATCCTGCCTCACAATCTGTCTATCTACCACATATGCTCTGGCAATCCTTGCCTTCCTAGCCTGCTGCCTCTCTGCCATCAGCTGCCTTTGGAAATCCATTCGGATGCACACCATGTTGCAGAGCCTCCTCCATTCCTCCGGCCAGATGTTTGAACTGTCATGTCTTACTTGCCTCCTTGATGGAATTTGGCCCTGCAAGGCTTGCCTCTTGGCTTCCTCATCTGCTGCTGCCTGGCTGAGCGTAGGCTCTGCAGGTCCCCCACCGTCTAGATGGTACACATTGGGGGGCACAGACCCAGCACTGCCCTGAGCTGCCAGCTGTCACACAGCTGTCTTTCCCTATGTTGGTGCCTGGTCAGGCACAGTGACCACTCCTTCTGTAGTTAGTTGTTGGGACTTCCACTGGAGGTAGGGGCATGGTCACTACAAGACTGGGCGGTGTGGGTTACATTGGCATAGAGGGGGCCTTGATGGGAATTGGCAATGAAGCCCCCCAGAGGATGAGTGGGGCACAGAGGTGGCAATGGAGGAGGGGGGCAGGTGAATGTGCCAGTGCACAGAGACCACCAGAGAGTAGCACACGTGCCAGCAGGGCCAGGAAGAGGGGCATCAAATTGTGATGCTGTGACAGCACTGAACGCGTAGCTTTCACATAATCACAAATCACGGCCATCCGCCTCGCAAGACCAGCAAGTAGGGCATGCAACATCTCAGAGGTGTCCTCCTTCAGCCCAAGGGGGGGCTCGGTCTGGCTGCAGGCATCCACGACGGTGGTCATTGATGAATCAGATGAACCAGGGACAGGAGGTTGGCCAGCTCCCTCCACGGCACACTGCACATCCTCCTGTCCCCTGCCGAATGAACACCCTTCTGGATGCCCTCACCAGACCCAGATTGCTGTCCTACATGTGCCTCCTCCTCCACCACCATCTCCATGGATGACTCCAGAGGCCCTTCCTCCTTGAATGACCCCTCTGTAAACGCAGCCTGGCCCACAGCCACTGAGGAGTCCCCCACCACAACAACCACCTGGGACATACCACCAGCAGCTCTGCCTGATGTTACCTGCACTTGCCCAACCAACAATCCCTCAGATGAGGTGGTCTCAATAGTGGTTGGCTGGGGTTGCGCGTCAGTTGGGTGGGCCGGTCCTTGCCCTTCTCCTCCACAGCAGTGCCTCCTCCCTCTTCATGAGATGCAGAAACTCTTGAAAATGGGAAAAGAAAACATTGCCATCAATCATTGTCGTTGTAAAGACTGGATGGGGGTATCTGTACTTCTGCCCCCTACATGGTAGGGTAAAGGCACAGAACAACTGATCAAGGATCACAATTTTATAACAATGGAATAAAAGCCATGCCTAAGCTTTGAGGAGGTGATGCAGGCAGGTTCTTGAGTACAGTGATTCCCCAAAGCCCCCATAATGGAATGTCCACACAATATGTTAGGTGATAACAAGGTGATAACACACCTTCCTTATAAACAATAAGGTTGCTACCGCTATCATATATATACATATGAATAATAACACTTTGCACTTGCAATACTTAGTCAAAGGATGGTAAATATATACAATCTAGGTGGCACCACACATGGCTTAAATCCAGTAATAGATGCAATAACTGCAGACAGTTTTATAGGCAGGTGGATTCTTACGTTAGGCATAACAACATAGAATAGGGAAGAAAGGCAGGTTAATTATGAACAGTGGCAGAAGGCTTTCTTCAGACTAGACAAGTAATTCTGAGTGATGATTCCCTCAGCTGGGCATACTGTAAGGTGAACACTAAGGAGTAGCTTGCATTGTCTTTTAAAGCCCAGTCCAATAATGTTCAATAAACATTTGTTTTTAAATATCTATTAACTGTTTTCAAAAATGTATATCGATTACAAATGCAACACCATGAATTAAAACATCATCTCCAAATGTGATGGTCCCGTTCAACCCTCAACTTCCCTCCTCCCAACACCCATTGCCTGTGTGTAGTCTTACAGCCTTCGGTATTCATCCTGAACACACTCGCTCCTGCCTTGTCTTGCACTGTTTAGTCTGTGCTTTCACCCTTGTCCTGACTGAACAATGTTACTGTGAGGGCAATCCACTGTTGTATGTCTACCCCAGGTTCTTGTTTTTGCTCCCCTGGCGCCTACTCCCACACCCCCATTTTCTGCTGTTGACCATTTCCTTAGATCTTCCAACCATCTATTATTACTCAGAGCTTTTCCAGCATTCCACTGCATGGCTATGCTGCGTTTTTCCAGCACATATATTAGTCTTTGATCTTTCCCATAGCTTTCTGTTTAGTGCCTCCCCTGAAGCACCCCAGTATGCATGCCTTCCGGGGATTAAATGTCTAAGTTTATGCCCCCTGGGGCTACTTTGTTTGCGATGAGCCTCCAGAATTCCTGTATGATATTGCATTCCCAAAAGACGTGTGTCATACCTATGTTTTCTTTTTTGCATTTGGGACACACCTGTTTGCTTGCCCCTTTAAACTTAGCTATTGCTTCTGGCGGTTGGTATGCCCGTTGTGTTATGGATAGTTGTATCAGCTGTAGCCTAGCATTCTTGGAGACTTTCTTGAATAAAAGAGTATGTTTAGCCATTCATTGTCTTCAAATGACTTCCCCAATTCTTTTTCCCATCCACCTCTGCACTTCAATTCACTTCAATTCATCCCTCGAGTTGCGCTCTATCAGTACCTCATATAATCTTGATATGGCATGCCCTCCCTCTGAGATATTTATGATAGTTTCAATTTCATTGCACTCAATTATGTCCTCTGCAGCAGTTAGCCACCTTCCCTTTATTGTGCATAATATGGCTTGGCCTTCATGTATACCCGTAGATGCCTGTAATTCATTAAAATGTAACAGCTTGTTTTCACTCCTCAGGTCTCCTATTGTTGCAATACCGCAGGAAACTCCCAATGTGCACGCACCCCTGCTTGTAATCCCTGTTTGTCTGACATTATTGATGCCAGAGGTGTCTGTGGCGATATTGGGAACCTGATTCCCATGGTTCTGCAGGTCATCTGCCATATTTGTATGCCTAACTCCCCAAGGTGTGAGTAAGCATGCATCTTCTGCAGGGGAACCCATATGAGGTCTCTCAAGTGTAACCTATAACACGCCGGCTGTAGGAGTGTCGTGTCAGCTCTGGGGTCATCAGCCATCCAATTTACTACATACTGCAATTGACATGATAGGAAACACAGCTCAAAGTTGGGGTTCTTTAGCGCTCCCTGAGCGTAGGGTCTTTACAACGTGTTGAGTGCAACTCTATGACTTCCACCCTGCCATAAGAAGCTCCTGCAATCCTTATCTAGTTCTAAGAAGAATTTCTTTGGTATGTTATATGGGATGTTCCCGCTGCAGTGCATTAGCCTCGGTAGTGCAACCACTTTTTAGTAGGGCTGCTCTTTGCACAACCGACAAGGGTAATTTACCCCAGAATTGCATCGACTTGATCAATCCCTCTCTAGCCTGTATGGTATTGTGTTCATTTTCTTGCTTGGGGTCGTGGTGTATATTCGGTGCTAGGTATCTAAAGGAGGTCTTGCTCCACAGCGAAGATAGAGCCGGCAGCTCTGTGTCTCCATCTGCTGCTAACTTTGCTAGTGGGAATAGACAGGATTTATTATTGTTTATTCCTATCCCGGTCAGGGTGCTAAAATTATTCAGTACCTGTAACACATGTTGCAGATTCTCTTCAGGGTATTGTAGGTATAGTAACATGTCATCTGGATACATGGAGACGATGTGCCTAACCCTGCCAATGTCTATTCCTGCTTCTCCATATTCCTGCCGTAGAAATGCTGCTATGGGCTTTACCGCTATTATGTAGAGCATTGGGGATAGAGGGCAACTCTATCTGGTACCCTTCTGCAACTCCCATCAGTCTGAGTAAGTGGTACCTGTTCTGATCCTTGCCGTTGGTTGGGTGTATATTAGCTTCACCCATTTCATAAAGTGTGGGTCGAGTCTCAATCTGACCATTGTAGCATACAGCCAATCCCAGTGCACTGAATCAAATGTTTTGGTTGCATCTAATGAAGCCACAGCGCAGTACTCTGTCCTGCCTTTAGTGCTATGTATGGCATGATGCAGCCTTCTTAAGTTTCATGAGATATTCCCTCCCTGGACATATCCTGTTTGATCAGGGTGTATGATCTTTGTTATTACTTTCCTGAGTCTATCCACTAGTATTGCTATGAGACGCTTGATGTCTTGGTTAAGTAAAGACAGGGGTCTACAGGAGCCACAGTCTGTTGCGCTCTTGTTTGGTTTTAGGAGCAGAATGATTAAGGCCTCTCTCATACTATCTGGAAGTTTCCCCATTTTGTATGCTTCATTGTATACTCTGGCTAGAAGTGGTGCCACAATACTACCGTATTCCTTATAATACTCCCCTAGCAAAAAGTCCTTGCCTGGGGCTTTACTCGAGGGAAGTGATCTTATTGTAGTTAGAACCTCCTCTGTGGTTATGGGATCTTCTAGCATGCTTATTTGCTGATCGTTTATGTATGGCAGAGTAATGAGATGTAGCGCCTCTTGTAGCACTTCTCCACGCACTGTCTGGGAGCCTTTATATAGCTCACTGTAATATTGCTGAGACACTTTGTTAATGCCTGCCTGCGTGTTTTCCAATGTTTCTTCTGCCGTTTGGATTTAGTATATTGGGGATTTCTTATTACTGCTTCTGTACAGCCAAGGTAACATCCTGCCTGGTTTATCACCTTGTGCATGCCTTTTCTCGAATATATTTTGCGTAATTAAACTTGCCTAGCCTGTCCCATTGGGTCAGACATTTCTACCTCAGTCTAATTTCCTCCTCCAAATGCTCTTACCTAGCACTATTTTTTTGTTCTGTTTCCTGTATTTCCTTGGCTATCATTTCTCCTCCTCATATGTTTCCCATAATGTGCCAACTTGTTTAACGCTACCCTTGTTCACTTCCAGGAACTCTAACAGGCTTTTCATTACATTTTCTTTGAATGCAGTGTCCTACAGCGCTTCACTTCTGAGTCTCGTGTTAGGTGTGAACAAATAGTCTAATCTTGTGTATACTTTGTGTGGGGTAGACTAGTGAGAGTAGTCTCTGACATTGCTATGTTGAAATTGACTCAGAACAGTGCCTAAGATATTAGCTGGTGTGGCTGGTCTTTTGAGCCAATTATCAGAACTATCAACTGTGTGCTTTAAAGTACAATTGAAATCTCCACCCCATATCGTGACCATGTTTCTATATGGACCTAATCTCATATACAGTGACTTAAAAAATATTGTGGCATTATGATTTGGCGCATAGGTATTCACTATGCAAACTCCTCTGTTCTCTAGCATACCATATATGAAGACCATCGTCCCTTCATCGTCTGGCTTGGTATGTAGAACTTTAAGGGGGATTGATGGAGCTATCCAGATGAGAACTTCTGTGGGGTATACTGAGTATGTTGAACCCACCACCACCCCTCTTGACATTTTGGCTAGTTTTCCTTGTTTTAGATTGTTCAGATTTGTCTCCTGAAATAGCACAATCCCCACCCTGTGTCTACGAATATAGGTGCTCACCCTCTGCCTTTTGCTATAATTGTTTAGGCCCCAGAGGTTCCAAGTAATCATTTTGATGACTCCCGCCATTGCATAGTGGATCTCATGAGCTTCTGCTGGGCTAATAACCTGCCTTGGACATTGACTGTGTTTGTGTGTGGACTACATGCTCTCATACCAGGCTTCTCTCTCTTCCCCTTGTTTAACACCCCCCACCCTCAACGTATAACAAAACACCCCCAAACTGAAACTGTCCTGCTATGCCGTGTATGCATAGATATCTCTGCGTCCGCTCCTCGAAAGCCCGGTCAGGGACTTGGTTCCTGGTGCTCAATGGGCGGGTACTGTCCAGTACCCAAATAAAAGTATGGGATAGTAGAAGGGCTTGCCGGTTACATCCCCTCTACTAGGCTTCTGTGCTTTCATGTCGTGCTCCTTCATTGTGTACCAGCTTCCCATAGCAGAGTTAACATGCTCTGCACGTGGTAGTTTACAATCCACCATCAGCCTATGCCGACGATCACCTTATTGTGTTGGTTCTCAACAACATTACTCTATTTATAGGCCTCTGGAGCACCTCCCGGCTTGCACAGTTATTCAAGGTCAGTTAACTTCGGATGCTGGGATCTGCACGCTGTTCATCTAATCTTGTGCATCAGACGGTGCTTTGAAAAACAAGGCTTTGCCATTATGGAGAATCTTCAATTTAGCCGGGAATATCAACATATCTTTTAGTCCAGCTTTTTTAAGTCTTTATTTTGATGAAATGAATTGGGCTCTCCTCTTTTGCACCTGAAAGGTGTAGTCTGGAAATATTGCTAGTTTGGCGGAGGCTCTTTGTATGCTGCCTCCAGTTCTTGAAAAGGCCAGGATCTTCTCCCTGTCCCTGTAATTTAGGACTTTGGCGATGATAGGTCTGGGTGGAGCTCATGGTTGTGGTTTCCTGACTAGGGAACAGTACGTTCATGCTATAATGAACCCCTGTGTGAGGTTCCCGGGGCTTATTTCCTGCAACAGCAAATTTTCAATATAGTTGGTGGGGTCGGACCCCTCCATTGCCTCTGGCAGGCCCTCAATCCTAATATTGTTGCGTCACGCCCGTCCTTCCGCATCTTCTGCTCGTTCTTCTAGCAATTTCACTTTCTGTTGCAGGATATTAACTCCCTTAGTTGTTTGCACCCTCTCTCTAGTGTTTTCTTGCACTTGTTCTTCTAGTTTGCCAGTGAGCTTTGCCAGTGCTTGTACATCTTGTCACAGTAATCCTACATCAATCTTTACTTAGACGATTTTGGATTCTAGGGCGGCTTGTAATGCTGCTATTGCATTCAATATCTGCTGATTCCCTGTGTCTAGCGTTTCCTTGGTGCCCATGGTCGATCCCGTCTCCTTGTCACCACGTCTGTCCTCAGCGGTTCTTGCTTGGCCTTTTGCGAATGCTTCCATCATGGTTTGTTTGCCTTTAGATTTATTACCCTTCGTCGCCATATGTTCCGCTGCACTCCCTTCTCCCACCCTTCAAGACCTGATGTGCTCTACATTGCCTTATTTCCATGCTTCAACTTCCTCCTCACAGCCTTGTCCGTGGGTAATTCGGCTTGGAATTCAGGCATCCCAATTTGTAATATGGTCAGCACTCAGTGTTGGCTACAGCCTAGGTCCACGGACAAAGCCCTCTCATCCCCATCAGGGCTGATTATAGTCTCCCTTGATGTGTTTGCAAGGTTCCTGCCCCCTTTTTTGCTGTTACACTGGACCTGTGTTGTTCCTTGTGTTGCCAGTTTGTGATAGTGACCGTGCAACCCTATCCGAGAATAGCCCCATTTGGACTTTGGTCAGCACTCCGTATTGGCTACATCCTGGGTCAATTGACATAGTTATTCACTGCCGTTGGTACTCTGGTTATAGTCTCACCTGATGTGATTGCAAGATTCCTGCCGCCTTTTTAGCTGTTACTCAGGAACTGCACTGTTTCTAGTGTATTCAGTATACAATAATGACTATGCAACCTGTTCTCAAATTACTGTGCTTCGTTCTTCTGAGCTTTGGTACTTCACTTGTTGCACGTCCCGCTAGATATGTGCGCAGTTTTGTTTATGCCCCTGTTCGAGGGCCTGTTTTCCTGCTTACTGGGGCGTCCCGTTCCTGCATGTCAGCCGTGGGGTAATGCAGCATTAGTTATCGGCTGCGGGAGGTTTATAGGAGCAGTGACACCTCTCCTTATCCTTCCCCTTCCTTCCTCCAATGTATAATGGCCCCCGGCTTGGAGCTGCAGCCAATGGCATGTATTAAGCTCTGTTCCTCTTAATTCATATGCCAGCTGACCCCACTTTGTTATCAGCAATCCCCCACAGAGTAAGTTAGGGGGGACGGTGTACCCTATAGCACAAGTGTCAGTGTGTTCCTCTCTGAGCGGCACTACTGTGACATGCCCTCTTTTTGCTAGAGCTGTGGGGCCCGGTGTGCAGTGTATGGTGGATGCAGCCTTGGCTGTACAATGCGCTGGGTGCAGGGTGATCCCTCCTCCTCCCCCGCTCCTTACCACATATCCAACGCTGCCTCCCACGGCTTCTGGCATGGAGCCTGGTGTTATACTTCATGTCTCTGGCTGCGTCCCTCCCTGCCATCGTCTTCGGGGGCCTGCTGTGCAGGATCCCTCACCATCGCTGCTTTCAAGCGCTTGCCGTTGTGAGCCCTCCAGCTGGCTCTGGTTATTGGCTGATTCGGGCTGCTGCTTATCACGGGGCAAATACAGCCGCTGGCTGTTCATTTCCCCCAAAGATATTGCTGCCTCGGCGTGACTCTGTTTCTGCTAGTCCTCTCCAGCACACCGGCCCCCACTCGCTCTGAATGATTTCCGGGACTGCCTCCTTAACTCCCAATGGGAGCGTCCAACACTGTCCAGTACATGTCGCTCACTGCCCCTCACCCTCGGCTTAACGAACCAAGTTGGCAGCGTCTGCTGCTGTGGACCGTGCTCCTTTTCCTGGCAGCTCTGCTAGTAAAGCACTGCAGCCTCAGCCGGGCTACTCGTTAGTCACTGCCATTTTCTTCGAGCTGGGCAAGGTACCCGGATTGAGACACGGCATCTCTCAGACAGAACTCTTCCCGGCTCAAAAGTTCTCAATCACTCGTCGTAGAGGGTCTTAAGATTGATGATCTTCCATTATTAGGTATAACTCTGCCATTTAAAGCTCATTTAATGTCAGATCCGCGGGAGCCTCGTACAGACATGTCTGCTTCTCATGGCAGTTAGCCACGCCCCACCATTGTTCAATAAACTTGTGCTTTCTTTTAAAAGGTTCTACTATCCGTAAGGAAGACATGGCATCAAAGTAAAACAGACACACCTGATCACAGTTCAAGGGTATTTATTAAACTGTGAAGTGGGTGAGATATACGCCTAAGCTAAACCTAACTCTAAGATGAGAGCAAGCTACAACCATTGAATATTAATAATACAGTCCTAGTGTAGTCTAGTCAAATAAAAAGGACCTATACTAAAAAACCTATTGCCAGTCTGTATCACTATGCTACAAAAGACAGTGGGATAATGTGCACAAGAAAAGAAAGAAGTGTTCACAAAATGATAAGTCAGGATGTTATGGCCGGGGTCTCATTTCCCCATGTTTTTAGCATGGGACAAGGCAGGACTCTCGAGCACAGCACACTCCTGGGCTTCTTTGGCATGAGCTTAGACTTCCTTTTATCAGCATCAGGTTCTTCTGTGCCCAAGTCTCTTTTCCTGAAAAGTCTCTTGCTTCAGAGGGCCTGACATGCCAAAACAACAAATTAAAAGTTCCTTCTGGGAATCTTCACGTTGGGTGAGTACCTTTCACTCTTGGATCCCACTCAGCCGGGCTCCGATCCTTCTCTAAATTGTCAGCCTCCCTCAGTGGGGCTCAGACCAACCAGAGCGCTCGTCAATTTAAAAAGAAACTTCCGAAAGGTGATCTCGTGTGACTGGGTCACTCTGTTAGCTTACGGTAAGTGCAGGTTTTATACCATCACAGTTAAAACAGCGTTCCCCTCAGCCCGGCACAAATTCCAATTGCACAATAGCAACACTTCTGTAATGTGTTAATGACTTTCGATTCTACAATGGATTTGGCTTGACCCTTGTATGACCATAATAAAACCTTATACCGGCCTTCCCTATGGCCTCTTGGTACTTGTAGTTTTCTTTAGACAAGTCACAATGTTCAACACAGTCTCTTTGCTCAAGGGAGGGGTACCAGTTAGAGACTTTTGACTATGCGCTCATGTGCAACGGACCACTCAATCTCTGGTACCAAGTTTGTTCACAAATACCTTTTGTCTCTTTATCGTCTTTACGTTGCCACTGCAACTTTGAGACGGATGCAGTCGGGTCGACTATCACCTTCTTCCGACTCACTGGCTGGCTGTCCTGAACTCGTTGGCAGTCCCTTTGCCGCTGGAGTCAAGAACGGTACCTCAATGACCACATCTCACCACCTGTTACTGGGTGCTGGGGTAGTTCTAAAGGACGTAGCAGACCTGTGGGTATTTGTTTTTGAGACGTGTGTTGTGCACAGGTGCCAGAGGTTGCGATGAACTGGACAATGTCCTTTCACCATGTTGGCCACCAGTAATTTTTCTTTATTTTAGCCAGGGTTTTGGATATTCCCAGATGCCCTTCTACTAATGAATCGTGATAGTTTGAGATGATTTGATTCTGTAATTTCTTGTACAATCATCCTTGGTAGAATGGTAGGTTGTCCACGATCGTATACCTGTCTCCCTTCCCTAGCCATTCCTATTGCACTGGTGGACTCACCAAGTGTTGCAGTTCAGATTTAAGTTGTCTAGAGTGGTGGTTGCGGCAATCATGCCTTGGATTCGTCCTTCAGGGATGATGGCCACGGGGCCTGGTATAGTGAATGCCTCTTCTCCCTCACTCATGCGAGACAGGGCGTCCGATTTTCCATTGCGTACTCTGGGTCTACAGGTGATGACGAAGTCGTAATCTGCAAAGAAGAGAGCCCCCCGAAGTTGGTGTGATGATTGCGCTTTAGCGGTCTTCAGATATTGTAGATTGCAATGATCTGTGACGACAGTGACTGTATGTCTAGCTCCAAGAAGATAATGTCTCCAGGCTTTGAATGCTGCCTTAATTGCTAGCAGTTCTTTATCAGTGATTGCATAATTCAATTCAGGGGCTGAAAACTTGCGAGACCAGAATGCCACAGGATGCAACTGACCTGTTTCCGGATGTCACTGTGACAGGACTGCTCCCATTGCTATGTTGGAAGCATCAGTTTCGACCACGTATGGTAGTTCTGGCCAAGGATGCCGTAGAATTGGTGCTGTGGTAAATGCTTGTTTTAGCTCCTGCAAGGCTTTCTCTGCCTCTGCGGCCAATTAAATTGTTTATTTTTCTGTAGTAAAGAGGTGATTGGGTGGACGATCTGTGAGAACCCGGCAATAAACCGGTGATAAAAGTTGGCGAACCCGAGTACACTCTGTACTCCCTTTATGGATGTCGGTGAGGGCCAGCTAAGAATAGCGTCTACCTTGCGCGTGTCCATGCGTACGCCCTGTGGTGTGAGAATAAAGCCAAGGAATTCTACCTCTGTCATATGAAAGAAGCATTTCTCCAGTTTGGCATATAGCCAGTGCTTCCGCAGTTTCTCCAAAACTGCCCGGACATGGTTGACATGATCCTCCTTGGTGGTCGAATAGATAAGAATGTCATCAATATAGACAAGAGCGCAGACATCCAACAGTTCGTGGAGCACGTCATTCATGAAAAATTGGAACGCCGCCGGGGCATTACATAGTCCAAAGGGCATAACCTGATATTCATAGAGGCCAAATTTGTGTGAAAGGCCGTCTTCCACTTGTCTCCTCTGTAGTCAATGGGTACTGGTTTTTTACTGTGATCTGGTTAAGTGTTCTGTAGTCAATGCAAGTTCTCAGGTCTCCCTCCTTTTAAGGCACAAAAAAGAGGGGCGAGGATGCTGGAGACATTGACGGACGAATGAAGCCATTTGCCAGATACTGATTGAGGTAGGTTTTTAGATGCTGGTTTTCTTGTTCTGTTAGGGCGTAAATCCGGCTGCAGGAAACTTGAGCTCCAGGTACCAGATCAATTTGGCAGTCATACGGTCTGTGCGGAGGTAGGGTGTTCGCTTGCTCTTTTTGAAAGACATCTTGGTAATCTAGGTATTCAGGTGGTAGTGAACTGGTGAGGCCCAGTATGGTTTCTTTCTTCGACAAACCTGGGTTGGTAAGACCTTTTAATGAGAATCCCTTGCTATAACAGATGTTGGCACAGTCTTGGGGAAAGGCCAGAACTATTTTACACCAGTCAATCCCGGGATTGTGGGTCTCCAGCCAGGGCATTCCCAATATCATCTGGAACTGAGGAGCGCCGATGAGATCGAAGGCAATGTCCTCTTGGTGACTGTCCTGACACAGAAGCGTGACCTTCTCGGTGTAATGCGTCACTGGGCCGGATGATAGCTGAGATCCATCAACTGCAGTGAGGTTTTCCTAAACCTACTTCTGTTGGAGAGGAAGGCCTATCCGGGTAGCCAGATCTTGGTCCATGTAATTTTCCACAGCCCCACTGTCAGTGTATACCTCCAAGACATGTATTTTCGATGGTAGCTTGTGGTTTACCAGGAGCACAGGGATGGCTAGATGTGAGGTCTGCATAGGTTCCTTTTTACCGCTCGACAAGTGGACCCCTCCACGAGTCCTGTTCTTCTTCTTCACCCTTGCCAGTTGCTCCAACTGCTTTCCTGGGTGGCTTCACCGAGCATTCTCGGAGAAAATGACCTTCCTTACCACATTACAAACAAAGCTGCTGCTGTCGCCTTTTCTCCCTTTCTGCCTTGGTCAGTGGGCTCTGCAAGCCTCCAATTTGCATTGGATCAGACAGATCATGGAATTTGGTTTGATTTTTATGGGGTCGCACATAGACCGACCGCCCCTTGGCCTTGGCCTGATCCATCTTCCGATCCTGCAATCTGTGATCGAGCTGCACTGTCAGGTTGATGTATTCAGCACATCTTTCCGGGAGATTTACTACTTGGGCTAATACGTCCTTAAATTCCCCTCGCAAACCTCGGTAAACGAGCGTAGTTCTTTTCTCCTCTGGACAGTTAGTTTGGGCTATCAGACGATTGAACGAAGTGATATATGTTAGTAGGTCTTGATTACCCTGCCATGGTGATAGCAGTTCATTGTCCAGAGCCCTCCCTTGAGTATGCGGTGCAAATAGTTTCTTCATTTCACGCTGGAAATCTCTGAAGTCTCGAAGCAAAGGATCATCCTGGTTTACCAAGGGTATTGACCAGTCTGCAGCACTACCTCCCAAATATGAGAGTACAAATGCGACTCTTGCTTGATCGATGGGGAATGCCCCAGATTTGCACAAGAAATGTAGGCTACATTGATTCATAAAGATGGCGTACTTATTCGGATCGCCTGTGAACCATTCTGCCGGGGCCTGGGGAACACCCCCGGAAGAACCATCTGTCCTGGCGTGGGCTGTGGAGGCACGGCAGGAGGGGCATGCCCCGGCAGTGGGACCTGGCCTGCCTGTGCCTGGAGCATTTGTCTTGTTAGTTCATCTGTCTGCTCCCAGTGCAAAATTAGATCCCTCCTTAGGGCATTGCTTTCCTGTCTTGAGGCATGAAATTCGGTCCGTAACTCCGCCAGTAATCGGGCCGACTGGTCTGTTTCAGAAGTTTCCATAACGCCCAGGGAGAGATTCAAAGAGGCTTCGCGTTCTGTTATGCACACCTGGTCTCTGCTGAGTTGTTGGGTGACGGTTGCAGCCCTCCTGGGGGTGAGGTTGCTCGGGTCCAAACCATGGTACCCGTGGGATGTGCTGTCCCTGGGAAGCTCACCTGTTGATTAGTTTTGGTGAGCACTCCGTCCTGCTGCTTCTGGCAGGGGCGCTTGTATGATCTGGACCGAGTTCCTTCACTGGTCCCTTGCACGTGGTAGTCCATTCCTGCTGCGACTAAGCCACTATACTTCAGGTAAGTGTTCCTGTTTGCCTTTGTCTTTCCTCATCTGTCTTTATTGTATTTTAAAGTTTGTTGTCTTCTATTGCTGTCCATTCCACTTTTGATGTTTGCTCTTTTGCTTTCTTCCCTTGCAGGTGATGTTACCAGCCCAACAGAAGCTGGGGAGCCTGAGGCGGCAGCCGGAGGGAATGAGGAACAAAGCTGCAGCAGTACAGTAGCGGGTAAGTTATTAACTAGGGGGCACACAGTGTTCAAATGCAGCACGGCCCTAGAACAGATGTTCTAACCTTGTCTTGCTTCTTCTTCACAGGGTCCAAGTTTGTGGATGCGGAACGCAGTGCTGTGTCAAGATCACTGGATGTCAGGAGATGAGTCTGCAGATGAAGCGATGAAGCACCTGTTTCCTGGAGGTGGGTATGCAGAAGAATGACGGGTTTCAAAGGTAAGTAAACTGGTCCAAGTGGCGGTGAGCGTCACGTTGCATGCAAGTGCACAGTAAAGAGAAGCACTGGCCTTAAGGATGGAGCAGCTTATGTAGCAGAGCTTCTGAAGCCACGCCCACCAGGTTCAGCCTGCCTGCTACACCCTGCAACACCCAATGAGTCAGCACATGAAGACCATGCCTAGGGAGCTACAACCGATGAGTCAGCACATGAGGATGTTCTCTGGAGCTTTCACGTCCTGGAAAGTTCTTGTAAAGCACTCCTGCACTGAAATAAAGTGTTCCTGCTCACATCTCAATATGAGCCTGGTGCCAAAGGCACCAGGACTGAGTCAAGCCAGGGCCCCTGTGTTTATAGGTCCCAAAGGTACATAAGTGAGCCAAGTGACCCATTGCTCCCATCACTAGATGGTGTGGTTTTTGTGTTCTGCGGCCTGTGGCCATGACACCACCCTATCAGTGCAGGAGGGTTCCATGTACTTCTGACATGCATCGCACCACCCGTCAGCTGCGATATGTATCTTTCATCAGGGGCTTTGTGGGTCTGGGTTGAAAAGGGCAAGAGCAGCTCCCTCCTCGACATCCTCTCCGGTCTCACCGCCTTCCTTCTCCATTTGAAATACCGTCCTGGAAGGGCTGCTTCCTCGTGAATTCGGCCTTGCTGGGAGTGTGCTCTTGTGCTCTGCCTTTTATCCCTATGGGGAAGGGAAAGGGTAGTCAGTTGTGGGTAGATGTTGGTAATTACCTGACTCTGCCTGACCCTTCTGATGGGACATGTCAGATAAACTGCTCGGGTATTAGTCTGTTGTCGTTTCATGCTGTGGGAAAGTGTTTGTGTTGGAAAGGTTTCTATGTATACTACTAGGTAGGATGGGGAAAAGGTGTCACGAGGAAGGGGATACGCGTCTCAACCTTTGGTGTCCCACTACCACTCCCCGATGACCCCTCACCCAGGTCATCCTACCGCACTAGTCCACCCACAGGAACTGGATCCATTAGTGATGGCTGTGTCCTGGCCACCTGGATGACAGATCTCCGGGGACTAGCGGGTGAGAAACCTTCAGGTTTCTCACATACCCTTTCTCAATGCAATGTAGCCACATCTGTTTCATAGGGAACCGTGAAATGAAGTCTACATTCCCCTGGACCTTACCTTTTTGATGTTCCACAGTGAAACAGTAGGGCTGCAGGACTAGAAACTATTGCATGCCACACGGGTTGGAGTCTTTGCGTTGGCTAATCCAAACTAGTGGAAAATGGTCTGTAATGAGTGTGATCTTTCTTCCTCATATCTGAGATGGATAATGGCCCACTTAAAAGCCAAGGCCTCGAGTTCCAGCACAAAGTACTTTTTTTTCACATGGAAAAAGCTTACGACTTGTAAACAAGATGCGATGTTCTAATCCATCGCAAACTTGAGACAGGACTGCTCCTGATCCTATCAGGGAGACATCTGTTTGCATTATGAACTATTTAGAGAAGCCTACTACCTTTAGGATCCGGTTCTGGCACAGGGTTTGTTTTAAGGTGTTATAACATATATCATCCTCTTCCATCCAATGCACTTTCTGGGGTTCCGCGTTCTTGAGTTTATCAATCAGACTAGCTGTTTTGTCCGAAAATTTTGGATAAACCTATGGTAACATCCTATTAACCAAAGAAAGTCTCTAAGATCTCTATTAGTTTTGGGTGTTGGTGTATCTGAGACAGCTTTCACTTTCTCATGTTGAGGTTGTATGTCCCCATTCCCTACAAAGAAGCTGAGGTATTTCACTGCTGATATGGCCAGTCTGCACTTAGATGGATTAGCAGTTAGGCGGCCTCCACAGGACATTCAACTTAGTATAAAGATTGAAAAGATGGTCCTCGAGGTTTTACTATAAATGATGATATCGTCAATATATCTCCACAGAAATTGGAAATAGGGTTGCAAGATCTTATCCATGAGGTATAAGAAAGTGGCTGGTACGCTGTGTAAAGTGAAAGGGAGGACTTTGAATTGAAACAGTCCTAGGGGTGTTGAAAAACTGTTTTCTCTTTATCTGGCCCGTATACCAGTATCCAGTATCCCTTCGTTAAGTCTAAGGTGGATAGAAAGTTGGCTGCTCCGAGTTCATCGATACGTGGCATGGGGTAGGCATCAAAGTTAGAAATTGCGTTAACTTGACGGACATCTATGCAAAACTTCCATGACTGGTCAGGCTTAGTGACCAACACGACAGGGGAGGACCATGGGCTTGAATAAGGCTTGATAATACTGGCTTTCAACATTTTATTTACCTCCTCAACCCCTATCTGTTTGCGGACTTCCGGGAGTCGATAGAGTTTTAAAAGAATCACTTTTCCTTTAGGTGTTCTGCTATAGTGGTAGGTGCCTTTTACTCTTCCTGGTTTTTGTGAAAATACATTGGGAAATGAAGTAATTACATATGTTAGATCTTCTTGTTGTTGAATAGATGGCTCTAGAGGAAAGCATTAAAAGCTGTCAATTTCTCTGGGAACCAAACAGGAAAACACTTTGGCATGAGTGGTTGACAGGTTCTCTTTCTACTCTTTTAAGAGATTTTAGTGACCTCTGAATATGAAGCGCGTTATAAATAACCTATCATATCATGTCATATCATACAAGTGGATCTTCCAGTTTCCTGTCCGTTAGGCGACTTTATAAGTGTAGGCTCCCATTTGTTTTAATATATCATAGGGCCCATGCCATTTGGAGAGAAGTTTGTTTTCTGAGGTGGGTAAGATGACAAGTACTTTCTATCCTATAGAAAACGATCTTAAGTTCACCTTTCTGTCATAAGTGGATTTTTGCTGACTGTGGGCTGTTTCCATATGAGTGTGGACTAAATCGCGAAAAGTCTCATATGTTCTCGCATTCTAGTAGGGATCAGGACAGACACTACTGGGATAATGCCTGTGTTTGGAACATTTACAAGATGTTCCTCAGTTATGGAGCAATTACTTAACCGTAATTGTGATAGAATGCTTGATGGATTTTTCCCGGCATATAAACCATCGCCGATAGCAAGCAAACCCATGTCCCGTTAACAGCGTCACCTACGTGGACAACATCTGCCACATGCCATTGATTCCAAAATATACATCCTGTCTTTCCTTATGTAAGTTGTTAGGTTCAAAGTTGCTGAAAATACACTGCAGCCACTGCTCCATGGAGTAAGTGGCTGACTAATCAGTATACTATTTGGATTCCCTGATGAAGACATGGTCAAAATAATCCCACATTTGAAACCGGCCGAAAACTGAAATAATTGGGGATTTGCATCATGTATATTATAACCATCATTAAGATCCACTCCAAATTATGACGACATATTGAACAACTGTTTTCTGTCCGTTGGGCTACTTTATAAGTGCAGGCTCCCATTTGTTCTAATATTTCGTAGGGCCCGTAAGTTTGTTTTCTAAGGTGGGTAAAATGACCAGTACTTTCTGTCCTATAGAAAACGATCTTAAGCTCACCTTCCTGTCATAAGTTGATTTTTGCTGACTGTGGACTGTTTCCATATGAGTGCGGACTAGATCATGAAAAGTCTCATATGTTCTTGAATCTAGTAGTCGTTTGTGAGATGGGAATGGGTGCCGCTTCTCATTCTTCCCAGGTTTCTTGGAGCATGTCCAGGACATCTCTAGGCTCTCTACCATGACGTAGTTCAAAAGGAGAGAATCCTGTAGAGGCCTGAGGGGATTTCCTTATTGCAAATAGTGACCAAGGGAGCATTCGGTCCCAGTCTTTCCCATCCTTTTCTACCAATTTCCATAGGATGAATTTCAATGTTTTATTGAATCTTTCCAACAAGCAATAGGTTTGGGGATGGTATACAGAGGTCGCAAGGTGGTAATATGGATCAGCTCTTTGAATTCTGCCATAAGCTTGCTCATAACATTTGAACCTTGATCGCTTAGGATTTCTTTGGGAAAGCCGACCATTGAAAAATACAGAAAGAGGTGTTTAAGGATTTGTTGTGTGGTATTGTTTTGCACTAAGAAGGCTTCGGGGAATCTAGTTGCATAGTCAACAATCAACAGGACATATTTGTTGTCTAATTGGGATGTTTCTAAAGGTCCAATGATATCCATTCCGATTCTTGAAAAGAGGAAAGGGATTCAGAGGGGCAGGTTGTGGGATGTGTATGCTGTTTTTTTTGACAAATGTCACATGTCTGAACAAAGGTTTTGATGTCAGCATGCGTACAGCATCGTCTTTCTACCCGTTTTTTACTGCCATCCTAGAATGGCTGCTTCTTTGTACATTCGGCCTTGCTCGGAGTGTGCTCTTGTGCTCCCCTTTTTTTACCTATGTGGAAGTGAACTGCTCTTTGTGCCAATAGGACTCATAAAAGACTCATAAAAAAGTGGGGGATGTGTGTCCTTCATTTAGAAGAGCTCGCTCCAGGTATGGAAACATGACATACAAGGTTTTGAGGGCTGTGATATCCTGTGTATCAAAATTAGGACCAATCCTAATAATACACTTAACATTTTGCTGTTATATCGAACTCCAGATACTATGCCGGATTACCTTGGGCATCTTAATAGTTTAATCCTAGTACAGGTAAAGACACACGGCAAATGAATCATAATGGGAGATTTAAACCTCAGGAAGGATGATAAGAAAGATAAAATAGCTAGTGAACTTGTCAGATTCATCAATAATCTTGGCTTCACACACCATAAACATGCCCCTACACACGTTAAAGGTAACCTTCTAGATTGGATTTTCTCAGTTAACCTGGGGATTTGTACCCCTAATATATCAGAGTATATATCAGAGTGTCTGTGGTCAGATCACTCATTTATAGAATTCAAATTAAGCCAGAAACCTCAATTTATAAGTGGATAACCTCAAGAAACACAAAGAGGATTACACAAGAAGGCTTGTGCGAGTGGAAAATCCCTATAATACAAGAAGAGGCTTCTCCCATCATGGGAGTCGAAGAGCAGACTGACATCTTATTAGACACACTAGCTAATGCCATGAAGACCTTAGCGCCTTTAAAAAGACGTAAGGTGACCAATCACATAAAGAACAACTCGTTTACCGAATCTCTCAAACAACAGAAAATTTTAAAAAGGAAAGCATTCTATAAATGGAAACAAACTACAACAGAGGAGGATAAAACCACATATACAAATTCTGCATATACTTTTAAAAAAGCATCATCAATGCTAAAAAGTCATTTTATGAGACACGTATTCAGGATGCTCAATATGATACAGCAATGTTCACAATATTATAAGCACTTGAAAAACCAGCATCTATATACCAAGCCAAAATCGACAAAGATCAGGCATGGTGTTCATCTATCCAACAGGCTATGATAGACAAGACCACCAAAATAAAAGAAGGAATTGGAAAAAATATAAAAGATGTAGATACCACTAAAGTCATAGACGTGGATAAACCTACTAACAAAAAAACAAAAAGCGTCCCGGAATTCATATTTAAGAATATATCAGTGGATGACCTCAGGATCGTGCTTGCTAAACTAAAACCATAATCTTGTAAGGGAGACCAATTTCCATCTGTTTCATATAAAGCATGCTTGGAGTTACTCATTGGCTCCTCACAAAAATTATTAATACCTCATTTAGAGAGGGAGTAGTCCCTAGTAGGATTAAAGGATCATGGATCACCCCTCTCCTAAAGAACGCTGACCTCGATCCCGGTGAGGCAAATAATTATCGGCCCATCACAAACTCTCCATTTATTCTAATAATTATGGACAGAGTGGCCTACAATCGACTGGCAGAATTTGTCAATGAACATTCTATCCTTAATAATGGACAGTCAGGATTTCGTCCAGGCTATAGCCCTGAGACAGGGCTTTTGGAACTTAAATCCAATATGATGAAAAAAATTAATGAAGGAACCACAATGCTGCTGATGTCCTTGGACCTCTCAGCAGCATTTGACTTAAAGGACCATCAACTCCTCATAAACAGATTAGAGGAAAAAGCTAACTTTAGTGCTAAGGCTAGTAAATGGATGCTGTCCTTCCTAGGCTCACGAACCATTCAAGTTTGTAGTAATTCAGCACAGACAGATCCTATAACTCTGAACTACGGAATTCCCCAAAGTGCAGCAATATCGCTGATCCTATACAACCTATTAACAGTTCCTTTCTTTGATGACTTGGAAAATAATAATATTTGCTTTTCTAATTACGCTGATGACTCACAGTGCCTCATCACCTTGTCAGGCAACTATGACAAGGATGCTAATACCATTGCAGAGATATTCGACTCTATCCACAAATGGATGAATGCTAATGGCATGGCCTTGAACCCAGGAAAAACAAAACTGATGTTGGTCGGTTCCAAACAAAGGCTAGGTAAATTGTCACTGGAATATCAAACATTTTGTATTGACAACCATGTGATCCAAGTAAAGGAAAAAATCAAAATCCTTGGTATAACCTTTGACCAATCATTAAGTATGTCAGATCATGTAAACAGCCTGGTGTCATCATTTGCGTACTACATCCGTCTCTTGACACATATAAGGCCATTCTTATCACAAGCAGGCTGCAAAACCACCTGGCTGACAGATCCCTGTGGACTAGCAGGTGAGATTCCTTTAGGTTTCTCACACACCTCAAAGTACCTGGGAGGCCACAGGAGAGCAGGATGCAAGATGAATCTGGGACTCCTGTAGAACTACTGAGGCTAGAAGATGTTCTTCCTCATCACAGTACCTTTAGTGCCTTGGCAGGCGAAGTGGCAGAGTTTCTCTGCTTTACTCGATGATTCCCTCTGAGGATGGACCCCCTTTGGAAGAAAGAGCGACTAGGATGCTGAATGCAAGAATAAAAAAGAACCAAAGTCTTTGTGAAGTTCAGCAGTTTGGCTCTTCGCGGTGCTCTCCTTTGGTCGACTATTGCTTCGACTGTAAAAGTCTGTAGAAGTCCTGTGTAGATAAAACTTGCTGTGGGCTCCTTAAAGGCTTGGCCGATGAAAGTAAGAACCCTGGGACCCTTCGAGGACTTCTGGCGGTGACATCCCGGATTTCTGACTTGTTCTTCGGCGCTGCAACTGCAATAAAGCAGTTTGGACTGCTACTGGTGACCTGGACTATTCCACTGGAGTTGATCTCAGAACCTCACCAAGTCTGGACCCTTGGGACTTCTTCACTAGCTTCTGGTGGCAGGAAACCCACCAACTGACGTCCCTTGGCACTCAGCAACTCTGTACCCTCTACGGTGACACCAATGGACTTCTCTGACTGGAGATTTCTGGCACTCCTCTTCTGGACTTCGAAGACCCCTTCTCCGGACGGCAGGCACACAGGACTGGCTTCCAGGGTACTTGGATGAAGAGCAGCACGCTTTGCATGATGGTCCCTTGTAGCTCTGAGAGAAGTTTCTCTGGATCAGTCCTTGGGAGACACAACAGCTTTCGGACTATTTGATGAAATTGCAGCAACAGAATTTTACTCCAGCTGGGCTTCAATGGACATCTTCTTCTTACTTCACCTTCGACTTCAGATTCTGAACACATTTGTAAGTGAGAGGTCCCCAGCTATAAACTCTGTCCCTAATTCACTCTGGCTGAGCCAGGCTCAGTCAGCCAATCACAAATAAGTGCATTCATGCATATCAGGCTCACAGGCATTCAAGCCATTCACTACACCCAGACACCATACCAAAGAACATGGATTGGGGCAAGTACCCAGCATTTCAGCAGACCTCAGTGCATTAATGTCAGTTTCAGCCAGGGCTGTCACATTCATTGTGTCACACACACATAATCCATACACCCACAATAGGGAATGCGAGTCGACTCCCAACTCCATTCACACAGGTTCCACACCTAGGGAGTACCCACAACACACAACCCCTGGGAAGGCTCCAGTCTGTCTGACAGGAAGCAGCCCCAGAGCCAGATATGGTGTTTCCACCCAACAGCCATTCAGGAGGAAGGGACAGAGTTAGTGCTTCCCTGGACTTTGGGAAACAAGGTAGAAGGCAATAGAAACCAATGTCTTGCCGTTTTTGAAGGAATCCATTGATTCCTATGGTAAGGCCTGGGTTTCCCAAAAATGGAGGACAGTCAGAGCCACTGCCAAGTCAGCATGTAGCTGCCACCAGCTCATCCCTTGCTATGTGTCCAAGACACAGATGCCCAAAAACACACATGGGGGTAAATGGGCGTATCCCCACCCATGGGTGCCAAAAGGGTATCCCATGGCTGTTGTTCACCAAAATATACAATGGAGAGGTGCACTGCCAGAGTTCCAGGCTGGACCTCAGTAGCAGACAACTGAGAGAAAACACACACAAAGAAGTGGTAGGACAAGGGCAAGACAGGAGAACTTGTTCCTCCATAAGGCATTTCCAGCATCACAGTTGTCAATGCATGTGTGGCATACACAACATTAACATCACCAATCATGCAACCTGCTGCAAACATGATCTGACACACACACACACTGCACAAACACATGTATGTGCCCCATGTGAACTGCAAGTCAACTGACACATGGGTGTATTGTGAAGGATGAATCAGAGTCATGACACATGCACATGCCAACACAGCACATTGTTGTCTGGTCATAAACACATTCACCAACATGCATATGTGACAGCATGACGTGCAAGCAGCATGTACTGCTACATATATCTGGGACCCAATTGCCCATGTGGTTTGGCCCAGCATACACATATTTCATTTACACATGTACACCTGTGCTCAAAACGCATTGGGATGATACATTACATCCCTGTCCCGGAGATGTCAATGCAACAACTTGCAGTTCACAGACATCCATGTACATGTGACACTCTCAGCAGATGTGTCTGCATGGATGCACTTGCAGGTGCACACCCTTTACATGCCCCTGACATAGTATTCCTGCATCTGTACTGTCTGTTTTCTTGCTCCATGATCTCAAATAGCATATGACCGAATCCAACAAGTCTGTGTACAATTTTGCCAATACACATGCATATGCCAGTATACAATGTCCAACGCCCCATACACCCTGTATTGACATGAGGCAGCAAGCTGCTGCATCTCACAGCACACACAAGCTGCAAACAGAATGTGCCATCAGCAAACATGCATGCCACACATACACTGTAGTGCATTGCTCCACATGGGTACTCACCACCAGCTTCCAGACGATGTCGCCAGGCACAGATCTGGGCATGAAAGTCCTGATGGAACCTCTCATGGAATCACAGCTCTACCTGGGTGAACCAGTGGCAGCCTAAATGGAGCACCTCCATGGTGGGCTCCTTGGCAAGTATTGCCACCATCTTGGAATGGCTGCGGGCCTTGTGATCATCCCAGATTTTCCAGACCGTGGTCTCTGTGCGGTCTCCACCCCCTCCGCATTTATGGCAACAGTGATGTCATCCCAGATCTATTGCCTCACGTCGTTGCCCAGCCGCGTTGTTGGTTTGAAAAGGGGTTCATTTTTCCTGAAGGAGCGCATCTGTGCCTACATACTTACCCTGCCTGTCTGCAGCACTCCTCGTGTTACCAGCACTGCGAGCTGAGCGGAGCTCTTGCTGGGTATCCTTTGGCTTCCTGGAGGAGGCGGACTTCGTCGCGGTCACGTGATGAATCACGTGACTCTTAGCCCGCATTTAGTGCCGGCTCAACCGCCCGAGCGGCGTTAAGCCCTGGAGGCAGTAAGGGCTGGAGCTGCTGTTTTGCTGTTTGGTTGTGACTTGTCATTGTGCAACGGCCTCCTGAGTACCCCAGTCTAAGGTCTTAAGCTCCTTCATCTGCTTAATACTAAATTGTAATTAGGGTAAGGGGGGAGAGTCAGGCGTTCCTTGCCCCATTACTGGGACCTCCTCAAGATCTTCGCTGCTTAATGGTTCTCTTTTATTGACTGACCCTTTAAACAAATCAAACAATTGATATACCTGCTGCTATATCCAGTTCCGATTTTTATTCCTATTTCTGAAGGAGATCCATATTTATTGTATTCTATTATAGTGTTTTAAACCATATTTTTCGTGCTATTTCATGTATTTTTGCTAATCCTTGTATTCAGTGCATTTTATACACTGCTTACTATTTTATTAGCCATAGATATTATCTTTAGGAGTCCCTCTACTTTTTTTCTTTTACTGTTCATCCCTACGGTGTTCTGCCTTTGTCCCTTTGTGACCTACATTGGTTTGAATGACACGTAAGGGACTTAGGAGCCAGGTAGCTTTGGAGGCCTCTCTGGATTCTACTCTCCCCGTAGTGTTGGCTCTTTCTCCTTCCTCGATGGATGGTATTCCATCAGGAAAACCCATTTCTACTTCTTTGTGCAAGTCACAACATACAATAGTAGACACTGTGGAACATTCTGTTTCCAAAAATGTATGGCTCATGCCCAAATTCAGTCGCAAGAAAGGACAGATTTACTTAACCTGATGGGTATTATTCCACGCACTCCAGCCAATAATAGCTGCATATTTACTGGAAATCAAGATATCTCAATAGATGCACAGGAGGATCGTCTGGCGGCCACTATAGCTTCTAATTTGGAGGAAGGGGGCAGCCTACTTAGGGCAAAGATGCACACTGATCACCTGAATGTTAGCACAGTGAACTCTGTCCACCCAACCCCCTTTCCGCTCCAACCTAGGCTGCCTTTACCTGCCTTAATGTCGGATGATTCTGTTATGAATGCTAATGAATCTTCTGCTCTTTCTAAAGAGTCTACTGTGCAACAATTGCCTCCACCAGAGGCTGATAGGAATGTTGGTACTTCTGGTATTCATTTATCAACTGAGGCACTTACCTCTGGTAAGGAGGTTAACCATACTTCCTCTATTCATGTTACTCTCTCTGCTACTCCTGTTGGCATTCCCAACATTCCCATAGTGAAACCCATATTGTTTAAAACTCCACTTACTAGACCTTTGATGAATTCCCCTAAAATAAAATCTCACACAGGTTCTCAGAGCAAACCTATCCAAGGGAAAAGAATTTCTAATTTTTTTGGAAAAAGGACAGCCACTAGTACCCTTATCAAACTTCCGCTTTCAGTCCTATCAGTGGCCACTTTGGATCATACGCATTTGGCGGATGTAGTAAAGAAGTTGGACACTGAAGACCCCGTAGATAATGATATTGATGATATTAGTATCAAAGAGTGTGCAGATAAGGAAATAGCTGAGAGTTATTTGGATCCTAATTCCATTAACATAAAAAATGTCACTCAGCAAACCTGTGATGCTTCTTATGTGGGCTCTCCTTCGGAACTCACTGATTTTATTGATGAGTATACTGAGAAGCAAAATTGCCTTCAGGAAAGGGGTTTAGTTTTAGACTCACAAAAGGATCATGCTAGCCAGTCTGTTATGCACGACATCCCTTAAAGAGGCAGATGATCGAATAAAATTAACTCAACCCACTTTATCTGCATTGAATATGGTTCTTAGTTCTTTTGCGAGTCTTTATGACAACATATAGTCAGAGTTCAGATCACACTCTCTCTTACTCTCTGAAATCTATAACAGGCTGGAAGGTCTGGATAGATTTGAAGAATTGGTTAAAATTATTAAGGAAGAACATCTCTTAACAACAAAACAGTCTTCAGACTCTGTTTTCTCTACTCATCCGACCACTGAAGTACCTTTGGTCAAGATAGCCTTAAGTGTTCAAACAGCTACTCTCCCAGGGGATCCCATCAATAGGGCCTCAGGGACTTCCTCTCATGGTATAGACAGGGGAATTTCTAATCAACTCCCCCTGATTTCCCCTATGAAGGCTGAGGCTATTCAAGTGGGTCATATCCCTGATGAAGATCCCATTATTACTTCTACAAAAGTAACTACCAAACTACTAGTAGAGAAAGTCCTAGAAGGGTCGATTCCTAAATCTTTAAGCCTATCCTCAGGACCTACCATTCAACTAATGGTTGAGTCACTTAAGGGAAATAATACTGCCCCATTATTAGATTCTAAATCTGACTTTACTGTGGGAAAACAGGCTGATATTATCGACCTCACTAAGGCTTCGGCTCAGTCAAAGGGCTTTTCCCATATAGTTAAAAAAAAGCATAACCAACAAATAAAGAAAACAAAAAATCAGAAGAATATGAAACAAATAAATTCTTATACTAATCAATTCTTTAAAAACCTTTTTTTGGCAAGTGCCCCGGTGTGTGCAACAATTCCCTCCCCTTCTAAGGGGATTACGAATCTGGTGGAATTAGCAGTACCTGTGATCGCTACTTCTACTGTAGCTACTGCTTCTGCTGGACTAATTTCATTACCGTCTATTCTGGCTATACCTAGTCAGCCTGATCCTTTGGTACTTAGTCCTATACTAGGGGATAATATTCTGGGGGTGGAGGTTGCCTCTACTGGGCGGGTCGAGGAAACTTCTGTTACATGTCTTTCAAAAATAGTATTAATTCAACCGGAGCCTATAAACAATACCGCTCAAGTTATTTTGGATCCCCAATTGTTTGTAAGCAGATATAATCTGTTTCTGATGCAATTCCCTTAACCACTCAATGCAATGCTTCATCTACATCAGATCCTACCCATCCTGAGCATATTATCACTCCGTTATCAGCAAATTTGGTCAACCTCAACATGGTAAAACAACAATTTTTGGAGTTATTTACTACAAACACATCTACTGGGGGGGGGGGGTTCCTAATCCAGCTACGTGTTTGCCCCAGGATCGGGCTCCAAATACCTTTTCCGCTCCTATAGATAGCCTTCCTTCTTGTCACTCTGACGGCCATCTGACCAATAGAGACTCTACAATGGGGGCGAGTGTTATGGGATTTAGACCAGTGGAGGGCCTCTATGTTCCTAACTCGCTTAATTTAATTAAGTCTAAGGTGCCAAATGGAGGTTTAAGTAGTGGTCATCAAAGCTCTTCCACCAGCCCCAAATTTTCTCAAGATGAGAATTTTTCTCATTTGCCTGAAAGATTTCTGTTGGGACCATATGCCTCTCAAAATAGGTCTATATTAAGGGGTGCTAGGGGCACTGATCTGGAAGCTGATTCGCTAAGTCAGTTTACTAAATGTATAACTGACTCTTTACCTCATCCAGTGGTGGTTAAAGATTCCCTTGATATTTTGCATCTTACTAGCCTTTGGGGTCAGGATATGCCTATCTGTCTCAATCGTGGAAATATATTAAAAATATACCATCAACTTCCCTCTCTTTCACCTATTTCTTGTTATGATATGGAGAGGATTTTCTTTCCCCTAGGACGCGTAGATTTGAGCAATATTGTTCTGAAATCTAGACTGTTCTTAGAACTAATAATGGCCCAAAGGGATGGTTTAATGCAGCTTGGTTTTGAAGTAAATGTATTACAAACTAATCATCCGCCCGGTAAATATGGAGGGTGTGAAGAGTATAGGGGAACCTTACAATAGTGTACCATCCGGAAAGAGTTCCACAATATCAGCGGAGGCAATTTACGCCCAGATTCAATGGAAATGCTGGAAGCTGGCCTCAGGTTACCTCAGGCCTGTGGAAATGATCTTTCCTCTAAGTGCCCTGTTACATCAATACATGCTCCGGCCCTGAATACATTTAATTTTCTCTCCTGGAATTCTAGGGGAAGTATTCATCGTTTTACTAATACTGATACAGTATGTATGATTAGTGCTTCACATTGTTTTGTCTTACAGGAAACCTGGCTGCTCCCCCACCCGTTGTTGATGGATTTGTTATCCATTCCCAAAGTGCTAAATCCAGTTTAGGAGGGAGGGCCTCTGGGGGGGGGGCCTTCTTATCGGAACTAAAGCCTCGTTTGGCTTTAGAAGTAAAGTTATTGTGGACACGCCTTTTGGTATTTTTGCTTTGGAGGTCACTTCCCTTGATGGCCTAGTTAATATTCTTCTCATTAATGTATATTGGCATAAGGGCTACTTGAGTTGTTTTTGGAAAGTCTAACGGATATAGTACTTGCATGGAGATCTTTATATCCTAGGGGAAGTTGATCTTGACTGGAGATCTTACCTCTGACTGTTCAATTTCATCCGAGGCCAAATATGATGATCTGGCCTTGATTTGGAAGGACGATAATCGGCGAGGACAGAAATTTGATTGGGGTAAACTTTGGAATTTAGCCCTGGACTCGGTTGGGCTAACTTGCCTTAACGGTTTCTATGATGCTACTCTTCCATCACGTCCCACTTGGCATAGAGGTCTTTCAGTGTCTACTATAGACTATGTCTTTGTAGACCACTCCTTGTCTTCTATCTCGCCTGAGGTTGAGGTTTCGTTTAACCCATGGAGTGACCATGGATCTTTGGTAGTTACTTTCCCCTCTCCCTTTCCGATGAAGTTATTGCCCATTGGGGGCTCTTGTCATCTTAGATCAGTGGGACAAGGGACAGGGATACATTGGTCACCTGCCAATATTAATCTCCTTCATTGTAAATTGATCTCCTCATTTAACCATACTTCTCTCTCGTGGAAATTGGCAGTGTTTAACACTTTGAACTTTGACAGTTTTCTTGGTGCTCTCCATGGTGGTATCTCAGGCTCTCTTAGGAAGGGTTTCCCTAAAAAATCCCATTTTCATAGGTTTGATCAGGAGTTGGCCAATGAAAAGGCATATACTCGGAAACTTATTAGAGAGGTACAAGTACTCGACATTGACTGGGATAATAAAAAAGCCAAAATTAAAACAATCCGCCAAAAATATAAAAATTATTGTAAATCAAAGGAATCTACCCTGCTACAAAATGATGCAGAGTCTATGCTTAGAGTACTTGTTAAGAGAGATCTTAGGGCTTTTTGGGCCATTTTCTCTAGCCAAGATGATGTGATGGTGGCTGACCAGTTAAATGCCATTCCTAAGGATCAATGGGTCGAGCACTACACTGAACTCAATGGCACAGGGAGAGAGGGGCAAGAACCCTGTACAACGGGGCAGAATGATCTAACTGTTCCTTGGGTCCCCCTCATTGACTGTGAGATAATACTTGGTCTCATTGCCAGAGTTAAGAATGCAAGGGCCCCTGGGCCCAATGGTTTAACAAATAATACTTTTAAAGCGGAACCGGAAACTTGGGCATAACTTTTATGTTTGTTATTCCAAGATATTGTTGTCTCTGGCAATGTTCCAACCAGTTGGCACATGGCACATATTGTCCCCATCTTTAAGAGAGGCCAACGAACTTTGGTCAAAAATTATAGACCAATCTCTCTTATTGATGCGGACTGTAAACTCTTCGCCTCTATGCTTCTCTCTCATCTGGCTGTCTGGATTAAGGAAAACCATATTCTCCCGAAGCAACAAACAGGGTTTAGGGCTGGCCATTCTACCAATCTCAATGGTTTTATTCTATCTGCCCTCCAAAACTCAACCTGGGGTAAATATGGTGCTTCCCTGTGTGTTGCCTCAATTGATCTGTCAAATGCTTTTGACTTGGTAATCAGGTCAAGAATTTGGGGAAAGTTGTCAAAGTGGGGGATTCCCCCAGGTCTTCTATCCTTAATAATGGCAAGGTATGAGAATTCAGGTGTCCATATTAGGATTGATCTTGAAGGAACTCTTTCCAGAAGGATTAGGACTCGTATAGGGGTTAGACAGGGCTGTTCTTTAGCCCCATGCCTTTTTATCCTCTATCTTGCAGATGTTGAGGAATTCCTTGGAAATTCAGGCATGGTTAATGCTAAATTGGGGGATCTTAGGCTCTCTTGGTTGGCATATGCCGACGATTTTCTTCTTTTTGATCATACTAAAGTCGGCCTTCAGAGGCTTATTAGCAAATTTGAAGAATATGCCACCCTTAACAGGTTAAAAATCAACCCGTGTAAAACTCGTACAATGGTCTTCTCAAGGGGGAGAGAGGGGAACAAAAAAATCTGGAAAATTGGCGGGTAAAAAATAATCAGAGCACATAAAATTGTCTATTTGGGATTCCTTATTCTGGCTCAGCCATCAGCCATTGAATTAAGGTGTTCCCTCAGACATAAAATGCTCCCGCTTATTTCCCAATCGATTAAGCTTGATAACAAGTATGGTATGTTCTCATTTAAGCCTATTGTCGATTTCTTTAAGGGTAAGGTGACCCCAACATTAATCTATGGAATGGAACTGCACTATCTAGCCCTTTTGACCTTTTGGGTTAGCCTTGAGGGTATTTATTGGAGGAACATTTTGAAATTACCTAATTGTGTCCCAATAGTGGCTATAAGATCCGAATTGGGCTTGGTCTCTCTGCGAGTTAGAATTCTCTGGAGAGTCTTAACCCTTTTTTCTGCCTTGCTCTCTCTGAAACAGGACAACCTCTAAGTTGATGTGGGTAAAACCCTCTTTTCAAAGGGATCTTTAGACTGTAATCCATATCTTTCTAGTTTATGTGATCTCTGTGACAGGATGTTATCAGACCTTTCCACAGATAGGGATACCCTGTTAACAAATCCCAATAAAGTCAAGGAATCCCTTTTTAGTGCTGATTGGAGTCACACTCTTGAAAAATTGCATGTTTATCCTTCTCTTAATGACTTACAATTTGACCAGAAGAAGAGAGGTTGCTTGTCCTTTATATTGACTCAATTTCCTAACCGTCATTATCGCTCACTTCTTCTCAAGCTTAGATGGAATCTCCTCCCTACCAGGGAAGTTCTTCTAGAAGGAAGGAGATTAGTGATTCAGATCTTCTATGTCGGTTTTGTCATACTCCTGGGGTAATTGAACCTACTTGACATCTCTTTCTAGACTGTACAGCTTTGAAAGGTCCTAGGGATCTCTATCTAGGAAGATTCAATTCCCTGGGTATTTTAGGGGCAGAAAATCTCACATGGTCTTGGTGTCTTGCCATCTCTAATATTAAAGATGGTCTTGCTGTGGCTGGATTTGTCAAATTTTTAGATTTGTATGCGCCTGCCTTTTGATTAAACTGTTTGATAATCTGAATTATGAAATTGTTGTAATTTTACTACTATCTCTTTAAGATTGATGTTATGTAAAGGGAAACTGCTATTTAACCGGCAAAATTATTTAGCATTTTAACTTGCACTGAATTATTTTTTATTTAAATGATTTGTTATGTGTTTCTCATTCTTAAAAAGAGATAAATGGGTCTTTAACTATCTTTTTAATATATATTAAATGTTTGTTACTTAATGTATTTGTAAAGGTTTCTTTTTGTAAACCATATACAATAAAAATGTTTTAAAAAAAAGGTTTGAAAAGGGAATCATAGGCTCTCTCAGACTGAACCACCAGGAGGCCATCTTTGTTGGAGGTGAAGTTGGCAGCCTTCTGCCTTTACTTGGGGGTGCTGCCCTCCTCAGAGGATGAAGATGGACCAGACATGCCCCAACCCCGAGGCGGGTATGGCTTTCCTTGGACCTGGGTAGATGCTGTGGAGCTGTCGTGGTGTTGGCAGAGAGAGGTGGAAGTCCCAAATATAGAAGAAGTGGTCACAGGCCCAACACAGGAGTACAGGCAATGGTAGGACAGCTGGCACTCAGAGACAGTGCTGATTGCAAGCAGGGACTCACACTAAATCAGGCATCAGCAGATCAGGAATGAGTGAGGCCCGAGGAGGCAAAATCAGCAGCCCACTTACACGAGGAACAACAGTGTGTGTCTCCCATCCATAGCATTCGATAACAGAATAAAGGCCCTTAATGTGTAAGTACATCCCATGAACAAGACACTGCGCACCTACACAATGCACCTATGCAGCTCACAAAAATGACGGTGTAATATTAGGCACACAACATGCATCACTGGTCGTGTGCTCGAAAGTACGAAGACGGATGAACATGGTATACATGTATTTTGGGGTCTTGCACAGTTCTCTATTTGGGGGTTGCCTCTGTGCATACATGTATGTATTGTCCATTGTGAGGCCTTTGCTGTGTCACGTATGCAATTTCTAAGTTATGCGGTGCCTCTGTGTGTTGCTTACCGCTTTGTTCACCTTTAGGAAGCTTTCTTGGTATCATGTATGTAATCTTTGAGTTTAGGGGTGCCTCAGTGTATCGCATACCCTATATTTGTGCTATTGGGGTACAATGTAGCTTTCCTGGACCACAAATATATGTTGCTAATCACATAGACTGTTCCCTTCCTCATATTGCCCAGAACTATATATTGGTGTACCTCCCATGTATCCTTTATATCAGAAACATGATTGGAAAGGCCCCAAGAGGGAAAGGGAGTAGACAGGCTCGGGGACATGGTTAGGACACATCTGCCCCAGCCCATGGAAGAAGTGGGGCACCTCAGCCCATAGGTGACCCGGCACCTGCATGTCAATGTGGTCACAGCCAGTCAGATAAAATGCCACCACCTAGGTCCCCTCCGGCCAAGAAGGTACACCCTGCGGATCAGGAAGAGGCTTCAACCAAAGACACAGCACAGGAGATGGGTCCACCGAGGAACAGGCGGTTGACGGATGAGGACCTCCAAATCTTCACTGACTACCTAATCACTCATTATAGTGAGATGTGCCAGTATGGGGGGAGCACCCGTACACCCTCACAATGGATGGTGCATTGGCAGTGGGTCACAGACCAGATCAATACCGTAGGTGTAGAGATGCACACTGCTGAACAGGTTCAGAACCAGTGGAATGATCTCACTTGTAGGACCAAGCACAAACTCAGTGTCAACCTGGCCTTGGCACTGGCCACTGGAAGGGGGCCACCAGAGGATGAGCAGCTGACACTGCATGAAGAGGCCATGGGTCAATTCATCATCCTTGATCAGGTGCAAGGTGTGGGAGGCCTGGAGAACTATGAGGACACATCTAGTGAGTGGCATTCCTTGTGCATCGTATGCTTCGCCAGTCTTGTATGACCCACCAAATATGTGAAGTGGTACATCTGGCTGCAGTTGTATCATGTTGTTCCTTGGGGAATGCGTGTTTGCTCAGGCTTAGACTCATGTCACATGGCCTTCATTCTCTGAGTATCCTGTGTGGAGGAAATGTGACAGTACACTTTACTGTCTGCTGCGTTACACAGCAGTGACAGTACAGGCAGGAAGGGTATCAATGTCAAGGACATGTGCAAACTGCCGGACCCCATGACATGCTCCCCTGACAGATACACATCACCCACAGGGTACCCATCTGTGCCATGGGCAATTAATAACACACCTACATGTATTGTTGGATGCTACATTCTTGCGGCCTGTCACATTGCATTGATCAACAGGTATATGTGATGGATGTTGACCAATTTCATCATTTGATGCTACCTTGATGCTACCTTGCATGTTTAAATTGTCACCTGCTCCCATGGGATGCCTTGTCATGATGCATATCAGTGTTGTCTGTATTGTGGTGGGACCAGACTGTCGGTGCATCAGTGCCCACAGTCCACTGCCCTGAGTAGCAGGTGTGATGCTGATGCAATTACACATGTATGATATAAGGGCTTACACTATACTATACTTGGTGAACAATAGCTCATTGTGGGTCATCAGGCAGAGGTTCCCATTCTTTCAATTTGAAATTAATATGTCCGTAGCCATTCCATGTGAACAGTAACAGGCTTAGTTAATGCCAATGAGTGTGCCTGTCTGCATACCATTTCATGTATGTGCTTGGTAGTAGTTCAAACATGTTTATCCACTTCAAATCAGAAGCACCTGTCTAACATGAAAGGCCTGTGTATGTACATCAGTTGATACATGACAGGCACATTCCTTGTCACTTTTTTGTGCTGTACCCACTCACGGACATTGCTTGGCATGATGTTCACAGACAGGGACTTATTCTCAAACAATAACACCTATCCTGAAGGCATTACTGTAGGGAATGATTTATGTACCTACATGATACTATGGGGCCTTTTAGGACCTTCATAAGCACGTCTGACAAAGATGGCTCAGAATAAGTCATATGGGCTCTGCATCTGCACAGAGACAGCCTCCTCAGCATCATGGATGGGGCGTGACAAAAAGAGAAGGGACATGCTTCTACTGACAGTGCTGGCATCTGCTTCTCTGCTAAGTGCTGGCCTGCAACCAGTGACTCCCATGTAGTGGCAGTGTAGCAAACGTATGTGTTACAGTGGAGTATTGCATTTGAGGAGAACTCTGTGATTGATGCATGCCATAGATATTGTTTACAATATGGCCGACTTGGGGAAGAAACATATGTCAACTTTCCCACTTCATTAGTTAAGTCACTATTGGAATAGGGCTGGTGCAAGGGGATACCAAGTTGTGCGGCCACACATGGTAAGGACAAAAATGGTGCTCAACATACACCCATGATAGCAGTTTGCATTGGATGAGATGACAGTGGCCGTTCCCTGACAGTGTTATACAAAATGACACTTGGTCACTCACTCATGGCCAGTCATCGACTGATGCTTCATATGACAATGTCATATGAATGGCACTGTCATCACACACAATGTCAATTTACAATGCATATTCCTGACTTCTGCTAGGCATACAGCTGGGGTCTCACGCTGAGGTGGAGCTACACAGAGGGTGCCTGGAGACCTGGTGTTGACATTGATGTGATACAGCATATGGTAACAGCCATATGTGTGGTCACTTTGCTGTCAAACACAGAGAGCCCACACGCTGAGGGGTATGTGATTTTGACAGCACAAACATCTTAGCTGCACACATATCACTTTGTTCACTGTACATGGACTACACTCCACACAACAATGCAATGGGCCATGCTGTCCTGTATCAGAGTGCATGAGTGCATTAAGGTGACAGATGTCCATGTTGGAAATAGATAAATAAATATAATACATACATGCGACAGTGGTTGAGATTTTGGGTGGGTAGAGTGGATGTCAATGGTGAGGGAGTGCATTTATGCAATGCCCCAATGCAGCCAAGGGAGTCATTTTCAATTGGTATGACAGTTTACCATCTCAGACATGCAGCATATGTAGTGATGGTGCAAAATGGTTGAACAGTATACATGTGTGTATTGACTGGACATGGTTGTCCACTTCTCATTTGAAATCTTGTAATTTATTATGTGTTGATGGTGGTAGTATCTGTGGACTTGGGTAGCTGACTGAGGCCATGTGATGGCCTTCAGCATGACAATGCACCATGTGTATTACTGTTATAGATATTGTCTAGAGGGGATACATCTATTTTTGTGGTTTGTTTGTTTATTTGGTAATCTGCACCAAACCCTCAGGTAGCTGGGTACAGCAGTTACAAGAATACTTAAAACTTAGTTACAACATGTAAATAGGTACAAAGATATGATATGGGAATACAGAGGGTGAACTAATACAAGATAAATACAGGAGTAGAGTCAACAAAGTGATACATTTAGATAATAGAGTCGTCGAGAGGTCAGGTACACAGATAGGTACAGCAGGGCAAGCAAGTATTAGTTGTCATTAGCTCGGAACCAGTTTAACAAATTGCGTCTAAATCTAGAGTGTGGTATTCTATTATTGTGGTAAAATGGTGTTAGGTGTCACTGTAGTAATCCACTAGTGTCTTCCCTATCAATAATGATAACGCTCCCCTCAGAACATACACTAATGTCTGTATTACTTCCTGGGGCCTCATAAACTAAAAGTTCCTGTACTTATTACACTTGTATTTTGGCAGTGTCACTGCCTATCCCCAGCAACTTAGATATGATGCTGGGCTACAGACTTGATGACAGATCTGTTCAGCTGTAAACATGCAAACATGAAATAATGCACACTTGCTAACTTTCTAGTTACAGAGCCCACAATAGATCATTCTCATGAAAGCATTTACCATTATGCACTTGAAAAAAGATGACCCAAATGCGATAGAAATGTATCAGAAAACGTAGTGATTTTTGTAATGTGTCTTTATCTTGACAGATAACTTACCAATGATCCACTGTAACAGTTATATATGGAAACATTTGTCAGTGTGAATGTCGAGAAAGAAGAAGAAAAAATAAACAATTTCAAAAGGCACAACTCAATAAAAGAATGAACTGTAGTCAGCTCAACCTCAACTTTGAATTGCGGGACTTGGCAGAAGTTACACTTAATAAAAACCTGTAATGTCCGAACTGCAATCACTTTTGACATTGAAACATTACACATTAAATGAGGTTCCCTTGGCTAACAATGAAAATGCAAAATTCAGGCATGACCTCACTTATTGAATGGTATATTCACATTGAATTCTGTCAAGATCCTTGCTCTGCTATCTCTGGAACACCGCTCTGTGTTGGTTTCGCAGCCAAAAGCAGTGTCGCAACCTCCACACACTACGTCAGCCCACAGGAATGAGACAATTTATATGCCAGGATAACTGCTTCCCAGTCGAATGCCCTTCTCCTCCTGCCACTATCCAGGAAGTTTCTGAAGCTCTGCTCTGCCATTCTGAACCCACACCCCCGTCTCCCTTCCTTTTAACAGCTACGTCTGTCTACTTCTGTCATTCAACAGGACCTGCCCCTCTGTGAACATGCCCACATCATCCGAGCTGCCACAGTAATTTTCCCTTCAAGACAATAGCCTCGCAAACATTTCTGAAATAACTGCTTCCTGCGCATACAATGGCGCTTTTTCCAACAGTGCATATTTCAGCCTCGCAATGTGTGCTATGCTAATAGAAATTACACAGCCAGTAAAATGTATTTGCACATTTTATTTCTGTTGTAGAAAAGCAACCACATTCAGTTAATCTAATCTGAGTCCATTTTGCAATGATTTGCTAATGAGAGGTTACCAGTTATGGGGATGGGGTTGTTAATTGATTAGTTCATGTTAGCATATATGTACATAGTGCAAACCGGACAGATGATCTGTTTACCCTGAAGTAGACCATTTTGAAATATGTGCCAGTGCCAGAATGTGTGCATTTCATTACGATGTGCACTGCCCATTCATGATATTTGTAATTTCTACATAAACCCCCTACCACTATTTATTGCTTCCTCTGTGTTCCTACATATCCGTCCTTTTTCTACTTCTGAGCTCCCCCGGGTCGTCACTGCAGGAGAAAACAAACACACCCTTTAAAATGTATGTGCTGCTCCCAATGGAATTATTTCCTTCCCCATTGTCAGCAAAACCAGGTTCAACATCTTCATCTTAATAGTGAGAACAATTAGCAACCCCACCATCAGTATCATCAGAACTGCCAAGATCACCAAACCTCTCTCAACCCATGTCCCCCATTGAATGTATTCCCCTCCATCAAACCTAGACTGTTCAAAGTAATGTTATTTCTCTTCAGATTCATCCTAATTGTATGCACCTTATTATGATTCAACAAAAACTCCACATCTGGATCAATGGGAAATGTATGTTTTGGGAAATAAATTGATATTCTCTACCTTCCGCTCCCATAGATAACCATCAACATGAAACAGAGTCAACCCACCCACTGATGCAAACGTATCCTTAGGGACAGACATGTAAAACACACTATGTTTCATGGATGTACTCATCAACCTTTTATCCTTAATTAACTTAGTGTGGGCCAGTTCCTCAAACCAGGTATTGCTAATGACCACTCCACATCCCCCAGATACCCAAGGATCCGATTTCCACCCACAAACAGCATCTGTTGCATCAGGAACAACTGGCTTGCCCAGACATATACAATTCTTCTCTTTGAATTTCACATATGTATCCAAATTTGGAATCAGGTAAACATCAGGTTCCCATGATTGAAATGCTATCATGTGGTAGTATCTGTGGACTTGGATAGCTGTCTGATGCAATGTGATGGCCTTCAGCATTACAATGTCCTATGTGTAGTATTGTTCCCTGGGTTGAGTGCTGACGTGACAGTTGCATGGATCATCAGTCAATGTGTATACCACTTTTGTATGTCAATAAGTCCACTGATGGCATGGACAGGACGTGTGATGGGAGGGTGTGGTGAAGCATGTCAGTAAAAGACATACATCGGTGTCTTACAGCTCATAGTGTGGGAAGTCACGATGTCAGTTGCTTGCGTGTCCTGCCATTTTATGTCTGTCTGAACTTTGATGCACATGGGCATTTTTGTCAGGAGGCACATGCTTCAAAATGTCTTTCTCTGTCCATGTGCAGGTGAGGATGCACCGTATGCAGGGGAGGAGGAGGAGGAAGAAGAGGCAGTGGTATGTTGGACCACCAGCGGAGGGCGTGGTGTCATTCACCATGAAAACCCACTGGTGCTACAGAAGATAATCAGTCATGCTGAGGCTTCTTCAGACTCTTCTGACTCAGCTGATTTGAACGTAGAACGATATGTGTTTACCTCATAGAAGGAGAAGGTGGGTTCCCCAATGGGCAGATCAGATGGGGGCATTGAGTCTTTGGCTGTGCAGCTGAGGCCAGACAGTGGTGGGCCCTATGTATGGGGTGGTTACGGCTGCAAGGCCACCATCCCATGAGTTAGTATCAGGTTTTTGGGCTGATGTACAATGGAGGGTTGCAGACCTGCAGCCAATAACAGGTGCACTGCAGCAATGGTCATGGTCCTTTGCATCAGCCCAGTGTGGGACGCGCACATGTGGTGGACATGGGCAGGTTGGTGAGACAGCATGGGAGCAGCAAATGTTGCATGCCACCATCTGACATGGCAATGAGTTTGACAGAATTTCAGAGGGCATTGCATAAAATGGCCGGGAACATAACCCACCTGCGGGCCGGGAAGCACAGCCACTCCCACATCATGGGCCGACGGGCTGATCTGAGGTGTCTGCAGGAGTTCCTGCATGCAGATGCTTGGGCACATACAGAGGCCTTGAGGGATGAGATGGAGGTCATGATGAACTCTCTGCCACAAGAATACATCTCCCTGAGCAGATGGCTGCCTTGAGGCCGACACTGTCCCAGCAACTTGATGCATCATGCGTGAGTGCACATACAAACTCTGTAGTCATTTGTGAGGAAGCTCATCAAGACCTCACTGCCATTGGTGTGCTGGTGCATGCATCCGTATCATGGCTGGCCATGGCCAATGAAGACCAGCTCTTGGCACTGTGTGGATTAGATCCACCACCACAACCACCAGCAGTCAACCACAGGATGGCGGGGGCAGCACACCCTCACCTCCTGAACACCATTGCCTTGATGTCCATGAGTCCATGGAAGGAATTTGTTTTAATTTACCTTTGTTGTTTCCACTCGTGTGGATATTGACATGCACATCCCCCCCTGCCCCATACAGGGTGGACTTCATTTTCCCCCAGTCCAGGATGGACATTTTCTTTTTTTATTTTATAGGGCAGGTGTGATCTGATTTTTTGTTTTTACCCCTCGGACGGACCCTTGTTTCTTATTTTTTATTACCTCTGTACAGGATGAAGGTATGTGTTGTTTTTTTGCCCATTCCAAGATGAGCTCATTTTTGTTTATTTCTGCCCTCCTCGAGAGATGTGATGTTGTAGTAGTGGACATGCAGGGATGCACAGTGTTTTCAAATGCCATGGTTGCCTTGATGAAAATAGCATGACTTGTGCAGGTAATAGTTGATGAAATAATGACACATATCTGGTGTATGCATACATAGTGACTATGGCTGGTGAAGTACAATGTCCCATGTTGTTGCAGTGGTCCTGATTCATCCGGTGTCTGCACTCCATGTGAGGGCCACCCTGCACCCTTTCAAGTCCCTGGTCCCCATGCCCTCTGCCAGGCACTGACCCTCCTTTCACACATTTGGAGTTACATTTTCTGGTGGAGATGATGAGGGAATCACACCAGGTCAGCTCTCTCATCAGGTGAAGATGTGCGATTTGTCTTGTGTTATGTCTTTATTATTGGTCAACACAGTCTTTTCATGCATTCCACATATTTAGTAGTTGGGGATGTAATCAGTGAGTCACAGTAAATGTCACTGCAGATGTGTGTGTCCACATGCGTGTATGTGCACTTCCATTTTGATGGGTGTGCATTGTTTTGGAGGATAGAGTTATACAATTGGCAAATACAATGGAAGGGGTTGTGCAGCACTTATCACACTTGAGCCAATGGCAGCATGCATTCTAGATGTGCATTCTAATTGACAACATGGATTCTCTGTGTATCTGTACTCTGTGTATTTTGGTTCTCAAGCACTTACCTCACTTACCAAGTTGATGTCTCCTTACTGACACCCTTGTACTGACCCTGTCCCGTATTTATTACAGGGCCCTGCAGGTGTACTCCCTGTCCACAGTACTCTTTGACCTGTTCCACTGCCCACTCCACCCCTTTATTGGCTCACATGACCTTCCCTGCTAGTATTTCACATGTAGCACACAAGTCCATTGTCAGATCTTTACATCCTCGGCTGCTCTGCCTCATGGGGTTTCCCTTGGTGACACAGTTATAGGCATTTATTTACTTTCCCTCCACAGGACAGGTTCGCCATACTTACTGAATGTTGGGTTGTACAGATATGTGCATGTGCACCCCTGATGGACTGCTCCTGTGTTCCCCAATCAGGTCACTTTTTGTTCTTTGCTCATTTCTGTATGTTCTCTCCACCTGGAGTATTGCATTATTGTTTTCACATTACTTGTATATCTAATCAAGCACTGTGAGTGACTGCATGGTGTGTGTGTACATTGTGGGCCCATGCATGTGGTACATTATCCATTTACCCCAGCAACCTCATCGGTTGTCCCTCCTATAGTTGTTGCCAGGGTACCTTGGAATCCATGCACACTTACTGCACTGTCTCACACTGGGAGTGTGGTCTGCTGGAGGGTGAGTGAACAGTTGCATTTTGTCCAGAAGTCCATTTACAGTGGTGTTCAACAGGGATGGTTGGTGTTTAATGCAGGGTATGGGTATGTGGTTGTGGACAATTGTTTGCGGGGATGTTGTGGACATTGGTCTCTTTCTGATTTGCATGCCATGGTGGGTTGTACATGTTTCTTTGATTGGAAACTGCTGATTAAAGTTTCACAGGTGGGCTTTCTTTGCCAGTCTGCCCTTCTCCATCACCCACTTTTGTCCTTTATCATTTATTGGCCTTATAGGCTCTCTGACCAGGCTTATTTTTTACAAGTGTTCCTGTCTCTGTCTTCCTCTCTTGACCACCTTCTCTCTGCCCTCACACACTTTGATGTCAGACATATCTATCCTCATCTCCCCACCAGCCAGTCTCCGCCTTGCACCGCTTTTCCCCTATCCATATCTCTCTCTCCACTCCACTGCTATGCATTCATCACTGTGTCCTTCTCCCTCTTGCCCTCTTTCATCCTTTTCATCAGCTAGCACACTTGTACTTCCACTCCTGGGACATCACCTTCTCACGTGGTTTCCTTTTTATACCCTGCATCCATTGTTGACCCAAAGGTACACATGAGAACTGACAGAGAGTGTTGTAAGGGAAGCATGGTATCAAAAGCAAGACAGACACAGGATATATGTTTGGAAAACCTTTACTGTTCTCCAAAAAAGTGTTTGGAAGAATGCCTATCTTGCCCTATGTCTAGGATGGGAGCACGCTCGACCAATAAATAATAAATAACACAGTCCTAGTGGAGTCTGTCAAAACAAGATGGCCTATACTAACAAAACCTAATGCCAGCCCTTACTCTAATGTAACAAAATGTGTATGCAAAAGGAATAATGTGTACAACTATAAAGAATCAATGAGTCTGAATCAGCTCTCCTCCCCATGTTGAACAACATGGGGAAAGGTGGCCTCGGTAAACAGGATGAAAATCTCTGGCTCAGTTTCTTCAAAATGAAAGGCAGTTCAAAACGTGGATCGAGGCCTGCTTTGCCTTCGACCCTAAAGTCTTTCTTTCCAGCTTCAATATATAGTTCCACAAAAGATTCACACTGGTCTCCCTCAGTCAGGCTTCAGACTATCTCAGAACACAAAGTTCTGGTAGATCTCCCTCTGTCGTGCTCGGACTATTTATAGCACAAAAGTTCACATTGGTCTACCTCTGTCAGGCTCAGACCTCAAAATGAAATTCACCTAGTTCCTCTTCTGTCGGGCTCAGACCTCATCAAACAATGTTCAACAAGACTTGCAAGAGGGCTACCTTCCCCAACCTTATTACACTTCAGGTCTCCCTCAATCGGCTCAGACCTCTTTTAGATGTCGAAGACTTTCGAATGTGCGTGGCCTGCTTTACAGAACTTCGCAGGACAACTTTGAATACCAGTTCATTTGTTTTCTTGTTACAAACAATGCACCTTTCACTGAGTCTTTTGAGTGGGCTACTTCCTTTCCCCGGACCACTCTGTTACTCAGTACCACTGATTTCACAGGTCTGCCACTCCAATCTTTAACACACACTGGTATCTCAGGTCTCTTGCCAACTCACCAGCTGTGTGCATTTCTTTCTTGGTTTTCTCCAGGGGTCCCCCTCAGTTGGACCTGGACCCCCTCTTAATGTCTGAGGTGGGTCTCTCTCAGTCATGCTCAGACCCCCTCCAAAAGAAACAGATGGGTCTCCCTCTGTCAGGCTCAGACCCCCTCCTAAGGTCACAGATGGGTCTGCCCCAGTGGGGGTCAGACCCAATTCAAAGTTCACAGATGGGTCTCCCTTAGTCAAGCTCTGACCGATCTCAAAGTTAAAAAAATAAACGTGTTTGGATTTTCTAGTCTGTGAATTCTTCATTTGGATTTTTCTCCCACTTAGCTAGCTCTTCATTTTGGCACTTCGGTGGTTTTGGGAGCTGCAGGAGATTATGGGGATTCTCGTTGAGGTCAGGTCCTGGGCTTGCCTGTTTTGCCCAGGGGATTAGCTCTTGTGTGGGCACCGTAGGGTATTCAAGCTCCCCCTGTGTTGGCTTACTGGAGGGGCAGTTCCCTTTCCATCCCACGGCCTCCCCTGTACTCACAGGCACAGCAATCAGGCACTCCTTCTTCCTCTAGGCCTTCCAGGGTCTCTCCAGGTCGGGTTTTCTCCCTTTGGCTTCCGTGCACCATCCAGCATGCCCAGCTTGCTCTGCCTTTTATAGTGAGGGGGAGGCTTAATAGGCCTCTGGAGAAATTGATTGTCAAGGGAGGACTAACCTTGCCCGTCTTTGTTAAGGGGACAGTCTGTTGTTAAAAGCGAAGAGTCTCTCTTCTGTGTCTGCGTGTGTTTCTTCTCAGTCACCTTCATTCTCAGTCACCTTCATTCTCTCAACCCCTCTCTTTTTCGTCTCAGTGCTTGTATAGAAAAGGGGGCAGGGGGTTGGGAAGTCATACTGTTTTCTGGTAATTATGGGAAAATTGGGTTTAACATATCCTATGTAGACTGAGGGGGTGTCAGGTAGGGGTGTGTCAGAAAAGAGGGAATACAGCATCACTCCTGAGGGCTTTCCTGCCGCAGTCCCAGAGGACCACCTATCCAGGTTATCCTCCCGCACTGGTCCACCCACAGGGTTTGGTTCCAAAGGCGGTGGCCATGCCCTGGCGCCTGAAAAAAGATCCTTGGGGTCTATCCATGAGAACACCCTCGGGTTTCTCACAGTGTGCAGAATGTGTATGCAATCAATGTCCCCACTTGGGCCTGCAACCCCAGGGCTCAGTGTCACCTGTTTCTATGGTGCATGTTATGCTGTGCTTGTAATCTGTTTGCTATGCTGCCAGTGATCTCACTGTTGGTCAGTTTTTCTGTTGTGATGTTGATGGTTGCTCAGGCTTGAGAGTTTGTACTTCCAGATGTTGACACTGGGTAGTCCACGCCTATTTCCTTATTCCATTCAGGAGTTTTCATGGCTGTCCAGTATCTTTACATTGATGCAATGCATGTCTTTGTGAGTTCGAAATGTTATTTAGGGGGGATGCAGTGGAATGCGAGCTAGGTGGGTGCCTTGTTCAGGTAAGTCAAGGGCACTCAGGGTGGCACTTATGGTGTCCTTGGTGGCAGGGAGTCTGGCACTGTGTGGGCCTATTATTCTTTTGCTTGTACTGAGGTGCTTGTACTGAGGTGAGCAGTTCCACTTTTGTGGGTGCATGTGACACATGGTGATGGTAGGCTGGAGTGTCTATGAATGCTGTTTTATCAAGACAATCAGGTTGGCACTGGATGCGGGGTGATTGTTGTGAGGGAGGCTGTCTTTGCAGGGTGTTTATTGGTGAGGTGTCATGAGGGTGTAAGATCTGACTGTATGTGTGCTGGGACACATGGTGATGGTAGTGATGGGGAGTATCTCCTTGCAGTTTTTGCATGTGTCTTGCCTGCCGCGTAGCATCCCATTCAAATAGCTTTTCTGGTAATGTCTACCCACGCAGGCAATCCACTCTTGGTCCTTCTGTCCCTTCTGGGGGTGCTGTCCAGAGACAAATCCACAGGCAGCACAGCATTGATGGCCATTTGGGGGATCCAATGTTCACCACAGATACCAGGCACACTGCATTGGCCAGGTGTTGTTGTTTGCCAAGGTGAACATGTACCATGCACAGTACAACAGCAGATATTGTGCAGCCTGGCGACAGCTGCTCAGTTCGTCTCAACTCTCCTTTCATGTCCAAGCACATTGGTTCCTGGTCAATCCAGCCCCTGTGATGTATGCCTTCCCTTCCTCTTGCCTGTTGCCTAGACCCTTTTGTGTGACAGAGTCCTTTGCATCTGTTTCTCATTCCTTTCTCATGTCTGCTTGTCTGCTTGTCTCTTCCATGGCAGTTGCCCCTGTGCCCTTCTTTCCTGTCTGATTAATGCCTATGTAAACAGCTGCCTTCTGCTAGATCCTGTCTTCAATACAATTGCTGATATGTCTGCATCCCATCATCTGGGCCTTTAAATTATTAAATACATTTTCGGCTCCCATGCCAGTGTTTGGTGCACTGTCCTTCTGCTATGTTAATCAGGGGATGCCATATCGTGGCATGGGAGTATTCCAAGGAGATGCTGGCTTTCCAACCTTTCAGTGAACTCTTTTGAAAGTCTGCTCAGTGTCATACTCACTGTGGCCAGATCAGAGTGTTCACAATGTCCCATCACCGTGACAAAAGGTAAGTGGTATCGGGTCCTTCCGTGCACTGCACTCTGAGGGGGCAGTGTAGATGTGGTTGGGTAACGTGTCATTGTGTTGGGTGTTTTCATTGCATTGGCATGAGATGGGTGGATCTGGCTGCATGGGTGCACATGGGGATGAGTGACTGGTGAGTTATTTGCAATTGTTGTATGGCACTCAGGGGGGACATAATGCTAAGTAATTGGGTGCATGGATGTGTTGCCTGCCCTAACCTAGTGTTTTTTTGCTCTACAACGGCATTCTGCTGAGGGTAGATGGTTCCTGAGATCGAAGAGTGCTGTTTTATGCATGTACAGAACTCATCCTCAGAGTTGGGTGGTTTGGAGACCTGCAGGGGGGGACATCCATGCATTCCAGGGTACAGCTGGCGCAGTCTCACAAGGGAAAAGGTGTGAGGTGAGATGGGTGAGATGTGCATCTTTTGCAGTGCACTTGCATTTCTGAAAGTCTGCATGAGTATTTTGATGTGAATGTGTATTCTGAGCATACCTGTCAGGGAATGGGTTGGCCACTTGACCTGTATATTGTTGTGGAACACGCATAGTGGTTCCAGGGCCCTCCTTACATATGTAAATTGACAATTTTCATGTTGTACTATGCCTTGAACTTGTGTTCTTGTGTGTGTAGTTTGGGGGCTATGTGCAGAATAGTGGTTGGTGTCCATGTGACGGTGGTCAGGGACTGCTTTGCTTGTGTTCTATGCTTTTGTGTGGACTACATGGACACTGTTGGTTACAGTTGCTAAGACTGTGTTGGTGATTTGTGCACAGTCCTATGGATTAGGGACGTTTCGGCCAGTTTTACCCATGAAAATTGGCAAATACTTACAATGAAATGAACATATGGAGTTAAAATACTGCCAAAAAAAAATATGCAAATGTCATGTGGAATCTTGCACCCCTGCTTTCACCCTCACAGCAACATGGATATGTTTGGCCCACTGGTGCATGTAATACCACAGGTGGGCAATACTATTTTAACTGCATGATTGGAAGTAGTAGACATGTTTCTTTTGATGTGCACGTATGACTTGGTGCAAAGGAATATATATGACCAATACAAATACAGTTTTTATGTTGAAACATATTTTTTTCACTTATGAATTACTCTCATTATGAATTGGACTTACATTTTTACTCCTCAAAAAATCATTCTGCTCCCAACTTTAATGAACAGTGAATGAAATACTCCTATTTACAAATATTATTGGGAGCACTGTGTGTGCATGTTATTTCATGTGTAATGGAGGCACACAATTTGCCTCTCCCAGACACACATTCTTAGGGTGTTCTTATGGGCATGGAGAATAGGCCCCAATTCATCATTGAATGGCATCTGAGATGTGGCCTCACTGTGTGTGTTCCACAGGAGCAGGTTTTTTAGGTGAAGTATGTTTGCACCGGCTGGGTGCGTGCAGCCTCTCCACGTGCCCTTTGGCCAGCCTGTGGCCGAGGGTGGTGTCCCACCTGGATTTCCACTGGTACGCCATACCGTGTGGCAACATAGTGCAGTAAACATGTTGCCACTATGATTTTACTACTGCTAGGGCAAATAGCAAAACCCCACCCCTAGAGTGGTCAAGGGAGCAGAAACGTGACTTGAGCACCCCAAATGTGCACTCCACTTTGGCTCTATTGGCTACATGTGCTGAATTGTATGTTAACTCAGTTGGTGTGGCAGGATTGCGGTATGGAGTCATCATGAACAGTGATAGTGCGTAGACACAGTCCCTTTAATTTATACATGGCTATTATTGGCATTTATTGTCATGGTCTGTTGTTCAGTGTGCCACATGCATGCATATGCATGACAGTTCATACTCACTGATCAGCCAGGTGTTGTCATATTTTCCAAATGCCAGGGCCCAGTGGAGTGGTGACTGGCGGTACATGTAGCTATCATGTGTGCTGCCAGGGAAATTGGCTTACACTTCCATGATCAGTCCATTAGCATCACAGACTATTTGCACATTAATGGAATGCCAGTGCTTGCGACTGCGGTATATGTGCTTCGTCAGTCGGGGGATTGTAGCGCAACACATGTACAGTCAATTGCACCTAGTACACGTGGTAAGTGTGCTACTATGTACATTTCCTGGTACTCTGTCTGCCTTTCCACCAGTCTTGTGGGCATATATATGTGCCTGCACACACATGCATGTGCTGTTATGCAGGCCAATACCTGGTGGAGACAGTGGGATTGTGTGGCCTGAGATATCCCACCAACTATGGCCGTGGTTTGCTGGAAGGGAAATGGAAGGCAGTCAGCACTTTTTCAAGGAGGGCTAAGGGCCAGCAAGCAGATTGTAGGTGATGCTAGGTCATGTTCCAACTCCCTGTCAAGGTCTAGGATTAAAGGGGGGGAACCGGTACCTAGAATATACCTGGTCATCAGGCATCCCCATCCCTCAGCACACCCACATTTTCCCTTGTTCCTCCTCATTCTTCATGTTGCGCCTCTGATTTCGGTCTCTGTGTAGGCCTGTCCCACACACTGGAAGGAGTCTCGAGCAAGGCGCTCAACCACTCACAAAGACGTGCCTAGCCTGTGTGAACTTCCTGCAAGTCCCGGAAAAGTCCCATAAAGTCGATTCCATTAATCGACAAACAGGGTTTTGTGGGCAAAATGGCCAGCAAAGTACTGATTTTCACTGCAAATGAACCAGGCCCTTTGAGATTAGGCAGGGGGATGAGGGTGGGGCAGGGAATTCACTTTCATTGCTCTCTCTCCATTTGTCAAATCCTGCGAAATCCCCAAGAATACATCAAATACTATTAAAGTAAGAGTAATATTTTTGCACCTTCTTTTTCACCTCTTTTTGCCCACTGGGATTGGGAAATGAGACCCTAATGGTCCGATTCATGGAATTTTCTTCGCGGTTCGAAGTAACTTTGCACTGCTGAAAAGTGACTTTGTACTGCCAACACAAAACCTGATTCATGTAACTGTGAAACGTGTATTTTTGCACTGCAATGTCTGTACAAAGTCAGTGCAAGGTCATTTTTGAAGTACAAAATGACTTTGCACAGACTTTGCACTGCGAAAATGCACTTTGCACATTTCCATGAATCAGGGTTTGTGTCATCAGTGCAAAGTCACTTTTCAGCAGCGCAAAATCACTTTAAACCGTCCAAAAAGGTTCATAAATCAGGCCCTAAGTGCGTGATTTACAAAGTGCTTTTCAATGGGATTTTCCAATTGAACCGGTTGTGACAGGTCTTGGGAGATGCTAAAACACAACACAAGTAGCCCTAAATATCAAAAACACATACATTCAATAAATTTGAACAAAAATAAAACATGATTAAATCGATAAACACATAAATCAGGTATATAATTGCAGCTTAAATTGCTAGAAAGCATAACATAGAAATACAAGAAAATGGAGCCTACAATTGGCACAGTTCAAGTAGTGAATAAAGGTGATGCACAGCAATGTATCAATGCATACAATTGTCAAAGGGTTTAACAAATATTGCGAGTTCAGTGACTTGGTTAAGTTACAGAGACAAATGATCTCGACATGTTTCAGTTCGTAGGTGTCTTGAATACAGAACGTTCTTCAGGAGAAAAAGATTCACTTCAAATTCCTATACAGTGAACAGCTGGACTACAGAAAAAAATAAGGAAGACCTGTCAGATTTAAAAGATAAAGGAGACTGTGTCAGCTGACAATGCATAATTTGTCTCAGGGGTTCAAAAAATTTAACAATTGAACCATACTCCAAGGTTAAAATGTACATGGAATGGTTCTTGTGGGGGCGTACACCTCGTAAAGTAGATTGTAGAAGGATGTCTAATAATCTGTGGTTGCATTTCTGCAAGAAAAGAAAAAAATGGCTTTTCAGTCGCTCATGGTGCTCTTAAAATCTCTCAGATATGGCAAATAAAATAAAATAGGCAGTGGACATAAAGTCTATAGAGTCAGACTATAGACCCATCTGTAGGCTTGGCGGGGTCAAGATATATAATAGTGGTAGGTCCCTTCAGAATGAGATGAATCACCCCCTTAGGTAAAGCAGGAAAGATGATGGTAATTACTCAGTAGATTACCACTAGTGAAGTTGTAGTGGAAGTATCAGTTTCCTAAAGGTCAAAAAGTGTGTGTTCATAATGAGTGACCACTCTTAATCATAAATCAGTCGATCCGTATGAATAAACAGGTTAGGACCAACCAATTAATATAATTTACCTGACGTGGATAGTGTGCCGGATCCGGGGACAGAGGTCTGGAGAGCTGGGCCACGCAGTGCTCAGGCACTGTTTAATATTTACTCTGGCAGGTTCTATCTTGTCACAGAAATGACATGGTTGGAAGAAGAATGAAAGGCTTGTGTTAGGCAGAATCTTGTGCAGTGCCCTTAGGGACCATTACACACAATTAAGACTACAAGTGGTAATACAAGTTCACCTTTGGTACAAGCCTGTACTACACTGTTAAAGTGGTAACAGTAGTGGAGCAGCCAGACTTATCTCAAGAGTATGCAGAAGTAGAGATCACACAAAGGACCACAATTACTGTGGCTCAAGCAAACACTGACTCAAGGTTTCAGATAAAAAATATAAGTAGATTTATTTAAAACCATCTGTTGATAAAACACTTCACTTCTATAAATTTAAAAACCACACGTAAAATACACTACACACAACTCCTTCCACTTGTTCCAGCAAATTCAAGGTAAGTACATTAGGATTTGACAGGCCGGTGTTGCGATATTAACGCGTATCCATGGATAGAAATGCTCACAAAGTTAAAACACACTTTGTACTTTAGAATTTCAAACAAGGGAAAAGGGGATAAATCACAGGCAATACTTTTGTTTAGGCAAGGGAATCGGAGGACTTGTTCAAAGATACAGATTCAAGTCAATAGGCATGTGCCACTGTCAATGGAGCAGATGCTCAGTTGCTGAGGATCACACGTTGAACAGTTTGAGATTCGAGATGTAAAAAGTACTTAGATATTGTCAAATGGAAGGAAAGGTTATAAGAGGGAAGGAAGAAAGTATAAATCTTCGGGGAGGAAGAGGGTTCACCCCGATTCCGGATGGTCAGTCGGAGAGAACGACCAAATGTGCACAGTACCTTATTCCGTTGGAGAAAAGCTGGTGCCACGGTAGTTGTTCCTGGTAGTTCCTGCAGACTCACAGTTCCTGTGGCTTCAGTCATGGGACAAGAAGGAGGACGTCTGGAGCGATCTGCACTACCCAGGGATGAGGCCAGCAGCAGCGAAAAAGACAATGATGACTAAAAGTTGCGCTCCTTTAAATCAGTGGAGGGCTCTTCTGATGGCTATCCGGACCACTACAGCACAGCAGTGATTTCGACCCAGGAGAGGATGCTCTGACCGAAGAAAGGGTGAGCTGTTTGATTCCACCAGGCTCAAGGGAAGTAGACTCCAGATTGGATCTTCTCTTGTCGTTGAAGGGTAGATAGCTCAGGACTGCAGCAGGGCTTCACCGGGATCTGGGATTGCAGCAGCCGTCTTCTTCTCCACTTCTCTTCAGTTCCTTGCAGTTCCAGTGGCGACTCTGCCTTCTAGCCCAAAGGTCCTGCCTTTTATGCCAAAATCCCCCATTCACACAGCCTGGCTGTCAATCACTCAGCAGGGGGGTTGTCCAGCCCGGACAACAACCTCAGCCAATCAACACAACAGTGCGACTTGGGTCTCCAAGGAGACCCTGTGCAGGGGGTGACTACACCCTTCCCTCACATTCAGCCCACCTAGACACCCAGACACCAAAGGAGGGCTTCTGGTCAGAAGCCCACCAAAAGGCCAGAGAACAAAGGAGGCAAACCTGGTTTGCTGTGCAAAGAAAGACCCAAGAAGGATGTTAACAAAAAGTAATGGGGATTAAACCCAACCAGAGCCGAAATAAAATGTATTTGGGCAAGCGGGTTTAAAGTTCGAGGCTACTAAAACAGCCTAAAACGTTACTTCGTTACCTAATATAACCACAGTAGGAAAAGTAGGGTAGGTACCACTGCCACCAACCAAGTCTCAATGTTAAGGGAGCAATACAATGCTCCATGAGGCACAGATAAAAAGGGCTAAGACTTAACCCTTTCCTATACTCCATATAAGGTGAGGTGTACTGTATCTGTGGTTAAAATGACTATGTAAAGTTAATGGCAACTTTACCCTTTTCTGGGGGACAGCAGTCAGCCCCAGAAAATGGAGTCGGTGGGAAGCCTAAGAGACAATCCTGTGTTACTGCACTGAAGGTGCTGTGTAACACACAAAAGAGTGGGGCTACCGAAGTGGTGTACTCCAGAGTCCACAATCAGAAAAACAGTCAAAATACACATGGCAAAACACAGGTACGAGTGGGGGAAAAGCTCACACTCTTACCAGGTGGAAAAATAAACTCCAAAAATCTAGCAAAGCTGGTGGGGGACTCACTAGGTGAGGGAAATTAGCCATAGAATGTGAATTCTCCCTAACAGCTTGCTACATGTCACAAGAGATCACAAGCTGCCGCAGCATGAAAGTAAGAAAAGGGGGTACCTACATTCTATAGATGCTGGCATTAATTCGAATTTCCATGCATCCTGCTTCGTGACGTGCCAGTGCTATCTTGCATCTATTCGCGCTGGGCCCTCCCTGTTAGAGAAATGACATTGCAGTGTAGTTAGATAAAGCACGCGCTTCGTGTCGCAAAGCATAGTTTGTTACGCGATGAAGAGAAAGTACAAAACGGAAATCTAGTTTATGTTGAAACTGGCGTGTGAGCAGATATAAACTCAGCCTGCTTCTTGTGATATTATCCTACCCCGGATTAGATAGAACGGAAGACACACTAAACGCTGTGTTTTTTCAGTGTCCCCCGGGATTCCTAGCTATATACTGATTGTCCAATTGAAAACATATTTGGGAAATCAGGCCCTAAAGCTTTAATAAAAAAGTATGAACATTGTTTTTTTATTTTTTTATTTTTTTGGGCTTTCACACTGAACTATCGAAGCACAAAAATGAAAGCTGTTTCTATTTACAAACATGTTCGGTGCACTTTTCATCAAACTTGTATGAGGGAAGCCTGAGTCAACCCCACAGTGCACGTTAAACACAGATATCTCCAGTGAGCAATTAAAATGACTGAGACAATATACCAAATTGAGACTTAAAGAGTCATCGTTTCAGAGGTCAACTTTTCTGCTGGTATATAAGTGATTTTGCTCCCATTGTGTAGAAAGTCCTACAAGTGAATTACTTGAGAAAAAAAGGCATTTCATTGCAAGCAGACATTTGACCTACGTTCTAGGTCACAATGTATGGGCACGAAGACTGTGTTTCTTCTTTGTACAATAATGTGACCTCCATGAACTATGTCCTGATTTCTTACAGTGGATATTACTTTATTCTGTCGTTCCAAGTTTGCTCTTAGGACTGTGTCACAGCCGGTCTTAAGGAGAAGTAACGGTGGGTTTTTTGAAACTATACATGATCTTTTAACATTAATGCACACCAGCACTGTAGTATTGCCTGTCTTTCCAAATGCCCACAGAAGTAAACAGGGGGTTGGGAATATCAGACAAATGCAATATGTAATAAAGGGCTAAACATTCAAGCGAGCATCATGTTACCCTGTAACATGAATTACCTCACTTAGGGTTTGTTTGTTTGTTTATTAATTTGTAGGACGCACCGAACACTTAGGTAACTGGGCGCAACAGAATACAAAGGATACTTATAGCTTAGTTACATAGTAGAGACAGGTAATGTAAGGTACACACATACATTGTATAATCAGGTGGTCAAGTGAAGGTTAATACATACATAATTACAAAAGTCAGGATAAAATACAGTAAGGAGCCAGGTACAGGGGCTAGTGCAAGTGGGTTAGTCGTAATGGTCGTTGGATCGTAGCCAGTTAAGGGTGAACATCTATTCCAAGTTTATGACCACTCCTGCTGTCTATAAGGTTGTAGTTTTGCTCAATAATTCCAATGCGTTGAGAGATGTTCTTAGCATTAGTGTGCCCTATTTTAGCTTCTGTGTGCAGGAGAGGGCAGAAGACTACAAACTAAATACAATACCATTTTTCCTTTTTTTTATTTTAAGTGATTGAGCCCCTGTTAGGCAGAATCGCAAGCAGTACCCTTTGGGAACACTACATGCAATTAAGACTACAAGTGTAAGCACAATTTCACCTTTGGTACAAGCCTATACTACACAGTAAAGTGGTAGTGATGGCTGAGCAGCCACATTCATTTCAAGAGTTTAAGTGAGCAGTAGAACAAGTTACACAAAGTACCAACACATACAGTGATCCAAATATACACTTAATCAAGGTTTCTTGGTAAAAGAATATACATTTATTTACTCAGTCAGTTAGAAAACATTACTCTAGCATAAGCAGTTCAATATCATACACTAATACACAACAAAAACCCAACCGGTAAGTAACTGAACAAGTTTAGCTCCAAAATGAAGTGGGAGCAAAATGGCACTTCAGATACTTAATAAAGGAGGGAAAAGACAAGTTTATAAGAATAGACAGCCCAAATACATGCATAGGCAGGGCAAAGGTTATAGTTAGATACAACCAGCAATTCTTCTCAATAGGCCTGAGCCAAAGTCAAAGTATATATATTGTATAGGATAGCACAGTTCTGGTATATAACGGTTAAGTATTTGCCACAGATTTTTAAAGGATTTGGCAAGTTGAAAAGTTTGATGAATGTTTAGGGAAGGACAAGCCTTTGTAGTTGAGGAAAGTTTCACGCACTTTCATGATGGCCGAAAAGATTTCTGGACCGCGTTTGCACAGTACCTTGTCAATGAAGAAAGCTGCCGCTGAGGTAGTTGTTCCTGGCAGTTCGAGCAGATTTCGCTGTTCCTGAGCTTCAGTCGTGGGGACAAGAAGGAGGTTGTCGGGAGGTTCCTGCACTGCCCAGGGAAGAGGCCAAAAGCTGTAGCAAGACGTCGGTTTAAGGTGTGAGTGCCTTAAAGTCCACAAGCTGGTTTCCTTCCCTCTGGCTATCCGGTTTTCAACAGCACTCTGATGAAAATTCGACCAGAATAGGACGATGTCCATGTGGCTTGCGAGTTGGTTGTTCCCACCAAACTCAAGGGAATAAGTTAATCTTGAAGGGTTTCTCTGTCGTCAGAGTTTCAGGCAATTCGAACCTGCAGCAGGGCTTCACCGGCCCTCCAGGAGTTGCAGCAGTCTTCTTCCTTCCTCTCCTCTTCGGTTCTTTCTTTCCAGTGGTCGACTATCCTTTCCATTTCCCAGAGACCTCCTTTTAAACAGTTTTCCCCCATTCATTCCAGCCTGGCTGTCACTCTCACTCCCACAGCAGGGTGGCTGTCCTTGCCAGACAGCCAGCCAGCCAATCACACCAGAGTGCATTCAGGTCTCCTAGGAGACTAAGCGCAGGGAGTTTTGGGCACCTCCCTCACATCCTGTCCACCCGATACACCCTGGTGCCAAAGGAGGGCTTCAGCACTGAAGGCCAACAAACAAAGGGACCAAACCTGGTCTGACCCACAGAGACAAACACAAGAAGGACCTTTCCTAAAAGAAATGGTAAAAAAAGATGACCAGAGTCTGTTTTTACTGATAGGTCTTGGGCGCCATTTTGAAAAACATGGCTCCTCCAAATTTTAGCTACTGTTGTTATCGGTCAGGAAAAATCACGGTAGTTGATCTAAACCAGTGCCAAAAAGACACCCCTGTTCCACTGCACTGAAGGTGCTATGTGACACACAGAAAAAGATGCTGCCACTGGAGTTGTTTTAAAACTCCATAACCAAAAAACACAAAAGTAAAACACATTTGGCCTCATTCCAACTGTGGCAGCCACCGAATGAACAGTTCCGGTAAGGGACAGGCACCGTTCATTCTGGGCCCGCCACATTACAAGTTCTGCAGTACAGGATGCTAACAACGGCCCCGTCATTAACGGGCCCATTGTTAGCATCCTCCCCATTCCCATAAGGGCTCAATGGGAATGGGGATGTACCGGGTCCGGGATCGGGTCCTGCGAAAGGGAATTACCGGGCCCTCCAAGGTCGGAATGGCCCGGTAAGTCCCCTTTTGCGGGACCCGGACCCAAGTTTGGGGGTAGCCATGCTGCTAAAAATGACATGGCTACCTCCAAATGCGTAATTAGGCCCAATGAAAATGAAAAGTTCAAAGCCCCAAAATATATCAAAAGAGCTGGAGGGCTCTAAGGTAGAGGGAATTAAGCATGTGTGTGAGAAATCTCCCTAAAAGCCCCCAAAATTGGTTTAGGGCTATGCTAGGGACCATGGTCACCAGTTCTTTCCTCTCTCCCAAATTCAGGCTCATCTACTTAGTGGAAAAATAGTCAATCCCAATTGCTTGGATATTTGTGTCCCACATTTATTTGTTGCCTTTCTTTGGGATTTTCTTGCCTGTTGCTTCAGTCAGTATTTAGCCATGTCTGATACCCATAGGCCTTCCAATGGGATTAAGCATTGGGCTGAGGAGGCTTGGATGTATCAGAACCCCTAGACATAGTGGAGACAAGCAGCCCTGCTTTCTAGCATTCTCTGTGTTACATATTGCACTATATTTTCTTCTCATGTGTGCTAATCTGTCTTTCTCCCCTTAACCTTCCCACCTCTATTGTCTTTCTGTTTCCTTCCTTCCTCCATGACTTCTCCATCACAGTTTCTCATTCTGACCTTCTAATTTTTCTGCCATATTCTGTCCCCTTCCCTTATTGCCCCTTCCTTCCATTCTCTTCTCTCTTCCCATATCCTCGCTACTATAACACATTCTTCATCTTACTGTCCTTCTCTTTATATCTCTACTCTCTTTCTCCATCTCTTGCCCCTCTTCCAGGTTCTCTACTTATCTCCTCTTGTTCACTACTCCATCACACTACACACTGGTAGTGGTGGATTTCACAGATATCGATGACATCAAAAAAACCTAATCTCAAAACTAAAAAGATCAAGAGCTCCAGGACCAGACGGCCTTACAAATATAGATCTCAAACAGAACCCGGAGGAGTGGGCAATTTTTACAAGTAGAGTCTACCAGCAATGTAAAACAGCAAAACAGATCCCGAAATCATGGACTGAAGCAGTAGTGGTGCCAATTTTCAAAAAAGGAAAGCGTGACAATCCCGCAAACTACAGACTAATAGCTTTGATGGACATAATTGGCATAATCTACGCGTCACTACTGCTCCAAAAATTCCAAAGGTGGGCCAAAACATCACCATGTCAAGACTAATACCAAACTGTTTTTTTGAAAGACGCAAGTACTAGCATTAACATCTTGCTTCTTAATATCATAAAAAGTAATATCAAGACGGGTGCGCCACGAGTATTCCTAGCCTTCATTGATATGTCACAGGCGTTCGACAAAGTCGACCGACAAAAACTCTGGACCAAACTCTCCGACTGGAATTGTCCAGCCGAAATTTTAGAGGCAATAATAGCTCTGCACACCAATACCTCAATACGTGTACGGCTGAATCAGCAGGGTCACCTCTCTGAGGAAATCAAATCGGAGGGAGGAGTGAAGCAGGGGTGCCCCTTGGCACCTGCCCTTTTCATCGCCTACATTCGGGACTTTCAATACTCCGAAGAGTCTGTGAGATCTTTTCCACCCAAGATTGTTGACCAGCAAACATCTCGCATTTTATATGCGGACGATCTAATCCTTCTGGATGAGACCCAAATTGGGCTACAACGTCAAATCTCAAACTTAGCTAAATTTACCAAAGCCAATAACTTGGAAATCAATACAGAAAAAACTAAAGTTCTGATCCTGGAAAAAACGCAAAACGTCAACAAGAACAAAAGTCATTGGTCACTTAACAGCAGAAAAATTGAAGTCGTACCGCAATTCAAATATCTTGGCATAATGATTGACTCTTCAAATAGTGAAAAACCAATGATACAGGCATTATGGAGTAAGACAAAAAACGTGTCCAGCCAACTGAAGATCGTCGATAAAAGATTTGCGAAATTTTCACTAATAGCAGCAATAAATTTCTATAAACCGACATTGGTTCCAACACTGACTTATGGCATGGCTGCATCACTTAATATTCCATCATCGATATGGCCAAAGATTGAAGGTCATGTGTGGAAATCCGTTTTGGGACTTCCGAAATCAACATGAACTCCAGCTATTAGACGAGAATTGGGCTTACTATCGCTAGCAGCCACAGTTGAACAAAAACAAATGCAGCTCCTACGGAAGATTCTGATGCCTGAGAATCTGCAGATCTATAAAATCATCAACAAAGAACTACAAAGTGGCCGATGTAAAGTCTTAAACACATGGAAATATAACTTGGACTGTAGACTGAATGACTTGGCATGCTCCCATGAAGATTTGATCAACAACCCAGAAAGAATAAAAACCAAATTGGGACTTGACGATTGGATACTTACATGTGAGAAAACATCTGCGAACCGTCTGTTGATTCACCTACCTCCACCTACAAATAAGCTGAAAGTTCCGTTAGCATACTGTTCTAAATTCCCAAATAAACCACTTCAGAAAATGTTTATGAGGATACGCTTAAATTTACTGCCAACTCAAGAAATTCGAGCAACGCGTGCTCTCTCAACATTAGATAAGTGTAGACTATGTAAAGAGGACAAGAAACAATTCAACATTTGCTAATGTACTGCAAAAAAGCAAGCCACTTGCGGGTCTCATTTCTGACCCAGCTCTTCGCAGACTCACAAATCCGAGATGATGAAATCTGGTGGTATCGCCTGATTGCAGGGGAAACTACAAGATACACCATAGCGGCAGTTAAGCTTCTGGAAGCAGCCATGCAGATGATTACAGCTCGGACAACATCGGAAAGAACGGCTGACGAGACAGTTGCGTTGCTGCAGCCAATACATCCATAGCCGCAAGAAATTAGAAATTGAACTTTCTCATTTTAAACTTTATATTCCATACTTTGTCGACAGCTCTACCTGACCTGTTCTTTCTTCTTTCTGAAGAGATTTTGAAGAGATTCTTGTAAAAATCTTTTTGATTATACACAAGTAATAATAATAAAAATAAAAAAAACTACACACTGCAACAGTACTCTAGGAGACCCTTTGCATTGTCCACAAGGCCTTCTGGAGCCTAGGTCCAAATTACCTTCAACTTCCTCCGTAAACACCTCTTCGCTCCTCCATCTCCAACTCCCCGAAGGTCAGTCATTTCTCAAAGAAAGGAGCTGAGGTTAGATCTCTGTCTTCGGCTGAGGCCTTCCTCTGAAACAGCCTCCTTGCCACTCTCAAACTTGAGAAGAACCATCTCCGGTTCCGGAAGCACCTCAAGACCTTCCTCTTTGCTTCTGCCTTCGCGTCTCCTCTCCCCTGTTGATCTGTTCTGCTCCGGCATCGTGCACCTGATTATACCCTCAGATCTTGAGCCCAGGTACTTTCTCACACTGCCACGCACCTGCATTGCCTCCTGGCAACCCTTGCACATGGGTCTGTATCTGTAACCCTACATTCTCCTCCTTTTTCTGCACTTATCAGACACCCTATGTCAGCACCTTAAACCGAGCACTTGCCACTTGCTGGCTGCACTAACACTTTGTTGTTATTACTTTCCCTTGCTTAGCACTTTCCACTTTTCCCACTCCCTCCTGCACTTTCCCCCTTCCCTCTCCCCTGCATTTTCACATTCTCAATGTCACTGGGCCTAGTAAGATTGTTGTTTTTGTTCTCCCGTGTTCTCCTCCCATGCCTTGTCGTGCTCTGAAACATCTGTGTATGAGCGTAATACAAAAAAAAAATCAATATCAATATCAATATGCACTCCAACATCCACCACTCCAAATGCCCTACATCCTTCGCCTAACACTCACACTAACCATCTTTGTGTTCCTATGTAAAAAACTCAATTGGGCTGGGACAGGACTGTGAGATTGGATGATCAGAATGAAGTGCATGTATTGTAATTGTAATTGGTTATTTGTAACGTGCTTAATACCCAGAGGTTTCTAAGCGCGGACCCGGGTACTGAACCTGTGTTGCTCTGCATCGTCTTGCATCTAAGGCGAGCGTGTTGCTCCTGAGCTGTCCTCCTGGCCCCTCCTCCCAGTATGATGCAAGAGTGACTGTAGATTGGCTCTGCCTTGTGTGAACTATCAACACCCCATGTGTTTTTGGTTGGGGAGCAGATCGCCCAGTGGGTTAACTTGATCAGACTAGAAAGGATATATCTGCCTTCTTCAAGAGAATTTCCCCTTAACAACCCTTTCAATTGTTTGCTGGAACACACCTTAGCATGCTCCACATAGAAAAATGTCCAACTTCTACTGAATAATTGTTGGACCCTGCAAGCAGGTTTGAACACGACCGTGGGTCTGCTCCCGCAGCAGTTCTTGCAAACTCCTTCAACTATCGCTCTCTTGACTCACTAGTGATGCACTGTACCACATATGCATTGTGACAGAGAAAGTGCCTGGGGAGATGCTGGGGTGCCACACAGAGTGTTTGGAAGGGTTGACAGAGGGACTGCTAGGTGTTAAGATTGATTTCTAGGATCTGCCCTGGTGGACATATTTTAGTATGCCACCAGAGTCATAGTCAACAGGGAACTATCCCAGGTTAGCAACCCAATTAAGGTAAACATGGAGAGCAATAACACCTATTCTCAGGAGACTGTCAGTGGGGTATGGGGCCCTCAATGTGTACACACAATATAATGCACAATAATTCAATTTAGACAGGAACATATAAAAATACAAATATTAATTGTAGGCCTTCTGCACACACTGAAAAATTATTCCAGCAGGTGATACTATCACACAATACTCAATAATAAACATATATAGACATATTTACATTTATAAAATGCATTGCAAAGACTTAATCAACACAGGAGTAAAATATAAGTAAAATATTGAGGTATATGGTAGCACCAGTACACTAGAGATTTCCCTAGCTTAAGCAGTCCAATCCCTAAGAAAAATGTGGCCATGGGCCCAAAAGTCACAGGAGCCACAATGCTTCTCATCAGAAGGAGTATTTTCCGATGAGTTATCATTTACTTTTGTTGGTGAGGGGATGAAATATTCTTCACCAATATTACTAATTTAAGTAATTTGTCTTTTATAATTCAGGAGTTACTAGACAGGTTTGATGACCAAAAAGCAGTGGAATGGAAGGTTAGGAGACAAAGGGACTTGTTCCCAATGTTATCCCATGGAGGTCACAGCAAGACCAGATGTACTGATTTAGTTATGCCCCTGACTCTGGTTTTCCCAGATGACTTCATGGGTTTGCTGGGGTCACTGGAGGTCTGATATCTTACTGTTGGTTCCGGTGAGAGGTGCCCAGGAGCTGAGGGTGCAAGGATTCTTCCAGTCAGGTCCAAATGGAAGATGTAATATGAAGATATACAAGATTCACCAATCCAAGCCTCTTCAGGACACATCACAGGATGGGAGAAGGTGAGTTCCACCAATGGTCTGCACACATAGGCCAAGCATCCATCGAATTGCAGTTACTGAAGCCTCTCTTGGACAGGATCCCTCGATACTGGGATGCTGAAATTCAGACGCAAGGCGACTTGAACCATAAGCTGGCAACTTCCAAAGATCCAAGTTCAACCATGGAATGGCAATGGTTCTAGTGAGGTAGCCCATGAGAAAGCTGGTAAGTCCACAAATTATTCCAGGGACACTTCCTAAGGCTCAGGATAGCTGGATCCTCGAGAAGTCTTCGAACCTAGGTGGTCCCACTAGTCCTATGGCTAAAGGACTGCTCAGGGTCTTGGGAGATCAGGTAGTCCAACAGGGATTTTCAGTCGGCTATTCTTCTATAAGAGATTATTGGCTCCAATTCTGATCTGCCAAAATGGTTGAATGAGTTCTATTCTCATGGACAACTACTGGTTTCACTCATGCCCGGCACCTAGAGTTTCTGGCACCATGGATGTGGAATTGGACCAGACAGTCCCACTGCCTTCCTTAGCCACACACACACAAAGACATGACTAGCCCGAAAAAGCCACCGCTTTCCTGAGAAAGTGCATGACCTTATAAGGAACCTTCTGACCTGGCAAAGCATGAAGAAGGGCAAACTACAATATGCCCAAAGAAAAAGCAAATATTCTGTGACTTGGCCATGTTAGGGCACTAGCCCCGTTTCCATGTTTCTGCCTTGTTGGGTCTCATCAGGGAGGAGTTGCTTGACTCTCTAGGCCCGACAGGCATGAGGCTGACACATGTCTGGGGATATTTGTGGTCTCGTGCAGAAGAGATGTGACCAAGCAGTTTGGGCTAGACTGCCCCTTTTGGGGTGGGACCAGGTCTGATTTGCATACAGTATTTCACCTTTGTAATGGCTTGGCAGGTGAAGAATGATTGTCTGGAGGGTTGCCCAGAGCAATGACAGAGGTTAAGATTGATTTGAAATCTTCCAGACATTGCCTCTTTTTTTGCTATGAAATTACACAATCCCTAAAGAACAACTAGTTTATTTCTAATGTAATAACATGGCACATGAATACAGATGATATATTCATGATATGGCAGGGTACAGTTGAAAGACTGCAAATGTATGTTATAATGCTTAATCAAAATAAATACATTTGTAATGCAACTATCTAGTACTGCTGAAAGAACTGAAATACAAATGTTAGAACTCCACATATATGTTGCTTTGACTAGACTACAGAGTAGGCCTTTCCACAAGGCAATATAGTTCAACTAAACTATAAAATAGTTCTTGCAATTAGCTGGCACCAGAGAAGCGCCATAGAGAGTATCCCAACATGGGAGTTTACAAGGGCACAGAGAGAATGAACTCAAACCATTACTGTCAATGAAGAATGTGATATCCCAACATAAATATTTCAAGAAAGAGGGTATAAAACTAGGCCAAATTGAACATGGCTGCAAAGGATAGGATGGTACTCCTAGTGCCTAAAAAAGCAACACATGGTGTACAATAACAGGAAATTAAAGTTATCATAAGATACAGCATGGACAGTAACATCTGTCAAAAAAAGATACATCCACAATTGATGGATTAAGATATAAAACAATTTCTAGGAACAAAACCACCCTGATGTATGGAAAACACTGACCCTAAGAACACACATATGCCCTTCTTTCATGACAAATAAAGATGAAAATCTTGATACAGGAATGTGGCTGAAGAGAAGGGACATAAATGCTTTCTCCAAATGTTGCACACATGCTGTACTATGCGCCAACATGCACTGGATAGTAGAAAAATGTTAGCTATTAACAAGTTTACACAAACCTATATCACAGACCTTATCAATTGTAAAACTTAATTTGCTGTATATACAATTATCTTTGTCTGTGGAAAGCTGTATATTGGAAGTACCATCAGAAAGCTGAGGTTGAGGATATGTGGCAGAAAAAAAGTGTCTAAATCTAAAGACACTCCCGTCCCCTGCACACCTTTGAAACTGATACACAGTCAGTCAAATGTAGTTAGAATGTTTACTTCAAAAAGATAAGTAAATATTTAGGCAAAACAAATAGGTTTCACAATATGTTGACCAGAACACTTCTGGTTGGCATTAGAATACGTAAACATACAAATGTTCAAATAAGGCCATCATAAAGGAGAATGATCTTGAAAACAACAGAAATAGAACATTTGTTATAAAATTAAGCAAACAATAACCAAAAATATTATTCTTGTGATGTTCTGAGGAGCTCTACGCGTTTCGGGGAACAACCCCTTCTCCAGGAGCAGAATAATCTGTAATTACATACATTAAAAAAGCATCAGTGTCAATATTGTATTTGCAATGTACACACAATTAGAGAAATCCAGAGAAAGAAGATATATAAAATATAATTTTTAGAAAATGAGACAGTCCACATATATGTAGTCACAATAGTTCAGTTATAGTCAGAGAAAGTATTTATTGACATAACCATCCACCATCTCATAGGTGTGACTCCAAGAAAGAAAATAATGAGGCCTCAAACGGGCACTAGGATTTTTAAATAAATCGAAAGAAAATGTTACCTGTTACAAGCTGATAAGGAACAAAAAATTGATAAATTCACAGCAACAAAGATACTGAAGATTGAATAGCAATAAGGATCCAATTCCAGCTAGGATACATGTTGGCTAATTCCAAATGGATAGTGAATATCCTGTAAAGTGAGAGTAGATATGAATAAATAAATAATGTTATGTAAATAACCTAAGGATAACGGAATTAAAGGACACTTCAAATGGATTGAGTACCATGCTTACCAATGATTGGGGCCTCAGTCAATAAGACTATTAAGGAACAATTCCAGGGTCCAACAAGGACCAGCCAATAGATAGTAAAAAAATTCCCGAGGATGTCCACTTTCACTTCTGTAGTGCCCAAAGAATGTCAAAGGCCAAATAGGTCTGGACAGGTAAGGCACTGTATCTAACCAGAAACGGGAAAAGAAAAAATCATAAAATCAATCTGTTCATCTGGTAGAGAGAATTAAGTAAAAGTCGAAACAGTATATAAGGACACTTTAAGTTTACACAACACCAAATCGGAACACGCCACTGCATGTGACCAAAGTGAATCTATTCATGTAGCATAGAGACTTAAAATAAAAGTCAAACCATGTATAGAAGCAATCTAACTGATAAACAGCTCCAATTGGGGAGGAGCCAGTGCATGTGGCCAAAACGGATGGCCAAACAAAGGTAAAAGGAGAAAGAAAAGAAAAGAACAGATAAAAATGTATACATGAAATACAGACTCTTAAAATAGAGTTCAAACGGTATTTATCACTAGTCTAACAAAAACTAACAACATAAAGAAATATAAGAAAAGTAAACCAAAATTAATTACAAAAGTAAAAATACACGGAAAGAACACTTCCTTTTATTCAACTCACCGGAGTATACGCAAAAACTTCTCACGGACGTGACAACTCGAACTGGCTAGGCGTACTGCAGCAGCAGACGCTCTGTTTATACCCGGATAATGATCATGTGCTAAAGGCACGTGATCTGAAACGTTGAAAAAGTAACGTGTTAAAGTGAAAGCAAATGTCATCGCCATGATCCTGGCACCGTTTATATTACTGAAGTAGTCATGAAGTGAATACACATGGTATTGCACGTCGGAAATCTAATGTGTAGAAAGGAGGGTGCGAACCCCAAATTAGAATGAGTTGGGAATGTTAAAAGTGGAACACGCAACCATGGAATATACGGGCAAAGCAGAAAATGCACACACAGAAAATTCAATGCGGGCGCCATATACAGAAACGAAAGTAAAAATAAAATAACCAATGACCAGGCCAGAAACCGAGAAGGAATGGTAGCCGAGTCTAATTCAAATCACCTAGAGGGATACTATGAGACACTTATTCAGAAAGTAAAAAAGAAGTAAAAAAGAGGGAAAAATATTCTAAATAAAACTAGTCCATGTACACAGAGACGTACTAATAATACTGACCTATACTGAAATAGAACTAAATCTATATGATAAACCAGTGGCATCGGACACTCATGATTGGTACAAAATAGTAAGCCAACAGGTGTACTAATGATAAGGTAGAGAGGGAGAACTGAAATATAACTAGACCTATATGTTAAACAAGAGCCATCAGACACTCATGATTGGTGTGATGTAATAAGCCAACAGAATTAATTGAAATGGACAATCTAACTAAAACAGAGTACCGCCCTTAGGCAGAATAACTGACACAAAATAAAAAAATAAAAATACAAAAGTAACAAATTACTAAACTAAAATATAGTGAACCACATGAGTTCAACAAAGTGGTGGAATACTTCTGCCCATGGCTAGTCAAAATGTCAAGCAGGTAATCTATGACAGAGAAGAATAAGATAAAGAACCTAATACACTGAATACAATAAATACAACAGAAGTCACTAAATCAAGGAGTCAAACGAATGCGGTGAAAATGACTAGTCCAAACAGATATAGTCCAAGTAAAATGTTTTACCAAGTACCCAAATAAAATCGGATTCAAACAAAGCAATTAAGAGAAAATTCTTCATTCAGACCTTTCGGTGAAATGGTCTAAAGGGTATCTATCCAAAACATCTCCCTTTGAGCAAGGGTCCTCATAAAGTCCCCTCCCCTAATTGGACGTCTGACAACCTCCAAAATAGTGAACCTGATCTGAGCTATGGCATGGCGTGCCGCTGCAAAATGCCTCACGACTGGAGATTTAATGTTATTGCAACAAATGTTTGATTTATGCTCAGTCCATCTCTCTTGGGCAGACCTAGCAGTCTGTCCGATATACATCAGACCACACAGGCACTTAATGCTGTAAATGACCCCAGTTGATCGGCACGTTGCAAAGTTTCTCTATTTGATGTTTTTCCCTGTGTGGGGGTGTGTGATGTAATCCCCCTTGGGCACATTGTTGCAGTGACTACAAGTCAGACATGGAAATGTACCTTTTTTCTTAGTAGCCAAAGTTAGTTGTGTTTCCTTAGGTGCTCGTTCTGCCTTCACTACCTCATCTCAAATGTTAGTGCCTCTTCTATACACCATCATTGGTCGATCAGGAAACAATTCAAGTAACGTGGGGTCATAATGTAGGATGGACCAATGTTTTTGAATAATTTGTTTAATGTGAAACGATTGTCTGGAGAATTTTGAAATATGAAGAATGGGTGCATTCTCTTTTTTAGATTTAGGAGTCAGTAGTTGTTCTCTCGCAATGGCAAGAGACCTCGCATGTGCTTCTTCAATTGTTTTCATTGGATACCCTCTTGAGGTGAACCTCTTAGACAAAATATTGCACTCATCTTGTAGAGCATCACTACCTGTAATAATCCTCTTCAAACATAACATTTGGCTATAAGGTAAACTAGCCAATATTGACTTAGGATGGAAACTCGCATAATGTAATAAACTGTTCACATCTGTGGCCTTGTGGTATAAGGATGTTCTAATTTGATTATCAACAATCTCTAACTGCACATCTAGCAAGTGGAGTGTAGGTTCTCCCATTTCCAAGGTAAACTGAATCCGTGTGTGAACAGAGTTAAGTTAACTAAGGAATTCTTCCAATTCTTTTTTGGAGCCACACCACACACCAAAAATATCACCAATGTACCGTTTCCACATTATAATCTTTGATGACCATTCCATATTGTCCAACACAAACCGCTTCTCAAACCAATACATATATATATTGGCATAGGCTGGGGTGTCATGCCTGCGCCATGGGCGCATACATTGGTGATCAATATGGACAAATTGTTATTCATTTATCTACAGAAAACTCTTGGATCAACCGCTATTCACTATTTGGACTTTATTTCCCATTTGCAAGACTTTGGTGCTTTTTTATTTTTCCCAGAAAACTACACTTACCATAATGCACTTGGCTATAACCATCTATTCCTGGCTATTCCTATTTTTCTTCATCAGAACTACAATCCCCAGAAGCCCTAGGGATTTGCTCTGCTTCCACCAGCTCAGGAACAGAGAGGGAGGTGGCCAATTGTCTGCAGGTGTGCTGAGCCAGGTGCAACCAATTAGCCTGCCTCTGTGCTGGGCTGGGCAGTATAAAGGCTGCTGCCTGCGAGAGCTCAGTCTCTTGCATTGAGAGTCCTTCCGGCACCTTTTTGCTTTGAGCTACAAACTTTGTATGCTGTTTCCTGATTTCACCTGCTCTTTGTTCCAGTGCCCTGGTGGGCTCCTGCCTTGCAGTCTGCTACACCCTGCTGCCTACAGCCCTAGCCTTTTGGGCTCCCTGCCTCAGCCCTGCTCCTCTGGGCGTCATCCTGCCTTGCAGTCTGCTACACCCTGCTGCCTACAGCCCTAGCCTTTTGGGCTCCTTGCCTCAGCCCTGCTCTTCCAGGCTCCTGCCTTGCAGCTGATCATGCTCTGCTGCCTTCCAGCCTCCGCCCTTGCCCTGCCGGGCTCTCCACATTGCAGCCGATCACGCTCTGCTGCCTTCCAGCCTCCGCCCTTGCCCTGCCGGGCTCTCTACATTGCAGCTGATCACGTTCTGCTGCTTTCCAGCCTCAGCCCTTGTCCTCTGGGCTCCCTGCTCTGCAGCCTGCCTCACTCCAGCTCCCTACAGCCCTTGTCCTCTGGGCTCCCTGCTCTGCAGCCTGCCTCACTCCGGCTGCCTACAGCCCTTGTCCTCTGGGCTTCCTGCTCTGCAGCCTGCCTCACTCCGGCTGCCTACAGCCCTTGTCCTCTGGGCTCCCTGCTTTGCAGCTTATCACGCTCCGCTGCCTACTACCTACCTTTTTCCGCTGGGTTCTCGGCCTAGCAGCCCTCTACAGTCCTCTGCAACCTTCTACGGTCAGCGGCCCTGCCCCTCAGGGCTCACTCCTTGCCGCCCGGCCCTTCTGGGTTCCTTGCCGTGCAGCTTGCTTTACTCTGCTGCCCTAAGCCCTTTCCCTCTGGGCTCTCTACCTTACAGCCCTGCTCCTGTGGGCTTGCTCATTGCTTTCCTGCTCCTCTGAGCTCTCAACCTTGTTCCTTACTGTCCTCTGCTATCCAATCCTGTCACACGACTTTCCCTTCATTTCCTTCTGCTAGTTTGCTATCAACCTCCTTTTCCTGGATTTGTCTGTAAGTATCTTCTCTTGTACTGTTTGTAGACCCTTTTGTACAGAGCTTGTCTGTTGGTTCCCATCAGTCAACCTCTGCCCCTTCCCTTGTCTCGTTTCTACATTACAGACACCCATAGCTGCTGTTCCAAGCCATGAGCAAACAGCGTGGGCCTCTGTTACAGCAAACTGTGCAGAAGGCTAGAGTATTTCCTAAGGTTCGTGGAATACTCTTTTCCTATATCTGCATACACCCCAAGAGGGAATTCATTCTGTACCTTTTTCCTTGCTACTCTTGCCTACTCTTCGTTCTCTTTCCTTTCTGCTGTGTGTGTACTTATCTGTCCACTTTATTTTGGCACAACCACCCAAACCCTTTCTGGGTGTCCTGTGCCATTCTTAATAGAGTGCCATCCCTGACATGGGGCCATTGCCAACCCCATCGCTGTGCCGGATATTTGTGAATAATACTCTCGTTGATATCTAAAGAAACTGTTGTGTAGAATGACAGTAATGAATTGGATAATTAACTGCGCATCACATTTCACGTTATTAGTTTGTAATAGTAACCATTCTACAGCCTCAATGCCCTACTGGTGGGGGATCGAGGTGTACAGGCTACACACATCCATTGAGAACAGTATGCATTAAATTCTTTCACATTCAGCAGAAAATCTGTAGTATCGCTCAAATACGTTGGAATTGATTGAACCAAAGGTTGTAAAATCCTGTCTACATATTTAGATAAAGGATCTAAGATGCTTTCTGTGCCAGCGACAATGGGTCTCAATGGGGGCTGGTCTTTATTTTGTGAATATTTGTTAATCCAATCATTGTCAAAAGCCTCATTGACACAACTTTCAATAATCCCCCTGATTTGATGTGTTGGGTCTCCATTTAACCTTAAATATGTAGAAGTGTCCGCCAACATAGATGTACATTGAGCATGATAGAAGGTGGAATCCATTAGTACCACAGCCCCACCCTTATCTGTTGGTTTTATTGTAAGTTCTAAATCGCTAGCCAGAGATTCCAACTCTTTCAATTGACAATCTTTCAAATTAACCGGGGCTCTGGAATGAAAATTAATCTTCTTCAAACCATCCTCAACCTTCAATTTGAACATGTTTAGTATAGGACTGTCATTCGGCGGATCAAATGTACTTTTTGGTTTCATCTCAAGTTGATCATCTATATCTTCCCATTCTGACTCCTCAGAAACGAAAGCCTCTTATTCCGGATATCCAATTGACTCTCACTTAGAACTTTGCTAGAAATGTTCAAAACAATTGATTCCATTATTTGTTTTTCTCTTTTGATCTTGTGCCCACGTCGGGTCTTTTTTCTAAAAAAGGAAGGGCTGTAGAGATACCTGAAGTATTTAGTGCTGACCCACCAATTTCCAAATTTTGAGGAGGTACAGGTAATTGATGTGTTGAAACTTGTTTACCTGGTATGGGGTCACCTATACTACCCTCACTAGTGTTTTCTGAGTCAGAGGAGGTTGGTCGAGGCTTTGGAAATCTACTCCTATTTCTTTGAGCATAAAACTCTTGCCACGAGTATACAATGTCGTTATGGTAATCAAAAGTGTCACGTCTGAATTTGCGTAACTTACGTTGTTCAATATCTTGTTTATAAAATGAGAGTTTCCGATTAATGTCATCTAAAATTGCTTGAAGATCTTGTGTAGATTTAAGTTTACTCAATTGTGCCGTTAGATCAACACTTTCTTTATCTATAACATCTAATGATTTGGCTAATTCCTGGATTGTCAAAAGAATAAGATCCAACAAGCACTTATTATGTATCTGATCCCACTTAGCAATGAAATCTTTGTTTTCCCTACACAGAGTTGGTCTTAAATAAACTCTGAGGCTTCTTGGAATTCGTTGGGTCTTTTAATACTCAACTAAACTGGAGGCATGCAGCTTTTGAGAAATTTCACATCTAATAATTCTCTCAAGTTTAGAGATAATACGGTCTGGATTATCCTGTGTATCGATAAGTTTCTCAGTCTGGCCTATCAAAGCTAAAATTCGTTTAGCTTCCTCATTGGTAAATGCCAAAGTAGTGGCGTGTTTATCTGTGATTTCATTAATTTTTGAGAATGACATGCTATAAAATAATGTGGGTGCTACCTATAATATAGTGTCACACACAAAGGAGAGAATAACACAGAAAATAGGGAGATCAATAGGTGCACTCCAATTTTAAGAATCACTTTCTAATTAATAAGTTAACAACTTAAATATTATGGGTGCTGGGGAGGAATACAGGCCCTGACACAGGGCTTGTGACCAACATGAAACAGAAAAAAGTGTCTAAATCTAAAGACACTCCCGTCCCCTGCACACCTTTGGAACTGATACACAGTCAGTCAAATGTAGTTAGAATTTGATGAGGATATGTGAACATCTGAAAATGATAGGAAGTCAAGATCCTAAATTACCACTGGCGTACCATTTCCAGAGATATCATCAAGAGAATAATAAAAGGAATCTGAGATTTGTGGGACTGCAAAAAATCACATGTGGCAGGGGGGTGGTAACAGAGAAATGAAATGGAGTTGAGACTTATATGTAAATTAAGGACAGTTCATGAGGGTTTAAATACGGAACATGAAATTAACATATTTCTGTAATTACTATCTTTAAAGTGCACAATATATCTTACAGGAAATGTTGTAAAGGTGTGGATATAAACTATATTGACTAGCCAGAATACTGTGATTGCATACATACAGTGAACAAGCTAGAGTGGTTGTTTTCTGCATAATGGTATACTTGGCATACCAAGACAACATCATTTCTGTGACTAATTTAAACCTATACAAAACATTCTTGTACCACAAAAAAACTAACAACGAATTGTATAATGGTTCACATTAATGACATCAAGGCTTTGTAGTAACAATTATTATTCAAACTAAATTTATAATTGCAAGTATTTAACAGTAATTACTGCAAAAGACTAATGTAACAGTATATACACATAGAAGGATGCACCGGCTTAACGCGTTATCACCAAGACCTATTAGTGGATTATGTCCACTTGTATTATGGAAAGGAAAACTACATTGGACTTCTTGCATCTGGTATCAAAATATAACTAGACACATGGTGAGTTATGTGACTTTCAATATCTCTCTATATTGGTAGGAGTAAATAGGTTTAAATACAAAACAACCCCCATAAATAAACTTCCCAAGTGAATACATACCAATAATCATTTAAAAAATAAGTAACAGTCCATTATATTAATCAAAATGATAAAAAGATGAACTATTATGGGTGATTTTAAACAAGGAGTAGTGAGGCTTTGCGTGAGTACGCATTCACAATCAATGCCAATCGTAAACATAATACAGCATCCTGATGATGTCACACAAAATGCACATTACATCAGAGTATGCATAAATGTAAAGAACAAAATGACACCCTCACAAATCCTGATGGAACCCCAGTCCTGAACGGCTGGGATATAAGAGATCCTTAACACTACGTGTATATTCTTGAGGTGAGCTGATCTCACAATAAAGAGTAAGGGAGCAATAATGAAAGAGTATATTTGGGTATTGTTTCAGATTGTTAGTTTGACCAAATATGCCAACTTACTCGTACTGAGAGAATGTGTGGGATTTCCCTAGGATTAATTACAAGCATGTGTAGCTATCCCATAGGCAATGGGTGAGTCCATATCTTTCCTTAATTATGGGCCGCCCTGTCAACACACTCTTAGTCAAGAAATACTTAATTACTAAGAGTGACTCCATATTTTCAGATGGAAGAGCCATAGGAAGGTTTCAGAGCTTGATTAATACAGGCAAATTGAGATTCTACAACAAAATAAGCATTCTAGTCAACACATAGGTACAAATAATGGGAAACATATCGTCTAAATATCATACAACGATCGATATGAAGAAATAATATTTATAGTAGCATTACTAAATTACTAAATAGATGCATGGGTTGTTTCTCTTCCCCTCCTGTTTTTCCCCATCTCATCCCTTAGCTCCTCCTTTTTTGTATTAATAGTTTTTGCAGTACAATTGACACTGTGAATATGGCTAACATTTTAACAATGTGCTTGATATGATCAACTAATGATTCAGTTTGGGAATACCCCACTTGTTAAGGATTTCAATCAGGCACACACCCGGGTCTCGCCTAGCATGTAGTGCGCAAATTATTTATTTTTTTTGTGTGTAAATAAGTTCAATATTCTGAATGATATACCACTCATATCACACCCACCTCAAAATAACCCCAGGTCACACTGGACCAGGAATCAGGCTAGTTTGTAAAGGTAAAGATGTATTTATTTATTTAAATTCAAATCACACATACATTTTAATATATATATATATATATATACATATATATATATATATGTATATATATATATATATATATATATATTCAGTGAAAAAACATTGTTAAAGGGACGTTATGGATAAGTTGCGCTACTAAAAACCTATGAAATTCAGTGAAAAAACTTTGTTAAAGGGACGTTATGGTTAAGTTGCGCTACTAAAAACCTATGAAATTCAGTGAAAAAACTTTGTTAAAGGGACGTTATGGTTCTTAGTAAGCTAAGCAACCATAACTCGCGCCACCACCGTGCACTGCTAAGACTAACACCCAGGACATCAAAGATGACATCACAAATGTCATTGATGACATCACTGATGACATCACATGCCTGGCTCACTATTTTTTCTTTTGCTGACATATCTAGGCCACATGGTTTTCTTCAGTAACAGTCAGAAACTAAGAATTTTATTTTATTTGTAGACATATCCTTCTAGTAGGTTCTTACAGTAATGCCCTTAGAGTACAGTCACATCATATGAAACATATACATATGGGAAAACACAAGCTTGAAAGACAGCAATCCTTTTTGTGCATAAAGATAATCACTAGACTTATGAGCACTTTCTGATAGTTCTGTTGTTTTTTTTTTTGGCTGTACTTTCCCTGTATATGGTCATATTTGTATACATTGTACTCACACTACTTTCCTTAGGGTCCAATCACATCAAGTGATACATATACATAGGGTAAATAGCAGCTTTGAAACAGAGCAATCATTTATTTGCATGAAACTAATCAGTTAAGTTATGAATTGTTTCTGCTACTACTTGTGCTTTTTTGCTAATTTCACTTTCCCTGTATATACCCATATTGGTATGTGTTCTTGAGTCTTTGTGTTTTGTCTATAGTAATGCAATTATGTAATACATGGGTTTTATTAGCTACTTATTACATATTTCACAGTACACAAAAATCTATTAAGAAAACAATTATCATTTCATTATTCAACATATTAACATTACAAATATCAAACCTTCATCTTGTACGCTGCACACAATGTTATGTTTCTGTATGAGTAGCTTAGTATACTAGATAGAACCCCATAATAGGATGCTATTTATATCAATGCATCGTTCAATGCCCTTATTAGGGTATATTTCTTGCAATGATTCTTGACACTTTTTTCGCAACATAATAAGAATCCCTTCTACACATATTCCATGAGAAGTACATGCACATGTGATGTCATCAGTGATGTCATCAATGACATTTGTGATGTCATCTCTGATGTCCTGGGTGTTAGTCTTAGCAGTGCACGGTAGTGGCGTGAGTTATGGTTGCTTAGCTTACCATAACTGGTGAATTTCAAGTGTTTTTCCGTTTTACTTGGAACCATAACGTCCCTTTAACAAAGTTTTTTCACTGAATTTCATAGGTTTTTAGTAGCGCAACTTAACCATAACGTCCCTTTAACAAAGTTTTTTTTCACTGAATTTCATAGGTTTTTAGTAGCGCAACTTAACCATAACGTCCCCTTAACAACGTTTTTTCACTGAATTTCATAGTTTTTTAGTAGCACAACTTAACAATAATGACTTTGACTTTATATACATGTCATATGGAACTGACTAGATCTCTTCTTATGAACGTGATGTCCGCAAACTTATTTAATGTTCGCGGACATGCTCGGAGAACAGTACCACTACCTAAAAACTGTGGGGGGGGTGGTGGGGTATGTTTGATTGTTATATCATAATATAGGAACATTTAACACATTCAAAAACCAGCACACAAACACATTATATATAGTAATACATAAGAAATGTAACCCATATATGTAACACACTAACCATTCATGTAAATACGATATGTTCTGAAATGGAATATACCACAAGAACATAAATTGGCTTCCAACATAATTACCTCACAGACACAACATAACTGAGAACAAGACCCGACCCACTGAATACATAGGACTTATCTTACCAGAAATAGTAAGTGTACTTCATTTTACTCATATATTTATAAACTTTCTGTATTAGATTAAAAAATATATTATCTTTTTTTTTTTTTTCTCACAGAAATGTCTAGTACTCTGGAATGGCTAGAGGACGATTTCCCACATGAAGAAATGTCACACGATAGTGAAACTAACGGTAAACACTTTATAATATAAACCATTTAAATAATATTATTTTGTATACATTTAACATATATATATTTTTTTTGTACAGAGAATAACAAAATAGAAACTACCTCTGAAGAAGCTGTTATGGAAAACACGCTTGACAACATAAAAGAAAAAATTGATTTACTGTTGACCAATTTTAATAATTTGAAAACTTTTGTTGAAGATCATTTTAAAACAAAAACGTCATACCATTGCCCCACATGTACTTGTCCCTCCTCACCATATCCCAGTCAATCATCCCCAAACCCTCTCCATAATCCAAAAAGTTTTGATGATATTTCCATCCCTTCTTCACCTAATACCAATCATGTTGAAACCCCAAATTCTCCTGTTTTTGTTTCTGTTTCTGCCTCACCTTCTCTGTCATAAATTATTAATATACGTTAAATAAAGTTTAATTTTTATATTGTATTGTGAATAGTTTCCTTTTTTTTTAAAAAAACAATAAAAGTGTCCGCGGACAGTGCGAGTGTTCTGAAATGTTCGTACATAAATGAAAATGGAGGTGTCCTGAACAACAACACACCTGTTCGTACTGTTCGCTAGCAAGTTGAAACTGTTCTAAGAACACACGTGGTGTCCTGAAATGTTCGTAAAGAAACAAAAATTAAAGTGTTCTAAAGAACACTATATCTGTCCGTAATGTTCGCTATCAACTTAAAACTGTCCTAAGAACACAATTGGTGTGCTGAAATGTTCGTAAATAAACGAAAATGATTTGTCCTGAAGAACACTATACCTGTGTGTAGTGTTCTCTACCCAATTGAAACTGTTCTAAGAACCCTATTGGTGTCCTGAAATGTTCGTACGTAAACGAAAATGGAGATGTCCTGAAGAACACTATACCTGTGCGTAGTGTTCGCTACCCAATTGAAACTGTTCTAAGAACACAATTGGTGTCCTGAAATGTTCATACATAAACTAAATTACACGTGTCCTGAAGAACACTATATCTGTCTTACTGTTCGCTACCAAGTTTAAACTGTTCTAAGAACACACGCGATGTCCTGAAATATTTGTTTCACGTGTGAAGCACTTTTAATTACTTCAGAACCCGAACAGTGTCAGTAGGACATCAATGCGCATGCGCTAACCAATCTCCGTGCACTTGGTGTCCTGCGGACAGGCGCTTCCTTCGCAGACTAGTTCGCAAACAGATCATATGACCGCGCCCACGCTCATCGTGTCTCCTGAAATGCGGACACTGTTCGTGTCCCCGAACAATTTAAAAGTACATTTTCAGTTAATCCATAATATCTTTCAATAAAATCTCACCATGCCACAAGTCCCACATAGCAATCTTGAGTTTCTATATACCTTTTGAAACTTTCCGATCCTTTTTTTGTGTTCGATCTGTCCGCGCACAGTGCGCATGTCCACGGACCGCGCACAAGCACCCCTATAAAAGACCACGCCCAAGAGCTTATTCCCATTGTGTTTCTGGCTATTCTTCAGAACACAGTGATTTTCGCTGCCACCTGCAGACTACACCATCATCGAGATGGCATCCTTGGCTGCTGAACTGCCACTTGGTGCTGCACCTGCTTCAGCACCACCACCACCCCCTCCACCACCACCACCTCCCCAAGGGCCTGAAGAGGGGAACAGGACTGAGGATGCGGAGGAAGAAGAAGAGGATGATGAGAATGAGGTAGAGGAAATCCCTACTACCCGCACTAGGCATGAGTCTTGGGTGTGGCGGTTACTTACCATTCATGGGAATGGTCCTAAGGCTTGTGCGAACCATGTTACCTGCAATGAGTGCAAAATGATACTCAGTCGCGGGAAGCACAGTAACTACAGCTTTGGGACCACTACTATGAAGCGACACCTGAGGTCATTTCACTCTGGGGCTATTTGCAGGGTTGTACCTTGCGAAGAACGTAGCAGGTTGATTTCCTCTACTTCATCCTCTGTTTCTGATCCTGTCACCACAAGGACCACCTCTGTGGGACAGCGTCTTTCTCAACCTGCCTCACAGGCCATACAGAATGCTGATGACCCTTACCTTTCGAGGGTCACACTTGTATGTATGTACTGTGACACAGTACTCTGCAGGGGGGAGCGACTTCAGAGTGCTTTTGAGACTATCGTCTCAGAGCACGAGAAGACCTGCTCACTACCCAAATAAAACCCACTCTACATCTTCCTCTCTCAGCTCGCCCTTTCTTATCCCTGTGGTTGGTGTCCCCCCCTTTACCCTCCTTTACCCTCCTCTCCTAGTGTGTCGTGTCTGAAAAACCAAAAAAAATACAAAATTACAAAAATAAAAAAAAAATAAGGCTCATTTCAGAGCCGCCTTTCCCAGTTAAAAAATAGAAGTGAAAATAAATGAAGCAGGGCTCTTTGTATTTTTTAGAAGTCCGCGGACAGTTCGCGAACATTAAAAAAATTGGGTTGCTACTCCATCACAAACATTGTAATTTTCTCTGGAAAGAAGTGGTGGCTCTGAAAAGAGCCTTTGGGTGGTGTTTGTAAGTCAAAAATTGTAAATGCTTAACATCTACTTCAAAATCGTTGTTGTAATTCCAAAAAAGGTCGCAATGCATTTTGTACATTTCTCAGAAAAATCTGATTGCCAGCATAAGTAAGATGGACTCCATCTCTGCGAAAAATGTATGTACTACAAAACATAATATTTTCATTGTGAAAAGAAGACATGCCAAAATCTCTTAGAAAGCCACAAATAGCCTTATTAACATTGCGCCTTGCTTTTTCCATTTGTGGACCAAATGAAGAAGAACGAAGCCACATTTGTCTCTGCTCAATCCGTGAAAATATCACTTGAGAATTAGGAAACATGTCCATAACCTTCCTCAGTCCTTCTTTCATAGCAAATTGCAAAAAAATTCCAGTCACATGTCCTAAACTGTTCCCTCCACAATGAATTACAATTATGTCTGGATGTTGCTCTGTCTCCAATGTAGCACAGAGATATAGCAAGTCCAACCACTTCATTCCATGTACTCCATGCCAGTGTACTTCCACATGTGGGAATCCAAGATCTACAGCTACTCCACAGCTTTCTGCGTGCACCTTCAACCAATGTATCCACGAATCTCCTAAAATCCAAACAATCTGTTTTCTGAAACACACAGCCATAGCTATCTTTTGTTCTCTCAGCAAAAAGAGTATCTGAGAAAATCTCTCCTGGCACAACACACCCACCAAACTTTCCTGACCAATCCCTTTCAGTACTTATTCTCATTTGCATGACTTCTGAACCCAAAAATCTCCGGATGTAACTCCCGATGTCCGCGAACTACCGCCATGTCCGCGGACATATCGTAACATGAACAGCCCTTCTACCATTTCCACTACACTCTCTCTGCCATTCCCTCATTCGATGTACCTCAAAAATCACATGACCATGCACCCATCACATTCAAGACCTCTACATCTAACTGCATCATCATAGATCAGCACTGCAAATGTACTCTGAATCTCTCTGAGTACAAGTGTCATATCATTGGCAAGCAGCATCTACCAGAAATACTGTACAAGTCTTCAAGATTTCTACTTGCAGCTCCATGCATATCCATATGCATGGACACAAACTTCAGGTATGCATATTTTCTGTATAGTAGATGACATAGCTCGCAACCATTTTTGTTTTACAGGGGGGTGAAATCACCCGATTTTGTTTTTGGCGGGTGAGACGCCCATTGGAATGAATGGGCGTGCAGGAGGCTTGGCGGGTGAGTCTGCCCTTTACAAGGCGTGTGACACCCGCCAAAAGCGTGTGACTTGAGAGCTATGGTAGATGAACACATTTTCAAACAGACTTTTACCTTGTAAAATCTGTAAAATGAATTTACTGTACTTTTTTCAATTTCCTAAAATCAACTATCACTTATAAACCTTTATACTTTTTACTTTCTTTATACACACACACTCAAATCATGTTAAACTAACATTTTTTAAATGAAATATATAGACTACATATATTCAAACAAAATTGCATGCAAACACAATCTATGTTTAAACCTTTATAAAAATACTTATACAATTTCATATTTTTGTTTTTATTTATTTATTTACTTAATTACTTTAAATTAGACATGACATTGAGGCGCTATTACCTAGAACAGTTTACTTACAGAAATAGTGGTATTCACTAATATATTATAAATTTCACAAGACATAGTAAAGATATGTTTTTTTTGTTACAGTTAGTCATACAATACAATTTGTTCATTAAGAACATATCATATGTACTGAACTGATGCAATGTATCTTATGTAAATAAATTAGTTTAATGGTTTTACAGAAGGCACTGAGGATTTCAATTAAAAAAATCAATATCTAAATTAAAAACAGTGCTATATACAAACAAAGTTACTAATTTGAAGCTTTTACAATTACAGTGAAGAACAGTTTCCTGAAAAGGAGCAGCCGAATTCGAAGAAGAAAGAAAAACTAAGAAGTTACCTGTTAATTTAAAAAAAAAAGTAAGTAAAATATCACCATAATATTTATATTATTAATCAAATATACTATAACATTAATACGAGCTATTTTGGTTTCTTAAAATAGAGATTTTGTACCATTTTGTCCAAAAATGTCCGTGTCCTAAACAGCGATTTACAGCCAGAATGGCCCACAAATTTCTATTTTTGGACACACAAATTAGCCAACTGAACCACTACAATTTTCATATTATAGAACGAACAACTGTTTTAATTGTATACATTAGATTTACTATTTGTACTTTTCTACACCACTAGCTTACTTTTTTTTTGTCATCTGAACCCCAGTTTAGTAACACATTAATTCAAGAATACCTATCCCTACTAGTTTTAGTTCCCAATGCACAATCACACACCATTACATACATCTTTATCATCTTACTCAAACACTCATGCACACAGCACACATACATTCCCGAACACCCCAACCCATATCTTCTTTATTTTTTTCAACAGACTCTAAAGAATGCCTACCAAAAGACAACTCCGTAGAGAGCAACGCAAAATTAGAGCAAATGAAAATAAAGGTGTCCAACATAAGTATCCATCTCTAGCAGAATTTGTAAAAAAAGTTGAAACAAAACAGCTAATACAATCATTTAGTGAAACACAAGAAGTTTCAAGTACAACAACTTCGCTTCCTCTATCAAAATGTAAAACAAACCAAAAAACAATTAACAGAAAATCAGCTATCAGTACGGATAAAACTACTTCTTAAAATTTCAATATAGTGCAAAGTAAGCATACCAAGAAAAGTATTTTAGCCAAAATATACCGTCACAAAGTCCTTCAAAATCTTATGAAAACAGGAGAGAAATCAGGTTCAAAGCTTAAAACCTATCGTAGGAAATTAATCTTAGAAGCATTGATGGACAGTGCAATTCTTCTCAAAAGAAATTTATTTATTTTACTGTTAAAATGAAACCACTAACAAAACTAATAACTAAATTACTAAAAAGACTTCTCAATAAGCGAAATGTCAACAGAAAGAACCTCTTAAGTATCTGCGGAGGTGAATGGAATCACACTACGAGCACAGAACCATATTTTAATGAAGAAGCGTACAAACAAAAGCAAACGAATACAATTGCCATAAATAGCAGTGGCCGAGGTTATGAAAAAGTGAATAATACCATAATGGAACAAGAAGTACTCCTTACAAAAATATGCCCTGAAAACTTAGAGTTATCCCTCCATTCAACTGAATCAGAACGTCTAGTGTACAAATGGCCATGCACGTCAATGTGTAACATTCCCAAACAATGTTTCAAATCTTTACACCAATTCCTCAATAAATATGTAAAAAGCAAAGACAAAATCAAAATTAAATTACTGCAAAATATAGATACCTGTCCAGTGCGCAAGTACACAGGACTACAAGGACATTCATTGGCCTGCATTACAGGACCTACTTGTAAAACCACTTTCCATGATATCAAAAGGATATCAACACATCATTCAACTATAAGAAATCTAGTCTATAAACTGTACTATGCTAAAAGTCCTGCTTTAGCACTAGCAAAGTTAAATAACATCCTTCTACATGGTACAGCAAAAGACCTACTTGAAGAAATTCTCTATATCCAGAAAAAATATTTTGGAAGTGAAAGCCATTTACAGAATGAAATAGCTTTAAACCAATTAAGCAACAATTCTACACATGGCAACCTTTTGCTAAACACATACAAAAAAGAAATACTAAAATTTAAAAGTACATCAGCTGAAGTACCAAACCATGTATGTGTATGTTGCCGTAGAATTTTTTATAAAAGTAACACAAAAACTGTGGACCTATCATACAAAATAGAAGACAATGAAGATTCTAAATGGTTTGAATTAGCTCTCTACCTTCTAGCAGAAAACAAATATGAAATAACTGAGCCCTTAATACTTTGCAGTTATTGCACTACAAAACTTGACAACAACCAAACTCCTTCACGTTCTATCACAAATAATTTGGAATTATACCCAGTACCAAAACCTCTACAACAACTTAATTTATATGAGAGCATCATCATTCAAACAGTACACCCATTTCAAGCAATAATACGTCTTCAAACAAAAACAGCAAAATTACCTCCCTCTGAATTGGTAAAAGGCATTCGTGGAAAAGTAGTTTATTTACCATTAAATCTAAAAGAAAATGTGCATACTCTAGGAGTGCAACGTCCAATGCAGCAATCTTTAATTATATTAGTAAATGGAGTACCTACAAAAGACAAAAAAATATGGCAACAGCTGGTAGATTTATATAAAGTTAGACAAGCCTTCCAATATCTTAAAGAGAATAATGAATATTACAAAGAAATTAATATTGAAGAAAACTTGAAAGATACAACTGAAATAATTCAAGAAACACAAGAAGCTGGTCAATTTGAGCTACTAGATCCTGCTACAATATCAAATACTTTAGACCATTATACAATTCATCCTTTGCACTGTAATGACACCGTACAAGATGTACTGGAAACTTACCAAATGCGTCAAACAAAAGGATCGCCAATCAGTATATGGGAAAAAAGTATAGAAGCACATGCTTTTCCTCTACTCTTTCCTACTGGCAAAGGAGGTAGGTATGATGATAGACCTATTCAAATATCAGCTTCAGAATACCGCTCATTACGGATGTATTCTTACGATCCCAGATTTAGACAAAATGTGGAATACATATTCCACCTACTCTTTGAAAGTGAACTAGCAACTTTATGTTACGGAGTTTCACACATATTAAAATCAGGATCACACTTTCAAAATATGACAGCTACACAATTATTAGAGAAAGTGCAACAAAAGGATGAGGTTTTACAATCAAATATTACAAATCTATTAGCAAATATGCGTGGTACTAAAGAGTACTGCTTTCGACGTCATGGAGATGTGCGTTGTATGATCAGAAACCTTGGCCCACCCACTTGGTTTGTTACATTAAGTTGTGCTGAATATGCATGGGAAGATTTACATGATTTCCTACGCATATCAAATAAAAACAAAACAAACATAGATATTCTAACACCTGGAGAACTTTGTTCTTTGGATCCTGTTAATGTTTCAAGATATTTTCACCATCGCTTCATTGCTATGCTGCATTTTATTTGTAATAAAACTGTTCCTCCCCTTGGAGAAGTGCAACACTTCTTTTGGAGAAAAGAATACCAAGCCAGAGGAGCACCACATATCCACATGCTTTTATGGATTAAAGATGCTCCTAAATTTGGTAAAGACAGTGATGCCACTGTTTTACAGTTTATTGAAAAATATGTCACTTGTGAAATTCCATCAGAAGCCACAAATAGTGATCTTCGTGCACAAATTTTACAATTTCAAAGACACAAATGTGGAAAATATTGTCATCGCAAATACAAAAACAAAGGCAAATACTACACCAAATGCTGATTTGGTTTCCCTAGACCAGTTACAAATACAGGTAAAGTAAACAACCTCATGTCTTCAGTTAGACATAGTGTTAAAGGTAAGTCACCTAAAAATACATATTACATAAAAAGAAAAGAAGAAGAAAAATATATCAATGATTATAATGCAATCATTGCCCACTTATGGAATGCAAACATAGATGTGCAGTACATTGCAGACAATTCTACTGCAGTTGCACGATATGTCACAGCATACTTAACTAAAGCAGAAAAGACAGAGCTCCAAGACCTCTGGAATGACCTGTCATCAGATAAAACAGTATCTCAGAAATTATACAGTTTGGGCATACAAATGCTCACCCATAGAGAATGTGGATCTTATGAAGCAGCTGATCGTTTAACTGGTACTTCATTGTATGGTAAATCTGAAAATATAGTATGGCTAAGTCTTGGTCCAGCTAAATCTAGAAAAAGAGTTCTAAAATCATATGAAGATATAGAAACAATAGCCAAACATGATCCCAACAGCAAAGACATTTCAAAAAACAATTTATTGGACACATACTACCCAAACAGAAGTAATACTTTGGGAAACATGTGTCTATACCAAATAGCCCAAAACTACACATACAAAATAATATGAAACCTGATGAAATAAAAGGTAAATATAGAGTGACAGACTGTGAAGGCTGCTTAGTTAAACTCACTAAACCAAATTTAATTAATCATATCAAATTGTCATTGAAGACTCCTCAACATAAAGAAGTATATTACATGTCCCTGCTACAACTCTTCAAACCATGGAGAAAAGAAGAACAATTACTAGATAACTACGACTCATATGAGGATGCTTTCAAAGCAAATGAAAGCACTATAACTGATGTGAACTTTACACAGTACAAAACAATGTTGCACAATGAACAGCAACATGAAGAAGAACTCCAAGCCCAACTAGATAAGGATACTCCTGACAGTAGTCAACCTTCTGTAATAGGAAGCCAAGAACCACTGGGAGAACCACTAATAACAAATGAGGCAGAATTAGCTATGATAGAAGTAGAAAACACCATGTGTCAGTATGAAGATAAGGAAGACTTAACTATACTACAATCAAAACTAAACAATGAGCAAAGTAGCATTTTTCAAGAAGTAACAAAACAAATTGCACATGGTGTAAAACATGAAAATAAAGAATGTTCCTGCCATAATTATAAACCTATACTACTGTACGTCAGTGGTGAAGCTGGTTCTGGCAAAACATTCCTAATCAAAATCATTAGTAAGTTCCTTCAACAATTGACAAACAACAAACTGTCAGCTGTTGTCACTGCCCCCACAGGTTTAGCTGCCTACAACATAGGTGGTGTTACATTACACTGATTACTACTATTACCAGTAGAACACCAGAACAAATTAGACTATTACAAACTTTCTGCAGAAGCTGCAATGGAATTACGCAGAGTATTGAAACATGAAAATGCTACTAATAGATGAAGTGAGCATGGTCTCCAACCTGATGTTAGCTTTGATTCACCTCAGATTACAAGAAGTACTCAAAACAGACTATGAAGAGTTCTTTGCAGGAAAACACATTATTGTTTTTGGAGATCTGCTTCAATTAACAACCGTAAAAGGTGTACCTATTTTTAAAACATTAGGGCACAAACTCTGCCGTAAAACTGTTGGCAGCATTGGAAATGTCAACCTTTGGCAACATTTCCAATACAGAGAATTAACAGAAAACTTGCGCCAATCTGCAGATCTAACTTATGCCAACATTTTAAAAAGTTTGAGAGTTGGTATACTTTCTAAAGAAGCAGAAGTAACATTGAAAACCCGGCACATTAATGCACTTTATGGCGATAATGCATGTGCTACAGATGTTATGGAACAATTAGCCCACAAAAATGTCAATTGTATGGCCTTAATGCCAACTCTTGCAAGCTGTCTCAAATTCAATGAAATAATGTTAAGTAAAGAAATGCAACCAATAATGGAAATTAGCGCCACAGACAAACTAGATGTACATGGTATGACACTACCCATGTGTGACCAAGCCACAACAAGACTAAATAATTTAGAAAAATCAATCTCAAACACAGCAGGCTTAGAAAAGATGTTAAAATTATCCTTAAATTGCAGAGTAATGCTTAAACGTAACCTTGACGTGGACCAAGGACTAGTTAATGGAGCACTGGGTACAGTTGTTGGCTTTCAAACATACCCACGTGACAACAAAATTCAGTTTGTCAATATACTCTTTGACAAACTTTCAGAAGTAAAACGGATAGGACGCTCAACAGCTAGATTCCTTCTCTTCAAAGATATGTATGTACGCAGAGAACAATTTTCTCTAACTCTTGCATACGCAGTCACCATTCATAAATCACAAGGTCTTACCCTAGACAAAGCAATGATAGATATTGGTAACACAGTCTTTAAAGAAGGCATGAGCTACGTAGCACTATCACGCTTACGTACACTTGACGGTCTATTTCTAATCAACTTTGATGCAAGTAAAGTAAACGCTGATATTCCTTGCATTTTAGAATATAATAGACTTCGCTCACTATACACTCCCCATCTAAACACATATTCTGTTCCACAAAAACTAAAACGTTGTAAAAGAAAACTAAATCAAACAGAAATGCAACAGGACGCCACTGCAAATCCTCCAAAGAGAGTAAAAGAAACTAATACTTCATCAAGTACCACAAACAAAAAAGAATCAATTAGAGAAAGTAAACCAGGTACTTCTTTAAAGAAGGAAGACAAACTCCAAAAAAGCAGTTAGATACAGAACTACCTGGACCATTTAAATTCTCAAATATAGTTGGTGTAAGCTGCTATGCAAATGTAGCAATGAATATTCTATTTCAATAACCACCAATTGTTGACAACATTTACTTACACAGTACAGACCCATTGTGTTTGCAAATGTTAGTACTTCACAGAAATGCAGCAAACAATCCTGACAACACATTTAGGGGGTAATTCATAGAATTCAGCGCACAAGTGGCGCACGCGGCTGGCGCACAGTGTGCGCGTGTGAATCCCTGTGCCAGCCGCGTGCGCTAAAATCCTTTTCCGTGCACAGCGTATTCATGGATTCCAGCCACCAAAACCAGCCGTGGCGCACAGTGGCGCAGCGACCCTGCAGCAGCGCCAGTCACGCCCCCAAGAACGCCTCTCGCGCAGGGAAAAGCCATCAATATACCCAATCCAGCGCAAAGGGCTGCGCTAACGCTGTACCAGCACGGCAAGCGGGCTACGTGTATCACTGGTGTGCGCGGGAAGTACCTCACGCGATTGGCCCCGTGCGAGCAGGGTACGCGTATTTCAGGGGTGCGCGGGAATTTCCATACGCGATTCTATCATGGTACATGTATTTCAGGGGTGCGCGGGAAGTTCCACACGCGATTCCATCAGGGTACGTGTATTTGTGGGTGCGGGGGAAGTTTCACACGTGAAATCAGCGGGTACGTGTTTTCCAGGGGTGCGCGGGAATTTCCACACGAGATTGGGCTCGTGCGAGCAGGGTACGCATATCTCAGGGGTGCGCGGGAAGTGCCACATGCGATTTCAGCAGGGTACGTGTATTCCCGGGGTGCGGGGGAAGTTCCACACGCAATTTCAGCATGGTATGTGCATTTCAGGGGTGCGCGGGAATTTCCACACGCGATTGGGCCCATGCGAGCAGGGTACGCGTATCTCAGGGGTGCGCGGGAAGTGCCACAAGTGATTTCAGCAGGGTACGTGTATTTCGGGGTGCGGGGCAAGTTTCACACGCGATTTCAGCAGGGTACGTGTATTCCAGGGGTGCGCGGGAAGTTCCACACACGATTCCATCAGGGTACGTGTATTTCAGGGGTGCGCGGGAATTTCCACACGCAATTGGGCCCGTGCGAGCAGGGTACGCGTATTTCAGGGGTGCGCGGGAAGTTCCACACGCGATTCCATCAGGCTACCTGTATCACATGGGTGCGCGGGGAGCACCACACGTGAATTGCACAGGGGCCTACCCTGCAAATGTCCTGCAGGCACCCCATCCACCATGGCCATGCCCCCCAGCCAACCCACATGTCAACTTGCACTACTGCCCACCAACGCATGTCCCCCTGCACCCCCAGCCACCAGGGGCACCCTCCACCAGGCCCCCACCCATGTCTCCCACCACCCCCACCCCCCAGCAGTGCAGGGGCAGCCACCACCAGGCCCCCACCCATGTCTCCCACCACCCCCACCCCCAGCAGTACAGGAGCACCCTCCACCAGGCCCCCACCCATGTCCAACTCATGTTCCCCACCCCCCATCCCCCAGCACTGTGGGGCACCTGCCAGCAGGCCCACACCCATGTCCAACTCATGTTCCCCACCCCCCCCCACCCCCCAGCACTGTGGGGCACCTGCCACCAGGCCCCCACCCATGTCTCCCACCACCCCCACCCCCCAGCAGTGCAGGGGAACCCACCACCAGGCCCCCACCCATGTCTCCCACCACCCCCAACCCCCAGCCACCAGAGGCAGCCTCCACCAGGCCCCCACCCATGTCTCCCACCACCCCCACCCACCAGCAGTGCAGGGGCACCCACCACCAGGCCCCCACCCATGTCTCCCACCACCCTCACCCCCCAGCCACCAGGGGCAGCCTCCACCAGGCCCCTACCCATGTCTCCCACCACCCCCACCCCCCAGCACTGTGGGGCACCTGCCACCAGGCCCCCACCCATGTCTCCCACCACCCCCACCCCCCAGCAGTGCAGGGGCAGCCACCACCAGGCCCCCACCCATGTCTCCCACCACCCCCACCACCCCAGTCACCAGGGGCAGCCTCCACCAGGCCCCCACCCATGTCTCCCAGCACCCCCACCCCCTAGGGGCAGCCTCCACCAGGCCCCCACCCATGTCCAACTCATGTTCCCCACCACCCCCACCCCCCAGCACTGTGGGGCAACTACCACCAGGCCCCCACCCATGTTTCCCACCACCCCCACCCCCCAGTCACCAGGGGCAGCCTCCACCAGGCCCCCACCCATGTCTCCCACCACCCCCACCCGCCAGCAGTGCAGGGGCACCCACGACCAGGCCCCCACCCATGTCTCCCACCACCCCCGACCCCCAGCAGTGCAGGGGCACCCACCACCAGGCCCCCACCCATGTCTCCCACCACCCCCACCCCCCAGCCACCAGGGGCAGCCTCCACCAGGCCCCCACCCATGTCTCCCACCACCCCAACCCCCCAGCACTGCAGGGGCACCCACCACCAGGCCCCCACCCATGTCTCCCACCATCCCCACCCCCCAGCCACCAGGGGCAGCCTCCACCAGGCCCCCACCCATGTCTCCCACCACCCCCACCCCCCAGCACTGTGGGGCACCTGCCACCAGGTCCCCACCCATGTCTCCCACCACCCACACCCCCCAGCAGTGCAGGGGCACCCACCACCAGGCCCCTACCCATGTCTCCCACCACCGCCACCCCCCCAGTCACCAGGGGCAGCCACTACCAGACCCCCACCCATGTCTCCCAGCACCCCCACACCCCAGGGGCAACCTCCACCAGGCCCCCACCCATGTCCAACTCATGTTCCCCAACACCCCCACCCCCCAGCACGGTGGGGCACCTGCCACCAGGCCCCCACCCATGTCTCCCACCACCCCCACCCCCCCAGTCACCAGGGGCAGCCTCCACCAGGCCCCCACCCATGTCTCCCACCACCCCCACCCCCCAGCAGTGCAGGTGCACCCACCACCAGGCCCCAACCCATGTCTCCCTCCACCCCACCCCCAAGCAGTGCGGGGGCACCCACCACCAGGCCCCCACCCATGTCTCCCACCACCCCCACCCCCCAGCCACCAGGGGCAGCCTCCACCAGGCCCCCACCCATGTCTCCCACCACCCCCACCCCTCAGCAGTGCAGGGGCACCCACCACCAGGCCCCCACCCATGTCTCACACCACCCCCACCCCCCAGCCACCAGGGGCAGCCTCCACCAGGCCCCCACCCATGTCTCCCACCACCCCCACCCCCCAGCAGTGCAGGGGCACCCACCACCAGGCCCCCACCCATGTCTCCCACCACCCCCACCCCCCCAGCCACCAGGGGCAGCCTCCACCAGGCCCCCACCCATGTCTCCCAACACCCCCAACCCCCAGCACTGTGGGGCACCTGCCACCAGGCCCCCACCCATGTCTCCCACCACCCCCACCCCCCAGCAGTGCAGGGGCACCCACCACCAGGCCCCCACCCATGTCTCCCACCACCCCCATCCCCCCAGTCACCAGGGGCAGCCTCCACCAGGGCCCCACCCATGTCTCCCAGCACCCCCACCCAGGGGCAGCCTCCACCAGGCCCCCACCCATGTCCAACACATGTTCCCCACCACCCCCAACCCCCAGCACTGTGGGGCACCTGCCACCAGGCTCCCACCCATGTCTCCCACCACCCCCAGACCCCCAGTCACCAGGGGCAGCCTCCACCAGGCCCCCACCCATGTCTCCCAGCACCCCCACCCCCCAGCCACCAGGGGCAGCCTCCACCAGGCCCCCACCCAGGTCTCCCAGCACCCCAACCCCCAGCAGTGCAGGGGCAGCCTCCACCAGGCCCCCACCCATGTCTCCCACCACCCCCACCCCCCAGCAGTGCAGGGGCACCCACCACCAGGCCCCCACCCATGTCTCCCACCACCCCCACCCCCCAGCCACCAGGGGCACCCACCACCAGGCCCCCACCCATGTCTCCCACCACCCCCACCCCCCAGCCACCAGGTGCAGCCTCCACCAGGCCCCCACCCATGTCTCCCACCACCCCCACCCCTCAGCAGTGCAGGGGCAGCCTCCACCAGGCCCCCACCCATGTCTCCCACCACCCCCACCCCCCAGTCACCAGGGTCACCCACCACCAGGCCCCCACCCATGTCCAACGCATGTTCCCCACCACCCCCACCCCCCAGCAGTGCAGGGGCAGCCACCACCAGGCCCCCACCCATGTCTCCCAGCACCCCCACCCCCCAGCAGTGCAGGGGCTGCCACCACCAGGCCCCCACCCATGTCTCCCACCACCCCCACCCCCCAGCCACCAGGGTCAGCCTCCACCAGGTCCCCACCCATGTCTCCCACCACCCCCACCCCCCAGCAGTGCAGGGGCAGCCTCCACCAGGCCCCCACCCATGTCTCCCACCACCCCCACCCCCCCAGTCACCAGGGGCACCCACCACCAGGCCCTCACCCATGTCTCCCACCACCCCCACCCCCCAGCCACCAGGGGCACCCACCACCAGGCCCCCACCCATGTCTCCCACCACCCCCACCCCCCAGCCACCAGGGGCAGCCTCCACCAGGCCCCCACCCATGTCTCCCACCACCCCCACCCCCCAGCAGTGCAGGGGCAGCCTCCACCAGGCCCCCACCCATGTCTCCCACCACCCCCACCCCCCAGTCACCAGGGGCACCCACCACCAGGCCCCCACCCATGTCCAACGCATGTTCCCCACCACCCCCACCCCCCAGCAGTGCAGGGGCAGCCACCACCAGGCCCCCACCCATGTCTCCCAGCACCCCCACCCCCCAGCAGTGCAGGGGCAGCCACCACCAGGCCCCCACCCATGTCTCCCACCACCCCCACCCCCCAGCCACCAGGGGCAGCCTCCACCAGGTCCCCACCCATGTCTCCCACCACCCCCACCCCCCAGCAGTGCAGGGGCAGCCTCCACCAGGCCCCCACCCATGTCTCCCACCACCCCCACCCCCCCAGTCACCAGGGGCACCCACCACCAGGCCCCCACCCATGTCCAACGCATGTTCCCCACCACCCCCACCCCCCAGCAGTACAGGGGCAGCCACCACCAGGCCCCCACCCATGTCTCCCAGCACCCCCACCCCCCAGCCACCAGGGGCAGCCTCCACCAGGCCCCCACCCATGTCTCCCACCACCCCCACCCCCCAGCAGTGCAGGGGCACCCACCACCAGGCCCCCACCCATGTCTCCCACCACCCCCACCCCCCAGCCACCAGGGGCAGCCTCCACCAGGCCCCCACCCATGTCTCCCACCACCCCCACCCCCCAGCAGTGCAGGGGCACCCACCACCAGGCCCCCACCCATGTCTCCCACCACCCCACCACCCAGCCACCAGGGGCAGCCTCCACCAGGCCCCCACCCATGTCTCCCACCACCCCCACCCCCCAGCAGTGCATGGGCACCCACCACCAGGCCCCCACCCATGTCTCCCACCACCCCCACCCACCAGCCACCAGGGGCAGCCTCCGCCAGGCCCCCACCCATGTCTCCCAACACCCCCACCCCCCAGCACTGTGGGGCACCTGCCACCAGGCCCCCACTCATGTCTCCCACCACCCCCACCCCCCAGCAGTGCACGGGCACCCACCACCAGGCCCCCACCCATGTCTCCCACCACCCCCACCCCCCAGTCACCAGGGGCAGCCTCCACCAGGCCCCCACCCATGTCTCCCAGCACCCCCACCCCCCAGGGGCAGCCTCCACCAGGCCCCCACCCATGTCCAACTCATGTTCCCCACCACCCCCACACCCCAGCACTGTGTGGCACCTGCCACCAGGCCCCACCCATGTCTCCCACCACCCCCACCCCCCAGTCACCAGGGGCAGCCTCCACCAGGCCCCCACCCATGTCTCCCACCACCCCCACCCCCCAGCATTGCAGGGGCACCCACCACCAGGCCCCCACCCATGTCTCCCGCCACCCCCACCCCCCCAGTCACCAGGGGCACCCACCACCAGGCCCACACCCATGTCTCCCAGCACCCCCACCCCCCAGCCACCAGGGGCAGCCTCCACCAGGCCCCCACTCATGTCTCCCAGCACCCCCACCCCCCAGCACTGTGGGGCACCTGCCAGCAGGCCCCCACCCATGTCCAACTCATGTTCCCCACCACCCCCACCCCCCAGCACTGTGGGGCACCTGCCACCAGGCCCCCACCCATGTCTCCCACCACCCCCACCGCCCAGCCACCAGGGGCAGCCTCCACCAGTCCCCCACCCATATCCAACTCATGTTCCCCATCACCCCCACCCCCCAGCACTGTGGGGCACCTGCCAGCAGGCCCGCACCCATGTTCCACACCACCCCCACCCCCCAGCACTGTGGGGCACCTGCCACCAGGCCCCCACCCATGCCCAACGCATGTTCCCCACCACCCCACCCCCCAGCAGTGCAGGGGCAGCCACCACCAGGCCCCCACCCATGTCTCCCAGCACCCCCACCCCCCAGCCACCAGGGTCAGCCTCCACCAGGCCCCCACCCAAGTCTCCCACCACCCCCACCCCCCAGCCACCAGGGGCAGCCTCCACCAGGCCCTCACCCATGTCTCCTACCACCCCCACCCCCCAGCAGTGCAGGGGCACCCACCACCAGGCCCCCACCCATGTCTCCCACCACCCCCACCCCCCAGCCACCAGGGGCAGCCTCCACCAGGCCCCCACCCATGTCCAACTCATGTTCCCCAGCCAACATGTCATCACAATCTAGATCCCTGGTCCCTATGGTCAGCCTCCAAATGCAAAACCCCCACCCGAGTATTGCATCCACCCACTCATAATTTGCAATTACATCACAGAACACCAATTGCAAGTTCCGAAACAAACACATTTCCCTCACATACACCCAATGGGTGTCAGTGAATCTCAAAACACATATCATGAAATGCATGAAACCAATGAGATACCACACATTGAATTTCACCAGAATAAATATGTATTAAAGGAAACATAAATAGAAAAAAAAATGAACAGAAACGTGAATGTACAAAAATGAAAAGAAGCATGTCCGTTAAAAAAAGCACAACCAAAAATAAAATTCCAAAGTAATGTTGTCCAAAGTCAATGTCCACAAAACAAAATCCAATGGGAAATAAAAAAGAAAGCCATTGCTCCATGGTCAAAAAGTGAAAAATAAATACAATCCAAATGTGAACTATGTACATGGGAACAAGCCAGGGTCCATTATCCCAACAAAATAAAGGAAACCTATCTAACTACACTAACTAATAAAATAAACTATATACAAAAATGTGGCCAATGTCCGAAAGGTCCAAATAAAATAAAAACAAAAATGAAACCTAACACTACCTACATAACTATGTACAAGGGCAGTGGGCTAGTTTCACGGATCACTTGTGGATGTCCCGGGCCAGGGCATCATCGAACTCCCCCTCAATGTCCCGGAGGCGGTTTTCCTCCATGGCCGCGAGGGTCCGCAGGGCCGTCAACGTCTCCACCTCCAAACCCCTGCGGATTGCCTCGAGGCACTCGGCCCGCCTCAGGGCCCTCCGCATGGAGTTCTCCGCCCTGACCATTGTGAGCCGTGCCTCTTCCGCCCGCTGCCGCTCCGCATCTATGGCGTGGCCCAACCGCTGCCACACGGAAGACACTCTCTGTCCTGGGTCCTCCTGCCCTCCGGCCGATGCCTGCCCCTCCGATGTTGAAGGCCCTGAGCCTTCATAGCTCCCACCACGTTGCTGCTGCTCCAGTGCCTCTGCCCGTGCACTGCCTCCTGCTGCCTGCACATCCTCCGCCGGCTGGGGTGCAGTTGTTGATGTGGCCACCCCTGCTGGACGTCCGACTCCCGACTGTGGCAGGGATGCCTCCTCCACCAGCCTGGCCGCACCGTCAGAGGCAGCTCCACAGGGCACCCAGGTGACTGATGGGTGGGAAGGTGGCACAGAGGACGACTGGCGCGTAGGGGTTCCAGTTGAGGAGGGGGTCGGAGCAAGCCCCATCAGACGGAGGAATCCGGCCTGGGTGACCTGTCCCAGCAGGCTGACGTGGTCAACGAGCCATTCGAGATGACGTGCAGTCTCTTCATGAAAAGACTGCAGGTCACCTCGCATGGCCCGTTGACGCAACGCCACACCAGCCAGGACAGGCTCAACCCGGACCTGGATAGCCACGTCCGCAGGCAGAGGAAGGCCAGTTGACGTGAGCTCATCCCCTGCCTGAAAACGGGTCTGGACGTAGGCATCCCTGCTGGTGCAAGATGATGCAGGGACAGGATCAGGGACAGAATAGCACACAGGCACCTCCGCGGCGGCCTGTGCTGCCTCCTCAACCAACCCCACCTGTCCCTGGTCCTGCACTGCACCACTAGCACCAGTGGGATCCCCACCTCCAGACCCCGTCTCCGGTGTTTGCACGGCCTCCTCCTCCACCAAACCCCCCACCAACCTGGATGACTCCGTGCCATCTTCCCCTGTTGGGCCCTGTGGGGTCCCAGCTGCCCCTTCTGCTGCCGAGGAGTCCAACTCCAACCTCCGCCTCTTGGACCTCCCCCCGGCAGCTGCGCCTGGGATGCGGCACCGGACTCCTCACTCCCCGACGAGATGACAACATGGGAGGGGAGCCGGGCCTTGCGTCTCCGGCTGGCGGTGGGATCCCCGCTGATGTGCTCCACAGCACCTTCTCCGCCCTCTTCATCAGTTGACGCTGCAGACAGGGAGAAACAAAACACAGGCATCAGGGCACTGTACAATGGACACACACACACATGACAGTTGTACATGAGTGGCATTGGCAAACCTCAGACATGTCATCACAATCCCCAACACACATGTCATTACAACTCGCACACATGAGCCATACCACAGCCATATCGCAACTGCCACCACCATCCATACACATACAACAGCATGAGCAGCCAAAGGTGAGCCAGACATCACATGTAACACAGGAAGTGCACCACACATGTACACGCACCACCACACTTGCATGCATGTGTACACCTCTGCCAAGTGTCGCAGTGTTCAGACGGGCATCCATGTCACATCTGCCAATCAGGCTTCCACATACCGCTGTCACATGCATCCATGTGGCATCACTGTTGCACCCTTGTCAAATACACACACATGCACATGTACACAGTGCTGATACATGCAGCCAAAAACAACATACATGCGTGACATCACGGACATGTCTACTTACATACACATTCATCCAAACATGTGTGCCCACACAACTGCATTTGGCATGCAAGCCTACACACACAAGCACCATCCATGACACACATTACAGCCCTCGCATGTGTCAGCCCCACGGCCCTGTACACCCCCACCCATACTCGACCCCATACAAACAGATGTGCAACCTGCACACTAATGAATAATCACCACACGCACTGCTCACAATCAGGATGCATGTACACTCACCGCTCGACTCCAGACGGGTCTGCTTCTCAAGGACCTGGACGTGGAGCGCTGGGGATATGCGTTCCAGGACCCTCATCTGTTCTTCCGACAAGTGGCCCCGGCGCCCCTTGGCATCCGCTGCCTTCAAGAGGCGCCGGGCCTTGTTCAGGGTCCTGGACCTGAAGTCCTCCCAGCGCTTCTTGACATGTTATAAGTCGCGGACTGCCACCCCCTCCGCGTTGATGGCAGTCATGATGTCAGTCCAGATCCGAGTCCGTCCTTCCTTGTCGGCGCGGGAACTTCCGAAGAGGGCATCATACTGCCCCAGGACTTGCTCCACCAGGACACCAACTTCGGTGGCACTGAAGCTGGTGCCCCTCTGCCTCTCTGGCCGGGGGTTGTCAGTGGTCCCAGATGGTGTTTGCCCCGACATGACAACCCCAGAGGCAGGAGTGGGTGGGCAACTGGGTCCTGAGGCTGGGCTGTGGAGCGATGGAATCCCAGTCGGGAGTCTTCGGTTCCAGCAGGGGTGGCCACAGCAACAGCACCCCTGGCTGATGTGCAGGCAGCAAATGGCAGGGCACATGGACAGCAGGCAGTCAGGCAGCAGCAGATGGCAGGTGGGAGCGTGCTCGGGGCTCTGTGGGGCAGTAGTTCGGCCTTCTGGGCAGGAGCGTGGTCTTCCGTGTGCTTACGCGTGGCCAGCTTGATACGGAGTGATTTGGCACGTGAAAAATCTGCACGTCAGCGTGTAATTCGAGGAAAGGCCCTTAGCGCGTAAGCGCGTCTGCACGCATACGCATTTTCATTGGACCAAAGGCCCCTATCGCGTGAGCGCGTCTGTGACGTGACGTGCGCAGGTGTTTCCCTCATTGCACGTGATGACAGAGCACACGTGGATTTTCACCAATCGCGTGTGAAAGTTCCCGGCACCCCGGAACACACGTACCCAGGCTAATCGCGTGTGGAACTTCCCGCGCACCCCGAAACACACGTACCCAGGCCAGTTGCGTGTACGCTCACTCCCCTCCGATCACACGCGATGACACTCAGACCGTATCCGAATACGGGAAACCCGCGCACGGCAAAAGACGTGCACAGGCGTCAACGCGTCCGCCCACACGAAGGCAGGCGGAGCCGTCCCCGCGCACAGCATAAAAGTGCGCGCAAACAACAAACGCGTATATACAGCTACGATGAATGCCCCATTTGTCGCTGCACTGATCGTGGGACACCGCAGGAGGAGGAGAATAGCCAGGGCACGCATTTTCGCACCACGGACAAGCCTTTTTGGGATGCCTGACGACCAGGTCTATGGCAGGTATAGGTTTCCACCCCATATCATCCTAGGCCTGGTCAGGGAATGGGAAGATGACCTCACATCCCCCACCCTTTGCTCCCAAGCATTGAGCCCCTTGGAGAAGCTGCTCAATGTCCTGCATTTTTTGGCCACTGGGTCATTTCAGCGGACCACTGCCATAGTGGGGGGGTCTCACAGGCCACGCAGTCACGCTGCCTACACCAGGTACTGGCAATCATGACAGCGTGCCCCTCAGTCCGCAGGCACATATACATGCCCAGAACACCCGCAGAAAGACAGGCCGTTGTCCTGGATTTTTTCAGGGTGGCACACTTCCCCAAAGTGCTCGGTGCCATAGATTGCACCCATGTGGCCCTACGTCCACCTAGGGCCATTGAGCACAACTACCGAAACCGCAAGCACTGGCATTCCATCAATGTACAGGTGGTATGCGATGCAAAGGGAATCATCACCTCTGTCTATGCAAACTACCCTGGCTCCACCCATGACAGTTTCATATACAGAATGTCCGCCCTGAGCCGGGCCCTGGAAGCTGGGCAGCATGGCGACACATGGCTCCTAGGTCAGTACAAATGCCCTTGCACATGCATGCAAGTCACACACAGACAAATATCCAAACCCTAATACTCTCAACTATTATCACCTCCCCAGGGACAGTGCCTACCCTCTGAGCAACCACATGATGACGCCAATCCGGAACCCCACCACACCACCCCAGGTAAGATACAACGGCGCCCATATTGCAACCAGGGGCATAGTGGAGCACACATTCAGAGTGCTCAAGTCACGTTTCCGCTCCCTTGACCGCTCTGGTGGGCAACTACTCTATGCACCACCAGTAGTGTGCAGGATCATTGTGGCAACATGTGTCCTGCACAATGTTGCAACACGGCAGGGCGTCCCGGTGGACATGGTGGTGCCCCCACATCCCCAACCACAGGCACAGGCGCTGGGAGGGGACAGGGCACGTGGCGAGGAAGCCCGGACCCAGCTTGTGGCCACATTTTTCACCTAAACTCCCACCCCTGCGGAGTGCACACAGGCCTGGCACATACCAGGTGACAATCGATGATGACAAAGAGACAGTCAACTGTCACAACCCTACCACCCTGAGATAGTGCCATGGAAGTGCCACATCATCTGCATCCCTAGCTACTTAAACACAAGCTATCCTGTGTGACCAAAAGGCACACATATGACATATGACATGATATGGGCCATACACAAGTATTCCAAGGCGCAATGAGGCAGGGATGGCGGAACAAGGGAACACAGAGAACGGTACTACTAGGCCAGGTGTCATTGAGATCGTGCAAGTGCAGGGGTAGGGGGAATGGGAAAAGTGCAAGGGGTAGGGTAGGGGGGAGTCCAGTACAGGGGAAGTAGCCCAAAAAAATAATACATAGGTCGCCTGGTGGCAACTACAAAGGTAAGTGCAGACAAGTGCTGGGAAGGGAGGGCTGTAGGGATAGAGAGACAGTACTGCAGTGCAGGGGTTGCCAGGGAGGCAGTGCAAGTGGAGAGTGGCTGGGCCAGGGACCGAGGTCGGTGAGAGTGGCCCAGTTGCAGCTCCTGTGCAGTTCCAGTGGAGAATTCTGCAAGGGAGAGGCAGACAGTAAGCAGAAGCAAAGAGGAAGGTCTTGAGGTGCTTCCAGAACTGGAGATGTTTCCCCTCAAGTTCAAGTCAGGCCGGAAGTCTGTTCCAGGGGGAGAGCCCTGCTGCGGAGAGAAATCTACCCCCAGCTAGTTGCTCTGAGAAGCGGATGACCCGGATATGCAAGGTGTGCATCACACACACCTGCAAAACAGGCCATGGCCATCACTGTCATGTCACTCAAACCCTCCCAAACATCAACATGACATGGCAAGCAATACCCATACACCAATGCAGTAACGATAAGGTACACATTGCCATGTCCTAAATGTACAGTGGCATCGGACACTGCTGCCTGACCCGGAATCAGATGAAATGACAGATCAACAAAATCTCCCACCCAAAACAAGTCATTTCCAAATGCATTACAACAGTCGTAGACGTAACATCACAATGAATGCCTGTCTACATGCACATTATGCATTGCAAAAACAACACTGCAGCTCAATTGTGCAGTGTCCTACTCCTGCATCACACTGCTCAGCGCACAGCACAGTGAACAGCCATTGTGTGTGATGCACACCCTGAGCATCACATCTAAGTGACAGACCACGTCAAACATCAAATTAGGCATACACTGGATCCATGATCGGTCACAGAACATGTGCTGCCGGGACACAGTGGGCACCAGAAGGCAAACAGTGTACACATGGATATACAAGGGTGGGAGTACATGTAGTGCATCAGAGTGCAAGTGTGTGGTTCTGCAAGGACATGCACTCCACATATGCATGTGCACTCAAGTGACCATCAGTGTTCCATACACATCACATGTGAACATCCACCATGTGTATACCCCAGCATGTCAAACCACAACTATCCCCTCGCACCTGAAAGGAAAACACAACACATGAACAGGCATTGATCAGCAGAACACAACATGTACATAGGATACCACCATTACTATGTCAGAGTTCCCATCACACTGCAGGGCAAGGCAACTATCAACAACAACCCCCTCTCCCTCACAAATGACCATGACCCACTGAACAACTGAACCTGGGTCATGGAGCCTCCAAACCTCAATTCCACCTGGCCACAGGATCACCTTTAACCTTCATCACCATCTCCCACCTTGTGTGTAAAAAGATGCCTGAACCCTCGGAATCCACACTCATTTCCAAAATCACAAAATCCAAGGCATAAAAACGAACCCGAACACCCTCCAGTAGATGACTTGATGTAGCAGTACCTCACAAAGGCCAAGTACTACCACAATGATGCAACAACCAAGGTAGCACAGCAAAACAATGTCACGACAGGATGTGAGACATGTGTGGTACATGACATAGGATGATGCACCATGAATGTATGTGTACTGTCACAGGTCCCCTGTACAGGCGCGGGAGTGTCACGAAACAACCACCCCCACCATGTCCCGGGTGCCTGCAAGGTCAAACTCACACAGGCCCCTGAGACCCTGGTGGGGAATGAGGTTCAGGGATATGCAGTCGGGACAGATGTTGACACACTGGATGACTGGAATGAGTGGCAGGAGAGGGGAGGAGGAATGACACATTAAACTAGGGAATGCACGAAAATGTACAACCTGCATGAACACATACACAATCCAAACAAACTTGGACATCATTGTCATGGCCTTCTGTAGTCCAGGCTCAGGAGTGGTACGAACCAACCACCCCCTCTAGGGTTTTGGCGCCTGCAAGTTCGGGGCTTACACAGGCATCCGCAACCCCAGTGGGGAAAGAGGGTCAGGGAATGTTGCTTGGATAGGCACGGGAAGCAGGAACACCGGGTAGAGGGTACAGGTTTCATAATTGCATAGGATCACGGGTGATTAGGGAGAAAAAAAACATACCAAATTGAACCACACAGACATCCATGCATCAGTACTCTCCCCAGCAAGCCTATGCAGAGCAGTTCGTAAGAAAAACAACAAGACACTTAGCTCTGGTTTTGAGTGCTGGCCTCCTGCCTGCGCACTCTCAGGTCCGGTTACAAGAGCACTGCAATGCTGCAAAGAGAGCCACAGTCAACAACCTGTACGTGCCAATTACACAAAAACACAACACCAAACATGCCCCATAGCAACAAACTACTCTACAAACAGACAATCTGTGGTTGATGCTTCGTACCCATATATAACATCACCCCTGTGACGGGTCATACACAGTCAATGCAGTAAGGCAGCCGCTGGTGGGTGCGTGGCAAATGGAACACCAATGTGTCACAATTCACACAACATGCAATGTTCCCTGGGTAAGCAGACAGACCCATGTAGTAAGCCATGACTACAGAGCAAGTTGCGTACCACCATGATCGGAACAAAGTTGGCAGTGCATTTATCATGAAGTACGTGGAAAAGACATGCACTGCACCCGAGTATGTCCCTTGCTGTATGTCCCTGTGAGCTGCCCCTTTCCATGTCTCGGAAGGCTACATGGTTGATACAAGTGCCTCAATGGACCTTGGTGTACCGGAGGGTATGTGCCACTGCCCCTGCATGTGTCCCAGACAACCCTACTATCAACAGCCATCAGTCCACAAACACATCTGAGCTGCATTGTGTGCTTCAACACCAATATTCGTCTAAGCTCACCCTCAGTGCTGTGACTAAGCCTGCATGTGCAACTCGCCTGGTGCAAGCTTTGCTGTGTCGTGGCCCCCCTGTGATGCTCACCTTGCCTGGAGTTCCTTGGAACATGTCAGCAGTTCTATGATGTGGGTCTGCAATCACTGTGCCTCTGCTTGTGCACACATGTGCATGTGGGCACCAACAAACGGTTCCAGAATTCCGTCGTCCAATGGGCCATGTCTGCTGGCAAAGGTGCTCTGGAGGCTCATCCCCCTGCAGAAAGGGCATGAAACACATGATTAATGCTTCAAAGTCATCTGTGTGTGTCTCATAAGGCATCTCATTACTTGACCATGTCAGAGAGTCACATCACAAATCACACCATCAGTCCGTCTTTCACCTCCAAAGTGTGGAACACTATCTACAGCATGAATTGCAACAAGCACATGTACAGGAAAGATATGAAACATACTACACAATGCATAGCAATCAATGTCCACATTAATCATGACACACCCCATCTAGCAAAAGCTGAACAGTGGACAATGACACCTAAATCATCCCTACTAGGGGTGTCAACACAAGTCACACAGCACCAGACATGCCACAGATATGACAGTCCAATGCCCTTGTGTAAAATGCTGTAACACCGAACCATCCTTGCGAGCCCATGGATAAGGGAGGCAGGAGAGGCATATGCGAGTAAAGGACCCCAAGCAGCAAACACATACACAAGACAAGCATGAAGGGCCCAGCTGGAACAGACAGTGGATGCCTTCAAAAGCCACAAAGCACCGCACCGTCACATGAAAGCACAATAGATTAGCAATTTTAAACTAAATCAACTATTAACTAATTACACTAACTATGGAAAACATACATTACCTATTTAAACTAACTATCAAACAGAAACTTAACTAACTAAACTAAAAGAAAAATCAAAAATGGCCACATACAACCCGGGGGGAGGGGAGGCACCCAGGAGGGGGGAGGTACAGGGTGCTGCTCAACATCCACATGCGATGATGCTGAGCCAAAAAAAAATCCTCCATGGGCTCAACGCCTGCACAGCACGACCTATGTGGGAGATAGATGGTCGTCCGAGTCTGGCTCATCCTGGAAAGGAGGACGTGGCACAGTAGCCTGGCCACGCCTAGCCGCAGCTTGCCCCTCGTCGGTAGCAAGTCTGCCGGACGGGTGAGCCTGGTTCTGTGTGGCGATGCGATGTAGGTCTGCATGCAGAACCTCACGTGATACACGTGCTTCCTCTTGCAAGGTAGCACGTGTATCACGGAGTTCCTCCTGCAAGGCCTGGCTGGACAACCGCTGCACCTCCCGGCAAGCCTGTAGCTCAGCCGAGATGGTACGCTCGAGCTGTGCAAAACTCTCCTCTGCCCGCTGCCTCTGGGACATCATAAGGACACCCAGAGTGGATCTGAGGGAAGCATACTCCTCCCTCAGGGCATCCATGTGCGCCTCTGCGTGAGCAGCAATTGCTTGATGCAGAGACGACATTTCAGCCTGGCGTGCCCTGTCTGAGGCCGCCATACCCAGCCTGAGCGAGCGGGCCGTGGACCGTGCCGCCTGCTGCTGGAGAAGCACCTGCCTGGCAGTGGGGAGCACAGATCGGGCCACACGCTCCATGCTCTCAGCGATGTTCTCCATTGCTGCCCCCTGCCGTTCGGAATTGGCAGTCATGTCTTGCTCCCACTCAGTATACAGCGGTTGCGCGCGGCGACCGCGTTGCCGGGCTTGACCCCTGCGGGACCCAAGGACCGGGGGTCCTCGCTGTGTTGGCACCGCCTGCGGCTGCACGACTACATGCCCCCGTCGACGTGATGTCCCAGGCACATCAGTGACTGGTGTGGAGGGTGACCCTGCGTCCCGATCCACCACGGGCGGAGGAACCAAGACTGTCTGATCCCTCAGTGCAGGTGTCGCAGACAGAGGAGTGTCCACATCAGAATCACTCACCCCTGACACATGGACTTGATGCTCAGCCAACTCAACATGGACGTCAGAGTCGTCATCAAGGCTGGACTCATAGGCAGCCAGAGACAAGATGGACTGCAGCACTTGGGGGTTTTCGTGGCCTACCATCCCACGACCCCCACTAGTGCTGGGTTGATGTGGCGTTACCAACCCTGTGTCTGGCATGACAACACCATCCTCCGCCTCCATTGCGTCATCACCTGAAAAATAGAGAGATAAAGGTCAATACACATTTCAGAAGCACACGACACACACACACACCGACAGCAAAGGCATCCGGCAGACATGTGACACACAACATATGACCTGGCATACTTGCTGGTTCTACTTTGAATAGCTTCTGTGATCAGACCTGTTGAAAGGTGGCAGTTTCCATGGAAGTGGGTCTATGCAGTGCAAAAAATGTGTACGCCACTCACTACCTACATGTACAAGCACTACATGGTGTGTGCCAGGAAATGTGAAGGCAGTGCAATGTCAAATTCAGAAATCACGTGCATTGTGCATTCAATGTGTACCATGTCTAGAAGCCAAGCACCCCTCCACCCCAGTACCAAAGCAGGGATGCCTAGCATGGTATCAAAAGGCTGACCATACACCTGTGTATTGACAGGCAGTGTTGACTGGCATCAACGGCTTTATGTGATTCAAATTACAACACTGCAAATGATGCTGGGACAGTGGGCAGGACACATGATGGAAACTCCGGAGGCCGCCCACGTGTGAAGTAGACACAACAAGAGTTGGACAGAGTCATTGGCCATTGAACAGGCTGAGGCCTGTGAGCCACACAGATTGTCAGAGCGTAACATGTGTGCAACGCAGGACTGATGCACAGTTGACATGGGAAGGCTGATGAGCTGGCAGGCAATGTATGTAACCAAGGACTTATATTACAGTGATCATCCAGTCAAGGACACATAGGGGCATGCGTGCAATGCACATGGAGCATGAATGGGCACTCATGTCCCTGCGGGACATCTGACCCATGCACAGTACAAGTGAGATACCCTGCATCGAGTACTAAGGCTATACCACACGGCATATGTCTGGCAGATTCTACGCTGGAAGGTAGCATCTACACAGGACACATGAACAAGAAATTACACATTGGCAAGATTGAAGCAGACCAGTGCAAAGGTGGAACTGGGGTGCAGAGTGGCGGAGGAGGGGCAAGGGAGCATGCCTACATGGAGTCCCGCATGCAGGCAGAGGAGACATGCATGACGGTAGCATTGCATTACTTACACCTCAGAACCATGTACACGTCACATGTAGCAGCAATCATGCACAACACATCCCACAAGTGCAACACACAGGTCCTCAACAAACACGCATCAACACTCACTGGACTGGGCATCAAAGTCCAGCTTCTCTCCCACTCCTTCGACCAATTCAGGTGGTATGAACTCCGCAACGAGAGCCTCATGCGGAGTGAGTTCTTCCTCCTCTGGTGCAGGCCCACCGCCAGTCACCAGAGTCAAGTTGTAATTTGAGGCACGCTTGGCCTTAGTGCTGCGCTTGATGTCATTCCAACGCTTTTTGCACTCCTGCGCCGTGCGCACCTCATGGCCGAATGAACTGACATGTTCCGCAACATGCTTCCAGTGGGTGTCACGTTGGACAGCCGTAGTCTGCCTATTGGCACCCACTAGCATGTCACGGCTGTGGCCCCGCACGTAGTCCACGAGGAAGTCCAGTTCCTGCTTACAGAAAGGTTTCTTCCTCGACGTGCAGGAGGTCGTGGCTGTGTGTGGGGTCCCAGCCTGTGCTGCAGGTGCAACCTTCCTCCTCTTGGACTGTGGCGCAGACCCCGGCTGGCTAATGTCGCCCTGACCAGTATGGCCAGTGGGTTCGGTGGATTGAGCCAAGGGAGTGGCAGGTGGAGGGATGACCAAAGGCCTGACTTGTGTCAGTGGCAGCTGGGTGCCCACTAATGGACCCTGCGCAGCAACATCAGCTGTGGCAGGGTCTTTGACCGCAACGGTCCTGGTTGGCAGACTCACAACCGGGGTGCTGTTGGGTGCATCTGCCCCTGCACTTGCCAACACCTGGCTGTTCGGGGCAGCAGATGACATGACTGCCCCAGGGACACGTGTCTTGGTCTGAGCAGCCCGGCCTGCCCCTATGGTTTCCCCCCTGGCCTGTTGGAGATCTACCAAGGGCTCTTCAAGTGCCAACGCAGCCTGCGCTGGCAGACCCTGAGCCTGGGTGGCGGTGTCCACAGCTGCACCTGCAGCTACCACTACCCTTGGGCCCGTGGCAGTCGATGGAACGGACTGCCGGGTCATATGGGTGCCAGTGCCAGATGCAGGAGCTGCATCCCCCGGAACCACAGGGGGTGGTGGCATGGCTGCACCGACACATGGCACAACATTGTGCTCAAGTGGCGCAACCCTGCCTCTTCCCACTCTGTGGCTGCCCTGGACACCCTGGAGTCCCCCTACTCCCTGGTCACCACGGCCACGTCCCCGACCACGCCCGCCATGAGGAGTACGCCCAGCTGAGGCGCCGCTCACCTTTGGTGGCCTCCCAACCATGGCACAGATGTAGTAGTGCTGGCACAGATGGAGTGGTGCCAATGGGAGGTGTACACCACAATTGACCTGGGCAATTGGGGTGAAGGGGGTGGGAAGCAAGATGTTAACAGCCCCCCTGCACCTGCAAGGCTGTATGTGACCCCGGTTATGTGGTGACGGGTCACGCAACGCTCAGGCACCCCAAAACTGCAGTAAAACCGTGCACGCAACCCTGCAGCCTACGTGCGTGGATTCAACCTCCCGCAGTACGCAGTGGCACCCAGTAACACGAATAACGCGTACGCGTGGGACACGCAGGCTACTATGACATTGAAAATGGGTGCGATACACAGGGGCACCCGCAGTGGGAAAAAGAGCGTGTGCGACTCACTGTCTGACTAGCGCGATGCAGAAAAACACGCGTAGCCAATACCCCCGCCAAAAGAAGAGATACGTCCTTGATAGCTGTGAAGTTGTGATGGCGCGCGAAACAACAGGAAGCAGCAACACACGTCGGTCTCCTCTCCGCGAAAGGCACGTACAGCGAACTGCTGGGCCCGCTCACCTTTAACCCGTGCAGAGGGAAACACACGCGCGCGTCACGTCACTTACGCGCATGGGCCCTTTCCTCGTATTACACGCGGACGTGCTGTTTTTCACACGCGCTTACGCGCATGGGCCCTTTCCTCGTATTACACGCGGATGTGCAGTTTTTCACACGCGCTTACGCGCATGGGCCCTTTCCTCGTATTACACGCGGACGTGCAGTTTTTCACACGCGCCTACGCGCATGGGCCCTTTCCTCGTATTACACGCGGATGTGCAGTTTTTCACACGCGCTTACGTGCATGGGCCCTTTCCTCGTATTACACGCGGACGTGCAGTTTTTCATGTGCGCTGAAATGCCCATGCACGTCTGTACGCGTCACGTCACAGATGCGCTCACGCGCTAGGGGCCTTTGGTCCAATGAAAATTAGTATGCGTGCAGACGCGCTTACGCGCTAAGGGCCTTTCCTCGAATTACACGCTGACGTGCAGATTTTTCACGTGCCAAATCACTCTGTATCAAGCTGGCCACGCGTAAGCACACGGAAGACGACGCTCCTGCCCAGAAGGCCGAACTACTGCCCCCCAGAGCCCCGAGCATGCTCCCACCTGCCATCTGCTGCTGCCTGACTGTCTGCTGCCCACCTGCCCTGCCATTTGCTGCCTGCACATCAGCTAAGGGTTCTGTTGCTGTGACCACCCCTGCTGGAACCGAAGACTCCCGACTGGGATTCCATCGCTCCACAGCCCAGCCCCAGGACCCAGTTGCCCACCCACTCCTGCCTCTGGGGTTGTCATGTCGGGGCAAACACCATCTGGGACCACTGACAACCCCCGGCCAGAGAGGCAGAGGGGCACCAGCTTCAGTGCCACCGAAGTTGGTGTCCTGGTGGAGCAAGTCCTGGGGCAGTATGATGCCCTCTTCGGATGTTCCCGCGCCGACAAGGAAGGACGGACTCGGATCTGGGCTGACATCGTGACTGCCATCAACCCGGAGGGGGTGGCAGTCCGCGACTTACAACATGTCAAGAAGCGCTGGGAGGACTTCAGGTCCAGGACCCTGAACAAGGCCCGGCGCCTCTTGAAGGCAGCGGATGCCAAGAAGCGCCGGGGCCACTTGTCGGAAGAACAGATGAGGGTCCTGGAACACATATCCCCAGCGCTCCACGTCCAGGTCCTTGAGAAGCAGACCCGTCTGGAGTCGAGCGGTGAGTGTACATGCATCCTGATTGTGAGCAGTGCGTGTGGTGATTATTCAGTAGTGTGCAGGTTGCACATCTGTTTGTATGGGGTCGAGTATGGGTGGGGGTGTACAGGGCCGTGGGGCTGACACATGCGAGGGCTGTAATGTGTGAGTCATGGATGGTGCTTGTGTGTGTAGGCTTGCATGCCAAATGCAGTTGTGTGGGCACACATGTTTGGATGAATGTGTATGTAAGTAGACATGTCCGTGATGTCACGCATGTATGTTGTTTTTGCCTGCATGTATCAGCACTGTGTACATGTGCATGTGTGTGTATTTGACAGGGGTGCAACAGTGATGCAACATGGATGCATGTGACAGCGGTATGTGGAAGCCTGATTGGCAGATGTGACATGGATGCCCGTCTGAACACTGCGACACTTGGCAGAGGTGTACACATGCATGCAAGTGTGGTGGTGTGTGTACATGTGTGGTGCACTTCCTGTGTTGCATGTGATGTCTGGCTCACCTTTGGCTGCTCATACTGTTGTATGTGTATGGATGGTGGTGGCACTTGCGATATGGCTGTGGTATGGCTCATGTGTGCGAGTTGTAATGACATGTGTGTTGGGGATTGTGATGACATGTCTGAGGTTTGCCAATGCCACTCATGTACAACTGTCATGTGTGTATGTGTCCATTGTACAGTGCCCTGATGCCTGTGTTTTGTTTCTCCCTGTCTGCAGCGTCAACTGATGAAGAGGGCGGAGAAGGTGCTGTGGAGCACAGCGGCGGGGATCCCACCGCCAGCCGGAGACGCAAGGCCCGGCTCCCCTCCCATGTTGTCATCTCGTTGGGGAGTTAGGAGTCCGGTGCCGCGTCCCAGGCCGCAGCTGCCGGGGGGAGGTCCAAGAGGCGGAGGTTGGAGTTGGACTCTTCGGCAGCAGAAGGGGCAGCTGGGACCCCACAGGGCCCAACAGGGGAAGATGGCACGGAGTCATCCAGGTTGGTGGGGGGTTTGGTGGAGGAGGAGGCCGTGCAAGCACCGGAGACGGGGTTGGAGGTGGGAATCCCACTGGTGCTAGTGGTGCAGTGCAGGACCAGGGACAGGAGGCAGCACAGGCCGCCGCGGAGGTGCCTTTGTGCAATCCTGTCCCTGATCCTGTCCCTGCATCATCTTGCACCAGCAGGGATGCCTACGTCCAGACCCGTTTTCAGGCAGGGGATGAACTCACATCAACTGGCCTTCCTCTGCCTGCGGACGTGGCTATCCAGGTCCGGGTTGAGCCTGCCCTGGCTGGTGTGGCATTGCGTCAACGGGCCATGCGAGGTGACCTGCAGTCTTTTCATGAAGAGACTGCACGTCATCTCGAATGGCTCGTTGACCACGTCAGCCTGCTGGGACAGGTCACCCAGGCCGGATTCCTCCGTCTGATGGGGCTTGCTCCGACCCCCTCCTCAACTGGACCCCCTACGCGCCAGTCGTCCTCTGTGCCATCTTCCCACCCATCAGTCACCTGGGTGCCCTGTGGAGCTGCCTCTGACGGTGCGGCCAGGCTGGTGGAGGAGGCATCCCTGCCACAGTCGGGAGTCGGACGTCCAGCAGGGGTGGCCACATCAACAACTGCACCCCAGCCGGCGGAGGATGTGCAGGCAGCAGGAGGCAGTGCACGGGCAGAGGCACAGGAGCAGCAGCAACGTGGTGGGAGCCATGAAGGCTCGGGACCTTCAACATCGGAGGGGCAGGCATCGGCCGGAGGGCAGAAGGACCCAGGACAGAGAGTGTCTTCCGTGTGGCAGCGGTTGGGCCACGCCATAGTTGCGGAGCGGCAGCGGGCGGAAGAGGCACGGCTCACAATGGTCAGGGCGGAGAACTCCATGCGGAGGGCCCTGAGGCGGGCCGAGTCCCTCGATGCAATCCGCAGGGGTTTGGAGGTGGAAACGTCGACGGCCCTGCAGACCCTCGCGTCCATGGAGGAGGACCGCCTCCGGGACATTGAGGGGGAGTTCGATGATGCCCTGGCCCGGGACATCCACAAGTGAGCCGTGAAACTAGCCCGCTGCCCTTGTACATAGTTATGTAGGTAGTGTTAGGTTTCATTTTTGTTTTTATTTTATTTGGACCTTTCGGACATTGGCCACATTTTTGTATATAGTTTATTTTATTAGTTAGTGTAGTTAGATAGGTTTCCTTTATTTTGTTGGGATAATGGACCCTGGCTTGTTCCCATGTACATAGTTCACATTTGGATTGTATTTGTTTTTCACTTTTTGACCATGGAGCAATGGCTTTCTTTTTTATTTCCCCTTGGATTTTATTTTGTGGACATTGACTTTGGACAACATTACTTTGGAATTTTATTTTTGGTTGTGCTTTTTTTAACGGACATGCTTCTTTTCATTTTTGTACATTCACGTTTCTGTTCATTTTTTTTTCTATTTATGTTTCCTTTAATACATATTTTTTTTGGTGAAATTCAATGTGTGGTATCTCATTGGTTTCATGCATTTCATGATATGTGTTTTGAGATTCACTGACACCCATTGGGTGTATGTGAGGGAAATGTGTTTGTTTCGGAACTTGCAATTGGTGTTGGTGATGTAATTGCAAATTATGAGTGGGTGGATGCAATACTCGGGTGGGTGTTTTGCATTTGGAGGCTGACCATAGGGACCAGGGATCTAGATTGTGATGACATGCTGGCTGGGGAACATGAGTTGGACATGGGTGGGGGCCTGGTGGAGGCTGCCCCTGGTGGGTGGGGGGTGGGGGTGGTGGGAGACATGGCTGGGGGCCTGGTGGTGGGTGCCCCTGCACTGCTGGGGGGTGGGGGTGGTGGGAGACATGGGTGGGGGCCTGGTGGAGGCTGCCCCTGGTGACTGGGGGGGTGGGGGTGGTGGGAGACATGGGTGGGGGCCTGGTGGCAGGTGCCCCACAGTGCTGGGGGGTGGGCGTGGTGGGGAACATGAGTTAGACATGGGTGGGGGCCTGGTGGAGGCTGCCCCTGGGGGGTGGGGGTGCTGGGAGACATGGGTGGGGCCTGGTGGTGGCTGCCCCTGCACTGCTGGGGGGTGGGGGTGGTGGGAGACATGGGTGGGGGCCTGGTGGCAGGTGCCCCACAGTGCTGGGGGGTGGGGGTGGTGGGGAACATGAGTTGGACATGGGTGGGGGCCTGCTGGCAGGTGCCCCACAGTGCTGGGGGGTGGGGGTGCTGGGAGCCATTGGTTGGGGGCCTGGTGGAGGCTGCCCCTGGTGGCTGGGGGGTGGGGGTGCTGGGAGACATGGGTGGGGGCCTGGTGGTGGGTGCCCCTGGTGACTGGGGGGGTGGGGGTGGTGGGAGACATGGGTGGGGGCCTGGTGGTGGGTGCCCCGCACTGCTGGGGGGTGGGGGTGGTGGGAGACATGGGTGGGGCCTGGTGGTGGCTGCCCCTGCACTGCTGGGGGGTGGGGGTGGTGGGAGACATGGGTGGGGGCCTGGTGGCAGGTGCCCCACAGTGCTGGGGGGTGGGGGTGGTGGGGAACATGAGTTGGACATGGGTGGGGGCCTGGTGGAGGCTGCCCCTGGGGGGTGGGGGTGCTGGGAGACATGGGTGGGGGCCTGGTGGAGGCTGCCCCTGGTGACTGGGGGGGTGGGGGTGGTGGGAGACATGGGTGGGGGCCTGGTGGTGGATGCCCCTGCACTGCTGGGGGGTGGGGGTGGTGGGAGACATGGGTGGGGGCCTGGTGGTGGGTGCCCCTGCACTGCTGGGGGTTGGGGGTGGTGGGAGACATGGGTTGGGGCCTGGTGGAGGCTGCCCCTGGTGGCTGGGGGGTGGGGGTGGTGGGAGACATGGGTGGGGGCCTGGTGGTGGGTGCCCCTGCACTGCTGGGGGGTGGGGGTGGTGGGAGACATGGGTGGGGGCCTGGTGGAGGCTGCCCCTGATGGCTGGGGGGTGGGGGTGCTGGGAGACATGAGTTGGACATGGGTGGGGGCCTGCTGGCAGCTGCCCCACAGTGCTGGGGGTGGGGGGTGGGGAACATGAGTTGGACATGGGTGGGGGCCTGGTGGAGGGTGCCCCTGTACTGCTGGGGGGTGGGGGTGGTGGGAGACATGGGTGGGGGCCTGGTGGCAGGTGCCCACAGTGCTGCGGGGTGGGGGTGGTGGGGAACATGAGTTGAACATGGGTGGGGGCCTGCTGGCAGGTGCCCCACAGTGCTGGGGGGTGGGGGTGCTGGGAGACATGGGTGGGGGCCTGGTGGTGGGTGCCCCTGGTGACTGGGGGGTGGGGGTGGTGGGAGACATGGGTGGGGCCTTGTGGTGGGTGCCCCTGCACTGCTGGGGGGTGGGGGTGGTGGGAGACATGGGTGGGGGCCTGGTGGAGGCTACCCCTGGTGACTGGGGGGGTGGGGGTGGTGGGAGACATGGGTGGGGGCCTGGTGGCAGGTGCCCCACAGTGCTGGGGGGTGGGGGTGGTGGGGAACATGAGTTGGACATGGGTGGGGGCCTGGTGGAGGCTGCCCCTGGGGGCTGGGGGTGCTGGGAGACATGGGTGGGGGCCTGGTGGAGGCTGCCCCTGGTGACTGGGGGGGTGGGGTGGTGGGAGACATGGGTGGGGGCCTGGTGGTGGGTGCCCCTGCACTGCTGGGGGGTGGGGGTGGTGGGAGACATGGGTGGGGGCCTGGTGGCAGGTGCCCCACAGTGCTGGGGGGTGGCGGTGGTGGGAGACATGGGTGGGGGCCTGGTGGAGGTTGTCCCTGGTGGCTGGGGGGTGGGGTGGTGGGAGACATGGGTGGGGGCCTGGTGGTGGGTGCCCCTGCACTGCTGGGGGGTGGGGGTGGTGGGAGACATGGGTGGGGGCCTGGTGGTGGGTGCCCCTGCACTGCTGGGGGTTGGGGGTGGTGGGAGACATGGGTTGGGGCCTGGTGGAGGCTGCCCCTGGTGGCTGGGGGGTGGGGATGGTGGGAGACATGGGTGGGGGCCTGGTGGTGGGTGCCCCTGCACTGCTGGGCGGTGGGGGTGGTGGGAGACATGGGTGGGGGCCTGGTGGAGGCTGCCCCTGATGGCTGGGGGGTGGGGGTGCTGGGAGACATGAGTTGGACATGGGTGGGGGCCTGCTGGCAGCTGCCCCACAGTGCTGGGGGTGGGGGGTGGGGAACATGAGTTGGACATGGGTGGGGGCCTGGTGGAGGGTGCCCCTGTACTGCTGGGGGGTGGGGGTGGTGGGAGACATGGGTGGGGGCCTGGTGGCAGGTGCCCACAGTGCTGCGGGGTGGGGGTGGTGGGGAACATGAGTTGAACATGGGTGGGGGCCTGCTGGCAGGTGCCCCACAGTGCTGGGGGGTGGGGGTGCTGGGAGACATGGGTGGGGGCCTGGTGGTGGGTGCCCCTGGTGACTGGGGGGGTGGGGGTGGTGGGAGACATGGGTGGGGCCTTGTGGTGGGTGCCCCTGCACTGCTGGGGGGTGGGGGTGGTGGGAGACATGGGTGGGGGCCTGGTGGAGGCTACCCCTGGTGACTGGGGGGGTGGGGGTGGTGGGAGACATGGGTGGGGGCCTGGTGGCAGGTGCCCCACAGTGCTGGGGGGTGGGGGTGGTGGGGAACATGAGTTGGACATGGGTGGGGGCCTGGTGGAGGCTGCCCCTGGGGGCTGGGGGTGCTGGGAGACATGGGTGGGGGCCTGGTGGAGGCTGCCCCTGGTGACTGGGGGGGTGGGGTGGTGGGAGACATGGGTGGGGGCCTGGTGGTGGGTGCCCCTGCACTGCTGGGGGGTGGGGGTGGTGGGAGACATGGGTGGGGGCCTGGTGGCAGGTGCCCCACAGTGCTGGGGGGTGGCGGTGGTGGGAGACATGGGTGGGGGCCTGGTGGAGGCTGTCCCTGGTGGCTGGGGGGTGGGGTGGTGGGAGACATGGGTGGGGGCCTGGTGGTGGGTGCCCCTGCACTGCTGGGGGGTGGGGGTGGTGGGAGACATGGGTGGGGGCCTGGTGGAGGCTGCCCCTGGTGGCTGGGGGGTGGGGATGGTGGGAGACATGGGTGGGGGCCTGGTGGTGGGTGCCCCTGCACTGCTGGGGGGTGGGGGTGCTGGGAGACATGGTTGGGGGCCTGGTGGTGGGTGCCCCTGCACTGCTGGGGGGTGGGGGTGGTGGGAGACATGGGTGGGGGCCTGGTGGAGGCTGCCCCTGGTGGCTGGGGGGTGGGGGGGGTGGGAGACATGGGTGGGGGCCTGGTGGTGGGTGCCCCTGCACTGCTGGGGGGTGGGGGTGGTGGGAGACATGGGTGGGGGCCTGGTGGAGGCTGCCCCTGGTGGCTGGGGGTGATGGGAGACATGGGTGGGGGCCTGGTGGTGGCTGCCCCTGCACTGCTGAGGGGTGGGGGTGGTGGGGAACATGTGTTGGACATGGGTGGGGGCCTGGTGACAGGTGCCCCACAGTGCTGGGGGGTGGGGGGGGGTGGGGAACATGAGTCGGACATGGGTGGGGGCCTGCTGGCAGGTGCCCCACAGTGCTGGGGGGTGGGGGTGGTGGGGAACATGAGTTGGACATGGGTGGGGACCTGGTGGAGGCTGCCCTTGGTTGCTTGGGGGGTGGTGGGAGACCTGGGTGGGGGCCTGGTGGAGGCTGCCCCTGCACTGCTGGGGGTGGGGGTGGTGGGAGACATGGGTGGGGGCCTGGTGGAGGCTGCCCCTGGTGGCTGGGGGGTGGGGGTGCTGGGAGACATGGGTGGGGGCCTGGTGGTGGGTGCCCCTGCACTGCTGGGGGGTGGGGGTGATGGGAGACATGGGTGGGGGCCTGGTGGAGGCTGCCCCTGGTGGCTCTGGGGTGGGGGTGCTGGGAGACATGGGTGGGGGCCTGGTGGTGGGTGCCCCTGCACTGCTGGGGGGTGGGGGTGGTGGGAGTCATGGGTGGGGGCCTGGTGGAGGCTGCCCCTGGTGGCTGGGGGGTGGGGGTGGTGGGAGACATGGGTGGGGGCCTGGTGGTGGCTGCCCCTGCACTGCTGGGGGGTGGGGGTGGTGGGAGACATGGGTGGGGGCCTGGTGGAGGCTGCCCCTGGTGACTGGGGTGGTGGGAGACATGGGTGGGGGCCTGGTGGTGGGAGCCCCTGCACTGCTGGGGGGTGGGGGTGGTCGGAGACATGGGTGGGGGCCTGGTGGCAGGTGCCCCACAGTGCTGGGGGGTGGGGGGGTTGGGACTAAAGGGTGGGGGCCTGGTGGCAGGTGCGCCACAGTGCTGGGGGGTGGGGGTGGTGGAGAACATGGGTTGGACATGGGTGGGGGCCTGGTGGCAGGTGCCCCACAGTGCTGGGGGGTGGGGGTGGTGGGGAACATGAGTTGGACATGGGTGGGGACTTGCTGGCAGGTGCCCCACAGTGCTGGGGGGTAGGTGGGTGGGGAACATGAGTTGGACATGGGTGGCGGCCTGGTGGAGGGTGCCCCTGTACTGCTGGGGGGTGGGGGTGGTGGGAGACATGGGTGGGGGCCTGGTGGAGGGTGCCCCTGGTGGCTGGGGGTGCAGGGGGACATGCGTTGGTGGGCAGTAGTGCAAGTTGACATGTGGGTTGGCTGGGGGGCATGGCCATGGTGGATGGGTTGCCTGCAGGACATGTGCAGGGTAGGCCCCTGTGCAATTCACGTGTGGTGCTCCCCGCGCACCCCTGTAATACACGTAGCCTGCTGAAATCGCGTGTGGCACTTCCCGCGCACCCCTGAGATACGCGTACCCTGCTCGCATGGGCCCAATCGCGTGTGGTAATTCCTGCGCACCCCTGAAATGCACATACCATGCTGAAATCGCGTGTGGAACGTCCCCCGTACCCTGAAATACACGTACCCTGCTGAAATCGCGTGTGGAACTTCTCGCGCACCCCTGGAATACACGTACCCTGCGGATATCACGTGTGGAACTTCCCGCGCGCCCCCGAAATACACGTACCCCGCGCAATCGCATGTGTGACTTCCCGCGTGCACCCGAAATACACGTACCCCACTCAATCGCGAGTGTAACTTCCCGCGCGCCCCCGAAATACACGTACCCCGCTCAATCGCGTGTGTAACTTCCTGCGTGCCCCCGAAATACACGTACCCCGCTCAATCGCGTGTGTGTCTTCCCGCGCGCCCCCGAAATACACGTACCCCGCTGAATCGCGTGTGTAACTTCCCGCACGCCCCATAAATACACGTACCCCGCTCAATCACGTGTGTAACTTCCCGCGCACCCCCGAAATACATGTACCCCGCTCGCACAGGCCCAATTGCTGTATGTTGCCACTTTTGTGATGCGCTGGGACTCTACCGCCTGCCTTCGTGTGGCGGACGTGTTTCTGCTTGTGCGTGTCTTTGGCTGTGCGTGGCTTTGCCCTATTCGATTCCATGAATACGTGTGGTTCGAGTGCGTGTGGGCGTTCCGTCTGCTTCCCTGCAGTGCATCCCCAGTTACGCCCTTATTTTCGTGCGTTGTTCCCCATTCCGCGCGTTACGCCCCGTGTCCCGCCCACTTTCTGGTGTATGCGCCGTGGTTGTGCGCTTTCACTGTGCGCGTCTCGCACGCCTTTCGGGATGTTGCAGTGACTTGTGCGCCATGCACGGGTTTGGCGCACATCCCGAGGTGTACACGCGCAGGGACTTCCATGGATCGCACGCGTGCGCATGCGCCTGTTTTTTTCCGCTTGCGCCTGCTTGCGCCTGCTTTTTTCGGCGCATGTTTGTTCCATGAATCGGCCCCATAGTGTTTTTGGAATAAGACGACAATTGGACTACTGTGCTGGAATGGTGAAATTCACTATAAACTCACAGGAAGATCCACAAGAATTTCTAATGTACTTACTACAAGTACTGGAAAACAAAAACATACCTATAAATGAAATCTTTCAGATTTCATACATGTGGAAACATACATGCACTCTCTGCAACAATGTCACACAAGAAGAAATCCCCAATGAACGCTTCATATTTATATCAATACCAAATTGTGAATCCATTCCATTTCAGCAACTTGTACAAAATGCAAACCATGGTAGATTATGCTCTACCTGCAATTCAGATAAACGCTCCACGTTAGTAATACAAACACATAGTAAATACGTAATACTAATGCTTCTACGTTACAATGCAGATGGTACCAAAAACAACTGCAAGCTGACTGGATTCACACATGGTCAAATATCACTTGGTAAGAAAACCTTCACAACAATAGGTATAATCTACCACGCAGGAGTCACAACCAATTCAGGGAACTACACTGCATATATAAAAAAGAAATGTGTATGGTTTGAATGTAAGGATAGTACCATTACTCTAAAGCAGAGATTACCACCAAATCTTACAAACGCTTATTTGATGTTCTTAAAACCAAAATGTGATAAATAAACTGTATTTAATCCTTTAAGTAAATTTGTGTTAAAAAAATATAAACTCTACAACAACTAATCAGATAAATGAATACCACTAAATTAGACCAAAAAATACACCGTTAGAATACGCCAATTGGTATCTAACTATCCCAAAATTTAACAATATCCAAATAGATAAATCAAAACCACTAAAATATATTAAAAAAATAGACAGCTAGAATACGCCAATTGGTATCTAACCGCTCCAAAATTTTATAATATCAAAACAAATGAAGAATCTGTTACTGCTCCAAAAAAAATACAACAAAGCAAAGTATAAAGCATTAGCCAGAAACAACAAGTGAACACTGAAAACAAACAAACAAATAAACTGTAGCATAACAGAAAAAGGGTTTTTTATTCCTCCAACATGGATTTTTTTTTCTCCCAGAGACCCAATGATTTTAGCAACAAATACAGAAACTGAGCAAATTGCACAGTACTCTGATTTGTACTCTACTAAATATGAGGGTCGAAAAAAAATAAAAGTATATTGCTTATACAATGTAATAAGTCATTACAAAATACTAATACTAACATGCTATTTTCTTTTATCACAGAAATGAAGAAGAAAAACATGGACTCCCATTACTAGACCAAACAGTAAGTATACAATAATAAGGACAACCATAGCAGCATATCACATCCATAGTATTTAATACCTTTGTTCCTTATACATTTGTTTTTCACCCAAAGTTATAAGCAAATATGAATGTGATATGCTGCGGTGGTTGTTGCCAGGGCATAGAGTCTTGGGTGACTCTATGCCCTGGCAACAACCACCGCAGCATATCACATCCATAGAGTCAAACATTTCAACTATGATCTATGGGAAACTTTTAATGTCCGCGAACAATGTGAGTGTTCTTAGAACACTTTGAACTTGCCAGCGAACAATGCGGACACCGTTTTCAGGACACCCCCTACGAACATTTCAGAACAACGCGATAGTTCTTAGAACACTTTCAACTTAACAACGAACAATACGGACAGCGTCCTAAGGACACCCCCTACGAACATTCCAGGACACCAGGAGTTTTCTTAGAAGCGTCTTCAGAACACCACCATCTTGTTTATTTGCGAACATTTCAGGACACCGCGAGTTTTCTTAGGACACATTCAACTTGACAAAGAACAATACGGACAGCGTCCTCAGGACACCCCCTACGAACACTCCCGGACATCGGGAGTGTTCTTAGAAGCGTCTTCAGAACACCACCACCTTGTTTATTTGTGAACATTTCAGGACACCGTGGGCCTCATTAGGACCCAGGCGGTAAGGGGTTTACGGCGGCATAAACAGCGCCGACCCTTACCGCCTGATTCCGAGGTCCCTTAGTGCCATGGAGGATTTAACACCTGCTTTTAGCAGGTGTTAAAATCCATGGCGCTAAGGGACCTTGTTGTTAATTACGCCACCGTAATTTACGGTGGCGTAATTAACGCCTTCCCCACTCCCATTATGCCCTATGGGGCAAAAATGGGAATGGGGAAGGGTAAATGGGTTAATGGGGACTTACCGCCCCGCCAACCTCGGAATGGGGCGGTAAGTCCGCCAACCACCATGGCGTAAACGTAGTTTACGCCATGGTGGCAAAGGTACGACCCAGGCGGTAACTTACCGCCTGGGTCATAATGAGGCCCCGTGAGTGTTCTTAGGACACATTCAACTTGACAAAGAACAATACGGACAGCGTCCTCAGGACACCTCCTACGAACACTCCCCGGACGCCGCAAGTGTTCTTAGAAGCGTCTTCAGAACACCCCCATTTTGTTTATTTGCGAACATTTCAGGACACCGCGAGTGTTCTTAGGACACATTCAACTTGACAGAGAACAATACAGACAGCGTCCTCAGGACACCCCCTACGAACACTCCCCGGACACCGCAAGTGTTCTTAGAAGCGTCTTCAGAACACCCCCATTTTGTTTATTTGCGAACATTTCAGGACACCGCGAGTGTACTTAGAACACAATCAACTTGACAGAGAACAATACGGACAGCGTCCTCAGTACACCCCCTGCAAACATTTCAGGACACCGGGAGTGTTCTCAAAAATGTCTTCAGAACACCCCCATTTTGTTTATTTGCGAACATTTCAGGACACCGTGCGTGTTCTTAGAACACATTCAACTTGACAGAGAACAATACGGACAGCCTCCTCAGGACACCCCCTACGAACACTCCCCGGTCACCGCAAGTGTTCTTAGAACAGTTTCACTTTGCTTGCGAACAAAACGGACACATATTGACTCCTTAGAACACCCCCTAGTCAGTTTATTTAGAACATTTCAGAACACCCGTGATGGCTGCAAACAAATCAAACACAAAAAGAACGTCTAACATATAAAAAACACAACTTTCATCCTATCTCATACACTCCCACCCTCCCCAAACACTCCTACACACCAACACACTCTACAAAATACACATTTTGAACAAAGTTTCACTGCGCTGTCCGGGGACGTCCGCGAATCCAAGATGGCGGGCGCTACCGAAAAATCAGACGCGCTTCACGCTCCACGCCGTCCAATCAGCGAACACTTTGCATGTCCGCGAACATCACGCAAGACGATTGGCCAATCAGGACATTTTCCGCGGAGCGAACAGGGAAGTGTGTCCGCAAACCGAACACAGATATCACTAATTTTTTTTGACCTACTTTTTGTTCATTTAAAAAAAAACTACTGGACGGATTTTCACCAAATTTGCAAAAGCACGCTTTCGGGACCAAGCCGCTGCTCCTGGTCCAAATTTGGTGGAAATCCGTCCAGCAGTTTGGGCTGTAGGCATGAGCAAACATTTTTTCCCATTCACTCTATGGAGAGTGAGTATAATGTATACAAATATGAGCATATAGAGGGAAGGTAGAGTAATAAAAATAAAACTATGAGAAAGTGCTGATAACCATAATGATTATCTTCATGCACAGAAAGGATTGCTCTCTTTCAAGCCTGTATCTTCTGCTATGTATATGTTTCATATGATGTGACTGGACCCTAAGTCTACAAATATAGTACCTTTTCAATTTTTACTTCCTGACTGTTACTGAAGAAAACTATGTGGCTTCGATATGTCAGTAAAGGATAAAAAGGGAGAGCCAGCCATGTGATGTCATCAGTGATGTCATCAATGACATTTGTGATGTCATCTTTGATGTCCTGGGTGTTAGTGTTAGCAGTGCACGCTGGCGCGAGTTATGGTTGCTTATGTTACCATAACTGCCGAATTTCAGGGGTTTTCGGTTTTACTTTCAGCCATAACGTCCCTTTAACAAAGTTTTTTCACTGAATTTCATAGGTTTTTAGTAGCGCAACTTAACCATAACATCCCTTTAACAAAGTTTTTTCACTGAATTTCATAGGTTTTTAGTGCACAACTTAACCATAATATCCCTGACTTCATATACATGTAACATAGAACATACTAACCCCCTCATAGTGATTTTCATGTCCGCGGACTACTGCCATGTCCGCGGACACATCGAAAATCTGAGCGTGGTGAATGTAAATTTAAATAGTGTGCCCCATTTCCCCTTTGAAGTTAGCTCTGAAAAGAGCCGTTTTTTTTTTTTTTTTACTGATGCTTGACAGACACCTGTTATTTTGTATTTTTTTTCTTGTTTTTTTTTTCTTACTTTACTCCTAAAATCTTCACATAACCTTCTCCAAAGCAACCCTTACATTCCAAAATAGAAAGGCATTTCCCGTAAAAGATAAAGAAATGCCATCTTCTTTAAAATTAACAGCATTACTGGCATCAATATTCTCATTGTTACAGAAGAACATACCAGCTCTAAGCATGAAGGCACACATGCCTCGGTTGATGAGACACCTAGCAATATTTTGCTGAGGACAAAAAACTGAACTATTGTCCCATATTGCCCTAGGTAGTAATCCAGAAAAAATTACTTTTACATTTGAAAGGATCTTCATTACTGCTTGAACCAAGCGTTCCCAATCAGCCAACAAAGTAGGGGCACTGACGTTGCCCAAATGGAAAGCACCATAGTGCAAAACTACCACATGCGGACTGTTCATCGTGGCCATATCCTCACAAACTTGTACAATTCCCTGTACATTGCAATCAGGCACAGTGCTCCACACCACCTCCACTCCGTTCACATCAAAGTTCTTTGCAACATGCCTGCATTCAGCGTACTGCTGTAAACCATGCACAAACATATCTCCGAGCACCAACATCCAAACTTTCTCGACTTCTGCCATCTTCACCACACACAGTCTCTTTCAACACAAATCCACAACCTCGACATCTGATTGGCTGATCCGTACAGTCTTCTTTCCATGTTGGATTTCCTGGAAAAACCTGGATGTAGCACGCCCTGTCCACTAACAGCCGCGGTGTCCGCGGACGGCGCCCACTTTACTCCCTGTGCCATTCCCTCATTGCATACAGCTAAGCAATCACACAATACGAATAACATCCTCAGAACAACCCCATTTTGTGATTTTTCGAACATTTCAGGACAATTATTATTTCATTATTCAACATATTAACATTACACATATTATACTTTTATCTTGTACTCTGCACACAATGCTATGTTTCTCCATTAGTAGCTCAGTATACTAGATAGAATCCCATAATACAATGCTATTTATATCAATGCCTCCTTCAAAGCACTAATAACGGTATGATATTTATTGCAATATCCTTGACACTTTTATCGCAACATTATAATAAAAATCCCTAGTACACAAATTCCATGAAAAGTACATACACACGTGATGTCATCAGTGATTTCATCAATGAAATTTGTGATGTCATCTTTGATGTCCTGGGTGTTAGTCTTAGCAGTGCACGGTGGTGACGCCAGTTATTTTTCAAAGCTTACCATAACTTGCGATTTTCAGGGGTCTTTCGGCTGTACTTAGAACCATAACGTCCTTTAAACAAACTTTTTTTAATATCACGCAAACAATATACAAACATGGCGTGCAAAAACCAACTTCTACAGATGGCTTTACACAGAATGTTGCAAAGTAAGAATTTATGCTCGTTCACAGGGAAGGTCAGCTGCTTCCACAACTTCTACAGATGGCTTTACACAGAATGTTGCAAAGTAAGAATTTATGCTCGTTCACAGTGAAGGTCAGCTGCTTCCATTTTTTTCTCGGGCCCCGGAAAGGCTCACAAAGCGGACTATAAGGTTGTATTGTGTTTTGACCTTGACAGACAGAGATTGTGATGAAAGACTTCTCTTGAAGGAGTGTTGCTAAAACGTAATAGAAGATAAAGATGAAATTTCTGAAACGAAACCACTTTTATATATTATATCACTATGCGAAAGATCGTTGGCACACGCAGAGTAGTATTTTGGGACTGCACCACTCGTAGACAATGGAAATTGCAATTGTACTGCAATTAACCCTTTAGATTACTTTATACCAAATATAATTACAATAGCGTAGCATTAAAGACCGCTCAAGTTGAACTTGTTCCTTGAAAGTGGCATAATGTTTTCTACCGCGCACTATCACCGCCGAATTGATCCCCTGTCGTTTAGAGGGCTCTGAAAAAGGCCGACGACACAGGGTGGGTTAATAGAAATAATTTAACCAGTCTATAGGCGGTCAAGCGCTCTACTCGCTGTGCCACTTCACTGCAGCCTGTCAAGTGGCACAGCGCGCTCGCTTTGACATCCGTGCACAGCTTGCTAACGCAAGTTCCAATCCCGGCAAGGCCAAACTCAGCCTTTCATCCTTCCATGGTCGATAAATGAGCACCACACACCGTGGTTAGTAATAAGCACCGCTTAGATACCTCACGGTTCTTAGTGCTATATGAATGGGAAAATATTATTATTTTATTATAAACATACTCTGTTGCACTATCTTCAATAGCAAATATTTTCACGCCCTAATAAATAAAATGATGATTTTTAATGAAGATCGGCTGGTGAGACTAATTTATGTTTTTTTAAAACAGGTATGTGGCTCCATTTTGCCTATGTCACGATTTACAAGACTCCAGCGGATGGGGTCTTCAACTGCCAGGTGCAGGTCCAAATATGCAACTTCATGACCCTCACCATTTTATGGGACAATCGCCAAGGACCAATATGCCCTTACGCAGTACTAGCGGCTACAAACAACATACCAACCAATAGGGTGGTCTAATGGCTCGTTGTTGGAGCAACCTTCCGATTATCAGAGCGACCATTTACTGCTTTTATCATAAACCAACAGCCTATCTACCGCAAAGGAACAACGCGTGGCTCCAAATAAATTTTTGCTGATCGACAACAGAGACAATAGCAAATCGCTGAATATTCACTAAACATTTCATGTGAAATAAATGTACTTTACCAAATGTACAATCCTGCTGTTTACTTTTAAACCACAGTTTCATATTCCGAATTGTGGCGCACTGAGTTGTAAGCTGATCTAACACTCTCTGTACCGCAAAGGAACATTGCATGTCTCAACATGAACTTTTGCGGATCGACAACAAAGACAAATGCAAATTGCTGAATATTCTCTAAACATTTGATGTCAAATAAATGTACTTTACAACATTTACAATCTTGCTGTTTGCTTTTAAATCACAGTTTCATATTCCGAATTGTGGCGCGCTGTGTTGTGACATAATGTGTGTTGTCTTCCGGGTTCTGTGTAAAGTCACGTAGTACTGGAGACGACTGGGCGCGTTTGATTACGCACCCTGTAACGTCATGGAGAGAGGCGGGGAATATGAATGCTTTGATAATATCAGGTTTAGGGGCGGGAGATATGATTTAGTGTCGCAAAAGCAAGTCAGCCAGGTCAATAGCGCCAGTCATAGGATTATCACATAATGTCGGCGCACACCAGCCGGATTTATCGTTTCTTTAGTGGACAAAAAGTCGGTTGACGCCCCTAGGAAATTGTACTATTAGCGGACAAAAGGAGTGCTCTTAAAACACTTTCACCCTGACAACGAACAATACAAACAACTTTCTCAGAACACCCCCATTTTGTGTAATTGCAACCATTTCGGGACACTGCGAGTGTTCTTAGAACACATTCAACTAGACAGATTACAATATGGACAGCGTCCTGAGGACACCCCCAGTTTGTGTATTTACAAACAATTAAGTACACCGCGAGTGCTCATAGATCATTTTTACCTTCCTTGCGAACAAAAATGACACATTCTCCGTCCTCTAAACACCCCACCATTTAGTTTATTTACAAAATGTCAGAACAGCCGTGTTCTCCGCGGACAAATCGAACGCAACAAAAACGTCTAGCACATAAAAAAACAAAACATTGAACCTATCTCATACTCCCCCACCCTCCCCAAACACTCTTACACACCAACACACGGCACTAAATACAATTCTTTATCCACGTTTCACTGCGCTGTACGCGGTCGACTGCGAATACCAGATGGCGGGTGCCACAGAAAATCTGACGCGCTCCACGTCCCTCGCGTCCAATCAGCGAACATGTCGCATGTCCGCAGACATGACGCAAGGCCATGGGCCAATCGGGGTGCTGTCCGCGGAGCGAACAGGGAAGTCCATCCGCGAAGCGAACGCAGATATCACTAATTTTTTTCCTTACATTTTGGTCATTTTTTAAAAAAACTACTGGACAGATTTACACCAAATTTACAAAAGCACGCTTTTGGGACCAGGCCGCCGCTCCTGCCGCAAATTTGGTGTAAATCCGTCCAGCGGTTCGGGCTGTAGCCGTGCGCAAAGTTTTTCCCATTCAGTCTATGGGAAAAAAAAAGTTTTGGGACCCCCCCTATAACTTTGCCCCCCCCCTAGACGAATCCTCACCAAACTTTGCAAAAAAATTCAGAGTGACCCAACTACATTTTTTGCAAAGTTTGGTGAGGATCCGTCCAGGGAGAGCGAAGTTATAAGCCACCCAAAAAGTGCTCTTCCTATGGAAACAGCAACTTAACCATAACTACATGGCCACTACCGTGGCCATGTAATATATGTATATATGTATATATGATGTATATATGTATATATATATGGGGCAGAAATCACCAAACGATGACAATACAATTCAAAAATAAGTAAAGCAATTGAATTCACTTATAATAATGTAGAATATAAAACACAGGAAAAAGTTTTGGCTTGTGAAAAGATAGTGTTTAGGTTAATATTTCCCCCTGCAAAGTTCTTTAAGGTACAAATGAGATGTCAGTAATCAGCAGGTATTCAGGAATGAAAAACAATGGGGGTCATTACAAGGGCCCTCATTACAACTCAGGCGGTAAGGGGTTTACGGCGCCGTAAACAGTGCCGACCCTTACCGCCTGAGTACGAGGTCCCTTAGTGCCATGGCGGATTTAACACCTGCTTTTAGCAGGTGTTAAAATCCATGGCGCTAAGGGACCATGGAGTTAATTACGCCACCGTAATTTACGGTGGCGTAATTAACGCCTTCCCCACTCCCATTATGCCCTATGGGGCAAAAATGGGAATGGGGAAGGGTAAATGGGGATTGGGGACTTACCGCCCCGCCAAGGTCGGAATGGGGCGGTAAGTCCGCCAACCACCATGGCGTAAACGTAGTTTACGCCATGGTGGTAAAGTCACAGCCCAGGCGGTAACTTACCGCCTGGGTCGTAATGAGGCCCAAGGTAGGAGGTAACCATGCCACTATTAGCAGCATGGCTACCCCCTTACCGTGTACCAGGTGCAGGTTCCTTGAATGAGGAATTACCGGGCCATTCCGACCTTGGAGGACCCGGTAATTCCTCATTCAAGGAACCCATCCCCATTTCCATTCGGGCCGCCATAGCGGTCAATGGGAATGGGGAGGGTGCTAACAACGGGCCCGTTAATACCGAGCCCGTTGTTAGCACCCTGGTCTGCTCGCGGGACCCGCTAAGGGCGCCTGGTAAAAACAAGTGTCCTTAGCGGGTTTCTGCGAGAAGACTCATAATGAGGCGGTAAGGGGTTGACGGCTCCAGCACCAATACCGGCGCTGTTAACACCCTACCCCCTCACTTGTAATGACCCCCAATGTCTAGAGTTTGAATGCAATCTTCACTCCCCAAACAAGAGAGAAAACCGTTTTTGGAAATTTACACTTTTAAAATGACATGTGAAAATGGCTTTGTGACACAATGCAAAAGGTACAAACATGCTTAAATTGATAGAAATTCTTATGGGAGCCACACTAAACAGGTCCTAACAAACATAAGCTACATGATAAACAACAGTACACACTTTGGGTCAGAATGGGAGTGTAGAAATACTTTGAATGAGAAAAAGACACGTGGGAAATTTTGAAAACTGTAAATTTGCATCAAAATTTCACTATGCAATTTTTTATAAAAACGGGTGAAATACACTGTTCGGCGATGCGATTTTTGGTTATGGATGTAGCTAAGGGTCTTAGATATCAGTGAGAGTTGAAATTACGTTTCTATCTATTAAGTTATAGAAGTTTTTGTGAGAGGCATTTTTGAAAAATAGGCGCAAAAATGAAAACAGAAATGAGGTTTTAAAAATGAAAGATTGGTTTTATTACACTATATTAATGACTATGAAAAAGAGAATGCCACCCATGAATCTCCAGTTACTCACGGCCGCTCGTAACTCTTCATGTGTGATACTCTTGTTTCCATTCTGTATGGGAATTACTTTATTTAATCCCAATCACTAATGGGTTATGGGACTCGATCTCAAGTAGATCCCCTTGGTTGGCTCTGGTTTTGGCCAGCTGATCAGCTAAGTAATTTTCAGTTTTGTCTGATCCCTCTACTTTAGAATGACCCTTGATCTTTTTCCAGTAGATGGTCATCCTACTAGAAATTACCATATCATCAATATTCTGTATTAGTTGTCCATGTTTTAGTGGTTTGTTGGAGCACGTAGCATGCCTCTGGTTTTCCAATTAACCAGGTACTCCACGAACCCGTTCCGGACATTATCTGAATCAGTGATTATGACCAGTTTGTGGAGCCATCAGCTCTGCCACTTGACTACTACGGGGATTGATTTTGTACCCAGCGGAGTGTTCTGGAGCATCATTCACACAGAATGAAGGTACGCCTCCATGTTGTCCTTGATTTTGAGACCTTCGTCCTCGAGAAAGTTTTCTCTGGCACAATCATGCAATTCAGCCAGACCTTGCGCGAGGGGACTCTTCTTGTTTGGCCATATCTGACCTCCACAGGAAAGACTTCATTGACCGAATCCAGGAAGTAATTTGGGAATTACTCACATTTCCAGCCCAGATTCTGTCACTTTGAAGATATTGCAGAGGCTGGTGTGGAGTCTCCATTATGATGTGTTCCCCCTGGAACGGGCAGTAATTCTTCAATGCCCACACCGTTGCCAGGAGTGCCTTCTCACAATCGTTGAATTTTTCCTCCACTGAGGATAAAGTCTTACTCACATAGGAAATGACTTTATTGACCTTATCATGCTTTTGGTATAATACTGCAGTCAAGCATGTATTTAAGAACCCTGTCTCCAAGAATAACTCCTTGTTTTTGACAGGGTAAGCTAGGCAAGGCGCTTATGAGAGGCTTCTTTTGAGTTGTCTTACTGCCTCTGCTTGTTCTGGACCCCACTCCAACTTGACCCCCCCCTTCAACAGATGGATGCCCCAAGAAATTGACACGGGTCCTGCACCACTGTGCCTTTTGGAAAGATAGTTTTGATCTGGCCAACCTCAACTGTGTCAGAACACAACAGATCTCCGCTATGTGCTCCTCCACAGTTGAGCTTTTGATCAGAACATCATCTACATAGACCAGGTTACCCCTTTCACCCAAGTCTGGCATGGCCTTATGCAAGAAGATATTACATTTGTTGCCAGAGTTGATGTAAGTCCGGTCCATGTGTACTGATGCCCCCGAAGGTAAAGGCCAGCTTTTTTTGGTCCTCCCTACTGACAGGTACGGTCCAGTACCCATTGGTCAGGTCATTGGCAGTGTATACCTTTGACCCCTGCATCTGGGCCAGCCCTTGGTCAATGTAGGGAAGAGGCCATCGGGAAGTGTGGACCTGCTTGTTTAGCTCCCTCAAGTCAGCACAGAGTCTCCACTGGTCGTTTGGTTTCAAAATACCCAGCACCGGATTATTGAAGGTGCTGTGGACTGGACGAATTATCCCACGTGGCTCAAGGTTTTTAATTATTTCTGTGAGGGACTGCATGGATGCAAGAGGCAAGTGGTATTGCTTCACAAACACTGGAGTCATGCCAGGGTTCATGGAAATTGTTGTATGGATTTCGGTGCAACCACAGTCATATGAGTGCACCGCAAAGAGATCTTGACATTCTAAGAAAACTTGTTTCAATGTTTGCATTTGCTCCAGAGTCTCACAGGCATCAGGTAGGTTGACTCTCTCTTCAACCATCTGCCTGAAGCCTGGAAAGACTTCTGGTTTGGCTATTTCATCGGCCACCTCCAGCTGGGTGGAGAAGTCCCTGATTAAAGTACTGACTTGGACTGATGGCTTTAGGTGGGGAAGGCAGTCCTGGTGGACTTGAAAGATCACCTCATCCCTCCTGAAGTCACAGGTCAGCTCTTCCTTACCATAACGGCAAGAAGAGTACACCAGGAAATTCCCCCCATGCAGGGTGAAGATCCTGTCTGGTGTTGTGTCATTGTCTCTATCATTGTCAAAACCATCATTGGTATTGGTACAATCAGTTCATTACCTAAATCTATGGAAAAATGTTGGTCATAAACCGCCATTCCAATAATGGTGCTTGCGCCAAGAGTGATACTCCTAAGGTCGCTGTTATCTACCACTATTGGAATGGTGTTGTGTTCTGTATTGACTAGTGGTGTTGGATTTAGCCCCAACCCTTGCTGTTGGAGATGGGCTTTGAGGTGAATATATGCATTAGGATTTTGCATTTTCTGTCCTCTTTTCATTTTTACCTTAAGTCAGAATAGTCGGGTCCGTTCTGGGATGGTGACTTCCTCTCCAATCTGAACTTTAACTGCATATGGCAGCAGTTGAGCTGACCAAAATGCTTTCTCTTGATCATCAAAGTCCGTGGGATTACCCGCTAATCGGGACCAGGCTTTGAAGTTTATCAGATCCAAACAAATGGCAAAGCGATTGATAATGTCACTGCCTAAATAAAATGCAGTGGGGACATCTCGCACGATCCAACAGTTATGCACTATACTTTTGTTGCCTATGGACATTTTGAGCATACACCTGCTAGGCAGGAGATGTTTGGAATTGGGAGTTTCCAGGTCTATTTCCCATTTGTCTATCAATTTAAACGTGGGAATGGCTGGATCTTTTGGGAGTTTTCAGAACATGGCTTTGCTGATGAAGCTCTTACTGTTGTTCATTCACACTCGGGCGAGAGCAGAGTCCTTCCCCTCATTTAACTGAATAGGGATGAACAACTGTTCTCCAATCTTCCGATTGTCAGCCAATCTTTGAGCTGGTTTCTCATAATTTTGGACTATGGAAGTGTTATTTTCTGATTGTGAATCGGTATAGAATTTCAGTGTATTTCCTTTCAGGGTGGGATGCCACTTGAGACTGGAAGGAAGGTTGATTTTCAAAAATAGAGAGGACTTCCCATCACCGGTTTGTTGTCCTACTGCAATTACTGTCACGTCAGGGATTTTGTTGTTTTGAAAGTAGAACTTAATTTGGTCAGGATTTTGTTCAACCATGTGGCATGTGCTATTTAAACTAACATGGTTGACACTATGTTTTAATTTTATCGGTCGGTTAGTCTGGTTGCAGAGGACCTTGTTCACGCAGTCTATGAGGGGAGACAATCTACGCAGTATGTCATTCCCCAATAAACATGGTGTGCCCTCTGGAGTCACAACTATGACCGGGTGCTTCACCTTGTGTCGCCCAATTTAAGTTTCTAAATCTGCAGTCCCCTCGACAGGAATTTCATTCCCATCAAAGTTCTGAAGTTGCCCAGGAAGAGGGGTGAGAGGGATCTGGTATCTCTCCCCGCTTCCTGAATTCAGCTGATTAAAGGCCCTCTTTGACAGAAGGGTGACTTGGGAATCCAGTGTCGACCAGTGCCAAAAATGTACATTACTCTTGTATTTGGACCGGGGTATACAATCTCCCCTCCTTCTCCTCCACGGGACAAAGACAATGTGCATTTTGGGCCAGTTGGTGGGTTAATTTCTTGACTCTGGATTCGGACACAGGGGTAGTTTGGGCAGAATTCTGTGTGGGAGCTTGGGAATCTGTAAGAAAAATATGGCAGCTGGATATTGGGGGAGTTTTGGGCTCCCCTGGTTCTGATTCTGGGCTGCCCCCCCCTTTTTGGAGGGAGTCACCAGACTATGTTTGGGCCAGGTGGCTTTCTGTCTGATCATTCTGGGGTTCAATGATAGGCAGTCCTAACTCTGTTTCCCAGAGTCCTCTGCGGAACCCTCTCCTTCAAATTGGAAGACACTAACCTCCTCCACAAAATGGGTCTTTTTAGGTCCTTTATTTCTCCTACCCGCCCTCTGTTCCTTAGGTTGCAGACTTTCGGGGGCAGGAGATTCTGATCCCGGTTCCTGGTTTTCCAGGGGCTTTTCACAAGTGGGGAAGGAAGCTTCCTCTAAGAATTTGAATGCACCTTCCCCCCATGCCGCCTCCTTTGGAACCAGTGGATTTTCGGGGTTCTGTCCCCGTCATTGGTCTGGAGTACCAGACACTTGGTTTGTGGAGTTCTGAGTCACCATGTTCATCTGAGGGTTCTTCTGATCCCTCAACATGCGACCCATATCCTGTGACAAGTTCTGGACCTGTTGCTCCAGTTGGGACAACCACTCTGGCTGGTATGAGGGTCTCTGGTCATTCTAGGTGGATCACGGGAAGAGTAACTGTCCCTTTTCCCATAATACCCTTGGTTGGGATAGTTCTGGTAACCCTCCACCATTGGCCTCCCCTCTCCCGGATTGGGCTGTCTGGGCTCAGAAAAGTGGGCTAAGAAAGGAGGGTTGTTTTGTGGGTTGAAGTTTTGCGGGTACCGGGGAAAGAAGCTCAACTCGGCATTTGGGGGATTACTGCCCTCCTGGGGAAAATTAGGAGGGGACTTTCCCGGGGCAGTGCCTACCTGATTGGATCCCCCCATTGGACTAGGGGAGTCCACAATTACCCCAGGATGGGTTTGTTGCCCTTGTTGCACAGGTACCACTGTGGTGTGGAATTGTCGAGATATTGGCAATCACCACACTACCTGAGATGCTGACATTGGCAGGTGCACTGGCCACAGGAGTATGAAGGGAGGATAAGGGGAGCTATGAGAGACCATGTTAGAGGTGGGGGCCTGAGGAGTAAGGAACCTTATATGCCAATCGGACCCAGATCAGGACAGAGCCGCATCAAGGGAGACTACGCAAACCGAGCGCCTCAATTCAGGATAGAGACGCAAACTAAACAACCCTACTAACAATTTCCCTTTCTGGATACACCTCTCAAACTCCAAACCAAACACAACCAAAACCTACAGCACAACAAACCGCACAAACTGCACTAACAACAAAACAAAAAACACACATAGTCTTGCACAACAGTACACAACGACTAACGGCCGCAAACACCCCAGGCCCAGCCAACGGACCCACCGGGCTGAGGCCGCCAACAGCACATCACTGCTCTCTTGCGCTTTTCCTGCTTCCTCCCACTAACTCAACCTCCCCTCCTCTTTCAGAGCCGCCAGAGCGCCAGGGGACCACTCCGGTGGTGATAGTGCGCGTAACAAATGTCCTTTAACATTAACATTAACATTGTAACGGGGCTAATATAATCAGGGGAGCTAGGGGTCCCATTTGTGGGGTTAGCTCCCTGACTACCTGTTTGGGATTGGCCCGAGGGCCTTCTGGTTCTTTGGTTAGAAGGCCCCCCATCTCCAGATCTAAAATGGGGGTTACCTTCACCTCCGTCACCTTAGCAGCAGCAGCAGTGTTGGCTGGTTTGGGGTTTTTATTTGTATGTTTATTCTTTACCGGTTTCTGCACTTCATAAATATGGGTTGCCTGTTCAATTACCCAGTCTAGTGATCTCTTCTCGTGAAACTCCCTCACCAGCTGGGTTATGATGTATTTAGGGAGTGCATGAAAGAAGGTATTAATGAACTTCCTACTGTCTGTGCGCACCCTCCTGGTGGTCTGTGCAAAGGCACGTTTTAATTCTTGCACAAATTCTTGTGGGGCCTGGTCTTCCCCACACTGCAGACTGTAGGCCGCCTTGCGGTCCTCTTGGGGGTTCCTATGTACAGAATTGTTTTTTAAGATTGCCGCTCTGTAGGTGGACCATCTTGAGTGGTACTGATCCTCCAGCCCCGCAAAGAAGCTGGAGTACTCTGGGGAAAATGTCCACTTGACATATTGGATGCAACTCTGGCTATCTTTTAGATGTAAAGTATCCATCATTTGTTTGTATAACTCAAGGTGCTCCCAGACTGAATACTTGGCATTTTTGTGATAGGGAGTTATGACGCTCCTAATGGCCTTAATCTGTTTCAGGGGATCTTCTAGTAGAGCCCTCTTCATTCTGTTGGCCTTTTTGGTCTTAGTCTCCCGAGTCCACGCATCCTCTGAGTAAGAGGCACTGCTACAGGAGATGGCTATCTGATCCTCTAGGCTCTCCCTGATTACGTGAGCTTGAGAATGGCTTGCAGAATGTGGGGGCCTAGTTTCTTGATGCCTGTGATGCGCAGAAGAGTCTTCTGACTCTCCCTTGCTTCCAGGATTGGCTGCGTACCCCCCCATTGCCCTAGCTGGCAAGAGGTCTTTAGGATACTCTTTGTGGGCCTGCTTTCCTGGAGTTCCCCACCAAATTTGACAGACTGATCCTTTGGTAGGCAGTATTTTTGAGGATCCAATTCCCTGATTCTCCCCTCACGGGAGTCTTCTTGATCAGAGAGGCTAGCCCTAACATTTGGCAATCTGTACAGAGGCGCTCGCCCATCCATTTCCGGGAGGCGCTGATCTGTCAGTCCGGTTGCCAATTCTGCTGAAGTCTACCATCCCCATGGCCCTTGGTTCATATGAACCAGTGGATATGAAGGTCGGCAGAGTCCATGGTACTGAAGGGGTTAGAGCCCCTGATTGCAGAGGTCCTGATGTTATGCTCAGGGGGTTTCTCTGTCACTTCCTACCTCTTTTCTTTCAGCCCCTATTCCCTGGTGACATACCAAAATCTGACTCCTTTGCTCCTCTATTAAGGCCTTACTGGTCTCAATGATTTGCTCTTGCATGGCTATCTGTTTGTGGAGCCTATCATTCTTTTCACAGAGAGCCTCATTGTATCTCTGTGCTTCCTGCCTGGATTGGAAATACTGGGCCACTCACCTCCCAAGTTTTATCATTATTGGTCTGAGTGTTCTTTTCCAGATCATCCTCCACCCACCTGGTGTGCTCTAGTAGCTTCTCACATTCGGTTTTAACTTCACTAAGCTCCTGGAGGGCCAGCTTTCTTTCCTCTAACTTAGTTTTTAATTGGCTGACTTCCTGGCCTAAGGCGTCCCTCTCCTGACTTAGAGTGCCCCTCTGTTCAGCCAGGTTGTCCCTCTGTTTTTTGAATTCATAGGATTACTGGCGCTCCTCATCAAATTCTGTTTGAGATTCTAAATCTTTAAGAATTCATTTATTGTTTTCCTCTTTCAATATTTCTATGTGGTTTTGTAAAGTGACTACCTGCTCTGTGCAGGCTCTATTAAAATGTAATTGTTGTGCCAGTTTCTGTTGACTCTTGTAAAGAGTAAACCCTTTCCTGACACTCCTCTTGCAGTGCCTGAACTTGGTTATCTTGCTCTGCATTCTTTTGCTGTAGGAGAGCCAGATTTTCTTTTAATTTGGTAATATACTGCCTAGCTTCTATCTCTAACTCTTGACTCTTCTGTAGCCTTTGCCCTGCAGAGTCTAGATCAGTTTGGATTTTCTGTAGTGTTTCCACTTGCTTCTCTGCCAGAACTATGTTTTATGCATGCTTTTCTTGTATTACTCCTATGTGGAGGTATAGGAAGGCCACTATCCTGGCAATTTTTGTCTACTCCTCTTTTACTTTTGGGGTCATGTACAGTTCACTAAGCGCTTGGTGTAATGGGCCATTGTCCTGCCATGTATCTAGGTCTATGGCAGTGACATGTTCTTTGATTTCTTGTAGCCAGATCTGGCCATTCTGTTCTGGCCACTCACCCCTGACAAACAGGTTGTGCAGGATGTGTTCCCTAGCCATATTGATCTCTACTGGGATCGCCATTTTGGAAATACCAATTTCCTTCGGACTTATTTCAGGGTTAATTTACTTTTACAAACAGGGCCGATTTTTGGAGTATTTATTTTGATAGGTGCTTGTACAGTGTAGCACAGTACACCAACCCAGCAAGGTGTATGTACCCTGCAGGCTAGTATGCTGTGTTAGACTGTCACGGGTGGTATCTCAAACTCAGAATCATAGCACAAGCCCACAAAATGTGTTAAGGATTTCAATCAGGCACTCACCAGGGCCTCGCCTAGCATGTAGTGTGCACATGATATACTTCTTTTTTGTGTCTATAAATTCAATATTCTGAATGATATACCACTTATATCACACCCGTCTCAAAATACCCCCCAGATCAGACTGGACCAGGAATCAGGCTAGTTTGTAAAGGTAAACATGTGTTTATTTATTGAAATTCAAATTCAAATCACAAATAAATTATATATTACATGGACGCGGTAGCGTCCATGTAGTTATGGTTAAGTTGGTGTTTCCATAGGAAGAGCATTTTTTGGGTGGCTTATAACTTCGCTCCCTCTGGACGAATCCTCAGCAAACTTTGCAAAAAAAGTATATGGCCCACACTTTTTTGCAAAGTTTGGTGAGGATTCGTCCAGAGGGGGAAAAGTTATAGGGGGGTCCCAAAACTTGTGTTTTTTTCCTATAGACATAATGGGAAAAAACTTTGCACACGGCCACAGGCCAAACCGCTGGACGGATTTACACCGGCAGGAGCGGGGGCTTGGTCCCAAAAGCGTGCTTTTTCAAATTTGGTGTAAATCCGTCCAGTAGTTTTTTAAAAAATGATCAAAACGTAAGGCAGAAAAATTAGTGATATCTGTGTTCGCTTCGCGGACGGACTTCCCTGTTCGCTCCGTGGACAGCACCCCGATTGGCCCATGGCCTTGTGTCATGTCCGCAGACATGCAACGTGTTCGCTGATTGGACGGCGAGGGGTGTGGAGCGCGTCAGATTTTCTGTGGCGCCCGCCATCTTGTATTCGCAGTCGACCGCGTACAGCGCGGTGAAACGTGGATAAGAAATTGTATTTAGTGCCTTGTGTTGGTGTGTAAGAGTGTTTGGGGAGGGTGGGGGAGTATGAGATAGGTTCAATGTTTTGTTTTTTTATGTGCTAGACGTTTTTGTTGCGTTCGATTTGTCCGCGGAGAACACGGCTGTTCTGACATTTTGTAAATAAACTAAATGGTGGGGTGTTTAGAGGATGGAGTATGTGTAATTTTTGTTCGCAAGGAAGGTAAAAATGAGCTATGAACACTCGCAGTGTACTTAATTGTTCGTAAATACACAAACTGGGGGTGTCCTCAGGACTCTGTCCATATTGTAATCTGTCTAGTTGAATGTGTTCTAAGAACACTCGCGGTGTCCCGAAATGGTTGCAATTACACAAAATGGGGGTGTTCTGAGAACGTTGTTTGTATTGTTCGTTGTCAGGGTGAAAGTGTTTTAAGATCACTCCTTTTGTCCGATAATAGTACAATTTCCTATGGGCGTCAACCGACTTTTTGTCCACTAAAGAAACGATAAATCCGGCTGGTGTGCGCCGACATTATGTGATAATCCTATGACTGGCGCTATTGACCTGGCTGACTTGCTTTTGCGACACTAAATCATATCTCCCGCCAATAAGCCTGATATTATCAAAGCATTCATATTCCCCGCCTCTCTCCGTGACATTACAGGGTGCATCATCAAACGTGCCCAGTCCTCTGCAGTCCTAAGTGACTTTACACAGAACCCGGAAGACAAGACATATTATGTCACAACACAGCGCGCCACAATTCGGAATATGAAACAGTGATTTAAAAGCAAACAGCAAGATTGTAAATTTTGTAAAGTACATTTATTTGACATCAAATGTTTAGAGAATATTCAGCAATTTGCATTTGTCTTTGTTGTCGATCCGCAAAAGTTCATGTTGAGGCACGCGATGTTCCTTTGCGGTACAGAGGGTGTTAGATCAGCTTACAACTCAGTGCGCCACAATTCGGAATATGAAACTGTGGTTTAAAAGTAAACAGCAGGATTGTACATTTGGTAAAGTACATTTATTTCACATGAAATGTTTAGTGAATATTCAGCAATTTGCTATTGTCTCTGCTGTCGATCAGCAAAAGTTTATTTTGAGCCACGCGTTGTTCCTTTGCGGTAGATAGGCTGTTGGTTTATGATAAAAGCAGTAAATGGTCGCTCTGATAATCGGAAGGTTGTCCAAAAAACGAGCCATTCGACCACCCTATTGGTTGGTATGTTGTTTGTAGCGCTAGTACTGCGTAGGGGCATATTGGTCCTTGGCGATTGTCCCATAAAATGGTGAGGGTCATGAAGTTGCATATTTGGACCTGCATCTGGCAGTTGAAGACCCCATCCGCTGGAGTCCGTAAATCGTGACATAGGCAAAATGGGGCCACATACCTGTTATAAAAAACATAAATTAGTCTCACCAGCCGATCTTCATTAAAAAACATCATTTTATTTATTAGGGCGTGAAACTATTTGCTATCGAAGATAGTGCAACGGAGTATGTTAATAATAAAATAATAATATTTTCCTATTCATATAGCGCTAAGAACCGTGAGGTATCTAAGCGGTGCTTATTATTAACCACAGTGTGTGGTGCTCATTTATCGACCACGGAAGGATGAAAGGCTGAGTTTGGCCTTGCCGGGATTGGAACTTGCGTTAGCAAGCTGTGCACGGATGTCAAAGCGAGCGTTGTACTCGCTGTGCCACTTGACAGGCTACAGTGAAGTGGCACAGCGAGTAGAGCGCTTGACCGCCTATAGACCGGTTAAATTATTTCTATTAACCCACCCTGTGTCATCTGCCTTTTTCAGAGCCCTCTTAACGACAGGGGATCAATTCGGCGGTGATAGTGCGCGGTAGAAAACATTATGCCACTTTCAACGAACAAGTTAAGCTTGAGCGGTCTTTAATGCTACGCTATTGTAATTATATTTGGTATAAAATAATCTAAAGGGTTACTTACAGTACAATTGCAATTTCCATTGTCTACGAGTAGTGCAGTCCCAAAATATGACTCAGCGTGTGCGAACGATCTTTCGCATAGTGATATAATATATAAAAGTGGTTTCGTTTCAGAAATTTCATCCTTACGTTTTAGCAACACTCCTTCAAGAGAAGTCTTTCATCACAATCTCTGTCTGTCAAGGTCAAAACACAATATACCCATGTAGTCCGCTTTGTGAGCTTCGTGAGCCTCTCCGGGGCCCGAGAAAAAAATGGAAGCAGCTGACCTTCACTGTGAACGAGAATAAATTCTTACTTTGCAACATTCTGTGTAAAGCCATCTGTTAGAAGTTGGTTTTTGCACGCCATGTTTTTATATTTTTTGCGTGATATTAAAAAAAGTTTGTTTAAGGGACGTTATGGTTCTAAGTACAGCCGAATAACACCTGAAAATCGCAAGTTATGGTAAGCTATGAAAAATAACTCACGCCACCACCGTGCACTGCTAAGACTAACACCCAGGACATCAAAGATGACATCGCAAATGTCATTGATGAAATCACTGATGACATCACATGTGTATGTACTTTTCATGGAATTTGTGTACTAGGGATTTTTATTATAATGTTGCGAAAAAAGTGTCAAGGATATTGCAATAAATATCATACCGTTATTAGTGCTTTGAACGATGCATTGATATAAATAGCATTGTATTATGGGATTCTATCTAGTATACTCAGCTACTAATGGAGAAACATAGCATTGTGTGCAGAGTACAAGATGAAAGTATAATATTTGTAATGTTAATATGTTGAATAATGAAATGATAATTGTCCTGAAATGTTCGAAAATTCACAAAATGGGGGTGTTCTGAGGATGTTATTCGTATTGTGTGATTGCTTAGCTGTATGCAATGAGGGAATGGCACAGAGAGTAAAGTGGATGCCGTCCTCGGACACCGCGGCTGTTCATGGACAGGGCGTGCTAAATCCGGGTTTTTCCAGGAAATCCAACATGGAAAGAAGACTGTACGGATCAGCCAATCAGATGTCGAGGTTGTGGATTTGTGTTGAAAGAGACTGTGTGTGGTGAAGATGGCAGAAGTAGAGAAAGTCAGGGTGTTGGTGCTTGGAGATATGTTTGTGTATGGTTTACAACAGTACGCTCAATGCAGGCATGCTGCAAAGAACTTTGATGTGAAAGGAGTGGAGGTGGTGTGGAGCACTGTGCCTGATTGCAATGTACATGGAATTGTACAAGTTTGTGAGGATATGGCCATGATGAACAGTCCGCATGTGGTAGTTTTGCACTATGGTGCTTTCCATTTGGGCAACGTCAGTGCCCCTACTTTGTTGGTTGATTTGGAACGCTTGGTTCAAGCCGTAATGAAGATCCTTCCAAATGCGAAAGTAATTTTTTCTGGATTACTACCTAGGGCAATATGGGACAATAGTTCAGTTTTTTGTCCTCAGCAAAACATTGCTAGGTGTGTCATCAACCGAGGCATGTGTGTCTTCATGCTTAGAGCTGGTATGTTCTTCTGTAATAATGAGAATATTGATGCCAGTAATGCTGTTAATTTTAAAGAAGATGGCATTTCTTTATCTTTTACGGGAAATGCCTTTCTATTTTGGAATGTAAGGGTTGCTTTGGAGAAGTTTATGTGAAGATTTTAGGAGTAAAGTAAGAAAGAAAAATACAAAAAAAAAAGGTGTCTGCCAAGCATCTGTAAAAAAACCCCAAAAAAACGGCTCTTTTCAGAGCCCACTCAAAGGGGAAATGGGGCACACTATTTAAGTTTACATTCACCACACTCAGATTTTCGATATGTCAGCGGACATGGCGGTAGTCCGTGGACATGAAAATCACTACAAGGGGGTTAGTATGTTCTATGTTACATGTATATAAAGTCAAGGATATTATGGTTAAGTTGCGCTACTAAAAACCTATGAAATTCAGTAAAAAAACACTTTGTTAAAGGGACGTTATGGTTAAGTTGCGCTACTAAAAACCTATGAAATTCAGTGAAAAAACCTTGTTAAAGGGACCTTATGGTTCAAAGTAAAACCGAAAAACCCCAGACATTTGGCAGTTATGGTAACATAAGCAACCATAACTCGAGCCACCGTGCACTGCTAACACTAACACCCAGGACATCAAAGATGACATCACAAATGTCATTGATGACATCACTGATGACATCACATGGCTGGCTCTCCCTTTTTATCCTTTACTGACATATTGAAGCCACATAGTTTTCTTCAGTAACAGTCAGGAAGTAAAAATTGAAAAGATACTATATTTGTAGACTTAGGGTCAAGTCAAATCATATGAAACATATACATAGCGGAAGACACGGGCTTGAAAGAGAGCAATCCTTTCTGTGCATGAAGATAATCATTAGGGTTATCAGCACTTTCTCGTAGTTTTATTTGTATTACTCTACCTTCCCTCTATATGCTCATATTTGTATACATTATACTCACTCTCCTTTCCTTTGGGTGCAGTCATATCATGTGATACACATACATATGGCAAGTAGCAGCTTTGAAACAGAGCAATAGTTTCTCTGCATAAAGACAATCAGTTAGGTTATGAACTCTTTCTGCTACTACTTCTGCTTTTTTTATTTACTTCACTGTCCCTGTATATACTCATATTTGTATGTGTTGTTGTCTCTTTGTGTTTTGTCTGCAATAATTATGTATTAAGTGGGTTTTATTATCTACTTATTACATGTTTCACAGTATGCAAAACTCTAATAAGAAAGCAGTTATCATTTCAGTAGTCAACATGGCAAGATTATGAATATGGCACCTTGATCATGTATGCTGCACACACTGCCTATGTTTCTGCATGAGTAGCTTAGTATACTGGATAGAACTTCATAATAGAATGCTATTTATATCAATGCATTGCTTAATGCACTAATTAGTTCATGACATTTATCCCAATCATCCTTGACAGTTTTTGGTCAGCATTATAAGAATCCCTTGTACAGAGTTTTTATGAAAAGTAAATGCACATGTGATGTCATCAGTGATGTCATCAATGACATTTGTGATGTCATCTTTGATGTCCTGGGTGTTAGTGTTAGCAGTGCACGGTGGCGCGAGTTATGGTTGCTTATGTTACCATAACTGCCGAATTTCAGGGTTTTTTCGGTTTTACTTTGAACCATAACGTTGCTTTAACAAAGTTTTTTCACTGAAAATATATATATATATATATTTATATATATATATATATATATATATATATATATATATATATATATATATATATATATATATACACACATACACATATGGGGCAGCAATCACCAAGCAGTGACAATACAATTCAAAAATAAGTAAAGCAATTGAATTCACTTATAATAATGTAGAATATAAAACACAGGAAAAAGAACAGTTTTGGCTTGTGAAAAGATAGCATTTAGGTTAATATTTCCCCCTGCAAAGTTCTTTAAGGTACAAATGAGCAATCCTATACAGATGTCAGTAATCTGCAGGTATTCAGGAATGAAAGACAAATAGAGTTTGAATGCAATCTTCCCTCCCCAAACAAGAGAGAAAACCGTTTTTGGAAATTGACACTTTTAAAATGACAGGTAAAAATGGCATTGTGACACAATGCAAAAGATCCAAAAATGCTTACATTGATAGACATTCTTATGGGAGCCACACTAAACAGGTCCTAACAAACATAAGCTACTAGATAAACAACAGTAAAAACTTTGGATCTGAATGGGAGTGTAGAAATACTTTGAATGAGAAAATGATACGTGGGAAACTTTTGAAAACTGTAAATTTGTGGCAAAATGTCACTATGCGATTTTTGATAAAAACGTGTCATATATGGTTGTGGATGTAGCTAGGTAAGGGTCTTAGGTGTCAGTGAGAGTTGAAATTACGTTTCTATCTATAAAATTGAAGACATTATAGAAGTTTTTGTGAGAGGGGGTTTTGAAAAATAGGCGCAAAAATAAAAACAGAAATTCGGTTTAAAAAATGACAGATTGGTTTTATTACACTATATTAATGACTATGAAAAAGAGAATGCCACCCATGAATCTCCAGTTACACACAGCCGCTCGTAATTCTTCACGTGTGATAATCTAGTTTCTATTCTGTATGGGAATTACTTTATTTAATCCAAATCACTAATGGGTTATGGTTTAATAACACAGATGAGAGAAAAATCAGCACAAGAATGGTTCTGACAATATTAGAGGTTCTGAAGTTAAAGATGGGATGGCTTGAGATTGGGATAAGAAAAGGCAAATATACTATGGGTCACTGTTATTCCTGTTGATACTTACAGTCCACTGTAGTTAAGATTGGACTGTCAGGGTTATGGTCATCGGATCGGGTATACCGGCAGCAGGGCCCTTCTGGAGGGGTCAGTCAGCTGGGTGGTTCTGGTCAATTTGGACGGCACCTCAAATGGATTTGGAATGGATTGGCCCTTCTGGTCACTGGACACGGCAGATTAGCAGGATGCAAGTTTCAGTAGGCAAGCCTTAATGGTAGCAAGCCAGACTGGATCAAAATGAAATACTCTTAAGTTTGGGATGGTTGAATTTGGGTCTAGCTAAAAAAAAGTTCAGCAATGCTAAGGTCTGGATTCTGCAAAGAAGTCTGGAATCAGCTGCAAGATGAAAAGTTCTGGATAGGATGAAGAAGTCAGGAAAAAAAGCGCTGCGTGGAAATCTGGATGTGTTCAGGAACCAGTGTGTCCCTATGTGTGGTGAAGTTTCTATATTTATCCTACCAAGTGACATCACAAAGTTTATGGTGTGGGCAGAATTTCAAAACACACCCCCACGGCTGTGAGTAGCCACAGGCACTTGCTTTGTTCTAGTTGGCAGTCAGAACAAAGCTGTTATCTTTATGATGGGATTTAGGAACTCCCACATTGATATTAACCACAATTTAACTTTTGCACAAATGTACATTTCTAAAATGATGTCTCCTAATAAAATCGGACACATGCATGACATATTTGAAGGGTTATCTTTACATTCAATCACCATCTATGTAAGAGCTGTCTTTGTCATTCTATGAAATTTTCTCAATTTTAATCATAACAATTTGGACTAATAATTTCTACTTTAGTACATATCTGGGCGATTATCACTAGAGCACGGATATACAATATTAGGCTTGTAGCATGAATATTTTTGCTACACTGTAACTTTGGTCCTTAGGTAGTACAGTGTTCATTAATGTCTTCAAAGCAATGACCTAAAATTAGGTTAACATCTACCAGTTTTTGAATGTATCCTCCTTCTGGTTGCACAGTTAACAGTTTCCAACTTAATCACAATTAAGCCTTTAAACACCAAAAGTTCTGGGCAGTTTTTTTTTTCTCTTTGTAACCTCCTTGAACAGGCAACAGCTATCACATTCCCTTTGATCAGGGAGGGTTGTCATCTTCCTTGAGAGGGAAGCTCCCCTGTAGAGATCAATGGGCAGCCTGCCATTGTCCTTGGCTGGCCAGAGACAAATGTCTGATTCTCTCTTTGTTGTCAATATGCGAGAATCTCCAGCACCCATTGAGTCTTCCTGTAGCAGGGGCGGTGTCGGTCTGAAGTGTCATCTTTCTCATGCTGGCCACTATCAAGTCAGAATTAACCAGTTACTCCAAACTGGGTAACTTTAAAATTCACTTTAAGGTCCGTCATTGAAAACATATAAAACTAAACACAGTTTATAAGGGATTTGGACATTTAAAAGAATTAAGCCCTTCACAAACATGCTGTTAAATAGGGAAATATTGCAATTTCTTCAGGGAAAACACACTTTTAAACTGGGTTTTTATATTTAATTTTCTCTTTGCAGCATACACATATTTAACTCAGCATTATCCTGTCTTTGAGTGCTGGGATTTGTGTTGCATGAAATACATTTCTTATTTTCTGTCAGTCATTGAGGCCCGGTTTCTTCTGACTGCACTGGATGATCTGTGGTTTCAGCACACTTTTCATTTCAATAGTTCACTTGGGAAATGACTGAACTTAGCACCAAAACATCACTTTGAAGGTTGCAATTGATTGGGAAAACTGTACTTTAAAGGCATTTTCAGATTTTAGCCCACTTGCTTCATGTGACAGGTAACAAACAGTTCCCACTGGCATTCTCCTGCAGAGAGTCCTGTTTTGACACCAACTTTGACTATGTGTGGCAGGGGTGTGCAGCCTTTTGTGATTTATGAACCATGCACAGTTTTGCAGATTTGGCATGCTCAGGGGTTAGTGCATCCAATTTTGCCAGTTTCTTTCCCCCATTGTCAAAGGAGTGTGTTGGGGTTCATTGGAATGGGTAAAAATATGCCACACACTCAACAATGTAATCAAAGTTACTGTGCTGTTTAAATTAAATTGTCAAATATAATTTTGTACAAGAGGTGGATACAGGTGTCATAAAAATGGACAACATGAGACACAACCAGAAAATAAGAATAAGCATACTATGCATCACCTAGAATGTGATAGAATTCACTATGTGCTCAAAATGAACAGCCAAATCGGAATGCCCTGCAAGATCATAGCCTTGATAAAGATCTAAGAGGTCAAAACAGCTTAGGCAAACACATATTTGTTTTCTTGAGAAACATGATTATTGCAGAGACATATGTTATTGCTTCTGGCTCAATATTTAGACTGTCGGCCAATTAATTGGATAGGCTTAGAACAAATATTGTGTTTGACTTGAGGCAAAATACGTTTATGTTTGAGTTTTTGGTTCAATATTCAGGTGAAACACTATTGAATGAAGAGAATCTCATTTGAATGAAGATAATACTATTTTACTGCATAAGAAGCAGACTTATTATGTCTAGGATTTCATGAACAAAAGATAGTGATATATGAAAATAAGTCAGCTATTATAATTGAATTGCTGAATTGTGCACAGCTTATTCTGGTACTAACTTGACTTACACTGTGGTATGGGCATAGCCACCTAATATCCATGCGCCGTCGTTAACTCGCACAACTAAATGAACCCTTGGTGCAGCACATATTGTGTTTTACTGGCCAACTGTAGCTTAACTAAAGGATACCATTTGGCAGTCAGTTATTAGGCAGAGATTGGAAGGCCATGTCTTACTGTGATTCATCCCATAATATGTAAAGAAAAAAAAGTACTATGTACATTTTACATATGCATACACATTTTTGTTTATAACTTTTGAAGAAAATAACATAGAAGCTTACTTTGTTAATAATGTGTTCTGGGGGAAACACTGTATTAGCTCAATGTAATAAAATATGTTTTGATATTTGTGTAATTATGCAAATTAGATTACCTTAGATATTTCTGTGCGGAAACAGTGCTCATGAGCGGTTTATATATCCTAGTGTGTATGCAGACCTGGCCATTATTCTGAGCTGAAAAGACAATATTTGTATAAACAGATCAGAGTCTAAGATGAACAAATCTGTCAAGCACACACCACATGTCATGCTAAAATTAGACTAGCATCATTTGTTTCACCTCAGTGTTGGTAATTAAACAAACTGATTAGTAGCTTGATCACTATAGCCAGCGTCACAATAGGGACACAACTTGATTACTGCAATGCCCTATTTGCAGGCACCTTGGCCAACAACATCAAACATATGCAGGACATACACAATGATGCATTAAGAGCAGCCTTGAAAATACCTAAACTCGAACATATCTCACATATGCAAGAAAAAAAGCCCACTAGCTCCCTGTCCGGAGAGGATTTTCTTTAAAACACTTTTCATCACTCACATATGCTTGTCCAACGATGCCCCACCCTACCTTGCACAGAAATTCTCAAAAGCTGTCTCCTCTAGGCTGACGAGAGCTGCCTACAATCATAGCATCATCGAACCTAAAATCAAACAAGCCAAAGTGGGAGGCTCCAGCTTCCCTGCCATCACTGCCAAACATCGGAACCTTGAGAACTGAGCACTCATATTGGACCTTTCACAAATTGCTAAAAACTCTTCTGTTCATTTAACAGGCTGCTCTCTAACACCAACCTCAACACGTGGACAATGGCCTCCCTGGCAGCCTTTTTACTTGGAATGTACTACTATGATATCACATGTTTCACTCAGTATGGCTGACATGTAACTTATCCTGTAACAGTGCCCTGATGCCCCTGTGCTTAGCACACTTTATAAATGTAAAAATAAATAAATACTATTTTCAAAATCCACAATTGCTTAAAGTAGAAATATTCAAGATGGTATCACTTGAAAGGCTCTGGAACTGGGTTTAGAAGTTACCCTCATTAGACTGTCCTCTTTATTAACAAGTGCAATGAGTACGAATGGGTTCATAAAATGTCACGTCTGGAAGATTATCCACTCACATATTCTGACCAATTAGATTAGATAAATAATGCACATCTTTAAAGGGACAGGATTCTAATCGATAAATGTCCAAAATCCTAGATTTAGGAGTCTCACACTGTCTCCCCTAATCACTGGAATTGACTGACTGACAGAGGGGAGAAAGAGATACTGGAGAATTAACATCATAAAGGATAATACTATAGATTGTTTTCCCCTGGACCCATTTTGTATAAGTAGCAGTGCATTTTAAGAGAAACAAGGCTTTGAGGGAAGCTGACACCCATCTTGCTAACGGATGTCCGCCTATTACCAGAGGGCGAGAATGGAACACATCTTTAAAACAGTGTCTGCTTGCCTGAAAGTCAAAAATAAATGCCCATATAAGTATAATATAATGGAGAAATAGTTCTGAGGGTCGCTATGTATAGAATAAATTCAATCCCAACCATTTTTACTTGTGAAAATATTGAGGGGGTATATAAGTTGACTGTTCATCCTGGGAAATGAGTACATATTTCAGACATGTATAGATTTGATCAAATAAAAGCAATCTGAATGGTTTGTATATTGGGAGATACCCTGATCTTTCTCTGTGTAATGCTCAAACACAGAAGAATTATTTTGAGAATGTAAAGGATATTTCAATGTGTACATACCTAGAAAAATAATGTAATTGAAGTAATTCTCTGTTTACACCACCAGCAGAGTTCTTGTACTGGCGCTGAACCACCCAAGACATAGGAGGCAGTGTTGTTAACTGCTAGCGATTTTGTAATTTTTAGGTTTCCCATTGTTGCTTATTGAAAATTACATATGTAAACCATTACACATTAACACAATAGAGACACTACTGAAGAGAATCTAGCAAGCATACATGTTAAATATACATTTTCCTTTTGCAAGCTATTTACATGTAGTAATGTCAAGTGTCTTGCCTTTTAAATGTAGTTTTCTGGAATGCTGTTTTAGATGCTCACATGCTTGATGGGGAGAGAGTTGGTATTTATTTTCAATGAATACACAGTATAGACATTTAAATAGGCATGGATGTCTGATTGTTTTCAAACCAAATGTATAGATGGTGAAGTGTGAGTTTACCAAAGTCAACATCCAAGTTAAAAGCAGCAGTGACAATTCAATTAGCCATTATATGATCATCCATTATTGTAGTAACAATTTGTATTGGGGTGTCATAGATGTATAGTGTGTATATATTAAAAACATTTTCATTATTTGCATTGTTAATAAATAGACCTTCTGTACAACCCTTCATGCTTCTTGTCAGTAAAAGGGAGGGAGACTGCAGGGAATCAATACAGGTAAATCGGTAGTCCCAGGTTCATAAAAATAACTTTAGTCAACATAGCATGTGTTATATTTGATTTTGATTTTGATATTGAATGATTTATTATGTACACCAGACAGAATACACCGTATTCAGGCGCAGATGATCACTAAGAAGAGAATGTGTCATAGTAGTGTGTGTTAAAAGAGTGTGTGTCATAGGATCATTTGTCGTACATCTACATGTCATATGTCCACATGTCGTACATCCACATGTTGCAGGTTCATGCGTTGTACGTGCACTTGTTGTAGGTTCAGGTGTGATATCACTTATTGTAGTCGCATGTGTTATAGGAGCAGGTGTCACATTCATGGGTGATAACAGTGTGTGTCATAAGAGCATGTGTACTAGCAGTGCATGTCGCAGTTGTGGGCGTCATAGGAGTATGTTCTATAAGAGTGTGTTGTAGGTTTGTGTGTTGTAGGAACACATGTCATAGGAGTATGTGTGTTGGGAGCATGTGTCTTAGGAGTGCATGTTATATAAGAGCATGTCATAGGTGGATGTATTGTAAGATATTGCATAAGAAGATTGTTTGTTATTATTGTTCAGATACACAATGTTAATATCACAAATGTAAATGTAGGGATTTAATAAAAAGTGTACCTCCATCCTGTTCATGCATTGTATGTATGCCTCCTAAAATTTTAATTTTTGTATGCAAAGTGTACATTTTCATGTAAAAAGTATACATTTATTCCAACCCTTTAAAATGAAATCAAAGTGACTGTCACTTGCATTTCATGTGACATTTTAGGAGGTGTTAACTGTGTAATCTACGAAACAGTGAAACTAATGCGCTCTGTGTACAGTAAGTATGACAGAATTTGATGTGAGTTTTTAGGAGATGTTAATTTTGTAATGTACCAGGCGTAAAACTCGTACGCTCTGCATACGTGATTGCAGCGCATGTTTTAGGTGATTTTGTGTGGTAGGAGTATGTGTTGTTAGAATGTATGTTGTAGGTCCATGTGTTGTAGGCGCACAAGTCATAGGAGTGTATGTTGTAGGAACATGTGTCATAGAAGTGTGTGTATCTGCAGTAGAAACAGGTGCAGTAGCTGCACATGTTATAGGAGCATGTTTTGAAGTAGTGCGTGATCAGGAGTGTGTGTCAAGAGTGTTAGTGGTTGGAACATGTGTTGTTACATCCACATGTTATGTGTAGTAGGCACATGTTTAGTAGGTGTGCTTGTCATCAGCGTATATATGATAGGAATGTGTGTTGTTGGAGTGCATGTCATACCAGTGTGTGCTGTAAAAGCATGTGTCGAAAGAGTGTTTTTCATTAGAGTGTGTGTTGTACGAATGTGCAGGAAGTGTGTGTTGTAAGAGTGTTTGTGGTAGGGGAGTGTGTCATAAGTGCACATGTCATAGGTGCATGTGTCCTAGGTGCATCTGAGAGCACATGCCAAGAATTGAGAATATTAGCATGTCTACACTTTGATAGAATTGAGAATATTAGCCTGCATCGCATCTAGATAGGACTTTGAATGTTAGCATGCCCGCACCTATGCGAAACCTGAAGACTAGCAAAGGCCACACTTATAATTGTAGATATTGGCCTGCGTCGCATCTAGATGGGATTGATTGAAGGATAGCAAGCCTGCGCCTAGATGAAACTTGAATGATGGCGTGTGCCACACTTTGAATTGTGAACACCAGCCTGCGTAGCATCCAGATGGGGTTGTGAATGATAGCATGCCCACACCTGGACACATTTCTAGACGCTAGCCTGCGCCAAATCTGGATGGGACTGTGAATGTTGGCTTACCCACACCCAGATAGAGTTCTAGACATTGGCCTGCGCCGCATCCGGATGGAGTTGTGAGGGTCAATTTGTGCCACACTTGGGCGGAACTGTGAATGTTGGCATGCTAAAAGTTAGATAACCCACTAACTAATATAAGCTCAAACTCTGCATACTTATCTCACTCAAAAACTCACACAAGCATCTCTCGCACAACAAGCCGCACGCACTTCACAACACTGCAACAACACATAAGCCGGACCAACAGCACACGCGGCCTGACACCGATCCAATACCCACACCAAAGCTCAGCATCTGGTGTATACCGAGTTGAAGCTGCCAACAGAACACCACTCCTCTCAGTATCCTACTCCCTCTTTACCTTACTAACACATCCCACCTTATCATATACAGATCCGCCAGAGCACCTGGGGACCAATTCCATTGGTGACGGTGCACGGTACAAATACCTTTAACATTTAACATTTAACATTTAACATCTGTCTACAAGTTATGTGTAGTAAGCGTATGTGTATTATAAGCGCATGTCAAAGGAGCACATTATTAGTGTTCATATACACAATTTTAATATCATAAATGTACACGTAGGATTTTAATATAAAATGTACCTCCATTCTGTTCATGCATTGTATGCTTCTGAAAGTGTACATTTTGCATGAAAAATGTCAATTTTTGTATGAAAATTATACATTTATTCTACTACTTTAAAACTGATTTCAAAGCCAGCTGTCATTTGCCTTTTATGTTAGTCATTAGATGTTAATTGTGTAATGTATGAACTTTAAAACCCATATCCTCTGTGTACAGTTTCTTTGAAAAGTGTCCATTTATTCCATCACTGTAAAACTGACATCAATGTCAACTGTGACTTGCCTTTCATGTGAGTTTTTAGGAGATTTTAATTGAGTAATGTATGAACAGTAAAACTCATGCGCTCTGTGTACAGTTCCTATGACCTGCCTTTGATGTGAGTTTTTATCAGATGTTCATTTTGTAACGTACCAACTATGCCATTTTAGGAGTATGTGTTGTAACAATGTGTGCCGTAGAATCATGTTTTCTAGGAGCACTTGTCAGAGGAGTGCATATTGTAGGAGAATGAGTCGTAGGAGTGTGTGTGTAGTAGGAGCATGTGTAGTAGCTGCATTTGTCATATAAGAATGTGATGTAGGTGCATGTGTCATAGGTGCATGTGTCCTATGTGCATCTTAGAGCACTTGTTTTGTGTAGTAAGGACATGTGTATTAGGTGCTTGTGTTGTAGGAGCATGTTCTTAGTGTTTATGTACACACTGGTAATATCACAAATGCACATGGAGGGTTTTAATATAAAATGTGCCTCCATTCTGCTCATGCATTTTCCTAAAGTTTACATTTTCATATGAAATGTGTACATTTTCATACGAAAAGTGTATGTTTATTCCATCACTTTAAAACTGTCATCAAATCCAGTTGTCACGTGCATTTGATGTGAGGTTTTAGACTTTATTGTTTAATATACAAACTGTAAAATTCACAAGCTTTGTGTACATTTCATAAGAAAAGTGTAAATGTAGTCCATCACTTTAAAATTGAAATCAAACTCAGTTGTGACTTGCCTTTTTTGTGAGTTTTTAGGAGATTTTAATTGTGCATTGTATGAACAGTAAAATTAAAATGCTTGCAGTTCGTAGGACCTGCCTTTGATAATACTTTTCATGAGATGTCCATTTAGTAATGTAACAATTGTAAAACTCATGCACTCTGCATTCTTGATTCCAGTGCATGTTTTGGGTGCCAGTGTCACAGGAGTATGTGTTGTAAGAATGTGTATCATAGGACCATGTGGTGTAGAATCGCACATCGTATGAGCATATGTTGTGGGAGCATGTGTTGCATGAGTATGTGTGTGTAGTAGGAGAAGGTATAGTAGCTGCACGTGTCATTGGAGCATGTTTTGAATTAGTGTGTGTTGTAGGACTGTGTGTCATAAGGGTGTGTGGTAAGTGTGAATCGTAGAAGTGTGTGTGGTTAGAACATGAGTCATAAGAGCAGATGTCGTACATCCACATGTTATGTGTAGTATGTGTGTGTGTAGTAGGTGTGATCATCATCGGAACATATATTATAGGAGTGTGTGTTATAGGAGTGTATGTTATAGCAGTGCATGTCAAACACACATGTGTCGTAGGAGCACATAATATAGGAGCGCATGTTGTAAGCATGTTTATGTGATTGAAATATGTGTCATGTTGTACATCCACTGTTAGGTGCATGTCTAGTAGGCATGCTTGTCATTAGAACATGGATTATAGGAGTGTATTGTAGGACCACATGTTATACCAGCCTGTGTCAAAGGAGAATGCGTCATAGAAGTGTGTGTCATTAGATTGTGTGTTGTAAGAGTGTACAGTAAGTGGAAGTATGTGTTGTAAAAGTGGGTGTGGTAGAAGCATGTGCGGTAAGCACATTTGCCATAAGAGCATGTTCAGTTGTAGAGGAGCGTGAAATTATGGGCTCATTTATCCCACATCACAAACCTGCATGAAAATATAAGCTACTCAACTTACTGTGAGAAAAGCGTGCTGCGACAAAGCAATCAGCGCCATTTAGCAAAAGACATCATACTTAGACCAACAGAGCACTAATAGGAATGCTTCAGCCAGGTCATAACATACCCCTTGTAGACCAACATAGTCATGTGCCTTTACCCAAACCCAGCTGCATTTAATATTGATTAGAGAAATGTAGAAGGAGTGTTTATATTGATGAATACATAATAGCCATTATTTTACATCAACTGAATACACTACATGCAGGCTTCGAGATTTAGCTAGCCATTCCAAGCATGAAAGTCCCCCCCATCACCCATAGTAGGAAGCAACAGTCAGACCTTCGCTGAAAGGCACACATTCTCAGTTGCAACATTCACACAGCCATAGGCCAAATGCCACACAATGATTGGCTTTCCCAGGGTTTAATCTGCAGTAGTGAAATAATGTAAGCACAACAGAAAACAATACTAGGTCCCAGAGTTTAAGGACACTGTTCCCTGATTTGTTGGACCATGTAAGGATTGCAGAGTTCCCATAACCACGTCCTAAAGAAAATATAACAACTCGTGTCCCTAGGCAGAATAACCAAATGTAACTTAATTGGCAGACGCTGAACGTTAAGACATGGAGATGCATGATCTGGAGCTATAACAATTTGAGCACAACACTGCTCCCTGTAGGATACATCACATTCACAGAGCTCTCTGTGTCAAACAAACCACTAAGCAAAGACACGATTATCCATCACTCTGCCCAAATGAGGGATAAGTTAACAGTATAGAGAGTCATAGAAAGCCCCTCCACATTAATGCAGCAGTGATACAGACAACTTGTCTTGCATATGCACTTTTGCTTCTATACTAAAATCACAAAGGATCTAATGAATTGGTATAGCAGCTCACACCGAAATCAAACCACCTGAATATAATAGTGAATAAGAAAATGTTACAGTAATGAACACTGTGCAAACACATACACATTCTGCGCCATTGTAAAAGAGCAGAGTTTGTAATCTGTTAGGCTGCAGCGTGTTACGTCAAGGTCTGGGCAAATGCAATCATGAGAACCAGGAAGGACATGTAAGTAGCCTTTCCACCAAGAGAGTTGCAAAATAACCTGAAAGTACATAGTTCATAATGGTGGGAATCGTATTCTGGTACCAACCACTTAGATCATTTAGGAAGGGACTTAAATGTTATAATTTTGTGTCACACTGTCATATCTCATATTATGATTGGGCGGGAGTCCTGTGCTAACTCACTCCATATCTACTCCTGGAACAGCCAATAGAAAACCAACTATGACTGTTACATGTTTTACCACTCACCATCCAACCATGAAGCTTGATTAGGAATATGACTTCATTGGACATGAGCAAAGTAGCATAGACCTCACTGTTACCACATGTTTATAATAGGCCAATGAAGTTGTGCAATGTGTGGAAATATATATATTGAAACTCACACCAGCCAATGAATGTGAAGAAAAGTTATACTTCATTGTTGCGTTTGGCTTTCCCATGAGATTCCCCCAATATTCCCCTGAAAATAGTGTTGTCAAGTGCTTTGATGGATGTCTGGAATGCATGATGTCAGAGTGAATATTGTGAGTTGAGAATGTTGATCTATGAGTGTGTTTCCAACCCTAGGCAGTTGGAGGATGTAAGCCTTGGTGATGGGAGCCAGTGAGTTTGTATTAAGCAACTTAAGGACTTAAGAGTAACAGGAATAAAGGAAACTACTTGTAAATTACCTGAAGCAGCTGCAGTCCTTACTTTATAATGAATGGCAGCAAACTGCACATACAGCAGCACTGTACTCCTCATACCAACAGGATTTCCCCGTTATTCCTGCAATAATGCTAAAAAATTCCAAACTATTCCCTGTTCTCACAGGCACTCACCAAGTGCTCCTTCTTCTTTTCATCCCCCCAATTGCTTTTTTCCTCCCTGGCACACTCCCAACACATCCTCCCTACTGTTTGGTTCATGTGATGCATTTTGGTTCTCTGAGGTGGACTAGATTGAAATGTGTGTGCTGAATTTCAGGTAGTTAGTTGCATTAAATCTGATCATCTTGACTCTCTCTTAACAAATGGTTTTCACTGAATTTCAAGGGTTTTGCTGTAACTTAGTTTCATCCGGGCTCACTAGCCAGTGCCTTTGGCTGTGGCCACTGCACATGTTCTACCACGGCCAAACATGTTGCATAGATTCTTGAGGTCTCACTAGCTATGGCCTTCGGCCATGGGCTCTGTGCATTTTGGCCCAATATCTTTCTTTTGGGACCACTAGCCATGGCCACTGGTAATGTCAAACCATGTGTTACCAAACACCTATTGCCTCCTGCCCAATAGTTGTAAGCAATGCAGATGTTACATTTTTTTTCCTAACTCTTTATTCCTGATATAATGTCACAGTAATTATTTCCAATAACAGAATTTCCTGCGGTAAGGTAGCGATTCGCTAATTTGTGTGATAATGGGAACAATTGCTCAGAATTAAAAATTCTACATTCTCACAGTCACTCAACATCTGCCCCCCCTTCTTTTTTCAAGGTTCCCTCATTCCACTCACTTGCTTCCCCCCAAACCTCTCCCATTGCCACTTTCACTCATTGCTTCGTGTGATTGAAAGAATGAATTGCTAATAAATGATGACTGGATTTGGCTGAAACTTTACAAATAAAATTGTAGTCAAGGGCTGCCCAGACTGGATGTTTAGCAAAAAATAAAAAACGTTGTTAAGAAACGCTGTTTCGTCCTAGTCCATGTTTATTTTTCCATAGAGAAAACGTCAAATGTTTCCTCAAATGCACAGCCAAAAATGCTGGACTGAATTGGACCAGGAACAGAACAATTTGGCCATGAAGTGTTGACTCGATTTCCGTTGGGGCCTGGGGTTATTCTGTCCAATAGTTGTTAAAATATTTGACAGAGAAGGGGGTGCCCCTTTCTCCCAAAATTATAGCTATATCATCCATGGTGCTTTGCAGCAGTGAGGCTGACCGGACTCTCAGAAATGAAAAAGCAGCCATTTTCTGCCAAAATTCTATTACTATTAACCTTTGACTTGCTTGATGGAATTGGACCAGGTACAAAACAACTTGGGCATGAAGGGTTGCCTCAATTTCTATGGTTGTCTGGGGTTTTTCCATCCAGTAGTTGTTAAAATATTTGACAAAGAAGTGGTTTCCCCTTCTCCCAAAATTATAGCTATATCTCCCATGGTGTTTGATGCTGATAGGATTTTCAGAAATGAAAAAGCAGCCATGGTTCTCCAAATTTCTATTGCTATTAACTTTTGACTTGCTCGATGGATTTGGATGTAATTCTTTAAAATGTTATCAATGGCCCCACAAACTGCACATTTTGGGACCAACATGTTATAAAATGTAAAAGGTATTAAGCAGACAACACATCACCGTTTCCGTTTTCAGCTCAGTAATGTTCTTATAGAGAAAAAGTGCAGTTTTTGCACAGAGGTAGAATGAAAACCTCTTTGCTGATTTAAACCAAATAAGAAACAAAGCATTGACGTAATGTCCTTGACTGGCTTGGAGTAAATCCACCCAGCAGTTTTTAAAATATGCAAGAGAGAATGGTGTGCCCCCTGCTCTTAAATCCTTTATAACGGTCTAGGGCCCTCATTAGGACCCTGGCCGAGAGGGTATTACGCCGGCGTAGTGCATGGCGTACCTCTCCGCCAGACTACGAGTTCCCGTAGCGCCATGGAGGATTTTTACGCCTGCTTTTTGCAGGCGGAGAAATCCATGGCGCTACGGGACTCGTCGTTAATTACGCCACCGTAATCTACGGTGGCGTAATTAACGCCTTCCCCACTCCCATTATACCCTATGGGGCAAGAATGGGAATGGGGAAGGGTAAAATGGGGATTGGGGACTTACCGCCCCGCCAAGGTCGGCATGGGGCGGTAAGTCCGCCAACCACCCTGGCGGAGTTGGCAGCTTAGCGCCATGGACCATGGTGCGAATTGCACCATGGTCCTCCGCCAGGGTCGTAATGAGGCCCTAGGTGTTTTGCAGCAGAAAGGCTTACCAAGAGAGGCTAATAACTTTTGACTTGCTGGATGGATTTGGATGAGATTATCTACAGCAAGGGATTGTCAAATGATGCCCCACACTGGAAATTCTGGGAAAGATTAGTCAAAAATGGAAATCGGGAAAGGCTAGGCTTGTTGAAGAAAAATCCACAAAAAAAGAAGCAGATCGTATCAACAAAACAGAAAAGTTCTCAGCCCCCACCTGAAGATGAATAGTGATGTACACGCCGATCAGGTGTCAGCACGTTCCATAGTTTAGGAGCTGCATGGGAAAAGTATCCATGTGCCACACAAGACATATTGGTCATTGGAATTACCAGGAGGGAGGTATTGTTTGATTGCTGTGTTCTGCGGGCTGGTAGCCAAGAAATGCAATTAGCCAGATATTCAGGGCCCAGTCCATAGAGACAATGATGCGTGGTATCACTCAGTATTCGACTATTCACTGGGGCCAGTACAAGGCTCTTCTGGCAGAGAAAACGTGGTCTGTTCTGAGCAACCCTTCAACAATACATAAAAGGTTGTTCTGGATAAAATGGATTTGGGCGAGCTCCCCCTTAGCAATACCCAGCAAAAGACTGGCACAATAATCCAGCTTGGCCCGATGATAGCTTGTGCAATGATGGCATGGTTGGAGGTATTCAGAAAGGGCCGGAGCTGTGTCAACAGTTTTAGATGGTATGATGTACATGTGACCAAGCTGTTCACCTGTGCCTTCATGGACAGATCTTGATCCAGGGTGACTCCATTGGATTGACTCTCAATAGTGCAGCCCGCAATATCAAACTGACAGTATTTTGAGTTTAGCTTCCAAAGTTAGGTGCGATACTTATAACCATGAGCCTAGATTTTGAGTCATTTGAGTGTGAGCTTGTAGGTTTGCATCCAGGTTTGGATCAGACTGTAGGTAAGGTTCACAGTGATGAAGTCAGTGGAATAGTCCCTGGAAAGTGGCATAAGTCAATGTGTATCATTTGCATAATTTGCATAAATTATGCCAGCTGCATCCAATTGATAGAATAGTGAGAGCGTGAAGATGTTAAACAGTGTTGGTGACACACTGGAGCCCTGTGGTACGCCACATGTGACTTCAAACTACTCTGCCATGGACTGCTGAAAGTAGACGTAAGCCTTACTGTCAGATAGGAATGAATTTACCCAGCTTGCTGCTGAGGTGGAAAATGTGCTGTGCTACATAGTCTTTTCGAAAGCATGGAATATCCACTAGATCAAACGCTGCTGACAGATCCAGCAGCACCAGCTTTGCTGTATTCTCCTTGCTAAAGATGTTGAATACGTTTGTTTTCAGGTCGAGAAGGCTTGACTCTGTACTGTGAGCACATCAAAACCCAGATTGTTTCTGTCTCAAGATATTGTGTCGAAACAAGAGCTCTTTGGTTTGTAGTTATTCCACCTGTTCTAATACTTTTTAACAAGTTTGTGATTGCCGTGATAATTAACTGGCACACTCGCATCCAAGGTAGTTTTTTTAATCAATGGGGAGATCCAAGCTTATTTGATATTCAAAGGGAAAGAAATGCTCCTTAAAAGAGGTGTTTATGAATTTGGTAATCAGAGGAACGGGATGTGGACCACATAACTTAACTGTGAGGGCAGGGCACACGTCCCCCTTACAGTTTGTAGGTTTTGGTTTCCTCAGGACCTCAGCTAAGTATTGTGCACTAATGGGCTGGAAGTCAAATTTAGGACAATCACGCATTGGTACTTGTTGATGAAAAGTCCACAATAACTCCCCCTCCCTTCTCAATTTTAGCAGAAATATCTTTTTGAATGTTGTCTAGCTAGTTTGTCATGGCGTTTTGAATGGATATACAACATCTGGAATCTTTGGCAACCTGCGAAAGGGGTAGGCAGTTCTATAATGATTCTCCATACCTCTAGAATTGGATGTTGTATCAGCAATTCTTTGGTCATAAAAACACTTTTTAGCATCAGATTTGGCTTTTTTTATGTGATTTCGCTGCAGCAGAGTAGGTGATTTTATCTTCAGTGGTGTGAGTTTTTTTTTCCATTGTTTCTGGGCTCTTACCTTATTTGTTTTTAGAATGTGGATATCACTAGAATACCATTTTTTATTAGGCAGAGTTTTGGACAACACGCTTTGTCACTGGGGCTACTGAACTAATGGCCATCTCGAGAATATTATGATACGCCTCAGCTAGCTCATCAGTTGTGTTAAGGCTCAGTAGGATGTTCATGGCAGGTGAGATTAAAGGGGTCATAGCAGCCAATGTCAACTTGCACAGATTTCTATTTGATAGCCAGACCTTTTCTGGTCTGCTTTTGTGATGAATGGGTAATGACAGACTCCCATCTAGAAGATGGTGATAAGACCGGTAGCAGGGGTTACTCCCTAAATCATCTAGGATGAGATTCTGAGTAAGTACCCAGTCATGTGTCGTACCTTTACAATGGGTAGGTGGTTTGACATGCTGAAAGAAACCCAGGTCATTTAATGTGGTTTTAAGTAGTATGGCCTTAGAGTCTGACTCATCATCAAAACTAAGGTTAAATTCCCCCAAAATAAGAATCCTAGATTTTGGTTTGAGACTGGGAGATAACAAACCACTTAAAATAAGGCAGAAAATCAGGCATATTATGTGGAGTTCTGTATATCAGAGCAATTTTCCCTGCCGCATCAGGGTTCATTTATAACTTTTCCATAGTACTTCACAGTAGGCAATAGTGATGTTCTCAGGCCCAGGTCCCCTCCTTCCTGGCAACCCCTGCACTTGGGGACTGTTTTCTGTATCCCTACAGTCCCAATACCAGCACTTGACACCTGATGTCTGCACTTACCCTTGCATTTGCCACCTGCTGGCCGTACTTTTACTTATTGTTTATTTATTTTCTTATCCCATGTACTGCAGTGTCCTTTCCCCCTTTCCCCCTGCACGTCTCCTCCCTCCCCGTCCCATGCACTTGTGCGATCTGAATGACACCTGGCCTAGTAGGATCGTTGTCTGTCTTCCCTCTGTTCCCCTTCCATTGCCTCGTTGCGCCTTGAAACACTTGTGTATAGGCGCGTAATAAATGCCATATCATATCATATCAACCTTCCTGATTTGCAAAGACGTGTCATAAATCAAGGCCACTTCACTTCCTTTCCCATTCCACCAGTGAGCTCTCAGTATATTAAAACCTAAGGGCACCGTGAGTGTCAATGTGAGTCCTGCGGCATCATGCACAGATCAATTTTGTGCATGCTAATGTGGTCAACTTCCTCAGTGAAATGTTTTATAAGGGACCTTGTGTTGAGTAGCATAGATTTTATTTTCCTATCCTGTCCTGCTGCAAAGTATTTATTCTCTACTGGGGTGCACATTGGTGAAAACTCCTGTATTGTAAGATTTGGGGCTATGGTGTGAGCATAGATCATCGGAGGTTCAGTATAACGAACATCCTCTCGATCCAATAGATTGGCCTCCTTTCTCTTCCAGGTATAACTCGGCCCTTTCTCTCCTCTACGACTCTCTCTACTTGTGGTGTCTCCCAGGGATCTAACCTTTCCCCCCCGGTTTTTCAACCTTTACCTAAGGTTCTTCCTTTACCTCTAACTTTTACTGTTATGCAGATGACATGCAGCTCTCTTTCAGGCACCCTCAGCCTCCTACTCACTCCACCCTGATAATCTATTTGCAATTCAGGCTTGGTATGCTGCTGCTAACATTCTATGCCTGAATGTCAGTAAGACAGAACTCATCCTCAGTGGGATCCCTGCTCCCTCTTTCCCTCTTTCTCACTGGCCTGCCTTCCTTGGCCCTGCTCCCTCACCTACCAAGGAGGCAAAAAAACATGGGGTCATCTTCGACTCCAGTCTCTCCTTCTTATCTCACATCTCAGACATCTCCAAAAAGTCCAACTACCAATGGCACCTCCTAAGAGTTATTCTACCTTTTCTCACTTTCCCCCAGAGCCTCATCACCTCGGGAGCCCTGGTTCTCTCCGAGCTGGACTATTGCAATAGCCTCTTTCTCAATCTTCCTACTTCTACTCTCTGTCCTCTACAAAACTCATCCAGAACAGAACTGAAAAACTTATCCTTGGCCCCAAGCCCTGGGACAGCATCTATCTGGTGCTGAACTCCCACCACTGGTTCCCCATGGCTGCAAGGAACAAGTTCAAAACCCTCTGCATAATCCACAAGGCTCTCTGGGGCTGAGGCCCACACTATCTACAATGCTCTCTTCCTAAATATTCTCCCTCTAGAGTCCTCCTCCAACAATCTACTGGTCATCCACTTTCACAAACAGAGATTTAGGGGTAGATATTTATCCTCTGCAGGTGCTTCCCTCTGGAATAGCCTCCCTGCCTCTCTTAATCTTGAGCCAGAGCACCTTAATTTCAGGAAACTCCTCAAGACCTTCCTGTTCTCTTCATCCTTCACTCTCCCTCTCCCCTATTAATCTCCTTTCTTTTCTCTCAACCCTTCTTTTCCTTCCTCAGTCTGTTCTGTTTTTGCTGACTGGTTGCCTGGCCTGGTTCCCCTCCAGAGCCTACAGGTCCCAGGCTCCCCACAAGTGCTTTGCACTTGCCTCTGGACTGCTGCAATTTGTTCAACATTACTGCACTTCAGATTGCGCTCCTTGAGCGGGGCAAACTCTCAGCACTTAACCCAGGGCCCTGCTGGACCAGAATCTTTGTACCCCAGCACTCTCCCCATCTTTGCACCTCCGTCTGTATGTATGCATGACCTAAATGTACTAGGACCAGTTAGTGTGTCTGTTGTGTCCCCTCCCCCACCATGTTCAACCTCCGCCCCTGAGCTTGGTCTCAACTATACCACTTAAAGCACTTGCACTTGGAGAAATGTCGTCAGGCCTAGTATGCTAGTTTTTCTGTTTAGATCATTTAGAATCTTCAAGGCCTAAGAATAATTACTGTATTCCCGTGTTACCTTCCCGCTTAGAAGCGCTTTGAAGCACTCACCTGTGCATAAGCGCTATACAAATAAACAATACATACATTAAATCAATCTGATATGCTAGCACAATTAGACAATGCCACACCTCACAGTTTCCTTTAATAATTTATTCAGAGCAATGCACACACCCCGAGACACATCCTCTGCATTACCATCTCCTTTACCATAGTTAAAAGTGGGCGGAATGACTGGCTCAAAAGGTGTACACACGGAAACAACAGGGGAGTACGAACAGCAGTGTGGGTCTCTTGTATAGTTACCTGGTCCACTGGCGTCAATCCCAATCTTAGATATTTTTGAAGGATTTCTGATGCTTTAGTAGTCCGACCTGGAGCAGTGGAGATAGTCATGTTCATGCAGTTGCCGATAATAGAAAGCCAAGACACTGCACACGTCGCAAACAGATGAACATCGGCCTCTCCAAACGCGCTGGCGTTAACACGCTGCAGATGTGTTGAAGAAGGTCGGGAAAGCTGGTAAATGTAGTTTATAGCAACAATAAAATCAATTTCACTGCATTTACACCAAAATAATGTGCAGCAAGTATAAATGATCCGCACAGATGCTAATCAAAGTTTCCCCCACAAGTACAAGGGACAGTTTGCATACAATTTTGATTTTTAAATCCTTGTGATATTATGCCTCACAACAACTAGAATTCTGACAAAACACACTGGATGCACTCACAATCACACAAATAGCCACTGAGGGTGTGAATCATCTTTAAATATGGCAAAAACCGGCCTCTAAAAGATTTATTATTTTTAGTTCTATTTTTTAACTGTGAAAGGTGGTTCCTAAAGGAACCTTTTTTGGGGTGTTTTTTTTGATTTTGTATTCATTTTGTTTTTGTTTTTGCAGGAGAGACTAGGAGGTAAGGTGTGGAGGGAAATGAGGGATGCAGCACCAACCACCGATATGGAGGGGTAGGTGGACAGGGGAAGATGTTGGGTGTGAGTCAAATCTAAGGTAGAGGGCAGTGTTTCTCATGCTCTTTTATTACAGCCTTGAAATCACTTTGAAACTGTTCCTCCCTGCACAGTGGTGTGTTGGTGGGATCTTGTGCCCCACAGTTGTAGCCTCTGTGGTGGCAGCATTGGCTTAGGATGATGGATTACAGGAAGACAGCTTGCTACTTCTTCAGGAATCAGTCCATCCCAGTAATTGGATGTGATGTAGCGGCACATTTAGGTGGCCCTGTAGGAGTGCTGCCCATGTTGTCTTCAATGGAGAACAACATTGCACTCAGTGCATTTTGCCTTGGTAGCCTTAGCCTTTGGTACACCCCGACAGTGATAAAGAACTGCCACACCCATGATTCTTTCTGGGTGATGGAGGTAGGAATTGTGACTATCCCATTTCCTGGTCCTCTTGATTGTGTTCTGCATGATTGCACGTTTTCCGTTGTCCTGGTCCTACAGATGGAGGTGGTGGTGTTGGTCATGGTGGCTCTGGGGGGGAGGGATGGCTCTGGCTGATGCCATTTTTTAAGTTAACTCGCAGAGGTGCTAATATTCTTTCAAGCATGTGCTGTATCCTGGATTGTAGATGGAAAACCAGTAAGAATAGGTGTAGGAACTGTGTAAGGGTAGATTTTCTGCTTGAAACATCCTAGATTGGCTGAAAATGCATTTATGAGCTGATTGCGAAGGAGGAACCTGCTTGCGAACACGTTACCATGCTGCACATGCACGTACGGTCATGTGACACTGTTTGGGAGGTCTGCAGTGACGTCAGACGTTTGCAAATGTCGATGAACAAAAAAGTGTGTTAAAAGTTGTCGACAGTTGATAGAAGAGTTTAAGATGTTACTAAGAGGTGGGGAATGGCACAGTTTTTATTTGAAACTTTCTAGATTGGATGAAAATACTGATATATTGGGGGTCAGTATGACATTAGGAAGTTGTAGAAAAGTAGGTTGCACTAATAAAAACCTATGAAGTTCAATGAAAAAACTTTGTAAAAGGGACGTTATGGTTAAGTTGAACTAACACAAACCTCTGAAATTCGGTGAAACAACGTTGTTAAAGGGACGTTATTGTTACAAGTAAAACCGAAAACCCCAGAAAATCTCCATCTATGGTAAACTAAGCAGCCATAACTTGCATCACCACTGTCCACTGCTAAGTCTAACACCCATGACATCAAATATGACATCACAAATGTCTTTCATGACGACACTGATGACATCACATATGAAAGAAATGTTGGTGAACAGTCCCTAAAGTATTTGTATTTACAATGTTGGTAGCACAATGTCAAGGGTGATTGGGACACCTTGCATGAACCACTTCATGTATTTAAAAACGTACTCATCTAAACAAAGTGTTTTTGTTCATACAGTAGCCTAATAATGCATACATATATGCAATCGGTGCACAATGCACCATAGAAGTACAGTATTTTTAATCTGGTAACATTGCCAGTAATATAATAAATGCAAAACGATCAGAATGTCGACCAACATCAAACTTGAAATTAATAGTTTGCAACACAAGGCTCAGTACATATAAGGCTCACTACATATTTGTGTTAGTACAAACAGTACATATGGAGAGCCTCAATGCATACACTTCTCAGGCACATACAGGGAAACTCCAGTAAGGAGAAAACAAACAACATCACCACAAAATAACAATAACATTAGAGTTGATCATCATGTACACACATTAACTGTGTGTTTGAGGCCTGGTTATTGGCCAAAGTATGTGCACCATTAGCTGAGCTCAAACTCTAATGAAAGCACTTTAAGCACATATTAGGAGGTCAATGTCTAGATATACAGCAGATTTTCAATTATTAAATTACCAATGTCAATGAACAAAACAACTAGTCTATATATGTCAGTGAACAAAAATAAGTGGTGGTGTGAGTTATGGGTGCTTGGCTTACCATAACTGGTGAGTTTCTGGGATTGTTTCGGTTTTACTTGTAACCATAATGTAACCCCTAACAATGTTGTTTCACTGAATTTCATAGTTTTTTATTAGTGCAACTTAACCATAAGATCCCTTAAACAAAGTTTTTTCACTGAATATATATGTATATGTATATATTTGTAATATATATTTTCCGAATTATTATAATGTTATCAAAAATGAAAATATTGACATACAAACTTCATCCAATTGTTGATCACTAATATCTTCTGTACTGTTTTAAGGGGATTGTTGGGGCAATGATCACATGTCCATGTGTTGTATTGATAATCCATTTTTCATATACAATCAATCTTTGTTTCTGTCCATAACTGCGCTATTTGATTTCTTTTTCTCTTGCTTTCTCACATAATTGATTTATAGAGATTCTATGAGTATATTTGTGATGACATCTTTTATGTCCTGGGTGTCAGTCAGAGCAGTGCATGGTGGGGATGCAAGTTATTGTTGCACAGTTTACCCTAGCTCACAAATAGCTTTGCATTTAAATTTTTGCAAAGCATAACATTACTTGAAACAACTATTTTTTTTCATTAAATTTAACTATAACTTCCCTTTAACCAAGTTTTTGTTTTCTCTAATTTCTCAGATTTTTATTAGAGCAGTTTAACCATAATGTTCATTTAACAATGTTTTTTCACTTAAATTACATAGGAAAAGCAATGCTTCTAAGGTTAATAACTAGGTTGGGTACAGAGTGCTTGAAGGAAATCCCTTCTTGATTTGATGCAAATCCATCCAGTAGTTTTGTTTTGCTATTTTGCACAGAGAGTGGTGGCCCTGTAGCCAAAAGTTTAGTCATATCTCCCGTGATGCATTGCTGCTGACAAGGTTTTTGTGTTTTCAAAGTTTGCCATTGGGCGACCGAGAAACAAGTTCTGATTCGACAGTGGGGCCTAGGGAGAGCGTAGATTTGTTAGTTTATTTTCAAGCATTTTACCGAGATCAAGAGCCAGTATGAACTGCAAAACAAGATTCAATACTTGAAAAATATTATACATTGAGATGTGGCAAACTCTGTGGTTGCGGGTGAGGGTAAGATGAGTATTTTATGTTAATTTAAGATAAACTTTATTTGATGAAAATATATATTTTAAAAATGCTTTCTAAATTAACCTGACATGTATAGGTGGTTGTATCAAGGTTCTTTAAAGTTCTGGATTTGTGTATTGAGATTGAGAACTGTTTTATTGAAATTCATTTAGTGAATATAAAGTGGGTCACTGAGAGGCATTCATGGTTGAGTAATGGTTACATTGTGATTTCTTTTGATTGGATGAGATTTTCACGTGATCTGAAGGAACGCTTCTCGATTTAATCTTCTGGATGTGAGTCAGAGTCAGGCTTCATACAGAAGTTTTAAAAGTTGATTTTTGGCTTGTTTAATGTTTGATTTATTTGATGGGAGAATGTGAGGGGTATAAAGGAGGTAGATTACTGTTGTCAATATTGGAACGGTTGCAGTGGGCACAGGTATAAATCAAGACTATTTCGCCTGATTTCTCGATTCATAATATGTGATTAACGAAGAGTATACAATGGAAAAAGGTGATTTATCAAATGGAAAAAAATAGATTAAGATCTATTTTATAAAAGCTTATTTTCGAAAAATAATAGAGGTACGAGTTTTGGTTTGAGAACTGTGATCCTGGATGTATATTGTATTTTTGCATATTAGTTGATGGTGTTGTGTTAACCTTGATATGTTTAAATGTATACAAAAAGGAATCCAGGAGGATTGGGCCATGCTGCATCATAAGATAAGGTATGTTTTTTATAATTTTTCATTAGTTCCCTGGAAAGGGGGAACTAGCCAATCAGGATGCTCGGAATGTGGGCTGCAACACCCCCTTCCCTGTGCCTTTATCCCTCTCCTGCTCCCTCTTCATCTCTTAGCACCCACATAGTTTCCTGTGTGTACTAAGGTGTTTAATTTTTAAAAAAGAACATTTTCCAACCGTTTGGCACTATGCCACACTGTACCTTCCAATGTGTAACTTCCAATGTCCATTTACTTATTGAAGATGTCATGGTCATCAATGAAGAAAACAGATTTCAGGAACTAGGTTGTGGCACAGAGTTGCATGTAAATTCAGCACCCTTATCACCTGCATAGGAAAACACAGTGCCGATGGGGAAACAATTTGTGGCTGTGGGCTGATACTTCCGTTAATGGTACCAATGTCTGCAGGTACATTTGCAAATTGTTTTATTTATTTATTTATGGTTTATACAAACCTTTACACAAGTTAAAAATACAAATACATTTCATTAAAAACAATATTGTATTCTATATATACAAGATTAAAACAGAATAGAAAGACATGTGAATAAGCAAGATCATATTATATCACAAAACAGAAAAAGAAAATGAATATCATCAAATAAATTATCACATAAGATCATCACATAAAATTCAGGTAAATATTTCCCATTGAGGAAAAATGTCCAATCAATGTACACATCAAAGTAAAAAAGAAGAAAGAGTGTGGAGAGTGAGAGAAATAATATCCATCAAACTGATTCATTTACTGGGGAATTATGGGAGAAGTGGCCTTCTTCCAATGTGTGGAAGGCAGCCTCTGATACAACAATTTATTCTGACTAAATAATTGCAGCCCGCAACAGATTCACTTCAATGTGTATACTGTTAGATACAAATTTGTCATTGCCTTGTGTGTACTCCCTTTCTAGTTGTTTGCATTGAGTGAGAATATGTTACAAGGTTTCAATTTTGGTCATACATAATCGTCAAAGCCTTTCTTCTTCTGGGATCCCTGCCCAATGCCCTGTATGCTCAAAGGTCAGAAAAATATTGTATCGAAGATAGATAATACATCTTATAATTTCTTTAGAGCAGATGTTAGTGAGATACAAAGAAGGATACCCCAATAGAAAAGCATGCATGCTATATTCCTTGTACATTGTCCGATTGGATAGCTAACATCAATGTTCACACAACAATCATAATCTTTGGTTTTTCTCTTAACTATATTCATTGTATTAGGATTAAGTAATATCTCACAAATTGAGATGCTCAAGATACTCCTTGACAGTTTCTTTCAAGTTCTTTCAAGTTCACCAGAAAAAAAATATTGTTGTTCTTATTGTATTGTCCCGCCAAGAGTCCATAAATTGATTTTTCATCTGTCGAGGTCAACGTGATCGTGAAATACAAAGCACATTTTTATGTCAATCGTATCTAATTGATGATATACCAAGCTCCATTCGGAGGCATAGCCACTGGGACGGTCGTTGAAACTGTCAATATAGTGCGCATGATTTTTGCCTCAAGGTTATTAATCCCCTCTAACTTACTTTGAGAAATAGTTGACAGACCGTAAATAATACTAGGAAAATACAGCTAGTGTAGACTTGTATAAATCCCTCAATATTGTTACTGCCTCTCCTGATATGATATGATATTTTTTATTTATAGTGCACCCATACACAAGTATTTCAGAGTGTGTGCATGATGCTGCTGAGAAGTAGCAATTTGTTCAAGACCTTTACTCGTATTTAGTGCAATAAACATTCTTACAAGGAGCATTCTTAATGGGTACACCCAAATAATATAAGTATCTACCACCTCCAATTTGATTCCATTGATATTCCAAGCGGCTATAGCAGTTTTTCTTTCATGTCCAAATATTAATATTTAGCTTTTTGGGCCATTTATCTGGAGGTGATTTTTTGGGGCATACTCAGCTAATGCATTAAGTCATCTTTCTAGCCCTATTCGGGTGTGATCCATGATGATGGTGTCATCAGCGTAACTGATCCATGGTACCGTAATAGTCCCAATATTAAGAGGAAAATTATGAACAAGTTGCATTTATTGGTCCATATCGGACACATATAAGTTATACAATGTATGGGCGAATACAAATCCCTGCTTAATACCAGTGTAGGGGACAATATTTGGTGTAAGAGCACCTTCTGTATTGACCTTGATCCTTACAGTCGTATCGGAATACAGAGCAATAATAAAATGCAATAGTAGCATCAATCCCCCATGTCCTGAGTTTTTCCCATATACATACGGCCTAGATACTGTGTCAAAGGCTTTACTAAAGTTGATGAAGCACACATATAGCCGGTCATGCTCGCTCTGTTTTATGGCATCAATAAAGTATTTCAATAGACTAATGTTGGTCAAAGTGTTCATACCAATGCGAAATCCTGTTTGGAAGGATGGCAGAATCACTCTTTCCCTAATCCATTTATTTATCACCTTAAGAAGCAAAGCAGCAACTACTTTTTGGCTGGCATCAACCATAGCCAACAGTCTATAATTGGCGGTTTTAGTATGGTCTCCACCTTTGAAGACCGGGACCATGATGGATTTCTGCCAACGAGATGGAATAGAATCATCTCTTAGTATTTTCTTAAATCATATTTCTAATATAGATGGACAAAAGTGAGGATTATCCTTAAATATTTTATTGGGGATCACGTTGTGACCATAAGCTTGCAAGCTATTAATTGAAGTTGGGACTATAATAATATTGTCAGTATCAAATCCTTCTACGAAACTGCTTGATGATGAATAAGGATACATTTTATTTGCAATGACGCAATTTGAATAATACAGCTTGCTCACTGCATGGGTCCAATCCTCCATACTAATTGAATTGGTTTCCATGTTGGATTGGGAGTGACTATTCGTTCTAATCATGGTGCAAAATCTTCTTTCGTCCCATTTGCTCAATCATTTGAAAATATATATCCAATTAGCATTATTGGTTGATGATTTATGCATCTTCAAGCAATTTGTATATATTGTTGACAAGGTTTTGTACTGCTGCTTTACTTCTCTAGTGAGTGAGAGTTCTTTATCAATGGCTCTGCATAATCGTTGATCATACTTCTTGGTCACCTTAATCTCTCTATCAAAGCATCCATCATGTACATTTATGCCTTTACCCTGTACTACATTTAATTTGAGATAAGTTTTCAATGTCATCATCATCTTACTCAGATTCAAATGATTATCCTGAAGCCAGGAATAGAGCCATGTGTTATTGTCCTTTACAAACAAATTCAGTTTCTCCAAATGTGAATTACTCCATTTAATAGTGTACCCTGTAATGTTGACATGTATCGGTTCCTTACAGTGGGCTATCCCATGTATTTGAGATGTTATAAGTGACCATGTCAATACTGCATGGTCACTTAGAGTATTAAATGATATTGTCACGGGTTCACATTTACTCCATAACTCCTGGTCCATATATACATAGTCCATGGTAGATGCACTAATACAGTTAGTCCACAGCTACCTGTTTGAATTGGGAATTCTTCCCTTACAATTGAGGTATGAAATGTCCCAGATATAAAAAGGTTGAGCCCATTTCATCCCATAATCTTTTGCAATTAATACTGATGACAAATGTCTCATGGGGTCAGACTATTCATTCTGAATAAAATTGAATTTCTCCAAATTGGGGGCATTTAAATAACCCATAATTAATATATTATCCCTTGGTGATCCGAATGCCAAGCATTGATTATATTGGCAATGTTTAGTACAATTTCATTAAAATTGTTGTCACAGGGAGGAGAGCAAATCTGCAAATTTTGTGAATACACATTATATAATGAAAATGTTATTAAGAAAACAAAAATAAACAGGTTTCACAGTTTTCAGCACATTCATTTTCCCATAGAGGAAAAGTGAAGCTTTTTAACAGCTGTAGCGTGAAAACTGCTGTGCAGATTTTGACCAAATAAGAAACAACTTGGACAAAAAACATTGACTACAATTTCTTGACTTGTTTGGGTTAAATCTATCAAGCAGTTTTTAAAATATTTGACTAAGAAGGGGGGCTCTTTCCTTAAAACTGAATGCTGTGGCTACAACTACCTAGTGGGTCCAAAAGAAACATGTTGGGTGTAAAAGAAACATATTGGGGGGACACATACAGTGGATTTGGCTTAAGGCCGTGGCCACTGGCCATGGTCGAAGGCCATGAGCAGAAGGTTGTAATAAAACACTTTAGTTGCATGGACGTTAAGGTGAGTACGTAACGCAACAAAACCCCTATAATTGAACTAAAGCCACCTTAACTTGCACCCCCTGTTGCACAATCTATAACCACAATGATGACATTACAGATCACATCACTGATGACATCACTAATTACATTACATCAGTAACTGGCATTAAGCATGGGCTTCAACCATGGTCAGTGAGGATGGCAAAATATATTTTGGCACATGAATGGGTACTTGTCATGGTCTTCAGTTATGGACAGTGTTCGCAACCTTCACCCACGTGCACTGAATATTTTAAAACACTAACAGGTCACCAACAATAGATTTTGGCCTTTTCCAGTGAAAGCAGCTTTCAACTGTCTGTACTGTATATTATATACACTGAAGAGGCACTAGCCATAGACTTTATCACATTGGCCGCAATCTTTGGCTGTCCCCACGATATATTCAGAAAGATTAATAGACCACTAGCCATAGCCTTTGACCTTGAGCAGTTTGTACATCTTTTGACCATGTCTGCTGTATATTTTAAAATAATAAAATGCAATAAGCGAGGGCCTTCGGCCATGCCCACTGTGTATTATACAACACTAACCAGCCACTACCTATGGCCTTTGGCTGTTCCCACTGTTTATTATGTACACTAATCAGCCACTAGCCATAGTCTTCAACACCATACTAGTCAGGGGACATGGCCTTTGCCTGTGCCGACTGTATATTCTAACATATTAATGGGCACCAGATATGGCCTTTAGCAATGGCAACTGACTACAGCTTTATGATATATGATATGGCATTTATAACACGCCTATACACAAGTGTTTCAAGGTGCGACAAGGCAAGGGAGGGGAACAACAGGGAGGATGGACACCGATTCTACTAGGCCAGGTGTCATTCAGATCGTGCAAGTGCATGGGAAGGGGGCAGGGACAGTGCAGTACTTGGGAAAGATGAACAATAAATAAGTAATCAGCCAGCATGTGGCAAGTGCATGGGTAAGTGTGGGCAACAGGAATTAAGGGCTGGTAGGGGACTGTAAGGATACAGAAACAGTTGCAAAGTGCACGGTTTCCAGGTGGGCAGTGCAGATGTGTGACTCTGGTGGGGGAAGGACCTGGGCACGAGAATCCGAGGGTGTCCAGGTAGCCGGTGCAGTTCCGGTTACAGCCAGTAGGTCAGCAGAGGAGAGGAGGAGAAAAAGCAGAAGCAAAGAGAAAGGTTTTACGGTATACAGCTTTCCACATTGTTCACTGTATATTTTAAAACAGTGATGGGCCAATAAGCATGGCTTTTAACCATGCACATTAGTATTTTTTGTAACACTAACCGACCACTAGCTACAGCCTTTGGTGAAGGCCATTGACCCACGCCTTTGTCATGGCCAAGTCCACAGCGTAAATTATTATTAAGGTAATCAAAGTTTTCATGAGCTAACTTATAAATTATTTTATGTCTAATTCTATTATTGATGTAATCAGTTATATACAATGTAATTAGTGTTGTCACCAGTGATGGCATCAGTGAAGCGATTTGTAATGTCAACAGTGTTCTCATACAACATGAAATTAGTGATGTCATCAGTGATGTGATCTGTGGTGTCATCATTGTGGTCATAGGATGCGCAACAGGTGGCGCGAAGTTAAAGTGGCTTTAGCTGAATTTCAGGGGTTTTGTTGCGTTAATCTCCCTCCAACTAAAGTTTTTTCCTTGAATTTCATGTTTCTTTTCCAATGTATTGCTCACCTTAACGCCCATGCAAATAAAGTTGTTTTCCTTGAATTTCGAGCGTTTTGTTATTCCATACATAAATGACATTAAGAATACAGACAGTTGGACTAATTAAAATCATGCATCATGTGAAGAAATTGTGCAACCACATTCCCCCCAACTAAACATGTTGTTAAACAACTTTTTGCATATTTGCTAACATGTATATGAAGTGTTGATGAATAGAAAGTCATTAAATTGTTACAGTAACTGTACAAAGACTATACTCAATGTTTCCTTAAATAAATCTCTACAAGATTACTGCCCACATATATATGTACATATGCTTTTTTTAAACGGTTTTATAGCCACGGCTACCAAGGGTGCATGCACGGCTAAATGCAGCAATAACTGGGGGGTTTACCCACGGATTTCGTGGGGGATAATCACGGCTATGATGAAATACATAAGGATATGCAGTTTTCTTTATAACACCCACTGTATTGAAAGGATCAATTAAAAGTCTTTGATCCATATATACAGTAAGTGCTTTTATTGTCTTTTTTATAACTGAAAAGTTGCTACTTAAAAGACCGTTTTGGGGATAAGGAAAAATGAAGTTGAAACTCGGAGGGGAAAAACACTAGGATTCATACATATAACAAAAGGTATTTATATTTAGTACGTTTGTTTGTGTTTTTTTTCATCTAAACAAATGGGTAAAATAAAATTCACACTTTAAATCATACCTAGCGTTGGCAATTGGCTGTATGTTCTGAAAGAGCCTTGCCCAAAGCATCTAGGCTGCCACCTCCCTCCTCGATCACGTTGTGACAGGTTTTGCAGATCACCACAAAGTTTGAAAAATCGGGTGCAGGTAGGATGGACTGAGGATGGGTGTTAGTTATTGGAAAATATCTGATATTCGTATTGGGTCACTATCGCACAGATGATAAATACTGTTGCGCTTTCACCTTATGTTTCACATGAGCCTTCCTATACGATTCATGCACTTGATCCCAATTGTAAGGAACTCATGGTGGCAACAGTAAGGACAGACACAAGTGATCACAGTTCAAGGGTGTTTATTAAACTGTAAACAGGTGAGGAAAACACCTAATCTAAACCTAAATCTAAGATGGGAGCAAGCTAGGACCATCAGATAATAATGAGGCAATTCTAGTGGTATCTTGTCAAATAATGGCCTACACTAAAAAAATAAAAAGAATATAGCCAATCCTTACCGCTAAGTTACACAATAGTGTGGGATAATGTACACCAGAAAAGAAATAAGTGTTCACAAAATGATAAGTCAGGATGGTATAGCTGGCGTCTCCCTTCCTCACGTTTTTTATCACGGGGCAATGCTGGACTTCTGAACACTGTACACAACTGGGCTTCTATAGCAGAAGGTTACACCTATTTTCAGCAATATCAGGACCTTCGGTGGCCAAGTCTCTTTCATACAAGGTCTCTTGCCTCCCACAGCCTGATGTGTCAACAATAACAAAACAAAAGTTATTTTCTGTAATCTTTTACGTTGGGTATTGACTCTTCACCTCTGGATCCCCCTCAACCGGGCTCTGCTCTTTCTTGAATTATAGCCTCCATCTGTCAGTTTCACTACGTCCTTTTACTCAAAATATTTTCATCTGTGATTTTCACAATGTCTTTTTAAACAACATTTTACTGTGGACATTCCTAAGTTGGGCTCACTCTTGTCAACAGGTTTCCATGTTTCTTCTTTCCTAGTAAAATACTGCGTCTTGCCTGTGAGATTCCCCGAGCATAAGACCAGGCTCCCCTACCCAGGTGATCCTCCTCGCTCGTCCATCCCCAGGGTTGGGATCTGAGAGTGCCAGCCCTTCCCTGGCCACCTGAATAAGTGATACTTGAGGTCTATTCGGGAGAATACCCTCAGGTATCTCACACAATGTACGCGGACAAAATGTTGAATTAAAGTTGAGGTTCCCAAAATTTGTGATGGCTTGTTCGTAGGTCCCCTGCGCAAAACCTTACCACAAAAATTGCATATGACCTCCTCCTGTTTTAAACGGACTTTGGATACCATTCCATGGCAGACATCTTTTTCATTTGCGAAATGCTGTTGTGTGTTGCAACAGAAAAAAGACACTATTAGTACCCCGCTCTAATGGGCCAGAGACCTAACAGCAATAAGCCCAGAGCCAGGGGGACATTAATGTGCCAGGTAATGCCCAAGGATCTTTGTTAAGGCCTTCACTTCAGTTGGTCTGCTAACTATGGGCCCCGGGGCATTACCCCACATGCTAATGCCCGACCGGCTCAGGGCTTATTGTTAAATAATAATGTTCTGCAATTCCAATGTGCAATATATTACTCACTTAGACTGAAAAGACAGTAATTCCCCAAAACCTTTTTGTACATTGATTTCTTTAAATGTTCTTCATTTTTATTGAAAAGTAAAATGCATAGAAAAAAAGAAAGAGTTAAAAATATAGATCTTCTTAAAGTTTATCATAGAGAAAGCTCTAAATAGCACAACAAATGCACTCACAGAGTTTCCACTTCAAATAAAGCTGTACATATTTACTGACACTATCTGCTTATCCAAAAGATCCACAGATGTTTATGTCAGTACAGAGTCAGCATGCATACAGTGTGAGTTCTGCAGTCATAGCCTACATTGCTATTAAGGCAAAGTTATAAATAACATTATGTCTAATACCATCAGTGTTTCATCTACATACACATAATCCTTTTGTTTTTCTAATGAAGGTTGGAAAAAACTGCCACTTAAAAAAATAAATAACTAAGGATGACAATGAATCTGGTATTCAGCTATTACCTTGTCTCATTCCTTAGTTTCAGCACCTCCCACAGCTACCCATTGGTGGCATAGATCACCCACTTCCGTAACTTGGGAGCTGGGAAAATTGGAAAATGTGGAGTTGACACTGCTACAAAAGTCGAGGGTAAATTCAGTGTTGATGGCGTTGCACTGGTAAAATCAGGTGCTGGATGTGGTGCCAATTTCCATGCACATAATGCATGACCCCTGCATTTTAGTTATGTGTTGTGCGTGGGATTCACAATATACGTCATCCACATCATCTCAATGCACTCTCACGAGATGCTTGACCATCACAGATATTCCAAGGCTTTGCAGCACCACATTTGATGGTCCACGTTTTCGATTATTCATGCACAATGTGCATTGAACATATTCCGCCTCCCTTTTAAAGCACTGTTCTTTGACATGAAATAACTTCAACTGTCTCTAGGGGGTTTTATTCATGTGGCTTTCTTCCTGGGTGATGATGGATTGGGGACCCAGAAAACAATGTCATTGCTGCCGCTGCTGTTCTCATAGTTAGACATGTTAAAATGTCCAACTGGTGAGGAAAATGTAAAAGAACAAAATTGACAACTCTAAAAGACAATGGGGCTCATTACGACCCTGGCGGAGTGGGTTTACGCCAGCGGTATTCGCGGCGGACCCTTCCGCCCTACTACGAGTTCCCGTAGCGCCATGGAGCGTTTTCCGCCTGGTTTTTCCGGGCGGAGAAATCCATGGCGCTACGGGACCTTGTTGTTAATTACGCCACCGTATTTTACGGTGGCGTAATTAACGCCTTCCCCACTCCCATTATGCCCTATGGGGCAAAAATGGGAATGGGGAAGGGTAAAATGGGGAATGGGGATTTACCGCCCTGCCAAGGTCGGAATGGGGCGGTAAATCCGCCAACCCCCATGGCGGTATCGGCAGCTTTCCGCCGTGCTCCATGGTGCATATTGCACCACGATCTCCGCCAGGGTCGTAATGAGGGCCAATGCCTAAAAAAATGAAACCTCTTCTCTGAACCTCTCTGCCATTTCTGATGACTCTTCAAATGGTGTGCTATTGGTGCTTCAAGACTCTTTCTGTTACTGGCAGCACCCCAATGTGTGGAGGTTCATTCTGCACAACCACTGCTCACAGCTGCAGTGAATAGTTAAGACCACATGAAGTCCAAACAAGGCTGCAGCCCATTATGGGGCACACCATCCAGAAGGCATTAGGTGCTAGTTTGTGACATAATTCACAACATCTATACCTCATGCAGAATTAGTTTAAGTTCTCCCAAGGCATGGACAAGACCATAAGTACAGGCAACCATGGACGAGAAAAAGGGGAAGAAACTAAGCCCAGAGGGCACATGATAGCAACACTCCTCTGAGTATACCACAGAAGAAGAAAAGTGGCAAAAGAAAAGCACTGACATCGAGGATAAAAGAAAGCACATGGTAGAAAATATCCTCACACAGCTCAATTGAGGAAAACAGCAGCTGGCAGGAGCAGTCCAGTGATGAGGAGGTGGAACCGCTGTCATCTTCCAGTGAAGATAAAGACACAAGAGTTCTCAAGAAAAAAAAGATTGAGTAAAATCAGAAGGAGAATGGAGACGACTTTGACCCGGACACTCTCATTCATCCCTGGTCATCAGAATGGAAGCCACAAACAATAATAGCGGCATACCTGATGAGGAGGTTGAGAACACCACTGACCAAAAAAGCTAGAGACAAACTATGGAATGAGTGGCCAGACCACATCTGCCTAAAGGAATTGCTGAAATACCTAAAAAAAAGACAAAGGATTACTCACCTGCATGGGCAAGTATACTAAACACATCAAGACGCAGCTTGCTGCATCTTCGCAATCATACCAAAAAAAAATTCTGGATGTGTTGAGACCAATTTCGAAGATACTCCACCTGGCTGATAAAGTAAAAGAGAAAAGGGGGGAGCATAGACCCTACCGTTCTGACAAAATGAGTCCCAAAATCCATATGGCTACTGCATAATGCCAACAGCACAATCACAACGGAAAGGAAAAGAGCCATCATAGTATAAATTGATCCAATTTTGAGAGAGCTAGCAACATTAAAGGCAGCAGCAGCCAAGGGCAAATTATTTGGCTAATTGTTCATCAAAGAAAACACTAACAAACAAATGTTTGTTTGCATTCATTCTTTCAGAAAATTGTCAGTCCCCTATTTAAGAAACACCAATTTGGTGAAAAATAAACATGTATTAAATGTTCTGTTTTGTTTGCTATTTTGCTACATAGTCTGGTAACATATTTCAACATATAAATAAAATAAACGCCAGGGGTATGTCTAAGTTGCATTGGATACTGTTACTTTCTTGGTGAATTTGCGAATCACTTGCTCAAACCATACAGGAAGCCTGCTGTGCACAGAGAGGAAAAAACAATGAAAGTAAGTTATGGGTATACTAAATATTCACCCTAATTAACTCCATGAAAGAATCAGTGTGCCCAGAAAACTATCACTGACAGCTGGCAGTATTTCTGTGTCAAGTAGTATCGTAGTAAGAAGGACATTAAAAAAGTTCAGTGTATTTCCTATTGTAAGCTATTGCAGATGGAAGCTTCCAATAAACCATCCCAACATTTTGCAACCTATAATTTGATTAGGTTCCTCATCCAGCTCCATTATGGCAATATAGATGTACCCTATACAAAGGCTAATTTACATCAAAATGTACAAACCGATGACCTACGGGTATCTGCTGTAGAAAGCATGCCTGTGGCACTCTCTTCCACTTCTATTGCTTCCTCTGTTGTAGCCGCCCCCACCCAACCTATTGCTATCCTACTTATACCCAGTCTGCAGGACTGCAATGAAACCCAGCTATGAATATGTGCATGCGTATGCTAAATATTTGCCTTAACTCCATGGAAGAACCAGTGAGCCCAGAAAACTGTCATTGATAGCTGCTGGTATTTCTGTATCAAGTAGCAGTACAGTAACAAGAACATTAAAGACATTCAGTGTGTTTCCCATATTAAACTGTTGCAGATTGGAAGCTTCCAATAAAATATCTCAAACTTGTGCAACCTCTAATTTGATTAAGCACCTCATCTGATTCCATTACAAGAATGTGGAGAAAGCCTATAGGAAGGCTATTTTCCATCACAATGTACAAAGCCATAGCCTATAATCTGCACACATATCTCTGCTGTAGAAAAGCATGTCCTTGTCACTCTCTTCCACTTCAGTTGTTTCTTAGGTTCCAGCCACCTCCACCAAACCATAGTGTGATATTGCACCCTAGATGGTTATAGAAGATTTTAGAACACCAAAGCAATTGCTTCCACTATAAATATATATATACATTTTTTTCAGTGACAATTTTTTGAATCCCATTATTTTACTAAATTAAAAACAGAATAAAAATCATGAAAAGGGTAGACACAACAAACCCATACTTCAAATATTAATTGTTATAGAAATTGCATTGCTGAAGCACACAGTGCACCTGTTTTTATTGGGGCAATCTGCACCAGAAAAAGCATTCAATTTCTTTTTTACATGATAAGAGTTTGCACAACTAATACCATTCCTTCTAAAACAGCTTGCATTGAACATTGTCAATTTCTTGGGGAATTTGCCAGTCACTTGCTCAGACCCCACAGGAAACCTGCTCAGCACAGACAAGAAAATGCATTAAAACAAAGATGTGGATGGGTATGCTAAATATTTGCTTAACTCCATGGACGAGCCGGTGTGCCCAGAAAACTGTCACTGACAGCTGCCCGTATTTTGTGTGTCAAGTAGCAAACGAGTAACACGGACATTGGAGACATTCAGTGTGTTTCTATTATAAGCAGTTACAGATGGAAGCTTCCAATAAAGCATTCCAAATATTTTCAACCTCTAATTTGATTCAGTACCTCATCCAGTTCCATAACAATGTGGAGGAACCCTAAAGGATGGCTAATTTCCATCAAAATGTTCAAACCCATGGCCCATAATCTGAGCTCAGGTATCTGCTGTAGAATAACACATCTGTGTCACTCTCTTCCACTTCTATTGCTTATTCTGTTCCAGCCACCTCCACCCAACCTCTTCCCATCTACCTATACCTAATCTGCACAACTGCAACGTAATGTGTTTGAAATATGACAACTGCATCCTGGTGTGAAATTCCAGCATACATAGATACAGAAGACCTATTTTACAATACCAAAGCAGTTGCTGCCACTAGAAATATAAAACAATAATTCAGTGGCAATTTAATTTATTTGACAATTTGCACCAGAAAAAACATTCTATTTTTTTTAACATAATATGAGTTTACACAAATAATACAATTCCTATATTCTTTATGAGTGTATATTTAAAAATAAAACCAATCAATCAAATTATTCATGAAATTAAAAACTATGTTTCACAAAACAACAAATAACAAATGAAGACAATGTATTTTCTCTTATAGATAACCACACAGTAACACAAATTTTCAGGTCTGCCCAAAACACACTTTAATAAACACCATAAGAGGGTATAGAAGCATTGTAAATAAAACAACATTTCTACTGCTCTGTGATTATTCTTTTATTTTGAGTGCAGGAAGTATACTTAGTGATTCTATATCATGAATCTCACTGAAATACGGGGGGTAATTCATAGAATTTAGCGCAGAAGCAGTGCACGCGGGCAGCGTAGAGAGGGAGCGTGCGCCAGCGTGTGCTAGCCACGTGCGCCAAAACCCATTTTCACACACAGCGTATTCATGGATACTTACATCCATAACTAGCTGTGGCGCAGAGTGGCGCAGTGACCCTGCAGCAGCGCCAGTTACGCCCCCAACCCCGCCCTGTGCGCCAAAAATATTGCACAAATCCCCTACATGGCGCAAAGGCCAGTGGACCAGCATACAGCCCCCCAACCACGAAACCGCACAAAAAATAGGACTCAGCCCTGATGCGCCAGCAAAATCACACGTAAAAAACCCTGCGCACCCCTCTGATTACGCATACCCTGCTCGCACCAGCTCAATCATGTGTAAAACTCCCTGCCCACCCCTCGGATTATGTGTACCCCTCTTGTGCCAGCGAAATCACGTGTAAACATCCCCGCGCACCCCTCGGCTCAAAAGGTGTACACACGGAAACAACAGGGGAGTACGAACAGCAGTGTGGGTCTCTTGTATAGTTACCTGGTCCACTGGCGTCAATCCCAATCTTAGATATTTTTGAAGGATTTCTGATGCTTTAGTAGTCCGACCTGGAGCAGTGGAGATAGTCATGTTCATGCAGTTGCCGATAATAGAAAGCCAAGACACTGCACACGTCGCAAACAGATGAACATCGGCCTCTCCAAACGCGCTGGCGTTAACACGCTGCAGATGTGTTGAAGAAGGTCGGGAAAGCTGGTAAATGTAGTTTATAGCAACAATAAAATCAATTTCACTGCATTCACACCAAAATAATGTGCAGCAATTATAAATGATCCGCACAGATGCTAATCAAAGTTTCCCCCAAAAGTACAAGGGACAGTTTGCATACAATTTTGATGTTTAAATCCTTGTGATATTATGCCTCACAACAACTAGAATTCTGACAAAACACACTGGATGCACTCACAATCACACAAATAGCCACTGAGGGTGTGAATCATCTTTAAATATGGCAAAAACCGGCCTCGAAAAGATTTATTATTTTTAGTTCTATTTTTTAACTGTGAAAGGTGGTTCCTAAAGGAACCTTTTTTGGGGTGTTTTTTTGATTTTGTATTCATTTTGTTTTTGTTTTTGCAGGAGAGACTAGGAAGTAAGGTGTGGAGGGAAATGAGGGATGCAGCACCAATCACCGATATGGAGGGGTAGGTGGACAGGGGAAGATGTTGGGTGTGAGTCAAATCTAAGGTTGAGGGCAGTGTTTCTCATGCTCTTTTATTACAGCCTTGAAATCACTTTGAAACTGTTCCTCCCTGCACAGTGGTGTGTTGGTGGGATCTTGTGCCCCACAGTTGTAGCCTCTGTGGTGGCAGCATTGGCTTAGGATGATGGATTAGAGGAAGACAGCTTGCTACTTCTTCAGGAATCAGTGCATCCCAGTAATTGGATGTGGTGTGGCGGCACATGTAGGTGGCCCTGTAGGAGTGCTGCCCATGTTGTCTTCAACGGAGAACAACATTGCACTCAGTGCATTTTGCCTTGGTAGCCTTAGCCTTTGGTACACCCCAACAGTGATAAATAACTGCCACACCCATGATTCTTTCTAGGTGATGGAGGTAGGAATTGTGACTATCCCATCTTCCTGATCCTCTTGATTGTGTTCTGCATGATTGCACGTTTTCCGTTGTCCTGGTCCTACAGATGGAGGTGGTGGTGTTGGTCATGGTGGCTCCTGGGGGGGAGGGATGGCTCTGGCTGATGCCATTTTTTAAGTTAACTCGCAGAGGTGCTAATATTCTTTCAAGCATGTGCTGTATCCTGAATTGTAGATGGAAAAACAGTAAGAATAGGTGTAGGAACTGTGTAAGGGTAGATTTTCTGCTTGAAACTTCCTAGATTGGCTGAAAATGCATTTATGAGCTGATTGCGAAGTAGGAACCTGCTTGCGAACACGTTACCATGCTGCACATGCACGTACGGTCATGTGACACTGTTTGGGAGGTCTGCAGTGACGTCAGACGTTTGCAAATGTCGATGAACAAAAAATTGTGTTAAAAGTTGTCGACAGTTGATAGAAGAGTTTAAGATGTTACTAAGAGGTGGGGAATGGCACAGTTTTTATTTGAAACTTTCTAGATTGGATGAAAATACTGATATATTGGGGGTCAGTATGACATTAGGAAGTTGTAAAAAAGTAGGTTGCACTAATAAAAACCTATGAAGTTCAATGAAAAAACTTTGTAAAAGGGACGTTATGGTTAAGTTGAACTAACACAAACCTATGAAATTCGGTGAAACAACGTTGTTAAAGGGACGTTATTGTTACAAGTAAAACCGAAAAACCCCAGAAATTCTCCATCTATGGTAAACTAAGCAGCCATAACTTGCATCACCACTGTCCACTGCTAAGACTAACACCCATGACATCAAATATGACATCACAAATGTCTTTCATGACGTCACTGATGACATCACATATGAAAGAAATGTTGGTGAACAGTCCCTAAAGTATTTGTGTTTACAATGTTGGTAGCACAATGTCAAGGGTGATTGGGACACCTTGCATGAACCACTTCATGTATTTAAAAACGTACTCATCTAAACAAAGTGTTTTTGTTCATACAGTAGCCTAATAATGCATACATATATGCAATCGGTGCACAATGCACCATAGAAGTACAGTATTTTTAATCTGGTAACATTGCCAGTAATATAATAAATGCAAAACTATCAGAATGTTGACCAACATCAAACTTGAAATTAATAGTTTGCAACACAAGGCTCAGTACATATAAGGCTCACTACATATTTGTGTTAGTACAAACAGTACATATGGAGAGCCTCAATGCATACACTTCTCAGGCACATACAGGGAAACTCCAGTGAGGAGAAAACAAACAACATCACCACAAAATAACAATAACATTAGAGTTGATCATCATGTACACACATTAACTGTGTGTTTGAGGCCTGGTTATTGGCCAAAGTATGTGCACCATTAGCTGAGATCAAACTCTAATGAAAGCACTTTAAGCACATATTAGGAGGTCAATGTCTAGATATACAGCAGATTTTCAATTATTAAATTACCAATGTCAGTGAACAAAACAACTAGTCTAGATATGTCAGTGAACACAAATAAGTGGTGGTGTGAGTTATAGGTGCTTGACTTACCATAACTGGCGAGTTTCTGGGATTGTTTCGGTTTTACTTGTAACCATAATGTAACCCCTAACAATGTTGTTTCACTGAATTTCATAGTTTTTTATTAGTGCAACTTAACCATAAGATCCCTTAAACAAAGTTTTTTCACTGAATATATATGTATATGTATATATTTGTAATATATATTTTCCGAATTATTAAAATGTTATCAAAAATGAAAATATTGACATACAAACTTCATCCAATTGTTGATCACTAATATCTTCTGTACTGTTTTAAGGGGATTGTTGGGGCAATGATCACATGTCCATGTGTTGTATTGATAATCCATTTTTCATATACAATCAATCTTTGTTTCTGTCCATAACTGCGCTATTTGATTTCTTTTTCTCTTGATTTCTCACATAATTGATTTATAGAGATTCTATGAGTATATTTGTGATGACATCTTTTATGTCCTGGGTGTCAGTCAGAGCAGTGCATGGTGGGGATGCAAGTTATTGTTGCACAGTTTACCATAGCTCACAAATAGCTTTGCATTTAAATTTTTGCAAAGCATAACATTACTTGAAACAACTATTTTTTTTCATAAAATTTAACTATAACTTCCCTTTAACCAAGTTTTTTTTCTCTAATTTCTCAGATTTTTATTAGAGCAACTTAACCATAATGTTCATTTAACAATGTTTTTTCACTGAAATTACATAGGAAAAGCAATGCTTCTAAGGTTAATAACTAGGTTGGGTACAGAGTGCTTGAAGGAAATCCCTTCTTGATTTGATGCAAATCCATCCAGTAGTTTTGTTTTGCTATTTTGCACAGAGAGTGGTGGCCCTGCAGCCAAAAGTTTAGTCATATCTCCCATGATGCATTGCTGCTGACAAGTTTTTTGTGTTTTCAAAGTTTGCCATTGGGCGACCGAGAAACAAGTTCTGATTCGACAGTGGGGCCTAGGGATAGCGTAGATTTGTTAGTTTATTTTCAAGCATTTTACCGAGTTCAAGAGCCAGTATGAACTGCAAAACAAGATTCAATACTTGAAAACTATTATACATTGAGATGTGGCAAACACGGTGGTTGCGGGTGAGGGTAAGATGAGTATTTTATGTTAATTTAAGATAAACTTTATTTGATGAAAATATATATTTTAAAAATGCTTTCTAAATTAACCTGACATGTATAGGGGGTTGTATCAAGGTTCTTTAAAGTTCTGGATTTGTGTATTGAGATTGAGAACTGTTTTATTGAAATTCATTTAGTGAATATAAAGTGGGTCACTGAGAGGCATTCATGGTTGAGTAATGGTTACATTGTGATTTCTTTTGATTGGATGAGATTTTCACGTGATCTGAAGGAACGCTTCTCGATTTAATCTTCTGGATGTGAGTCAGAGTCAGGCTTCATACAGAAGTTTTAAAAGTTGTTTATTGGCTTGTTTAATGTTTGATTTATTTGATGGGAGGATGTGAGGGGTATAAAGGAGGTAGATTACTGTTGTCAATATTGGAACGGTTGCAGTGGGCACAGATATAAATCAAGAATATTTCGCCTGATTTCTCGATTCATAATATGTGATTAACGAAGAGTATACAATGGAAAAAGGTGATTTATCAAATGGAAAAAAAATAGATTAAGATCTATTTTATAAAAGCTTATTTTCGAAAAATAATAGAGGTACGAGTTTTGGTTTAAGAACTGTGATCCTGGATGTATATTGTATTTTTGCATATTAGTTGATGGTGTTGTGTTAACCTTGATATGTTTAAATGTATACAAAAAGGAGTCCAGGAGGATTGGGCCATGGTGCACCATAAGATAAGGTATGTTTTTTTATAATTTTTCATTAGTTCCCTGGAAAGGGGGAACTAGCCAATCAGGATGCTCGGAATGTGGGCTGCAACACCCCCTTCCCTGTGCCTTTGTCCCTCTCCGGCTCCCTCTTCATCTCTTAGCACCCACATAGTTTCCTGTGTGTACTAAGGTGTTTAATTTTTAAAAAAGAACATTTTCCAACCGTTTGGCACTATGCCACACTGTACCTTCCAATGTGAACTTCCAATGTCCATTTACTTATTGAAGATGTCATGGTCATCAATGAAGAAAACAGATTTCAGGAACTAGGGTGTGGCACAGAGTTGCATGTAAATTCAGCACCCTTATCACCTGCATAGGAAAACACAGTGCCGATGGGGAAACAATTTGTGGCTGTGGGCTGATACTTCCGTTAATGGTACCAATGTCTGCAGGTACATTTGCAAATTGTTTGATTTATTTATTTGTGTTTATGGTTTATACAAACCTTTACACAAGTTAAAAATACAAATACATTTCATTAAAAACATAATATTGTATTCTAGATATACAAGATTAAAACAGAACAGAAAGACATGTGAATAAGCAAGATCATATTATATCACAAAACAGAAAAAGAAAATGAATATCATCAAATAAATTATCACATAAGATCATCACATAAAATTCAGGTAAATATTTCCCATTGAGGAAAAATGTCTAATCAATGTACACATCAAAGTAAAAAAGAAGAAAGAGTGTGGAGAGTGAGAGAAATAATATCAATCAAACTGATTCATTTACTGGGGAATTATGGGAGAAGTGGCCTTCTTCCAAATGTGGAAGGCAGCCTCTGATACAACAATTTATTCCGACTAAATAATTGCAGCCCGGAACAGATTCACTTCAATGTGTATACTGTTAGATACAAATTTGTCATTGCCTTGTGTGTACTCCCTTTCTAGTTGTTTGCATTGAGTGAGAATATGTTACAAGGTTTCAATTTTGGTCCTACATAATCGTCAAAGCCTTTCTTCTTCTGGGATCCCTGCCCAATGCCCTGTATGCTCAAAGGTCGGAAAAATATTGTATCGAAGATAGATAATACATCTTATAATTTCTTTAGAGCAGATTTTAGTGAGATACGAACAAGGATACCCCAATAGAAAAGCATGCATGCTATATTCCTTGTACATTGTCCGATTGGATAGCTAACATCAATGTTCACACTACAATCATAATCTTTGGCTTTTCTCTTAACTATATTCATTGTATTAGGATTAAGTAATATCTCACAAATTGAGATGCTCAAGATACTCCTTGACAGTTTCTTTCAAGTTCTTTCAAGTTCACCAGAAAAAAAATATTGTTGTTCTTATTGTATTGTCCCGCCAAGAGTCCATAAATTGATTTTTCATCTGTCAAGGTCAACGTGATCGTGAAATACAAAGCACATTTTTATGTCAATCGTATCTAATTGATGATATACCAAGCTCCATTCGGAGGCGCAGCCACTGGGACGGTCTGTGAAACTCTCAATATAGTGTGCATGATTTTTGCCTCAAGGTTATTAATCCCCTCTAACTTACTTTGAGAAATAGTTGACAGACCATAAATAATACTAGGAAAATACAGCTAGTGTAGACTTGTATAAATCCCTCAATATTGTTACTGCCTCTCCTGATGTGATTTGATATTTTTTATTTATAGTGCACCCATACACAAGTATTTCAGAGTGTGTGCATGATGCTGCTGAGAAGTAGCAATTTGTTCAAGACCTTTACTCGTATGTTAGTGCAATAAACATTCTTACAAGGAGCATTCTTAATGGGTACACCCAAATAATATAAGTATCTACCACCTCCAATTTGATTCCATTGATATTCCAAGCGGCTATAGCAGTTTTTCTTTCATGTCCAAATATTAATATTTAGCTTTTTGGGCCATTTATCTGGAGGTGATTTTTTGGGGCATACTCAGCTAATGCATTAAGTCATCTTTCTACCCCTATTGGGGTGCGATCCATGATGATGTTGTCATCAGCGTAACTGATCCATGGTACCGCAGTAGTCCCAATATTAAGAGGAAAATTATGAACAAGTTGCATTTATTGGTCCATATCTGACACATATAAGTTATACAATGTATGTGCGAATACACATCCCTGCTTAATACCAGTGTAAGGAACAATATTTGGTGTAAGAGAACCTTCTGTATTGACCTTGATCCTTACAGTCGTATCGGAATACAGAGCAATAATAAAATGCAATAGTAGCATCAATCCCCCATGTCCTGAGTTTTTCCCATATACATACGGCCTAGATACTGTGTCAAAGGCTTTACTAAAGTTGATGAAGCACACATATAGCCGGTCATGCTCGCTCTGTTTTGAGGCAGCAATAAAGTATTTCAATAGACTAATGTTGGTCAAAGTGTTCATACCAATGCGAAATCCTGTTTGGAAGAATGGCAGAATCACTCTTTCCCTAATCCATTTATTTATCACCTTAAGAAGCAAAGCAGCAAATACTTTTTGGCTGGCATCAACCATAGCCAACAGTCTATAATTGGCTGTTTTAGTATGGTCCCCACCTTTGAAGACCGGGACCATGATGGCTTTCTGCCAACGAGATGGAATAGAATCATCTCTTAGTATTTTCTTAAATCATATTTCTAATAGAGATGGTCAAAAGTGAGGATTATCCTTAAATATTTTGTTGGGGATCATGTTGTGACCATAAGCTTGCAAGCTATTAATTGAAGTTGGGACTATAATAATATTGTCAGTATCAAATCCTTCTACGAAACTGCTTGATGATGAATAAGGATGCATTTTATTTGCAATGACGCAATTTGAACAATACAGCTTGCTCACTGCATGGGTCCAATCCTCCATACTAATTGAATTGGTTTCCATGTTGGATTGGGAGTGACTATTTGTTCTAATCATGGTGCAAAATCTTCTTTCGTCCCATTTGCTCAATCATTTGAAAATATATATCCAATTAGCATTATTGGTTGATGATTTATGCATCTCCAAGCAATTTGTATATATTGTTGCCAAGGTTTTGTACTGCTGCTTTACTTCTCTAGTGAGTGAGAGTTCTTTATCAATGGCTCTGCATAATCGTTGATCATACTTCTTGGTCACCTTAATCTCTCTATCAAAGCATCCATCATGTACATTTATGCCTTTACCCTGTACTACATTTAATTTGAGATAAGTTTTCAATGTCATCATCATCTTACTCAGATTCAAATGATTATCCTGAAGCCAGGAATAGAGTCATGTGTTATTGTCCTTTACAAACAAATTCAGTTTCTCCAAATGTGAATTACTCCATTTAATAGTGTTCCCTGTAATGTTGACATGTATCGGTTCATTACAGTGGGCTATCCCATGTATTTTAGATGTTATAAGTGACCATGTCAATACTGCATAGTCACTTAGAGTATTAAATGAAATTGCCACGGGTTCACATTTACTCCATAACTCCTGGTCCATATATACATAGTCCATGGTAGATGCACTAATACAGTTAGTCCACAGCTACCTGTGTGAATTGGGAATTCTTCCCCTACAATTGAGGTATGAAATGTCCCAGATATAAAAAGGTTGAGCCCATTTCATCCCATAATCTTTTGCAATTAATACTGATGACAAATGTCTCATGGGGTCAGACTATTCATTCTGAATAAAATTGAATTTCTCCAAATTGGGGGCATTTAAATAACCCATAATTAATATATTATCCCTCGGTGATCCGAATGCCAAGCATTGATTATATTGGCAATGTTTAGTACAATTTCATTAAAATTGTTGTCACAGGGAGGAGAGCAAATCTGCAAATTTTGTGAATATACATTATATAATGAAAATGTTATTAAGAAAACAAAAATAAACAGGTTTCACAGTTTTCAGCACATGCATTTTCCCATAGAGGAAAAGTGAAGCTTTTTAACAGCTGTAGCGTGAAAACTGCGGTGCAGATTTTGACCAAATAAGAAACAACTTGGACAAAAAACATTGACTACAATTTCTTGACTTGTTTGGGTTAAATCTATCAAGCAGTTTTTAAAATATTTGACTAAGAAGGGGGGCTCTTTCCTTAAAACTGAATGCTGTGGCTACCACTACCTAGTGGGTCCAAAAGAAACATGTTGGGTGTAAAAGAAACATATTGGGGGGACACATACAGTGGATTCGGCTTAAGGCCGTGGCCACTGGCCATGGTCGAAGGCCATGAGCAGAGGGTTGTAATAAAACACTTTAGTTGCATGGACGTTAAGGTGAGTACGTAATGCAACAAAACCCCTATAATTGAACTAAAGCCACCTTAACTTGCACCCCCTGTTGCACAATCTATAACCACAATGATGACATTACAGATCACATCACTGATGACATCACTAATTACATTACATCAGTAACTGGCATTAAGCATGGGCTTCAACCATGGTCAGTGAGGATGGCAAAATATATTTTGGCACATGAATGGGTACTTGTCATGGTCTTCAGTTATGGACAGTGTTCGCAACCTTCACCCACGTGCACTGAGTATTTTAAAACACTAACAGGCCACCAACAATAGATTTTGGCCTTTTCCAGTGAAAGCAGCTTTCAACTGTCTGTACTGTATATTATATACACTGAAGAGGCACTAGCCATAGACTTTAGCACATTGGCCGCAATCTTTGGCTGTCCCCACGATATATTCAGAAAGATTAATAGACCACTAGCCATAGCCTTTGACCTTGAGCAGTTTGTGCATCTTTTGACCATGTCTGCTGTATATTTTAAAATAATAAAATGCAATAAGCGAGGGCCTTCGGCCATGCCCACTGTATATTATACAACACTAACCAGCCACTACCTATGGCCTTTGGCTGTTCCCACTGTTTATTATGTACACTAATCAGCCACTAGCCATGGTCTTCAACACCATACTAGTCAGGGGACATGGCCTTTGCCTGTGCCGACTGTATATTCTAACATATTAATGGGCACCAGATATGGCCTTTAGCAATGGCAACTGACTACAGCTTTATGATATATGATATGGCATTTATAACACGCCTATACACAAGTGTTTCAAGGTGCGACAAGGCAAGGGAGGGGAACAACAGGGAGGATGGACACCGATTCTACTAGGCCAGGTGTCATTCATATCGTGCAAGTGCATGGGAAGGGGGCAGGGACAGTGCAGTACTTGGGAAAGATGAACAATAAATAAGTAATCAGCCAGCATGTGGCAAGTGCATGGGTAAGTGTGGGCAACAGGAATTAAGGGCTGGTAGGGGACTGTAAGGATACAGAAACAGTTGCAAAGTGCACAGTTTCCAGGTGGGCAGTGCAGATGTGTGACTCTGGTAGGGGAAGGACCTGGGCACGAGAATCCGAGGGTGTCCAGGTAGCCGGTGCAGTTCCGGTTACAGCCAGTAGGTCAGCAGAGGAGAGGAGGAGAAAAAGCAGAAGCAAAGAGAAAGGTTTTACGGTATACAGCTTTCCACATTGTTCACTGTATATTTTAAAACAGTGATGGGCCAATAAGCATGGCTTTTAACCATGCACATTAGTATTTTTTGTAACACTAACCGACCACTAGCTACAGCCTTTGTTGAAGGCCATTGACCCACGCCTTTGTCATGGCCAAGTCCACAGCGTAAATTATTATTAAGGTAATCAAAGTTTTCATGAACTAACTTATAAATTATTTTATGTCTAATTCCATTATTGATGTAATCAGTTATATACAATGTAATTAGTGTTGTCACCAGTGATGGCATCAGTGAAGCGATTTGTAATGTCAACAGTGTTCTCATACAACATGAAATTAGTGATGTCATCAGTGATGTGATCTGTGGTGTCATCATTGTGGTCATAGGCTGCGCAACAGGTGGCGCGAAGTTAAAGTGGCTTTAGCTGAATTTCAGGGGTTTTGTTGCGTTAATCTCCCTCCAACTAAAGTTTTTTCCTTGAATTTCATGTTTCTTTTCCAATGTATTGCTCACCTTAATGCCCATGCAACTAAAGTTGTTTTCCTTGAATTTCGAGCGTTTTGTTATTCCATACATAAATGACATTAAGAATACAGACAGTTGGACTAGTTAAAATCATGTATCATGTGAAGAAATTGTGCAACCACATTCCCCCCAACTAAACATGTTGTTAAACAACTTTTTGCATATTTGCTAACATGTATATGAAGTGTTGATGAATAGAAAGTCATTAAATTGTTACAGTAACTGTACAAAGACTATACTCGATGTTTCCTTAAATAAATCTCTACAAGATTACTGCCCACATATATATGTACATATGCTTTTTTTAAACGGTTTTATAGCCACGGCTACCAAGTGTGCATGCATGGCTAAATGCAGCAATAACTGGGGGGTATACCCACGGCTTTCGTGGGGGATAATCACGGCTATGATGAAATACATAAGGGTATGCAGTTTTCTTTATAACACCCACTGTATTGAAAGGATCAATTAAAAGTCTTTGATCCATATATACAGTAAGTGCTTTTATTGTCTTTTTTTATAACTGAAAAGTTGCTCCTGAAAAGACCGTTTTGGGGATAAGGAAAAATGAAGTTGGAACTCGGAGGGGAAAAACTCTAGGATTCATACATATAACAAAAGGTATTTATATTTAGTACGTTTGTTTGTGTTTTTTTTCATCTAAACAAATGGGTAAAATAAAATTCACACTTTAAATCATACCTAGCGTTGGCAATTGGCTGTATGTTCTGAAAGAGCCTTGCCCAAAGCATCTAGGCTGCCACCTTCCTCCTCGATCACGTTGTGACAGGTTTTGCAGATCACCACAAAGTTTGAAAAATCGGGTGCAGGTAGGATGGACTGAGGATGGGTGTTAGTTATTGGAAAATATCTAATATTCGTATTGGGTCACTATCGCACAGATGATAAATACTGTTGCGCTTTCACCTTATGTTTCACATGAGCCTTCCTATACGATTCATGCACTTCATCCCAATTGTAAGGAACTCATGGTGGCAACAGTAAGGACAGACACAAGTGATCACAGTTCAAGGGTGTCTATTAAACTGTAAACAGGTGAGGAAAACACCTAATCTAAACCTAAATCTAAGATGGGAGCAAGCTAGGACCATCAGATAATAATGAGGCAATTCTAGTGGTGTCTTGTCAAATAATGGCCTACACTAAAAAAATAAAAAAAATATAGCCAATCCTTACCGCTAAGTTACACAATAGTGTGGGATAATGTACACCAGAAAAGAAATAAGTGTTCACAAAATGATAAGTCAGGATGGTATAGCTGGCGTCTCCCTTCCTCACGTTTTTTATCACGGGGCAATGCTGGACTTCTGAACACCGTACACAACTGGACTTCTATAGCAGAAGGTTACACCTATTTTCAGCAATATCAGGACCTTCGGTGGCCAAGTCTCTTTCATACAAGGGCTCTTGCCTCCCACAGCCTGATGTGTCAACAATAACAAAACAAAAGTTATTTTCTGTAATCTTTTACGGTGGGTATTGACTCTTCACCTCTGGATCCCCCTCAACCGGGCTCTGATCTTTCTTGAATTATAGCCTCCATCTGTCAGTTTCACTACGTCCTTTTACTTAAAATATTTTCATCTGTGATTTTCACAATGTCTTTTTAAACAACATTTTACTGTGGACATGTTAGGACACTTACCTGGCCTTCTCGCCGCATCCGTTCCCGGACGTGGCGGTTCTACCCCTGTTACCAGCTTGGGAAGCGTGGCTGTGGGCAGCGGGTCGGCGCTCGCTTGTGTACGCAAGCCCCGCGGGTAACCAGGAACGGGCAGGCAAGCTTGTGTTCCAAGCCTCGTTCCGGTGCCCGCTCGGTCATCGCGCATGCGCTGTCCCGCTAGCGGTCCACGCCTCGCTTTCGTGCTGGACGCTGTAAATAGCGTCCAGCCCTCTACTGTTCGCGTCTTAACGCGGTTTGTCCCCACTTACCGTTGCTTGGTGCCCGCATTCAGTTCCCTGCTCCTTGGTTCCTGTTTCCTTTTCCCGGCTACGGGCTGCCTTACTCCTGCTACCCGCCAGTTCCTCTCCCTTCCCTGGGTCCAATTCCTTTGGGATTAGCTCCCTTGGCTCCGTGGCTCTTAGGAGGTTGGGAGGGATTCCCATCTTGGCCTTCTCCCTCTCTTTGGGTCTCCCTGTTCCTGGGTCCATTCTCTCTTCCTGACCTCCTTGTTTGCCTTGAACCTTTTGTCTCTGTGGCTCTGGGTGCCAGCCCTCCGGATTATCAACTGCCTTGGTGGATCGTGCTGAAGACCTCTCGTCCTCCAGTTGTGGCTTTCTACCGGACCGCACCAGCTCAACCTAGTCACCTCCCTGTCAGTGCTTGCACTGTCCCGACGCCACTGTAATCCACAGGGAGGTGAGCCAGTGGCGTTGGGAGGTGATTCCAATCCATCCCTGTTCCATTAGGGTTGGGTCGGGGTCGCTTCCTAGCGTTGCGATATCTACATTCGGTTTGGAGACTACCAGTCTGGCGTCACCAGTGAGACCAGCAACTGAAACCCCAGGTACGCAGCGCCCCAGAGACGCACAGCTTAACAGATTAAGACGCCTAACAACCAGCTCTGGTTCTGTAATGGAAGACTCCGAAGAATTGAGGAATGAGATCAGGGCCCTACGCGCCGAGATGACCATACTGCATCAGGAAAATGTGGCCTTACGTCAGCTGGTAGCTCAAGGGACTCACCCCGGTACCTCCGCAGAGTCTGTGATGGCTCAGACCACCCCGATAAAGTTCGACGGAGACCCCAGACGGGTAGCTGAATTCTGCAATCATTGTAGGATACATTTTTTTTGCCGTCCTACACATTTCAACCAAGATAAGGCTAAGATTGGGTACGTTTTGGGAAATCTCACCGGAAACGCTTTGGCCTGGGCCACTCCTTTGGTGGCTGCCGAGAGTCCAGTCCTGGAGGACTTTGTGGCCTTTGAGAAGGCTTTTCTGGAAGTATTCCGGTCTCCCAACCTTGCCGCTGCTGCGCAAAATCAGCTCATGGACCTGAAGCAAGGATCCAGTGATATAATCGCCTACATCAGCCGTTTTCGCCAGCTGGCCACCGATTCACTATGGCCTGAGATTACTCAAAAGACCCTTTTTCGTAGGGGGTTGAGAGATGAATATAAGGATGAACTCCTCCATATACCAGAACCCGAAACCCTGCAAGCATTACAAGAACTAGTGATGCGGATTGATCACAGGTTATCGGAGAGAAGGGGTGAGAGGCGCCGTTCAGAAAGGACGGTTTCAAGGTTCGTCCCAGTACCAACCAAAGCATCTACCTCGTCTGAACCGAACCCCGAACCAATGCAACTAGGAGCGGTTAGAGGCCCCCTATCTGATGCCGAGAAGAAACGTAGGCGTGACCTACGGTTGTGCCTGTACTGTGGGGCCTCTGGTCATTATCTCAGTGCTTGCCCATCCAGGCCGCTCCGAAGGTCGGAAAACTGAATGGCCTGTCGTCCAGGGGTAAGGCGATGATGGGCCCCTCTCCTTCTACAGTCCTTCCCGATACGGTACTGGTTCGGCAACCCATGCGATCAGTCGTGCTTATGGTCTTAACGCTCCGGGTCTCTTGGTCAGGAAGAGAACCCATAGGGGTGCTTGGATTATTGGATTGCGGAGCCTCTGGAAATTATATGGACGCAGATTTTGCCATCAGGAATGGTATCACTTTGATCCAAAAGAACTGCGCTTCAGTGGTGGAAGTTATTGACGGTACCCCGTTGTCTCCGGGTCCGGTCCATCAACATTCCGAGTCACTAGGATTATGGATTGAAGAACATCATGAACAGATCGCTTTGGATATCATCAAGACTCCCTCTTATCCGATCATCTTAGGGCTGCCGTGGTTGTTACATCATAACCCCAACATCAACTGGCAGACTCGGACCTTGGTTTTCAGCTCTGAGCGTTGTGTGCAGGACTGTTGCCATGTCGGTTCTTCTCCAACGCAATCATCAGTCGCCACCCAGACTGAAGGGGTTGGTGTGCCACGCTTACTCTCTGTTTCTTCTGTTCCTTCTGTATATGCTGGCTTTCATGAGGTTTTCTCTGATCCTAAGGACATACCCTTACCACCTCATAGACCTTTCGATTGTGCCATCGACCTGTTGCCAGACGCTGTGATTCCACACGGCAAGGTGTACTCCTTGACCGCTCAAGAAAAGGAGGTCTTGCAGGAGTATCTCGATGAATGTCTTCAGAAAGGGTATATTGCCCCTTCTAATTCCCCGGCAGGATTTCCGCTGTTCTTTGTAAAGAAAAAGGAGGGCACCCTGCGCCCGTGTGTTGATTATCGCCAATTAAACGACATTACACGAAAGGACAGATACCCGCTTCCCTTGATTCGATCCATCCTGGAATCTTTACGTGAGTCAAGGATGTTTTCCAAGTTTGACCTCCGTGGAGCCTACCATTTGGTACGAATAAAGGCCGGGGACGAGTGGAAGACGGCCTTCAAGACCCCAAACGGGCACTACGAATACAGAGTTATGCCTTTCGGGCTATGTAATGCCCCTGCTGTCTTCCAGCGTTTAATGGATCACATATTCTCCGACTTAATCGGGACCTCAGTCTGGGTATACCTGGATGACATACTAGTGTTTTCAAGAAACCTCGAAGAGCACATTGTCCAAGTAAAGGAGGTACTCCGGCGGCTACATGTGAATAACCTTTACGCTAAGCTTGAGAAATGTCATTTTCATCAGGACCATATCGAATTTCTTGGGTATGTGATCAGTGCGTCGGGTATACACATGGATCCAGCCAAGGTTCGTGCTATCCTAGGATGGAAGGTTCCCAGCGACAGGAATTCTCTTCAACGATTTCTTGGTTTCATTAATTTCTATCGGAGATTCATTCCGTCTTTCTCACTGCTGTCTGCACCTTTAACCTGTTTGACCAGCAGTAGGAAAACCTTTGTTTGGGGGCACGATGCTGCCGCCTCTTTTGAGCAACTACGGAAGGCCTTTAGCTCCGCGCCCATCTTACACCATCCCCAAGAAGACCAGCCGTTCATCGTGGAAGCTTACTCTTCGGATTTTGCTGTGGGAGCCGTTCTGCTTCAGATGGATCCGGGCGTTGGAATGGAGTTTCCTGTGGCCTACTATTCCAGAAAACTCACGGCTAGTGAACGGAACTACCCCATTATCGAAAAGGAACTACTGGCCATCAAAACCGCCTTTGAGGAATGGCGCCATCACCTTCTTGGAGGACGTTTCCCAGTTGAGGTACGCACTGATCATCGAAACCTGCAATTTCTACGTTCCTTACAGTGTCGGACTTCCCGCCAAGCACGATGGGCCTTTTTCTTCTCACAGTATGATTTCCGTATCACATATGTACCCAGTAACTGTAACGTGAAGGCGGATGCTCTTTCCCGTTCTTTGGCTGCTGATGTGCAACATGAGGGACGGGACCTGCCTGTAATCGCTCCTAAGCATTTTCTACTGGCCGTGCCGTCGTTCCTGCAGAGGGTGGTACAAGCCACTTCGTCGGACTCTTCTCGGGATACATTGGTAAGACGTCGCCAGCTTAGGGAGAAGGACGGATTGCTCTTTTTCCAGAACAAGTTGTACCTACCCACGGATGAGCTACGCAAGACAATCCTACAGAGCTTTCATGATTCCAAGATTGGGGGTCACCGTGGTATACGGTCTACACAGGAGCTTGTTTCCCGGCATTTTTGGTGGCCTAAATGGACCCTGCAAGTCAGACGATATGTGGAATGCTGTCCCATCTGTGCCCAGGTCAAGGTTCCGCGCCTGAAGGCTGTGGGTCTTTTACATCCTATGGAAACACCACCTTTTCCTTGGCATACAATTGCCACTGATTTCATTGTCGACCTTCCGCCCTCCGAAGGACATACCTGCATTATGGTCGTCATTGACTGTTTCACCAAGATGGCCCACTTCATACCCTTCCCTGGACTTCCCACGGCTGCCCTAGTGGCGCGTGCCTTTTTACACTGTGTATATCGCCTGCACGGATTGCCTGTTAAGATTATCTCCGACCGTGGTTCCCAGTTCGTCTCTTCCTTTTGGGGTCGATTGTGCCAGCATCTGGGCATCCGGAGGGCTCTCAGTTCTGGATACCATCCCCAGACCAACGGACTGACAGAAAGGACGAACCAAACGTTGGAGCAGTACCTCCGTTGTTTTGCCAATGCCTCCCAGACCAATTGGATGTCGCATCTCGACATGGCCGAAGTTGCGTACAACAATGCGGTTCATTCTGCAACTGGACTAAGTCCTTTTCTTTGTACTTTTGGCCTTCAACTCAGACTGCTACCTTTCACTCCGGTGCTACCAAGTAATGTTCCTTCGGCGGATCACCTTGTTACCGAGATCCAGGATCTACAGCGTCGAGCGGCTGGTACCCTGGCCAAGGCACGTGAGGCCATGAAGAGACAGGCCGATAAATGCCGGAGCCCTGAGCCACCGTTCCGGGTGGGTGAACTAGTGTGGTTATCCTCCAGACATTTGCCCGCACGTAACATACCCTTGAAACTAGCCCCCAAGTATTTGGGTCCCTTTCCGATTGTCAGGAGGATTTCTTCGGTGGCTTTTGAACTCAAGTTGCCTGAATCCTGGAGGGTCCATCCTGTTTTTCATGTGTCTCTTTTGAAAGCTTGTCTTCCTGATCCCTTCCATCGTGCCTGCCCCCGGCCCGCTGCTATTGATGTGGGTGGTCTCCCTGAATTTGAGGTGCAGGAGATTTGCGATTCCCGTCTCTTCAGGGGTAAATTGCAGTATTTGATTGACTGGAAGGGCTATCCTGCCAGTGATCGCACTTGGGAGCCTGTTGGGAGCGTTCATGCCCCTCGTTTGGTTAGGGAGTTCTATGCCCGTTTTCCTTGGAAGCCAGGTTCTTCCGGCCTTTCCGGAGGGGGGTATGGTGTTAGGACACTTACCTGGCCTTCTCGCCGCATCCGTTCCCGGACGTGGCGGTTCTACCCCTGTTACCAGCTTGGGAAGCGTGGCTGTGGGCAGCGGGTCGGCGCTCGCTTGCGTACGCAAGCCCCGCGGGTAACCAGGAACGGGCAGGCAAGCTTGTGTTCCAAGCCTCGTTCCGGTGCCCGCTCGGTCATCGCGCATGCGCTGTCCCGCTAGCGGTCCACGCCTCGCTTTCGTGCTGGACGCTGTAAATAGCGTCCAGCCCTCTACTGTTCGCGTCTTAACGCGGTTTGTCCCCACTTACCGTTGCTTGGTGCCCGCATTCAGTTCCCTGCTCCTTGGTTCCTGTTTCCTTTTCCCGGCTACGGGCTGCCTTACTCCTGCTACCCGCCAGTTCCTCTCCCTTCCCTGGGTCCAATTCCTTTGGGATTAGCTCCCTTGGCTCCGTGGCTCTTAGGAGGTTGGGAGGGATTCCCATCTTGGCCTTCTCCCTCTCTTTGGGTCTCCCTGTTCCTGGGTCCATTCTCTCTTCCTGACCTCCTTGTTTGCCTTGAACCTTTTGTCTCTGTGGCTCTGGGTGCCAGCCCTCCGGATTATCAACTGCCTTGGTGGATCGTGCTGAAGACCTCTCGTCCTCCAGTTGTGGCTTTCTACCGGACCGCACCAGCTCAACCTAGTCACCTCCCTGTCAGTGCTTGCACTGTCCCGACGCCACTGTAATCCACAGGGAGGTGAGCCAGTGGCATTGGGAGGTGATTCCAATCCATCCCTGTTCCATTAGGGTTGGGTCGGGGTCGCTTCCTAGCGTTGCGATATCTACATTCGGTTTGGAGACTACCAGTCTGGCGTCACCAGTGAGACCAGCAACTGAAACCCCAGGTACGCAGCGCCCCAGAGACGCACAGCTTAACAGGACATTCCTAAGCTGGGCTCACTCTTGTCAACAGGTTTCCATGTTTCTTCTTTCCTAGTAAAATACTGTGTCTTGCCTGTGGGATTCCCCGAGCATAAGACCAGGCTCCCCTACCCAGGTGATCCTCCTCGCTCGTCCATCCCCAGGGTTGGGATCTGAGAGTGCCAACCCTTCCCTGGCCACCTGAATAAGTGATACTTGAGGTCTATTCGGGAGAATACCCTCAGGTATCTCACACAATGTACGCAGACAAGATGTTGAATTAAAGTTGAGGTTCCCAAAATTTGTGATGGCTTGTTTGTAGGTCCCCTGCGCAAAACCTTACCACAAAAATTGGATATGACCTCCTCCTGTTTTAAACGGACTTCGGATACCATTCCATGGCAGACATCTTTTTCATTTGCGAAATGCTGTTGTGTGTTGCAACAGAAAAAAAGACACTATTAGTACCCCGCTCTAATGGGCCAGAGACCTAACAGCAATAAGCCCAGAGCCAGGGGGACATTAATGTGCCAGGTAATGCCCAATGATCTTTGTTAAGGCCTTCACTTCAGTTGGTCTGCTAACTATGGGCCCCGGGGCATTACCTCACAGGCTAATGCCCGACCGGCTCAGGGCTTATTGTTAAATAATAATGTTCTGCAATTCCAATGTGCAATATATTACACACTTAGACTGAAAAGACAGTAATTCCCCAAAACCTTTTTGTACATTGATTTCTTTAAATGTTCTTCATTTTTATTGAAAAGTAAAATGCATAGAAAAAAAGAAAGAGTTAAAAATATAGATCTTCTTAAATCTGCAAATAGAAATCTGTAAGAGGTTAAACACAAGTTTATCATAGAGAAAGCTCTAAATAGCACAACAAATGCACTCACAGAGTTTCCACTTCAAATAAAGCTGTACATATTTACTGACACTATCTGCTTATCCAAAAGATCCACAGATGTTTATATCAGTACAGAGTCAGCATGCATACAGTGTGAGTTCTGCAGTCATAGCCTACATTGCTATTAAGGCAAAGTTATAAATAACATTATGTCTAATACCATCAGTGTTTCATCTACATACACATGATCCTTTTGTTTTTCTAATGAAGGTTGGAAAAAACTGCCACTTAAAAAAATAAATTACTAAGGATGACAATGAATCTGGTATTCAGCTATTACCTTGTCTCATTCCTTAGTTTCAGCACCTCCCACAGCTACCCATTGGTGGCATAGATCACCCACTTCCGTAACTTGGGAGCTGGGAAAATTGGAAAATGTGGAGTTGACACTGCTACAAAAGTCGAGGGTAAATTCAGTGTTGATGGAGTTGCACTGGTAAAATCAGGTGCTGGATGTGGTGCCAATTTCCATGCACATAATGCATGACCCCTGCATTTTAGTTATGTGGTGTGCGTGGGATTCACAATATACGTCATCCACATCATCTCAATGCACTCTCACGAGATGCTTGACCATCACAGATATTCCAAGGCTTTGCAGCACCACATGTGATGGTCCACGTCTTCGATTATTCATGCACAATGTGCATTGAACATATTCCGCCTCCCTTTTAAAGCACTGTTCTTTGACATGAAATAACTTCAACTGTCTCTAGGGGGTTTTATTCATGTGGCTTTCTTCCTGGGTGATGATGGATTGGGGACCCAGCAAACAATGTCATTGCTGCTGCTGCTGTTCTCATAGTTAGACATGTTAAAATGTCCAACTGGTGAGGAAAATGTAAAAGAACAAAATTGACAACTCTAAAAGACAATGCCTAAAAAAATGAAACCTCTTCTCTGAACCTCTCTGCCATTTCTGATGACTCTTCAAATGGCGTGCTACTGGTGCTTCAAGACTCTTTCTGTTACTGGCAGCACCCCAATGTGTGGAGGTTCATTCTGCACAACCACTGCTCACAGCTGCAGTGAATAGTTAAGACCACATGAAGTCCAAACAAGGCTGCAGCCCATTATGGGGCAGACCATCCAGAAGGCATTAGGTGCTAGTTTGTGACATAATTCACAACATCTATACCTCATGCAGAATTAGTTAAAGTTCTGCCAAGGCATGGACAAGACCATAAGTACAGGCAACTATGGAAGAGAAAAAGGGGAAGAAACTAAGCCCAGAGGGCTCATGATAGCAACACTCCTCTGAGTATACCACAGAAGAAGAAAAGTGGCAAATGAAAAGCACTGACATCGAGAATAAAAGAAAGCACATGGTAGAAAATATCCTCACACAGCTCAATTGAGGAAAACAGCAGCTGGCAGGAGCAGTCCAGTGATGAGGAGGTGGAACCGCTGTCATCTTCCAGTGAAGATAAAGACACAAGAGTTCTCAAGAAAAGAAAGATTGAGTAAAATCAGAAGGAGAATGGAGACAACTTTGACCCGGACACTCTCATTCATCCCTGGTCATCAGAATGGAAGCCACCAACAATAGTAGCGGCATACCTGATGAGGAGGTTGAGAACACCACTGACCAAAAAAGCTAGAGACAAACTATGGAATGAGTGGCCAGACGACATCTGCCTAAAGGAATTGCTGAAATACCTAAAAAATAGACAAAGGATTACTCACCTGCATGGGCAAGTATACTAAACACATCAAGACGCAGCTTGCTGCATCTTCGAAATCATACCAAAAGAAATTGCTGGATGTGTTGAGACCAATTTCGAAGATACTCCACCTGGCTGATAAAGTAAAAGAGAAAAGGGGGGAGCATAGACCCTACTGTTCTGACAAAATGAGTCCCAAAATCCATATGGCTACTGCATAATGCCAACAGCACAGTCACAACGGAAAGGAAAATAGCCATCATAGTATAAATTGATCCAATTTTGAGAGAGCTAGCAACATTAAAGGCAGCAGCAGCCAAGGGCAAATTATTTGGCTAATTGTTCATCAAAGAAAACACTAACAAACAAATGTTTGTTTGCATTCATTCTTTCAGAAAATTGTCAGTCCCCTATTTAAGAAACACCAATTTGGTGAAAAATAAACATGTATTAAATGTTCTGTTTTGTTTGCTATTTTGCTACATAGTCTGCTAACATATTTCAACATATAAATAAAATAAACGCCAGGGGTATGTCTAAGTTGCATTGGATACTGTTACTTTCTTGGTGAATTTGCGAATCACTTGCTCAAACCATACAGGAAGCCTGCTGTGCACAGAGAGGAAAAAACAATGAAAGTAAGTTATGGGTATACTAAATATTCACCCTAATTAACTCCATGAAAGAATCAGTGTGCCCAGAAAACTATCACTGACAGCTGGCAGTATTTCTGTGTCAAGTAGTATTGTAGTAAGAAGGACATTAAAAAAGTTCAGTGTATTTCCTATTGTAAGCTATTGCAGATGGAAGCTTCCAATAAACCATCCCAACATTTTGCAACCTATAATTTGATTAGGTTCCTCATCCAGCTCCATTATGGCAATATAGATGTACCCTATACAAAGGCTAATTTACATCAAAATGTACAAACCGATGACCTACGGGTATCTGCTGTAGAAAGCATGCCTGTGTCACTCTCTTCCACTTCTATTGCTTCCTCTGTTCTAGCCGCCCCCACCCAACCTATTGCTATCCTACCTATACCCAATCTGCATGACTGCAATGAAACACAGCTATGAATATGTGCATGGGTATGCTAAATATTTGCCTTAACTCCATGGAAGAACCAGTGAGCCCAGAAAACTGTCATTGATAGCTGCTGGTATTTCTGTATCAATTAGCAGTACAGTAACAAGAACATTAAAGACATTCAGTGTGTTTCCCATATTAAACTGTTGCAGATTGGAAGCTTCCAATAAAATATCTCAAACTTGTGCAACCTCTAATTTGATTAAGCACCTCATCTGATTCCATTACAAGAATGTGGAGAAAGCCTATAGGAAGGCTATTTTCCATCACAATGTACAAAGCCATAGCCTATAATCTGCACACATATGTCTGCTGTAGAAAAGCATGTCCTTGTCACTCTCTTCCACTTCAGTTGTTTCTTAGGTTCCAGCCACCTCCACCAAACCATAGTGTGATATTGCACCCTAGATGGTTACAGAAGATTTTAGAACACCAAAGCAATTGCTTCCACTATAAATATATATATACATTTTTTTCAGTGACAATTTTTTGAATCCCATTATTTTACTAAATTAAAAACAGAATAAAAATCATGAAAAGGGTAGACACAACAACCCCATACTTCAAATATTAATTGTTATAGAAATTGCATTGCTGAAGCACACAGTGCACCTGTTTTTATTGGGGCAATCTGCACCAGAAAAAGCATTCAATTTCTTTTTTACATAATAAGAGTTTGCACAACTAATACCATTCCTTCTAAAACAGCTTGCATTGAACATTGTCAATTTCTTGGGGAATTTGCCAGTCATTTGCTCAGACCCCACAGGAAACCTGCTCAGCACAGACAAGAAAATGCATTAAAACAAAGTTATAAAGATGTGGATGGGTATGCTAAATATTTGCTTAACTCCATGGACGAGCCGGTGTGCCCAGAAAACTGTCACTGACAGCTGCCCGTATTTTGTGTGTCAAGTAGCAAACGAGTAACACGGACATTGGAGACATTCAGTGTGTTTCTATTATAAGCAGTTACAGATGGAAGCTTCCAATAAAGCATTCCAAATATTTTCAACCTCTAATTTGATTCAGTACCTCATCCAGTTCCATAACAATGTGGAGGAACCCTAAAGGATGGCTAATTTCCATCAAAATGTTCAAACCCATGGCCCATAATCTGAGCTCAGGTATCTGCTGTAGAATAACACATCTGTGTCACTCTCTTCCACTTCTATTGCTTATTCTGTTCCAGCCACCTCCACCCAACCTCTTCCCATCTACCTATACCTAATCTGCACAACTGCAACGTAATGTGTTTGAAATATGACAACTGCATCCTGGTGTGAAATTCCAGCATACATAGATACAGAAGACCTATTTTACAATACCAAAGCAATTGCTGCCACTAGAAATATAAAACAATAATTCAGTGGCAATTTAATTTATTTGACAATTTGCACCGGAAAAAACATTCTATTTTTTTTAACATAATATGAGTTTACACAAATATTACAATTCCTATATTCTTTATGAGTGTATATTTAAAAATAAAACCAATCAATCAAATGTTTCATGAAATTAAAAACTTTGTTTCACAAAACAACAAATAACAAATGAAGACAATGTATTTTCTCTTATAGATAACCACACAGTAACACACATTTTCAGGTCTGCCCAGAACACACTTTAATAAACACCATAAGAGGGTATAGAAGCATTGTAAATAAAACAACATTTCTACTGCTCTGTGATTATTCTTTTATTTTGAGTGCAGGAAGTATACTTAGTGATTCTATATCATGAATCTCACTGAAATACGGGGGGTAATTCATAGAATTTAGCGCAGAAGCAGTGCACGCGGGCAGCGTAGAGAGGGAGCGTGCGCCAGCGTGTGCTAGCCACGTGCGCCAAAACCCATTTTCACACACAGCGTATTCATGGATACTTACATCCATAACCAGCTGTGGCGCAGAGTGGCGCAGTGACCCTGCAGCAGCGCCAGTTACGCCCCCAACCCCGCCCTGTGCGCAAAAAATATTGCACAAATCCCCTACATGGCGCAAAGGCCAGTGGACCAGCATACAGCCCCCCAACCACGAAACCTCACTAAAAATACGACTCAGCCCTGATGCGCCAGCAAAATCACTCGTAAAAAACCCTGCGCACCCCTCTGATTACGCATACCCTGCTCACACCAGCTCAATCATGTGTAAAACTCCCTGCGCACCCCTCGGATTATGTGTACCCCTCTTGTGCCAGCGAAATCACGTGTAAAAGTCCCCGCGCACCCCTCAGATTATGCGTACCCTGCTTGCGCCAGCCCAATCGTGTCTAAAACTCCCTGCGCACCCCTCGGATTATGTGTAACCTGCTTGTGCCAGCGAAATCACGTGTAAAACTCTCTGCGCACCCCTCAGATTATGCGTACCCCGCTCGCGCCAGCAAAATCACATGTAAAACTCCCCGCGCACCCCTGGAATACATATACCCGCTCGCGCCAGTGAAATCGCATGTAAAACTCCCCGTGCACCACTGGAATATGCGTACCCTGCTGGCGTCAGCAAAATCATGTGTAAAACTCCCCGCGGACCCCTGTAATACGCATACCCCACTCGTGCCAGTGCAATCACATGTAAAACTCCATGCGCACCCCTGGAATACACGTACCCCGCTCGCGGCAGCAAAATGGCATATAAAACTCCCAGTACAGCCCTCGGATTAGAGGTACCGCTCTCGCGCCAGCCCAATCGGGAGTAATTCTCACTCCCGCACCACCAGATTCACGCAGCAGTGTGGTGAGAAGCCATATGCACCCCCTTGCAGCCAGACCACACCACAGAGGTCCACCCTACACCCCTCCCCATGCCCCACAGGCAGCCCATCCACTCTGACCATGCCATGCAGGCATCCCATCCACCCTGACCATGCCCCGCAGGCAGTCCATCCACCCTCCCCATGCCCCACAGGCAGCCCATCCACCCTCCCCATGCCCCGCAGGCAAGCCACATGGCACCATGCACTTGGGAGCCCCGACTCATGCCCCCCCGCGCCCCTCATTGACGGGCACCTGCCAGCAGGTCCAGACTCATGTCTTCACCACCCACCCACCATTGACAGACACCTGCGAGCAGGGCCCGACTCATGTCTACCCATAAACCCCCATTGACAGGCACCTGCCAGCAGGCCCGACTCATGTCCTCCCAGCCACCCACCATTGACAGGCACCTGCCAGCAGGCCCCAACTCATGTCCCCCCCACCCAATTGACAGGCACCTGCCAGCAGGCACTGACTCATGCCCTCCCAATTGACAGGCACCTGCCAGCAGGCCCCGACTCATGTCCCCCCCACCCACCCCCATTGACAGGCTCCTGTCAACAGGCCCCGACTCACGTAACCCCCACCCAACCCCATTGACGGGCACCTGCCAGCAGACCCCAACTCATGTCCCCCCAAACACCACGTCATAACTATACAGACCCATGACCCTGATGCCAACCCAAATCCCACACCCCGACCCCCCAGTACAAACACCCAATGATCAACTGCACCCACTACCTACTAAATTACCCATTCCATGATAGTCTGAAAAGAACCAGCATGCCCATCAACAAATGTCCCACAGAGCCACACAGTGGCAACACATGACTGAGCCAATGCTCATGGAGACATGCACAAAAGAAATCATAGTAGACCACACCAAGAATGAAGAATAATGAAATGCATTAAAAATAAAAACAAATGACAAAATGAAAATCACACATGCAAATAAAGAAATAATGATTGCAATATGAAAAAAATGAAATTCAAGGAAAAATAAAAATCCAAAACATGGAAAAAATGAGAGTGGTCCATCCCCAAAGTCCATAGATATAAATCCCAAGATGAAAAGCATAAAAAAGCATTACTCCATGTGAATATAAAAAAAAAATAAAGTATCTACAGGTCTGTAATATTTAAAACGAAAGTCTGAAGGGTCCATTATCCCAAAACAAATGGAAATTTAAAATACAACTATATACAAAAAGTGGAGCAAAGTCGATGAAATCCAAATAATAATAAAAACCAAATGAAACCTAAATAACTTTATACAAAGGCAGCGGCGGCCTAGTCCTACAGCTCACTTTTTGATGTACTGGATCAGGCCATCATTGAGCTCCATGTCAATGTTCCAGAGGCGGACCTCTTCCCTATCCTCGAGGTCTCGGAGGGATGTAGACATGGCCTCCTCCAACTCCCTGCGAGTTGCCTCGAGGCACTCAGCCCGCCTCAGCATTGTGAGCCATGCCCTCTCCGCACAATGCTGCTCTACACCTATTCGCTGGCCCAACCGCTGCCACAAAGAAGACACTCCCAATCCTGGGTCCTCCTGCCCGCTGGCCGATGCCTGCCCCGATGATGTAGAGGGCCCCGAGGCCACATGCCTCCTACGCCGAGCCTGCCGCCACCTTTCTGCTGCCTGCCCCGCCACCACGACTGCCTCTGGGTAGATGGCAACACCCCGGGCCATCGTGCTGGTGCCCTGCTTGTATGTGCCTGCACATCGTCCGTTGCCAAGGGTACAGTTGCTGGGGTGACCACCTGTGCTGGAGCTCCGACTCCCGACTGTGGCAGGGATGGGATCTCCACCAGCCTGGCTGCCTTGGTTGGGGCAGGTCCACAGGGGGCCCTAGTGTCATCTGGGTTGGAAGACGGCACGGAGAACGACTGGCGTATAGTGTGCACAGAGGAGGAGAGGGCCGCAAGACAGAGCGACACTTGGAGGAAACCACCAACCATGAGCCCTCCCAACTGGGCTACATTGGCACACATCTCTTTGTGATGAGGTGGGTGGTCCCCCCAGGAAGCACGCATGTCATCACGAATGACACATGTGCGCAATGCAACACCAATCAGGATGGATTCAATCCTGTCCAGGTCCCCACATCCGCAGGTATAGGATTGCCAGATGACGTGTACCTCCCCCCACCTGCGGACGGGCCTGGGACGGGGCATCCTTGCTGGTGCATGGTTATGCAGTCACAGTGTCAGGGACAGTGACATGCACAGGCCCCTCTGTGGTGATCTGTGCTGCCTCCTGCCCATGCCCCTGGACTGCACCACTTGCACCAGTGGTACCACCCCCACCAGGCCACATGTGCAGCTCTGTAGTGTCCTCCTCCTCCTCTGTACACACCACCAACCTGGATGGCTCTGCACCGTCTTCTGCCGTCGCCAGCCCCTGTGGGGGCTCACCCACCCCTTCCGCTGCAGCCATAGTGGCAGACACGGCACCAGGCCCCTCGCTCCCGGATGATGGAATTACCTGGCTGGTGCCGCTTTCCTCCACAGTGCCATCTCCGCCCTCTTCTTCACTCGCCGCTGTATAAAGGGAGACATTGAACACACGCATCAGGGTACTGTACAATAGTCCCCTAGACACAAAGCAATAGCACATGAGTGGCACTGTCAAACGTCACTTCCATCATGTCCCTCCACAACACATGGTTCAGTGCAGGCAACACACATGCAGGAACAGGCATGGCACATGCAACAAACATTTGCATCCATATCCAAGGCACCGTAGAAACATCCAATGGTGGGCTGAAACTCACATGCATCATGGGACATGGTGATCACATGCACACACATCACCGGATGCGTTGGACATGGCAACTCCCGAGGCAGGTGTAGGTGGGCATCTGTGTCCTGGGGCTGGGCTGTGAAGCAATGGAATATCAGTCAGGAGTCTTCTGTTCCAGCAGGGGTGGTCACAGCAACTGGACCCCTGCAGATGGCTGATGTGCAGGTACCAAATGGCAGGGCACTGATGGCAGCAGGCAGGCAGGCAGCAGCAGATGGCTTGTAGAAGGCTCTCCAGGGTTCTGGGGGGCAGTAAAATGGCCTTCTGGGCAGGAGCGTGGCCAGCATGATGAAGAGTGAATTGGCACGTGAATAAACAGCACGTCTGCGTGTAATTCGAGGAAACGGACTTAGCGTGTAAGTGATGTAACGTGCGTGGGTGTTTCATTCTGCACGTGTTAATGGTCTGCGCGGGTCTGCAGCGCACTGTACGTGCTTTCAGTAGAGACCGACGCGTGTGTTTTTCCTACTTTGGGGTTCACACGTGGTTACAGTGCCTAAGCATATTTCTTTTACATGCAAGGCAGACGGTGAGTCGCGCACGCTATTGCATGCTATTTTTCCCACTGCGGGTGCCCCTGTTTGTCACGTACCCTATTTACTGAGATCATAGTAGCCTGCGTGTTAATTGCATATGCTTTTTTGTGTTCCTGGGTGCGACAGCGTACTGTGTGAGTTTTTTTTTTACACGCACGTGGGCTAAAGGGGTTGTGTGTACGTTTTTCTTGTATTTTTGGGGTGCCTGAGTGTTGTGTGACCGTCATTTATCCCCAGGGTCCATAGACAGCCTTGCAGGGGCACAGGGGTGCATCTAGCCTCACGTACCCTGCCCCCTTCATCCCAATTGACCAGGGAAATTCTTCAGTGCAGCTCCCATTGGCATTAGTACATCTGTGCCATGGTTGGGAGGCCACCAAAGGTTAAGGGGGGCTCAGCTGGGCATTCTGCCAGTGTTGGGAGTGGTCGGGCACGTGGCTGGGGTGACCAGGGAGTACATGGAGTCCAGGGTGGCCAGGGTGGCTGTAGAGCGGGAAGAGGCAGGGGAGCATCACAAGGGCAGGATGTCCAGCCACGTGCTGGTGCAGCCATGCCACCACCCCCTGTGGCTCCAGGTGATGCTGCTGTTGCATCAGACCCTGGCACCCTTGCGACTCGACAGTAAGTAACATGTGCTGACACGGGCCCACCGGTAGTGGTAGCTGCAGGTGCAGCTGTGGTGACCACCACACAGCCATCCACCCGCCAGGGTTACTCGTAATATGGTGGTACGGTATGGACAGTGCCAGTGACGTACCAGCACCGCCTATGGCATACTGCCTTACTCATAATTACCCCCTTTGTATGTGTGGGAGATTTTTGCAAAGTGAGTTTATCAGGTTCCATGTCAGGTGTGAATGTCTCATGCCTGTTTACATTTCTCACTTTGCACTTAATGACAATAGTGTCCTGTGTTGTGCATTTTGTTGGCAGTTCTGCTGTTGTATGCCATGGCATGGCATGGAGGACAGGAGTCATGGGTTTTGGGAGGGTTTGGGTGACATACCAGTGATTTACATGACCTGTTTTGCAGGGGGGTGGTGGGATATGCACCTTGCATGTGTTCCTTTTGGTCACACAGGATTGGTTATGTTTAAGTAGCTAGGGATGCACACAATGTAGCACTTCCATGAATACATTGTAAGGGTGGTAAGGTTGTGACAGTTGACTGTCTCTTTGTCACCATCGATTGTCACCTGGTGTGTGCCAGGCCTGTGTGCACTCAGCAAGGATGGGAGCTTAGGTGCAAATTGTGGCCACAAGCTGGGTCCGGGCTGCCTCGCCATGTACCCTTTCCCCTCCCATGTGCAGCGCATTTGCATGTGGTTGGGGGTGTGGGGGCACCACCCTGTCCACCGGTACGCCCTGCCGTGTTGCAACATTGTGCAGGACACATGCTGCCACAATTATCCTGCACACTACTGGGGGTGCATATAGTAGCTGGCCGCCAGAGCGGTCAAGGGAGCGTAAGCATGACTTGAGCACTCTGAATATGCCCTCCACTATTGCCCTGGTTGCAATATGGGATGTGTTGTATCTTACCTGCGGTGGTGTAGTGGGTTTCGTATTGGCGTCATCATGTGGGTGCTCAGAGTGTATTCACTGTCCCCTGGGAGGTGATGATGGTTGTCATTAGTCGGGTTTGTGTATTTGTCTTTGTGTGACATGCATGCATGTGCACAGGTATTTGTACTCACCTATGAGCCATGTGTCGCCATGCTTCCCAGCTTCCAGGGCCCGGCCCAGGGCGGACATTCTGTATATGGAACTGTCATGGGTGGACCCTGGATAGTTTGCATAGACATAGGTGATGATTCCCTTGGCATCCCATTCAACCTGCATGTTCATGGAATGCCAGTGCTTGCGGTTGGAGTAGTTGTTTTCAGTGGCCCTATGTGGACTGCTGTAGGGCCACTTGGGTGCAATCTATGGCACCAAGCACTTTGGGGAAGTGTGCCACCCTGTAGTAGTCCTGAACCATGGCCTGCCTTTCTGCAGGTCTTCTGGGCATGTATATATGCCTGCAGAATGAGGGGCTCGCAGTGAAGATTGCCAACACCTGGTATAGGCAATGTGACTGTGTGGGCTGTGAGACGCCCCCCACTATTGCAGTTATCTGCTGAAATGACCCAGTGGCCTAAAAATGCAGTACATTGAGCGCCTTCTCCAATTCAAGGAAACAGCTTTAGTTGCAGGGATGTTAATGTGAGCAATACTAGTCGCGTTGATGAGTTAAGCTGTGTAAATTGACAATGAGGTGATAGTGTTTACTTGTTTGGTAAGCGAGAGGGTGGCATCCAAGTGGACACCCAGTGTTTTTACGGCGGGGGAGACAGGTATCAGAATTCCATCCATGGTGAAGGAGGAAAATTGGGAGCTGGGTGGGGAGGCCACAAGCAAGTTCTCTGTCTTATCATCATTCAAACATAAATAATTGGTGGCCATCCAGGTCTGAATTGTCGAGTAGATTTTGTTGATGGTGAGGGTGTCTTCAACGTGGAAGACTGACAGGGGGAGGAGAATTTTGTTGTGATCAACATATTTAGTGTAGGAGATGCCGAGTGTATCCAGGAGGTCGAACAAGGGATCAATGAAGATGTTATAGAGTGACGGGGGAGACACATGAGCCTTGAGGGACCCCACAAGGAATGGGGGTATGAGGGCAACTTGCAGTGCCTGAGAAGACTCTCATAGATCTGCCTTCTAGAAAGGATGCTATCCAGGATGCTTCTTCGAAGGAGAAGTTGGCTTAGGTTGTGATGTGGTTGGTGGCACAATGTTTTGTGACCTAGCAGATCGAAGGCCACTGATAGATTGAGAATGAGGAGGAGTGCTGGTTTGCTCTCATCTTTAAAAGCATCGAGTTGGATTTTTAGGTCTAATAACACTGACTCCGTACCGTAAGTCGGCCGGAGGCCTGACTGATGCATCCCTAGTATGTGATTAGTTTCAAGGTATGACTGTATTTGGTTGTAGGCAGCTCTGTCTAAATTCTTTAGTAAGAAGGGTACTGTAGTGATGGGCTGTTAGTGTTTAGGAGACAGTGGGTCTAGAGAGGGTTTCTTTAGTAAAGGGAGTACCCTGGACTCTTTTAGGCTTCCTAGGACCAGGCTAGATGAGAAATAGGAGTTGATGAATCTTGTGATGAACAGGATTAAGGCTTCAGAGCAGTCTTTGATAATGTTGGCTGGGCATATGTCCCCTTTAGGTCTACAGGGTTTAAGATTTCTAAGAATGTTGGCAGTTTCTAATTCTGAAACTTCCTTGAAATGGAAAGCTAGAGCGGTTTCTGTTTTGGTGTTGGAAGGCAGGCTGATGGGGCATTTGCAACTTGTTTGTTTTCTGTTCTCTGCTGTAGGGAGCTTATTTTCAAACACATGGCATTCTGAATGCTGTTACACCAGGTCTCAGGGAGCTTATTTTCAAACACATGGCATTCTGAATGCTGTTACACCAGGTCTCATCCTTAGTAATGGTGTCAGGAGGTGAGGAGGGAGTTTCGAATTCTCTACAAATTTTAAATAAGTCTTGCGAGTTGGAATTGGCCTTGGCTATTCTTGTGTTGTAGGCCTCCGCTTTGGCTGCCTTGATAGCCTGCTTATATTCTTTGGCTGTAATGGTAAAGGCGGTTTTGGGGAGGTCATTAGGGTCTTTCTACTGGATGGTTTCAGTCTATCTTATTTTAGATCGCATGAAACGGAGGTCTGGGAGAAACCAGTAATTGATCTGTCTAGTTGGTTTGGCTTTTCAAGGGAGAAGGGAGGGGGGGCTACCATGTTTACTGATTTGGTCAGGGTACTTGTGTACAAGCATGCTAGGATCTTTGGGTCTGTCCCTATATCTTGTATGTTACCTTTCTATAATCCCCTCCTGCCAAATTTAATGTGGAAGTCATATTGTTTGAGATCATAAAGTCTGTTTGAGAGATGTGTAAGCTAAATGTGATGCAAAAGGGATTGCTTTTCTGAAACTGAATTATCACTAGTCTCCATCTGGGATGACCTCAAAAGAAATGCAGACTCGGAAGGCTGTGCCGCACTTATCCTTCTTGACCTATCTGCAGCCTTTGAAACCATCAACCACTGCACCCTCATGGATAGACTCCACTCACTCGGCATCAGAGAAACTGCATTATTATGGATTTCCTCCTTCCTCACCAAACAATTGCACATTTCCCACACACACCCTTTCTCCTTAACCCCTTGCCCTGTCACCAATGGAGTACCACAGGGCACCTCCCTATCCCCTCTGCTCTTTAACCTCTATCTGACACCACTCTCCAGCCATGCACCACAGCTAGAGAGATCGGCAAAAGGTTGCCTCCCTCACATCAGACAGATTCAGGGAAAGACACCTCACGTGCAACATGTGTGCATTCAGGAAAGACCAGGCCTGTAACACATTAAATTGAAGCATTAGACTAATCATGTGTCACTACAGATAATTAGGATAGCTCAGTTGTGCATCACTTCCTCAAGATTTACGGAAACCAGCCAGGCGTCTTTTTAGCAGCCAATCTCACAACAAGTCAAAGCACCATTATTCCAAATAATCTCTGCCAAATTACTAGAAAGATACGAGGTGCAACCAATTCATTGCACTCAGAGGAACCTGTAGGAGCAGTTAGCCTCTATGCTTGGAGAGGTGGGAGGGTGGCCCAACAGACCGCAACCAGGAGTGTGGGAGGGTACCACTGAGCGCCAACCGGATCTCCGCTGAAGACATACTTCTGAGGTACTGTCAGGTACTATCAAGATTAACCAAAACACTAACCAATCCTCCGCAATGCTGCTCCTCCAACATAACCCACACCACTATAAACATCGATGGGCTAGCCACACGGCACATAAACACACCTAGCATCAATTAACTCTCACACTCAAAACACTTTCAGAGACTCTGGACATAACCTTGGATGAAACATGCCAGTGCAAATAAGCCATACATCGAACCACACTACACACAAATGCACACCGACAACTCCATCTAACACCTAACCAACAACCCTGATACTGGACCCCCCACCACTTATGGATATAACAAACCCGTGTGCATGACTGTACCTCCACCCTAACCGCCTATGACCTACACACTCTACATAAACACTAGTACACATCCAAGATGCTCAGTCTTACCCACACGGTTACAACAAGTCAGGCCACACAACATGCAAGACAATTCACACAGACACAAGTTTTTCCTGGTTCTGAACTATCGTATCATCCTATCCTCACTAACGTACCCCACTATCCTTTCTTGCAGAGCCAGGTGAGTGCCTGCAGACTGCCACTGTTTGGTAGCAGTGAGTAGTCTGACTCAACATAACATAACATGGCCTAACCTTCTACAACTATGCAGATGTCACCCAGATCATCTTCAAGAAGCATACACCATTTTTCAACACCCCCCCACCTCACCTCATGCCTCTCAGAAATCGATAGCTGGACGACAGCCAACTTCCTCCTCCTCAACCCTGTAAAAACCTGATCTATGGGAAGCCTTCCCTCTTCCCCCAAGCCACCCCGTAACCCTCCTCCCACTACTTCCAACTCAGTAAAGAAACTGGGATGCACCATGGACGCTGATCTGGCACTAACTTACCACATCAACTCTGTGTCTAAATCGTACTAAAGCTTCACAATCTCCAACATATCTTCCCCATCCTCTCCTACCCTCACAGAGACACAGCAATCACATCTATCGTCCTTGCTTGACTAGACCACACTAACTCTCTATAAGTGTGTGCCCCAGTATTTCAAAAACACTGTACCCAGGCCCCTCCTAGCCCTTTGCCCCACCTGCCCTCTGTCTCCTCCAATTGCCCCATGATGGCCAATGGTACACCTTTAAAGTCATGTGCATCACCTTACCATGCTCTGCATGAGACAGGCCCCGAATACCTACAACACAAGCTCACCCGCTTAACACAACAGAAAGCTGAGATTAGGCACCACACTCCTACTTGTCATTCCTCCCTTCAATTCGACCAGAATAGGGGATCATGCTTTTCCGTCCAAGCTCCCACAATATGGAAAGCATTCCCATTAGCATCCATTAATTAAATTATCCCCTTGCCTTCCAGAAGGCCCTCAAGACCTTGCTCTTACCCCAAGCGTCCTGACCAGTCCACTCTGCCCACTGGTTATTTAAACGCTTGTCAGATAGGACGAGGCATTAATGAGTCCCTCATAGAATGTACTGAGCAATGGAGAGGAAGGACTCCTGCAGACAGCAGGTCAGGACCTGCGCCCTGTTATCAAAAAAAGAACCCAGCCAGGACCCACGGGTATGTATTAAACTCCATTTATGGGACCACAGACCCGCACGCATCTGCAATCATATGCTACTTGAACACACATCGCACAACACCTCTACCATTAGAATGCAGCTAAATCCCACAAAACATATTTGGTCTTGCAAGATACATAATCAGTCTCCTGAACTCCCATACCCTCCCTACAACTTCACAGTATCCATCCACAAGCCTGCTCGACATGGGTGGCTTGCACAGACTTGGCCACTCCTACCTACCTTCGGTTCACCACTAATGGGAGAAGGCGCTATGCAAATGCAACGCAATGGGCCTCATTGGGAGTATAAGTACTAATCGTACACAAGCGCACCTAGTTTATGTACAGAAGTGAGCATGAGGATAAACAACAACGTTAGGGAAAACTTTGGTGCAGGGGAGGTAGGTCAACCCTGACACATAGTTGGATAATCAATGCAAGACAGATGGTGTCCGAAGTCTGTCAGACACTCCCGTCCCCTGCACACATCTTCCTTGGATTATTGCTATATTTTGTTCTGAATTAATACTTGAGAGTTCCATGTACTAAATGTAACCTAATCTGCTATGTCTATGAAATATTTATAGAGCTTTGGCTGATATATTCAGCAATAAGGCGTGCAGGGTACGGGAATGTCCGACAGACTTTGGACATCATCTGTCTTGCCTCATTGGGAGTATGCCGGTGTGGAATTAACTTGCCGGTAATTCTATTTACTGGCACGTTTCTGTACTGACACACTCCAAGCTTGCTAGTGGGGTGGCCTGATTTACCTCCAGCCACAAACTGGAGGTAACTCGGGCGCCCCACTGACAAAAAACATCCTGCATTACCGGTGCCGGTAATACCAGCAATTCCCCCATGGAGTTCTATGGACTCCATGGAATGGGAATTTACCTACCGTCGCCGGTCCTTGTAATATGCAGGTAAATTAATGCAGCATATCAAGCGCTGGTAACGGTAGGTCAGTTTGCCGGGAAACTTTTTAATGAGAGCCAATGTCACACTTTTACGTGACAAACTTTGAAAGAAGTTATATTTATCCAAAACATCTTGCACAATATCCCAAATGTTCTGCTGCTCAGAATTTAATTTAGCAGTGAATGATTCCTGGTGGGTTCTTAAACAATCTGCTCACGGCAGAAGTCATTTATAGAACTGAGGCACAGTGTATGAGTTTCTTGACAACACTAGCTGCCCAGTCAGATGTTGGGTGGTTACATTTCCAGAAATGCCACTTAATATTTACTTGATTGCAATATTTAAAGTAAACATGGAGTAGAGAAAGAACACATTTTACCAGTCAGAAAGTCGTAAAGAATGTGATTATTTGATATTAGCTATACAATGTAAGTCGTGTATGTTTACTAAGAAAAGCAAAATGTTTAACAGCGTTTGCAGGTTTGGAACAATAGTCTTGGCACAGAGTTTAAGAGTATGGTATGTGCACTTAACGAAAGGTAAATGTCCACTAAGAAAATGAACACAAGAATTGGCAAAGCCATTTGGAATACCTTGTTTTCTGAGTATGTGTTGTGCATCATATAGAGATGGGTGCTTTGCTGGAAAGTACATGGATATGGGGTTGAGAATGTGTCAAATGGCATAAATTGTCATCATGCAGCCATAAGGCATTCAAAACCCATGCTGAGCCACTTACAGCAAATGCCCACTTAGTCCACTATACCGACTCCTAGAACCAACCCAACAATGAAAACTGTGCTGCAAACTTCAAGCTTACAAAACAGAACTAGAGCATGCAGCATAAATGCAAACTTGGCCAGCACATTAGGAAGTAGTGCAGTCCAAGCGCCAGCAGTGCAAGCTTCCATCACACAAAACAGGTAACAAGCAGACTCTCTCTCTATGTCTCTCTCTCTCTTTCTCTCTCTCTCTCTCACACACACACACACACGGAAGAAAAGCAGAGGCAGAGCGAACGTTAAACGTACCTGTAAAACACCAGGTTTAAATAATGCAGTAGTGTTAGGAAAGATTTCATATTGGAATGTAATTTTCCCTCCATGTGTCAAACCCCAAACTTTGTGCTGCTGTTTTACACCATGATCTAAACTTTGCCAGAGAAGCGCAGCCCTCTGCCGCACTCCTCTGGGCTTTCGCTCAATTCTTATGGGGAAACTGACATGCCCTTAAGACATTCAGTACTGGGAGACTTTGTTTCCCTTAGCCCTTTCCTCATGTTGCAGCATTTGTGCAACATGTAACAAGAGTGCAATGTAACTTAATTTACCGCACTCTTGGGTCTCTAGTCATTCCAAAGGCCCTAGAAACTCTCGCTGGACTTATTATAAAGTGTGCAGGGGTGTCACGGACAGGACTGGTGGCAGATATCGTTTATCTTATGTTTTGAACCCTTTTTTGCCAAGTTATTCACGCTTACCGCGTTTGGCATGAATAGGTGGCCTGGCTCCAAAATGGCCATGCCACGCGGTTCTTTGTCCTGTCCTTTGGCCATCTTGCCCCTTCACCTTCCCCAGGTTGAGCTGACCCGGGTCAGTCCTTATTTGGTCATGCACTTTCCCGCGAAACCCAAAGTTTCGTGGGCTTCTGCATGCCTTGTGTGTGTGCCTCCAGGATGTGGGCTGGGATGTCTGTTCCCAATACACATCCTGGGTGCCAGAGAGTCTGGAGTGGCCTGAATGTCTGGGACCACCGTGGTCCGTGATTGGTTCATGTATGGAGTGAGTGTTTGTGAGCAGATCTCCCATTGGGTCCTCCCCGTTTTGGCGCGAAGGGAACTTTGGATAAGAGGAGGCTGAAAACACCACTACCATGTCGATCTCCTGAGTTCACACCGAACAAGGGATAAGGAGCCAAGTGTCCTGCAACAGGAAGCTGAGTCGAGGAACCGCTGGTGACCCGCTGGAAGGTTTGGCACCCTGAGCCCGCTGACGTCCTGTGAGACCCCTCTGCATCTGATCGTCCTAGAAGGTCTGCGAAGGCGCTTCGACCCATTGGAATAGTGGGACCAACTTTTCTCGGCAACTTCATCAAACCCTGCAAGTAAGTTTCTTCGGAAGTGTCCCTGGGCTAACCAGTGGGCTGACCAGATTACACGGGACGTTTGCTCTGTAACCCGCCGCCGTTTCGGGGAAGCCCTCGAAACTTGGCCTACTGCTAACTCTGTGTCCACGGCACCCTCACACCGAATTTCGTACAATTGGCATTTCCAGGTCTGAAGTGAGACGAGTGCGCCCGGACCAGATTAAATGCGGTTGCCGTGTTGCCCTGCTGAGGTAACGACCTGTGCACGTTCGCTGCATCTGTGACCCCCTCGACCCTGAATCCTGCTACTGCGGAATCTACACGGAGTCGAGACATCCTGAGTATCACATCCGAACCTGCCAGCAATGTGAAGTGAACTGGCGAGTGCTGGGTTTGCCTGCGTCAGGGACCAGCCAGTAGTCCATACCCTAACTGGTGGCCCCTAGCGCAGGAGCCCATTTCTTTTCTACTGATGTTGCAAAATAGTGGAACCATCCCACACTCTCACCCTGCCTCTGCCCGCAAGCAAAGGTCTTGCTTGAGTAGTTGGGACTTGTTCTTCATTGCTTCATCCACCTTCCGGAACTGTCAGAGACCCTTGAAGAGACCCTATTTTGTCCATTGGCACAAGCGCGTGCATGTACTATTGAGCATAAGGCTCCTCTCTTCGTAGGGCTTGGACTGCCTCCTAGTTAGGTGTATTTCTGATGTCGAACTGGGTCTAACAATTACTTGCACTGCCTGTTTTCCTCCCCATCTATGTGGTCTACATATTTCGTGCTTCTAACTCCTTAGACCCCTCGATCTTGTATATATATCGTATTGATTGTGATGTGTTGGTTTACTTTAGTTTTATTGTGATTCTTTGCTATGGTCGATGTTACAAAGCCCTTATAATAAATGTGTCTATATTTTTTATATAACACCTGTCTGGAGTAATTTGTAAGTGTCCTTGTTTTGTGTGCTCATTGAGGTCTTTCAGTCACCCTCACCCCTCTTGATACTTAGTCTTGACCGCCGCCATCGCTACCCTGATTGGTCTGGCTTGTCCAGAGGTTACCCTGTTCCAAGAAACTAGGCTGGCCTTCTGAACCTCTGCCCCTCCAGGTCAGAGTTCAGAAATCCATCTTAACAAATTGGTGGTAGAGGTGGGATAGGACTGAGGGTATCCAGTGTTGCATACTAGTGAAGGCATTTCAAGTTATTCCTACCAGGACATATAGTGAATTGTCGTAGTATAACTTTTTAAAGGCCATAGTCCTATCTAACAGTATGGAAACAAGTACCATGTTAACTTTAAGTGCTTCTAAACCCGAAACATTGAAAAAGATGTGTGCTGAGAGAGGTGTCTCGTCTAAAGGCACAAAAATGGAAATGATCCAAAGAATCATGGCCTGGCAAGAAACACAGCTTAGTGCTATAGCTTCAGAGGACAGTGCAGAAGGGGGTGGGGCTGCTCTCACTGGTAGAACTGACAGTTCTACCGCTGCACTGGTCCACAGTAACCATGAAGACAGGGAGGCTGAAATGGCTAGTGTTTCCTCTGCCAGTGCTGATGGGGAAGCCATCCTTGAATTCAAGAAGCAAGACCTGCTGTTTAGGCAAAAGGAGCTTGAGTTCAATATGGCCAAACTCCAGGAAGAGCTTGAGTTCATTATGGCCAAGCTAAAGATAGAACAGGCAGAAAAACAAAAGGACAGGGATCACCAGTTGGAACTGGCCAAGCGTCAAGTTGCCAATGGGTCCAAGGGTCCTGGACATGGGTCTGGGGCCTCCTCTCATCCAAGGTTTCCAAAAGATCTGCACAGTGTGTATGAGGAAAAGAATGACATTATGGACTGGCTGAATACATTTGAGTATGCATGTGAAGTTCAACAAGTTGACAATGCTGATAAAATTGCCTGGTTACTTAGCAGACTGCCCCATTCTGGCTGCAGAGCCATTATGGAAATGTCGAAAGCTGAGAGAGCAGATTTTGCAATGTTGAAGCAAACTCTCATCTTAAAGTTTGGAAAGACTCCTGCCCAATACTTAAAAAGATTCAGAGAGTATAAGAAAACAGAAGGTGGTACTTGGGTATCTAATGTAACTGAATCCTTAAAAAACATGACTGGCTGGGTCGAAGGTTATAAGGTTTCTACCTTTGAAGGTATGATAACTCTCGTCATGCTGGAACATATTTTTGCATCTTCTTCTCGCGAGCTTAAGCAGCATTTGGCAGATTCAAAGGAGATAGATCCTAAGAAGCTTGCCATTGCAGCAGATTTGTGGGTGTCACATAGAGTGTCCCATAAGGACAAGACTCATCCTGGTAAGCAGGAGAAAGGGAAAAAGTCCAAAGATAAAGAGGGTGGAGAAACTGATAAATCTTCCTCCCAAAAGGGCCACAAAAATAAAAATAAGGGTAAGACACAAGAGAACTCACAGGGTAGTGGAGGTCAGCCTCCGAAACAGAACTCTGGTTATAATAAGCCTCCCTATGTGAACAGACCCAATGGATCTTGTTTTGCTTGGGGAGCAACTGACCACGTGAAGGGGGATCCCAGATGTAAGGTTAAAACCTTGGGGGTCCACTCTGCTATTCTGGCATTCTCCTCCTACGAGGAAGAAGAGATTACCGGAGCGTCCTTCTCCTCAGACTCCTTCACCAGTGGGATAGAAGCTGAGGTAGTTTTAGTTTCCCTGAGTTCCTGGGAGCCTAAAGTCTCAGAGGCTTATGCTAGGATTCCAGATAACACCAATCACTACTTTAAGGACAGTGTGCTGATCAATGGAGTAGATACTCCAGCTCTTAGGGATAGTGGGTGCAGTCGGACTGTAGTGGATTCTACCTTGGTAGACCCAGAGGAAGTTGCCAGAGCTACTCTGATGCCCACTAAGTTGGCTGATGGCCCACCTCTCATTTTCCCAGTAATACCTGTAAATCTTACTATCAATGGTACAGCAGTCAGGATTCCAGTGAGCATTCAGAGGAGTGGCCCAGGAAAGGTCTTGTTGGGCATTGATCTCAGAGCTTTAGGGCTTGTGGGAGATACTGCTGACAGACCCTGCACAAGGTCTCACACAAGGGCAGCACTGGCCAAGACCAATGCCCTGCCTATTCCCCCGGACTCGCCTACCACTGAGGGGAGGTAGTTGGTCAATCACCCAGACCTGACGAGGAGGTGGTGATGCCTGAAGTATTTGACCCCAATGACGATCCTGAACTAAACAGTTTGTTAGTAGAAGGTGGTCCCGACCGGGAAGAATTCAGTAAAGGCCAATGTGAGTGCCCATCTCTGGTCGGCCTAAGGAGACAGTCCTGCTCCCAGGTTCACTGTGAACCTCCTGGGAAGCATCATATTTATTGGGAAGGGGGACTCCTGTATAGTGAGCCTACAGCGTCTACAGAAGGAGACCATAGGAGGTTGGTGGTTCCCCTTGCTGTACAACCTTTCCTCCTGCAGCTGGCGCATGAAGTGCCCCTTGCTGGTCACCTTGGTATTAAGAGGACCAAGCAAAGGATATCCATGCACTTCTACTAGCCCAAGATGGGGGTGCAAGTAGAAAGTCACGCAGGAGTTGTGCCTCCTGCTATTTATCTGGTAAGAGTGGCTCAACAATCCAAGCTCCATTGGTAATGCTCCCAGTTGTGGGGTTACCATTTGAGAGGGTAGGGATCGACATTGTTGGTCCCCTTAACCCCCAAACATCCTCGGGCAAAAGGTTTATCCTGGTGCTGGTCGACCATGCCACCAGGTATCCTGAGGCCATCCCATTGAAGACTGTGACTGCCAAGTCATTTGCAAAAGATTTACTTGGCATATTTACTTGGGTTGGCTTCCCTAAAGAAGTTGTGTCTGACAGAGGCAGCAACTTTATATCTAAGTATATGCAGGCTATGTGGAAGGAATGTGGGGTCACCTATAAGTTTTCTTCCGCATACCACACCAGACCATGGTCTGCTGGAACGGTTTAACAGGAACTTGAAAAGTATGATTGGGGCTCTGGAAGAACCTCAAAGAAGAAAATGGGGTCTTCTTTTACCATGCTTACTGTTTGCCTATAGGGAGGTCCCACAAGAGGTTGTTGGCTTCAGCCCCTTTGAACTTCTGTTGGGTCACACTGTACGGGGACCCTTAGCCATAGTCAAGGAGGGATGGGAGATGCCCACTCCCCCTATTACTACCAACGCAGTAGACTATGTGTTAGGGCTCAGAAAAAGGATGGTACTCCTGATGGGTCTGGCTAGTAACAATTTGAAGGCAGGGCAAACTCTGGTGAAACATTGGTATGACCAGAAAGCTTCCCTCATCAACTTCATACCTGATTAGCAAGTCCTGATCATGAATCCCATACGGCCTAGAGCTTTACAAGACAAGTGGTCAGGCCCTTACATAGTGGTGGAGCCCCTGGGTGAGGTCAACTATTTAGTGGACCTTGGAAGGCCTGGACAGGCTCCAAAAGTGTTCCATGTAAATAGGCTGAAGGCTTTCATCCCAAGAGTTGAAATTGCAGCACTTCTATTGGCTTCAGATGTTCAGGAAGAGGAGTCTGAACCTCTCCTGAACTTTTTCAAAGCAGTCCTTCAGATAGCTCCTTTTAGGGTGTCTGAGTGGCCCCTCACCTGACTTCTGATCAGCAGGCTGAGGTGAAAAGTTTGCTTAGGCAAATTTCCCCCCTGTTTTCACAGTCCCCTGGTTTGAAACCTTGGTGCAAACATAACATAAACACAGGAATATCAGACAAAGTATGGTCTTACATTAAGACAGAGGTCAACAACATGTTGGATCTTGGGGTGATTGAACCCTCTAGTAGTCCTTGGTCCAGCCCTGTGGTTTTTGTTCCAAAAGTAAGTACTTCTGAATTGAGGTTCTGTGTGGATTACAGGGCTCTGAATGCTGTCACCAAGACAGATGCAAACCCCTTGCCCCGAACAGATGAGCTGGTGGACACCTTGGGTTCCTCCAAGTATCTCAGCACGTTTGACCTCACTGCAGGCTATTGGCAAATAGCCCTTGCAGCACATGCAAAGGAGAAGACAGCGTTCTCAACTCCAGAGGGTCATTAGCAGTTCAGGGTAATGCCTTTTGGGTTGAAGAATGCACCTGCCACTTTCCAGAGGCTTGTGAATCATGTGTTGAATGAGTTGGATGAATTCTATCTTGCATATCTGGATGATATAGCAGTTTTCAGTGCCACCTGGGAAGACCATGTGAAACACCTTGGGATTGTGTTACAGGCTCTTCAGAAGGCCCCCTTGACCATAAAGGCCAGTAAATGCCAGACTGGACAAGGCTCAGTGGTTTAACTTGGACATGGAGTAGGTGGAGGGGGGATACAGCCTCGACCCAGTAAAGTACAAACAGAACAAGACTGGCCTACCCACACTACACAGACCCAAGTGAGAGCCTTCTTAGGACTCCCTGGGTATTACAGAAATGTCATGGCAGACTATGGCACCATAGCTGCCCCTCTGACTGCTCTCACCACTCCAAAGAAACCCAAGAAGGTAACTTGGACTGAAGAGTGTGAGAAGGCATTCAATGGCTTAAAATACTCCTTGTGCCAGGCCCCTGTTCTCAGCTCCCCTGATTACCAACAACCTTTTATTGTGCAGACAGATGCCTCTGACACTGGGATAGGAGCTGTACTATCACAAGTAGATGAGAAGGGTAAGGAACACCCTATTGGCTTCATTAGCCGCCAGCTTAAGGACAGAGAGCTCAGATGGTCCACAGTAGAGAAAGAATGTTTCTCTGTTGTTTGGGCCCTATGGAAGCTGAGGCCCTACCTCTATGGAACCCACTTCACTGTGCAAACTGGCCATAAGCCCTCAAAGTGGCTAATGAACATGAAGGGAGAGAATCCAAAGTTGCTTAGGTGGTCCATAAGTCTACAAGGCTTTGACTTCACTATTCAGCATAGGCCAGGTGTCCAACAAAGCAATGCTGATGGGTTGTCCAGAATGTTTAACCGACCTGAACAAGAAACTCATCCAGGGGTGGATAGGTTTCCCTTGTCCTTAGTCTGGGGAGGGCGAGTGTTAGGAAAGATTTCATATTACAATGAAATTTTCCCTCCATGTGTCAACCCCCAAACTTTTTGCTGCTCTTTTACACCCTGATCTAAACTTTGCCAGAGAAGCGCAGCCCTCGGCCACACTCCTCTGGGCTTTCGCTCAATTCTTATGGGGAAACTGACATGCCCTTAAGACAGTCAGTACTGGGAGACTTTGTTTCCCTTAGTCCTTTCCTCATGTTGCAGCTTTTGCGCAACATGTAACAAGAGTGCAATGTAACTTACTTTACCACACTCTTGGGTCTCTAGTCATTCCAAAGGCCCTAGAAACTCTTGCTGGACTTATTATGAAGTGTGCAGGTGTGTCATGGACAGGACTGGTGGCAGCTATCGTTTATCTTATGTTTTGAACCCGTTTTTGCCATGTTATCCGCACTTACCGTGTTTGGCACAAATAGGTGGCCTGGCTCCAAAATGGCCATGCCAGGCGGTTCTTTGTCCTGTCCTTTGGCCATCTTGCCCCTTCACCTTCCCCAGGTCGAGCCGACCCGGGTCAGTCCTTATTTGGTCATGCACTTTCTGCCGAAACCCAAAGCTTTCGCGGGCTTCTGCATGTCTTGTGTGTGTGCCTCCAGGATGTGGGCTGGGATGTCTGTTCCCAATACACATCCTGGGTGCCGGAGAGTCTGGAGTGTCCTGAATGCCTTCGACCACCGTGGTCCGTGATTGGTCCACGTATTGAGTGAGTGTTTGTGAGCAGATCTCCCATTGGGTCCTCTCCATTTTGGCGCAAAGGGAACTTTGGATAAGAGGAGGCTGAAAACACCACTACCATGTCGATCTCCTGAGTTCACACCGAACAAGGGATAAGGAGCCAAGTATCCTGCAACAAGAAGCCGAGTCGAGGAACCGCTGGTGACCCACTGGAAGGTTTGGTACCCTGAGCCCCCTGTCGTCCTGCGAGACCCCTCTGCATCTGATCGTCCTAGAAGGACTGCAAAGGCGCTTTGTCCCATTGGAATAGTGGGACCAACTATTCTCAGCACCTTCATCAAACCCCACAAGTAAGCCTCTTCGGGAGTGTCCCTGGGCCAAGCAGTGGGCTGACCAGCTTACAGGGGACGTTTGCTCTGTAACCGCTGCTGTTTCGGGGAAGCCCTCGAAACTTGGCCTACTGCTAACTCTGTATCCACGGCACCCTCACACCGAATTTCGTACACTTGGCATTCCCAGGTCTGAAGTGAGACGAGTGCACCCGGACCAGAGTAAACGCGGTTGCCGTGTTGCCATGCTGTGGTAACGACCTGTGCATGTTCGCTGCATCTGTTACCCCCCTCGACCCTGAATCCTACTACTGCGGAATCTACACGGATTCGAGATGTCCTGAGTATCGCATCTGAACCTGCCAACAACGTGAACTCAACTGGCAAAGTCTGGGTCTGCCTGCGTCGGGGACTGGTGAGTAGTCCATACCCCAACCGGTGGCCCCTAGCGCAGGAGCCCATTTGTTTTCTACCGCTGTTGTGAAATAGCGGAACCATCCCGCACTCTCACCCTGCCTCTGCCCGCAAGCGAAGGTCTTGCTTGAGTAGTGGGGACTTGTTCTTCATCGCTTCACCCAGCTTCCGGAGCTGTCAGAGACCCTTGAAGAGACCCTATTTTGTCCACTGGCACAAGCGCGTGCATGCACTATTGAGCATAAGGCTCCTCTCTTCGTAGGGCTTGGACTGCCTCCTAGTTAGATGTATTTCCGATGTCGAACTGGGTCTAACAATTACTTGCACTGCCTGTTTTCCTCCCCATTTAGGTGGTCTACATATTTCGTGCTTCTAACTCCTTAGACCCCTCGGTCTTGTATATATATCGTATTGATTGTGATGTGTTGGTTTACTTTAGTTTTATTGTGATTCTTTGCTATGGTCGATGTTACAAAGCCCTTATAATAAATGTGTCTATATTTTTTATATAACACCTGTCTGGAGTAATTTGTAAGTGTCCTTGCTTTGTGTGCTCATTGAGGTCTTTCAGTCACCCTCACCCCTCTTGATACTTAGTCTTGACCGCCGCCATTGCTACCCTGATTGGTCTGGCTTGTCCAGAGGTTACCCTGTTCCAAGAAACTAGGCTGGCCTTCTGAACCTCTGCCCCTCCAGGTCAGAGTTCAGAAATCCATCTTAACAAGTATCAGTATAAAAAAAAGCTTCTCGCAAATACAGGAATCCATTGTGCCTCCCAGAGTACATGCACTGCACCGGCTGCATTGCGACAACTGCCCCCCATGCTCAAAAGTATCAAATGTCAGGCATTTACTGTACAAACTTCTCTCCAACACCACAGAGCAGGCATCAGCAAGGCAAGCACAACCAAATGGAAGATTGACGTTCAAAACGTTGGTATAGTATGAGGCAAAGGTGCAGGTTTCCCTTTCACTCAAAGGCTGAAGGGTCGTCAACAAGCATGCAAACCTTCATAGCATAGATATAACAAGTGCCAGAGATAGCAGTAGTACCGGCTTCACTCACACTTAACTTGTACAGCACATGCTGTTGCAGTGCAAACAGTGCTCAATTTGCACAGAAGGACGTGCCAGGGCCCTTAAGTTACCTAGCACCCATGTTGCACATCGGGGCAGGCAGCGCTCAGCCCACTGTTGTCATCAACCATTGCTACTCCCTTCAGTATCAGCATTTTTGGGATTAAAGATACAACTCCCTCCAGGTCGTTGGGCATGATGGATGCACTACCCAAGTGATAGATGCAATTTACAGATACCAATCAACGTAGCATAAATAACGGCATACAAATGTGCCTTGAAATACGAAAATAATGTACGTGTTTTCCTTAAACACATCATCATTGTTAACATTTCGCTCCGATTTTGCAGGTGGCAAGTGGAACATGTTGACCTTATCGCCACAGAAAAAAACGAGTGATCATGCTTTCCTCCTGTATAAATTGATGGAAAAAATCATGAACAAAACATTACTGTAACGACCAACATGCCTATCAAACACTGCTCCATGATCTTCTTGTACAAGTTGGCACTCATGGCAGCCAACTCTCTTCTACTGTGGCCTTTTTCCCCTGCCTTGACCCTATGTTGGTGCTCCTGGCTGGTGACTGTCCTGTTATCAACACTCACTGCTGTGGCAGTACTGCTGTTTATTTCAATCACTGAGGTGCCCCAATGACATGCAGGCTAACTGTAGCACTGTGTGGCTTGGCAATCAGCCAACATTAATTGCCACCTTCAAACTCATGGGTATCCCTGATAATGGATACCAATCAGTAGCCTTCCCACCTGGGTGATCAGGTTCATAGGTAACAATGAGCAGTCCCAGGATGTACAGACTGTGACCAGTGCATAATGTTTTTGCTTGTTGCGTGACTATGACTGACTGTTAAAGTAATAAAGTTGCCAAAACACCACATCATAATCAAACTGAGTCTGCAACAATAATTGTTGAGGTTCAGAAATAAGTGTTGGGGCTGAGCCCTGGCAACCACTCCCCCAAATTAGGCAATGAGTGTAAACTTACCTCAAACACAAAGGACCTTTTTCACATAATATACTAGAGAAGGAATGTGTCAGTGGAACCTCTTCACTTGCAGCAACAATTTTTAATCAAATTCACAATATTCATTATACTGTGTGCCATATAGTTGTGAAGACTCAGATGCCATTGCCAGAATACACAATTGAGAAAAGCAGTCAGTTGAAGGGTTTGCTTTCATGCTCTTCAAAAATGCATGCCAGTAAACAAATGGGGTGCACCTTAATATGCATTAAAACGGAGAGAATGCCCCTTCTCTTTCTCTGAAAAGACACATTGACAGCCACAGCATCAACCCCTGATGTACCACTTGCAGGTGTAGTCAGGGTTAGAAATGCATTTTTATTTTACAATCACAGCTCATACTCAAATGTGTTCCCAGTCCGAGAAAATGTTTGGGTGTGGGTGGTGGAGTGGTGGTGGGGGGTGTGTATGATACTTTGGTCTTGCGTGTGCAAAGCTGGTATCTATGTTTCATGTGAGCCATCAAGCAAGCACTTTTTTGAGTCACACCGCCCCTGATACTCATGTAGGTCCTTTGCAGTTGAAACATGGCTTAAACAATAAGAAAATATACAGACCAGGAAGCAGCTGTCTGATGTTCTCTCGCACACCTCATACACCCAGAAAGGAGCAACTGGGTAAGCTTGCAGGAATTCAACTTAACCACAGAGATCAGGGAACTGATACTTGGGGATAGGCTCACAATACCCTTGCTTAGTTCCTGCACCATGTTGGAAATCTAAAGTGAAAGGGTCAGACTATGGTGGAACTGAAGACATCCTCCCCACCTATAGTGAAAGGTACAGAAGTGCATTTCTCATGATCTTTTGGAAATTAACTGCATAGCTTACTCCATTTACAGTTCACTGATGAATTTTCTCCCCAGTTTCCCAGTCCCCTACGACCAGATTGTGCTTTTCTAATGTTGCAAACCTGAAGTAACATTACGATTGTTTTTTTTGTTGTTTTTATTATTATACAATGGTTAAAAGAAAAACCTTCTGTATCATACAATACTTACATACAATAATACTATAGCATATAATAACATACAATAACATACAATATCATTTCCTATCATTTCCTAATATCATTACAATTATTTGAACTCACGGTTCTGTGCTGCTCTAAAAACATTTTTTCCAAAGACCAAATCGAACCCTTTACATATCTGATAAAAGAAGTACAACTTCTAAATCCTTAGCCTTTAGTTTCCTCATTTTATTTCCCCTAAAACATCACACCTCATAGAAAGGAGGACATTGCATACATTCTCAGATTATATAATTTCCCTAATAATTAAAAGCATCACCATAATCCTTAAATCAAATATGTATTAACAATTGTTTGAGTGTTTTTCAGGGATCATTCTGAAACATATTTCTTTAAGCAAACCCAACACTTTCCAGTACGGTAATGTGGATAAACATATCTTATCCAGGCAACAAGCCCTGAGCCGGTGGCCCATTACCGCATAAAGTAATGCCCTGGGTTCTGTTGTTGCTCATACTGTTGGAATTAAGATTACACACCTCCTGCCTGCATGACATTATTGCCTTTCTAGGTAAACTCTCGATTGCTGTGTATAAATGTTGTACTGCGGGTGATTTATCTAGTGAGCTGGGGAGTGAACAGGCGTTTTCTAATGTAGATATGCTTTGTCCCAGGCCAGTACCCAGCCTTTCTTTAAAAAACTGGCCCTTGACGGTAATTGAACCAGTGCCTGAGACATCTGATATACCAGCTCAGGCTGTTTTGAAAAAGAACAAAAAAAGACATAAGAACATTATTAATTCCCAAAACCAGCCCCCGGCAATACTGAGATGTGGGAAGCAGAGTTCACAGAAAGACTGGAGAATCTTTGTTTCTGATGAATTAAGGGAGGGGTCTGATTTTGGGGAGGAACTGGATATTGACCCCGAACATGAATCGAGAGTGGATGAGGTTGAGGGGGTGGTGGCTGAAAATACATTATCAGAAGAAATGAGTCACAAAGGGCTAAACAAAAAAGGGATAAAGAACAACAAAACAAAAATGACTTATACCAACAGTAGTCCGCTCATAGGGCAAGTGGAGGAGAAATGTAAGATGCAGACTCTATTAGTAACTGTGGACACTCAAGTAACAGAGAAGGAAATGTACAGGCTGTTTGCCAAGAAACCTAGGGATTTACCTGTGCCTGTTAAACCTGACACTGTTGTTAGGGCAAAGACTTCAACATATAATATGCAAATTGGGCCAAACAAGTTTGCAGAAGTCTTTAAAGAACAAATGGAGGCAGCCAATCCTCCAAAAGGGACTCTGAGTCTGAAGGGATCTCCCATAGTAACCTCGCCGGTTCTGCCCAAGGAAATGCGGGGAATGGCGGTGAGTGAAAACTTGGTAAAGCCACATACTAAAATAAACCTTGAATCTAGTAACGCATTCGTGTCGCTGATTAAATCCTCCATTTGCGATATGTTACTTACTAACGTTAATTCCCATACCCATCCTTATCTGCCCCTCCTGCTGCCATAGATCTTACAGTTAATGGAGGTGCAGAGAGGGCTGAGAGAGTGACTTATTTAAAGAAAGAAGTACCTATAGCTACAGGCTTAATCGAGGTGCAAACTTGGGATTGCTAAATTTGATTAAAAGAATGACGAGAATGATACTAATGTGAAAGAAATCCCTGCGCATTCGGAGTTAGGACTGGGGGGCAAGCTTCCTAATACTATTCTTCAGAGTGATCTTAGGTTTTTGCAGTGGCATAAATCCTGTTTCCCAGGCAATCCAAGTATTCTTCTTTACCATCTGTTTGACTATGGGGGTCCCCCCACACTGTGATCGCGTACGTGCTTTCTCACTTTTCAACGAGATTCCATCTCTTTGACTGATCTCGTCTGCGGATCTAAAGTCAGTTGATTTCATCCACCCAACTCGATATGACCATGTTAGACTAGTTTTCCACTCTAGGCAGGTCTATGATGCTATGCTGTTGGAGATGGAGCAATTTAATCGTATGGGTTATGATATTCTGATATTAAGTCCAGGCTCAGATAGGTTCCAGTGTCTGGTGAATGACCAGGCTGTATTCAGAGTGAATCAAGGTGGCAAAACCCATTTGAAGAGCGACAGGTCCGCTCCAAGGGCTGATGACGAACAAGGCTGGAGATGGTTGGCAGTACTTTAGAGAGTCCATATCCCAGTTAAAATTTTTTAAACAAGATCTTTAACCCAAATAATAACACTAATGATTTCGTATTGGTGTCTTGGAACTCTAGAGGCCTCTCTCACCTTTCTTTGTCTGGTGAACTGTGTGAGAAGTTAAAACATTGTAAGGTGGTGTGTATCCAGGAATCCTGGATGACCACTAGATATCACATAGACGGTTTTGAGTGTAAGCACCAACTTGCCAAAAGCGTTAACACAGGGTCGCCACATGGTGGACTCTTCATAGCGATAAAAAATGGGGAGGGAATTAAGATTCTGGAATTCCTAGACATCCCAGTGGGGGTTATGGCGCTAATTTTAGAGTTGAAGATGTCTATTCTGGTCTCTCATATCCTTGTTGTAAATATATATTGGAATCCACTACACGATTTGTCCAGTACAATCAAAAGATTAAGGGCCTCATTACGACCCCGGCGCTAAACCATGGTGCCATTAGCACCATGGTCCATGCCGGGGTCCGCCATGGTGAATGGCGGAATTACCGGCCCATTCCAAGGTTAGCGGGGCGGTAATTCCCCATTCACCATGGGCCCTTCCCCATTCCAATCTTTGCCCCATAGGACTCAATGGGAATGGGGAAGGCGCTAAGTACGGTGCCGCAAATTGCGGCACCGTACTTAGCACCAAGGTCCCTTTGCACCACCCTACTTTAACGGCTGGAAAAACCAGCCGTTAAGGTCGGGTCCCGCAAAGGGACCTCGTAATCAGGCGTTAAGGGTTTAACGGCACCGACATCTTTTACGGCGCCGTTAAACCCTTAACGCCAGGGTAGTAATGGGGCTGTAAATGATTGTTTATCCGCAATGATGATGAAGTATAGTGGACTTCATATCGTAATCGCTGGTGATTTAAATGCAGAGATATCTCACGGCTCAGCTTTGACCAAACATTTGGGAATAGTTACCAAGGTAAACACTTATAGTAATCAGCGAATTGAAGGTGCTCCAATAGGAATCCCAAGGAAATTACTTCAGGGATATGTATGGCACGATTTATTTGTAAACTGGGGTCTTCAACATGCAAATGCAATTCTGAATCAGGTTCTCGATCAATACACTTGGTCTGATGGATGACTAGATTTTCCACGATTGATCACATATTTTTATCCCAAAGATTATTTGTAGCATGTCATAAATTTAACATCACAGACTCTAATTTAAGTGGTCATAAAATTCTGGAGGCAGGTTTTATTGTAGGTTGGAAATTAATTCCTATAGGAACCAAATGAAATGGCATGATGGTAATGTTGGTAAGTTAAATGTGGTCTATATATCAGAATATCATAAACATTCTTTAGCATCTAGGCATCGGATCTTTTCGACTGGCACCTTTCCAGCTTATCTGAACTTGCTGATTATGAATTCTATTACAGTAAGAGTTGGTCGGGTCTGTCAGGTAATCCACTCCCACATGTACGGCCCTGTTGTGAGACAGCAGAAAAACATATACGGGAGAGAAATTCACAGGGTTTTGAACACCTCCTTGTAGTGGGAAGTAAAGATCATAAGACTTTGCAGAATCAAGCAGAGATTGAAAAATTGGCGTAAGTTCCACCAGGCACAGATGCTACAAGCAGACAATGAGAATATGCTGAGTGCCCTTAAAGAAGGCTCAACACAGCAATTCTGGCATTTGATCTATCAATGTGAGTCCTCCCAAGTGTCTGCCCAATCAACTTGTATTTTGGAGGATACCTGGGTTGGGCACTTTGACAGTTTATACGTAGAAAAATATCCTATGTCTGAACAACTTGTTGGAATTAGGACTCACTCACGAGACTGTAATTTTTCAATCTCAGATATTGAAACCCAAATAAAAAAATCAAGTTTGTCTAGGGCATGCGGTCCCAATGGCTTAGCAAATGTCATTTTGAAGGCAAACCCTGAGGTATGGGCTAAATCTCTTTCGATCTTGTTTTCAGATATTAAGGCAAATCGGATCATACCTGAATTCTGGCATGTCTCATATCATATTCCTGTGTATAAGAAAAGAGATAGGAACCCTGCAAACTATCGTCCTTTTGCATTGATGGATGCTGAATCTAAGATCTTTGCTGGGCTAGTTCTCAAGCACTTGGTGGAATGGTCCGAGTCTAACTCTATTCTTTCGAAGAGGCAGTTTGGCTTCTGCAAGGCAATGGGGACAGAGATAGGTGGGCCACTGTTCACCCTGCGTACGAAGGAGGATGCACCAATATATATTGCTGCAATCTATTTGTCCCTTGCATTCAATTTGGATGATCGTGTACTGCTTTGGTATAAACTCCTGTCTATGGGGATTCCGCATGGCATTTTAACTATATTGATCCACCTGCATGAAGTTTCTGTTCTGCAAGTGAGACTTAATGTGGAAGGAAATTGATCATGCCCGATAAAAACTAGGAATAGTTTACGCCAAGGATGTAAATACGCTCCAACACTCTTCAATCTGTATGCATCGGATGCAGGTCAGCGCATAGATGTTGCGTCATTAATCTCTCCCAAAATAAAGGGGCGAAAGATACATTTGTGTGTGTACACCAATGATTTTTTTCTTAATCGACAGTACGCCCATTGGCCTTCAGCGCAAAATAAATGCTTTTTCAGCTTATGTCATAAGAAATGGTTTAGTGATAAACAAGAAGAAATCTGTTCTTATGTGCCTCAATAACTGCAAAATGCGCTCCTCATTTTGATGGTTCTTGAAAAAGCATATCATGGCAAGAATGAGATCATTGTGATACCTTGGTTTCACAGCATTCAACAACCGGTCAAAATATTTGTACTGGAATTTTATTGTGGAACAAATAGGCCATCTGATATTACAGATGAGAAAGGTTGCCCAGAAATATTGCAAATATTCTTTTACCCCTCTGCTTTGCTTTTATAAGCTAAAAGTCATTCTGAAGCTAAGTTATGGTCTAGAATTACTACTGTGTCACTCGCAATCTTATTTGCAGATGATGGAGAACGTTGTTGTTCTGCCGACCGAAATGTGTTCCACTACAAGTACTGTGCTATGAATTGGGTCTACAACCGCTGGAGAGTGTGGTAAAATAGAAAAGAATGTCTCTGTACATAAATCTTTTATTGGCTAAGGAGAACAGCATATATGCTGACCTGGGGGCTAAACTAAAAACAGGCTTTTCGGAATCTTCATGGTTATTGCTTTTACAATCTGACTGTCTGACGGCCAGAGAAATGTTGGGGTCTCATATGTAGAATTCATGGATAACCCAGTTAGAGTAAAACGATTGCTACAAAACTTTGATTGGAGCAAAACAATGGACAGTGTGCTCAAATACCCAATATATTATCATTTGGTTTCTAATTGGAAGTCCATGTGTAACCCAGAATCTTGCCCACTCAGGTTTCCTGACCATTATTGGCAAATTGCCTTTATGAGGTTTCGCTTCAATGTGTTGTTAACAGGGGAACTCATAGAATCTAGGGAAGTGGGAGGCGGGACATGTGTACCTTGTCGATTTTGCAAAAGTCCGATTGTGAAAGAAACCCTTAGGCATCTTCTTTTGGATTGTGAATCAATTAGCTAACAATGACTGAGCTTTTTGGGGAAACGTGTCTCAAATACCGAATGTATTTTCCCAGAAAGAATTTGGTGGGACATGTTGTAGGGGAAATCTGTAGGCCTAAAATTTGCAACTATTAGATTTCTTTCGGAAATTTGTGGTTTAATCACAATCCGTTACAGCTCTTCTCTAATGTAACAACCGCATGCGCTTTATTTGACCTCATGTTTTGGGCACAGGCCGGGTGAAATAAGTTTTGGTCCAATCCATCCAGGCCTAGTTGGGACGTTTTATCACTTTCCCCTGGTAATTGTGGTTCAGGATGAAGGGTTAAGTGGTACTTTCGTTATAGCAATACCTGGATATTCAACATAGACTAATAACAATTTACCTTTATGTTTCTAGAAGAATCGCATTCAAATTGTATATTGGGTGTTGGTATTATCTGACTTGTATTATTTCTGTGATTCTTCTCTAAGCTAGCCATATGTACAGTTGTACTTATTTCCTTGTTTTTTTTATAATTGTATATGCAAATTGATTGTTATGTTTTTAACTATTGTAAATGTTTTCTTTTGGAATTAAAACCAAAACATATAAAGAAAGGAATGAATGAATTGATGCATACACATCCGCTGAAGAGACAGTTAACATCTGGTAAGGGGGAACCAATTGTTACGACCTAAAAATAAAACTAAAGTTACAGTCTGTCAACAGACATATAAAGTATACAACATGTGTAATCTGGCTAGGGTAGTCTGCTTATTGCTCTATGTAGGGGCACCATGAGCTCAGGTAAACCTTAATAAAACTAGCTTAAGTACATTCTGCAATATTACGGCCTACATACATAGAAATGTCAGGGTGTTTTTGTCATGTTTTCAATGCGGCCCTCTACTTACTGTCACTAAATTAAAGAACTTCCTAGGATATACGGTGCCTTTGATTATGTCATTTGTGATGTCATCTGTAATATGATGTGTTCAGGTACATGCAGTGCATGGTGGGTGTGTGAGTTATGTTTGAGTAGCTTGCCAAAAATGGTGAATTTCCTTGGTTTTTAGTTTTTGTGCTGCCACCATAATAACTTTAACAAGGTTTTTCACAGGATTTTATTTGGCAAATGTAACCATTATGTCACTTTGTAAAAATAAAATCAGTAACCTTCAACGGTGTTGATAACTGAAGATGTTTCATGATATTTCATCATTGTATTATGTTATTGAACGTTCCTCTTTAAACATATATGAAGAAACTATCATTTTCATTTAACAAAAGTATTTTTTGTGGTTCATATTAATGTGTGTCACTTTGAGTAGCATATGCTGTGTATCCAAGTTATGGCTGAATTAACTGGGGCATGTCGTTTGAAAAAGCCCCAATCAGCACCAAACCACTCACACTAGCTAAAGGGTATGGCCTCTGGGCTGGCCTAATGTTCACTATAACCCCATAATGGAACGTGGGCTACTCTTCATGGATTGTGGCCATACCAGTGGCGACAATGCCTGAGACATGGGCAAGGCAGCTTACCAAAAATGCCCTTTTAACAAAGCTTCATCTGTAACTGTCAGAGGATTTTTATTACTGAAGAAGTTTCATGCTCTTTCTGTACATTATGTTAGCTATTGAACGCTTGTCTTTTAACATATATAACATAAATCCAATATTTTTTCAAATAAAATATTTTTTTCAAAACACATTGATGTGTGTTACGTTGAACAGCACATGCTGGGAGATGTTGATGTACATAATCCCGAATTGCATAGGAAATAAGGTTCATCCATACCCCAGGTACCACCAACCCACCCACAATAGCCACGCCACCTGACCTGCGGCCTGGCCCAGTATCAACTGAACTCAATAACATCCTTTTAATTTACTGCATGGGAAGATAAAGGCACTGTTCCAATAATTCACATACACACTGCTGTATTATGGTACAACTTTTTTTTTTCCATTAGTAAACATCATATTACAGACTAATTACATAACATTATATTATAATACTTATATAAATAATGTTCTGCATATCAATCCAGAGGCTTCATACCCAAAACATGTGCATTGTAACAAACATATTTTTCAAAAATAACTGCAAAGCTTCATATTCAAAATCAATTTTATTTATAAAGCTAGAAATACATGAGATTATTTTTCCAAGCATTTAGCACTATTTACAAATAGACAATAGATACATATTTAATCAAACTAAATTATATAACATTTATTGCAGTACCTCACGTAACTATATGTCATTTATTACATATGAGCAATACCTTTCACAATTTCCAATTTACTTTCCCAAACAACACTAAAAAAGGCAATGCAAAGGTTAAATAATTATACACTTTAAGATGCACTAAATATCTGTCCCATTTGCAAAGAACAAATAACCTTCTCATGAATTAACCATAACTTCTACCACACAATTGAAAGCAGCAAAACAAAAATACACAGCAAGAGAAAAACAAAAACGTCAAAGCCACATCATGACCTAAAAAGCACTGTAATTGATTGAAGACTCCAGAAAATACAAAACACACTACATATATACTTACACGAATAACAAAAATGAAGCAGCGGCTTCAAAATTCAGAATATTTGCTGTTAAAAGAAACTTTACTTGTCGATTCAACTTTTTGTTGCAATTAAACATGTCTCAGGAGGATAGCTGAGGGACAACGTGCTCACCTTGGAAACAAGACGACATGCAGCAACACAGGTTTGATCCCCTGGTCCGTGCTAAGAAACCTCTGGCCCTGATTCATGGATTATTTACGCCAAAAAAAAGGGATTTGTGCACCATTTTGCCCGCAAATCCCTGTTTAACAAATGGAGATTTGCGGGCAGAATGGCACACAAATCCCGTTTTTTTTCGGCGCAAATAACCCATGAATCATGGAATTAGGGTATTAAGTGTGTTAATAAACAACCTATCATATCATATATCCTTTTTTCTATGAAGCTTTTGGAGTCTTTAGTATCTCCTCTTCTTTCTTCTTTCTTGAAATCTTCTACACTGCTTGTCCCTGCCCAAACAGGCTTTAGGCCTGGTCGGGGCACAGTAAGTGTGCTGGTGTCAGTTCAGGATGACATGGCCAGACTGGTTGATGCTGGTGGGGTGCGGCCCTGATTCTCTTAGATCTATCAGTGGCCTTTGACACCGTTGACCACCCCACCCAGCCGACCCGTTTGTCTCAGATTGGGATTGCGGGTCAGGTTCTAGCTGGTTTTCGTCATTCCTGGTTGACCGCACTCAGGTGCTGTTAGGGAGAATTCTCATAAATGGTTGATTTCCCGTACCTACGGAGTCCCTCAGCAGCTTTGCTGGATTTCTAGGATTTTTTATTTTTCACCTGGTAAGAGTGTGAACCTTTTTTCCCACTCTTACATATGGTTTGCTGTGTGTATTTCTACTCTTTGGGCCTCATTACACGGAATGCGGTAAACCATGGTGCTATCAGCACCATGGTTGCCGTCAGTACCATACCGGTACCACCATGGAGGAAAGGGGAATTACCACCCCATTCCAAGGTTGGCGGGGCGGTAATTCCCCCTTTCTCCATGGCCCTTCCCCATTCCCATTTTTGCCCCATAGGGCTCAATGTGAATGGGGAAGGAGCTAATTACGCTACTGAAAATTGCGGTACCGTAATTAGCACCAAGGTCCCTTTGCGGGTCCCAACTTTAACAGCTGTTCTACAGGTCAGACCCTGCTTGGGTTTTAAGGAGCGCATCTTTTATTCGTTACTTTGCTCTGCTGCTGGTTTCTTCCCTGGGTAGTGCAGGACCCTCCAGTCTTCCTACTTCTGATCAGTCCGACAGTCGCTTCAGGAACCGTGAGCCTGCAGGAACTACCAGGAACATCTGCCTCAGCTACAGCTCCCTCTCCGTTTTAAGGTACTGTGCAAATCAGGTTTGTTCGTTTCGTTCAGCCGTGGTGAAAGTGTTTGAAATCTTTCTCCAATCCGAGGGCTTGCCCTTCTCTTCTCTTTGAATTAACTTTTCTACCAACCAACCTCGTCCGGAAACCGTGCCACAAACTTTACCGCAAACTACACTGAACTGTATTATCTTGAGAAAAAGATTTTTGAACCATTGACTTTGGCCCTAAACCTTTTATATCTGATTTTATCATTGTAGTCTATCTTGTTCGCTTGCCCTGAGTACTTACCTGTTGGTGTGGATTCATTTCTGTTACCTTCTGTCTTTCCCTCCCTTTTAAATTGCTGGAGTGCAAATTTGCTCCCACTTCATTTTGTGAGCTTACCTTGTCTGGAATTTAAGGGAAGTCGTGTGGTGTATTAGGAGAGTGATTTTTAGACTGCTTATAATAGTGTAATATTATACAACTGAAGAGTGAAATAAATGTATATTCTTTTACTTGAAAACCTTGAGTCAGTGTTTGCCTGAATCACAGTAATTGCTGTCCTTTGTGTAACTTACTCTTGAGATACATCTGGCTGCTCCGCTACTGCTACCACTCTAAATGTGTAGTACATGCTTGTACCAAAGGTGAAATTGTACTGTCACTTGTTGTCTTAATTGTGTGTGGTTTTCCCAAAGGGTACTGCATATAATTCTGCATAACAGGTGCTTTCTCTTCCTACTTTCTTTTCGTGCTCCTGCCACCATACCTGTGGCATTTCACAGGGCTCTTCCTTGTCTCCCATTCTCTTCTACATATACATCTGGCCCCTAATTTGTCTCATCTGCTCCCTCAGTGTCAGGTGCTATTCTTATGGCGACAACACCCAGTTTTTGAACCGCCTTGATCTTGTTCCGGCTGAGGTGTTCTGCCTTTTTCAGTGCCTGGTTGCCGTAGGTGAGGGGATGGGCTGAAATTGGCTGAAGTTGAATGGGGACAAGACAGAAGTGATGGTGGTAGGCACCTCTCCCCCCGATCCTTCACTTTTGGTGTCCTCTTTCTAGCCCACCTTCTTGGGTCCTCTTCCTGCATCAGTGACTAAGGTGAAGAATCTCGGTGTGACCCTCTCGGCTTCTCTGTCTATGAATGACCAAGTTCCTGCAGTGTGCAAAGTGGGTCACTTCCATCTTAAGACATTAAAGAAGGGTCTTCCGTTCTTGACGGCTTCTCTCCATCCACCGGTTGTTGCTGGCTTGGCTCTTAGCCGGTTGGATTATTTCAATTTGTTATATCTTGCACAGCCTAAATGTCTGATCCAACGGCTTCAGCGCCTACAAAATCTGTCTGCCCGGGTAGCCACTGGGTCACCGTACGGAGCTCATATCTCCCCAGTCCTGACCGCTCTGCACTGGATCCCTTGAGACAGAGAATTGAGATCAAGACACTCTGTATTGTGCATCTGGCGCTTCATGGATTAGGAGCAGGATACCTTTGGTCCAAATTTGTTCGCTACTGCCCACCCCACTCATTACGCTCAGCATCAGCGGGCCTGCTGGTAGTGCTCCCCTATCGCTGTGAGTGCAGTGGAGGGCGGGCTTTTTCGGTGGTCGCTGCCCAAATATGGAACGATCATCCCCTACCAGTTAAGGCCATGTCAAATCATTTGGCCTTTAGAAGGGCCCTAAAGACACTTTTATTTTAACAAACGGTGGCAGATAATTGGTGGTCCTCTCTCTCCCTTAGCGCCAAGATTAATTTGGGTGAGCGTGCGCTGTAGAAGTTCGAGTGACATACATATAATAAGACAATTCTCATTATAAGGTTGACAGTCAGGAACTAAAGTGCCGGTAGAAACGTACCAGCACCCTTTCCGTACCACCAAACAATGAGTCTGCCGTTAGGGGCACGGTACTCCCGGCAGGCCTGACCTGCCGTGAGTTCAGGCCCCTACCAACAGACGTTTCACTGAAGCACCGTTAGCTGCCGTTGCTTCAGGTTTCCCATTCCCATGGAGTCCTATTGGACTTCATGGGAATGGGAAATAATCATACCGCCGCCACCTGTAATAACCCGGTAGCACTGGGATGTAGGGCGGCAGCAACAGTGCTACAGGGTTGCCGGGAAATCCCTTTGTGTACCAGCAGGTTTCACCAGCAACCCTGTAATGAGGGCCTATATCATACAAATCAAATCGAAAATTAATCACTTTAAACTGTCACAGACAACTATTTTAAAACAAAGGAATGTTAAAACCTCGTCACGTTTCCATCTCACCGTTTCCTAATCATAAGCATGTTAAGCTTTCTCTATCTTCTCTTTTTGTAATTCCCACTGCGTCACCTTCCTTATTTTAGTCGCAGATAATTTGAAAATAAAGAACTACCACGGCCATTCTGATCCATTCAATTCACTTATTTACTGGTTTGCTGATCTTCACAAACATCATGACCTGATTGTGGACAGCATGACATAACGATGCACATCTAGCGTGTCTGTTATCCAAAAAGTAAATTAATTAATACCATGAATCTTTTCATGAATCTTTTCAACATAAAATGCACACTTTAACTTCTACTGCAAAAAAAAAGTAAATTAATTAATACCATGAATCTTTTCATGAATCTTTTCAACATAAAATGCAAACTTTAACTTCCTGTCCATTATGTATAATCCATTATGCTTTAAATGTCCTCTAGTGTGCATCGTTAATACACATACCAAAGCATGAAAACTTAATTTCCAAAAATATAGTTGTATACCAACATTTCCCTTCTTATTAAGCTTAACATTTCTTTATTTTTGTACCAATAAAAGGCAAAGGCTATTACAATAAAAAAATAACCAGTACAAACAGTGTTAGTCAAATGTAGATGAGCAAAGCTAGTAAGTAGCATATTGGAGCCATCAAGTGGAGAGAAGAAGACAAAATTGTAATAATGCAATAAATAAATAAATAAATAAAAATACAAATAAAAACAATAAGAAAATGAATTAAACGGCCTGCGGTAGCGGCCGTGTATTTATGGTTAAGTTGCTCAACTCATAGGAAGAGCACTTTTTGGGTGGCTTATAACTTCGCTCCCGCTGGACGAATTCTTACAAACTTTGCAACAAAAATATATGTCCCGCTATAAATTTCTTTTGCAAGTTTGGTGAGGTTCAGTCAAGGGGGGCAAAGTTATAGGGGGTTCCCATCATTCATAGACGCAATGTAAAAAAAAAATTGCCCATGCCCACTGCTCAAACCGTTGGATGGATTTTCACTACATTTGCAGCAGCAGCAGCTTTGTCCCAAAAGCGTGCTTTTGTAAATTTGGTGTAAATTCATCCAGTAGTTTATTTAAAACGACCAAAAAGTAGGTAAACAAATGAGTGACATCTGGGTCTGGTCAGCAGACCCATTTCCCTGTTCGGTCCGCGGACGGGCATTCAATTGGCCTAGAGGGCGACGTGATGGCCGCGGACATTGGACACAGCCCCTGATTGAATGGTGAAAAGCGTGAAGTGCATCAGATTTTTGTAAACGCCCACCATGTTGGATTCGCGGACAACCGCCAATGTTGGCGAACATTGCAGTAAACACATATAAAAAAAAACAACATTGCACTTCTCAAACATATCAAACAATCTCTTGGAAGGTGAGGGGTGATGAGGATGGGATGGGATATGGCCGTAGGAAGCCAAAAAACGAGTGTTTTATTAAAGCAAAGTCCCCAAATGCTCCAGGTGGTCAGGGTCACTTCAGATGTTCGGGGACATCTATGCATATTTCTGCATTGCAGGGTTGGTGAAAAGAAGTTCTTGGATGGCTTATAACTTTGGCCCCACTCAATGAAACTGCATGAAATCTTGGAATTTTATTCTAGGCTTGATTTTGAATGGTTTTGGAAAGCGTGGAGCTGTTTAGTCAGGAGGGAACACATTTAGAAGAGGGGCCCCCAATTATTTGTAAAGGCTTATAAATGTGGTGCCATTTGATGAGTCTGCACAAGAGTGGGCTAAATTAGAGGGGTGTGTCAACATTTTTAGATGGCTAATAACTTTATTGCCATTTGACGAATGTGGACAAAAGTTTTCGGAAAGATTATACAGCCAACCTTCAACGTCTGTGTAAAGACTGAATTGATTCTGTCAATTGGGGGCTAAATTATATTATTATTGTATGTACATACATTTTGACACTTTTGAAAAAATAAAACATGGGCGGATTTCAAGCGAACTCATGTAGGGAGCATTGACAAGGACCTTAAAGCATGGTTTTGCAAATGTGTTGTGTTTTATTTGTCATAATATAGGTACGAAAAATAGTGATATGCCTTTGGTGACTGGGTGACTGAGGTATAGCAGTGGCCAGATTGTCTGGGTCATGGTAGAAGGTCATGGGCCGGACAATCTGGCTACTGGCCATGACTGTGATGGATGAAAAATGGGGTTAAAGTGGTCATGTCCACCTGGGACCGGCTATGTGGTAAAGTTATTCGATAGTGGGATAGGTTTGAAAGGGAAAAACACATTTTATTGTGGTAATATGTTCATAGGGTTCTTTCTTCGCTTCTGCAGGCTGTCATAGAAAGGGAAGAGGGGCTCTGTACGGAGCCCCGCCTTCCCTTTCCATAGTGGCCATCTTGGAAAAGGATTTTCCTTCCTACAGTGGGATGCAGCGACCCGCTGTAGGAAGAAAAATCTATTTTTTAGCACCCTGGGATCCCGTTTTGGGAACCAGGGGTGCTAATGGCCTTTATCCCCCATTGCAGGGGCTGCAATGGAGGATAACGGTCCGGAGCCCTTGTTGTTTATGTATTTATGTATTTATAACACTCCAAAGCCTGCAGGCATCAGGGCGCACACAAACACACTTCGCTTGGGCCGATAACTTGGGCTGTCGGCCCGTTATCCCCGTTCCAGTCCCTCGAACGGGGGAGTAACACCACATTATTCCCGTTAGCATAACACAAAATGCTAATGGAAATGTTGAAAAAACATATTGAGTCTATGTACTTTACTGAGAAATGTAGAGAGAGTCTATAAGGAACCTTTCTTTTATGTGAGCTAAGCAACCATAACTCGAACCACCACCGTGCACTGCTAAGACTAACACCCAGAATATCAAAGATGACATGACAAATGTCATTGATAACATCACTGATGACATCATGTCCCGGGAGGCTAGCTCAGCGGCAACTTGCTCGCCTTGGAAACAAGACGACACGAAGCAACACAGGTTTGATCCCCGGGTCCGTGCTTAGAAACCTCTGGGTATTAAGCGCGTTATAAATACGCAACTAAGAGACATATTCCTGTAACAGCGCCTTGATGCCCCCGGGCTGTGTGAGCGTTTTAAAAATGCAAATAACAATAAATATCACATGTGAAAATAATGGCAATTAAAAATGCCTATGTTCAAGGGGTTGTGAGTATTATATTGGTAGGTAGATGTGAGGGGTGTTTATGTAATGGTAAACATGCAAAAACTAGGTAACAATGCAAGACTGCATATACATTTGTGCTAGTAGAAATAGTACATATGAAGACCCACAATGCCTACAAATTAGAGGGACAGACAGGGAAAGTGAATGAAGGAAGAAAGAAACAGCATCTTCAGAAAGTGTTACTGGCATTCAAGGTTATCTCCCTGTATGTAAATTAAGTCTGTGTTGGATGCCTCCTAATGGCCCATGCATGTGTACCATGATCTGAGAGCAAACCCTAAGGCACTTTAAGAACATATGAGAAGCTTAACGTTTTTATGTACAGCACCTTTTCAATTTTGATATTGTGTTTGTTATGCAAGAAAACCACCTGGCCTACATTTTTCAATGACACGATAGAAGTAAGTGAGACATGTGATGTCATCAGTGATGTCATCAATGGCATTTGTCATGTCATCTTTGATATCCTGGGTGTTAGTCTGAGCAGTGCACGGTGGTGGTGCGAGTTATGGTTGCTTAGCTCACATAAAAAAAGGGGTTAAGGAAGTGATGGCGTCGGCATCAATGACATGAGTGGTGGCAACCTTTGTGGTCGGGGTGGTAGTGGTAGCAGTAGAGAGTGCTGATAGGAAAAATGAGTGAGAAGCCTACCATAACTTCCGAATTTCAGGGTTTTTTAGATTTTACTTGTAATCATGAGGTCCTTTTTACAAAGGTTATGTACAGAATGGCATAGGTTTTTAATAGGGCAACTTAACCATAACGTCCCTTCAACAAAGTTTTTTTTTGTAGTGAATTTTGGAAGATTTTAGTAGGGCAACGTAACCATAATGTCCCTTTGAGAAAAGTTTTTTGAATTATGTGCATATGTTCGCAGTACTGTAAGTGAAGCATAACATAAGTGGACCAAAGTTTTTATTGAGTATTTAGAAGGATTCCAAAAGTAACACATTTGACTGCAGAGCCCATCTTTCTACACATTGCACAGTAGCATATGCTGTAGCACAGCATGGCCACATGGCACAAAACCCATACACACTTCACATTAGTACGGGTGAGTCGTTGATAGTGCGGAAGGGCAGTGTATATTGGTGTACGAACCTGTAACTGAAACAATTCCCGTTCACAACTGAACAGGGCAAGTTTGCACCACAATAGAAGCAAGAGTGCATACCGAGTTCTGTGAATCAGTAAACTCCATTGCACCCTAAAAGAAAGGGGGCTGAATGCCAGTAGCTATACAGATTTTACGACACTAACCCATTGCCACAAAAACAAAGGATTTTTTATCTTCAACCGGAACGCCTCCGGTGTTCCCGTTTGAAGAAAACAAATCCTTTTCCAAGATGGCCACCATGGAAAGGGAAGGATGGCCGTTGCATGGAAAGTCTATTTACGCTTTCTATTATAGCTGCCAGAAAATAAAAAAGTAAAACATGTGCCCGTAGTGGGCGAAGATTTGTATTTGTTTCAAAATGTGTGGTTTTTAGCAACACCGTTAAGAGAAAGCCAGTGCCTGGTGCACATGGCGACTGCAATGCAATGTTTTGTCCCAACCAGTACATGGCAGTATGTACCGCTCTAACATTGTGGTAGCTGAGCATACCTACAGCGTACCCTTCAGAGACGAATGGCGTACCTTTGGTTTCTTATGACCAGAATGACACTTGTGAAGTTTGAAAAAACTACCACATGTAAAAGTCAAAGGTGTTTGTTCGTGTGCAATGACCTTTCCATAAATGTGTATAACATACAGGGAATATGTTTGGCAAAAAAGGGCGTATAGCAGTCAAAGAATTACTCTTCTAATGTGCAGACAAAATCACAACAAACTCTGTGAGGCAAAGTACAGTAACGGTAGAAATATTGCAAGCAACACCATTGCCATCGTCCTGGTGAAATGGGTGAAGAAATGGGTAGTGAGAAGGTAAAGGGAATCAATCTTTTTGAAACGTTTTTGTACAGCAAACACTTTTATTGCACCTGAGCGCATTTTTTCACTTTTCGGAAGATAGTAAATATGACAACATAGCGTTTTCATGCAGAACCGCTCTTGGTAATTGGGGCATCTGGGTAACAGAAAGTACCCTAATGGCACAAAAACATAATAGATGGCATTGAGACTTAAGTTGGCAAAGGAAGTGGTATTCAATAGTGTTCTGGATAATGTACCTTGGAAGCGTAAAGAAATGATTCCATAAAGACGTATGTACCGTCATATGACACCTAGTAAAGAACATACTACAACCTGCAAATTAGAATGGCACATTGCGAAGGGAAACATGAAATGGTTAAAAAAACACACTAACATGTAAAAACTAGTAAGGTACTTTTATTTCACAATGCACAGCGCTAAATCATCGCTCTCTCCTCAGTGGCAAAGCAATTTGAAGTGAGTGTCTCTGTAGCACAATGAAAAGGTGAAGTCTGATGGGCACATTGATTTTTTCCCACACAATAACCATGCGTTGGCGGCACAGTTTTTAGCACACACACAGTATGCACTTGCGACACAGTAGTCGGTTACCGCTCACAATCAATGACAAGACGACAGCAATTGCTGTGAAGTAGTCCATCAGAAAGTATGCTTTATTACTTATGTTAGTGGCAATGGTAATGTTGTTCTTTGAGGGCACTGAAATTAAGTGTCGTTCACACAGTAGGCGTATTGCACTTACAGTGATGTACAAGGCGACGTGAATGGCTGCGAACTATGACACCAGAAAGGACGGTATGTTGCTTTGTACCGCTACAACTGCGTACGGGCATAAAGGCCCGATGCAGTCATCCCATTGAATGATGACGCACATAAAACCGGTGACGAAGAGCTGTACTTGACGATTGAAAAATCCATCATTCGGACGCTGGAAACCATGACATTCGCAATGTGGAAGGAAGTAACTGAGGAGAAAAAATGAAAATCTATCAATACGAAGCCTTTGTGCAAATGTAAGGTGTAACACATAACATTTCTATAAAGAAATAATGTTATATAGAGAAAAGTAGTAACTCACTACAAATGGTGACAGTGCACTATCGGCATAGTAGGTAAAACATTATCAATGCCACATACATTTTGTAGGTAATAGTAGATAGTGTAGTGACATCGTACAGACAGCGGTAATGTGCAATCTGTAATTTCAATGGCACACAACGTTTCAAATGCATTACTAGGAATATTTATATTTTTTTTTCTGCAGACTAAGTAAATAATGGCAGATTGGTGAGAAGGCCTGAAAAATGTGCTTACATGATATGCACTGGCTCCATTTCGGCCTCTGCAGTCACACAGTACTTCTTTGCAAGAAGACGTTCTCGGGAACTGATATCGCATGTTCTTCACAAACCTTTTTGAAGCATAACTTATCAAAGCGAATGTTTCACAAACTGTGACTCCCTACATTCTTTCTGTCTCCGTTCCCTGTGTGTCAAGGTCGAAAAACAATTGACCCTTATGAGGTCTGCTGCATGTGCTACCACACTGAGCGCCAACTGAAAAAATGAAATAAAGTGAACTGACCTTCACTCCGAACGCAAATACATTCTCATTTTGCAACAACATAGCAGCAGTCAATCACTACCGTGGCCATGTAATATATATATATATATATATATTTATATTCAGTGAAAAAACGTTGTTAAAGGGACGTTATGGTTCCAAGAAAAACCGAAAAACCCTTGAAATTCACAAGATATGGTAAGCTAAGCAACCATAACTCGCGCCACCATCGTGTACTGCTAAGCCTAACACCCAGGACATGAAAGATGACATCACAAATGTCATTGATGACATCAATGAGGTGGGGTGGGGGGGCAGGGCACACACGGGGTATGAGCAGGGTTTGGGGGGAACAGGGGAGATATGGGGCATGAGCTGGGGGTGGCGGGGAAAAGGAGGGAGACACGGGGCATGAGTGGAGGGTGGGGGGAACAGGGGAGACACGGGCATGAGCGGTGGGTGAGGGGAACAGGGGAGACACGGGGCATGAGCAGGGGGTGCGGGGAACAGGAGGGAGACACGGGGCATGAGCAGGGGAGTTGAGGGGAACAGGGGAGACACGGGGCATGAGCGGGGAGTGGGGGGAACGGGAGGGAGACACGGAGCATGAGCGGCGGGTGGGGGGGAACGGGAGGGAGTCACGGGCCATGAGTGGGGGGGGGACGGGAGGGAGACACGACCATGAGCGGGGGGTGGGGGAACGGGAGAGAGAAACGGGGCATGAGCGGGGGGTGGGTGGAATGGGAGAGAGACACAGGTCATGAGCGGGGGGTGGGGGGAACGGGAGAGAGACACGGGGGGAACGGGAGAGAGACAAGGGGCTTGAGCGGGGGTTGGGGGGAGCGGGAGGTAGACACAGGTCATGAGCGGGGGTGGGGGGAGCGGGAGGAAGACACAGAGCTTACTATGCAGCGCTCTGATGCAAACGATAAACAAAGATGGCGGGTGTCTCTCACAATACGACGCACTGCACGCTTCACCGCAGCCAATAGGAAAGCACGTCAGATGTCAGCGGACATCACGCAAGCCACTTGCCCAATCCCCGTCCTGTCTGCGGAGCGAACAGGGGAGTGTGTCCGAAAAGCGGACACAGATATCACTCATTTTTTTCACTTACATTTTTGCCATTTTAAAAAAAACTACTGGACAGATTTACACCAAATAAAAAAAAAGCACGCTTTCGGGACAAAGCCGCCACTCCCGTCGCAAATTTGGTGTAAATCGTCCAGCGGTTTGGGCTGTAGGCGTGAGCAAAGTTTTTTCCCATTATATCTATGCACTTTTTGGGTGGCTTATAACTTCGCTCCCCCTGGACGAATCCTCACCAAACTTTGCGAAAGTTCAGAGTGGGCCATATACTTTCTTTGCAAAGTTCGGTGAGGATTCGTCCAGGGGGAGCGAAGTTATAAGCCGCCCAAAAAGTGCTCTTCCTATGGAAACAGCAACTTAACCATAACTACATGGTCACTATACATATATTCAGTGAAAAAACGTTGTTAAAGGGACGTTATGGTTAAGTTGCGCTACTGAAACCTATGAAATTCAGTTAAAAAACATTGTTAAAGGGACATTATGGTTACGTTGCGCTAGTAAAAACCTATGAAATTCAGTGAAAAAACTTTGTTAAAGGGACGTTATGGTTCCAAGTAAAACCGGAAAACCCCTGAAATTCGACAGCTATGGTAAGCTAAGCAACCATAAGCAACCATAACTCGTGCCACCACCGTGCACTGCTAAGACTAACACCCTCGACATCAAAGATGACATCACAAATGGTTGTACCTTGCGAGGAGCGTAGCAGGTTGACTTCCTCTACTTCATCCTCCGTTTCTGATCCTGTCACCACAAGGAACACTCCTGTGGGACAGCGTATTCCTCAATCTGCCTCACAGGACAGACACAATGCTGATGACCCTTACCTTTCTAGGGTCACAGTTGTGTGTATGTACTGCAACGCAGTACTTGCAGGGGGAGTGACTTCAGAGCACGAGAAGATCTGCCCTATCACAACCATTGCAATTTTATCTGGGAGGAAGTGGTGGCTCTGAAAAGAGCCTTTTGGTGGTGGTTGTGTTTGAAAAATTAAAAATAATCAACACCTACTACAAAATGGATGCTGTAATTCTAAAAAAGGTTGCAATGCATTTTGTACATTTCTTAGAAAAATCTGATTGCCAGCATAAGTAAGATGGATTCCATCTCTGCGAAAAAATGTATGTACTGCGAAAAATAATATTGTCATTGTGAAAAGAGGACATGCCAAAATCTCTTAGAAAAGCACAAACAGCCTTATTGACATTGTGCCTTGCTTTCTCCATTTGTGGACCAAATAAAGAAGAACAAAGCCACATTTGTCTCTGCGCAATCCATGAAAAAATTACTTGAGAATTTGGAAACATGTATATGACCTTCCCAAGTGTTTCTTTCATTGAAAATTGCAAAGAAATTCCAGACACATGTCCTAAACTGTTCCCTCCACAATGAATTATAATTATATCTGGATGTTGCTCTGTCTCTAAAGTAGCACAAAGAGGTAGCAAGTCCAACCACTTCATTCCACGTACTCCATGCCAGTGTACTTCCACATGTGGAAATCCAAGATCTAGAGCTACTCCACAGCTTTCTGCATGCACCCTCAACCAATGTATCCACGAGTCTCCCAAAATCCAAACAATTTCTTTTCTGAAACACACAGCCATAGCTATCTGTTCTTCTCTCAGCAAAAAGAGTATCTGAGAAACTCTCTACTGGCACAACACACCCACTAAACTTTCCTGACCAATCCCTTTGTATGCTCATTCTCATTTACATGGCTTCCCAACCCAAAAATCCCTGGATGTAACACCTGATGTCCGCGAACTACCACCATGTCTGCGAACATATCGTAACATGGACAGCCCTTCTACCATTTCCACTTCACTCTCTGTGCCATTCCCTCATTGGATGTAGCAAAGAAGTCACATGACCATCCACCAATCACACAGAACACCTCTACATATAACTGCATCATCATAGATCAGCACTGCAAATGTACTGTTAATCTCTCTGAGTACAAGTGTCATTTCATTGGAAAGCACCTTCTACAAGAAATACTATACAAGTCTCCAAGATTTCTACTTGCAGCTCCATGCAAATCCATATGCATGAACACAAACTACAGGTATGCATATTTTCTGTAAAGTGCATGTACAATTCTTCTAGTTTCATATAAACAGATTAACTGACTTTTACCTTGTATAATCTGTAAAATGAATTTACTGTCTTTTTTTTCCATCTCCTAAAATCAACTGTCACTTACAAATCTTTATACTATTTAATTTCTTTTTACACGCACATATTCAAATCATGCACACAATATGTTCAAATCTCAAACATTACTTGTACAATAACATAAACATTTATTTATTTATTTATTTATGTACTTACTTATATTTATATAGCGCAAGCCGTCCATGACATTGAAGCACTATTGCTTGCAAGAGATTAGTTACAGGAATAGTGGTATTCAGTTGTACATTATGAATTTCACAAGGCATAGTAAAGATATTTTTTTTTGCTACAGTTAGTCATTGCAATACATTTTAGTCATTAAGAATGTATGATAAGATATGATATGATATGGCATTTATAACGCGCCTATACACAAGTGTTTCAAGGTGCGACGAGGCAAGGGAGGGGGAACAAAGGGAAGACAGACAACGATCCTACTAGGCCAGGTGTAATTCAGATCGCGCAAGTGCATGGGAAGGGGAAAGGGAAAAGAGCGGGGGGAAGGGAGAAGGGGAAGTGCAATACAAGGGATAGTACAATAAAAAAGTTAAATAAAAACGGCCAGCAGGTGGCAAGTGTACAGTAAGTGCAGAACATAAGTGCTGGTAGGGGGACTGTAAGGATACAGAAAACAGTCCCCAGGTGCAGGGGTTATCAGGGAGGCAGTGCAGGTGGGCAACTGGCGGGCCTGGGCCCAAGATCAGAAGGGAGGCCAGGTATCCAGTGCAGTATCTGTCAGGAAAATCAACAGGGGAGAGGGGGATTGAAGGCAGAAGCAAAGAGGAAGGTTTTGAGGTGCTTCCGGAACCGGAGATGGTTCTCCTCAAGTTTCAGGGAGGCAGGAAGACTGTTCCAGAGGGAGGCCCCTGCCGAAGAGAGAGATCTACCACCAACTCGTTGCTTGGAGAAGCGACTGACCCTGAGGGAGTTGGAGCCGGAAGGGCAGAGAGGTCGAGAAGGAAGATATTTAGGAAGAGAGAGTTGAAGGTATTTCGGCCCCAGGCCCCAGAAGGCCTTGTGGACAATGCAGAGAGTTTTGAACTTAATCCTCACAGCCACAGGGAGCCAGTGCAGGGATTTCAGTCCTGGAGAGATACGATCCCTGGGCTTGAGGCCAAGGACAAGTCTCGCAGTCCTGTTCTGGATAAGTTGCAAAGGGCGGAGAGTAGAGGCAGGCAGATTTAGATAGAGGCTGTTACAATAGTCCAGCTTAGAGAGAACCAGGGCTCTGGAGACAGTGAGCTTCTGGGGGAAGGAGAGGAAAGGAAGAATACCTCTGAGGAGGTGCAGCTGGTAGTGTGACTTCTTAGAGACATCAGAAATGTGGGCAGAGAAGGAGAGTGTTGAGTCGAAGATGACCCTAAGGTTTTTTGCCATGCAGGTGGGAGCGGGAAGAGGGCCAAGAGAGGCCGGCCAGAGAGCTGCAGGGAACGAGGGAGTGGGTGTGCCGAGGAGTTGAATCTCAGTCTTACTGGCATTAAGGCAGAGGTCATTGGCGGCACACCACTCCTGAATGGCAGACAGACAGTCAGAGATGTGGGATGGAGAGGCAGAGGCTGAGGGTAGCCTGAAAATGAGCTGAGTATCGTCTGCATAGCACTGAAAGTTGGAGCAGAGAGCAGCAATGCGGTGGGCAAGGAGTGCCAGGTATTGGTTGAACAGCCAGGGAAAGAGGTTAGATCCCTGGGGGATATATTGCAGGTAGAGACAAAGATATCGGAGAGGAAAGACCCAAGCTGGACCTGGGAGGGTCGGTCAGAGAGGAAAGAAGTCAGCCACACCAGAGCCTGACTAGTGATACCCAGGTTATCATGGAGATGGTTGAGCAGGATGGCATGGTTGACAGTGTCAAAGGCAGAGGAGAGATCAAGTAATATGAGAACACACGCCGTGTTCGAATCAAGGTTGGAGAGCAGGTCTTCACGGATTTTCAGGAGAGCAGTTTCCATGCTTCTGGCAGCTCTGAAGCCAGACTGATGGTCATGAAGACAACCAACAGATTCAGTGTGGAGATTGAGCTGGGAGATGGCCAGTTTCTCCAGGAGCTTGCCCAGGAAGGGTGTGATGGAGATTGGGCGATAGTTAGCCGGCAGGAGGGGTCAGCAGAGGGTTTTTTAAGAAGAGGGTGCACAAGGGAGTGCTTTAAGGGGGATGGGAAGACTCCAGTGGAGAAGGAGTGGTTGCAGAAATCAGCCAGGGCAGGAGCCAGGGAGTCAATGTGGTCCTTGATAGTTTTGGAGGGACATGGGTGAACCTGTTTCAATGAGACTTTCATAGATCGGACTTGTCTAGAAACCTCGTCTGCAGAGAACAGGGGAAAGGCAGAGAAGGAGGGAGGTGAGGTGGCTGCAGAGAGGCCAGAGGAGGAGCAGGGAGTAGGGGGAGGTGGGGGATAGGAGGAGAGAGAGGACTGGATGTCCTGAGTTTTAGAGATGAAGTGAGAAGCCAGTGCTGTACAGAGGGCCTGGGAGGGGTTAGGGGAGGTAGAGACTGCGGCAGGATTGGCCAGTTCCTTGCAGATTTTAAAGAGTTTGGCCGAGTTGTTTGATGCCGCAGAGATGCGGGCTTGGATATGGGCTTTCTTCTTGGTTAGGACAGAGAGCGGATATTGTCTTTGGAGCAGACGGCAGGCCAGTTTGTCATAGGATGTACATGAAGCACGCCATTTTCTCTCGGCCACCCTGCACTTGCGTTTTAGGGTGACGAGGTCCGAGTCGTACCATGAGTTGCACTTGGCTTTGGACTTCAGGCGGATTCTCATGACAGGGGCAAGGATATCAAGAGTATCAGATATAGCAGAGTGGAGCAGCATGGAGAGGGCTATGTCAGGGTGAGAATCAGCCATATGGGGAGGAGGAGGTGAGGAGGCTGCGGCGAAAGCCTCAACTGACACGCGCTTCATGGGTCGGATGACCGAGAAGGTGGGTGGCAGTGCTGGAGGTGGCTTGGCCTGGGGGGTAGGGAGGGTGAGGTGGGAGGAGAGGAGAAAGTGATCACTCCAGGAGAGAGGAGTGGAGAGAGGGACAGAGAGGGGAAGGTTTGAGGAGATCAGGACATCCAGAGTGTGTCCTGCAGAATGAGTTGGCCAGAGGGGAGAATAGTGAGTGAGAGAGAGTCGCAAATGTCGCAAAAGAGTCTAGTGGGAGGGCAGGAGGCATCAAGGTGGATGTTGAAGTCTCCAAGAAGGAGGAGTTGAGTGGTTGAGGCCAGGAGTGAGGAGGAGAGGTCTGCCCACTCAGAGAGGAAGGAGGAGAACTAACCAGGTGGCCGATAGATAGTAGCCACAACAAGGGAATGGCTAGGGGAGAGAGAGAGCCTGCAGACAAAGCATTCAAAGGAGGAATAGGCCTGCGTGGGAGTGACAGAGGCAGGAATCCACTCGGGGAAGATCAGGGCTACACCCCCACCAGAGAGGTTGGGCCTAGGCGCAGAGAGGATCTTGTAGCCGTTAGGTAGGAGCATGTCAAAGCTAGTGACAGAGCTGGCCGTAAACCATGTCTAGGTGAGACCGAGGACATCAAGGTCAAGTTCTTCCAGGAGGCGGCAGATATCAGAGGAGTGTTTGACAGCAGAGCGAGAGTTTAGAGTGGCAATATGGAGATAGTTGCCATCCTTGAAGGACTTCCGAGGTGGGGTACAGCTCAGAGGTACGTCCTTCGGAGGTGTAGAAGGAGCCCGAGAGGGGACAAAGAGAGAAGGTGAAGGCAAGGTAGCCAAGCTGGAGGCAGAAGAGGGAGGCGAGGTAGCCAAAGAAAGGGAGGAGGGGACAGCAGGAGAAGAAAGGAAATTGATGAGGCGCGGAAAGCTTCGATCAAAGAGGTGAAGGTTGGCCTCAGGGCCTTGGACCAAGACAGTCCCATTCAAGTAACCTTAATGATGACCTTAGAGGAATGGAAGGGGGCCAGAAGGGCGTCCCAACGGGTGCCGTCATTAATGGGCGAAGAGGAGAAAGGGGAGAGCACAGAGACCTTATGAAGGTTCCATTGTTCTGGCAAAGTAACGAAAAAGAGGATGTCTTGAGAGTTTCCTTAGAGGAGGCACTGGTGTAGGTGTCGGCGATAGGGAGGCCTGGGTTGGAGACCAGGATGTCCTTTTTAAACTTCTTCCTACCAGATTTTGTGAGGAGGGCAGGATAGTCAATAGAGAAGCAGTTAGAGAAGATAGGAGAGACAGAGAGCACCATAGAGTAGGTGGGAAGGAGAGAGGTGGAGGTACTGGAGGGGACGATAGAGTTGGCAATGCAGAAGTGAGAGACAGAGCTTTGAGCAGTGTGCCAGGATGCCAGCACTCAGATTTACGGAGCTAACATCATGCGCAGGTTAGAAGAAACCTGGAATAGACGGAGAGGGAGGAATCCTGAAAAGAGGAGAAAGGCCTAGGTTTCACAAAGCAATTTTAAATACAATGACAGTGCTTTTTAAAAACAGGTGAAATCCCACCTAAGTTTGAGAGTCCTGAATAGAGGGAGAAAGGCCTAGGTTTCTCAAAGCAATTTTAAATACAGTGACAGTGCTTTTTATAAACAGGTGAAATCCCACCTAAGATTGAGAGTCCTGAATAGAGGGAGAAAGGCCTAAGTTTCACAAAGCAATTTTAAATACAGTGACAGTGCTTTTTAAAAACAGGTGAAATCCCACCTAAGTTTCAGAGTCCTGAATAGAGGGAGAAAGGCCTAAGTTTCACAAAGCAATTGTAAAAACGCGGTGCTGGTGCATAATTGCAATGGGTGGGATCACAGAAAGGTTAGCGGGTAGCGGGTCAACCAGGTGGACACAGTGGGCAGGGGGACCCTGACCTGGAGCAAGGGTGGCAACTGGCAACAGGCGTCCCCTGCGGACACCTGCAGACACCACCAGGAGCCGCTAGTCAGGGAGCCGCCCTTTCCCTAGGGGCCCTTCGCCGAAAGGGGCTGCCAGGCAGAGGGCTGCCCAGGGACAGTCAGCTAAGAGCGCCAGGCAACCAATCAGGGTGGGGAGGGGCAGGCTGGGAGGCGGGAGGGAAGAGGGAAACACGGAAGTGGCTGAGGGGGTGGGGGGTGGGAGGGCAACACGCTCCAAGCGTGAGCTGCACAATTTTCAAAATCAAAATCACCTGAGAGGCCAAAGGCAGGCGAGTCCTCCTCCTGCAACGTGAAAAGGCAGGAAAGGACAATGGTCCGCTGCTATCTCCACTTTGCCGACAATGAGGCGAGCGGGGAGAGCAGCGACCGTATGGTGCACCCAACAGCCGCCAGGCAGCCAATCAGGCCGGGGAGGGGGCAGGCTGGGAGGCAGGAGGAAAGAGGGAAATACGGGAGTGGCTGAGGGGGCGGGGGGAGGGAGGGCAACGCGCTCCGAGTGCGAGCTGCACAATTTTCAAAAACAAAATCACCAGAGAGGCCAAAGGCAGGCCAGTCCTCCTCCTGCAAGGTGAAAAGGCAGGAAAGGACAACGGTATGATATGTATTCAACTGGTGCTACGTATCTTATGTGAAGTTTTAATGGTTTTGAGGAAGGCGCTGAGGATGTTAATTAAAAGAATCAATGTCTAAATTAAAAACAGTGCTATATACAAACAAAATTACTAATTTGTTTCTTTTACTATTGCAGTGAAGACCATTCTCCTGAAAAGAAGCAGCCGATTTTGAAGTACAAAGAACAACTAAGAAGTAACCTGCTCATTTTAGAAAAAAAGTAAGTTGAATACCACCATAATATTTGTATTATTACTCAAACAAACTGTAAAGTTAGTTCATGCTATTTCTGTGCCTAAAAATAGAGATTGTGCACCATTCTCTCCAAAAATCCCCATTTCTTAAACAGCAATTTGCAGCCAGAATGGCCCACAAATTCCTATTTTTCGACACACAAATGACCCAACTCAGCTGCTAGAATTTTGATATTATAGAACAAACAACTGTTTTAATTGTATAGCATTAGTTTTACTATGTGTACTTCTCCACACCACTAGCTTACTTTTTTCTGTCATCTGAACCCCAGTTTAGTAGCACATTAATTCAAGAATACCCATCCCTACTAGTTCTAGTTGCCCAATGTACAATCACACACCATTACATACATCTTTATCATCTCACTGAAACACTCATGCACACAGCACACATACATTGCAGAACACCCCAACCCATACCTTGTTTATTTTTTTCAACAGACCCTAAAGAATGCCTACCTAAAATCAAGTCCGTAGAAAGCAACGCAGAAGTAGAGCAAATGTAAATAAAATCATCCAACATAAGCATCCATCTCTAGCAGAATTTGGAAAAAAAAGTTGAAACAAAACAGCTAATAGAGTCATTTAGTGAAACAAAAGAAGTTTCAAGTACAAACACTTTGCCTCCTCTATCAAAATGTAAAACAAACCAGAAAACAATTAACAAAAAATCAGCTATCACTACAGATAAAACTGCTTCTATAAATCTTGATATGGTGCAAAGTAAGCATACCAAGAAAAGTATTTTATCCAAAATGTTCTGTCACAGAGTCCTTCAAAATCTTATAAAAACAGAAACCAGGTTCAACCCTTAAAACCTATCGTAGGAAATTAATCTTAGAAGCGTTGATAGACAGTGCAATTCTTCTCAAAAGAAAGTTATTTATTTTAGTGTTAAACAAAATGAAACCACTAACAAAACTCATGACTAAATTACAAAAAATACTTCTCAATAAACGAAATGTCAACAGAAAGAACTTCTTAAGTATCTGCGGAGGTGATGGAGTCACACTATAAGCACAGAACAATACTTTGATGAAGAAGCATACAAACAAAAGCAAACAAATACAATTGCCATACATAGCAGTGGTCGAGGTTATGAAAAAGTTAATAATACCATAATGGAACAAGAAGTACTCCTTACAAAAATATGCCCTGAAAACTTAGAATTACCCCTCCATTAAACTGAATCAGAACGTCTAGTGTACAAATGGCAATGCACGTCAATGTGTAACATTTCCAAATAAAATTTCAAGTCTTTACGCCAATTCCTCAGTCAATATGTGAAAGACAAAGACAAAATCAAAATTAAACTACTGCAAAATATGAATACCTGTCCAGTGCGCAAGTACACAGGACTACAAGGACATTCATTGGCCTGCATTACAGGACCTACTTGCAAAACCACCTTCCATGATATCCAAAGGATATCAACACATCATTCAACTATAAGAAATCTAGTTTATAAACTGTACTATGCTAAAAGTCCTGCTTTAGCACTAGCCAATTTAAATAACATTCTTCTACATGGTACAGCAAAAGACCTACTTGAAGAAATCGACTATATCCAGAAAAAATATTTTGGAAGTGAAAGCCACTTACAGAATGAAATAGCTGTAAACCAAATTAGCAACAATTCTACACATGGCAACCTTTTACTACACCCATACAAAAAAGAAATACTAAAATTTAAAAGTACATCAGCTGAAGTACCAAACCATGTGTGTGTATGTTGCCGCAGAACTTTTTATAAAAGTAACACAAAAACTGTAGACCTATCATACAAAATAGAAGACAATGAAGATTGTAAATTGTTTGAATTATCTCTACCTTATAGCAGAAAACAAATATGAAATAACTGACCCCTTAATAATTTGCAGTTGCTGCACTACAAAACTTGACAACAACCAAACTCCTTCACGTGCTATCACAAATAATTTGGAATTATATCCACTACCAAAACCCCTACAACAACTTGCAGGGTAATTCATAGAATTTCGCAGAAAAGTGTCGCAATCGGCTGGCGCAGAGTGTCCGCGTGCGATTGACTGCGCCAGGCACGTGCGATAAAACCGATTTCCGCGCACAGCGTATTCATGGATTACATGCTCCCAAACCAGCCGTGGCGCAGAGTATCGCAGCGACCCTGCAGCAGCGCCAGTAACGCCCCCAAGAACGGCCTCTCGCAAGGAAAAGCCAGCAAAATCGCTAAATCATCGCAAAGGGCTGCGCTAACTCTGGACCAGTTTACAGGGCAGCCAAACAAGGAACGCAAAGCGGGTAACGTGCATATCAGGGGTACACGTGAAGTCATACACGCGATTAGCCAGGGTACGTGTATTACAGGGGTACGCGGGAAGTTTAACACGCGATTGGCCAGGGTACGTGTATTACAGGGGTACGCGGGAAGTTCAACACGCGATTAGCCAGGGTAAGTGTATTACAGGGGTACGCGTGAAGTCATACACGCGATTAGCCAGGGTACGTGTATTACATGGGTACGCGGGAAGTTTAACACGCGATTGGCCAGGGTACGTGTATTACAGGGGTACGCGGGAAGTTTAACAGGCGATTAGCCAGGGTACGTGTATTACAGGGGTATGCGGGAAGTTTAACACGCGATTAGCCAGGGTAAGTGTATTACAGGGGTACGCGGGAAGTTCAACACGCAATTAGCCAGGGTACGTGTATTACAGGGGTACGCGGGAAGTTTAACACGCGATTGGCCAGGGTACGTGTATTACAGGGGTACGCGGGAAGTTTAACAGGCGATTAGCCAGGGTACGTGTATTACAGGGGTACGCGGGAAGTTTAAAACGCGATTGGCCAGGGTACGTGTATTACAGGGGTACGCGGGAAGTTATACACGCGATTAGCCAGGGTACGTGTATTACAGGGGTACGCGGGAAGTTCAACACGCGATTAGCCAGGGTAAGTGTATTACAGGTGTACGCGGGAAGTTCAACACGCAATTAGCCAGGGTACGTGTATTACAGGGGTACGCGGGAAGTTTAACACGCGATTGGCCAGGGTACGTGTATTACAGGGGTACGCGGGAAGTTTAACACGCGATTGGCCAGGGTACGTGTATTACAGGGGTACGCGGGAAGTTATACACGCGATTAGCCAGGGTACGTGTATTACAGGGGTACGGGGGAAGTTTAACACGCGATTGGCCAGGGTACGTGTATTACAGGGGTACGCGGGAAGTCCAACACGCGATTGGACAGGGTACGTGTATTACAGGGGTACGCGGGAAGTTTAACACGCGATTAGCCAGGGTAAGTGTATTACAGGGGTACGCGGGAAGTTCAACACGCGATTAGCCAGGGTACGTGTATTACAGGGGTACGCGGGAAGTTATACACGCGATTAGCCAGGGTACGTGTATTACAGGGGTACGCGGGAAGTTTAACACGCGATTAGCCAGGGTAAGTGTATTACAGGGGTACGCGGGAAGTTCAACACGCGATTAGCCAGGGTACATGTATTACAGGGGTACGCGGGAAGTTTAACACGCGATTGGCCAGGGTACGTGTATTACAGGGGTACGCGGGAAGTTTAACACGCGATTGGCCAGGGTACGTGTATTACAGGGGTACGCGTGAAGTTATACACGCGATTAGCCAGGGTACGTGTATTACAGGGGTGCGTGGGAATCATCACACGCGATTAGGCTGGGTGGGTCCTCACAGGTGTTCCCTGTACACCCTCCACGGCCCCTGCAGGCAGTCTACAAAACAGGGGACTACCCTGCACACCTGCTCATGTCCCCCTGCACCCCCACCCCCCCAGCAGTGCAGGGGCAGCCTCCACCAGGCCCCCACTCATGTCTCCCACCACCCCCACCCTCCCGCCACCAGGGGCAGCCTCCACCAAGCCCCCACCCATGTCTCCCACCACCCCCCGCCACCAGGGGCACTCTCCACCAAGCCCCCACCCATGTCTCCCACCACCCCCACCAGTGCAGGGGCACCCTCCACCAGGCCCCCACCCATGTCTCCCAACACCCCCACCCACCAGCACTGTGGGGCACGTGGCCAGCAGGCAGTCAGGCAGCAGCAGATGGCAGATGGGAGCGTGCTCAGGGCTCTGGGGGGCAGTAATTTCGCCTCCTGGCCAGGAGCGTAGTCTCTCGTGTGTGAACGCGTGGACAGCCTGATAGGTAGTGAAATCCCACACGTCAGCAAAGGCCCTTAGCGCGTAAACCCGTCAACAGCATATGCGCGCCTATAGTCACCTGCACGTGCAGGAAATTGTTGCGTGACACGTCCCAGTGTCAAAGCGTGTGATTGGTGAAAATGGATGTACACGTAGAAGTGACAAAGCGTGTGATTGGTGAAAATGGATCTACACGCAGGAGTGACAAAGCGTGTGATTGGTGAACGTACACGCCGCGTAAGTGACGCTGTACGTGTGGGCCTGTATATAAGGTACATGTAGAACACCATTTCCTTGTACGTGCTTTTCGTGGAGAGCGAGTGGGTGAAATCTGTACTTCTTGTCGTTTCACACGCGATTTACTTCACGGCGTTTCCAGTTCGTATTCCCTGTTACCTCTGACAGCTTTTTCTCTTTTTTCTCTTTTACTGGTTTACCTGGGCCTGTTCCCTCAAACAGTGTCCCCTTCTACTGTTGTCCTGTCTTCTCAGACAGCGTACACATCTTCTTTTGGCGGGGGTTTAGCCAGCCAAACGCGCTCATTCTTCACGCTCTTTTACCTGGCAGACGGTGAGTCACGCACGTATCCAACTTCTGTGCTTGCCCCGTGTGTTGCCTACCCCTTCAGAGGTCATTCTAGGCTGCGTGTGACACGCATACGTTCATTCTTGTGTTACTGGGTGCCACAGCGTAGTGCAGGTTTTTCTTTCTGCACACGTGGTCTAGGAGGGGTTGCGTGCACGTCATCTCCCTTTTTTGGGCCTCCTGTGCGTTGCGTGACCCGTCATCTTTCCCCAGGGGTTACAATCAGCCGTGCTAGAGCACTAGGGTACAATTACCATCTGGTACCCAACCCCTTTGACCCCCAATTGCCCAGGACAATTGTCTACAGCCACTCCCATACGCACATTAATATCAGTGCCATGGCTGGGAGGCGAGGATTCCGTAAGGGTGGCAAAGGTGGAAGAGCCACAAGTGGTGGCCGTGGTGGATCCGGTAGGGGACGTGGTCGTAACTTGCAGGGTGAGCCTGTCCCCCCATGTGTGGAGGACCAGTCAAGGGCACCCATCATCCCCCCCCCTCCCCCCCCCCTCCCCCCCTCCCGTTGAGGCTGAAGTGGCTGACACCATCCATGCTCAGCCCTTGTTGGACCAGCCCATTGTGGCACCAGACCTGGCTGACTCCATGGCTGACTTCCAGGTCAGCAGGGCTACGACACGTGCGCTGGTGCACGTTGATGCCATCATGCCACGTGGATCTGGGGCAGCAAGGTCATCTACTGCACCAAGGAGGCAGGGCGGAGTGGCTGCAGGGGCAGCTGCGGCTCCATCCACCCCAGCCCTCACACACCCAGCCAGGACAGTGTCGGTCCTAGTCCATGCTGCTGACATTCCCCCTGACACCATCACACTCGAGCCAATGCCTGCACCAACTCCCATGCTGAGTGTGCAATCCCACACTCCTGATACAGAGTCCACCAGGGCTCCTGCCCCTAGTGTCCAGAGCGGCGCAGGACACTCAGGATCACCACCACCTTCCAAGCGGAAGAGGAAGAGTGCTCGTCCGGCACAGGCTGATGCCCCAGACACGGCTACACAGTCCGGCCCGTCCAGGAAGCCCAGCTTCACGGATGACGAACTGAATGCACTTGTCGAGTATGTGTCCGGACATGACAACGAGATGGTCATTGTTGCAGGATCCAAGACCACACCTGCACAACGCCAGGCACACTGGCAGACCGTTGCGGACATCGTAAGTGCCCTTGGAATCGTGAGGCGCACAGCCAATGATTGCTATAAGCGCTGGAATGACCTAAAGCGCAGGGCAAAGAGTAAGCTGGCCTCAAGTCATGCCGCAACTCTAGTGACTGGAGGTGGGTCTCCAGTAGTAGACATGGAACTCACTCCACATGAGTCAGTCGCTGGGACCTACGTCACGGAGGAACAGATCCAAGGCGTGGGAGATCTGGCTGATTACGAGGCATTGTCCGGTGAGTGCACATGCATGTGTGTGTCATACATGTGCATGGTGTGTGTGTGAGGGCTTCTGTTTGGGTGCCAGGAGAGAGTGTGTGCGCCTCAGTCGTATGGGTCAGCCATGTGCATCATGCAATACTTCCTGCGCAGCTGCATTTGGCCATAGCAGTATCCCTTCTGCCAACAGTAGACATCTAGCACAACTGCACGCCAGTTGCCCTTGAAGTGTCACCTTGACACAACAGATTTGCTTATTTTTCACTGTTCATTCAGTCAGTTTGTTTGCATTCCACCACTTTCACTAGGCATGTCGCTGTCCACTAGTCACATGTCTGACATGGGTATGGTAAAGGGGAGTGACTTTGTTACCTGGATATCATTTGTACACACATGTCCCTGTGCAATTTGACCATTACAGACTGGCAGCTCCAGGTGAAAAATCTGACCTGTTAGAATCAGAAAAGCTATTACATGCCGGAACTGGACTGAATGAATAGGTGCTGCCCTCCTCTCCATCTTCACTCAATAGCAATGGTACATGCCATCTGTGTGATGGCATGTGTGTTTCACCTGCCAATCACAGGCCAATGTGTGATGCCACTGCCAGGCAGCATGCAGAAAATTTGTTCATCTTCCATCTTGGTGTCATCAGTGTGTGCCGTTTGCCTGCACTTCATAAGCAGTGAGGGTGCATGCATGGGAGGGTTTTAGTCATGTGGGACATGTCAATCAAGTACTGGTTCTCTTGCTTCTCAGCCCTCAATGTGTGCCATGGTGCTAATGCCTGTTTCCATTACTTTGTTTTCATGTCTTTGCAGGGGAAGACGCACCTGATACTGCTGGGGTTGTGGAGATGGTGCAGACCCAGGAGGTGTCCCAGGGCCGACCAACCACCAGTGAGGGACGTGGTGTGGTGGTGGGGGAGAACCCACAAGTGCTGCAGGTCGTGCTCTCAAGGGGTGTCTCTGGCTGCACCTCCCCCGAGCTGTACTCAGGTGTTGATTCGGATGAGACCTACGTGCCGTCGCTGGTGAGTGTTCCAGGGAGGGATTCTGTTCTGTCTCACCCACCTGCACCAGGGTCAGTACCCTCCATGGGGATGTCAGTGTTGGCAGCTACGCCTTTGGTGGTTACGGATGCAGGGTCACACTCCGCGACATCTGATCCTGTTCCTGGGCCAGCAGATCAGAGGGGGAATGCAGTCCTGCAGCCTCAGGCAGTGCCGGCACAGCAAGGCGCAGTTCGCCTTGCCCCAGACAGGTGTGGTGCCCGCCGACGTGGTGGCCGTACGCCACCTGGCAATACCGCATGGGAGCAATCCATTTACGGTATGGCTACCCAACAGGCTGCATCATCCGAGATGATGGCTCAGGCCATGGATAGGGTGGCCACTTCCATTGTCCCCCCAGAAAGGCTGATGGAGCGACTAGAGCAGGCAACTGACTCCATCTGCCAGTCACACAGGGAGGACATGTTGGGGTCCAACAGGGACAGGCGGGCGGCACTGGCGACTCTGCAGGAGGCCATCTCCATTGAGTCCCAGGGCCACAGGGAAGCCCTGAGGCAGGAGCTCCTACACCTCAGGACGACTCTTGTTGAGCTTGAGGCTTCCACACACCAAAGGACAGAACAGCAGCTGGAGCGTCTTGCCCGTACGCTCTCAGCTGAGATGCAAGCAACGAGGGCGGAGGTCCGGGCATCCCGTGAGTTGTTGCATGGGGACCTCCGCACACTCATCCTCCAGAACCAGACCTACCACACCCGCATGCTTGCAGCCATGGAGGAGCAGACTAGGGCCTTGCGTGGGCTGCCTCCCATAGTGCAACCACCTCCGGATGCAGCTGCACAGGGTGATAATAGCGACAGCAGTGACACTCCCACAATAGGGTAGCCGTGTGGGCCATGAGCCCATGGAGGTGTTTTATTTTCCCAGGATCCACGCAGGTGGGTTCTGGTGTGCATCCTGTCCTCGGACCTCCTGGGTGGCCTCCCCAACCCCCCCGGGCCCATCAATGGCCATTTTTGATTTTTTCTTATTTTCATTTTCATTTTGATTTATTTTATTCCCAATTTTTTTGGGAGGATCTGTTGGCTCCGATCTGTTGGCTCCGATCTGTTGGCTCCGATCTGTTGGCTCCGATCTGTTGGCTCCGATCTGTTGGCTCCGATCTGTTGGCTCCGATCTGTTGGCTCCGATCAGTTGGCTCCGATCAGTTGGCACCGATCTGTTGGCTCCGATCTGTTGGCTCCGATCTGTTGGCTCCGATCTGTTGGCTCCGATCTGTTGGCTCCGATCTGTTGGCTCCGATCTGTTGGCTCCGATCTGTTGGCTTCCGTGGTTCCTGTGGGCATACGCTGCATTGTGGCTGGGCACATGCAGGCTTGTAATGTATTTGGTTCAGATGCTTGGGTTTGAGTCACACACACCCCTCCTGCTTCCCGTTTCCATGGGCTTGCAAAGGGTGTGCCCAAGTGACAGTGAATTACACAGTGACGTTGGACTCCCATGAACTGTGTGGCCAGTCTGTAGTCAATACTGTGTATACATTCCTAGTGCATATTGCTGTTGTGTTGTACACTGCATGTTGCATTGATGTGTAACTCTTCTTCTGTGTCTACCTCCCAATTTGCAGGTCCCTTCCTCAAGTCCACACAAGGACCTCTAGTCTGGCGATGGGGACCATGTTGGCAGCAGTGCACCTACAACTCTACATGGCGCCAACACTGCACAGTTGGTAGTGGTGGGAGTGCAGGCATTTCCAGGTGGTGAGACTACTAATATGTTACATTTTTGATGTCATGTTAATGGTACTACGTGCTCAAGTATGTTGTTTGTCCGGCATTGCTGTGAGCATTTCAGGTGTTGCAGGTTTCTAATAGTGCCACTGTACATAGTGAGAGTGATGTCATGTTGTGGGGATTACTTTGTTTACCTGCAATTAGCATGACATGGCACGGTGTGTCGTGTGGCAGTGCTGGGGTTGGGTTGGCTGACATGGCACTGTCCTCTTGTTGCATTTTGCAAGTGGGTATTCATTTTAGCTGCTTCAATGTGTAACTTCACAAAACTGCATTGGTGGTGTCTGTGTGGGTAGGGATGCACACATTGTGACACTTCCAGGTGAACAATCTCAGGCTGACATGGAATTCCCGGTTCATTCTCCACACATTCAGGATCAGTGTCAGGTTGAGTCATCATTGATTGTCAGATGGAATGTGCCAGGGCAGTGTGCACTCCACAGGGGTGTGATTTCTATGTGAAGTAATTAGCCACTAGCTGTGTACGGGCTGCCTCCCCCCGTGCCCTTTCCCCTCCCATGCGCAGCGGCTGTGCATGTGGTTGGGGATGTGGGGCCACCACCATGTCCACGGCCAGGCCCCGGCGTGTTGCAACGTTGTGCAGGACACATGCTGCCACTATGATCCTGCACACTACTGGGGGAGCGTATAACAGCTGCCCGCCAGAACGGTCAAGGGAGCGAAAGCGTGACTTCAGCACTCCGAATGTGCGCTCCACTATGCCCCTGGTTGTAATGTGGGCTGTGTTAAATCTTACCTGGGGTGGCGTGGTGGGGTTCCGAATTGGCGTCATCATGTGGGGGCTGAGAGGGTAGGCACTGTCCCCTGTGGAGGTGGGGATTGGTATCATTGGTGAGGTTGTGACCTTGCTCAGTATCCAACATGCATGCATGTGCAGTGGCATACATACTCACCAAGCAGCCATGTATCGCCATGCCGCCCAGCTTCTAGGTCCCGGCTTAGGGTGGACATTCGGTAAATGAAGCTGTCGTGGGTGGAGCCGGGATAGTTGGCATATACTGAGGTGATGATTCCCTTGGCATTACATGCTACCTGCACGTTGATGGAATGCCAGTGCTTGCGGTTCCTATAGATGTGCTCAGATGCCCTGGGGGGACGTAGAGCCACATGGGTGCAGTCAATGGCACCTAGCACTTTGGGGAATCGTGCCACTGCGTAAAAATCCAGGGCAGCAGCATGCCTTTCTGCAGGTGTTCTGGGCAGGTATATGTGCCTGCGGACTGATGGGCGTGCAGTCATGATGTTCAAGACCTGGTGTAGGCAGCGTGACTGGGTGGCCTGTGACACCCCACCCACTATGGCACTTGTCCGCTGAAATGATCCAGTGGCTAAGAAGTGCAGTACATTGAGGACCTTCTCCAGGGGGCTGAGTGCTTGGGAGCACAGGGTGGGTGATGTGAGGTCATCCTCCCACTCAGTCACCAGGTCCAGTATGATGTGTGGTGGAAACCTGTACCTCCCATACACCTGGTCATCAGGCATCCCGAAAAGGCTGGTTCTGGGTGTGAATATTCTGGCCCTGACTATCCTCCTCCTCCTCCTTTGGTAGCCCACTGCCACTGCTGCTAGGAACGGTATGTTCATCCTGGCGTCTGAGCTTGTTATTGTTAAAGTCCGCGATTTATGCTTAGCGCGTGTTCTAGGCGAGCGTGTGACCCGCGCAGCCCTGGAATCCTGTTGCCAGTCCAATAGCGTGTGGAAATTCACACGCACCACGGGATACAGCGTGTGACCCGCGCAGCCCTGGAATCCTGTTGCCAGTCCAATAGCGTGTGGAAATTCACACGCACCACGGGATACAGCGTGTGACCCGCGCAGCCCTGGAATCCTGTTGCCAGTCCAATAGCGTGTGGAAATTCACACGCACCACGGGATACAGGTTCGCTGACGTACTTGCGTGTGTAAGTGGCCGCGCACCCATTAAATACACGTACATAGGCCAATCGCGTGTACGCGCACTTTTGTCCAATTACACGCGATGACACTCTGACGTGCAGTATCTCCACGTGTGCCCCGTCATCACGTCCTGAGTGGGGAACACCCGTGCGGGTCACGTCACAGACGCGCTTACGCGCTGAGGGACTCTGGTCCAATCGAATCGCGTATGCGTGCTGACGCGCTTACGCGCTAAGGGCCTTTCCTTGGATTTCACGCTGACGTGCAGGATTTTCACGTGCCAAATCACTCCGTATCAAGCTGGCCACGCGAAAACACACGGAAGCCCACGCTCCTGCCCAGAAGGCCGAGTTACTGCCCCCCAGTGCCCCGAGCAGCCTCCCACGTGCCATCTGCTGCTGCCTGACTGCCTGCCTGCCTGCTGCCACCGTGCCCTGCCATTTGGTGCCTGCACATCAGCCATCTGCAGGGGTCCAGTTGCTGTGTCCACCCCTGCTGGAACTGAAGACTCCCGACTGGTATTACATCGCTCCACAGCCCAGCCCCAGGACCCAGTTGCCCACCCACACCTGCCTCTGGGGTTGCCATGTCGGGCACTTCCACATCTGGCACCAGTGGCAACCCCAGGCCAGAGGGGCAGAGGGGCACCAGCTTCACTGTCACCGAAGTTGGTGTCCTGGTGGAGCATGTCCTGGGGCAGTATGATGCCCTCTTTGGATCGTCCCGCGCCAGCAAGGAAGGACGGCAGAGGATCTGGGCCGACTGTGTGGTTGCCATCAACGCGGAGGGGGTGGCAACCCGCGACGTCCTGAAGATCAAGAAGCGCTGGGAGGACTTGAGGTCCAGGACCCTTGTGAAGGCCCGGCGCCTCGTGGAGGGGGGCCGGGGCCGCATGAGTACCATCCAGATGAGGGTCCTGGAACGCGTACGCCCAGCGCTCCACGCCCAGATCCTTGAGAGGGAGGCCCGTCTGGAGTTGAGCGGTAAGTGTCCATGCATTACTGTGTGAGACAGGGCATGTTGCGGTGTGCTGGTTCTATGATACTTGCCTGTATGTGTGCCATAGCCCATGTATGCATGTATGTGTGCAGGGACATCATGGTAATGCATGTGCGACCAGTGATGTGTGATGCACATGGTTGTTGCATGTGTTGAAATGCCGCATGGGGAGCCCTAATCAGATTATGAACATGAGAGCATGCCAGTCTCTGTACCTGAACATGGGTGGGGGTGAGGGATGGGTGCTGATGCCAGGTACATATATGGTAGCCATGTCTGTGTGCCTGACCTGCGTGTCTGTGACTTGTGCATGCCATGGATGCATGACACATGTGTGTGACAATGCAGAGATTCAGTAAAGCAGCAAAATTACCCTTGTATCCGCTGTGTTTGGTGTGTTTGGGGCCAGATGGATGTGACTGAGGTGATGTGTGTGCATGTGATGGGCATGAGCCATGATGCATGTGAGTTACATATCATTGAATGTTTCAAGAGTCCATTGGACATGCATGGAAATGTCCATGGCATGCACCATGCCTGTTACTGTGTGTGTTTTGCCTGGACTGGCCCATGTGTTGTGGAGGGACATGATGGAAGTGTACTTTGACAGTGGTGCTCATCTGCTATTGCTTCCTGTCTAGGGGACCATTGTACAGTGCCCTGATGCTTGTGTTCTTTGTCTCCCTCTACGCAGCGGCTAGTGAAGAAGAGGGCGGAGACGGCGCTGTGGAGCAAGGCGGCGGGGATGCCCCCACGGCTGCAGCGGAAGGGGTGGGTGAGCCCCCACAGGGGCCTGCTACGGTGGGAGACGGTGAGGAGCCATCCAGGTTGGTGGTTTGCACAGAGGAGGAGGAGGCCGCCACTGGGGCACACATGGGGCCTGGTGGGGGCATCCCTGCTGGTGCAAGTGGTGCAGTCCAGGGCCAGGGGCAGGAGGCAGCACAGGTCACAATGGAGGGGCCTGTGCATGTCGCTGTCCCTGACCCTGTGAGTGCACCACCATGCACCAGCAGGGATGCCCCGTCCCAGGCCTGTCCGCAGGTAGAGGGGATGTCCATGTCACCTGACTCCCCTCCACCTGCGGACGTGGGAACCCCTGGCCGTGCGGAGAAGGTCCTGATTGGGGTCGCGTTGCGCACGGCTGCGATTCGTGATGCCGTGCGTGCTTCCCGGGAGGAGCACGCACGTCATCACGAAGTGCACCGTGCCGACGTGGCCCAATTGGGATCGGCCATGTTCGGGGGTTTCCTGCATGTGTTGGCCAATGTGGCGGCCCTCTCCTCCTCTGTGCAGGCTATCCACCAGTCGTTCTCCTTGCCGTCTTCCAGCCCAGATGCCACCAGGGCCCCCTGTGGACCTGCCCCGACCAATGCAGCCAGCTCGGTGGGGATCCCATCCCTGCCACAGTCGGGAGTCAGAGATCCAGCAGGGGTGGACACCAGAGCAACTGGACCCCAGCAGATGGAGGATGTGACGGCATCATCGGGCAGGGCACATGCACGACGGCGTCGGTGGTTTCCATCAGCCTGGATGCCGTCGTGCTGGCACAGGCAGTTGCGTCGGAGGCAGCAGCAGGCTCAACGTGGGAGGCATCATGGCTCGGGGCCATCAACATCAGGGGTGCAGGCATCGGCCGGAGGGCAGGAGAACCCTGGAATGGGAGTGGCTTCCGTCTGGGAGAGGTTGTGCCAGCGGATAGGTGCGGAGCGGCAGCGGGCAGAGGAGGAACGGCTCACGATGGTCAGGGCGGAGGACTCCATGCGGAGGGCGCTGAGGCGGGCTGAGTGCCTCGAGGGTCTTCGCAGGGAGTTTGAGCTTGACACTGCGTTATCCCTGCGGGACCTCGGGGCCAGGGAACATGCCCGCCTCCAAGCCATTGAGCAGGAGTTCGAGGATGCCCTGGCCCATGACAACAACCAGTGAGCCGTCCGAATAGCCCGCTGCCTTTGTATATAGTTGTATAGTTAGGGTTAGGTTTCCTTTGTTTTTTTGAATTTTTTTTGGGTTGCGATTGGACAATGCACCACTTTTTTGTATATAGTTCCCTTTTTAGTTAGTAGTCAGTTAGGTTTAATTTGGTAGGGCTCATGGACCCAGGATTATCTTCTTGATTGGCTTATTTTATTTTTTCATAATTTTTTCATGGACATTCATCTTGTTTAGTTTGATTTGCTTTGTGTTTTTTCTTATTTGCTGTTCAATACATATTTTTTTTTTTTATCTTCAATGTGTCGTATCATCTCATTGCTTTCAGGCATGTCATGTTGGGTGTTTTGTCATTCACTTGCAGCCATTGTGTGTGACAGACATGTGTTAAATTGCATTATTTACATTGGGGGTGTAACATGTAATTGCCTTTGATATGTGGGTGGGTGTGATAGTTGGTTGGGCCTTTTGGCAGGGGAGGATGGCCATTACGGACATGATTGGGGAATGTTGGGACCCAGGTGCAGGGGGGCATGGATTGGACATGGGTGGGGGCCTGCTGGCAGGTGCCCCACAGTGCTGGGGGGTGGGGGTGGTGAGAGACATGAGTTGGACATGGGTGGGGGCCTGCTGGCAGGTGCCCCACAGTGCTGGGGGGTGGGGGTGGTGAGAGACATGAGTTGGACATGGGTGGGGGCCTGCTGGCAGGTGCCCCACAGTGCTGGGGGGTGGGGGTGGTGGGAGACATGAGTGGGGCCCTGGTGGAGGGCGACCCTGGTGGCTGGGGTTTGGGGGTGGTGGGAGACATGAGTTGGACATGGGTGGGGGCCTGCTGGCAGGTGCCCCACAGTGCTGGGGGGTGGGGGTGGTGGGAGACATGAGTGGGGCCCTGGTGGAGGGTGACCCTGGTGGCTGGGGTTTGGGGGTGGTGGGTGACATGAGTTGGACATGGGTGGGGGCCTGCTGGCAGGTGCCCCACAGTGCTGGGGGGTGGGGGTGGTGGGAGACATGAGTGGGGCCCTGGTGGAGGGTGACCCTGGTGGCTGGGGTTTGGGGGTGGTGGGAGACATGAGTTGGACATGGGTGGGGGCCTGCTGGCAGGTGCCCCACAGTGCTGGGGGGTGGGGGTGGTGGGAGACATGAGTGGGGCCCTGGTGGAGGGTGACCCTGGTGGCTGGGGTTTGGGGGTGGTGGGAGACATGAGTTGGACATGGGTGGGGGCCTGCTGGCAGGTGCCCCACAGTGCTGGGGGGTGGGGGTGGTGGGAGACATGAGTGGGGCCCTGGTGGAGGGTGACCCTGGTGGCTGGGGTTTGGGGGTGGTGGGAGACATGAGTTGGACATGGGTGGGGGCCTGCTGGCAGGTGCCCCACAGTGCTGGGGGGTGGGGGTGGTGGGAGACATGAGTGGGGCCCTGGTGGAGGGTGACCCTGGTGGCTGGGGTTTGGGGGTGGTGGGAGACATGAGTTGGACATGGGTGGGGGCCTGCTGGCAGGTGCCCCACAGTGCTGGGGGGTGGGGGTGGTGGGAGACATGAGTGGGGCCCTGGTGGAGGGTGACCCTGGTGGCTGGGGTTTGGGGGTGGTGGGTGACATGAGTTGGACATGGGTGGGGGCCTGCTGGCAGGTGCCCCACAGTGCTGGGGGGTGGGGGTGGTGGGAGACATGAGTGGGGCCCTGGTGGAGGGTGACCCTGGTGGCTGGGGTTTGGGGGTGGTGGGAGACATGAGTTGGACATGGGTGGGGGCCTGCTGGCAGGTGCCCCACAGTGCTGGGGGGTGGGGGTGCAAGGGGACATGTGTTGGTGTTCATTAGTTCAAGGAGACATGTGCCTTTGCTGGGGGGCATGCCCATGTTGGGTGGGCTGCCTGCGGGACATGACCAGGGATGCAGGGTAGTCCCCTGTGGTGTGGGCTGCCTGCAGGGGCCGTGGAGGGTGTACAGGGTACACCTGGGAGGAGCCACACTGTCAAATCACATGTGGAACTTCCCGCGCACCCCTGAAATACACGCGCCCAGGCTATTCGCGTGTGGAACTTCCCGCGCACCCCTGGAATACACGCGCCCAGGCTATTCGCGTGTGGAACTTCCCGCGCACCCCTGGAATACACGCGCCCAGGCTATTCGCGTGTGGAACTTCCCGCGCACCCCTGGAATACACGCGCCCAGGCTATTCGCGTGTGGAACTTCCCGCGCACCCCTGAAATACACGCGCCCAGGCTATTCGCGTGTGGAACTTCCCGCGCACCCCTGAAATACACGCGCCCAGGCTATTCGCGTGTGGAACTTCCCGCGAACCCCTGAAATACACGCGCCCAGGCTATTCGCGTGTGGAACTTCCCGCGCACCCCTGAAATACACGTAGCCCGCTCCCCCAGGCCCGATCGCGTGAGGAACTTCCCGCACACCCCTCAAATTCACGCGCCCAGGCTATTCGCGTGTGGAACTTCCCGCGCACCCCTCAAATTCACGCGCCCAGGCTATTCGCGTGTGGAACGTCCCGCGCACCCCTGAAATACACGCGCCCAGGCTATTCGCGTGTGGAACTTCCCGCGAACCCCTGTAATACACGTAGCCCGCTCCCCCAGGCCCGATCGCGTGTGGAACTTCACGCGAACCCCTGTAATACACGAAGCCCGCTCCCCCAGGCCCGATCGCGTGAGGAACTTCACGCGAACCCCTGTAATACACGTAGCCCGCTCCCCCAGGCCCGATCGCGTGAGGAACTTCCCGCACACCCCTCAAATTCACGCGCCCAGGCTATTCGCGTGTGGAACTTCCCGCGCACCCCTCAAATTCACGCGCCCAGGCTATTCGCGTGTGGAACGTCCCGCGCACCCCTGAAATACACGCGCCCAGGCTATTCGCGTGTGGAACTTCCCGCGAACCCCTGTAATACACGTAGCCCGCTCCCCCAGGCCCGATCGCGTGTGGAACTTCACGCGAACCCCTGTAATACACGAAGCCCGCTCCCCCAGGCCCGATCGCGTGAGGAACTTCACGCGAACCCCTGTAATACACGTAGCCCGCTCCCCCAGGCCCGATCGCGTGAGGAACTTCACGCGAACCCCTGTAATACACGTAGCCCGCTCCCCCAGGCCCGATCGCGTGAGGAACTTCCCGCGCACCCCTCAAATTCACGCGCCCAGGCTATTCGCGTGTGAAACTTCACGCGAACCCCTGAAATATACGTAGCACGCTCCCCCAGGCCCGATCGCGTGTGGGACTTCACACGAACCCCTGTAATACACGAAGCCCGCTCCCCCAGGCCCGATCGCGTGAGGAACTTCACGCGAACCCCTGTAATACACGTAGCCCGCTCCCCCAGGCCCGATCGCGTGAGGAACTTCACGCGAACCCCTGTAATACACGTAGCCCGCTCCCCCAGGCCCGATCGCGTGAGGAACTTCCCGCGCACCCCTCAAATTCACGCGCCCAGGCTATTCGCGTGTGAAACTTCACGCGAACCCCTGAAATATACGTAGCACGCTCCCCCAGGCCCGATCGCGTGTGGGACTTCACGCGAACCCCTGTAATACACGAAGCCCGCTCCCCCAGGCCCGATCGCGTGAGGAACTTCACGCGAACCCCTGTAATACACGTAGCCCGCTCCCCCAGGCCCGATCGCGTGAGGAACTTCACGCGAACCCCTGTAATACACGTAGCCCGCTCCCCCAGGCCCGATCGCGTGAGGAACTTCACGCGAACCCCTGTAATACACGTAGCCCGCTCCCCCAGGCCCGATCGCGTGAGGAACTTCACGCGAACCCCTGTAATACACGAAGCCCGCTCCCCCAGGCCCGATCGCGTGTGGAACTTCACGCGAACCCCTGTAATACACGTAGCCCGCTCCCCCAGGCCCGATCGCGTGAATAACTTCACGCGAACCCCTGTGATGCACGTACCCTGCAAATCGCGTGTGACACTTCCCGCGCACCCCGGTATACATGCACACGTATTTTTTGTCAGCGGGTGTCCGTGTTTGTGGGTACCCCTTTGCACGTCATTTTTCCTGGAGGGCCACAGTATGGGACATTCATCATGGCAGTATATAGGTGCTATTTGTTGGCGCACCTTTTGGCGCACATTTCTTACAGCCGCAGAGACGCTACCGCCTCCTTTCTTGTGGCGGTCGTGTTTGTGCCTGTGCGCTGGTTTGAGCGTGCGCTTTTTTCCCCTATTCTATTCCATGAATACGTGTTGTAGGCGAGCGTGTGGGCGTTCCGCGCACTTGTGCCCTGTACTTCCCCCGTGACGCCCACGTTTTGGCAAGTTGTTCCCCATTCCGAGTGTTACGCCCGTGTTCCGCCTACTTTTATTGCGTGCGCCGCGCTATGTGCGATTTTCGCTGTGGCCTGTGCGATTTTCGCTGTGACCTGGCGCACGCTGTTAGATGGCCTGTGCGCTAACGTGCGCCGCGCACTTTTTATCGCACATCCGCTGGTTTTCTCGCGCACGGCCTTCCATGAATCGACGTGCGCTGCTTTTCGTGCGATTTTCGCACGTTCACTGCGATTTTCGCTATTCCACTGCGATTCGCACGTTTTTGCCCACTTGCGCCGCGCTAATTATTCCATGAATCGGCCTCTTGATTTATATGAGAGCATCATAATTCAAACAGTGCACCCATTTCAAGCAATAATACGCCTTCAACCAAAAACAGCAAAATTACCTCCCTCTGAATTAGTGAAAGGTATTTGTGGAAAAGTAGTGTATTTACCATTATATCTAAAAGAAAATGTGCACACTCTAGGAGTGCAACGTACAATGCAGCAATCTTTAATTATCTTAGTAAATGGAGTACCTACAAAAGACAAAAAGATTTGGCAACAACTGGTAGATTTACATAAAGTTAGACAAAACTTACTACATCTTAAAGAGAACAATGAATATTAAAAAGAAATTATTATTGAAGAAAACTTGAAGGATACAACTGAAATAATTCAAGAGACACAAGAAGCTGGTCAATTTGAGGTCCTAGATCCTGCTACAATATCAAATACTTTAGACCATTATACAATTCATCCATTGCACTCTAATGACACCATAGAAGATGCACTGGAAACATACCAAATGCGTCAAACAAAAGGATCACCAATCAGCATATGGGAAAAAAGTATAGAAGCAAGTGCTTTTCCTCTACTCTTTCCTACTGGCAAAGGAGTAAGGTACGATGATAGACCTATTCAAATATCAGCATCAGAATACCGCTCATTACGAATGTATTCTGAAGATCCCAGATTTAGACAAAATGTGGAATGCATATTCCACCTACTCTTTGCAAGTGAACTAGCAATTATGTTAGGGAGTTGCACACACATTAAAATCAGGATCCCACTTTCAAAATATGACAGCTACACAATTATTACAAAAAGTGCAATAAAAAGATGAGGTTTTACAATCAAATATTACAAATCTATTAGCAAATATGCGTGGTACTAAAGAGTACTGGTTTCGACGTCATGGAGATGTACGTCGTATGATCAGAAACCTTGGCCTACCCACTTGGTTTGTTACATTAAGTTGTGCAGAATATGCATGGGAAAATTTACATGATGTCCTACGCATATCAAACAAAAACAAACATAGATATACTAACAGCTGGAGAAATGTGTTCCCTGGATCCTGTTAATGTTTCAAGATATTTCCACCATCGCTTAATTGCTATGCTACATTTTATTTGTAGTAAAACTATTCCTCCCCTTGGAGAAGTGCAACACTTCTTTTGGAGAAAAGAATAACAAGCCAGAGGAGCACCACATATCCACATGCTTTTATGGATTAAAGATGCTCCTAAATTTGGTCCAGTGATGCCACTGTTTTACAGTTTATTGAAAAATATGTCACTTGTGAAATTCCAATAGTATCCACAAATAGTGATCTTCATGCACAAATCTTATAATTTCAAAGACACAAATGTGGCAAAAATTGACGTTGTAAATACAAAAACAAAGGGAAATACTACACCAAATGCTGATTTGGTTTCCCTAGACCAGTTACAAATACAGGTCAAGTGAACAACCTCATGTCTTCAGTTAGACATAGTGTTAAAGGTAAGTCACCTAAAAATACATATTACATAAAAAGAACAGAAGAAGAAAAATATATCAGTGATTACAATGCAATCATTGCCCACTTATGGAATGCAAACATAGATGGGCAGTACATTACAGACAATTCTACTGCAGTTGCACGATATGTCACAGCATACTTAACCAAAGCAGAAAAGACAGAGCTCCAAGACCTCTGGAATGACCTGTCATCAGATAAAACAGTGTCTCAGAAATGATACAGCTTGGGCATAAAAATGCTCTCCCATAGAGAATGTGGATCATATGAAGCAGCTGATCCTTTAACTGGTACTGCATTGTATGGTAAATCTGAAAATATAGTATGGCTAAGTCTTGGTCCAGCTAAATCTAGAAAAAGAGATCTAAAATCATACGAATATATAGAAACAATAGCCAAACATGATCCCAACAGCCAGGACATTTTAAAAAACAATTTATTAAACACATACTACCCAAACAGAAGTAATACTTTGGAAAGCATGTGTATATACCACATAGCCCAAAACTACACATACAAAAATAATATAAAACCTGATGAAAAAAAAAGGTAAATACAGAGTGAAAACTGTGAAGGCAGCTTAGTAAAACTCACCAAACCAAATTGAATTAATCATATCAAATTGTCATTAAAGACTCCTCAACATAAAGAAGTATATTACATGTCCCTGCTACAACTCTTTAAACCATGGAGAAAAGAAGAAGACATACTAGATAACTATGACTCATATGAAGACGCTTTCAAAGCAAATGAAAGCACTATAACTAATGTAAAGGTTACACAGTACAACACAATGTTGCACAATGAACAGCAACACGAAGAAGAACTCCAGCCCCAACTAGATAAGGACACTCCTGACAGTAGTCAACCTTCCGTAACAGGAAGCCAAGAACCACTGGGAGAACCACTAATAACAAATGAGGCAGAATTAGCAATGATAGAAGTAGAAAATGCCATGTGTCAGTATGAAGATAAAGAAGACTTAACTATACTACAATCAAAACTAAACAATGAACAACGTAGCATTTTTCAAAAAGTAACGAAAGAAATTGCACATGGTGTACAACATGAAAACAAAGAATGCACCTGCTAAAATTACAAACCTATACTACTGTACATCAGTGGTGAAGCTGGTTCTGGCAAAACATTCATAATCAAAAACATCAGTAAGTTCCTTCAACAATTGACAAACAACAAACTGTCAGCTGTTGTCACTGCCCCCACAGGTTTAGCTGCCTACAACATAGGCGGTGTCACTTTACACCGATTACTACTCCTGCCAGTAGAACACCAAAACAAATTAGACTATTACAAACTTTCTACAGAAGCTGCAATGGAACTATGCAGAGTATTAAACAAATGAAAATGCTACTAATCGATGAAGTGAGCATGGTGTCCAACCTAATGTTGGCTTTGATTCACCTCAGATTACAAGAAGTACTCAAAACAAACTACGAAGAGCTCTTTGCAGGAGAACGCATTATTGTTTTCGGAGATCTTCTTCAATTGACACCAGTAAAAGGTGAGCTTATTTTTAAAACATTAGGAAACAAACTCTGCCGTAAAACTGTTGGCAGCATTGGAAATGTCAACCTTTGGCAACATTTCCAATACAGAGAATTAACAGAAAACATGCAGCAATCTGCAGATCTCACTTAGGCCAACATATTAAAAAGTATCAGACTTGGTATAATTTCTAAAGAAGCAGAAGCAATATTGAAAGCCCAGCACATTCATGCACTTTATGGCGATAATGCATGTGCTACAGATGTTATGTAACAATTAGCCCATAAAAATGTCAAATCTATGGCCCTAATGCCATGTCTTGCAAGCTGTTTCAAATTCAATGAAATAATGTTAAGTAAAGAAATGCAACCAATAATGGAAATTAGCGCCACAGACAAACTAGATGTACATGGTATGACACTACCCATGTGTGAGCAAACCACAACAAGACTAAATAGTTTAGAAAATTCAATCTCAAACACAGATAGCTTGGAAAAGTTATTAAAATATCCTTAAATTGCAGAGTAATGCTGAAACGTAGCCTTGATGTGGACCAAGGACTAGTTAATGGAGTACTGGGTACAGTTGTTGGCTTTCAAACATACCCACGTGACAACAAAATTCAGTTTGTCAATATTCTTTCTAAAGTAAAAAGGATAGGATGCTCAACAGCTCGATTCCTTCTCTTCAAAGTCATGTACGCAGATAACAATTTTCTCTAACTCTTGCATACACAGTCACCATTTATAAATCACAAGGTCTTACCCTAGACAAAGCAATGATAGACATTGGTAACACAGTTTTTAAAGAAGGCATGAGCTACGTAGCACTATCACGCGTACGTACACTTGACGGTCTATTTCTAATCAACTTTGATGCAAGTAAAGTAAACGCTGATATTCCTTGCATTTTAGAATACAATAGACTTCGCTCACTATACACCCCCCCATCTAAACACATATTCTGTACCACAAAAAGTAAAACGTTGTAAAAGAAAACTAAATCAAACAGAAATGCAACAGGATGTCACTGCAAATCCTCCAAAGAGAGTAAAAGAAATTAAAACTTCATCAAGTACCACAAACATAAAAGAACCCATTAGGGAAAGTAAACCAGGTACATTGTCAAAGAAGGAAGACAAACTAAAAAAAATCAATCAGATACAGAACTACCTTGTCCATTTAAACTCTCAAATATAGTTGGAGTAAGTTGCTACGCAAATGTAGCAATGCATATTCTATTTCAATTACCATCAATAGTTGACAACATTAACTTACACAGTACAGACCAATTTTGTTTGCAAATGTTAGTACTTATCAGAAATGCAACAAACAATCCTGATAACACGTATAGTGTTTATGGAATAAGACAGCAATTGGAATGCTGTGCTGGAATGGTGAAATTCACTATAAACTCAAAGGAAGATCCACAAGAATTTCTAATGTACTTACTACAAGTACTGGAAAATAAAAACATACCTATAAATGAAATCCTCCAGATTTCATACATGTGGAAACATACATGCACTCTCTGCAACAATGTGACACAAGAACAAATCCCCAATGAACGCTTTGTATATATATCAATACCTAATTGTGAATCCATTTGATTTCAGCATCTTGTACAAAAAAAACGCGTATTTAATGTTCTTAAAATCAACATTTATTAACTAAACTGTACTAAAAGCTTAAGTAAACTTGTAGTAAAAAAATATAAACTGTTAGAATATTCCAAAAGGTATCTAACTGCCCAAAGATTCTACAACAACTAATCAGATAAATGAATACCACTAAATTAGAGCAAAAAATAGATAGTTAGAATACACCAACTGGTATCTAACTAACCCAAAATCTTACAATATCCAAACAGATAAATCAATACCACTAAAATATATAAAAAAATAGACAGTTAGAATACGCCTACTGGTATCTAACTGCTCCAAAATTTTACAATATCCAAACACATAACTTATATGTTACTGCTCCAAAAAACAAGCCAATATATACAGCATTAGCCAGAAACAACAAGTGAACACTGAAAATAAACAAATAAACTGTAGCATAACAGAAAAAGGTTTTTTTTTAATCCAACATGGATTTTTGTTTCTCCCACAGACCCCATGATTTTAGCAACAAACACAGAAATTGAGCAAATTGCACAGTACTCTGGTTTGTAATCTACTAAATATGAGGGTAAAAAAAATGTTGATTATTCAATGTAATAAGTCATTACAAAATACCAATACTAACATGATTTTTTCTTTTATCACAGAAATGAACAAGAAATACATGTACTCCAGTTACTAAACCAAACAGTAAGTATATTATAATAAGTACAACCATCTCAGCATATCACACCCATAGAGGCTTATAACTTTGTTCCTTATAAATTTGTTTTTGGATCCCAAAGTTATAAGCCACTATGAGTGTGCTATGCTGCGGTGGTTGTGGCCAGGGCATAGAGTCATATGGCCATGCACCCAAGACTCTATGCCCTGGCCACAAGCACCACAGCATATCACAACCATAGAGTCAAACATTTTAACTATGGCTTATGGGAACTTTTAATGTCCGCGGACATAATGAGTGTTCTTAGAACACTTTCAACTTGCCAGCGAACAATACGGAGAGCGTCCTCAGGACACCACCATTTTGTTTATTTATGAACATTTCAGGACACCGCGAGTGTTCTTAGAACACTTTCTACTTGCCTGTGAACAATACGGACAGCGACCTCAGGACACCCCCATTTTGTTTATTTACGAACATTTCAGGACACCGCGAGTGTTCTTAGAATACTTTCAACTTGCCAGTGAACAATACGGACAGCGTCCTCAGGACACCCCCATTTTGTTCATTTACGAACATTCCAGGCACCACAAGTGTTCTTAGAACACATTCAACTTGCCAGCAAACAATTCGGACAGCGTACTCAGGACACCCCCATTTTGTTTATTTGCGAACATTTCAGGACACCGCAAGTGTTTTTAGAACACATTCAACTTGCCATCGAACAATATGGACAGCGTCCTCAGGACACCCCCATTTTGTTTATTTACGAACATTTCAGGAACACCGCGAGTGTTCTTAGAACACTTTCAACTTGCCAGCAAACAATACGGACAGCGTCCTCAGGACTCCCCCATTTTGTTAATTTGCGAACATTTCAGGACACCGCGAGTGTTCTTAGAACACATTCAACTTGCCATAGAATAATACAGACAGCGTCCTCAGGACATCCCCATTTTGATTATTTACGAACATTTCAGGACACCGCGAGTGTTCTTAGAACACATTTAACTTGCCAGCGAACAATACGGACAGCGTCCTCAGAACACCCCCATTTTGTTTATTTACGAACATTTCAGGACACCGCAAATGTTCTTAGAACACATTAAACTTGCCAGTGAACAATACGGACAGCGTCCTCAGGACACCCCCATTTTGTTTATTTACAAACATTTCAGGACACCGCAAGTGTTCTTAGAACACTTTCAACTTGCCATCGAACAATCCGGACAGTGTCCTCAGGACACCGCCATTTGGAACATTTCAGGACACCGCGAGTGTTCTTAGAACACATTCAACTTGCCATAGAATAATACAGACAGCGTCCTCAGGACATCCCCATTTTGATTATTTACGAACATTTCAGGACACCGCGAGTGTTCTTAGAACACATTTAACTTGCCAGCGAACAATACGGACAGCGTCCTCAGAACACCCCCATTTTGTTTATTTACGAACATTTCAGGACACCGCAAATGTTCTTAGAACACATTAAACTTGCCAGTGAACAATACGGACAGCGTCCTCAGGACACCCCCATTTTGTTTATTTACAAACATTTCAGGACACCGCAAGTGTTCTTAGAACACTTTCAACTTGCCATCGAACAATCCGGACAGCGTCCTCAGGACACCGCCATTTGGAACATTTCAGGACACCGCGAATGTTCTTAGAACACATTCAACTTTCCAGCGAACAATACGGACAGCGGCCTCAGGACACCCCCATTTTGTTTATTTATGAACATTTCAGGACACCGCAAGTGTTCTTAGAACAGTTTCAGCTTGCTTGCAAACAACACAGACACATAACGCGTCCTCAGAACATCCCCCCATTTAGTTTATTTAGAACATTTCAGAACAGCCGTGTTTTGTACGCAGACAAATCGAACACAACGAAAGGTTCTACCACATAAAAAAATACAACATTTAACAGCGTCCTCAGGACACCCCCTTTTGTTCATTTACGAACATTCCAGGCACCACAAGTGTTCTTAGAACACATTCAACTTGCCAGCGAACAATTCGGACAGCGTACTCAGGACACCCCCATTTTGTTTATTTGCGAACATTTCAGGACACCGCAAGTGTTTTTAGAACACATTCAACTTGCCATCGAACAATACGGACAGCGTCCTCAGGACACCCCCATTTTGTTTATTTACGAACATTTCAGGAACACCGCGAGTGTTCTTAGAACACTTTCAACTTGCCAGCAAACAATACGGACAGCGTCCTCAGGACTCCCCCATTTTGTTAATTTACGAACATTTCAGGACACGGCAAGTGTTCTTAGAACACATTCAACTTGCCAGCGAACAATACGGACAGGGTCCTCAGGACAACCCCATTTTGTTTATTTGCGAACATTTCAGGACACCGCGAGTGTTCTTAGAACACATTCAACTTGCCATAGAATAATACAGACAGCGTCCTCAGGACATCCCTATTTTGATTATTTACGAACATTTCAGGACACCGCGAGTGTTCTTAGAACACATTTAACTTGCCAGCGAACAATACGGACAGCGTCCTCAGAACACCCCCATTTTGTTTATTTACGAACATTTCAGGACACCGCAAATGTTCTTAGAACACATTCAACTTGCCAGTGAACAATACGGACAGCGTCCTCAGGACACCCCCATTTTGTTTATTTACAAACATTTCAGGACACCGCAAGTGTTCTTAGAACACTTTCAACTTGCCATCGAACAATCCGGACAGTGTCCTCAGGACACCGCCATTTGGAACATTTCAGGACACCGCGAATGTTCTTAGAACACATTCAACTTTCCAGCGAACAATACGGACAGCGGCCTCAGGACACCCCCATTTTGTTTATTTAAGAACATTTCAGGACACCGCAAGTGTTCTTAGAACAGTTTCAGCTTGCTTGCAAACAACACAGACACATATTGCGTCCTCAGAACATCCCCCCATTTAGTTTATTTAGAACATTTCAGAACAGCCGTGTTTTGTACGCAGACAAATCGAGCACAACGAAAGGTTCTACCACATAAAAAAATACAACATTTAACCTATCTCATACTCACCGACCCTCCCCAAACAATCTTACACACCAACACACTCTACTAAATACAATTTTTAAACCAAGTTTCACTGCGCTGTCCGCGGACGTCCGCAAATCCAAGATGGCGGGCGCTACTGGCAGGCGCTACTGAAAATCTGATGCGCTTCACGCTCTACGCCGTCCAATCAGCGAACACGTTGCATGTCCAGGGACATGACGCAAGCCGATTGGCCAATCAAAACACTGTCTGCGGAGCGAACAGAGAAGTGTGTCCGCGGACCGAACAAAGATATCAGTAATTTTTTATGACCTACTTTTGGGTCAGTTTATAAAAAACTACTTTACAGATTTTCACCAAATCTACAAAAATCCGTCCATCGGTTTGGAAACATTTTCGCCATTCAGTTTATGGGAAAAAAAAGTTTTACGACCCCCATTATAACTTTGCCCCCCCTGGACGAATCCTCACCAAACTTTGCAAGAACAACCAGAGTGAGCCATATACTTTTTTTGCAAAGTTTGGTGTGGATTAGTCCAGGGAGAGCGAAGTTATAAGCCGCCCAAAAAGTGTTCTTCCTATGGAAACAGCAATTTAACCATAACTACATGGCCACTACCGTCGCCATGTAATGTATATATATGTTACTACTCCGCCCTCTTATTTAAGGGATACAAAATATTTTTTGAGTAGAATAGAGGGCATCCCTTGGGAAACTTCTTACTTGCTGACAACGCTAGATGTGGTCTCTCTCTATACATCAATTCGACACTCTGATGGCCTCAAAGCATGCAAGTATTTTTTGCACACAAGATCTATGAATTATATGCAACATGGCATCATGATAATAGAGATGATTAGATTTTGCCTAACCAACAACTGTTTTCTGTTTGATAAGGAGTTCTTTATCCAACTTCAAGGCACTGCCATGGGCACCACGTTTGCTCCCTCATATGCAAATCTAACTATGGGCTGGTGGGAAAAGTTTGTTGTCTGGCATCCGAGCAACATCCTACATACAGACAAAATAATACTGTGGCTACGTTACATCGATGATCTGTTTGTGATCTGGGATGGCAGCGATCGAGAATGGCTAGACTTTGTGAGGATATTAAATATCAATGAGCTCAACCTTCAATTCACAGAAAGTCATAGCAAGACTGATATAGTGTTCTTGGACATCGCAGTTTCAGTGGCCAATGGCGAACTTACCAGCAGCCTATATAGAAAGCCAACCAGCTCAAACATTCCATTACATGCAAAGAGCAGCCATCCCACAGCCTTAAAATGGAGCATCCCGTATGGGGAATTTATACGCATACGTAGAAACTGTTCTAATATCAACACCTTTGACAGCGAATGTGCCCGGATGGCCCAGAGATTTAAAAATCGAGGCTATCCAATTAAAGTACTGGAAAGAGCATTTTTAAAAGCTAGGGACATGGATCGTTCCCTACTACTGGTTTCCAATGCTGTACAAACGAAGATCACGGATAATACAGACACACGTTTGATTCTGACTTTTGGTAACGGGGCCCAAAATATTCGCTAAGTAATACAAAAACATTGGCATGTCTTAAAACTAGATGAACATCTGGGCGAGCTACTGGCACCTAAAGTCAACATTACATTCCGTAGATCGCCTTCATTTAAAGATACACTGGTGCCCAGTTTCATGAGTCCTCTAGTTAATTAATCAGGAGCCAGTTGGATGAACATCAAGAGACCGGGCTTTCAAAAATGTTCTAAATGTAAAGCATGTACCTATGCTGTTAACATCAGTTGTTATTTACATCCCATTTTAGGAAAGAACATTAAGATTGTGTCTAGAATTACTTGTGAAACCGAATATGTGGTATATATGTTAAACTGCCCATGCAACAAGTGGTATGTCGGTAGCACCAAAGGACAACTTAAATTAAGGGTGCTACAACACATTAGGGCAATCAAGAATGCTGATACGACTTACCCGATGGCCCTGTCGGGGGGGAATTCTGCCTGGGTCGGCCGGGCCGTCCATAGACCTCCGGGCAGGGAGGCCCCAACTCCTCCCGTATATCCCATAAGAGATAGAGTATGAGACACACGCAAGAAGCAAGGTGACTCTGCTGTTTATTAGACAAAATGGCAGGGATGGGTCAAGGATCGTACGCGTCCGTCCTGACACACACACAATCGTGGGGCTCGCAGGCTCTTTTTACCTTAGTATGACGCGCTACTTGCGTCATCTTACAAAGTTTAGCAAAAAACCTATTTCCACTCTGGATTGGTTACTCGAGTGGTAGGGTTAGTATAGCATACATATAGAGAACGGTATTAGTGGTTGAGGGTTAGTCAGGTGATATACTTGGGCTGTCCCTTCAATTTGATACATGAAAATTGTTACATGAAGACCTCTGAGGATTGATCAATGTTAATGGCGTCAGTGATAAGAGCCCCATGTTCTGATTGGTCCGCTCGCGAGCCTCCCAGTCTGGGACTATCGCTGTTCCCAGCTCGCGGTGCACCTGTCATTTGCAACAATGTTTTTACTATGGGTAGGTGTAAACAATGTGAGGATTTATTCATATGTTGGGAGGTCGACTACTCCCACTGCTGCAGATGTCCAATGAGTCTTTTAATTGTATCTGCCTGTGTCTTGAAACGTGGGATTCAGGCGTCTCCTTCCTCCTGGGCTTGGCATCCTGTCAGGTTTGGCTTTGTCACGTGAGGTGGGACCGTGTTTGAGGCAGAATCAGCACAATTAATATTGTTTTTTCCACTGTGTGCCTGGTTTATCTTGCAGGTGCGACCTTGGCGTCGGCTTGCAGCGTGCGAGATTGCAACATCGTGCCCTTGGTGGTGTGCTTTCACCGGGCTCATTCTGCAGGGTCAGCAACCGAGCTCTCGCTCATTCAATGTTCATGGAAACTTTTGCTTGCGGCCTACTTGGGCCTGGTGCATAGGTGGAACCGTTTGATGCAGAGCGCTTTAGGTTACAGCATCATATTGCTCTATCCTCAGTATCGTGTCTCCGTTATATTCTTCATTATGGTACATGGTTCTTAGAAGAGGCATCATATTGCTCTATCCTCAGTATCGTGTCTCCGTTATATTCTTCATTATGGTACATGGTTCTTAGAAGAGGCGTGTGCAAGCCTTTTTAGATAAGTTCATTATGCATCTTGCGTTTCTGCATTTTGAGAGCCTATGTGGAAAATAATAAAGATGCACGTCCGTGGGTATGTCTGTCGCCTATGTCATAGCACTGAGGATGTTCTTCGTGTGGATTGGTGTGGGAGTGTCCGGTGTGCATGTGTGCACAGGTGTGCTGACTGTTGGCTAGGTCGTCATGGCATCTCTAACGACGTGTAGGTTTAGTCGAGTTGATCCATGCCGCAGGTGTCGGCATGGGCAGGGCGGGCTGCTGGGCAGGTAGGTGGGCACATCCATATGTTCCTGTACCAGGGTATTTGGTCGTCTGGTAGATAGGCAAACTCCTCTCGTGGCGGGTGTCTAGGCCGTGATCCTCTAGGACAAGCGCGAGAGGGGAAGGGCGGGAGTCTGTTCTTCCATTCTCCCACTTCAGTCCCCCCTCTGGTCAACTTGTCAACCACAAACATATCCTTTTCTTTATCTCCTCTTACTCTCCATATTTTAGTTATTCCTCCCAAATGTCCATAGTGGTTAACATGGTCTTCAAATGACCAATACATATATGCACAGGTTCCTCCAGAGTGCAGTATACCCATTTCCCTATGTAGCTCCTTGGGTTTCTTGGGTTTTCGAGCTTCACAGATGGTGGGTCCAGGTGGTTGGTGATGATCTGGTTGCGCAACTTCTCTCTCTCTTTTATGATTGTGCCTGTGTGTTGGCGGTCGTCTGTTGGCATCAAGAGGTGCATACCAACCATTTCGATCATCTCGTCTGTGGTGCGTGCCTTCCGGGCCTTCCAAAATCTTATTATGATCAGTGTAGCTCCAGCCATAATAGTACATCCAACTATAATTTTCAGTCCATCTGACAGCCAAGATGGCATCCATGACCATAATATTGAAAACCAGCTCTCATCCTTTTTCACACCTTTACTTTCATCCATCATTTTTGAGTGCATCTGGGCCAATTGTAAAACTGCTTCTGTCAGTGTACCATTGTCAGCATCGTTGGCAGGGATGAATGTGCAGCATGATTGTCCTATCTTAGCGCAAACTCCTCCTTCCATTGCTGTGAGGAGGTCCAGTACATATCTGTTCTGTAGTGCTACCATCCTCACAGCTCGCAGTTCCTCTTTTATTGCGTTGAATCCATTTACCGTAGAATTAATAGTCATCATCAGTTCCCATCGAGTTATCTGGAGCCATTTTGCGTTTGCGTAAGCCTGTAGTCCTGGATGTATTATTGAGGAGAAGAACATTGCTGCTCTGCTGAATAGTCTGTGCTCTGGTGGAATTGAAGTGAGTGCTGTTTCCGACCTTCCCCATAGGTAATTTCCTGTCAGAGTTTCTCCTTGTCTTTTCTTTCTATTCAGGACAGTATTATTGCCGTCGGTTTTGCTCCCTGGCTCCTTCTGAGGTTGTACAGATCTCTTCTTCCTTTTGTTCCCTTCATCCATTTTGGGGAAGTTCGCCATATTGACATGTTTCTGGGGTACCACTAGTGATGGTACATTAAGGTGCACTATTGTGCATATACCATTCCACAGAGGGGGCAGTGTGTGGTATGCTTTGTCTCCACAGGCCCAGTAATGGTCCATTACTACTGCTGTTCCTGCTCCCCCCTCAGGTAAATCCATCACGCTTTCACAGTTGGTGTTGTATCCTACGTCCACTTCCCCCTTATGTTGGTAGCATACCTTAGGCGCAGTTAGCGGCAGTATTGTTATTGGGTCTTCATCCTTCTCCATCCACGTGAGCATGGGTACGTACTTGACCCAAGTCATCCAACATCTTGCTACCAACCACTCCTATGTCCCATTTGTTGTTCATGTACACCTTCCCTGTTATTATCACCAGTGGTCTTTCCCAACATCCGTTCTTACCAAGGACTTCAGTGGCGTACCAATCACATGGTAGGTACTGTAGTGTTACTTTCTTTGTTTCTCCTTTTTCAGGACCACTTGTTATGTATCTGAATCCTTCAGCATGTAAACTGCTCTTGTGGTAACTCAAATAAGTCTTGAGGAAGTTGTTTTCATATGGATATGTATCTCATGTTTTCTACACCAGTTGCACCACTGTCCCTTGAAATCTTCCTTTCGTTTGGAACAGTGCCAGGTATATTATACATCGTGCTATTTTTTCATCTATCTCCATGGCAACAAATGTTCGAGAAGCGCTCATGGCGTATGGGATTAATTTTATTACAAATGCTAATTTCACCTGCATTTTGCTCTTACCTTGCTGCAGTCCGGCAGCTTATTCTTGCGATGTTACAGTTGCCTGCCTGAAAATTGTTAATATGCTCGTTATTAATGTTAGTTGTTGTTTTTAAGCTCTCCCTATCAAGTAGTCATTCAGTGCCCAGGCGAAGAGCTGTTCCCACGCCAATCTAAGCGATCTATCTTTTAGGGCAGGCAAGTATGGTTGGAGGTGGGGCATTGAATGTTCTATGGCCAAGAGGAATGCTGTGTAGTAGACACGTACCCTCCTTCTTTTCAGGTACGTTGGCCTTTTTATTTCATATACAAATTGGTGTGACAATTCTTCCAGGTAATTATCGTCTGAGGGTACCATCTACTCCTGGGCAGTGAATTGGTTAGTTATCTACTTTCTTAATAGTACAATAATACGCTGTACCTGCATGTGCGAGAGAAAAGAAAGAGAACATTCAGGTGTTTACATGTGTATATGTGCAAGACAATGTCCCTCAGTTCAGTTATTACTACAATGGGTAGGGGGTCAATGGGCAGACGGTTTGGGGCTCAACTGGCGGAAGTCTCTTTACTCTTTAATCGTGTAACCATGGGGTGGGCGATATGGGGATCACCCCTTTCTTTTCTAGTAGTTGTCTCTGGGGAATCTGAGGGGTGGCAGGGTATGGGGACACTTAGGCCGTTAGTTGTAGTAGGAGTCTCTTCCTCCGTTGGTGACGCTGTTGTTGTTCTTCCAGTGGCCCTGTCGGTGGCTCTGGGGCGGGTCTGGAGTTTGTAGATCTTACGTCATGTAGGTGGTTCCAAGCACGTTTGTCCTGTAGCTCTACTGCTCTCGTTGATACCTCCTCTACCAGATGGGGGCCAGTGAAGCGTGGGCTGTTCCACTTTCAGTTGAAATTGCGAAGTAGTACATGGTCACCTTTAGCAACTTTGCACAGTCTTTCCTTTTCCAATTCTTTATCCGCGTCTTTTTGTTGATCGCTGTTAGACCCGCCCCGTGTGCGCTCGAGCTGTTGAGACACAAACACTACACTAGTAATCAAAGAAGACACATATTGATACATTTCGTCACCAAGGACATTTGCAGTACTCTCGTGATCGGTAAATGCTCTTGATGTTGGCATTAGGGGAAGGCGCATTTGACGTCCGGTAACCACCTCGTGAGGGGTGAGGTGGTGGTTGGAACCTGGTCTATTCCTTAGCTCAAATAGGGCTGGTGGAAGGCAATACGACCAACTCTTCTTTGTTGTTTGCTGTATTTTTGCAATTGCCTCCTTTAATAGGCCATTCAGGCGTTCACATATACCGTTGGCCTGTGGGTGGTATGCACATGCACATTTATGCTTGATGTTCAGTAAGGATGTGATGTGCTGGAACATTTTGTTTGCGAAATGTGGGCCATTATCTGACCGCAGTACCTCGCACACTCCCCACCTGGGGAAGACCTCCCTCACTAGGAATTTAGCTGCTCTGAATGCATCTGGGTGTGAACAGGGCCCTGCTTCAATCCACCTCGAGAATGGGCATACTAGTACAATCATATACCTATTTCCTTGACATACGTTGATCATATCAACATAGTCAATATGGAGATGTCGGAAGGGTCCCTCTGGCCGGGGTATAGTACCTCTTATCACCTTCAGAGTGTGACCGGCCGTAAACTGTTGACATGTGAGACAATTGCTGATAAAATTTGACACATGAGAATTTAACTCAGGGCAGAACCAGTCTTCCCTAATTCGTGCTGCAATTACTTCCTTGCCTGTGTGGGCTGGGTGGTGTAGTTGGCTCAGGGCGGTGTTCAATAGTGCCAGTGGTATTACAATCTTTCCAGTGTCACCCTGGCGCCATAGTGCGTCAGTTGGTGACATTGTGCATCCTCTTTTTACCCATAATTCTTTTTCTGCCATTGGTGCAGCCGCTTGTAGCTCCATTATCTGTGTGGCTGGGAGATGGGTGTACCCTTCTCTTATCAACATCTCCTTAGCCATTACCCTCCCTCCCCTCTCTCTGACTCTGGGGGGTTCCATATCTCACCAAAATATGCAGCATACTTCGCATGTGCGTCTGCTGCTGCATTCCCTTTTGAAATGTAGTCTTCACCATTGGTGTGTGCGGTGCATTTGACCAAAGCTAATTCTTGGGGGTCATTTATTGCTTCAATTAGTTCAGCCAATAGGAGGGCATGTTGCACTGGAGTGCCATCAGCTCTCCTAAACCCTCTTCTTCTCCATTTCGACATCCCTGAGTGGACAGCAGAGGTAACATATGCGCTGTCGGAATATATGGTCACTCGTTTGTCAAAGCTTTCCTTCAGCGCCAAGATCAGTGCAATTAGTTCTGCTGCTTGAGCGGAATAATGCTGTGGTAGTTGTACACATTTCATTGCCACACACACCGGTACCTCCATCATTTTTACCACTGCTGCCCCAGTCCTCCTTATACCATCCCTTTGATCGATAGTGGATGACCCATCAATGAACAGGAGCTCACCTCCCTCTAGTGCGTTCACTTCAATCTTTCTAGTAGATGAGTACATTTCAGTGATTTGCGTACAATCGTGTGCATAATCTCCTTCCTCAAGTACTTCTGCTAGGAACCTTGCAGAGTAGACCGTGCTACATCTAACAATTGATAGTTCAGCTCTGGATAAGATGATCTCATAACCTGATGCCCTTTGCGTGGTTAGGGTGGACTTAGGTTTATTCAATATTGCAAATAGTGCATGTTCCACAAACAGTGTAGTCGGGCACCCCATGGTGATTGCTGATGCTTTCTCTACCGCAAAAGCAGCTGCGGCGAGACCTTGTTCGCAAGGGAAATGACCTAACATCACAGGGTCTAAGTGGCCGCTGTAAAATGCTACTGGTTTGTAGCCCATGCTTGTTTTTTGAGCCAACACTGCTTTCATTACTGCTGAGTCGCAATGTGAAAATATAAAGAATTGTCGCTCATAGTCTGGGGTCGCCAGTACCGGAGCAGTTGATATCGCATCTTTCAGTTCATCAAAAGCCTCTTTCATTTCCATTGTCCACCCCAACTTTTTCTCCCCTTTATTAGCTTCCTTTAACGCCTCAAGCAGGGGTCCTATGTATGAGCTATAATCAAATACCCATGCTCTACAGTAGTTGCACAGACCCAGGAACTGCTGCAGTTCCCTCACTGTTTGTGGTACTGGCGTTTTTGAAATGGCCTGTGCTCTTTGTGGTGCAATCTTTCTTCCATGTTGGGATATGAGCTGACCAATGTAAAGTACCTGTTCTTGACAGTACTGTACCTTTTCCATGTCTACCTTGTAACCTTTTTCAGCCAGTATTGTCAGCATCTTTAATGAGTCCTCTCTGCATGTTCAGTTTGTACTGCAAATTATTATGTCGTCGACATACTGCAACACTGTGCTTTCCACTTCAATGTTACCCAAATCCATCTGTATTACTCTGTTGAATATTGAGGGTGATTCGCAGTACCCTTGTGGCAATCTGGTGTGTTTCCACTTTGTGTTTCTGTAAGTAAAGCTTGTCAAATCTTGTGAGTCTGGGTGCAATGGTATTGAGAAAAAAGCATTTTAAGGTCGATCACTGTAAATCGTGATGCTCCTGCTGGAATGCCACACAATATTGTGGCCGGGTTTGCGGCTATAGGGTATTCTGCTTCTACTATGTTGTTCAAGGGCCTGAGATCCTGTATGAAGCGCCAAGACCCCCCTCTAGCCTTGCGCACTGGGTATACAGCGTGTTACATGGTGATTCTGAGGGGACCAATATGCCATTATTTATAAGGGCCGTTATGGTTTCATATATGCCCTCATCTGCCTCTTTTGATAGTGGGTACTGTTTCACTCTGGGGAGTATTGCACCTTTCTTCAATTTTATCCTAACTCCCCCTATACTTTTTATGCACCCCACATTATAGGGGCCGGTAGTCCATAATGATGTGGGTACTTTTGTCATATCCTCCTCAAAGAAGGGAACTGGGGTGGATATGGGTGCCTCAAGTGCCATTGCAATTTTCTGTGCCACTTGTTTGTACGCCACTTTTAGCCATATTTCCACACTCATCATAAACACCATTTCACCCTCCTCCTTTTCTTCTGAGAACAGCTCCTCATCTGACACCTCGGTGAGTCTACATCCTTCTGCTAGTGCTATCACTGCCCTCCATGCTCTTCCTTCTCTCTTCTCTGTCTTGGGCATGTACCGCAATGTAATCAGCTGTTGCTGTAATGCTCTCAATGTCCACCGGAACCACCTTTCCTTCTGGTTCATTGACTGGTGTTTCTGGTCTGAACAAATAGGCGGCTGGCCTCCTCCAGATCTTTCCCTCTATCCCTGGCATCCATGCAAATGCCATGTCTGTCCAGTACTGGAATAGTTCACCATCTACTGGCTCAGCCCTAATCGCTGTCTGTCCGCAGTATGCTTGCATAATCTGTCGTGCTGTGAGCATGTTAATTCCTGGAGTAGAGCAAATTATGCCGTCCTCCGTAAAGGAGATCGTCATATTCAACCTGTTCATGATGTCTCTCCCCAGTATATTTACTGGTGAGGCACTATAATATAAAAGTGGGACTGACATGTCATAATCTCCTATAGATAAGGGAATGTTATCAGTAAAGGGAACCAACCCTCTAGCCCCAGAGAATCCTTGGGTGTTCATGGCTTCGCCCGACATCTTAAATTTACCTTCCCTTATGCAAGACCGGGTCGCCCCGGTGTCAACAAGGAATGATAATTTTTTGTCACCTATCGTTACCTCTATGCGTGGTTCCTCCGCACTATTAGGTGTTACTGACAGGATGGGACACACCAAGGCCGTCTGTGGGCTGTCCTATTGAGGGTACAACGATTGACCATTTCCTGTGTAAGGGTTGTGTCCCAGGACCGTCACCCTACCCAGTTGTGTTTGTTGTGCTTGGGGTTGTTGTGTTATCGCTACCTGTTGTTGTGGCAGTGAATATGTCTGTGGCTGTTGTTGTGTTATTAGTTGTTGCTGTTCATTTCTCTTTTGCAACGTCTGCTGTTGCGGTATGCCCTGCTGTTCCTGTGTGGGCCTTGGTTGTCCCTGTTCGCTCCATGATGGTGTTCCTGGTCTTACTCTACACGTGCGTGACATGTGCCCTACTAATCCACAACTCCAACACACCGGTGGTTCCCTACTCTGCCATGGAAAGCTTCCTGTGTTGTCCTGGTATACTGGTTGTCCGGTGGGGTAGAAATTTCTAAGTCCTCCCACCTGCTGTTGTGTGTTATATCCGTATCCTCTCCCTCTCATAATTCCTCCTCTTCCCCTGTTGTAATTATAATACCCAGCTCTTGGCATTGAGTATCCTCCTCCCATGTTGGTCGTGTATGGTTGGAGTGGCGGCACCTGTTGTGGTATAGTCTGTGAGGGTGGTATTTGGGAGGGATCTTGTGCAGCCACTACTTGTGTGGGGCTTTGGGTCATTGTTGTAGGTGTAGTTATTAGTGCCCCTTCCATTGTGTATTTAGTACGTTTTTTCTGTACTAGTTTAGCCTCTTCCGTTTTCCTGTCCTCTTGTCAGTTGTATTTCTGGCCATGCTTTTGCTTCCATTCCCACTACTTTCTTCAGTTGTTTCTGAACTCTTTCTGGGAGCCCTTGTACTAGTATATGATAAAATATTGCTGGTGTTTTGTCCCATTGTTCTCTAGTTTCCATGCGCCACTTCTCTTGGATTTCCGGGATATAATCAACAGGATATTCGTTCTCACACATCTTGCGTGAGGTAATTGCTCCTATGTCTGATGTGTCTGGGTACTGTACCCTCAGTGCCTGCCATAGTGCATGTCTGCAGTTTGCGAATGGTGCCCCATCGTGCGATGTGTTTGCTATTGTTACCCCAGGGAATCCCGCTCTCTTCCAAATGTCATCCGCTGCATCCCCTAATATCGATATTAGAAGGCCCTTTACATCTCCCACTGCCAGTTCCTGTCCTGCGGTGTGTTTTTCCATTTCATATATCCATTTACCCGCACCTCCACTTAATGATGGGAGCCTGCATTTTATATTTTCTTTGTCTGTATGCTTCCAAGGGACGTACTGTGGTCTAACCCCTCCCCTCTCCAGAAGTGGCATTAAGTTGTGGCTCGATTTATCCCTTGGGTTCCATAAAATCGAGTCCTCACACCCGTCCTCTTCTTCCCTCTCTCCTACATCGTCAATTTCGTCCGTATTTCCCCTGCTCGTAACTCTTTCTTCTCCATCTTTTCCCTTTATTCCATCATTTCCTGTATTTAATGTGGGCGTGTGTATTCGTCCTTCCTGCCTGCGTCTAGGGAGGTCTCTAAGCCGACCTGCATAGGGTGTCAATTCGTTTGTGAAGGGCGCAAGTTTGATTGTACGCGATGAGCGTGAGGTGGTTGAGCATGTAGGGTGGGATGGGAGAGGGTGTGATGGTGACGATGTGTCTTCATGTGTCTGTCTTTCCGCTATCCCTTGCTCTTCCTCCTCACTTCTCTCCAGTTCATCCTTTCTCCTACAGATCAATGGTGAGTCTGTATTGGTCCGGGTGGTATATAGTTTATCTAGACTTTCCCTTTCGCTGTTTCTTCCTTCCTTCTCCATTTCTTCTTCTTCCTCACTGCAAAAGTCATTCACAAACGGCAGCCTCCACTCTGTCTTTTTCCCCTTGATTGTTACTGTTTTCAAGTCTATTAGGTCCGGTTCTCCCTTTTCTCCTTTACCAACCGCTCCCCTTTGCGCTGATGTTGTTGCTACTTCTGCGTCTCTATACACATACCCCCTTACTTCACTCTCCCTTCTCCTATCTTCTCTTTCCCCTTCATTTCTCTCCTCCATCTCTCTACCAATTTCCTCCCTTTTCCTTTTTAATTCCTCCATTACTTCACTACTCACCTTTTCCAATATCCTTTCATCCTCTTTCTTCCTTTCCCATCTCACCCTCTCCCTTTCTAATATGCTCTCTATCACCCTCCCTTCTTCGTATTTCTTAGTCGTTTCTGATAGTAATCTCTTCTTCCACATTGCCATTTCTTTTTCTTTCTCTTCTTCTTCCCTTTTCCTCTCTCGTAGCACTGCTCTTGATACCCTTTCTGCTGCTGCTTTTACCCTTTCAGCTTCTCTCCTTTGCTCCTCAGTTCGTTGCCTTATTTTTTCCAATTCGTTCTTACCTTCTTTCCTTCCCCTCGCTCTCTCTCTCTCCTCCCTCTCGAGCTGTTTGATCAGTTCATTCTGCTCATCCCTTAACTCTGCTAGTCGTTCCTCCAAAATTTCTTCCTTTTGTCGTAATAGCTCTTCCCCTCTCATTCCACTCTCCCTGGTATTATCCTCCTCTATTTTCCTTACTACCTCCTTCTCTTCTCCTGTTAATGAACCTCGTAATTTTAATAGTATCTGCGCAGCTACCCACTCATCATGTCCTATTTCCACAGTTTGCTCTTCTCCAGTCCTCCCCTCCCCTGCTGGCATCTTCCTATGAGCCACATATGGTGGCGGGCTGTATGCCGGGTTCGAGTACCCCTCAGCCGCCCTTAACTGTCCTCTTTCCATTTCTCCTAATTCTCTTAAAGGGTACAATCCCCCTCCCTCTGTTTTCACTACCTTTGCTAGGGGTATATCGTTGCTCTGTTCCTTTTTTATTTCATTTTCTTTTGAGTTATTATTCTTTTCTCCTCCCTCTCGTCCGTTCCCCGTGTTCCTTGGGTCTTCACTCCCCTTTTTCCCATTCTCTCCTTCCTCCTTAATCTCTTTTTCGTCCGGTATTTCCCCCACAGTGAACATTCCATTTGGTCCTGGTCGGGTCCCTTGGAACATCCTCCATAAGTTAAACACCTCCACGTGGTTTGTCAACTTCTTCCCTTTGTATGTATTATGCAGATGGTTTAATAGTGAATGTTGGGTATATGGATCGAAGCTACCATTAGGCGGCCATGGTGTTATCATTTTGTTGTCCGTCCCCTGTGTCCATTCTATGCTATACTTGATCAGTTTCTCCCTATGGGGTGACAGTGTGGTACATATGTGTTGTAGTGGGGTAGTGAGGGTGTTCCCCCACCCTCCCGATCCTGTCCGGTGTGACATAGTAGCGCTCCACTTGTTATCCTTCCCCTATATGGTAGCTATTATCTTGCTAACACTTACAATACACAGCCTTATACCTTTACCTGGCCCCGTAAATTTGGGGACTTGCGATAGTCCGCTAAGGAAAATTATTAAAATATAGTATTTACATTTGTATATTTTCTTCTTTCTTTCTTCCTTTACACAACACCCTTACGGCCCCCTGCGGCCGAGGAGCACGTAGCCCCCTGTGGCTGCGTACCCCTTGTGACGTTCTTATACAGTCGCCCTATTTTCATTTGCTCCTCCTCCAACTTCTACACTCGCCATGGCCGGCGTTCTCCGTGCGCAGCCACGTCCCCGTTTCGCCTTTCCCCGATCAACTCATTACCTTTTATCTCCGTTTCCACTCCCTTACCACAGTTCTCTTCCCCACCAATCTCAGAAAAAAAGATGCCTTGTGCTCGGGATATCCTATGAAAGCCCTACTGGTGACGTCACTGATCTTTTCAAGCTACTGGTAAGTTCTTCATATATTCTTTAAGTCCAAAATACACTTGTAATCTACCCCCGTTAACCTCACAGCTGTCTTCCTGTCACTCCTGGAACAAGGTAATCAATAATATAATTGGACTGCGCACACTGCGTCGCCTCGCGTGTGATACGCCCCTCGACAGGAGGGCTTAACCAGCCAATTATCTTCCGTATTGGGCAACTAACTAGCTACCGCCTACAGGGAAATGTCATCTACCTATCGAGTTTCTTGCTCGAACAATAGGGATCCTCATCTACTCATTGATCAATAAATGCCAAATCGTAGGAAACCACACACACACCCTTACACGTAGTCGCAACCTAGGCCAATCAGTGTCTACGAGCGGCCGCACATGATGTTTTCGTGCTCCACTTCCCTCTCTCGCGCAACGTAGCCGACTGCTCTCGCACTCGTTCGGCTACCATTCATTTCATTACCAACACTAAATTGTCAAACCTTCGCCACGCACCTGTGTAACACGTCCCACCTCCCGTTTTAATTCCTCCCCCCTCCCTCACAATTTCACATTGCTTGTTGTGCGTGGCATGCTCACCAAGTTCTCTTGATGCGGGCCGCTCGACTGCGTGCACCCCTCCAAGCGGCTCGCCACCTCCCTTCGTCTGGACCACGTCTGGACACTCGCCAACCGCGGGCGGGATACTTCTCAACCGGCTCCCGAAGGCCAATATCTGGATTGCGCTGTCCGGTCTTCTTGCAGTTCCACAATGGTCCTGTAGTCCTCAGAAGGGGGCAACGGCAGAGGGGGCCGCGCCGCCGGGCCTCCTCGCAACGGGAGTACCTGGAAAAATAAAAATAAAAAAGCAGATCTTAAACAGATCTCAGCAGTGCCTCCAACTTGTCGGGGGGGAATTCTGCCGGGGTCGGCCGGGCTGTCCGTAGACCTCCGGGCAGGGAGGCCCCAACTCCTCCCGTATATCCCAAAAGAGATAGAGTATGAGACACACGCAAGAAGCAAGGTGACTCTGCTGTTTATTAGACAAAACGGCAGGGATGGGTCAAGGATCGTACGCGTCCGTCCTGACACACACACAATCGTGGGGCTCGCAGGCTCTTTTTACCTTAGTATGACGCGCTACTTGCGTCATCTTACAAAGTTTAGCAAAAAACCTATTTCCACTCTGGATTGGTTACTCGAGTGGTAGGGTTAGTATACCATACATATAGAGAACGGTATTAGTGGTTGAGGGTTAGTCAGGTGATATACTTGGGCTGTCCCTTCAATTTGATACATGAAAATTGTTACATGAAGACCTCTGAGGATTGGTCAATGTTAATGGCGTCAGTGATAAGAGCCCCATGTTCTGATTGGTCCGCTCGCGAGCCTCCCAGTCTGGGACTATCGCTGTTCCCAGCTCGCGGTGCACCTGTCATTTGCAACAATGTTTTTACTATGGGTAGGTGTAAACAATGTGAGGATTTATTCATATGTTGGGAGGTCAACTACTCCCACTGCTGCAGATGTCCAATGAGTCTTTTAATTGTATCTGCCTGTGTCTTGAAACGTGGGATTCAGGCGTCTCCTTCCTCCTGGGCTTGGCATCCTGTCAGGTTTGGCTTTGTCACGTGAGGTGGGACCGTGTTTGAGGCAGAATTCAGCACAATTAATATTGTTTTTTCCACTGTGTGCCTGGTTTATCTTGCAGGTGCGACCTTGGCGTCGGCTTGCAGCGTGCGAGATTGCAACATCGTGCCCTTCGCGGTGTACTTTCGCCGGGCTCATTCTGCAGGGTCAGCAACCGAGCTCTCGCTCATTCAATGTTCATAGAAACTTTTGCTTGCGGCCTACTTGGGCCTGGTGCATAGGTGGAACCGTTTGATGCAGAGCGCTTTAGGTTACAGCATCATATTGCTCTATCCTCAGTATCGTGTCTCCGTTATATTCTTCATTATGGTACATGGTTCTTAGAAGAGGCGTGAGCAAGCCTTTTTAGGGTAGGTTTAGTCGAGTTGATCCATGCCGCAGGTGTCGGCATGGGCAGGGCGGGCTGCTGGGCAGGTAGGTGGGCACATCCGTATGTTCCTGTACCAGGGTATTTGATTGTCTGGTAGATAGGCAAACTCCTCTTGTGGCAGGTGTCTAAGCCGTGATCCTCTAGGCCAAGCGCGAGAGGGGAAAGGCGGGAGTCTGTTCTTCCATTCTCCCACTTCAGCCCTTCATTTTAAGAATCAACATGGAGGCAAACTAGAGGGCTTTACCTTTTTTGGTATACATACCATTTCCAAACCACTCAGAGGAGGCAATCGTGAACTAACATTACGACAGTTAGAAACCAGATGTATTTTAGACCTAGAGGCAAAAAAACCCAGGGGTCACAACCTTGATGAGGAACTATATACTTTCCTGGGTACATGAAGCTCAAGCAGATAATGTCTCATACTTGCTCTGACCAGGTTGCACATGTCCCAGAGGCTTGTTCTTTTCTTTCCAAGTTAAAGACTAGGACACACGAATAATACGTGCCATGCCCTGAGCAATGAAACGCACAATGTTTCTCCGACTATTACATGTTTTTCATTTTCATACTTCTTAAATCTTCGATGAATATGGTGTTATCACATGTTTATTTATATAATACTGGTCTGGGGTTCTGCTCTCACAGTTTTGGTGTAGTTTTTAAACATTTGTTTTTAAACCGTAACTGTATAGGTTTTGATACTTATTTTAAGTGGCTCTTATAACACAGAGACTTTTGGACTTGATTTTACCTGCTTTGTGGCGTCAAATCGGTGATAATTCTATATGGTCTGAACACCAAAAAGTTTCTTACACTGCATTTGAAATACTTCTCTCCTTTTAAACATTACGATGCATGTATACGGGTTTATATAAAAGAGACATTTTTTATCTTTTATATGACTTATAGGTCTTTCTATGAATTTGGATGTTTTATGCACTTGGCACTTTATAACCAAGCAACATTTGCACGCACTTTGCACTTTATAAAAAGCAAACCTTCTCTGTAAAAAACAGATTAGAAGCCCATGTATTTACCTCTGAGTCTGTGAGAAATATAAACTAACAGAGATTTTCTTTACTCTATATAAATAGGATATTAAAATCCACACATTAAATTACTAACTAAAGAGCCCTAAATGTATAGGTGAGGTATACACATGGACGGAGAGCACTATGCACTTTATTCAATTGCTGCTACGTAAATATTTTTGCTGCTGAAATGTTATTTGCACATAAATCCAAATTCTTTATCTTTTGCATTTTTGCACAAATTCCAACCATCGCCCACATGCATCTCGTCCAAGTATCATTCTAGCCTGCTGTACGTCACATGTACTCTATAAAGGCTACCATTGCCACTTTATTATTAGGCAGCCAGGAGCTATATTTGACTACTTCCTCCTTTTATGCAATGTCAACGTATTATGGACACACAAAGGAACGTTTTAAATCATGGTAATACTGTTGAACTTGAAAAACAAATGGTTGCTTTGTGCAATTGCTGTATTCTAAGTGGCATTATATATTGTTTTTGCCCTTTCGACATGTATCTTCAAATTATGAATGTAATCCATGTCGCAAATGTTAGAGGAAGAGGTCTGTATTCTCTTATGAGTAATAATGTACCATCGAATCGTTCCAATATGGCTGCCTTGTAAAACACGTTGAATGAGTGGCTTTTAGCAGGTAGACACTCTCTATGTGTAATCAGAGAGTTGTTTGGGGATAAATTGCAGTCCATCATCTGTGTTGTTTGCAAACCTACGTGATCAAGCGGTCTGTGCACCGCGAAACGGGTCGTTTTTTTCTTGTATCCCTTTCCTGATGCACTTATACTAATAAAGAAAACGTGCTGCCAGGAATGCTGAGGTGTTTTTTCCACTTATTTGCTGCAAGGACATTGTTCTCCTATTGTAGCTGCTCTCTGGAGTGCATTGCACTCGCTGCCTTTCCTTTGAAAAGCATTAATTTCATATATATATACATATATATATATATATGTATCATGCATAATTGCATAATGTCTATATAACAGGATCCTCCATAATACCGGTATTGCAACCAAAATCACATTGATGTAAACATTTCAAAGAACACATCCCATAAGCACATCAGTAATAGGATACAGGAACAGTCCCCATATATCATTGAATTTTTCAGACTGCCCTTTTTGTTTGTAAATGTCCCTCTCATACGTGGAAAAGGTCAGCAATTCCTCCACCCAGTCATTGATACAGAAGGAATCAGTGGATTTCCATGCACGCAGGTTCATCTTTTTGGCAAACATGCAGCTCCACAGTAGCCAAACTTTCTTTGAAAATGACAGATTTGTTATTAGGCTGACATCCTCCAGAGTCGAAAGTGAAGCCCTTCTAGGAATTATACACTCCAATACTAGGCCATCCTCTCACAGACCACTGTAAAACCAAAGTAAGTGGTTCAATGTACCCCTTGCCTGATTACATTTCCAGCACTGGTCATTCTCTGAATGGTGTCTCTTAAACATTTATTCTAGTGTCCAATATGTCCTAAAAAGTAATTTAGTCTGAAAGGCCCTCAGACCCCAATCCATGCTTGTCAAGTGGACATTGTCCTAGCACCGCTGCCAGCATCCAGGGCTAATAACCTCACCCAGATCACTAGCCCAGACAAGTTCAGAATCCCCTTTGCGATTGGACACAAGGACATTGTATAAGGTGGGGGCCGGATGGGCTGCCCAGGCACAAAGTTCCAGTATTGACCAAGCAGAACTCTGCGCGGTTATCTGTGGACTGAGCTCAAGTGTCGGGAGGATAGCTCAGGGGCAATGTGCTTGCCTTGGAAGCAAGCCGACATGGAGTACCACAGGTTCGATCCCCGGGTCCGCGCCTAGAAACCTCTAGGTATTAAGCGCATTATAAATAACCTATCATATCATACCATATCACAAGCTTAGCACTAATGATCCCTCTAAGCTGTCTGTATTCGGCATAACTGCAATATCTCAAATTGAACTCACTCTAAAGAAGTGTAAAGGTAATCCAAGTTCCATTCTCAAAAAGGTCTTGTATGTACCGAATTGCTCCAAGATACCATGATGGCCAAAATAGGACCTTCCCCTGTACGTTCAATGAAGGATCCAGCCAAACGGGTGCTTAAGGGAATATGAATGGGTCGCTGTTCAGGCATTGTGTTGTGGAACACCAGCACTCAAGCAGGAAGACAGTCAGAGGACTCAAAAACAGAGAGCCCTTCGAGGTCATTGACAACAAGGCCCTGGTTTCCAGTTGAGATACACGGTTCAAATTCAGTCCACTGGTCTGGAGCAGCCTCAACCATACAGCATAAATGCCTCACAGTGAATGCGAGATGGCATTCGAAGAAATTCTGCAAATACATACCACCCTGTTTCAATGGGATCAATGGGAGCTGAATCTTCCACAGAACTAGCCTAAGAGGTTTGCCAACTAACAGAAATGTCTCTATAAGTGCATCAAGTTACTTGAATATCCAGGTTGGCATCTTGAGCGAAAGAATGGAATGGACATAGTTGACCATTGGTGCCATGTTCATTTTGATGCAATCTACCTTGCCCCACATTGAAACATTCAGAAGCGACCACTGGTCTAAGTCAGTCCTGAGTTTAGTTAACAGGCAATCAAAGTTGATCTTAGACAAGAACTTCTCCTCAGGGCTAACCCAAACCCCTAAGTACTTCAGCCTCTCAGGACACCGCGTAAACTCCAGGTGGCCATACATGTAACACATGCATGACCTGATGATTGGAAGTACCTCACACTTGCTCCAGATGACCTTCAGAGAAGACACGGATGTCATCCATCAGGTAAGCAATGCTCGAATCAGGGTCAAGTACAGACACCAGTAGGTCATCCACATAAAGCCAGATCTTGCCAGAACACTCCCCTTTTCCAAGATCACAAATGCTTCCATTAGCCCACAGTATTATAGCCAGTCTCTCCATCACTAGAATAAACAAAAAAGGGGAAAGTGGGCATCCTTTTCTTGTCCCAATCTTCAGTTGAAATAACTCAGAAACAAGGCCATTGGTGAGAACACTGGCAGTGTGGCTTGCATACAGTAGCCCTACCAAACAAAGAAAAGTTGGTCCAAATCCCATGGCCTTCAGGCTTTTGAATAGGTAAGACCACTCAATCCTATTGAAAGACTTCTCTGCATCGAGGGAGATTGCCACCACAGGAGCCTCCAGCTTACATGTATGGTCAAAAGCCGCTTCCTCATGTTATCCACCACAGATATCCTGTTACAAAACCAACCTGATTCTCCTTCACTAGTGATGGCACAACTGTCTCCAGCATTTTTAACAATATTTTTGCCAATAATTTACAATCAGTATTTATCAGGCTAATTGGTCTATAACTCTAACACCACATCAGATACTTATCCTTCTTCAATAAGACTGTTACCAGAACATGCCTCATAGAGACTGGCAATATTCCTTTCTGGAATGATGCAGAGTACACATCATGCAGCAGTTGAAGTGCGCATTCAGGCAGAATCTGATAAAACTCAGCCGGGAGCCCATCCACACCAGGAGTCTTGTTAGGCCTTAGGTTTGAGATTGCAGAATGGATGTCCTCCAGTGAGATTGATGCTTACAACTCAGCAGCAAGGTCTTCCGACAGCCGAGGAACTTCAGTTTTTTTTAGAAAAGAGGCTGTTGTGTCAAGCGCACATCTTGCTTTAGATTCATGTACATGTTCATAAAACTCCTTGAACACTATATTAATGTCCTTGTGAGCTAGCAGTAGGTTATCAGAGGTGTCTCTTACAACAGTAATAGTCACCTCACTCTCTGTCACCTTCAACCTGTGTACAATCAGCCTCCCAGATTTTTCTCCATGTTCAAAATAAGGGAATAGTCTGTAAGTAGAACGGACCTTCCCCTTCACCTCTCCTTTGGTGTCTTATCTTCCTCTTTCTTCTTTTCACATACCAAATTGTGCAAAAAATGTATTTTACTTTGTTTTTCTTTTATGCATATTATGCATTGTTATGTGTGAATGTAAAGGACTATCAGGTGCTTCTTTATTGCTGTATGTCACGGTCAACACTTGATGTTTGTTATGATATTTTTGTAAAGGAGATTTGGTATTAAAATTCACACAAGATCCCTTTAATTTGAGTTTTGGGGCACAACATCACACGTTATTTTATTTATTTGCATATTTTGGTAACGTTGCTTCCACACTATTTTGTTTTTTCATGCATTATCTTGGATTGTGCCCAACACAATATACTCAGCATACTTAGGGTGTTTCTAACCACAAAGAACACACTACATATAATACACTATCCGGATGGAACTGTAACGGTGTAAGACACGAGAAACGGTCCGCAGCTACACAATTCCTTTGATTTGGAATGCTGGGAAATATACAGAAATAACAAGAGACATGTGACTTACACCCTCAGCTGAACATCAAGACAGAAACAGATGTAACAGCTGATGTACTAACGCGGTTAGACAGATACCATAACACATTTTGGAGCTGTATTAAATACAGAGGACACCATTTGGAAGCAGGAGGAAATACCTGGGGATCAGGAAAAGTTTGAGCCGACTGAGCACCCCAGTGCTCTCGAACATTTTGAATCCATTTCCGCTGAACGAGTACTACCTTCATCACTTGGTTAGTGGAGGTAGCAAGAAACCATAAGAAGGGCGAATTTACCTTCCATCGACAGAAGAAAGATAGGAGTGAAGAGATCATTACCCCTGATGTTTGTCCTGAAGAAGGTCAATTGAACATCTAGCCACCATTGATGGCCCCATAGTGACCGAAACATATGTAGAGGAGAAGAGTCTATATGAATTATTTTTGGACTTATCTATAGACTGAGAATTCATTTTTAAAATTGGGTGTGTTGAGTGATAGGGAGGATTATATGAGTTATGATTCTCCCCCTCATTGACTAGTGTGAGTGTGTAAGTGGACATTTGTTGGTATGTTTGTGGATGAAAGGTGGAAAATGTTCTTGGTAATATGAGTTACAATAGCCTGTATGGTATGGTGTAGTTTACATGATGTTGAATAGCAGATGTATTGAATAAATATTTTTGATAAAATTATATGAGTAATGTGGTAATCCAGGCTCACCATCACGGTTCAATTGTTTTGATTTATACTCAGTCTCACTGAGACATGGTTCGTGGCCAGCTCTGTCACATGCTTTGACACTCTCCTCCCCTCCCTGACAGCTACAAGATCCTCTCCACACCCAGATCCACCCGTTCCAGAGGGGGTGTAGCCCTGCTCTTCCTTTAGTGGATTCCTGCCTCTGTAATTACTATGCAGACCTACTCCTCTTTCAAATGCCTTGTCTGCATGCTCTCTCTCTCTCCTGGCCACTCCCTTATGGTGGCTGCTATCTATCAGCCACCTGGTCAGATCACCTCCTTCCTTTCTGAGCGGGCTGGCCTCTCCTCCTCCCTGCTGGCCTCAACCTCTTAACTCCTCCTACTTGGTGACCTCAGCATCCATCTGGATACTTCCTGCTCCTCCTCTGGACTCTTTCATGACCTCTGTGATTCTCTGTCTCTTTCTATTCCCCCTCTGTCCCGACTCAATCTGCAGGGCACACGTTGGATATTCTGAACTCCCCATCTGCATCCCCCTGACCACTCCTCTCTCCTGGAGTGATCACTCCCTCCTTTCCTCCAATCTCGCCCTCTCTACCCCTCAGGCCAAGCCAACGCCAACACTGCCACCTACCTTCTCGATCATCTGACTCTTGAAGCGTGTGTCGGTTGAGACCTTTGCTGCCACTTTCTCCCCCATCCTCCTCCGAAGGCTGACTTTCACCCTGAAACAGCCCTTCCATTCTCTACTCTTCTTTCTCTGCTACTCTGGATGGTCTTGCCGCTGTCATGAGGATCCGCTTGAAGGCCAAAGCCCAAAGTGCAACTCTTGGTACGACACCAACCTAGCTACCCTTAAACACAAGTGTAGGAAATGACAGTCTTCCTGTACACCCTCTGACAAACTGGCCTCACCTGCTCCAAAGGAAATTTTATTTTGTATTTATTTTTGGGTTTGTAGAGTGCACTACAGCCCACATACATCAAGGTGCTATGAGAAGATGTAAGAAGGCTTGATTAAGGGTTACTTAAATGCGGCCCAACAGAGTATTGATTAGTACAGAATGTTTTGTTAAATGAAGCATTTGGAACAGTATTACTTGGATGCATACACAGAAATACATACATATGGGCATGCAGCCCTTTCAAACAAAAAGCCTTGTTTTGATAGCTTTGCAGAAAGCTGGGTGAGAATCAGTTGACCGGATCTGAAATGGGAGGGTGTTACAGAAGGAGGTGGCCATGGTGGGGAAGCTTGTGCCACCTGCATGCACTCTTCGATGTGCGAGGGACAGTGATTTGGTTAGAGTAAGTTCTTCTAGAGCAATACCACCTCCTTGTCCAAACTAAGAAGAAAGCCCACATCCAAGCCCACGCCTCTGTGGCATCTAACAACTCGGCCTCCCTTGCCTCTCATTTTATTTAAAAAAAACAGGAAATCCTGTCCACCCTCTCGTCCTCTCCTCCTATTCCACCTTCTCTATCTGCTAACTCTGGCACTTCTGAAGCCACCCCCCTGCTTCTTTCTCTTCCTTTCCTCTGTTCTCCCCTGATGAGGTTTCTAGACAAGTCTGATTTTCGAAAATCTCATCAAAACAGGTTCCTCCTTGTTCGTTTAAAACCATCAAGTACCTCATTGACACCCTTGGTCCTGCTCTGGCTGACTTCTGCAACCTCCCCTTTGCCTCTGGGGCCTTCCCCTCCCCTCTGAAGCACTCTCTTGTGCACCCTCCCCTCAAGAAACCCACAGCTAACCCCTCAGGCCCGGCTAACCATAGCCCACACTCCATCACCGCTTTCCTAGGCAAACTCCGGGAAAAGCTGGCCATCTCCCAGCTCAATCTTCACACCGATTCTGTTGGTTGTCTCCATGACCATCAGTCTGGCTTTAGAGCTGCCAGAAGCATGCAAACTGCTCTCCTGAACATCCGTGAAGACCTCTCCAACCTTGACTCTAACATCCCTTCTGTCCTCAATCTACTCAATCTCTCTTCTGCCTTTGACACGGTCAATCATGCCATCCTGCTCAACCGTCTCTGTGATAAACTGGGTATTACTGATCAGGTCATTGCCTGGCTGTCCTCCTTCCTCTCTGATCGACCCTCCCAGGTCCAACTTGGGTACTTCCTTTCCTCAATCTCACTCTCTGCCTGTGGTGTTCCCCAGGGTTCTAACCACTCTCCGTGGCTGTTCAACCAATAACTGGCACTCCTTGCCCATCGCATTGCTGCTCTCTGCTCCAACTTTTAGTGCTATGCTGATCACACTCAGCTCATTTTCAGGCTTCCCTCAGCCACCTCTTCTCCTTCTCTCATCTCTGACTGTCTCTCTGCTAACCAGGAGTGGTGTACCACCAATGATCTCTGCCTTAATGCCAGTAAAACAGAGATTCTCCTAATCAGCACACCTGCACCCTCCTTTCCTGTCACCCTCTGGCCATCCCCCCTTGACCCTCTTCCTGCTCCCACCTGTGAGGCTAACAACCTCAGGGTCATCTTCGACTTCACACTCTCCTTTTCTCCTCACATCTTTGACGTCTCTAAGAAGTCAAACTACCAACTGCACCTCTTCAGAGGTATTCTTCCTTTCCTCTCCTTCCCCCATAAGCTTACTGTCTCTAAGGCTCTGGTTCTCTCTAGGCTGGACTACTGCAACAACTTATTTCTAAATCTGCCTGCCTATACTCTCTACCCTCTGCAACTCATCCAGAACAGGACTGTGAGACTTGTCCTTAGCCTCGAGCCCTGGGATCTTATCTCTCCAACCCTGAAATCTCTTCACTGGCTCCCAGTGACTGCAATGATTAAATTCAAGACCCTTTGCCTCGTCCACAAGGTTTTCTGGGGCCTGGGTTCAAAATACCTCCAACTATCTCTCACCAAATACCTTCCCAATCAAGCTCTTCCCTCTTCCACCTCCCCTCCCTCAGGGTCAGTCGCTTCTCCAAGCAACGAGTTGAGAGTAGATCACTTTCCTCAGCTGGGGCCTCCCTCTGGAATACCCTTCCTGCAACTCTAAAACTGGAGGAGAACCATCTCCAGTTCCGGAAGCACCTTAAGACCCTTCTCTTTGCTTCTGCCTTCGCTCTTCCTCTCCCCTGCTGATCTGTCTGCTTCAGCACTGTGCACCTGGTTACCCTATGACTTCGGGACCAGGTCCCTGCTCACCCAGAAACACATCCGCGCATTCTCCTGACAACCCTTGCACTTGGGTCTGTATCTATAACCCTTCAGTCCACTTACCTGCACTTATCAGACACCCCTGTCTGCACTTGCCACCTTGCCGGCTGCACTACCAGTTGTTATTTTTTATTATCCCTTGCTCAGCACTTGCCATTTCTCCCCTGCCCCTTGCACTTTCCCCTTCCCTCTCCCCCGCTCTCAATGCAACTGGGCCTAGTAAGATCGTTGTTTTTTTTCATTCCATGTTCCCCTCGCTTGCCTCATCGCGCTCTGAAACACTTGTGTATGAGTGCGATACAAATAAAATATCATATCATATCAGAGTGCACCGAAAAATCAGAACCTGTAAAGCCTTCAACTAATAACATGGGATGTGTTGGCACAAAGGCAAAAACCAGCGTTAAATATAGGTACAGGCGCCCAAGCAAAATAGTAGCACCTCAACCATTCAGGCAAGATCTAGCATCCGAAGGTAATGGGATTTACAATGCAATTTTAATAGTGGCAATATGGTCAACACTGCAAATAATGATGTAGTCCGAACCACGTAAATGAGAGAGAACATTGTGGCAAATGACACAGACAATTGGAAAGCCTTTCAAACGGAGTTAGAAAAGGTAATCTTACACCGAAATGCAGAGAAAATAGCAGAAAACCTCCAGTTGAGGCTGCAATCATACTCACGAGCAGAAACAGCATCAGGAAGAATGTGCCCATAACGTGAGTGACAAGGTGCACACCCCAATGCAGCTCACCTTGTCTCCAATCTGTAATATGGAACCACAGTGAAGAAGGTTGCTCACAACACGTCACCCTAGCAAAGCGAGTACATGCACCCTTGTGTCGCCGGCTCCCAAACAGGAAGCACAGGCACACGGAGCTACGACAGGCACCCCCACACAACAGATGCACCCTCTGCATTATCAGGAACAAACAGGTAAGATCAAAAAGCACTGATATATTCCATGAGTCCCAGCAACACTAATACGGGCCAGAGTGCAATGGCTCAGTGCCAACCAGGTCATACAGCACGGCCGCTCTGGAACCCCCTGGGCAGGGGCAAAGGGGAATTGGAAAAAAGCTGTTAGAAATTGCCAGATACCCGCCATTTTAACTTACTCGTGTGTGTGCAGACACTGTGCAGAGCAAAACAAAGCCCAACAAAAAGAAAAAAGAATTAAACTGAATGTGTCAAGTGTTAAAGCCAATCAACTCAGTTGATTAGGCAGCATTTCAAAGTGAAAGGTTCAGTCCATGGATGAAATGGGACATCCCTGAAGCTAGTCACATGCATGTGTAGGGTCCTGTGTGACCCTCACACCATCATATAGATGCAATTTCAAAGATGCAGGTTTCATGAGGGAGACAGATCCCACGCCCTTTTGCCAGTCACTTAGCCTCACCAAAGGCTCTCCTTTTAGCCGTCCCATCATTTGGGAAGTCAGGGTACAGTTGAACTTCAATTGCACACCAGGTCAGGCATCCCAGGCTTCCTTGACTGAAGTTTGACAAAAGTAATAAGGTCTTCTTAGATGTGATGACTGTAGATCATGAAAAGCAGCTTGTTGAGGAGCAGCCTCTCATTTGCAGCACAAACACACTTCTGGAATTCAAGGATACATTAGAATGGTTAAGCAGAACTGAGAAGATTAGTTTGAGAGTTTGTGCATTTGATTGGTAGACACATCTTTGAAGATGTATAAGTGGAAATAGAAGAAGGAAACGTGTACGCCCCTTGGACGATGGACAGTTGACACCACATTTCCTTGTTCATGGACGGATCGCCATCTGGGCAGTCTGCCATGACATTATAACACCATACAGTCAAAGAGGACTGTCAATGCTCGTAGACACTCATCCTTTTTCGTAAACAACAAGAGGGTCATTCACATATTCTTTTTCTACAGGTGGAGATGAAATTACAGAAATAAGTAGTACACTTCACTCTGCGCATTGCTTAAATTGTGGCGCTCAACAAGAAGACTGTTAGCCTCATTAGAAATGTGCTGGTCCAGAAACAACTGGCACACTACAACTCTGGGGCGTGTGCTGTCCCACCAGCCAGGGTCAGGCCTGCCGGGCGGGACCGCACCCGCCGGCAGACTTTTCATGGGTGCACCAACACTCTTATTAATGGTGCCCGATGTACCTGTGTCCCCATGGGGACTGGACTAACACAATTACAGGCGCCTGACTTCCTGCCCACTGGACTTGGAAAAGCCCAGTGGCACTGGGAAGTCAGGCGGCAGTTATTTTTTTATGGTCCAGCGGCAACCCTCCGGTAGCTAGCACCGGCAGTGTTACCGCTGGACCCGTAATAAGGCCCTGTGTGTCTATTGGTGTGTGTATTGGATATGTATGGGTTCATGGACACATATGTAAACCAGCTTCATAAGTGCTATGGGACTTAGGGGGTCATTACAAGGTTGGAGGTAGCCATGGTGCTATTAGCGCCTTGGCTACCCCCTTACCGCATACCGGGTCCGGGTTCCCTGAATGGGGAAATACCGGGCCATTCCAACCTTGGAGGACCGGTATTTCCCCATTCAGGGAACCCATCCCCTTTCCCATTCGAGCACCCATAGGGCTCAATGGGAATGGGAACCATGCTAACAATGGGCCCGTCAATAACGGGCCCGTGGTTAGCATGCTGGTCCTTCAGCGGCTCCCACGAAGGGCGCCTGGTAAAACCAGTCGCCCTTAGCGGGACCCGCTAAAGGACCTCATAATGCGGCGGTAAACGGTTCACGGCACCGGCACCATTAGCGGCGCCGTTAACCCCTTGCCGCCAACCTCATAATGACCCCCTTAGTTTATGGTATAATCTGAATCAGTTGTTACCAATGTATCATCAAATGATGAATAACAAACAGCCACAAGTGCTGATAACAATTATTGTGAAACTAATCGTTTTTATATTTAACTGACTATCTTTCAATTTGCCATGAAATAAATATATACAGCTCTGATGCGTTATTTTTCCACAAACCATATTTATCTTGTCCTAAATGACTCAAACACAAGTGTGTAAACAAAATCAAAAGAATTGTATACACAAACCGACAAAATCCAAGCGTAATGTAAACAAAGCTATCACTGCATTTCTTTGTAACTATAGCTAAGCATGTCTTGGAAAAAAATAAGCCCTCTTCCAAAAATCACCATCATGTGCTCTTAATCAGTGTCTGGTAACATTAAGCCTGTACCTTTAAAGTGCACAAAACACACTGAGTGCACGATCATTGCAAAATAAATGTGCACCCATTCCTAGCCTCTGATACATAGCAAACACTACTGCACCTACAGATAAGTCACAAAGAGACCAAACAATGCATGATCATTCCCGAAGAAGAGTAGACTCGCACCTGCCTCAGGCCACAGAATTAATTTTTTAACATTCATGCAAACCAGAGTTTGCATCAGAAGTCCATAGATAAGAGGACCTCTATCCTGGCCTACAGCCACGACTCAACCCCACATTTCCATAGCCTTCATTATAACAAACCTCTCAGCATAATCAAAGCCACGATGTACTTCACAGCTGCAATGCTCATTTACATTTCCAGCTCCCCTGCCCTCTACTTCCTCAATCATAACCTGTATCTATTACCCATCAACCGGGAGCAAGTAGTATCCACATATTCCTCACTGAAGCACCACCCCACTACCATCCACAGATACAAATATTCTTAGGAAGTCAAGGACTGCCTGTCCTGCTTAAAAGAAACATACATTACACCAACCACAAATTACTGCCCCTTAATAATACATTGGCACACGCTGTTCATGGCAGATCACAGGAACAGCAGCAGAACCCCATACATCGTCCCAGCCAAACAAAAGATCACATATTTCAATTTTCAAATGTTCATTCACAGCATAAATTACATCAAAAGAAGGCCTATCCCGGCTCTGCTGCCATGCACAAAGCCCACTTTTCTCAGGCCCTGATTACATCAAAACCCACAGCAGCAATACAATGATCTAAACGAGGTTCCAGGACTCTGTAAGCATGCCATGAACCCTATTTTATCTGCCCTTAATTATAATGAATCCACTATCAAAAATAGAGCCACAAAATGATTCCCAGTTTACTTGAAAGTTGTCATGTAGTAGTAGTTTGTCATTTATAAAGTGCCTTTATCCTATTAGTATGAGAAATTTGTCAGAAAGGTTTAGAATGCACGTGTACATTTGGCCATATCAGGAGACGGGTGGGATGGCCGAGCCCCAGTACTCTACCCATGATAGTCAGGCATGTGGATGGGTGCTGAAAGGTGGTCAGGAGTGCAAGAGAGTCTTCATGTGTCCTGTTAGACCACATTGTTCTGTCAAAGGGCATAGCTGCATTTTGATAGCAGAGATGTTGTGCTTTGTGTTTTAGTTTGGTATATGGAGGCAAATGTGCGCAGTGAGTGGCTGTGCCTTCGGATGGTGTCCACCGAAGTGGCGCGTAACTAAGTACCTTGGGCCTCAGTACGGGCTTTGCTTTTGATATGGTATGGGATCAGTTTGTCCTGCCTGCTCCGAAAATATTCTTTACCTCACTGGAGAATATACTGGGGACAGTATCAAGCCTGGGTGTCATGAAGGTGGGCGTGAAATGGGAAGTGTAGGTGGGGATGTCTAAGAGGGGCGATTGCCAAGGTTTCCCGAGCTACGCTTAGGGCTGGGAAATGTGCATTTACACTGTCAGCTTTCCTGCTCTCTACTTCTTCAATCACATGTTAATGGGCACCCGGGAATGTCTAATAGAAGCCACATCTTCTCTAAAAGACCAACCTACTTCCAATCACATATACAAAAATCGTTTCTAAGAAAGATACTGGCTGTCCTCCTGAAACAGACATAAGGTTTATTGCCCAACACGCAAATTAAGGCTCCCACTAATATATGAATAGCTAATACTCATGATGAATTGCAGAAACTGCAGGATAATAAAGCTAGCTCACGTTTCTGAGCTAATTATAACGTTATTTCATATGTAAGACAAGGTAATGATTCAATGTACCTACATGAAAGAAGCCATACACATAAATGAAATCGGTACAAGTTGTGAGTTGTTTGCCTACAATAGTGTGTGAATGTCCACAGACTTAATATGTAGTCTATGCATAAATAAACACCTTTGCAACACATTTTCCACACCATCCTCACCATCCCTCAACCCCCTTTAGTTGGTGCTGTATTTAAAATGAACATAATGTAATATTGTGCAATGCTCTGAGCAACGGGATTAGCTTTGAGCATGTTTTCAGAGCTATTTTCATAGAGTTTAGAAATGTATGCATTGCCATTGGGGTTGATAGGCATAGCAATTTTCTTTGTGCATTCTTTTAGCCCACCAGATTGATGGACCTCAGAAGTGGAATAAGCCACTTTTCCTCTCAGAATTGGAATATCTGGGACGTGCATGGGTAGGACAATGAGAGTCATTGAGTTTCCTGCCAAGTTGCGTGAGGCTGATCAGAGGCTGCAATTTGCTAGGGTGGTTATTGTACTCTGTTTGTAAAGTTCTGTAGCTCCTGAATCTCCCTTTTTTGAGAAACCCATAGTGAAGGTCATACTGTTTTTTTGCCAGTGCCTCAATTGCAATATTCTACCCCAAATAGAAAAAAAAGTAGAACAAAAGAAAATATTTCCCGTTTGTGATACAGGTTCCGTTTGCATATCTAATTCCACCCCTTAAAACAACCCATTAAATCAACATTTCCCTTAGTTCCACAACCTCCAAACCTGTTATGGAATAAATGGATATCTTTGGGAACATGTAATCATCTTTGGGTGAGGAGAGACACCAGTAGGCAGTGGAACAGGTGGTGGTAGAGATTGAGGTTCAGCAAGAGGTGGAACATAAGGAGACAGAAACTGAAAGACAGCAGAAGGGGACATCAAAGAGGTTGATGGGGCAGCAAGGGGACATTTGATTGAACAGCAGAGGAGATAGATGCAAGAAAGGAAGTGGAGTATTAGTGGCAGGAGGAGGCTGATGAGAAGGAAAAGGAAGACAGAATAATGAGGTGACATGCTTTCCTTAGCCAAAGGACAAGGAGGAAGCTGATAGAGATGATGCAGGTGTCTCCCATTCTGTGGCAGGGAAATGGAAAGTTAGAATAAGGGACAAGTAAAGTATAGTATACTAGGATAATATACTGCTCCAGTACTTTCTTATCTGGGCATCTCCTAGGAGGGACAGTATGTCCGCATTCTAAAGAGGAAGGCAGAGTTAAAGGTGTGTAAAGCTGTGCGCAAATTCTGTAATTCAGGAGTGCAATGGGGCAAGAAGACTGCACAACTGCAATGCACAAATAAATGTGGGGGTGGCACAATCCAACATATTATAGCAATGTGCTATTTTCTTCCCTTGCCACCATGGTAACCTTCCCAACAGAGGCCCAATCACAGCCAGGGATATTGGATGCAGCTATAAGGGTTTTAATGCTTTGGTTGGTTCTCCACACTCCAGTGGTGGAAAGGTTGGATGTGCCATACGGGAGCAGCTAAGGAGATAGACTGTTCAGGAATGCAGACACACATTGCTTGCACGCATTAATTGTGTTATGGGTTGGTGATTAGCTGGGGGAGTTGAAAGACTTTGCCAGCCAAGACTCTCAGAAAGCTCTTGTGCATGTGCTCATCAACTCAACATCCCCATCCATCACTACACAGAAAATGTTGGTAAAGCATTCCATGTTAGCCTTCCATGTTTTATATTGAACACCCCCCATATCCATGCCACAAACCTGGCCACTCATGACTCCCTACTATGTAGCACCCTTATAATCTTTCCATCCTTCACTGACACTGTGCATACTTTGATTTTATGTTGGCTCTCTAACTCCATCGCCTACAATTGTAGGGCAGCAAGGATATTCATTACAGACCTACTCAGAACATTCTTGACCCCTTTTAAGAGCTCTGCCTGCTTTGTTCTATGGTGCTCTGGTCTCTGTCCACTGTATACCCTTGCCCACTATCACCAGGGAGATGCTAAGAACAATGCTATGAGTTGTTTCCATTGTCTTGTGAACCTAAGACTGTCCTGATGAATGTGGTTTTATCAACGTTATACCACTGAAACCAGTAGATGGTGTTTGCTACACTCAAAAAGGTGCAAACTAGCCTATTGTTGAGAGTTCGAGCAAACTTTTTTACATTGTCCTACATCCCGCCCAGTTCACAACAGCTCTAGATGGGAAGCAGCAACTGTATTGTCTTTGTGTTTTAGGATGAGAAAATTCCTTGTTTCTCGCATATGTGTCTTTTTAACTTGTGCAATCCAGGGTCAGTGTGACAATCTATGGGTCATTAAAAGTTTGTTATCCCAGCAGATGCCACACAAGTGTTTAGAAAGGAACAATATCGTTCCTATTTTTCCATGGTACACCCTTGCCTTTTTTCCTTCACTCTAGTGTCTTCCTTTTTATATAATACTTTGTGGAAGAGAGTGGTATGATATTTACAAGGCTGAATGTGTTACATACTATAGAAGTTGGTAATTTCACTCTTACAGGGTAATTCATAGAATTTCGCACAAAACTGGCACACAGTGTGCGCGTGCGAATGTCTGCGCCAGCCGCATGCGCTAAAATCGATTTCCGCGCACAGCGTATTCATGGATTCTAGCCTCCAAAACCAGCCGTGGCGCAGACTGGTGCAGCGACCCTGCAGCTGCGCCAGTTACACCCCCAAGAACGCCCTTGCGCAAGGAGAAGCCATCAAAATCCCCAATTCAGCGCAAAGGGCCAGTTTACAGGGCTGCCAAACAGCAAAGCCAAGCGGGGAACGTGTATTACTGGGGTGTGCGTGAAGTTTCACATGCGAAAGGGCCTGTGCGAGTGGGGTACGTGTATTCCTGGGGGTTCGCGTGAAGTTTGACACGTGAAAGGGCCTTGTGCGAGCAGGGTACATGTATTATGGGGTTTGCGGGAAGTCTCACATGCCATTTCAGCAGGGTACGTGTTTGACTGGGGTTCACGGGAAGTTTTACACGTGAAAGGGCCCTGTGCGAGTGGGGTACGTGTATTTCGGGGTTCGCGGGAAGTCTCACACGTGATTTCAGCAGGGTACGTGTATTATGCAGTTCGCGGGAAGTCTCACACACCATTTCAGCAGGGTACGTGTATAACTGGGGTTCGCGGGAAGTTTGACGCGCGAAAGGGCTCTGTGCGAGCGGGGTACGTGTATTATGGGGTTCGCGGGAAGTCTCACACGCCATTTCAGCAGGGTACGTGTTTAACTGGGGTTCGCGGGAGGTTTTACATACGAAAGTTCCCTGTGCGAGTGGGGTACGTATATTCCTGGGGTTCGCGTGAAGTTTGACATGCGAAAGGGCAACGCCTGTGCGCAACACGTCACAGACGTGCTTACGTGCAAAGGGCCTTTGGTCCAATGAAATCGCGTACGTGTGCTAACCCGCTTACGCCCTAAGGGCCTTTCCTCGAATTACATGCTGACGTGCACATTTTTGCACGTGCCAAATCACTCCGTATCAAGCTGGCTACACATACACACACGGAAGACCACGCTCCTGCCCTGAAGGCCATTTTCCTGCCCCCCAGAGCCCCGAGCACGCTCCCACCTGCCATCTGCTGCTGCCTGACTGTCTGCTGCCCACGCGCCCTGCTATTTGGTGCCTGCACATCAGCAATCTGCAGGGGTCCAGTTGCTGTGTCCACCCCTGCTGGAACAGAAGACTCCCGACTGGGATACCATCGCTCCACAGCCCAGCCCCAGGATCCAGTTGCCCACCCACTCCTGCCTCTGGGGTTGCCATGTCAGGCACATCTCCATCTGGCACCACTGGCAACCCCCAGCCAGAGAGGCAGAGGGCCACCAGCTTCACTGCCACTGAAGTTGGTGTCCTGGTGGAGCATGTCCTGGGGCATTATGATGCCCTCTTCGGAACATCACGCGCCAACAAGGAAGGACGGGAGAGGATCTGGGATGACGTAGTGGTTGCCATCAACGCGGAGGGGGTGGCAACTCGCAACATCAAGCACATCAAGAAGCGCTGGGACGACTTCAGGTCCAGAACCCTCCACAAGGCCCGGCGCCTCACGGAGGGGAGCCGGGCACGCATGTGTAACATCCAGAGGAGGGTCCTAGAACGCGTAGGCCCAGCGCTCCACGCCTAGATCCTTCAGAGGCAGACCCATCCGGAGTTGAGCGGTAAGTCGCCAAGCATTGCTGTGTGAGACAGGGCATGTTGCAGTGTGCTGCTAGTCTGATGCTTGCCTGTATGTGTGACATAGGCCATGTATGGATATGTGTGTGCAGGGACATCATGATCATGCATGTGAGACCAGTTATGTGTGAACCACATGGTTGGTGCATGTGTTTAAATGCAACATGGGGAGCTCTATGTGGAATGCACACATTAAAGCATTGCTGTCTCTGTTCCTGGACATGAAGGGGGGGTGAGGAATGAGTGCTGATGTCATGTACTTGTATGGTGCACGTGTGTGTGTGTGCCAGAGAAGTGTGTGTGTGACTTTGAAACGCCATGGCTGCATGTGACTTTGAAGGCAACATCTTGGTTTACAGGGGCCCTTCTACATGGATGTTGATGTTGATTGCAGGCGCCGGGACTGTTTCTGCATGTGTGTTGTGTGCATTGACCCAGGGGTTGTGGAATGACAGGATGGAAGTGACATTTGACAGTGCCACTCATGTGTTATTGCTTCCTGTCTAGGGTATTTTGTACTGTACCCTGATGCTTGTATTCTATGTCTCCCTCTATGCAGCGTCAAGTGAAGAAGAGGGCGGAGACGGCGCTGTGGAGCCAAGCGGCGGGGATGCCTCCACTCGAGGCAATTCGCAGGGAGTTGGAGGAGAACATGTCATCGTCCCTGCGAACCCTCGGGGCCCTGAAAGCGGGCCGCCTCCAGGACATTGAGCAGGAGTTTGTTGATGCCCTGGCCCGGGACATCCAAAAGTGAGCCGTCGGACTAGACCGCTGCCCTTGTAAATAGTTTTAGAGTTAGGTTTCCTTTATGTTTTCCTTTTATTTGTGGTCAATGGACAATGCCACCCAAATTTTTATATAGTCATATTTTTAGGTAGGTAGGTATGTAGGTTTCATTAGTTTGGTTGGGATCATGGACCCTTTACATTCTTGGACAATGGATTGTATATAGTTTCATCATGTATCCTTTTTTTTTTTGTTTTGCATTATGGACATGGAACAATGTTTTTTTTTTTCACGACAATGGATTGTAAATAGTTTGACTATGGATTGATTTTTCTCTTTTATTTTGGTTACGAACATGAAGCAATGGATTTTTTTTTTTTTTACATTTCCTTTGGATTTGCGTTGTTGGAGGCTGACTTTGGACTGTTTTTCGTTCAAATTCATATGGATTGGTTATCATTTTCATTCAATCATCAATTTCACATGCTTTTCTTTTCATGTTTCATATTTTGTTATGCTTTCATTTTTGATTTCATGTACATAATACATTTTCATTTTTTAGTTCCATGTGTGGGATTCGCTCATTGGCTTGATGCATGTGAAAATGTGGGTCTACACAAGCAATGCCAACCAGTGTATGTGTGTGACGGAAATGTGGTGATGTACAAAGTTTTGACTTTTGGTTTGTGTCATGAGATCAGCATTTCACTGCTGGGGGGTGCAGGGGGACATGAGTGGGACATGAGTGGGGGCCTGCTGGCAGGTGCCCTGCACTGATGAGGGAGTGGGGGTACAGGGGGTCATGAGTGGGACATGAGTGGGGGCCTGCTGGCAGGTGCCCCTGCACTGCTGGGGGGTGGGGGTGCAGGGGGTCATGAGTGGGGCCTGCTGGCAGGTGCCCCTGCACTGCTGGGGGGTGGGGGAGCAGGGGGTCATGAGTGTGGGCCTGCTGGCAGGTGCCCCTGACTGCTGGGGGGTGGGGGTGCAAGGGGACATGAGTGGGACATGAGTGGGGGCCTGCTGGCAGGTGCCCCTGCACTGATGGGGGGTTGGGGTGCAGGGGATCATGAGTGGGGGCCTGCTGGCAGGTGTCCCTGCACTGCTGCGGCGGTGCTGGTACAGGGGGTCATGAGTGGGGGCCTGCTGGCAGGTGCCTATGACTGCTGGGGGTGCAAGGGGACATGAGTGGGCCATGAGTGGGGGCCTGCTGGCAGGTGCCCCTGCACTGCTGGGGGGGTGTGGGGGTGCAGGGGAACATGAGTGGGGGCCTGCTGGCAGGTGCCCCTGCGCTGCTGGGGGTGGGGGTGCAGGGGGTCATAAGTGGGGGCCTGCTGGCAGCTGCCCTGCACTGCTGGGGGGTGGGGGTGCAGGGGGTCATGACTGGGGGCCTGCTGGCAGGTGCCCCTGACTGCTGGGGGGTGCTACCTAATTACTAACTATATACAAACATGTGGGGCATAGTCCATGCGCCCCAAATGAAAGAAAAAAGAAATGAAACTTAACACTAATGAACTATATACAATGGCGGCGGGCAAGTCCAACAGCTTACTTGTTGATGTCATGGCCCAGGGCATCATAGAACTCATGTTCAATGTCTTGGAGGCGGGCCTGTTCTCTGGCCCCGAGGCCTCGCAGGGATAATTCCATGTCCACCTCCAACTCCCTGCGAATTCCCTCCAGGCACTCTGCCCGCCTCAGCACCCTGCGCATGGAGTTCTCCGCCCTGACCATTGTGAGCCGTGCCTCCTCCGCCCGCCGCCGCTCCGCACCTATCTGCTGGCCCAACCGCTGCCACACAGAAGACACTCCCATTCCAGGGTCCTCCTGCCCTCCGGCCGATGCCTGCCCCTCTGATGTAGATGGCCCCGAGCCATGATGCCTCCCACGTTGAGCCTGCCGCTGCCTCCGACGCAACTGCCTCTGCCAGCACAATGGCATCTAGGCTGATGGAATCCACAGACGCTGTCGTGCACGTGCCCTGCTCGAAGATGCCGGCACATCCTCCATCTGCTGGGGTCCAGTTGCTGTGGTGTCCACCCCTGCTGGACCTCCGACTCCCGACTGTGGCAGGGATGGGATCCCCACCGAGCTGGCTGCGTTGGTCAGGGCAGGTCCACAGGGGGCCCTGGTGGCATCTGGGCCGGAAGACGGCATGGAGAACGACTGGCGCATAGTCTCCACAGAGGAGGAGAGGGCCGCCAGAGTGGCCGACACATGTACAAAAACCCTGACCATGGACACTCCCAACTGGGCCACGTTGGCACGCTGCTCTTCGTGATGACGTGCGTGCTCCCCCCGGGAAGCACGCACGTCATCATGAATGTCATGCGTGGCAAAGCGACACCAATCAGGACCTTCTCCATACGGCCAGGGGTCCCCTCGTCCGCAGGTAGAGGAGTGTCAGATGACATGGACATCCCCCCTACCTGCGGATGGGCCTGGGATGGGGCATCCCTGCTGGTGCATGGTGGTGCAGTCACAGGGTCAGGGACAGCAACATGCACAGGCCCCTCCGCGGTGACCTGTGCTGCCTCCTGCCCCTGGCCCTGGACTGCACCACTTGCACCAGTGGTGCCACCCTCACCAGGCCCCATGTGCGGCTCAGTAGTTACCTCCTCCTCCTCTGTGGAAACCACCAACCTGGATGGCTCCACACCGTTTTCCGCCATTGCAAGCCCCTGTGGGGGCTCACACACCCCTTCCGCTGCAGCCGTAGTGGCAGACGCAGCACCAGTCCCCTCACTCCCGGACAATGGTAATTTCTGGGAGGGTGACTGGGCCTTGCGTTTCCGGCCGGTGGGAGCATTCCTGCCGCTTTGCTCCACAGCGCCGTCTCCGCCCTCTTCATCACTTGCCGCTGTGTAGAGGGAGACATAGAACACAAGCATCAGGGTACTGTACAATGGTCCCCTAGACAGGAAGCAATAGCAGATGAGCGGCACTGTCAAACATCACTTCCATCATGTCCCTCCACAACACATGTGTCAGTGCAGGCAAAACATGCAGTAACAGGCATGGCGCATGCTATGAACATTAGCATACATGTCGTACACCCCAGACACAGTGGATACAAGGATGAGTAGTCTGCATCAGTGAATCTGAACATTGTCACAGACATGTGTCATGCATCCATGGCATTTACAAGTCACAGACATGCAAGTCAGACACACAGACATGGACACCATACATGTCCATGACAGCAGCACCCATCTCTCACACCCCATCCATGTCCAATAACAGAGACAGGCATGCATTAATGTGTGCATTCCACATGCTGCTCCGCATGTTGCATTGTAACACATGCACCAACCATGTGGTTCACATATTACTGGTCTAACATGCATGACCATGATGTCCCTGCACACACACATACGTACATGGCCTATGTCACACATACAGGCAAGTATCAGACAACCAGCACCCTGCAACATGCCCTGTCTCACACAGCAATGCTTGGCCACTTACCGCTCAACTCCGGACGGGTCTGCCTCCGAAGGAACTGGGCATGGAGCGCTGAGCCTACGCGTTCCAGGTCCCTCATCTGGATGGTACTCATGCTGCCCCGGCCCCCCTCCACGAGGCGCCGGGCCTTTATGAGGGTCCTGGACCTCAAGTCCTCAAAGCGCTTCTTTACTTGCTTGATATTGAGGGTTGCCACCTCCTCCGCATTGATGGCAACCACAAAGTCGTCCCAGATCCTACCCATCCTTCCTTGTTGGCGCGTGATGTTCCGAAGAGGGCATCATAATGCCCCATGACATGCTCCACCAGGACACCAACTTCCTTCTGACTGAAGCTGGTGGCCCTCTGCCCCTCTGGCTGGCGGTCGCCAGTGGTCTCAGATGGTGTTTGCCCCGACACGGCAAGCCCCGAGGCAGGCGGGGTGGGAAACGGTGTCCTAGGGCTGGACTGTGGAGCGATGGTATCCCAGTCGGGAGTCTTCTGTTCCAGCAGGGGTGGACACAGCAACTGGACCCCTACAGATGGCTGATGTGCAGGCACCAAATAGCAGGGCATGTGGGCAGCAGGCAGTCAGGCAGCAGCAGATGGCAGGTGGGAGCGTGCTTGGGGCTCTGAGGGGCAGGAAAATGGCCTTCAAGGCAGAAGCGTGGTCTTCCGTGTGTTTTCGCGTGGCCAGCTTGATACAGAGTGATTTGGCATGTAAAAAAATTGCACGTCAGCGTGTAATTCGAGGAAAGGCCCTTAGCGCGTAAGCGCGTCAGTACACGCACACGATTCCATTGGACCAAAGGCCCTTAGCGCGTAAGCATGTAAGTTACATTACGCGTGCGGGCGTTTCCCTCATAGCACGTGATGACAGAGCACACGTGGAAAAACTGCACGTCCGAGTGTCATCGCGTGTAATTGGATGAAAGCGCCCACGTACACACGTCTCTGACGTGTACGTGTGGGCCGGTTTAAAAGCTTCATGTAGGACGCCATTTCCTTGTACGTGCTTTTCGTGGAGAGCAAGTGGGTGAAATCTGTACTTCTTGTCGGTTCACACGCGATTACTTCACAGCGTTTCTAGTTCGTACTCCCTGTTACCTCTGACAGATCTTTTCAGATTTTGTGTTGGGCCTTTTTCCTCAAACAGAGTTCACTTCTCCTTTTGTCCTGTCTCCTCAGACAGCGTACAATTCTTCTTTTGGCAGGGGTGTTGCCAACGCTCACACGCGCGTATTTTTCACGTTCTTCTTCCAGGCAGACGGTGAGTTCCGCACATACTTAGCAACTGTGCTTGCCCCGTGTGTCGCGTTCCCCTTCATAGGTCATTGTAGGCTGCGTGTATCACGCGTTCGCTTTTTTTGTGTTTCTGGGTGCCACAGCGTAGTGCAGGTTCATTTTTTCAAGCACGTGGTCTACGAGGGGTTGCATGCACGTTTATTTTTGATTTTGGGCTGCCTGTGCGTTGCGTGACCCGTCATCGTCCCCCAGGGGTCACAGACAGCCTTGTTAGAGCACTAGGGTACAAATTCCATCTGTTATCCTACCCCTTTGACCCCCAATTGCCCAGGACAATAGTTTATTACAACTCCCATACGCACAACAACATCAGTGCCATGGTTGGGAGGCGACCAAGCGGTAAGGGAGGCAAAGGTGGCCGATCCTCAAGAGGTGGGCGTGGTGGGCGCGGTAGGGGCTGTGGCCGGGATTTGCAGGCCCCTATACACCCATGTGTGGAGGAACAATCAGGGATACCCATGCCCCCACCATGGTTGAGGGAAAAGTGGCTGACACCATCCAAGCTCAGCCCCTGTTGGACCAGCCCATTGTGGCACCTGACCTGGCACAGGATAACTCCCTGGCTGACTTCCAGGTCAGCAAGTCTAGGCCACGTGTGGCGGTGCAAGTTGTTGTCACCAATCCACGTGGATCTGTGGCAGCTATGTCATCTGCTGCCCCAAGTATGTAGGGTGGGGAGGCTGCAGGGCCAGCTGCAGCTCCATCCCCCCAGCTCTGACTCTCCCAGCCGGGACAGTGTCAGTCCCAGTCCATCAAACTGACATTCCCCCTGCCAACATTACCCTGCAACCAATGCCTGCATCAAGACCTATGGTCATTGTGCATTTCCACACTCCTACTACCCAGTCCACTGGTGATTCTTCCCTTACTGACCAGAGCAGCGTAAGCCACTCTGACTCTGCTCCACTTTTAAAGAAGAGGAAGAAGGGTGCTCTGACACGACATGCTGAGACCCCAGACACTGCTACACACTCCGGTACCTCAAGGAAGCCTTGCTTCAATGATCCGGAACTTGATGCACTTGTGGGCTATGTGTCGGCACATAGCCAAGAAATGCTGGTGACTGCAGGGTGCAAGACCACACCTGGTCAACGTAAGGCACACTGGCAGACCATTGCCGACCGCATAAGTGCCCTTGGATTTGTGAGGCGCTCAGCTGATGATTGCTACAAGCGGTGGAATGACCTGAAACGCAGAGCAAAGAATAAGCTGGCCTCAAATCATGCCGCTACTCTGGTGACTGGCGGTGGGTCTCCACAAGAGGACAACAAACTCACTGAACATGAGTCTGTTGCTGGGGCCTTCGTCACAGAGGAACAGATCCAAGGTGTGAGAGGACTACCTGATTATGATGCATTGTCCGGTGAGTGCCCATGCATGTGTGTGTAATGCATGTGTATGTTGTTTGGGTGACGGGTTCTGATTGAGTGCCAGATGAGGGTGTGTGTGCCTGAGTGGTATGGGTCACCCATGTGCTTCATCCAAAACATTCAGCGGCCTTGGATTTGGGTGTGACAGTATCCCTTCTGCCCACATTAGTAATTTGGCTCAACATTACGGCAGTTGCCCTTTAAGTGGCATCTTGCAACAAGATTGTTTGTATTTTTCAGTGTTCGTTCAGGCTGATTGTTTCAATTCTCTCACTTTTGCTACGCATTCCTCAGCCCTATTGTCACATTTGTGACATGCTTCTGTCATTGATGAACCCCACATTGGACCACATGTGTTACCTTGTTAGATGAATGATTTGACCATTCAGGCAAATTGAGTATTGGCCTGATCACAGGAATTTGTGGGGCCTGTTTGAATGTGGAACATGATAGTTGTTTCCTGTCATGTTGAAGTGACAAACCATTGATGTGTACATCGGCCTGCAATCGCTGTATTTTTGTACACTGGATGTGTTGCAGTGTGTGGCACATGCCTATTTTGTCACACTATGTAGCATTTTTCATCTCATCATGTCCATCTCACATGGATGGCTGACAGTATTCATTCACTGACATATGTATGTACCCTTGGAATGTACCATGGCTATGGTGCATGCCATCTGTTTGATGGCATGTGTCATGTATGTGTATTGGACATGCCACTCACAGGCCAATGTGTGATGGCAGTGCTACCCAGCATGCTGCAAATGTGTTGCTCTTCCATGTTGGTGTCATCAGTGTCTGCCTTTTTCCTCCCCTTCAAACTCAGTGACAGTGCATGCATGGGAGGGTTATAGTCATGTGGGACATGTGTAAATCATGTACTGGTTCTGCAGCTTGTCAGGCCTATTTGTGTGTTATGGTGCTAATGCCTGTTTCCATTTTTTGTCTTTCATGTTTTTGCAGGGGATGACGCACTTGATGCTGTTGAGGTTGAGGAGATGGTGCGGACCCAGGAGGAATCTCAGGCACGACCGGGCACCAGTGGGGGACGTGGTGTGGTGGTTGGTGAGAACCCAATCTTGCTGCAGAGCATTCTGTCGAGGGGTGCCTCTGGGTGCACCTCCCCAGACCTCTATTCAGGTGTTGATTCGGATGATGAGACCTAGGCAGGGATTCTGTTCTGTCCAACCCACCTGTACCAGGGGTAGAACCCTCTATGGGGATGTCAGTGTTGGTAAGTACACCTTTGGCAGTTATAGATGCAGGGTCACACGCCACAACATCTGATCCTGTTCCTGGGCCAGCAGATCAGAGGGGGAATGCGGTCCTGCAGCCTCAGGCAGTGCCGGCACAGCAAGGCACAGATCGCCTTGCCCCAAACAGGTGTGGTGCCCGCCGATACGGTGGCCGTACGCCACCTGGCAATACCGCATGGGAACAATCCATTTACGGTATGGCAACCAAACAGGCAGCATCAGTTGAGATGATGGCTCAAGCAATGGAGAGGGTGGCCACTTCCATTGTCCCCCCTGAAAGGCAGATGGAGCTACTACAGCAGGAACAGACTCCATTTGCCAATCACACAGGGAGGCCATGTTGGCGTCCAACAGGGACAGACAGGCGGCACTGGAGACTCTACGCCAATCGATATCAATAGAGTCACAGGGCCACAGGGAAGCCCTCAGGGTAGAACTGCATCAAATCAGGGAGACTCTTGTTGACCTTGAGGCTTCCACTAACTTGAGGACAGAACAGCAGCTGGAGCGGCTCACACATTCGCTCTCAGCTGAGATGCAGGCAACTCGGGAGGAGATCCGGGCGTCACATCAGGTGCTGCATGGGGATCTCCGCACTATAATCCTCCAGAACGAGACCTTCCACATCCGCATGCTTGCTGCAATGGAGGACCATACCAGGGCTTTGCGTGAGCTGCCTCCCATAGCACCACTACCTCCTGTGGAAGCACCACCTCCTGTGGCAGCAGCAGAGGGTGATGAGAGCGACAGCATCAGTTCTCCCACATTGGCATAGCCGTGCAGGCCATGAGCCCATGGAGGTGTTTTTTTTTCGCAACATCCACACAGGTGGGTGTTGGTGCGCACCCTGTCCTCGGACCTCCTGGGTGCCCCCCCGCCCCGGCCCTAACATGGCCATTTTTGATTTATTATTTTTTTTTTTTGCAGTGTGTTGCCTTGTGTGGCTCCCGTGGGCATCCACTGTATTCCAGCTGGGCACATGCAGGCTTGTCCTGAGTTTGGGTTAGATGCTTGGGTTTGTGAGACACACACCCCTCCTGCTTCCCGTTTCCATGGGATTGCAAAGGGTGTGCCCAAGTGACATTGACTTACACAGTGACGTAGGACTCCCATGAGCTGTGTGGGCAGTCTGTAGTCAATACTGTGTATACATTCCTAGTGGATATTGTTGTTGAATTGTACACTGCATGGTGTATTGCTATGCACTTGTGCATCCATGTCTTTCGCCTAATTTTCAGGTTAATTCCTCATGTCTTCACAAGACTGTCTACTTTGGAGATGGAGTTCATGTTGTAAGCGGTGCACTTGGACATTTGCTTGGCAGCAGCACTGTACAGTTGGAAGTGGCTGATGTGCTGGCATGATCAGGTTGTAAGACTACCACTACTTTAACTTAGTACTGTCATGTTTATGCTATGTTTGAGGTTGTGTAGCTGCATTGTATTGTTGGTAAGTATTTGGTCATGTGTGTTGTTAGTTCTACATTACTGGGAGCATATGGTGTGTGGGCAGTTTCCATTAAGGACACTGTACTTTGACACTTGTGTCATGTTTTGGGGATTGCTTTGTTTGCTCTCACATAGCATGACATGCCATGGTGTGTTGGGTGGCGGTGCTGGGGAGGGGTTGGGTGACATGGCACTGTTGTCATGTTGTATTTTGCAAGGGGTAATGATTTTTGCAGCATAGAAGTGTGTCTTTTGATGACACAGCATTGGTGGTGTTTGTGTAGGTAGGGATGCACACAATGTACCACTTCCAGGTGACCAATCTCAGGCTGGTATGGTTGTGACAGTTGACTGTCCCTTATGTCATCATCATTGATTGTCAGCTGGTATGTGCCAGGGCTGTGTGCACTCCACCGGGGTGTGATTTTAGGTGAAGTAATTAGCCACCAGCTGCATACGGGCTGCCTCACCCCGTGTCCTTTCCCCTCCCATGCGCAGCGGGCGTGCATGTGGTTGGGGATGTGGGGGCACCACCATGTCCACGGGCAGTCCCCGGCGCGTTGCAATGTTGTGCAGGACACATGCTGCCACTATGATCCTGCACACTACTGGGGGAGCGTATAACAGCTGCCCGCCAGAACGGTCAAGGGAGCGAAAGCGTGACTTGAGCACTCTGAATGTGCGCTCCACTATGCCCCGGGTTGCAATGTGGGCTGTGTTGTATCTTACCTTGGGTGGCGTGGTGGGGTTTCAAATTGGCGTCATCATGTGGGTGCTCAGAGGGTAGGCACGGTCCCCTGGGGAGGTGGTGATGGGTATCATTAGATGGGTTGTGACATTACTCAGTATCTGACATGCCTGCATGTGCTGTGGAATTTATACTCACCGAGCAGCCATGTATCGCCATTCCACCTAGCCTCTAGGTCCCGGTTTAGGGTTGACATTCTGTAAATAAAACTGTAGTGGGTGGACCCTGGATAGTTGGCATATACTGAGGTGATGATTCCCTTGGCATCACATACTACCTGGACGTTGATGGAATGCCAGTGCTTGCGGTTTCTGTAGGTGTGCTCTGATGCCCTGGGGGGACGTAGAGCCACATGGGTGTAGTCAATGGCACCTAGCACTTTGGGAAAGTGTGCCACCCCGTAGAAATCCTGGACGACAGCCTGCCTTTCTGCACGTGTTCTGAGCAGGTATATGTGCCTGCGGACTGATGGGCGTGCAGTCATGATGGCCAAGACCTGGTGTAGGCAGCGTGACTGTGTGGCCTGTGACAGCCCCCCCACTATAGCAGTTGTCCGTTGAAAGGATCCAGTGGCCAAGATGTGCAGTACATTGAGGACCTTATGCAGGGGGTGGAGTGCTTGGGAGCACAGGGTGCGTGATGTGAGATCATCCTCCCACTCACTGACCAGGTCGAGTATTATGTGAGGTGGAAACCTGTACCTCCCATACGCCTGGTCATCAGGCATCCCAAAAAGGCTGGTTCTGAGTGTAAAAATTCTGGGCCTGACTATCCTCCTCCTCCTCCTGCGGTATCCCACGACCACTGCTGCTAGGAACGGTATATTCATCCTGGCGTCTATGCTTGTTTGTTGTTTGCGCGCACTTTTTTGCTGCGCGGGTCCGGGTATGCCTGCTTCCTGCTGGCGTACGTGTTTCCGGATTAGCGCGTCTTTTTGGGCGCACGTGTTAGCCCCGTTCGATTCATAGCTGAAAGAATATTTACTCAGCAACACTGGTCAAAACTATTATCTGCATAGTGAAGTAACTCATCACCAGTGCCATCGATGTAGTTTAAAGTGTAATTGATATACAGTTTGGAAAAGAAGCAGCATGAAATAAATAGCGCTGCTTTAAACTATTTTTTTGGCCATTTTCTGGGCTTGCAGGGACGCACCATGGGCCCAAATGGGTCGGGGCCCACTTTGCATCCCTTCAAGGCACGCACACGCCCCACAGCCCACTGCACCTCCCCTCCCCTCAAAATGCCAGCACAAAACCATTTAGTGACTAATGGGCCACCATTAGCAGTTTCCTTCCGGCATTGTGATGGAAGGGGCTGGTTTTAGCTGCAGGGGGACCTAAAGTGTTTTTATTGGTGTGCTTATGCCCCCACCCCAAGTGGCGCAAAAGTGGTCAGAGGGAGCCTCTGACTTCTGTAATGTCATGTAGTACTTTTGTACTACGTGACATTACAGTCGGAAGGGGCAGCGCCAGCACCTGACCTGCAGAACTTTCCCCACGTCAATGAGCCGCCCCACAAACTAGGGAATTCCATCCCCTCCAAAGGCTCCAAGGACTGGGGCAATTGCGTCCCCCGGGGCTATTGCACCCCGGGAAGTTGCCCACCTCGTCCGGGCCAAGTAACAGGCCTGGCCTCGGCCCTCAGGCAGGGCAATTGGCAAATAAATTAGCAACATTTGTTGCTTTATTACCTTCCCCCGGCCCCGTGTGGCGCCGGCGCTGCTGGCACCAGCCAGGCCCATGGGCGCAAGTGCCGTGTGCCCTCCTCTAGGCTATGGGCGCGCACTGACACTGAAGTGTGGATCGATTGGGGCTGGCTGGTGTTGTCGGCCCCGGCCATTACAGAAAAGAGGAGCGAGTGGGTCACTAAATCCTGAAGTTGTTCCCATCACCACCACACACTGCCAAGCAGCAGCAGAATCAGCAAATACAAACAGTTTCTGCATCCTGCCTCACTGATTGGCCTTGTTTCAGGAAACCCGGCAGTAACTACAGCCTGCCGAGGCAAACTCACTTCTTTCCTCCTGCTCCCGTCTTCACAGGCGAGGCCTATTACTGCATAGGCGTTTTATTTATTTTAAAATGGTATTGCGGAGATGACTGGGCCATCCAAGAACAGCCTCTGGAGGCCACAAAGCTAGACAATTTTGTCAAGGCTCAAGTAGTCATTAAAAAGGAAGCGAGCACTGGTGGTGGACTCTCCTGAGGAGATCAAAAGGCCGGTTCTGGGCAGAGTGTCACCGCCAGAAGATCTTAGACAGTTGCACGTTCCAGCAGGGTTGGATTGGTTGGTCCATTGGCCGGGCCAAAATCACTTTGAGGGTGAGGCCCTGGGGGCCGCTACAATGCTTGGGCCGGTTTGGGGGTTACTACGCCGCCCTAGTTCCTGCTCCCGAGCATATTGTTCGTCGTTCTCTCTTTCCTGGGCATGCAGTGCTGACTTTATTTTAGTGCAAGAGTTTCATACATTTCACTGTTCGCTCAGACTTGTCTTATACTCTTCTTTGTCGTTGTGTTTCTTTTGTTTGGAATAGCAATCAGGCTAGTCTAACGAGATAAACAAACACCTACACGAACGCGGCTTGTGAATGATGGTGTGAAGGATGGATGCAGACGCTGGACCAAAAGCTGAGCGAAGTCTGCCCAGCAGCTGGCTTGGGAAAGCGACTCAGCAACTACAGTAGAAACCGTCTCCGTGGACGGTTGGCCCGTCTTCCATATAATGCAAATACCCAGACTTGTAGGATGCATGCTTCACTTTCTTTGTTCCATTGGGGGCGACATGCTGTAGCATCAATTCATGGCCTTTAAAATACCCTGCACGTTGCAGCTTCTGATCGCCTTTAACACAAAAGCTGGGATATGGCCATGACTAGCTAACGCCACATTAATCAAAGCCAGGTCTCTAAAAAATTGTTCAAGTGTTGGGGAATCACCTGCTCACACTTTCTGTCGTGTGACCAACCAGTGCGCAAAAGATGTTTCCGAGCGTGGGGTTCTTGATGCCACCCATTTCTGCATTTGATAAACCAGCAGCTAAACACACCCTGGGGAGGCAGCTCCTTCCGCATAGTCCATTTCTCTCCCAAGCTCGGGACAATGTTCTTTACGGTGAGGGTAGATGGCAAAGCGCACTACGCTTGGGGTACACTGGAGATGCTTCCCCTGATACCCGCAGTACTCCGAGTCCCTTGAAATGAAATTTGTCTATACACTGCACAATGTGCAAGGGCCACTGGTATTCAAGCAGCACGCGACTAGTAATTTCCAAAAAGTAAACTTAACGAGTCCCAAGAAAAGGTCAGCTTCCACCCTTTAAGAATTTGATTGTTTTTGTTTTTATGTTGGGGTGGTAGACATTGTTTTTCTTTGCAATCTTACAGTTTCATGGTGCTGTCGGGAGCTAAACTGAGTGATCACAAAGGAAATATTTAAGAATTTGGAGAGTTCATAAGCATGAGCAGAGCAAACCCCAATACCCGAACTGCCATTTCTCTTCCGCAGTAATACACTGCAGTGTGTTTCAATGTAAAGTCCACATTGTAATGTCATAATTTTAGAACGCCACCTCTCCAACATTAACATTGGGAGCTATGTTGAATTGTACATGCATGTTAACTCTCTGCATATGTTTAAAGTAGACTTTACCACTCACATGGAGTAGTGATATTGGGCCTCATTACGACCCTGGCGGTAAGGGGTTTACGCCAGCGTTAGCTGCGCCGACCCCTTACCGCCAATTACGAGGTCCCTTAGCGCCATGGAGGTCTTAACACCCGCTTTCAGCGGGTGTTAAAATCCATGGCGCTAAGGGACCATGGAGTTAATTACGCCACCGTGATTTACGGTGGCGTAATTAACGCCTTCCCCACTCCCATTATGCCCTATGGGGCAAAAATGGGAATGGGGAAGGGTAAATGGGGATTGGGGACTTACCGCCCCGCCAAGGTCGGAATGGGGCGGTAAGTCCGCCAACCACCATGGCGTAAACGTAGTTTACGCCATGGTGGTAAAGTCACGGCCCAGGCGGTAACTTACCGCCTGGGTCGTAATGAGGCCCATTGTTTACGTGTGTCCCTCCTAAATATATTTAACTTCACGTGAAATATTTGATGCAATACATATTGCATAAATGCATGTATTTTAATGCTGAGCTAGACGGGTTTGTACAGCTATCGGTGGGTATGTTGCTGGTGCTTGTTCTTGGAGGTTTGAGTAACACTGTTCAAGACCAGTTCATCACCTTTTAAGAGTGGCTAAATGTTTGAGGTCATACGAATGACATTAGTGTAGATCTGAAATTGTCAATTCTCTGACCTAAGTCACAGCAGCAAACTGGTCATTGTTACTAAAAATGAAGAGCAAAAGCAGACTAACATAACCAGGTCTGTTCGGGTTTGACCCTCTTATTGCTGTTTTTTGAGGTTCATGAAATTCAGCAGATGCCAGCATTGACAATTTTGTTAACTCATAGTCCCCACTCCCGCTGCTCAGCCCATGACACATGCATGAGATCACAGGTTTGGGGGGCGCCAACGATGCTTCCCGCCTGGGCTGCAATCTGTTGTAAGACCGGCCCTGCAGACTACACTGCTGCTGACCAGACTTGGTATGCAAAAGAGACCAACTTGTGTTCAGACCGTTCGGAGAAAAGGAAGGTTACAACAAAAGCAGAGGAAGCAGGGACTGTTTTCTCCCACTCACGTTTCAACATTAAGGACACAGAATTGTTGGAATTACGCCTCCCCAATATGCTCATAGCGATCCCTGATGCTGATAATGGTTCTATGAGACAGAATGTGCACATAGATATACGATGCAAAGGAGATTCAAGCAGCACATATTTAGATCGTCTCTTTGTTTTAGATACAGCTCTGACTCTAATGACTCGGAAAACAACACAACATCTAGCCATCGCAAAGTCAGTCTGCATAGCGCCAAAGCGAGGTAATGTCCCAATCTCTTTGCAAAATGACAAATATACTGATGACATTAATCACTCAAATACCCAATTGGAATTACCTTCTGCAGAAAGTCTTACTGGTTGTTTTGTGAATAAAGATCACCACTCTTCGACATTTTCTGCCAAAAAAGATGGATTGCAGCTAGTAAAGACTTTGGAGAGTGAGTCTTGTCAGGGTAACCTAAACAACTATGTGGTCTGCAAAGGTTTCACACAAGACTCCCATCTCGGCTTCGACCATGCAGTGCGTGAAGCCCTTTTAACGGAACAACTAAAAATTGACTTTTTAAAATTAAGAGAAAGGCTTAACGAAATTAGTTCATCAAGCCAGGACTCTATTCATCGAAAAACTCTGGGAACAAACGTGGGTAGCCTTGTGTTGCCAAACAGAAGGCTGTCGGATTGCGAGGCCACATTTAAAGACCTGACTTGTGCGCCAGAGGCCAGGACACAAACACTTCACATGGCGGCTGCTCAAAAGAAGAAAGAACAGCCCCTGACAAAGTTGGCCTCAAATAAAACATCTTCCCGAAGCAATGACCAGCAGACAGGTCACGCCTCACCAGAAAAATCTGCAAAATTGTACCCATCGACTTCGAAACAATCCGACAGGGAAATTGAAACTTTAAACCACAACAATGTGTTAGCGGCTACAACGATTGCCCTTAACCTATTGGTGAAGTTATAAAATAAATGAGAAACTGAGAGACCTAGGATCTTTGCTGGGTGCTCTAAATACCAAATTCACAACAATGGAAAAGAGTACAATGCAAGTGCAGCAAAGATTGGACGGGGAAGCAGAATCATCTCTAAAGTGTCAATCTTGGCTAAGTGACTTAGCAAGGAACAAGCTGGCCAACAAATCAGACCGCATGAACTAAATCTTAGACTGTGTAAAATGGCTGAGTCATAGTAACTTCCAACTCTCCCCAGATTCTACACTGTATTCTTGCCCCAGGACATATAATTGCTCAGCTGGCATGCACTGTGTTCCGGTGGAGAATAGGTAATCTGGTGGTCCTTGCTTGCCATTGACAGTAAGAGTGCCAAATGTAATGGCTTCAAATGTACCTGAAGCCACTATGCTGGACAAAGTGGGATAATTGCCATCTGCCCATCTTGTCTTGCCGACCATCAATGAAGCGAGTACCTTAGAGAAAACATCAGACATATCACTGAGTGAGTCCAGGCTTGGCCTAACTCTGCAAATGTCAAGTGATAGATGCACACATGTGACAATTAATCTGGAAGATCAACAACCACCCAATTTGGGAGTGGCTATTCCCTTAAATGACAATGTTCCAGGCCAAGCAGGAAGCATTTCAATTGTAATCCCCGCTTTTTAAACAAGGTTTGGAATATTTTCTGGCCCCCAGAAGCAACTCCCCCTGAGTAAAGGGAAATGAACATCTTCATCTAGAAGTAATAATACCACCAAATCCAGAAGAGACACAGTGCCTCCAGGACCCAAGGTGAGGACCAACAGTTCAAAAAGATTCATCAGAAACTTGTCGACACCTCCACAAACAGGCTTATATGATTGTCCCAACAGGACTTCCGCACAGGTAAAAGAGAAACCAGCGCAATAAAACAGCATTATTAACCAACATAGTAGTAAAGAATTATTCCACCCAGATAAACGTTTGAGTTGAATTTGAAGATCAGTCAAACATACATACAACTAACCCTTTTGATTTGTGTGATTTGTCGACGTACTTGATCGATGATGAAGATACACCAAATGGAGAAGATAGTCTTGCTCAAGAAGGGCACAATACCAATGGCCCGCCAGAAGTTAGCCCAGTGACTACGAAGAATTGTGAGATGGGCTCTTCGGCCAAACTCGTGCCTGACTCCCGGAAAATGCGACAAAAAGACATTTTATCTGATGAATTGTCACCAACAAAAAGAAGAAAAGTTACTAGCAGATGGTTGCTTCCCGTGCCAGATGGGGCACTTTGAAAATTAAATCCCAAGCTTACCCCGGCCCAACTGTAAAAAGAGGGAGCCAAGAAAGTTGATCCAGCAGTCTACAAAATCCAGAAAACAACAGCTCCCTCTGGGAATTACAACTAGTAAACATACTAAGGGAAATAAATTAGGTCAATCTGAATAGGGGAAATAGTATGAAACTCTTACATTGCATTCCATCATTAAGAACCATCATGTCCAAAGACATAGCAATTGTGGAATACGCAGCAGAAAATCACTTGTATTGGGTGATCCTACATGTCAATTTGAAGCTGATAGAAAAAACTTTACGGGAAGTCAACAATGAGCTACTGCACTTTGGGTTTGAAATGTCTTTCTGTATAGAGCCAAAGGGAAGGAATAGTGATAGTGCACGGAACTCAAGTTCCTCCAAGACCATCAATGGATGAAGAAGAGACATTCTAAGTGAGCGGTTCGAGTGAAAAAGATCAGATAATGGTGATTCACAAGGTGGTAATCAGACTCATTCAAGCTCAAGGAATTCCAGATACGGGGAAGCAAATAGACGCTAGCTAGACAACATGAAATCAGAAGACAGGTGTTCCTTCACTTCTATTTCAGGAAGCGTGTCTAATGAAAGACGACTATTTTTAGATCTGCTTGCAAGAAACTTATTTGAGAACAACACCGTTATGTGATGGAATTACAGTTTTACGTAATACCGCCAAGAAAAATAAAATAGGCCGTTCTTTTTCAGGGCTGGTGACAATGATAAAAAATAAAAATCATTGGAAAGTCACAAAAACAAACAATCCGAATCTGTTTGTCCAAGGGACTCCATTGGAAAGAATGAAGCCTGTCCACGATACAACTGACCAATTGCTAATTGTAAATGTCTACTGGAATCCGGCAATGATCTCAGAATGGATTTTTATAGCCCAATAACTGCACTAATTGATAACTCATGTTGGACTACAAGGACCTAACCATTGTTATGTGCGGTGATCTGAACTATTTCTGGTTTGACGAGAACAAGCAAGTGGAATTTGGTAACTTGACTCCCCAGGAAGGAACATTAGAACGCTGGAAACGATGGGTGAATCACCTAGCTATGAGGAACTGTGAAATGCTGAATGGTCATACAAGGGGAGACATTCCAGCTACCCCCACCTGGCATAAAAACAACAGACATAGAACTTTAGACTATTGCTGGGTGTCAAGATATTTGACAGCGAAAATTGACCAGTTGATCATAGTTAAGTTGTTAAACAGTGATCATGATGCCGTAAAATTAACTTGGTTAATGGCCTCTTGTGATATAAACGATTGGTATGCCAGTAATGTTCTGATTATTCCAGGCCGAAACAGACTAAAAATAAACATAAACAACAGTGAGATTGAAACCTTGACACACCAGCTAGCTAAGACCCAAACTGGCGGCAGATTCCAAGTAAACTATGTTCCATTGCTCTTACAGTTTGCATCTAAGAACAGTGGGTTTAATGGAGGTAATTTCCATAATAAACATCCTTTTAATATAAAAGTACAAGAGGAGAAGAAGAAACTGAAACAAGACATCAATACTCTCAATAAAGCTATAACATCGATCAATCCAAAAGCTATCAAAAAATGACTCCAACAACATTGAAACTGGATGAAAGATTTCAAGCAGATGCGGGACCAAGAAAGAGCAGAAGAGATATTGATGTCAATTTGCAAACATCATAACACAGAAACTAGGGCAATCATAAATGTAGGCTCATTAAGTCAAAATGCCATGATGACTAGTGGAGTAAATTCAGATGGTTGGATAAGTCATTTCTCCACGGTGTTTAAAAGCCCAAACAACAAATTGCTGATTTCAAGATGGATACCTTAGCACCATGGAATGTTTCTGAGTCACATGAAGATATCCTAGTTGCAAGCTCCGAATTAAAAAACTCACGGGCCGCTGGCCCCGATGGCCTCACAAATATAATGTTAAAAGTGAACTAAGTCCAGTGGGCCTTTGTCATGGAAGCACTGTTTACACAAATAGCAATGACAAAAGAAATTCCTGCTTCGTGGCAAACAGCAGTCGTCATACTGATATACAAAAACGGCAATTGGGATGATCCGTCCAACTATCGCCAGAATGCCTTGTTGGACCTCATTGTACATATCTTTGCTGCTTTTCTTTAAAAAAAAACTAGCATGCTGGGCAAGTGACTGTGACACTGTGGATTGTCGGCAAACCGGATTTACAAAAGGCCTGGGGACTGAGCTTAATTTAATCTTGCTCAATTTGCTGAAATTGGAGTGTATAAAAGGGGGCAAGAAGTTATTCTATGCTTTTGTAGACCTCTGCCAAGCTTTTGACTGTTTTAATAGAGAAATACTGTGGAGAAAGCTACAACAGTCGACTTGTCCTGCCGAGTTGCTACAGCCAATAATTGCGTTACACTCTAATACATCAATTAGAGTTAGATTGAATGCAAAAAGAGACCTGACTGAACAGATCTGTACACAAAGGGGTGTAAGGCAAGGCTGCTCGTTGGCAGCATTGATCTTCAACCTATATATCTCTGATTTAACAACAGCTCTACAGAGCACAAATTCATTTCCACCTCGAATAAATGGAAATCAAATCAGCTGGATGACATATGCAGATTACTTATTGCTTATATACGCAACACAGATTGGTCTGCAAAGACTCCTGAATAAGCTCCATGAATACCTACAATCGAACAATCTCACCATCAATGTAAACAAATCTTAAAACCAGACTTTATAAACGAAACTCGGAAGAAGGGGCAAGAACATCAAATGGTGCATTGCTAATTAATCTCTCGAGAAGGTACAGTGCATTCGATATCTGGGCATACTGTTTAACGGATCCATTCGCGAATGGGACTTGACCCAGAAATTAAAAACGCGTATGGGTATATTGTCACTCTAAGGAGCTAAACAGGACATATGGCAAATTTATTTTAAAACCTGTCTTGATGTTCTACACCCAAAAAGTTGTTTCAACGATCTCCTTTGGCTTTGAAGCAGGTTTTAATATAACTCATAGCTTATGGGACTATTTGGAGGGATTGTTTTGGTGGAAAACTTTGAGATTCCCTCAAAATCTCTCAATAGTGGCAATCTGCTACGAACGTGGACTGGAATCGCTTTACTTTGCAGTTCTCTGGAAATCTGTAGCTGCATTGAGGAAAATGCAAATGAGGCCACTATCATTACCCTATCCGATCATAGCTCTAAATACAGAGAGTCATTTCCCAGGGTTATTAAAGGTGTGGTCTGACTAAATTGAAGCAATTTCGATCAACACCAATATCACGATGGAAACAGTGTTGTCTAATCCAAGTGCCACAAAAAAAAATTAAAGTTCCTGGGTTGGATCCAGACAATTGAAAAAAGATCCAATTTAAAATCCGCAATTAATTTTGGTGTTATTGCTCTTGGAATTAATCAAACATCGAAACACCTCACAAATGTCCTTCCCGCTATCACCAGAATCAGTTCAAGAGGATACGGTTACATTTATATCCAACTAAAGAGATGCTTTTTCTAAAGCACGACAAAACTACTCAAGATAACCACTGTCGGTGTGTCATACCACTGTGGAATCATCTAAACACTTGATCTTTGAATGTTTATGCCTCATCAGTCAAAGAAATAACTTCCAGAGTAACTTCGCCCCCCCAGAATGGAAACATGGAAGGCTGGTGGTTCTTACTGCTGGCGGGCCAAAATATGAAGCTAATTTGTGCAGTGATTAACTTCATGGACAAGATATTGACTGATGAATAATGACAAACCACCAGCTTGATAACGTTTTTCAATATTAGATGGACTTGGTGAGGGGAGCTTGTGATGTACAAAGTGAACAAAGAATATGACTTATTAAATGACTGTTGTAACAAAAAGTTTGTATTAAAACTATAGTTTAATAATAAAAATAAAAAATAAATATTATATCCACATGTTTTCCCCACAGGCCACTCTTGCTGAAACCCTGTTTGCGGGGTCAGGCTTCGGCACTGTGGGAAAAACATTTACATGTGCTTGTTCTCCACCCTGCCCCTTCTCTCATGTGGGGTAAACCTCTACAGGCCCCTGTGTCTCGCCACCCACCATCCCTCACACAACTCCCTCCTGAAATGTGAGCAACATCTCCACATTCCCGTCTCCCACCAGCCTGCTCACTCCCATCAATGCACCCCCCCACTATGTCTGCCTCCTACACACTGTCTATCCAGTCTAACTACCACCCCTGATATCACCCCATCCCACCCACCTACATCTTACCGCCCCAGTCTGCCACTGCGCCTTACACTGCATGTTCTGCCAACTTTCACCAAAAGCCCATTCTGAAAACGTTTTTTGATAAAGGTGAGCAGCTTGTGTGATATACACATCACCAGCCAAATCATGGGCACTTATCATGTTAGGTAGGTTGAGTTCTTCTAGGTGGTAAACCAATGGGTATAGCTCTCTGAGTGATTCACTGTACTATCTAACAAGCTCACCGTCGTACCCAAAGGACATTGCACACAACAGACATCAGGCAACATGAGACTCTTTCTTGGCACGAGGACTGGCCGGTGTAAATACTTGCATGTGTCAGTCGCATTAATCATTGTTGCCATTGATGAGTTAGCTTATCCAATGAAGAATTCCTGTAGGTGGCAAGTACAGCCTCGAAGTAGTGCTGTGCTAACGTCTGGCATGCTAACAAATGGTGTTGCATATGTCTTGCGATGTTGGCCAGCTGAATTTGCAAGCTGATCTTTTGGGCCTCGGAAATCCTGTCCTTCATGGGCTGGCAATTGATCAACAAACATCTCACTGAAAGGTGAATGACAATCATAAAGCAAGTAACATTCTGGTTTTGCCAATTTGTAGGGCAGCACGGATATTCATTCCACTATGAACAGAAACAAAGCCCAGTGGTTAGTGTGGTGGTTTTAGCCACTGTGCCACCACTTTCTTCAAGTTCCACTGATGTCACCATCCCTGTGTCTTCTGAACTTCAATGTCTGCATATAGTGGGATGGTGAGGTACTGCATGTGCTTGCTGGCCTTTTTGATTCCTTTGGGGTTTGCAACTCTCTCAGCTGGCAGGATATGGGAAGGTCACATCTATTAAGTCAGCACTCAGTCCACTGATCTGGATTGCATGGGGAAGTGGACTCTCTGACAGATCTAATCCCAGGACCACTGCATACAGTACCTCACCTTACAACTCAGGTGCAGCCTTGCCTGAAAAACAACAGGAACTTCCCAGCAGCCGAAAAATAGAGATTTTGACAACCTTGTTTTGCAGGTAGTATATAGCAACATTTACACCAATACAGCAATTAGAAAGGACAATTTATCATGTGTTTGCTAACATGTTTGTTCACATTCAAACCAGTGAGTTTCTTACACATTCACCTGATCACTGCTATGCAGATTGCTTGTTAATAATATAGTTCTGTTTTTTTCAGTTCCAAACTCAACTCATTTCACAACACAATATGCAACACGCCTGAAAGGCCAATACTACAAATCAGCAAGCCCCATTAAAAGAGAATTTTACAGAAATAATCAGTAGGCTGAGTAGTTATAATCCCGAGTTGATAAATTGGACATAAAGAGAAAAACCGATGCCCATGGTTTTTGAAAGACCACAGAGACTGATTTATTTCTTCTATACATAACAATTAGTATACACAATTCTAAGAATCAACAATCCTCTCTCATAGCTCCTAATGTGGATTAATAGTTCGTATGCATCTCTTTTTCCTAAAATGCAAATTGTTCAACCTATTTTCTAAACTGAATGCAAACATTCTATCCTTGCTTTCAGAGTCCATATATCACTTTGTCCAATGTGAATATGATGCCGCTCAATAAAGTCCTTCAACAACAATAGAGAAATATATAAATACTACATGGGTAGATTTGTAAACAAGGTTTACAAATCTGAGCATGTGCCTTCTCCGGCATGTTCTCCTTTGCATATATAAAGAGGTCATCCGTGATGATGGAAGTACAATCATGCATTTGAATGTATGTGTATGTTTTAGAAACTTGCACATAACCTTAAACATATATTTTTCAACAAACAATGCAATGCAACAAGAATGGTTATCGGTAGTAAATACCACAGCTGTTTTTTTTATAGGCGTCTCCAAAAACAGATACACGTGACATGTTCTGTGCTTGAGAGAAACATTTGGACATAAAGCGCTTTCTCTATTTTGAACCGGCCCTATCATTGACATGTAGCACCTCTCTTTTTTCTCCAAAAACCCCCTGTGATGCAGGTTATAAATCTGTGCACGATGAAGTTGATTGTTATGCCGGTTAATGGGGCTCATCACGAGTTTGCTGGTTAGGACGGTAGTAATGCCACCAGATGGAATTACCGTTACTGCTGTGATGTCTAGCAGAATCACGACCGCACTACAAATTGACGGGAGTATGCACTGATCATCGCCAGTAACTGCAATTCCTTCTGACTGAATTACCACTGAAAAGCAACTGCAGATAGCAATTCCGCCATGTACCGTAACCACTGACCAAATTGACGGAATTACCACTGGGCAGGAATAGCGTCATGCAGGAAATGGGAAGGCTGGTGGTGACCATCTTTAATAATACGACCTGAAACACCAATTTCCTGTTGGCATCCCAAGGTAGAAGTGGAGACAATCAAAACATCTGGAAATGAGGATGCACTAACATACATTCCGTGTGACAGAGTTCCAAGCTCTTGGTGATTAGGTAGTCAGCCATGCAGAAGAATTGTTTGGGGGAAGGCATAGGAAGACATCTGCCTAGAGGAAGACTGCAATCTGACCGTCAATACGGGCAGCAGTAGGCACAGTCCCACTTGATAGCGATGACTGATATAAGAGGTGGAATGACCTCAAGGCCAGGGTCTGCAGCCTCATGTCAAAACACTGGTGGAAGACAGCTGCCACCGGAGGTGGCACTGTGGAGCTCTGTACCCTCACACCATGGGAGGAAAGAGCCAGCAGCATACTCCACATGGAAGGCATTGAGGTTGTTGGAGGGGCCGAAGTCTGAGCCAGCAGTCAGGATGGTGAGTATGACTATCCAGTTTCCCATGAGAATGCGCTGCCCCAATACCCATCCCATGCATGTGCCTCAGAGCATAGACATGTGCAATATACAGGGGAATGCCCTTCCAGATGGCAATGTGGACAATGGCCGTGCAACACCATGTGTGTGCAAAGGAAGGTGGTACACCTTTCAAATATATATTCACTTGCGAAGAAATGTGCATGTGACCCCATGCAATAATCAAACACACTCATGTGTGCAGGAAATGGCCAAGTGTCAAAGTGAACCCCCAGCACCTTTGTCCACCACTGACACATCCAAAAGACAACCAACCCACATGGTAAACACCAATGCCAATGGATGTGTCTTGTTGCAATATACGTTGTTTGCTACCTAGGAGCCCACTAACGCCACAAGGGTGCAGTCCAGAGCTGCAATAACATTGGGCAGGTGGGCTGCTGAGGAAAATCGTGCCTTTGTGGCATTTATTTGTGCCATGGTAGTGGGCATGGAGATTTGCTGTGGGACATGCCACAAGAGTGCTACCAGAACCTGACCAAGTACAATTGAAAAAGGGGGCTGAGACATGCCATGCAGTATGCTCGCATTGTGCAGGTAGGTGCCAGTAGCTGGGAAATTCAGCACTGACACAAACCTCAGAAGTGGTGGTAAGGCATTTTGGATGGTGATCCCACTCTGAATGTCTTCCTGGATTAGGGAGAGTAGGTCAGGGACAGTCTCCTGTTGATGCAGTACAGGGCTATCAGCTGGCCATCTCTTAGTGCCCATGGTGGTGGCCTGACCCGAGGAATGGGAGCTCGCCTTGCATGCTGTCTACACTGCCTCTCTTCTCCATGTGCTCTGTGGTGCTGTTGCTGCTTCTGCGCCTCAGTGTAAAGCTCAAGTTTGCAACTTCTAATGGCAGCATGCTGTTGGAAAGTGTGTTTAGGGATGATGTGGGCCTTATGAGGGGGGATGGCTCAGGGGCAAAGTGTTTGTCGTGGATGCAAGACAACGCAGCGCAAGTCAAGTTTGAATCCCAATCCTATGCTTACAAACTAGTCTCTAGTATTAAGCGTGTTATAAAAGAGCAATTATAATAGTAAAATAATATATTATACAATATATATTATGTGCCTTTTCTGAGTGAATTGGGTGCACCTGTGGTTTGATTTCAATCATCTGTACGTATTTCACTCCATCTTGTAGGTGAAGAAAACTGCATTGTAGGTTTGGTGGCATTACCGTCCATTTTCTGTGTTTTCTGCAGTATTTGGAAAAATTACCCGAATGGCACTAATTCTGCCAATGTTTCCACTTACCGCCAAACTCGTGGTGAACCTCAATTTTTCCTCCTTTTTCAACAGAAATCATGTCTGCACATGCATTGTGTGTTCACACTGCAGAATGCCACATCATTTTAAGGTGAATAAGCATTCAGACTCATTCCATAGCCAGAGCACAGGTGGACGTCAGGTTACAACACGTGTACAGGGAACTAAGCTACCGTACGTGGTTCAGTCATCCGGAATGATACTCTACTTTAACTTAGACTCACATATACTTTTGAGCATTTATAAATGAGTACATGCATGTTTTATACATTGCAGTGATCCATTGTACCTATTCTTTGATTTAATGTGGGACGCAAATGCAACACTAAAGATTTGTCAATGAAAAATATGGAAAATTTGGCAACAGGATGTGCTGCTCTGGGGGATCTTTGTTCATGTATTTCAGCGATTCATGGCATTACAGTAGGGGTTGCAAAAACCGGAGCTACGCTAATGTGGGGACTGTTGGGACTCGGGGCTAGGTAGCCTTTTGGCTGTTTCCCCTGAGATTCTATCCAGGGCTACAACCAAAACACCCAGGGCTATAGCCCCCTGAGCCCCCCCCCATCCAATGCCTCTTGTCAGTCCAGCCCCAAATGATAAGTTGCATCCCTTCTGCATGAGACCACAAACAATGTGGGATACTAGAAAGAATATGAAAAATGTTAACAGAGCCATTTGTTTTCATTCGATCTAATGAAATGATCATCCTGTTTGCGTTTTAGTGTATTCAATATTTTGGTTAATAAGATCCCTCAATTATAAATATTTCTATGAAGTGTAACAAAATAAATGCTTTTTGACAATGTTGGGGTTTTCTCTCCCAGAATCTGTGGGGTAATATCAGGGCTGTTTGAGCTGCTAGTGTCAGATTCTGATCTCAAAATTAAGTAGTTGTTTGTTGGAGCTGACTTTGAACAAACCATGGTTAACACAGGTGGCATTTATGGTTAAATCATGACAACCTCTTTACACTAATAATGTCTGGGTTTTAATGAGCATTAGTACCCGGGAATACAGCGTGGTGATTGGCTCATTTGCGTGCCATACCACACAGTATTTCCTTGTATGCCGTGCGTGCCGGGTACTCTGTTCCTGGCGAGGGGCGTGGCAGCCCCTCAGCCATTGAGGATGCTCGAAACGGGGCAATCCCCGCTCTGAGCCTCCCCATGGCTGGTGGCTTCCTTCGTCCCCCGGCAGGGACTCAGGTAAGACTTTTATTTTCCCCTTCCTCCCTCCTCCCAGCCCACTTACCTCCTATGCCAAGGTCTCTGGCGGGGGACGATGGAAACCTCCAGCCGTGTGGAGACTCGGAGCGGGGCCGTCCCCGCTCCAAGCCTCCACATGGCTGGAGGCTATAACTACGGCCGCGGGGGCATTATTGGCCCGCCGCCTCGGGTCTTATTGCCACAATACAAAGTTTTGTTCATAGCAGATCACATCCCAGGCTGGTGGTAGTAAAGACATGTCTGTTTAGATTTCATGAAGTGGTTGCACTTATATATTACCATGGGGAAGCAGGACCTGAAGGAGAGGGAGCTGTTTTGGAAAGAGGAGGTGGTAGCCTGGCATGAAAAGTAGAGGTACCAAAGGAAGGGAGACAACGAGAGAGAGTGAAGGACTTAAAGAAACAAGAGAAAGGAAGGAAGTAGGAGGAGGAAATCGGAAGAGGGGTTGAATGGGAGGGAAACAAAAGAACCCAAAAAAAGAAAAAGAGGGGAAGGAGTTAGAGTGAATATGAAGAGGCGATTGGAAGAGCGAAGGAAAACAGACAGGGAGAGAGGAGAAGAGTAGGAAATCCTTTGGAGACACTGGGAGAGTGCCAGGCAGAGAGTGGAACAACATAAACCTATTTGTTGTTGAGGAAAAGTGGGATAAAGAAGAAGCACATAACCTAACTTTCAAGGAGGTTAGATTAGAGCCATGTCGAGGGCTTGAGGGGCTTCTTAGAGTTAGAGCCCTAGACACTGGTGTGCACTGGTTCAATAAGGAGGGGAGAAAGGCACGATCATGAGGTAACAGTTTCTAAGCCCTAGTGATAAGCTCTCCTGCTTTCCTACAGGTGCTGGCAGTGCATCTTTCTTAAGGTCCACGGACCCCATGACACCATATGACAGCCCCAGAAAAGGGATATGAGCAATCACCTGGGATATTGCACAGAAAACCATTTGCTTAGCAGGACTCTGTGAAAAAACAACTACAAGTTCCACAATCCCACTCTATCAGCACCAAAATGCACATAACCATCCGGGAAGGCAGGCCGGCTCCTTTAAGCAAAAACGAAAATTGATGTAGAGACACAAGATCCCACGCGAACCCATAGGTCTTTGTGCATCCCACGGATACTGCAAAATCGCTGTGGCTTTAGCCATCTCTTCTGTTTTTTCCCATGCTAGGTTGATCAGGAAGTGTACAGACATCATTCCATTGGCTTTGTTGTGTTCGGAGCTTAAAGAGCCAGGTTTTCAACAGTTTCCTGAATTTTGTATGGTCTTCCACGGTTCGAATTTCCCTCGGAATGAAGTTCCATATATTTGCGGCTTAGCAGGAGAATGCTGAGCCGCCCGTTTTTTTCTTCTTGTACCATTTGGGTTTAAGAAGAATGTCATCGCAAGATCTCAGGGTTATAGCTGGTTTGTATATAGAGAATTTCTTTTGGATAAAGTCTGCTCCCTGGCCATGTATTGCTCTGTGTGTTATGCACATGGCTTTGAAAGAGATTCTCTTTTTGACCGAGAGCCAATGTAGCATCCAGAGCACTGGTGTGGTGTGATCTCTTCTGCTGAGTTTGAGGAGGAGTCTGGCTGCCACGTTTTATATTCATTATAGTTTCCTCATTAGGTATTCTGGCATTCCAAGGTACATGCTGTTAGCATAATCAATCCTGGACATAATTAGGGATATGATGGCCAGTGTTTTTTGAGGTAATGAGATGAATTGTAGGATCTCTTTTATCGTTTGTAGGAGGAAGAAGCATTTCAGGATTATTGCATTCACTTTGGGTTGAAGTGTTAATTCATTGTCCATGAGGATTCCAAGTGTTTTTTTCCATTTTGGATGTCATTGGTTGGTTTCTCAGCTCTATTAGCCATGGTATGTGCTGGTTGTTCCCTCTGTCCTCCGGTGTAATCATGATTTCAGGATTCCTGAATGTTTTGTCAGGATTGATTTTGAGTTTGTTAATGTTCATCCATTGGTAGAGCTCCTTGAGACACTCTCCTAGGGATGAGTTGTCTAATTGTATGTCCTTGAATTTGAAGATGATGTGTGTGTTGCCTGCGTAGTTGTAGCATGTTAGTCAGTGCCTTTTGATGAGGTTGATTAGCTGTCATGTAGATTTTGAAAAGAAGTAGGAACAGTGAGGAGCCTTGTACTACTCCTCAGGAGGAATGCTGTGGATTGGATTTGAAAGGCGTTAACCAGATTGTTTCTTTCCTTTCAGTGAGGACTGCTTTGATCCAGAGCAGTCTTGTGTTTTTTTTAATAGAATGTTATGGTTGACTGTGTCGAAGGAAGCAGAGACATCAAGTAATATCATTGCTGATTTGGTGTTGGAATCTGCGTTCATCTTTAGGTCATCCCATATTGAGACTAGTGCTGTTTCAGTTCCTCTAAGGGGTCTGAATCCGATTTTCATAGTGATCCAGTAGTAGTTCGTAAACATAGGTCTCTAGTAAATTTGCTGGGTAAGGGATGTTAGAAATTGGTCTGTAGTTTGAGAGGTCTTCCAGATTACCTCATGTGTCCTTTCGTAGAGTTTTGATATAGACCATTTTGAAAGCTCTTGGTACTTTCCCTGTTGAAAGGGATTGATTGAAGAGGTTTAGGTAGTATTCTGCATGTGTGTCCTGTGCAAGGATAGATTTATAGATGTCAGGAGGGCAGGGGTCCTTCAGAGAACCTACCTTGTTGCTCTTTTTCACCAAACTTAGTTGTTTTCCACTCAACATTTGTTGGAAATAGTACATTTTGTTAGCTGGTCCCGGGGTTCATGGTAGTTAATGGGGTGTCTGGTTGATTGGTCTGCTTTGTATGATTCAGTGAATGCTGGTGATTTTGTTCTTAAAATGGTCTGTGAGATCATTGCATAGTTTTTGGTAGGATGTTGGTGCATTGTTGCATCTCAGTGGGTTTCTCATCTCAATTATGATGTTCAATAACTGCTTTTTGAGGGTTGGTTGTTTATTCGATCCGCTCTTTATAGTATTTCTTTTTGCTATTAGAATTTCGGATTTGTAGTGGGTACTTTATTATTTTTTCTTGGTCACATTTGTTCCTCTATTGTAGTTTTCTGTTAATTCTTTTCATCAGTTTTAGGTGGGGTGTTTACCATTTTGCCAGTGCTTACTTTCTTGATGGGATGACGCGTTTTTCTGGGAAGACAACATTTATTGTTTCTGCAATCCATTTCTGTTGCATCCAATGATATGTTTTCTGGCTTCGGGATTTCTAGTCTCTTCTCTATGTTGCTGTTCTTCATGATACTCCAGTTTCTTTTCAAAATAGGTGGGTATTTTTGAGGTTTTATAGGTGGTGTTGATGATATTTGGATCATGAAAGGGATAATGAGGTGGTCACTTCATGGTATTTTGGATAGGTGGTGACCAGTTTTTTATTGGCAAAGATTGCACCCAGGGTGTGCTCTGCTGTGTGTGTTGCTTCTTTAACCAATTGTCAGAGCTTCATGGTCTCAAGTTACTTGATTAACATTTTCTGCCAGTTGGGGTTCTCATCTTCGAACCATATGTTGATATCTCAGAGAATGATCAGATGTTCATGCTGAATGGCTAGATTTGTGACTGCTTCTATGAAGGTGGCTGCAAAGGTCGGCTATAGGTTGGTGACCTATAGATTGGAATGAATGTGAGGTTTGATTTTGGGTCCATGGTAAGTTGAAGGACGAGGGACTCGCAGTTAGGGATTTTAAAGGGGTCGGCCATTTTAATTACTAGGTGTTCATTGTAGGCTACCACAAGTCCTCCTCTCTTTTCCCTTTCCAGGCTTGCGTGCTTGCATTTGAAGTTGTTGGGTAGGCAGCTGTGAACGCTCACTTTGTAGTTTTCAGCTAACCAGGTATCTGTGATCAATTGGATATCAATTCTCCCGTCACAGAGTAGGTTGTTGATCTCGACTGCGGGTTTGACATCAATCTGGTGTTGATTAGGTTGCAGTGTAGTTTCCTCTTTGAGGTTGTTTGTTTTGTAATGGCTTTTGTCTTTGGGTGGATTTGTTGGTGGTCCTCCCTGTCGTGTGTGGGTTTTTGAGCTAGCTCAATTGTTCTAGCTTTGTCATTGAACAGATTGGTTACACTTCTTATTGGGTTTTTGGCCAGCTCTGGTTCTTCCTCCTATTCAGGACGGTGTTGGCAGAGGTTCCCTTGGTGTTTGGTGATGTATGGGGGTGAGGGTGTTCTTTCCCAATCTTCTATTCGTTTCATCATTTTTTTGTTGAGGTTCCGATATCCAGCTTGTGTGTATAGTCGTTTGTTCTGGTGGACTACATGTTGCGAGGTAGGGTTTAAGGTATAGTGATTTTAGTTTTTTTGAGGGGCTGCTCTTATTCTAGTGCTGTTTATGGGTGTGCATTCTGTTGGTGTTCTGTTGTTCAGTGATGTGGAAGTCTGTTGTGGGTTCCTTGCGTTGTCTCTTCGTCTTGCTTTCTCTTGAGTCTACAGTTGTTTTGGCATTGTATTGTCTGTTATTCAGGTATTTATCAGAATGTCTGATGGTTGGAAGTGGCTTTCCATGATTTAGTGGTTGTTTGCTTCATTGTTGCGAATGGATTCCTCTTGTTGGTGGTTGTTTGCTTGCCTCACAGTTGCATGTGGCTTCCCGTGGTTAGTGGTTGTTTGTCTCATGGTTGTGAATCACCTCGCAGGGTTGGTGTTTGTGGGGCGTGCAGGAGCGATTGCCCTCCCGAGTTGTTGTCTTGTGTTTCTGTCTACTCTGTGATTGTTCTCCTTTATGGCTTGGTGTTAGGTTCCTTTGAGTGGTTGTTTCCTTGCGTGTTTTCTTTTAGTGGTCAGGTTTTGGGGTATCGGGCATGTCTTAGTCCAGTCAATGGTTTGCAGTATTCTCAGTGTTTGTTGGGGTCTAGGTGTGCTGCGCCCAATGGTTCACTTGAGGTTGATGGGGTGGGCTAGACTGGATGGGAAGAGAGGCCTGATTCCTCTGCTGGAGCAGTTGTCCGCTAGATTGTGGGTTCTGTTTTCTTGGTTTTTTATGTGTAATAGGGCTGGAGGTGTGGGAAACGGCTGAGCAAATAGTACACCTAGCTGTGAGCCTGGGTTGAGCAGGACAGTTCTCCTAGTTGTGGGGAATGGCTAAGCGACACATTTCTCCTAGATGTGTGAGTGGTTTAAGCAACACAGTTCAACATGATTTGAGAAATGGCTAACCAAACAATTTGACTAGATGTGAGAGCAGTCCAAGGTACACAGTTCACCTAGATGTGAGAAGTGGATAAGCATTACACAGTGTATAGTCTAACCCACACAGTGTACCTAGTTGTGAGAATAGCCAAAGCGAGGCCGCTCACCTAGATTTGAGTAGTGGATAAGCAATACAATTCACCTATATGTGAGAGTGGTCTAAACAACACAGTTCAATTAAATGTGAAAGTAGAATAGGCAGCAAAGTTTAACTAGATGTAAGAGCAGTCTAAGCAACATATTTCACCTAGATGTGAGAAATGGCTACCAAACACATTTTACTTAGATGTGAGAGTAGACTAAGCAGCACACTTCACCTAGAGGTAAGAGCAGTCTAGTCAACAAAGTTCACCTAGATGTAAGAAAAGGCTAAGCAATACAATTTGCCTAGGTGTGAAAGCGGCCTAAGCAACACAGTTCACCTAGATATGAGATCAGTCTAAGCAACACAGTTCACCTACATGTGAGAAATGGCTGAGCAATAGAATTCACCTAGATGTGAGAAAAGGCTAAGCAATACAATTCACCAAGACGTTGGAGTAGTCTAAGCAACACAGTTCACCTAGATGTGGGAGTAGGCTAAGCAAAACAGATCACCTAGATGTGAGAAATGGCTAAGCTATACAATTCACCTAGATATGATACATAGCTAAGCAATACCGTTCTCCTAGATGTGGGAGGAGTCTAAGCAACACAGATCACTTAAATGTGAGATGGCTAAGCAATACAATTTACCTAGATGTGAGAGTAGTCTAAGAAACACAGTTCACCTTGATGTGAGAGCAGACTAAGCAGCAACGTTCACCTGGATGTAAGAGCAGTCTGGGCAACACAGGTCTCAGAGATGTGAGAAATGGCTAAGCAATACGATTTGCCTAGATGTGAGAACAGAATAAGCAACACAGTTCACCTAGATTTAAGAAATGGCTAAGCAACACAGTTCACATAGATTTGAGAAATGGCTCAGCAATACAATTCGACTCGATGTGAGAGTAGAGTAAGCAACACAGATCACCTAGATGTGAGAAATGTCTAAGCAACACAGATCATCTAGATGTAAGACTAGTATAAGCAATACAATTCACCTAGATGTGAGAGTAGATTAAGCAACACAGATCGGAATCATCCAAAATGTCGTGATGTGGCCGAATTTCGGCTGACCAAAAATTCCGAACAGCAAAAAGTTCGACCAGATCACATATTTGGTGCTGTGGGCTGCATGGGGGTGTCCCCTGCACCCTTGCTCAATATATTGTGAGTGGTAGTTGCGGGGGTGTCCTCCACAGCCATCCCAAATAAAAAAATTGCGGCACCAGTTCCCGATCACAGAAGTAAAAGTTAACAGGCGTTGCAGGGACACTGCGATCAGCGGCCACGAGGTAAGTAGTGGGTGTGGGGGTGTGGGTGGCGGTGTGGTGGGGGTGTGGGTGGGTGTGTGGTGGGGGTGTGAGTGGGGTTCGGGGACCAAGTTGGACATGTTCAGGGGAGAAAAGACCAAAGATTATTTCAGAGAAATATTCTTCAGTCTATTCTCCCTCGAACATTTGGATCTCAGGCTTTCAAGCCCGATCCACACAGATCACCTAGATGTGAGAAATGGCTAAGCGACACAGATCACCTAAATCTGAGGCATGGATAAGCAATACAATTCTCTATGATGTGAGAAAAGGCTTAGCAATACAATTCACCTAGATGTGAGAGTAGACTAAGTAACACAGATCACCTAGATGTGAGAAATGGCTAAGCAATACAATGTGTCTGCATATAGACTAAGCAACAGTCTTAACTATGGTGTGAGAAATTGATAAACAGTACAAATCGCCTTGGTGTGGGAAGCTAACATGGATGTATGTGATTTTTTTTAAATATATTTCTCCTACTGCAGATTTCACTGAATCCATTTCCCTAAAAAACACTTCATCTTTTTATTTTTTTAATGCAGGGGGAGCCCCCCCGCACACTCCCCTAACCCTTACCCACCGTAACTTATACCCTTACCCCACACCTCTCCTAATATGCCTTACACATATACCATTTCCCCTACCATTTTCGGTGAAATTGATTCAGTGGAATCACATTAGGGGAAATAGTATTCAAATAATTATATGGTAATGAGCAAACACATATAGTCTGTATAATAGTTGTTCTTGTCACATGATTGTGGGTGCATGGAATTGATTGTAGGCTTATGGGCGATGAGGTAAGAGATATGATATGATTGGTCATTTATAACGCGCTTAATACCCAGAGGTTTTTAAGCGCAGACCCGGGGATCGAACCTGTGTTGCTCCATGTCGTCTTGCTTCCAAGGCAAGCACGTTGCCTCTGCGCTATCCTCCCGAGACAGAAAGAGAGATAAGAGTACTAAGAGAGGTGAGTAAGTGTGATGGGGTTCTGTGATTGCTGCCCCCCTGAACACACCATACTTACTTTGTCAATCGGAGCAGTTTGATGGCTGCAGGCTTCCTGCTTCCCTGACTGACACCAGCACACACAATCTGGAGCTGCTTTTGTAGGAGCTGCCCTTTGCCATGGGGCCCTTAGCTGAGGGCTGCCCAGCCAAGGCAGCCCTGGAAGAACCTTTGAAATACAACTGTAACCAGTTACAATTGTGACACGGACCAATGAGATTCAAATGTGCAGAGGAACACTTGACTGTATCAACTAATTGCAAGGGGCAGGGTGTGGACAGAAGGATAGATGCAGACCAGCCCGGAAAATGGAGTGGGAGTCCACAAAAACACAAAATAGACCCCACAGAAAACCACAAACTAAGCAGTACACAATTTTAAAAACACACACACATATCCCTCCACAAAAGCACCTGAAACAGGCCAAAAATGAATTGAAATCAATGTAAAACTACTCACTGAGCATCAACCAGCCCCAGGACTGTTTTTCAAATGATTACATTGAAGGATGCTTTTGGATTACAGTGAGGAATGCAAGTGGAAATGGCAGCCAAAAACAAACAAATGACTACACCACAGAGACCACACAACCTAGATGCAGACCGGCTCAGAATACAGAGTGGGAGTCCAAAAAAGTCCACAAAAAACACATGAAAAACCCCACAGAAAGCCACTAACTAAGCAGAAAATGATTGCAAAAAGCATATAAATCCCTCCACAAAAGCACCTGAAACAGGCCAAAAACTGATTCAAGTCAATGTAAAACTACTCACTGTGCATCAAACAGCCCCTCTTCTTTGTGGTTACCTTGCAGGATGCTTTTGGATTACAGTCAGGAAGGCAAATGTATCAACCACTAGAGCAGATCTGTCTGGCTAAATAGTTTTGAACATGGCAAACCCTCTACTTATAGCCTCTTTGTCCTAAGGATGGCCCCATAGGGAGGTGTCAGGGGCTAGCCAATCACAAGCAGCCCTAGCCTTGGAACTGGTGTGAGACAATGAAAATAAGTCATCTAGGGGAGGGGCCAAGACACTATAAACGGGCAGATCATTCAGCACAGTCTGTAGGTTGTTGGAGCAGAGGGAGAGGATGGTGCTTGGAGAGAGTTGTTAAGCAGGAGGAGGAATTGGAGGCACTGAGACTGGAAAAAAAGACAGAAGGAGAAGAGTGTGGTGGAGGCATAATGGTGGGGGACCAGAAGGCAAGAAGCTGCTGGAACGAGCTATATCACCTCTATAGGAAGAGGATGCAGATGTATTGTAGGAGGCTAAAGAGCATCAATACGAGGATGGTGGGACATTATTGGAGGAGATTAAGAAAGAAACATCAGTAGAGAGTTATTGGAGGAGGTTGGAGAATATGAGCATCAACAGGAGAAAGTTGTTGGAGAAGGTTTAGTGATATAAAAAGTAAAAAGAAAAGGTTGTTGCTGCAGGCAGTGTGAAATATAGCAAAATAAAAACTTTTAAATGTATTGAAATAAAATAAGTTAAGAGAGAGTAGTACAACAAAATAAAATCCTTACAATTAATTGCAAAAAGTGTAGTTGAGGGGCGTTGCTGAGCAGCCGTTAAGATGGCTGCTTAGAGATAGAGCTCCACTTTCAGTCTGCGGTAAATCAAGAGTGGTGGCGGGAACATCGAATCCCACACTCTGCAATTGTGTAAAATGGTACCCCTGATCGAGGGGAAGAATCATCACCAAAGGCATCATAATGCTTTGATCAGGTGGCGTGGTTCACCGCCTCGAAGATCCACAGCAGAGGCGAGGGAGGAGCCACCGCATCTCCAACATTGAAGGATGCTGCAGCGCCGGCTGTGTAGGAAAGAAACACACACTATCTCAGCGGCATACCCCGTGGTGCAGTGGGGGGGTCCGATAACTGCAGCACAGTTGGCAGCCACACACCCGGAGACTCTCCCTGGGTTGGCAGGGACGTGCACACTCACATGCCTGGCCTGAGGCAGCAGTGAGGAAGACAGTGCCCGGACAGGAGAAAGCAGACATAGCTGTGCGCCCAAGCCACGCTGCCAGTGAGTGCATGGTCACTCAGGCTGGTGCGCAACTTGTCCACTGCCACCTAACATACAGGGGGGCTCATACTGGCACCACACCAGGATATAGGTGCCGCACCGGTGCTCACTACCAAGCCGGGCCCTGAGCCCCATATCATTCGGGCACACACTCTGCCCTAACCAGGACTCAGCTGGACATGTGGAGTGGTGAGGAGCACTCATGAGACCTTTTAATTCCCCCTATACTGCCCCCCCGGCCTGAGTTGTTTTACCTTCCCCCTGTGTCTGTGATCAGGAGGACATGGGTGCTATGGCTGCAGGAGCCATGCCTACTGACCCATGACTCTCTTACCCACTTATTGGCCTGCTATAGCACTGTGTGACTCACTGAGCCAAAAGATGAATCCAATTAAGTCCCATGCTTCACCTCTGCGCCATCGACCTGTGCGGACTGCTGGCTCTAAACATTGCTGCTAGACCCTACCCCATCCTGGGGGCAACACTGCTTGGCTGGGCTACGTGCCAGCTTTGGGTGCCCCCTGTGCTGCATCTGGGTAGTGTCATAACACCAACTTGAGCTGAGATAAAACAGGTGGATAGTGTTAGCTCCCCGCTCTGGGCCTGTTTGCTCCCCCTACCAAAAAAAATGGGGGCCATGGATAAATTTGCTAAGATCGCTTCCCGCGATAGCCGTGGGCCCTCTCCTAGCTCCCTCTCGGTAGAGACCCAACCCATTATGTTACCACCTTCAGACCTCATGAACATGATGGAAGCCATTGCTAAGGGCTTTGCTGCTGTCCACGAAAAACTAGACAACATAACAGCTAACGTGGCATCTATGCATTCACAACTGGATAAAGAAGCTGTGCGTATTACAGAGGCAGAGACAAGAATTGGGGCGACAGAGGATAATAGTGAAGAACAAGTGAAATAATCTGGATTGGGATTCTAGGAGGAACAACATTCAAATTGTGGGGGGCCAGGAGCATGCGTTGTCTGGGGGCATGGAGCAAGCAGTGGAAACCCTTTTCAAGGATCTACTCGTGCTCTCCCCCTTCTTTGCAGTGGAGCGGGCCGACCGAGCCCTCGGTCCTAAACCTAAACCTGGAGACTTTCCACGCCTCATCATCGCGAAAATCCTGAGCTTTTGGGAAAGAGATCATCTTCTATGCCTCCCCAGGGAAAAAAGGAACTACACCTGGGCTCCCATACGATATGTATCGCCCCAGACTTCTCACTCTCAGTTTAGCACAAAAGGTGCCAATTTATTGGTGTAAAGAAAATGTTGCGGGCCCGCGTCGTACAGTATGCAATGCTATTTCCCGCCCACCTGAAGTATCAGCTCCATGGCAACCTATATTTCTTTATGGTGCTGGATGAAGCTGTGAACGTTATTGAGGCTCAGATTCCCATCTAGGACCATCGGGAAGCTAATGAGGACAATGGACTACCGGCGTGAATGAACAGGCCATGGCTCTGTTTCAACTACTTCTATTTTTCAGATGAGTACATAGCACCTGAAGTTTAATCTACCGCTACCACTTGTACATGCAAATATGGGATCCTGTAACTGTATTGTGGTGTGGGCTGAAGCAGCAGTATTTAGCCCCATAGCAGCTGCTTAAACAATGTTGGGTCGAGTTTGTTTTTTGTGGCACTGTTTAGGTGGGCCACAGGGTGAGGTGGAGGTGGAGAGGGGTCTTAGACTGCAGGTTGTGGGGGTGGGGAGTGTGGGTGGTTGGTTAGCTGAGGTCTGTGCTAGCAACAGATCTCTCAGAATGTTTTAGCACCAGTTGCGTACCTTGGGTGAGTAGGAGAGGAAAGTGGGGAAACGAATTGGCAGTAGAGAACACGGTTGGAACTGATTTTACCCAGAAAGGAGGAACATACAGTGGGAGGTCAATGGTCATCCATAAATTATGACTATATTCTGTAATAGGGATGAAAGTGATGAGCTGGTAAGTTAGAGGGTCGGGGAACTTCACAAAATCACATAAGATCATGGCTTATAGTAATAGGCATAGGTTAAGAGTCCTTCCCCTACAGGAGACACATGTTAAAGAGGGGGCATCCAAGGGGATCGCAACGACATGGGGGTCAAACAGGTTCTTCACTTCATACTCACCTCAATCTAGAGGGTCATGACACTAATTCATAAATATGTGATTATCTAGACCCTGGGGGATGCTATGTCATCCTCCACTGCTTCAACATCAAACTGCTGCTGGTTAGGTTAACACATATGCCCCCAATATCGATTCTCCTGAATGTTTTGACGATGTGGCATTAATACTCACTGGTTATATTGGGGTCCCGATCTTATGGTGGGGGCATGAATCTGATCCTTGATCAGATGATAGACAGGTCAGCGGTGGCACCCAGATCTAGGTCATGTGCAGCTCGGCAGCTCTTGGCCCACATGCCTGGTACTGGGGGGCACATAGTGACTACTACACCCACAAGAGTGTCAATACACATTCTATTCATCTGTGCACAATAGCTTGCCTTGCATTGACATTTTCTTGACTTCTAGCTCGTTGATGGGCAAAGCCGGGCATGCCGTATTACTACCCTGTACACTTTCTGCCTACTTCCCTGTAGTATTAACCTTAAACACAGACAGACCCCTCGGGTCGGGCCGCACTTGGCGTTTCAAATTCAAAGCACTCAAGGACATAGTCTTCAAGGCAGAGATTTGATCAGGCATTGAAACATATTTCACATGCAATGTGGCGGGCGTAACCTCTGCAGGTGTACGATGGGAAGCCATTAAAGTCTATATCCAAGGAATGTCAATCTCGTTTGAAGTAAGAGTCTTAAAAACTATTAGAAGTGACCTTCAACTCCCCAAAACCAAGCTCAAGTGCCTGGAGCAGGAATACCCCAACCACTCATGTCCACAGGTGCTTGCGCAGATACGATTGTATTAGGCGGAATTGCATGCAGTACCCTCTGGGACGACCACACACAATTAGGACTGCAGGTATTAGCAAGACCAACGTTTGGTAAAAGTCTGCAACACACAGTTTGTTGGTAGCAAGCTGAGCAGCCAGGCTTATCGCAAGAGTGAATGTTAGCAGTACAAGGGGCGTAAACAGCGCCGACCCTTACCGCCTGATTCCGAGGTCCCTTAGCGCCATGGAGGATTTAACACCTGCTTTTAGCAGGTGTTAAAATCCATGGCGCTAAGGGACCTTGTTGTTAATTACGCCACCGTAATTTACGGTGGCGTAATTAACGCCTTCCCCACTCCCATTATGCCCTATGGGGCAAAAATGGGAATGGGGAAGGGTAAATGGGGATTGGGGACTTACCGCCCCGCCAACCTCGGAATGGGGCGGTAAATCCGCCAACCACCATGGCGTAAACATAGTTTACGCCATGGTGGTAAAGGTACGACCAAGGCGATAACTTACCGCCTGGGTCGTAATGAGGCCCAAGGAGTTACACAGAGGACTTTCAATCACAGTGGTTCAAGTAGACACTTATACGCAAGTTTTCTTGTTATAAACACTTATTAATGTATTAGAAGAAGACAACTTAATATTATATACCAATACACTTCAATACAAAACTCTAAGCTTTTGGGACAGTTTGGGCTCCCCTGAAAAAGGAGCCAAATGGCAGTTCAGTTACTTAGCAGTGAGCAAAAGGACAAAAGTAAGCAGAATAGATTGCATATACTTTCTAGGCAGTGCACATAGGTTCAGTTCACCAGAATAGTTCAATTCAAGTCAATAGGCCATTCAAAGTCAATTGGCTAGTGTTCTGGAAAGGAAAGAGCAGTTCTGGTATCAAACGGGAAAGTCTTTTTACCGTAAAGTCTTTGCAAAAGTTCTCAGAAGTAGTTTAGATGAAAAATAATCATTTGTGGGGCCACAAGCTGATTAGGCCTGCGAGTTGGGAAAGCTTCACGAACTTTCACTGCGAGATTGGCGTACTCTCAGGTTGGCACAGTACCTTTGTATGAAGAAAACAAATGTTGCTGGAGTCGTGGTTCCTGACAGTTCCTGCAGATCTCACTGTTCCTGAGCGTCAGTCGTGGGGACAAGAGGGAGGATGTCAGGGGACTCCCTGCACGGGATTTTTGAAGAAAACAAACAAAATGGAGTCACTTCAGTTCCAGTAGCTGTAGATTCAAGAACACAAACTGGTGTCCCTCTCCCTGGTTAAACCTAACCAGCCTTGAGAATGGAATCCAGGTGTCTCATGAGTTGATTGGTCCCACCAACTCAAAGGAAGAAGCCGTCCTTGAAGGAGCTTCTCTGTCGAATGGAGTTTGGCTATTCGGACCTGCAGCAAGGCTTCACCGGGCAAACCAACGGTCCAGTGGTTGCAGCAGCCGTCCTCTTCCAGCTCTTCTTCGGTTCTTTCCTTCCAGTGGCCCACTCTGCCTTCCAATCCACGAGACTCCCCTTTTAAACAGTTCTCTCCCTTTCATTTCAGCCTAGCTGTTACTCACCCAGCAGGGTGGCTGTCCTTGCCGGACAGTCAGCCAGCCAATCACGCCAGAGTGCATTTGGGTCTCCTAAGAGACTAAGCACAGGGTGTTTCGGGCACTTCCCTCACTTCCTGCCCACCCCAGACACTCAGATGCGAAGGGCAGAATTCTGTCCTTAAGCCCGCCAAAGGCACACAAACAAAGGGACCAAACCGGGTTTGGCGTACAGAGACAAACACTAGAAGGACCTTTCTAAAAAGAAATGGTGAAAAAAGAAGACCGGGTCCTGTTTAAACAAAGGGGCTTAAGGCGCCATCTTGAAAAACATGGCTCCTGTGATTTTTAGCTACCATTGTTCGTGGTCGGGAAAAATCATGGTAGTTCATTGTAAAACCACTGCCACCAGCCTTTTCAATAGGAAAGGGTAGCATTTGACTGCTACATGAGTGTTTAGACACGGGATAATATGAAACCCCTCTAGCACTCCATTGTAAGATGGTGTGTGCTGGGTCTAGGAATTTGGAAAAGACTATTAAAGTCAATTTCACTTTACCTTCTCTGGGAAACAGTAGTTTACCCCAGAGAAGGTACTTAAACCTTTGGGAAGTCTAAAAGACATCTCTGTGTCACTGCACTGAGGGTGCTGTGTAACACACATGAAAAGAGTATGCCTATGGAGTTATCTAAAACTCCATAATCAAATAACATGAATGTAAAACACACATCAAAAAACATGAAGGAGTGGGAAACAAAGGCTCACACTCTTTCCAAGTAAAAAAATCAAGTCCTCAAAAATCCAGCAAAGTTGCTGGGGGTCTCTAAGGTGAAGGGAATTAGCACATTTATGAGAATTCTCCCTAACAGATCTGAACTAGAGCAATTTGAGGCACACGTCCTACGAGAGGTGGGCTACTTCTCACGCCTACAAGCAGCCAGGAAATACTGGGAGATGTCGGGTAGAACACTAGCCAAACTGACCAAATCAGAAGGTGGGCGTACCCAGGTGGACTGTATTAATGATGCACTGCGGAATCCCCAATGGTCAGATTAGGAGATTCTCAAAGTGTTCTCTGATTTTCAATAGCTCCCTATACACATTGGATCAACAGCACAGTGCACATGCTGTACACTCTCTAATTGAAGGGATACCCCTGTCATGATTAAATGCCGAGGCCAGGGAAAGTCTCAAAGCCCCCTTGTCTATGGAAGAGATCCTTACGGTAGTTTCTGCCTACATCTCTGAGAGAGGCCACCATAACCATTCTGCTGAAACCTGACAAACCGAGCAATGAGTGTGGTACCTCTCTCTCATGAATGTCGACACAAACATTTACACCAAGGGCCTTGCAAATCGACTACTCCCACTGATGCCCCACATTATCCACAGAGACCAAGGGAGTATCTATGGGTGGTACTTGAAAAGATGGGAATCGGCCCCGAAATGCTTTGCTACATCAAGATACAAGATAACTATGGGGCGATGAAAGACTATGTGAGGGACAGGCTGACCAGATGGAGGGCACTTCCACTTAACATGGCAGGTACATTGTCCCTGGTAAACATGATATTAGTGCCCAAACCTTTATACATATACTCAAATGTCTTGGTCTGGCCTGGCCAGCCCTTCTTTTCCAAACTCCACGGGCTCTGTGCACAATTCCTATTGCATGTGGGGGTGGTCCGTAAAAAGTGGATAGAAATCACTCACCAATATGATAAGTGAGGTTTCATGGACCCTAACCTTGAGCTTTAGTGGTTGGCTGCTCACGAACAATATGCCTCCTACTTGTATGAGGAAAATCTAAAACCACCTCATGTCAAGCTTGAGCACTAGGCAGCGGGTGCATCAGGCCTCAGGATGCTTGTAATGGATTGTAGATATAAAGATGATTGCCTGTTTGACCCAGTGTACTCCACTATGCTGGCTTGGTGTCACATCTTCTCTGCAAATACTAAGACACACCCATACTATAAATGACTTCCATTGTGGAGGGTCCCTGGTCTAGGCCCCACTTGGAATCCCGCACTGGCAGTAAAATGGGAGTGCCTCAGCTGTAGGGCTGTGGCTGTTCTATTCTGGGATGGGAAATTCATCACTGCATTAACATGGCAGCAGGACGATACTGGCTCAGGGATGGAACTTATGCAATATTACAGGTTGCGAGCAGTTGTGCAATCGCAGTGCCTGTGTTACCCATCGGAACCCCCAGAGACAGAAGACTTGGCATATATTGCCAATTCTAGTGACAGTCGCCATGTACTATCGACACTATACAAAATGCTTGTGAGCAAACAATCCTCCTTGGCCCCGGGGACAAGCAATGGCTGGTCTGACAGTTTGGGGGTGGAATTATCTGATGCCCAGTGGAAACGCATGTGTGTACACACTAAACAGGCCTTTTGAATTTTAGATTCTGTTGTACGCAATATAAATTCTGGTTGTACAGGTTTTACAAGTGACACATGGAACACTGTATGAATTTGCATGCTTGGTGGTAAGGCTAACTTGACAGCCACCGGATATATCACTGATTCAATGGTATAGGGTCCAAGATATCTTGAGCGAAAGGTCTGGGTACCTTTTATGGGCACATGTTTGATGCCAACCAGACTTTGTCTCCAACTTGGTAAGCGGAAGCTTTCTTTCGATGCTGGTCCGAGAATTTATTTTGTCTGTTTTGGCTTGCAGTAAATGTTCATTTGCCCTTTTGAAGGCTTGGGTTATGCTTGTGTGTAGAGTCTTTACCGCTGGCATTTCCAAGGTCGTGGGGGAATCTAGTTCAGAGGTATGCAGATGTCTTCCGTATATTGTGTAGAACGGGCTTTGTCCCGTGCTGGTGTGTATGGAGTTATTGTATGCATATTCCACTATCCATAACAATTGTTTCCAATTCTCTTCCACTTGATGCAGCATGCAACATAGATAGTGTTCTAATGTCTGGTTTGTTCATTCTGTTTGTCCATCCGTTTGGGGGTAATGGCTAGTGGATAATCGAACATTGATTTGTGCCATGGTACAACATTTCCTCCAGAAGTTGGATACAAATTGGCTTCCACAATCTGAGATTAGGACTGAGGGGAAACCATGCAGTTGTATAATCTGTTCAAGAAATTCTTTTGCCAGACCGGTAGCGTTAGGAAGTCCTTTGAATGGAATTAAATGAGCCATTTTAGAGAACAGGTCTACAACCACCAGAATGGTATTAAAACCTTGACAGGGAGGTAAGTCTGTAATAAAATCAAGAGAAAGAGTATGCCAGGGAGCCAGTGGAATATCCAGTGATTGTAGGAGGCCAGCTGGTTTCTCTTTTTGTGATTTATTCTGTGCACATATCCCACAGGATAGAACGAATCAAGCAATGTCCTTATGCCAGGTTGGCCACCAATAATTCTGTTTAACCTTGGCTAGAGTCTTAGCAATTCCAGGATGGCCTTCGATCAGGGAATCGTGATAACCAGACATGACCAATTCTTGTAGATCTTTACTTGGTAGATATAGTTGTTCCCTGAAGTAGGGTAATCCATCCAGAAACATGTGATGTTCATTTTGGTAATTCCATTTCTGCAAGATCTCAGGGTTCATTAAGGTTTGATTCTTATCTTAAAGTTCACTCAGAGTCAATGTGGTGGTGAGTCCCAGTAGTTTATCACTTGCGATGATGGCAATAGGGTCCAAGGTACTGTTCGTTTTCTCTTTAACACCCATACAAGACAAGGCATCGGCCTTCCCATTCCGAACTCCCGGTCGGTATGTAATTACGTAATCGTATTCTGCGAAGAATAGAGCCCACCGCAACTGTCGTGACGATTGGGCTTTTGCTGACTTTAAGTATTGTAGGCTTCGGTTATCTGTGATTACTGTGATGGTATGTCTGGCACCTAATAGATACTGCCGCCAGGCTTTGAAGGCTGATTTTATTGCGAACAATTCTTTGTGTGCAATTGCATAGTTAAGTTCTGGTGGTGAGAATTTACGTGACCAAAAGGCCACGGGGTATAATTGGCTTGTCTCTGGAACTCTTTGAGAGAGAACTGCTCCCATAGCTACGCTGGAAGTATCAGTTTCCACTACATAGGGGAGATCATGGCGAGGATGTCATAAAATTGGCACAGAGCTAAATCTTATCTTGAGTTCTTGAAAGGCCTGTTCCGCCTCTTCAGTCCATTGGAATTTTTGTTGTTTTTTCTCAATAACGATGTGATTGGGTGGACTATCTGTGAGAAATCTGGGATAAATGGGTGATAAAAATTTGCAAAGCCAAGCTTGCTTTGGGTTCCTTTAAGTGAAGAAGGTGACAGCCAATTAAGGATGGCATCTACTTTGTGTAAATCCATCTTGTCTCCCTTTGGCAAGAGAACAGAACCAAGGAACTCAACTTCAGTGACATGGAAGGGGCATTTCTCGAGGTTAGCGTACAGTTTGTGCTGGCGAAGTTTTGCAAGGACTGAGCGAACATGTTCCACATGATCTCTTTCAGAGGGTGAATACACCAGGATTTCGTCAATATAGAACAGGGCACAGACATCGATTAATTCCCGTAATACATCATTCATGAAGCATTGGAACGCTGCAGAAGTGTTGCACAGCCCGAAAGGCATTACCTGATATTTGTACAGGCCATACTTGGTGCGAAACGCGGTTTTCCATTCATCCCCTTTCTTAACACGTACAAGGTGGCATGCTCCTCTGAGGGCTAGTTTGGTGTAGATTCGGGCATCCAACAGTTCCGGGATAAGGGGCAAAGGGTAGCGTTTTTTTACTACGATTTGATTAAGTGCGCGGTAATCGATGCAATTCCTCAAATCTCCTTCCTTCTTGGGTACGAAGAATAAGGGACAGGCTGCCGGTGACCTTGACGGCCGAATAAACACACTAGCCAGGTATCGTCCCAGATAGGACTTCAAGTGGAGATTTTCGGTTTCCGTAAGTGCATAAATTCGACCACAAGGAACCTGTGAGCCAGATATCAGGTCAATCTGACAGTCAAAGGGCCTATGTGGCGGTAATGTGTTAGCCTGTTCCTTCTGAAAAACATCTTGATAATCCTGATATTCTTTTGGTAAGGTGTCCATTGGTTCCACGATCCCCGATGCTATTCCTTGAACAGATTTCAGGTTTGGCTGTGGTATAGATTTCGGGTAGCAAGCGTGGGCGCATTCCTCAGAAAAGGTCAGTCTCTTTGCACGCCAGTCTATGTGGGGACTGTGAGTTACTAACCACCTAAGATCAACCAGAACTGAGGAGCTTTGATGAGGTCAAATGTGTTTGCTTCTTCATGTCCATCCAGACACAGAAGGGTTAATTCTGTTGTGTGTTGGGTTACTGGTCCCGAAGCAATTTCTGTACCGTCAACAGTAGTTAGCTTTTCAATTGCTGGTTTTGTGCATAAGGGAAGTCCCATTTCTGTTGCCAGATCTCGATCTATGTAATTACCACTGCTCCGCTGTCTATATATGCCTCTATGGCATGCATCCGCGGCGGTCGTTAGTGATTGATCAAGGTTACTGGTCGGTCGAAATGTGAGATCTGTGACTCATCCTTCTCACTCGACAAGCGGACCTCTACGCTTGCCGGGCTTCCTAGTTTTCCGATTCCTTTCCATCATCATCTTTCTCTGTAGCGCCAACCACCTTCCTTGGAGGTTTCACTGGGCATTCTTTGAGATAGTGACCCGATTTACTGCATTATAGCCATCACTGTAGCTGCCTCCTCTTGTCTCTTTCAACCATGGTTAAAGGGGGTCGTACTCCTCCAATATGCATGGGTTCTATGGTATTTTCTGATGGACGTTGAACATTATCTTTTGAACATACGTACATGATTTTCGAGTATACTTCTGTCTGTTCTTCGATCCTGTAATCTGTGGTCCAACTGAACTACCAGGTTGATAAACTCTGCACAGTCCTTAGGTGGGTCTACCACCCGAGCAAGGACATCCTTCAGGTCTCCTCGTAGGCCCCGATAAAACAATGTGGTTCTTTTACCTTCTGGCCACCCCGCTTCTACAACTAGTCTATTAAAGGTGGCAATATAAATCAGCAAATCTTGATTCCCTTGGCATAGGGATAGGAGTTTGTTATCAAGAGCTTGTCCATGCAAGTGTTGAGCAAATAACTTTTCCATCTCCTGCTGAAAACCCCTGAAGTTCTGCAGTAATGGGTCATCCCGGCTCACTAAAGGTACCGACCAGTCTGTGGCACTTCCACTCAAATATGATAACACGAAGGCCACCCTCGCCTGGTCGTTTGGGAAAGCCCCAGGCCTACAAAGAAAATGGAGGTGCACTGGCTGTTGCATACCTTCTGGGGTCTCCATTAAACCGTTCTGGTGGTGCCAGGGGTACTGCTCCCGGCAACGTTATCTGTACTGTATTGACTGATGATGGTGTAGCGACGGATGGGCCAAACCCAGGCAATGGAGCCTGCCCCGCCTGTGTTTGTAGTAGCTGTTTGCTTAGTTCATCAGTACGGTCTTTTGTGACTATTAACTCTGATTTTAAGGCATTGGTTTCCTGCCGGGCTGCGTGTTCCTTGGTGCGTAATTGTCCCAAAAGCTGGGCTAACTGATCAGTTTCAGATGTCTCCATGATGCCCAGGTGGATAAGGTTTAAAGACTTTGTGTTCTGTTACACTCACCTGATATCCCCGGTTGAGTCTGGAAAGCTCTGAGTTCTGGAACCCTGAATGCGTAGTTGCCCAGTGCTGAATAATCTGTAACACAATTCTGGGGTTTTTGATCCGTACCAACTGCACAGTTCCCATGCACCGTGATAGATATACAATTTAGTGTCGCTGTGGGGCAAGTAAGGGGCTTTGACCCCGACCCCTTGGAAACACAGTACAAAGTATTTCTCCACACTTCAAAAACTGCGGCACACTATAGTATTCCTGCATAAGGATTATTATTTATTATATTGCCCTTTGGAGTTCACGTGTTTCGACACACAAGTGTCCTTTTCAAATCAGGGCTAATGATAACACTGTTGTTTCACAATTCACAATTAATTCACAAATCAAGTGTGCATATATATCAAAAGAAATGAAAAAGAAAATAATATGTGGACACATGAAAACAAACATTACATTATTGATATTGGTGTTGATCAATCACAGAAAGTACAGGAGAGGCGGAAGGGTAGGAGGTTTGAGGTAAATGAACAAAAGAAAATACAATACAAAGAGAAAAAATGCAAAGAGAAACAGAGTATTAATGAATATGTCACTATCAAAAATACAAGTCAAATAAGATATTATCAATCCTTAAAATAAATGATAAGGTTTGATTTGCAGCACCCATGGTTGCCTTACCTATGTTCCCATAACATATAGCTCCAATTAGTTGACGCACAATATCCCGGGTTGAATCCCCCTATCCAAAATCAGGTCAAAAAATCTTGGATTAGGTAATACATTCATGCAGTGATACATATATGTATCACTACTATAGATGCATTGATTTAGCAAACTGCAGCATTGTTAGTGTGATCAAGTTGAGCAATGATAGACTCCTGGTCCACCCTGTGCTTTCATTGATTATCCATCTATTGAGCTCCCATTTCTTTTTCCTCTTCCTCACCCTTTTTTTTCTTCATGGAGATTTTAATCTTCATATCACTTCCATGTATTCTTCTCTTTCTCTTTCTCTCCTCCCTCTTACAATTCTTTTAATCTCATCCAACTCCCTTGTCCACCTCTCATAAGTCTGGTTCTTTAAATTACCGTAAATTACGGTCACCGCAAAATAACGGAACCGGAAATATCGTCATCGCACAGGAACGGGAAGGAGCACGGTGGCCATCTTTAAAAACACAATCCATTGCCATCCTCATCAGGCAGCACCTTTGGGAGCAATCTGAAGTTTGGAAAAGGCCTACACACCCGGTAGCAATACCAAAAGCCCCAAAGAAGTCAGCGGACCGGCTCCGCAAGCAGTGATTTAGCCCCGAAGAGCTGCAGGCCATGGTCGACACCCTGGAGGAGCACGCTGATGTCGTGTTCAGCGGCGACATGCGCCGGGAGGCGGTGCTCCGCAAAAAAAACATCTGGGCACAACTCGCCCAAAGGGTGAGTGCAGTAGGCACCCCCCCCGCACCCCCGTGACTGCCCCAAGCGGTGGGATGACATGCGGATGAGGGTGCAGAGCCTCCTCTCCGGCAACTGGAGTCAGGCACAGCAGACCGGAGGGGGCCCAAGTTCCCCAATGAGACTAGAGCCATGGGAGGAGACATGCGCTGCACTGATTGGGACAGTATCCATTGAGGGCGGCGGCAAAATGGAGTGTGGGGCATCGTCATCTGCTGATGGAGTTGAGTGTCAAAAGTCAACACCGCCAATGGCAATTACATGATAAATACACATGCAAGGGCCAATGTTAGGGAGAATTCTCTGTTTAGGCTGAATTTCCTAACCTAGTGAGACCCCCAGCAGCTTTGCTGATTTTTGGGGTTTATTTTTTTCTCCTGCCAAGAGTGAGACTCTTTTACCCTCACTCTTGGACATGATTTGAGTGTGTTTCTTTGAATCTAGATGTGTTTAATGGGCTATGGGGTCTTATACCCCATAGGGCTCCATGTGTTTTGTGATGTGTGTTACACAGCATCCTCAGTGCAGTAACACAGGGGTGTCATAGTGACCCCCCAGTATAGACTCCATACCCTGGGACTGACTACTGTCTCCCAGGGCATGTAAAGTCACCATTGACTTTACTAGTATTAAATTCTAAACAGAACCAGTACAAACCATCATATTGTGGACGTACTGGCTGGGGCAATTCAATTGCCCCAGGGTCTGTTAGTAGAGGGGGCACGTCTCCGTCCCCCCTGATCGAGTTTTGGCTGGTGGCAGTGGATACTACTTTTTATATTCAACCGCAAATATTTTCCTATGGGATTTCCCATGGTTTTAGGCTACTATCTTTATGTAATTATTTACGGTAGCCTCAAACATACCGCCGGTTTATTTAATTAATATTAATTCTCCGGTTGGTATTTTTTGCCAAAACCTGATTCTAAAATGGCGTTTGTGTTCTCTTCTGTGACTTCAACCCAAGTCGAGCCCTTTGTTCCACTTTTTGGCGGGCTTCTCCACAGAAGCCCTCCAAAGTGGTGCCACTCTGTCTGGGGTACTTAGGAGGGGTGGAGGGGGATTTAGGCACCCTGGACTGAGTTGCCTAGGCAACTCAAGTCGCACTCCGTCCTGATTGGCTCAAGTGGTGAGCCGGCCGGCTCACCACTTAGCATGTTTGAGTGACAGCTAGGCTGAGTGAATGGGGGTTTGCTGCATAAAAGCAGGGCTTTGGGGATTGGAAACTCAGAAGTCGCCACAGGACCTAAGAATCCGACGAGGGAGAAGCTGAGCCGACCTGCCACGACGACACCACCGGTGGAGCCCTGCTGGACCGTCTCACCACTTTTCCCAACGACAGAGGAGATCTACCGCCGGAGAGTCTTCTTCCTTTGACTGGTGGGGATAACCAGTTTCACCATCTTTTCGCCTTCCCGACGTACCTCGTGGCCGCCTTGCCTGTGCCAAGCACCCCGGCAACCGGGATACCATGTTTTACCACGACCGCGAAACAAAGGTACCACCTTTAACCGGAAAACTCTGCGGCTGGTTTCTTCCCTGGCAGTGCAACGACCTTCATCTTTCCTCCAAGTCAAGATCTTCTCTTCCCCTGGACGACGACGTGACTTGCACCCACTGCCAGGAACAACTGCCACTGCTGGAGGATCCTTCCCACTTAAGGTAACGTGTCCCGCCTGGCTTCCCTTGCCACCGACTGTACGGGGTAGATTTAGCCCCCGGCTTTCGAACCTGGGTTGACCTGGGACACCCTGGCTAAACTTTCCTGAGCCTCTCTAAACTCTTTCTGAACTCCCTGCAAGACATTCTAAGCCTAGTGTAACTGTGTGATCTTGGGCGCATTTGTGCTCTGCTCTCTCTAAGAGTGGGCCCAGCCTTTGGACTTTGGCTCACCAGTGACTTTTTGCTCTTCTGCCTTGCTAACAGTGTTCCTGAATCTTAGAGTGGTGTACCTTTCCATATTCTGTCTTTTTCCCTCCCTTTCTCACAAACTTATTGGAGTGCCATCTAGTTAAGCGCTCACCTCTGTATGAAAATAAGTGGTGTTTTACTGAGACTTATCTGATAAGGAAAAAGGGGTGTAATAGTAACTGTGTTTAGAATATTTTACAACAAGAGTGCTGGAGTTTTTCAAACAGTGTGTTTTTAAATAAATAATGATATACTTTGATACCAAAGCTCTGGTCAGTGTTTGCTTGTATTGGTGTGTCTGAGTGCCTATTGTGTATACTTTGCATACTGCCTAACTCTTCTTGAGAGAAGTCTGACTGCTCAGCCACAGCTACCAGGTAAATCTGGGTGGTACAGACTGCTACCAAGTGGGTTTACTGCTAACACCTGTAGTCCTAAATCTTTTGCAGTGTTCCCTAAGGGAACTGCACAGGTTTCTGCCTAACAGCTGACCAAAGCACCTTGTCATGGTGCCCTCTCCCCATCGAAATCATGCTGAGCCAACAGCCACCCAAGCAAGTGCCAAGTGGAAGTACATAACGCACATCACACATCGTGCACAAACTGGCACATCCCATGATGCACACCGTGCAGATGGGTTGACAGTGTGCGAGTCAGACTGCACAGTACCAGGCCAGGATGAGTGACTCCGACACCTGCGTACATATCAGACACATGTTGCAATGCCCAAAAGGCCACAAACCCCAAATGACTGAAATGTGAATGCAGCCATTAATTTAATTAGCATCTCAAACAATCACTCATGCCGTCCCTCTCTTCTACCCCCACAGGTACTGAGCATGAGAGAGAGGAGGCCGAGACGAGCCATCCCACCACCTCCACGGGCAAAGGCAGGGTCCGCCGCATACCAGCCCAGACATAAACACCCACCCCGGCTAGCCAAAGGTCCATGGAGGATGCACCACCCCATCCCTCCCTGCATCGGCGCCTGCCACAATGCCCACCCCAAGGTCAGAGGAGTCGAGCATTGCTGGGGAGGTGGCAGCCACGGCCCCCCTGGAAAATGTGGACAGCCCCTTGTCCATCTGTGGGGCGTCAGAGGAGGACTTCTACCCCACCGTCCACACCCCAGAGCCCAGCAATGTCCCCCAGGTGTCGTGCAGTGACTCAGGGGAGCCTGACACACCTGGCCGAAGTGCACGTGGCGATGCACAGGGAGACGCCAATCCTGGGTCCAGTTCCCCAGTCGAGGCCCTGTCAGGGCATGTAGGCCCAATCCCCTGCAGGGATGAAACACCACCACTGGGTGCACTTTGTGTGCCACAGCTCACTGCCCTCATCACTGAGGTGATGGAAGACAACCGCCAGGCCACGGTGGAGTGGCTAGACAAACTCAGGGCAATGCGTCAGGTGGTCACAGAGAGCACAAACCGGTTATGCAACGTCCTTGGACGCATTGTAGATGCCCTTGAGGCTGCGCATCCCAATCAGCCGCTTCAGCAGGAGGACACCCCCTCATCCAGTCGCTCCACCCCGGCAAGCCCACCGCGACGCACCCTGCATTCTCAGCGGCGCCAGGACATGCCTCCCCCGGGCCCCGGGAGCATGGAGTAGTCAGCATTGCTGCCACATGTGGCCTTGATGGACAACATGGGACTACTGTTGTGGAGTTGGGGGGGAGGGGGGTGGGGGGAGTGAGGGTTTGTTGTGGAGTTGGGGGAGGGTGGTGGGGGGTGAGGGTTTGTTGTGGAGTTGGGGGGCGGGGGGTCGGGGGTGGGGTGGTGGAGGGAATGTTCACACTTATGCTTTTGAATCGACAATACACCGTTGGAGTTGCAAAGTTAAACATGTGTGTACATTCACCATTGTGCATGCGTATTATGATGTATGACAGTGCATGGTGTACAAGTATCCACACACCCAGTGCCCTGTGTGCCCATGTCATGGCACCCTCTGCTGATTTGTGTTTCGGTTTTGTTGTCCAATCAATGTTTGCCACACGACATGTCCCTCCTGTGCACCAGCTCAATGATGCTGTCTTGCCCCTTCCTCCTCCTCCTTCACTCCAACTTCATCTAGTGTTGGCAGTCCAATGTCAGGGGACAGGGCCACGTCCCAAGGGATGCACAATTTCGTACAGCATCACACATGACATGGGGATCTTGGACATCTACTCATTGCACTAGCTGGGTCCCCCACCGGACCAGCTTAGGCAACTCATATGTGCACTGTACAAGCCAAGTGGCTGCTTCATCTGCACGCATGCACAGGCAGTATTGTAGGCCTCTGTGGGTTTGTGACAGGGGTCCTGTACCATGGTATCAAGGGACAGCCACCAACACCTGCATGTCTAGCCAATGAAGGTAAGTGTCTTGACTGTCATGGTGGAGTACTGAACTGATGTCATTGATGCCCGTACGCACATGTCCATGGATGCATTTACCCCATTCATGGCCCCAATATGCGTCCTGTACAATGGGATGCTGTAGGGGGGAGCGTCTTCGAGATGGTCTATGAACAGTGGCCCGCACATCTTGTGATACGTGCTTCATTAATGCATGCAGCAGTCTTGAGGTTAGATCCATGAATTGCAGTGTACTGTGTGATTCCGTAGTTGAGTGTGTTGGCTGTAATCAGTGGCATATCCATCATACTGCTCTTATCCGTGCTATGGTGACACAGTCAGACGACTCAACAAGCAGACAGGCACGTCGTCCTGCATGTCGCCCCATGTGGCAGGGTAGCATGGGGTTCATCTGACCCATTGAGTCATGAGTTGGTCCTGGATGTCGGGCCCGCCCATGTGTGATGGTGTTGCTTGCGTTGCATTCCGTCTGCACGTTGGTGGAGTGGTATTGCTTGCGGTTGCGATACGCCACATGCATGCCGTGCGGGACCGGCAAATCCATGTGGGTGCAGTCAGGGGCACCCATTTAATTTGGCATGCCTGCCAATGCATGGGGTGAAACTTTTGTGTCACATATCTCCTGGGTAGTCCATGGTAGGGATTTGTAGTCCCTTGTGCGCTTGTGGAGGTTATCCAGCACTTGGTTCTGTGTCTGTGAAATGGACGGCTGTGATATGCCATGCATGGGCCCCACTGTGTGCTGGTAGGTGCCTGTGGCATGGATGTGGGGCACGGGCACCACCTTCAGTTGAGCAGGTATAGCGGTGTGTATTTGTATGATGCTCACTTATCTCTCGTAATTAATCAGGGCAACTATGGTGGTGATGGTGGCACAGTGAAGCTGGTAGAGGGTGAGTATCTGCTCAGGGGTTCGCTTGAAGGACCGGACCTGATGCATGGGAGAGGGTGCTGCTGGGGTGGTGACGGTGGCTGCACTGGTGCTGCATGCTGGGCACCCTCCTTCTCCTCCTGTGTCTCCTCTGTGGTGGGGCCTGGTGTTGTTGGTGTTATTTTTGTAGTTGTGGCCTTGCAAGCAGGGCCTCCTGCTTCATGTACTGCAACGAATATTGGTATCATCTTGGTGTGGGAGGGGGTGTGGTGTGTGGGTGTGATCCTTTTCTGCTGTGGCAGACTCCATTGCCTACACCTGTGCTGATTTTGTGGACTTGTGGCTCTGGGAACCACTGCTCTTTACACCTTCTCTGAGATGCCTGTATGTACTCCATGCAGGTAAGGTACTTTACGGCCTTAAGGAGGCCGTTATTTACGTGTGCGCGTTACTTGTTTCAGCTCCGGTTTATGCCATGCCGCTAATATCAGCATGTTGTGTCGCGCGCGCGACCCAAGACCGCTATTTACTGCATCATACTTTACGGTACCGTAAATAACGGTCTGGTTGGTCGGAATAGCCCATAGCGGTATGCGATGCCGGTAATACTTTACCGGGATCGTTTTTCCCTTACCTCCAACCTTGGAATGACTCCCGTGGGGGTCATTACAAGGTTGGAGGTAATGGAAAAACAATGCCGTTAAAAGGATTACTGGAATTGTATAACGCTCCGGGATATTCTGACCCAAGTCCCTGGTATTAGAGGCACTGCTAATAACGGTGCCTCTAATAGCGGCAAGGGCGCGGGCAGGCGGCACATCATGCCGACAATACCGGTATGCCGCTAATGGGGGGACATCACAAGTCAGACGGACATGCAAATACCGGCATCATGAAGGCGCTAATAGGGGATACCGGCATGCCGGTAATATCGGCATCGCAAACCAACCATAAAATGCTATGTGCAGTGTTCCCAACTGCCACAGGTGCACACAATCATCACAGGTGGAGTCTGAGCCAGCACAAAAGGAGCACACCCATACACCACACACCTTCCCACACCAAAATGATTCCACTATTAGTAGCAAAACTGGGGCTGGAGGACATGCTTGCATTGGAACACCAGCAACAACCACAACAACAACAACAGCAGGCACCACAGAGGAGACGCAGGGGGAGAAGGAGGGTGAGACAGGCCCAGCATGCCCCACCAGTGCAGCCAGTGGTACCACGCAGGCAGCCCCCAATCCCTCGCATCAGAGCCAGTCTATTCAACCTAACCCCTGAGCAGATCCACACCCTGTACCATCTGGACAGGGACACCATCACCACCATCGTGAACATGATACACAACAACATTGTCAGCCTCATTGAAATACACACAGCCATCCCCCCTCTACTCAAATTACTGTCGGTGCTCCACTTCCTTGCCACAGGCACCTACCAGCACACAGTGGGGCACATGCATGGCATATCACAGCCCTTATTTTCTTGCATCCTGAACTAAGTGCTGGATGCCGTCCCCAAGCACACAAGGGACTACATATCCCTACCATGGGCTCCCCAGGAGATCTCCGACACAAAAGTTGCCTTCCATGCACTGGCAGGCATGCCAAATTGTATAGGTGCCCTCGACTGCACCCACGTGGAGTTGGTGATCCCACATGCCATGGAGGTGGTGTACCGCAACCGCAAGCAATACCACTCCATCAATGTGCAGATGGTACGTGTCGCCAGCAAGATCATCACACATTGTTGTGCCCAATATCCCGGATCAACTCATGACTCAATGGTCCGGTGCCACTCCACGCTACCATGCTACATGGAGCGACATGCAGGACAACGTGCCTGGCTGCTTGGTAAATTGCATGACAGGCACATGGCAGTGAAATGGGGGGAGAGATGCACACACCACCATGGTGTCAATGTTGGTGTGACAGCACAATGTGCACATCAGTAAACGCTGTGCCCCAAAGCATCCCAAACAAAACATGACAATCAAATCCCATAGGACTGAAGTAAGTTTGACACCTATCACAACATGCCAAACAGTAATCCACCCCACATCCCACAACACGTGCAACACTCATCAGCGGACCTCACCCTCCGTGACACCATCCAGCAATATGCAGTGAATATGCACTATGTTGCTGTCTCCAGCAAATCACCACACCGGACACGCATCCATGGGAGTGCATTTAACAAAACCACCAAGGGAATCCACTGTCTGTCACATGTCAAGGGTTTTGACCCATGTTGAATCAATAGACTGGGTAGATGTGGGGATGAGCTGTCGCCGCCCATTATTCTATCCCAGAACAAACTAAATCAATAGACTGGGTGGATGTGGGGATGAGCTATCGCCGCCCACATTCACGCCAGAATAGGAGAACTGCGCAGTTGGCACGAGACCACTACAAAGATACAACCTTCTTGTGGGGGGTTCCACATCACCACTCTACTGTAAGGATGCCATCAAAACAATGTTAAGCAAGGGTCCTATACTATCAAGCAAAGACCACTCTATTGAAATGCAGTAATTCAAGACAACTCAAAAATGGATGCAGTACCGACAAATTCCCCAAGGTGGCGCTAGCGGTCTAAACTCTGACAGGGAAACTGTATTTAGGAGTTGCAAGAGGGGCAGGGACTTCAAAGCTTGTTAGTTAATTGGAAATCTTAGCCACCTGCTGTTCCCAGAGGCCAAGAGGCTGGGAAACCTTAACACTTCAGAGATTCCACACCAGGAGGCAGGATATCACATTGCCCTGTTGATTGATTGAGGAGAGACTTCCAGGCAGCCTGCTGGAACCGACACAAAAGGCTCTTTCTGTTGAATGGGGTATGTTAATTGTGAGTGTTTCCTGTCAACAGCCCTCTGCCAGCAAGGAGAGACATGTGATCACTGACCCACCCAGACTCCTGGAGGCGGACCCAAACACTTGGGGGAGTTGAATTGCAACAAATATATATTTTATAGAAACAGTGATAATTTATTGTAACCAAATGACAGGAATGTACAACTTTGAGAGTCTTAGTTTGAAAAATGCCCTCACGATTTGAGTCCAAACTCCAATTTGTACCATGTTCTGGGGCAAAACCCTGCTAATTATGATTATTGTAGACAATGTGTTTAAGCTAGAGACATGGAAAGTTACTGGGATAAATGTGGAAGGGAAATGCACCTTTGTATAATTTTTGATGAAAAACCAATGTTGCAAAACCCACTAAAATCGAAAATAAGTTGGGACAGGGACTATCTTTAGTAATATATGATGTGTGTATGTGATGTCAAACAACTGTGTACCTGGGAAATATGGATTTGGATCAGGAATAGATTTGTGTGCACATTGACCAGGGGAGTGTCATTTCTGCAGGTCATAAAAATGGCATCACTCTGACACACTATCCTTTCCCAAATCAGGGACCAAAGAATCTATTGACCTATCAAATCAAGAGAGGGGCAGGCTTAGGGATTCTAGCCTCTGCACCCACTTTTTAAAACACATAAAAAGAGACTGCTGGGACAAGTAGAGACATTCAATTCCATTTTCTGCGGGACGCTCTGCCGGGAGACTCCAGACTTTACATCCACCAATCTCCAAAGACCAGAACTTTACTTCAGAACTTAAAGCAAGGGCCTAAACCCACAAACTGAGAACTCTTCTCAGCAGGCCTCAGCATCCTTAAAATCATTTGCAAACTATCCCACAGCCGGGCGAGCTGTTTGAATTCTTTGCCAAGAAAAATTGCCAGAGACCAGACCAGAGATCCAGAGAGACCCAGACCGCTGTGAGCAGAACCGGTGCCTGATTGACCCGCTGAGCAGAGAGAACTGAAGTCCAGTCCAGTTGACCAGATCCGTGACGAGGCCCATTCATTTCAAAATTAGGAGTGAGTATCCGCCAGAACTGTGCAGAACCCAATCTCTTAGTTTAAATAATCTAATCCAAACAATTTTAACCTAATTAGAACAGCCTCCTAGAAATCGTGTCATCTGTCATATGTAAAGCTGCACAACTGTCACCTGTCAATTCTGAAGCTGCAAGCTGTCACCTGTCATTTTGAGTTTTACTTTAAATCCAAAAATCTACCTTTATTAAATCATCCGTATCTCTGGAACCGTTTGTGCTAGGAACGAGATTTAACTTTCATCTGAAAGCTTAGAATCTAGGCTTTCCAATACACCTAGAAACGACTCCCTATACTTTTTCCGTAATCGCGAGACACGCACTCGCGAAATTTACCGCGATTTGGCCCGATTTCTTCATCTGTAGAAATCAGCAGCTTTTTGCTTCTATTTGCTAAAATCCGTTTGCAACCTGGTAATAACTCATAGGGCATTGCTAAAGTGAGCCTGAACTAATACCAACAAGCATCTCTCACTCACCCTGAACCTCTCGAGGGAATTAACAGCAATTTTAGCACCTTTTCACTTCCTTGCAAACCACATTAAAATAATTTGCCTGTGTTTAAAACTCATCCCTGTTTTTTCTAAGCTTGCTGGGGGAACTGGAACTGTGTATTGCATTATAAAGTGTGATTTGTGGGATTCTTGAAGACTGTGTGCTCTCCTTCCATTTCTTGTATTGCATAGGGGGGAGTGAATTGTCAAAAGAAAAAGTGATCATATTACCTTTTGCTAAAATCATAACAAGTTATTTCTGTACTGCATTTTATTCCACCTTGCATTTCCTTGAAACCATCAAGCATTTTCAGCTACCTCATCCTCTACACTACTCCTAAGTAACCAAATCAGTGTACCCCTGTAACATTATCCATTGTTGATCACGGTCGTATTCTGAAGTGTGATATCAGTTATCAATTTATTTATAGAAGGGTTTTCCTCAGCATCCCAGACTAGGCATTGACTTAGCTGTAGTGTTGATTGAATATCGCTTACACACATGGCCACCATAACCAAAGGAGTGCAGCACGTCACCATGGGAAAAATTAGCGCTGAATGCCTAATATTGCAGAGCCTACTGCCAACGCTACCAGTCAGTGAATCTTACAGAACACAACACATCACAAATTTGACACAAACACAGCTGTATGCATCCACAATGCATGAGCAACATCAAGGCAGTGCACACCGTGTATCATCTTGAAGATGCAACCCACACCATCATTCCATGGCACAGGACACATTGAGGGCATAAAAATTGTGTGCATACAACCAGGGACATGTGCATGTGACCAACGATAATCTGCAGGCATGTGCGACTAGTACAACTGTCCATCATGAATCAACTGACAAATACCTTTTTTGCCTCCCATGCAGGTGATAGTGGCTATCCCTTGAAGCCGTGGCTCCTCACCCCTGTCTGAGGAGGACTACAATCGTTCCCACACCCGTACCTTTGTGGTCATTGATCAGGCCTTTGGCCTGTTGAAGGCACAGTTTTGCTGCCTTAGCCGGTCAGGTGGGGCACTCCTCTAAAGGCATGAGAAAGTGGTCAAGATCATCATGACATGTGTCATACAGCACAACATGTGTATCCGACGGAACATGCCCCTGCCCCCTGACATTGAACTGCTACCTCCTGGTGTTGATGAAGGGGTTGAAGAAGATGTGGCTGCACATCATCGCAGTGCCAATGCACAGGAGGTACTTGCTGTGCATCAGTCAGTGATTGCACAATATTTCTGACACACATGGTTGCAGAGGCTGACATGATGGTTGGACAGAGGGCACTGGGTGTGGGAGTACATGTACACTATGCACTGTATATGAATAAATGACACATGCGAAATGAGGAATGTCCACTCAAGATATTTTTTTCACACAACAGGTGTATTTAACTGTCCAACAAAGATGAAAGTGCACTAACCCTCCACCACACACACACACACCTCCCACTCCCCCACAACTCCCCCACACACCTTCTCCCCTCCCCCTACCCTACAACTCCCCCACACACCGTCCCCCCTCCCCCCACAACTCCCCCACACATGGTGTCCAAACAATTGTATTGTGCCTTCATCAGGCTGGCCAGTCTACATCCTGCCACTCCCTGCACCTGGTGGCAGCTTGTCTGGTCGGCGCAGGGTGCGCGCCGACCTGCGTAGTGGGCTGGTCTGCGTGGAGCTCGAGGAAGATGGAGTGGCCGCCTGCTCCATTGGGTGGCCGGAAGCTCAGCCTCCATTGCATCTGCAATGCGGCTGAGGACCTGCCGCAGGGCTGACACCTCCTCGCACAGTCTACTGGTGCTATCCACAATGATCTTCCCCAGGGAGGCGGTGTTCTCGCGCCACTCCCGCCTTGCTTGGGCATTGTCATTGACAAACTGTCTCACCAGGGCAGTTAGCTCCTCCTGCCACTGCAAAGCGTGCCCTGCCTGCTAAACCCCGCTGGTGCACCAGTGGAGGTGGAGGGTGCATGTGTGTCATTCTGAAATTCAATTGTGTCCTCTATGGGACTCATGCTCCCTTGGATATACTCCCCCCCCGACTGCTCCGGGGTGGTGCCGTGGTCGGAGTCGACCGATGTGAGCTGGGGGGATGGTGCCAGACTTGGTGTGGCAGGCAGGTCAGGGTAGTCGTCCTCAACAGGCACACACACCTGTCCCCGCACGTCGTCATCATACAGGGGTGCGGTAGCTGCCGCCTCCCCAAAAGAACTGTTGCCTGCAAAGAGTGCACCTTCAAATGTCTCAGTGCCACTGGAGTTGTGGGTGCAGTGGTGACAAGGCTTGGCTGCACCAGTGCCGTGGAATCCTGGGGTAGTTTGCTTTTTGGTGCCTGCCGTGGCTTGTGTGGGCTTTGGAGGTGGAAGGCCTGTTGCCTTCATCCCGGCCCTCTTCCGGGGTGTGGTTAGCAGTGGGGGTGAGTCCCGGGCCTCAGGATCTGAGCCTGTGGGGGTCGAAGAGAGGGACGGCATGAGTGATGGTTTGAGAAGCATCATGCATACATTTGTATAATTGCCCATCTACACAATAGAGCGGAATAGACAGTGGAGTTGTGATGATCACGTTGCTTGCTATTTGGGTGGGTAATGCAGGCATCCGTCAGGGTCACTCATGTTGGGGCGGAGTATGCTATGTGACATGCATATCTGTTGTGGCCTACATGCAGTGTGACTTATTCCATTAACATCTTAGTGTGGTTTGTGTTAGGTATGGCATTGTCTTGCTGCAGGCATCTGCATGTGTCTGTGCTGCGGACGACAAGTAGGCTTGGAATGTGTGTGTATTAGGGCATGGCTTTCCTCTTCAGACAGACACATTGGTGGACTATCATCAGACTCTGCATCACAGTGTTTTCTTAGGACACTCACCTTCTTCAGTCGATGATGTTGCACCACACTCCATGTCACCCACGCCTTCGATGGCCTCCATGCCGATTGTGCTGGCACATATCTCCTCCCACCGGGACAGCTTTATCGGGGAGCTTGATCCACTGCCAGTTGCCAGGGCCTGGCTCCTGTTTGCGGCCAAGATATTCCTGACGCGCAGGCGCAGGTCATCTCACCTCTTCCTGACATCCTTAATTGTGCGTGGGGTGTTGCCAACCGCGCTGACTCTTTGTGTAACTAGTACCCAGATCTCCTTCTTCCTGATGACTGCCTCCCTCTTGAGGCTCTGAGCAAGTACAACGTCGGCATTCTCAGCCAGGGTCTCGGCCAGCATGGTGAGCTCTTCTTCATTAAAGCGCTCCTTGCGCATGCGGGAGGAACCTTTTCTCACTGCCTTGGGCATTATACTCCTGTTGTGGTTTGATTTGGTTACACAACAATTTACTCCATGTCCTGGGTGCTGAGGATGGCAATGAATTGTGTTTTTAAAGATGGCTGCTGTGCTCTTTCCCGTTCCTGTGCAATGACGCTACTTGCAGTTCCGCTTACTTGCGGTTACCATTATTAGCGTTCACCGCTAATAGCAGTGACCGCTAATGCCGTCTTGATTCATGCCGGTAGTGCTATCTGCGCTTTACATGATGCTGCTAAGGGCCATTTTCGGGACTTTAGCGGCATGCCGGTAATGTCGTTTCCGACATGGCGCAAAGCTTGTGCCTGCAAAGTCGTAATAGCCCTCTATTAGCAGGCTCTTTACTACACGGACACAGTATTTGCTCCATGCCGGTAAGGACAGTTACTTATCCCCAACCTCGTAATGACCCCCAGTGTCTTCTAGGACACATCAAAATGTCCACACATGTCCAGTTTCCCTACACCAAAGATGTATTCTTCCTGCTCTTAGGTGAATGCAGAGGCAGGCTTCTCAGTATTACCTTCCATAGTAAGCTTGGGAAAGGGGCAAGACTGTGAATCAGTATAGAATAGCCAAATAGCTGATACATGGAAATAAAAGCATGACCCTCCCTCTAACATATAACTCTGAGGAGTCAACAGGTACAGAAAAAAAACATAAGGTTCCCGCTTACAATGCACATCACTAAGGAACTGGAAAGAATACCCACATATTCTCATTTTCAAATTAATGTACTGATGAAACAATTTATTTGTAAGGCAATCATTCACACTTTAATTGAAAAATATATCCATCAAGATACACATCACATTAACCAACGATAACCTATAAAAAATAATGTAAAATAATAAAAAATACATATGACCATCCAATTAGAAAAAAAATAAAATGACATGTCTATGCAAACACACATTTTTAACAGACTAATACAACCAACCATAGAACAACCCACTATAATTATTTGGCAGAGTTGATAGTTGGCTGGAGAGGTGTCTTGTTCTAATGTTCCATACTTTTAATGCAAAGGAGGCCAGTCTATATACTATAGATTTGTCCCCTGATAATAGCTCATAAAAGGTTGTCCTGTAGCCTAGAGCCAATAGCAAGAAGAATTGGGTTCAGATTGTTCCCTTATGAGCTTCCGAGACCACAGAGCAAAATGCATTGTACCAGGGTTTCCTAAACTCCACATTGGCAGAGGTGACTCTTGTATTGCCCCTTCTTTGTGACCTGACCCTAACTTTGGATAGATTGAGAATATTAAATCTTATACATTAACGGGGTAATTCATAGATTTCAGCGCAGAGGCAGCGCTCGCGAGCAGCGCAGAGAGGGAGCGTGCACCAGAGTGCGCCGGCCATGGGCGCTAAACAGCATTCTGGCACACCGCATATTCATGGAATTGCCAAGCCATTTTGAGCACTGGCACAGAGAACATCCCGCAGCACCAGTTACGCCCCAGAGAACGCCCCTTGCGCAAGGAAAAACCATTGAAATCCCCAATGCAGCGCAAAGGGCCGCGCTAACCCTGGACCAGCCAACAGGGCCGTACACTGCAATCGTGCGAGTGGGGAACAAGTATTTCTGGGGGGCGGAGGAAGTTTCACACGCGATAGGCCTTGGGCGAGCGGGGTACGTGTATTTCTGGGGTGCGCGGGAAGTTTCACACGCGATTTCGCTTGCAGAGCGGGGTACGTGTATTCTGAGGGGTGTGCTGGTACTTTCACACGCGATTTCGCTGTCTGAGTGGGGTACATGTATTCTGAGGGGTGCGCGGGTACTTTCCCACGCGATTCCACTTGCAGAGCGGGGCACGTATATTCTGAGGGGTGCCCGGGTACTTTCACATGCGATTTCGCTTGCAGAGGGGGGTACATGTATCCTGTGGGGTGCGCGGGGAGTTTCACACGCGATAGGCTTTGGGCGAGCCAGGTACGTGTATTTCTGGGGTGTGAGGGTACTTTCAAATGCAATTTCGCTGTCTGAGCAGGGTACGTGTATTCTGAGGGGTGCGTGGGTACTTTCACACGTGATTTTGCTTGCAGAGCGGGGTACTACTATCCAGTGAGGTGCGCGGGGAGTTTCACACGCGATAGGTCTTGGGCGAGCAGGATATGTGTATTTCTGGGGTGCGTGGGGAGTTTCACATGCGATTTCACTTGCAGAGCGGGGTATGTGTATCCAGTGGGGTGCACGGGGAGTTTCACATGCGATAGGCTTTGGGCGAGCGGGGTACGTGTATTTCTGGGGTCCGTGGGGAGTTTCAAATGTGATTTCGCTTGCAGAGCGGGGTACGTGTATTTCTGGGGTGTGCGGGCAGTTTCACACGCGATTTCGCTGTCTGAGTGGGGTACGTGAATTCAGTGGGGTGCGCGGGGAGTTTCATACGTGAATTGGCAGTGTGGGTCCTCCCAGGTGTGCCCGCTATCCCCTCTCCAGCCCCTGCAGGCAGCCCACACCACAGGGCACTACCATGCCCCCCTGGTCATGTCCCACAGCCAGCCCATCCACCATGGGCATGCTCCCCAGCCAGCCCACATGTCACCTTGCACTAGTGATCACCAACTCATGTCCCCCTGCACCCCCACCCAGCACTGACGGGCACCTGTCAGCATGCCCCAACTCAAGTCCCCCTGCAGCCCCACCAAACCTAGCATTGACGGTTAGGGCCCGACTCATGACCCCCCCAACACTTCATAAAGATGCACAATCCTGGGCCTCATGTCCACCAAAATCCCACAGCATGCCACCCCAGTCTTGAGAGGCAATCAAGTCCTCAATCCACCCCACACTGAAATGCTTATTTCATGACACAAACCAAAAGTACATCAATGCATGTCCCTCACACACACACACTGGGTGCCAGTGATTGTGTAAATCCACATGTTCACATGCAGTAACCCAATGAGCGAATACCGCACATGGAAGTAATACATCAAAATGTATTATGAAATAAATGAATGAAATGAAATGAAAGCATGAAAAAAATTTCAAACATGAAATGAAATGCATGTCCAAAAACAGAATTAAAAAAATATGAAGAACCAATCCAAAGTAATCCAAAAGAAAATGTGTCCAAACTCTCGGTCCACCAAAGCAAATCCAAAGGAAACGCAAATTGTAAAATCCATTGATCCATGGTGAGTAAAAAAATAAAATTCTCTCATAAATCCACTGTTCAACTATGTACAACCATTTCATCCAGGGTCCATGAGCCCAACGAAAGAAATGAAACCTATCCAAAAAAAAATACCTAGGAAATAACTATATACAAAAGTGTGGGGCATAGTGCAATCACCCCAAAATAAAGCAAAACGAAAATGAAACCTAACACTACAAACTATATACAATGGCGGCGGGCTGGTCCGACGGCTCACTTTTCGATTTCCCGGGCCAGGGCATCATCAAACTCCTCGTCTATGTTCTGGAGGCAGGCCTCTTCCATGGCCCCGAGGTTTCGCAGGGACAATGCCATGTCCAACTCCATCTCCCTGCGAATTTCCTCGAGGCACTCGGCCCACCTTAGCGCCCTCCGCATGGAGTTCTCCACCCTGACCATTGTGAGCCATGCCTCTTCCGTCCGCCGCAGCTCTGCATCTATCTGCTGGCCCAAACGATGCCACACGGAAAACACTCCCAATCCAGGGTCCTCCTGCCCTACGGCCGATGCCGGCCGATGCCTGCCCCTCTGATGTTGTTGGCCCCGAGACATCATCGCTCCCACCTTCAGCCTGCTGCTGCCGTGCATGTGCCCTGCCCGTTGTTGCCTGCATGTCATCCTCCTGCTGGGGTCCAGTTGTTGGGGTGGCCACCCCTGCTGGACCTCCGACTCCCGACTGTGGCAGGGATGTGTCCTCCACCAGCCTGGCCGCTGGGTCAGGGACAGCTCCACAGGGTGCCTGGGTGACACTTGGGCAGAAAGATGGCACGGAGGACGAAAGGCACATAGGGTGTTCAGTTGAGGAGGGGGTCGGCAGAAGCTCCAGCACATGGAGGAACCCAGCACTGGTGACCCCGCCCAGTAGGTTGATGCGGTCTTGAGACACCCCGCACGTCATCCCGAATGTCACGAACACGCAACGCCACCCCACCCAGGACAGGCTCAAGCCGGTCCCGGATTGCCACGTCCGCAGGGAGAGGAAGGCCAGTTGTTGTGCGGCTATCCCCTCCCTGAAAACGGGTCTGGACGAAGGCATCCCTGCTGGTGCTGGATGTTGCAGTCACAGGATCGGGAACAGGATTACACACAGGCACCTCGCGGTGGCCTGTGCTGCCTCCTGTCCCTGCCCCTGGACTGCACCACTGGCACCAGTGGAATCCCCCCTCCAGGCCCCGTGTGTGTGACTTCCACGGCCTCCTCCTCAACCAAACCCCCCACCAACCTGGATGACTCTGTGCCATCTTCCTCCATAGGCGCCTGTGGGGTCTCAGTTGCCCCTTCGGCTGCCGAGGAGTCCACCTCCGACCTCCGCCTCTTGGACCTACCCCCGGAAGCTGTGGCCACGGAGGTGGCACCAGACTCCTCACTCCCCGACAAGATGGCAACCTGGCAGGGGAGCTGGGCCTTGCCTCTCCGGCTGGTGGTGGTATCCATGCCTGTGTGCTCCACAGCACCGTCTCCACCCTCTTCATCAGTTGATGCTGCAGACAGGGAGAGACAGAACACAGGCATCAGGGCACTGTACAATGGTCTGATACACACATGACATTTGCAGATGAGCGGCAGTCTCAAACTTCACACATGGCATCACACTCCCCAACACACATATCATTTCAAGCGAGACACATGCGCAAATGATCAGGAATGTTGCAGCAGCCAGCACCATCCATACACATACAACACCATGACCATCCGAAGGTTAGCCTGACGTCACATGCAACACGGGGATTGGCAAACACATGCACACACGCCACCAGACATACATGCATCTGTACATCTACACCACCTGTTGCAGTCAAATCCTCGGCATCCATGTCACATGCATCCATGGTGTATCACAGTGGCACACATGTCAAATACCCTCACACACACATGTACACCATGCACGTACATGAAGGTGGAACCCGCATCCATGTGTCACACCCCAACCATGCCATGGTACATACACAGATATGTAAACATGTGTGCACCCCAACATGCATTTGCCCATAATGCTTTTGTACTCATACACCGTTGATGTGCCTCACACATGACTGTACTCTCATGCGGCAGGCTCATGTCCCTGTACCTACACATCCATACATGGGCCTTCCAAGACATATGTGCAACCTGCACACACCTGCCACACCTCAACATGCACAGCATCCAATCAGTACGCATGCACACTTACCGCTCGACTCCGGACGGGTCTGCCCCCAAGGACCTGGAGGTGGAGTGCTGGGTGTATGCATTCCAGGACCCTCATATGCATGTTAGTAAGGTGGACCCGGCGCCCCTTTGCATGTTTTGCCTTCAGGAGATGCCGGGCCTTGCTGAGGGTCCTGGACCTGAAGTCCTTCCAGTGCTTCCGGACATGTTGCAAGTCGTGGGCTGCCACCTCCTCCATGTTGAGGGCAGCCATGATGCCCATCCAGATGCTCTTCCATCCTTCATTGTCGGCTTGTGAACTTCCAAAGAGGGCATCATAATGCCCCAGGACTTGCTCCACCAGAATACCAACTTCTGCAGCACTGAAGCTGGTAGCCCTCTGCCTCTCTGGCTGGGGGTTGCCAGTGGTGCCAGATGGTGTTGTGTCTGACATGGCAACCACCGAGGCAGGTGTGGGTGGTCAACTGGGTCCTGAGGCTGGGCTGTGGAGCAAGATGGTACTCCAGTCGGGAGTCTTCTTTTCCAGCAGGGGTGGTCATAGTAACTGTATCCCTGCAGATGGCTGATGTGCAGGCAACAAATAGTAGGGCATGTGGACAGCAGGCAGGCAGGCAGCAGCAGATGGCAGGTGGGAGCATGCTCGGGGCTCTGGGGGGCAGTAATTCGTCCTTCTGAGCAGGAGCGTGGTCTTCCGTGTGTTGTTGCGTGGCCAGCTTGATACGGAGTGATTTGGCATGTGAAAAAACTGCCCGTTAGCGTGTAATTTGAGGAAAGGCCCTTAGCGCGTAAGCGCGTCTGTGACGTTACACGCAAGGGCGTTTCCCACAACACGGGTGCATACTGAATCAGCGCGTGAGAAAACTGCACGTCAGCGTGCTATTGGAGGAAAGGAACTTAGCGCGCACACGCGTAAGTGACGTTGCACGTGTGGGCTGGCTAAAAAGGCACGCGTATGACGCCATTTTCTCGTATGTGCTATTTGTGTAGAGCGAGCGGTGATTCTTGTACTTCTTGTCGGTTCACACGAGATTACTTCACAATGGTTCCAGTTCATACTCCCTGTTTCCTCAGACTGCGTTCATTTCCTCTTTTGGCGGGGATGTTGCTAATGTGCACACGGGCGTCTTTTTCACATTCTTTTTCCAGGCAGACGGTGAGTTGCGCACGTCTTTTCCAACTGTGGTTGCCACTGTGTGTCGCATACTCCTTCATAGGTCATTGTAGGCTGCATGTATCACACGTACGCTTATTTTTGTGTTTCTGGGTGCCACAGTCTAGTGCAGGTTAATTTTTCCACGCACGTGGTCTACCAGGGGTTGCGTGCACGTTTGATATTGTTTTCGGGGTGCCTGTGCATCGCGTGACCCGTCATCTTCCCCCAGGGATCACAGACAGCCTTGCTAGAGAACTAGGGTACGAATACCATCTAGTACCCTACCCCTTTCACCCTAATTGCCCAGGACAATTGTTTACTGCAACTCCCATACACACAACAACATCAGTGCCATGGTTGGGAGGCGACCAAGCAGTAGGGAGGCAAATGTGGCCGACCTCCAAAAGGTGGGCCCGGTAGGGGACGTGGCCAGGATGTGCAGGGTGGCCCAAGCGGGCAGTGTATGAAGGACCAATTGGGGCCACCTATGCCCCCCCAAATGGTTGTGGGAAATGTAGCTGACACTATCCCAGCTCAGCCCTTGTTGAACCGGCCCATATTGTCAACTGAACCGGCACTGGGTGACTCCCCGGCTGACTTCCAGGTCACCAAGAGTAAGCCACGTGTGGCGGTGAAAGTTGCTGACACCAGGCCATGTGGATCTGGGGCAGAAATGTCATCTGCTGCCCCAAGTAGCCAGGGTGAGGAGGCTGCAGGGGCAGCTGCAGCTCAATCACCCCAGTTCTAAGTCTCCCAGCCAGGACAGTGTCGGTCCAAGTCCATCACACTGACGTTGGTCCTGCCAACATCACCCTGCAGCCAATGCCTGCACTGAGACCTTTGGTCATTGTGCCTTCGCAAACCTACAGTACCCAGTCCACTTGCGCTTCTGCCCCTACCAACCAGAGCGGCGTCAGCCACTCAGGATCCGCACCACCTTCCAAGAAGAAAAAGGGTGCACTTGCACTACAGGCTGGGACCCCAGACACGGCCACACACTCCGGCACGTCAAGGAAGCCTAGCTTCAATGACACCGAACTAGATGCACTTGTGGCCTATGTGTTGGCACGTAGCCGCAAAATGGTGAAAGACTACGCCTGCTCAATTTAGGGCCCACTGACAGACCATCGCGGACCACATTAGTGCTCTTGGATTTGTGAGGCGCACAAATTATGATTGCTACAAGCGGTGGAATGACCTGAAACGCAGAGCAAAGAACAAGCTGGCTTCCAATCATGCCTCTACTCTGGTGTCTGGCGGTGGGTCTCCACCAGAGGACGACCAACTCACTGAACATGAGTCTGTCACTGGAACCTTCATCACAGAGGAACAGATCCGAGACATGGGAGAACTACCAGATCTAGAAGCATTGTCTCGTGAGTGCCCATGCATGTGTGTGTAATCCATGTGTATGTTGCTTGGGTGATGTGTTCTGATTGAGTGCCAGGTGAGGGTGTGTAGTCATGAGTGGTATGGGTCACCCATGTGGTTCCTCCAAACCATTCCCCGGCCTTGGGTTTGGGTATGACAGTATCCCTTCTGACCACAGTAGCCAATTTGCACCAGATTAATGCAGTTGCCCTTCAACTGTCATCTTGCAACAACATTGTTCAAAATGTTTTCCTGTTTATTCAGCCTGATTGTTTCAATCCTTGCCATTTTTACAATGCATTTTTCTGCCCTACTGCCACAAATGTGACATGCTTCTGTCATAGATTACACCCCACAATGGCCCACATTTATTACCTTGTTATGGGAATGATTTAACCATTCAGGCTGATTGAGTAATGGCCTGCACACAATCATTTTTGGGCCCTGTTTGAATGTTGAACATGACTGTTGTCTTCTGTCATGTTGAAGTGACCAACCATTGATGTATCCATCTGCCTGCCATCACTGTATAATTGAACACTGGATCTGTAGCAGCATGTGGCACATGCGTGTTTTGTCACACTATTTTGCATGTTGTATCTCATGATGTCCATCTCACATGGATGGTGACAGTACTTATTTCCTACCATATGGCTGTACTTGTCAAATGTATCATGGCTATGCTACGTGCCATCTGTGTGCTGGCATGTGTCATGTATGTGTATTGGACATGCCACTCACAGGCTAATGTGTGATGCCAGTGGTATCCAGCATGCAGCACATGTGTTGCATTTCCATCTTGGAGTCCTCAGTGTCTGCCTCCCCTTCCAACTCATTGACAGTGCATGCATGCCATGGTTATAGTCATGTGGGACATGTGTAATTTATGTACTGGATCTCTGCCTCGTCAGGCCTATGTGTGTGCTATGGTACTCATGCCTGTTTCCATTTGTTATCTTTCATGTTTTTGCAAGTGATGAGGCACTTGATTCTGTTGAGGAGGAGGAGGAGATGGTGCAGACCTAGGAGGAATCACAGCCACAACCGGGCACCAGTGGAGGACGTGGGGTGGTGGTGGGTGAAAACCCATTTGTCCTACAAACCATGCTGTCCAGGGGTGTCTCTGGGTACACCTCCGCAGACCTCTATGAATCAGGTGCTGAATCGGACAGTGAGACATATGTGCCGTCGCAGGTGAGTGTTTCTGGCAGGGATGCTGTTCTGTCCAACCCACCTGCACCGGGGGTAGACCCCTCTATGGGGATTTCAGTGTTGGTAAGTCCGCCTTTGGCGGTTACAGATGCAGGGTCACACTCCACAATATTCGCTCAAGTTCCTGGGCCAGCAGATCAAAGGAGGAATGCAGTCCTGCAGCCTCAGGCAGTGCCAGCACAGCAAGGTGCAGATCGCCTTGCCCCAAACAGGTGTGGTGCCCGTCAATGCGGTGGCTGTGCGCCACCAGACAATACAGTGTGGGAGAACTCCATGTACAGTATTGCAGCACAACAGGGAGCATCGTGTGAAATGATGGCTCAGGCAATGGATAGGGTGCCACTTCCATTCTCCCCCCTGAAAGGCAGATGGAGCTCCAGCAGCAGGCAACAGACTCCATTTGCCACTCACACAGGGAGGACATGTTGGCGTCCAACAGGGACCGATGGGCTGGAATGGAGGCTCTGCGCGAAGCCATATCTGTAGAGTCACAGGCCCACAGGGAAGCCCTGAGGTTAGAACACGGGTTCCACAGAGATACTCTGGGTGAACTTGAGGCTTCCCGGAATTTTAGGTCAGAACAGCAGCTGGAGCAGCTCACACGTTCACTTTCAGCTGAGCTCCAGGCAACCCGTGCGGAGATCCGGGCATCACGCAAGGCCATGCAGGCAGAAATGCGGGCAACCCGTGAGGTGCTGCATGGGGATCTCCGTATCATCATCCTGCAGAACCAAACCTTCCAGACCCGCATGCTTGCTGCCATAGAGGACCATACCAGGGCTTTGTGTGGGCTGCCTCCCATATCATGGCCACCTCCTGATGTAGCAGCAGAGGGTGAAGAGAGCGATGGCAGTTCTCCCACTGTAGCGTAGCTGTGCAGGCCATGAGCCCATGGAGGTAGGTATTTTTTCTCCTCAACATCCATGCATGTGGGTGTTGGGGGGCACCCTGTACCTCGAACCTCCTGGGTGCCTCTCCCCCTGGTCCACACTTGGCCATTTTTGATTTTTTTAAATGTTTTTTTTTTTTTGCAGTGTGTTGCTTTGTGTGGCTCCCGTGGGCATACACTGTGTATTCCAGCTGGGCACATGCAGGCTTGTCCTGTCTTTGGGTTAGATGCTTGGTTTCCTGACACACACACCCCTCCTGCTTCCCTTTCCATGGGCTTGCAAAGGGTGTGACCAAGTGACAGTAACTTACACAGTGACATTGGGCTCCCATGAGTTGTGTGGGCAGTCTCTAGTCAAAACTGTGTGTACATCCCTAGTGGGGATTGTTGTTGGATTCTACACTGCATGGTGTATTGATATGTGTTTGTGCATCCATGTATTTTTCCTTATTTACATGTAGGTTCTTCATGTCTTCCCAAGGCTGTCTCCTTTGCAGATTCAGTTCATGTTGTATGCCGTGCACTGAGACATTTGCCTGACAGCAACACTCTGCAGTTGGAAGGGGTCGATGTGCTGCCTTAGTCAGGTTTTGAGACTTGCACTACTTCAATTTTTTACTGTTATATTGACACGGTTTCATCCTGAACTGATGTTTTGTGTTGCTGGTAAGTATTTGTCCATGTGTGCTGTTTCTTATTGATTGCTGAGTGCTTATTGTCTGTGGCCTGTTTACATTATGGACAGTGCACTTTGTGACACTTGTTTCATGTGTTGTGTATTCATTTGGTTGCTTTCACATTGGATGCCATGGCATGGTGTGTTGGGTCGCTGAGATGGGGAGGGGTTGGGTGACATGGTACTATTTTGATGTGGTATTTTGCAAGGGGGTAGTCATTCCTGCTGCATTAATGTGTTTCTTTTTGTGACACAGCATTGGGTGTTTTTAAGTAGGTAGGGATGCACACAATGTAACACTTCCAGGTGAACAATCTCAGGCTGGTATGGTTGTGACAGTTCACTGTCCCTTTTGTCATCATCATTGATTGTCAGCTGGTATGTGCCAGGCCTGTGTGCACTCCACAGGGGTGGGATTTTAGGTGAAGTAATTTGCCACAAGCTGGGTTTGGGCTGCCTCATCATGTGCCCTTTCACCTCCCATGCGCAGCAGCCGTGCATATGGTTGGGGATGTGGGGGCACCACCATGGCTACCGGCACGCCCCGGTGGGTTGCAACGTTGTGCAGGAAACATGCCGCCACTATGATCCTGCACACTACTGGGGGCGCATATAGCAGCTGCCCACCAAAGCGTTCAAGGGATCAAAAACATGACTTGAGGACTCTGAATGTGCGCTCCACTATGCCCCGGGTTGCAATATGGGCTGTGTTGTATCTTACCTCGGGTGGTGTGGTGGGGTCCCGAATTGGCATCATCATGTAGGTGCTCAGAGGGTAGGCACTGTCCCCTGGGGAGGTGATAATGGTCGTCATTAGTGGGGTTTTCCCATTTCTCAGTTTCTGACATGCATGCATGTGCAGAGGCATTTATACTCACCAATTAGCCATGTGTCGCCATGCCAGCCAGCTTCCAGGTCCCGTTTAGGGGTGACATTCTTAAAATGAAACTATCATGCCTGGACCCTGGATAGTTGGCATATATTGAGGTGATGATTCCCTTGGCATCACATACAACCTGTACGTTGATGGAATGCCTGTGCTTGCGGTTCCGATAGATGTGCTCAGTGGCCCTGGGTGGTCGTAGAGCCACATGGGTGCAATCAATGGCACCTCGGACTTTGGGGAAGTGTGCCACCCTGTAGAAGTCCCGGACCACGGCCTGCCTTTCTGCAGGTGTTCTGGGCATGTATATTTTCCTGCGGACTGAGGGGCACGCAGTGATGATTGCCAACACCTGGTGTAGGCAGCGTGACTGCGTGGCCTGTGAGACCCCCCACTATGGCACTTGTCCACTGAAATGAACCAGTAGCCAAGAAGTGAAGTACATTGAGCACCTTTTCCAAGGGGCTCAGTAGTTGCAAGCACAGGGTGGGTGATGTGAGGTCATCCTCCCACTTCCTCACCAGGTCTAGGATTATGTGTGGTGGAAACCTGTACCTCCCATACATCTGGTCCATGCATCCCAAAAAGGCTGGTCCTTGGTAAAAAAAAATGAGGGCCCTGGCTATCCTCCTCCTGCAGTGTCCCACGACCACTGCTGCGAGGAACGGTATATTCATCGTAGCGTCTGAGCTTGTTTGTTGTTTGCGTGCACTTTTATGCTGCGCGGGGCCGCTTACGCCTGCTTCCTGCTGGGGTATGTGTTTCCGGATTAGCACGTCTTTTTTGGCGCATGCCTTTCCCTTGTTCGATTCCATGAATACGTGTTGTTGGCGTGTGGGGGTTGCGAGCATTTACCTCCTGTACTTCCCCCGTAACGCCCACATTTTCACACGTTGTTCCCCATTCCGCGTGTTACGCCCCGTGTTCCGCCCACTTTTGTTGTGTGCGCTGTTCTATGTGCGCTTTCCCTGTGTGCGTAGCACACGCCGTTTAATGACGTGTGCGCCCCGTGTGCCACCCACGAATTTAGCGCACATCCCAGGATTTACACGCGCACTGACTTCCATGAATTGATGTGCACGGCTTTGGCACGCGTGCACTGCGATTTTCACGCTTGCGTTCCCCTTTTCGGCGCACATTTATTCCATGATTCTGCCCGTAAAAAAGAATTTCAAGGTAGTCTGCAGGTTCTTTTCCCAGGACAACCAGTAGATAATTCTTAACCATGCAGGATTTGAGCCTTCATGGTTTACTATGTGGTATACTTTCAGGACGTGGAGATCACGCACTTAGAAACAAGGCCGATAAAAATGTCCCAATGTAGCATCACCATGGCTTAGTCTCAATATATTGTTTCTCTAAAACTATTCAGAAAGAGCTTAGTGATCTATGCATGCTCATTACTTCAACAGTCCATACAGAAAGGTATAGGCTGTGCACTGTCTGATCAGAAAGGTAATTAAACTAACTTCCAAGTGGGTACCATAAGTGGAGGTCAAACTAGTAACCCCTAAAAATTGGCAAAGTAAGGAATTGTGCTTCTTTTGGACATCTGTAGAATCAAGAATCCCCAGTTGTCCCCATTATAACATTCAATTGGAACAGCTTAGTTTTTATAAACTGGCAGTATTTATTTAACTGATTGGCAATTTATATTTCTGGCAAACCTAGCTATGCACCCTACACTCTGTGGCCTCTTGAAAACGTGTTTAGAGAGCTGATCATTCCAGTTTAATTTCTCAATATATCTTACACCTAAATAATGAAACCTTTACAAATGATCTCCCTCAATCAATCATTTAAATGCTTTATTTGGACGAATGATAGATAGGTCATAAAAGTCATAAGATTGACATAGAACAGATAAGATTAAACAATAAAATGACCAATGATAAAATCCAAAAATACACTGTGGATAAAAATGGTACACATTAAAAAGATAAAAAAAGCCCACCACACAATAAATGCTCATATGTCTGGCCCTGCTGCAATTAAATGCTTGAGACACTTCCTGCATGACAGCAACAAAAAATGGCCCATGAAAAAGATCACACTGGGATTGCCCACCATACAAAAAATGCAGCACTAGTGATGCCGCATTGCTATTAGAAAGCAGAACTAGAGGTATCAAATACCCCCTCCTGTCATGCGTATATGCTTATATGCTGTGCAGAAAAAAACAAAATGCTTAATGCCTTCGACTTAGCTGGGGCAAAATGGGCAAATGGACAAATGAGAGATGTGTTTGAGAGTGGCCAAAGGCAAAATACTGATGCACATCTTAATGTACAAGATCCTCTTTTGCTTAGATGGCATCTGGTGACTCTCTCCCATCTGTCCCTTAGGGTGTTCTTAAATAATGCATTGAAGTTCACTGGGATAGAATCGGGGCTGCAGCAAATACCATTCAATCCCCACCACAAACAGCTCCCTTATGTATAACCTGAAACCAGGGCAAACTTGGGGCCTCTGAGCAATTTAAGACATCTCTGACCGGTGCAACGTTCATCTTTCACCCGTTCCTTTTTTGCGTCACATTTTGCCGAAAATGTTTTACCAAAAAATCATTGAAAAATATGGAAGGGCGTAAGGGCAGATAAGGGGTATGGTGGGGTATAGGTAATACATAATTGGGGAGAAGGGTTTTGGGTTGTTTGGGGGTACCTCTACAAATACAACTAAAAATATGATGTATTTCTTCGGCAAAAAGGTTTTGGCAAAAAAGCAGCAAAAAGAATCTGGGGATGAATGAATATAGAACCCTCTGACTGCTCTCCTGAAGTAGACCAATTTGCCATTGGACCACAATCTAGCCCAGATAAACGCCTGCCTCATCTGAGAGATGAACCCGATGCTCTGCAAGCCCAAGTCCCACAGTACTGGGACATATGGCACATTCACCAGAAGCCCCAGTATTGATTTGAGGAATTTGAGGAATTTCTGCTCCACAGCCCAAAAACCTGCTTATTCTAACTCTTCGTAGACACACATGACATTCACTAATTTTCAACATTGACCTTAAGGCCATATTCTCCCATATACTTTCTAAATGAATCTACAAGGATATGCAATGTATTCAGAGTTGTGAACAAGAGATCAGCATTATCAGCATAGAATGTCTTGGCTCTCAAACATTGAACATCAGAGGTAGCTGTCTCAAGCTGATGAGGGAGCTCAATAATGTAAATGTTAAGCATCACGGAGGCCAGCACACTCTTTTCTGCACCCCCTTGCTGAACCTAACTAAATTCCTTTGTCAACTCCCCGTTCTTCCCAAATGCATCTCTGGCATGATTCTCAAATTGCAAGCCCATCGAGATTTCTCCTAGCATGTGAGGAATGCTAAAATCTATCAACTCCATCAAAGGTCTGCCCCTGTCCACATGCTCAAAGGCAGATGACAGATCCATACATGTTAAGCAGACAGGAGCCCCCCAAACTGATAACTTACTTGGCAGAATCCGGAAATAAATCAGGCACTGGTGTAGCTTTATCAAACCCCCTCTAAAGCCTAGTTGTAGTTCATAAGGCATTTTGTTTGTTGTTACCCAATCCATTAATCTTCCCACAATAGCTCCTGTTGATATTCATGATATGCCATTAGATAGGGTAAATAGCCATAAAGAAGTCACACTATACATTTTTCTAGCTTGTGGAAATAGTTCCTGTCTGAATAATTGAGTTGAAAACAGAACTACGGAGGAGGAGTAATGTACTGTAATGTTATTTAACCTGGTCTTGTATAAGCACCCTTTTGTTGTTTTAGTGGATTTACTGCTTTTGGGTCTGAGAAAAGAAGGGGGGTTGAGACTGCTCGTGGGAAGAGGGAGTGGCAAATGAAAAATATGGTTGATGACAAGTGCAAACCGGAGGTACCTAAATCCTGAGTGCCAGTTGGACTTTGTTATGTGTTTATCCACGTGGGGGCACCAAAATCAACGAGATCAAGAGATAGCACACTACTAGTCTAGGTTAGTCGCCAATGTTAGGCTATGTGCTAGTAGTAAAGAAATTAACTTGTTCAATGTTGAAGTGGTAACTGATAGTCCTTAAGCTGCCATGTGTGCTGAATCTGTGTGTCTAGTGTAAGGCAGTAAGAGAATTTAGAGTTCAGTTAGTTGGGAAGAAGAGGACTGTAGACAAACAAAGGATACATAGATGCATTGGGTGACGTCCAGGGAGTAACATAATTGTGAACCATCCAGGGACATAGTTAGGATGGTGTGATACATATTTGCAGTATTATTGGTTCTATTCCATTTAGGATGCTTTTTGTTTACCCCGAATGGGTCCATTCTCCAATATAGCTTGGTTGATGAATTACATGTGAGATTGTCAAAGGAATGTATAAGAGGATTGATTGAGTCCATTAAGGTTGTATGGAGCCAGACTTTCTTCAATAGTCCTTTTGTTAGCAAGTTGCATGTGGGTTTGCTGCATGTTCCTCTAATATATGTAGGGTGATTTCCATTGCACCAAAGATACAGCAAGTGAGCATTTGATAGTTGATGTTTTGGCGCTGGTCTCATGCTGGCGTTAGTTGACAGAATGTGTTTATTTGCTGTTTTCTAACAGTCATCTGGTCTCTTTTTGTCCTTAGGGATATGGGCTGAACGTTTGTTAGTTTGGATCAAGGGAAGTAGAGGGAGATCCTCTGTGCTTTTACAAAGTTTGGCAGTACTAATGGGGTACTGTTGCTGGTGAAAAGCATTCTCAGTGGCCGGAAACACATGCATTTCCTTGCGATTTATTCAGGGACAACCAAGGAAGTCATGGTGGATGATGCACAGAGTTTTTAAGTTGGTACTCCTTTGCATTGGGAACCAGCAAAATGTTTGAATGGTGAGGGTGATGTGTTTGTATCATTCAAGTTTCTTTAGGAATTTGGAAGCAAAGTTTTGTACTCTTTGTAGCCTGTTGACTAGATGTTCCAGGAGTGAAAGATAAAGGCTATTGACATGGGCCCTCATTACAACATTGGCGCTAAACCATGGCGCTATTAGCACCATGGTTGGTGCCGGTGTTGTAACGGGTCTGCCATGGTTCAATGGGAATTACCACCCCATTCCAAGGTTGGCGGGGCGGTAATTCCCCATTGAACCATGGCCCTTCCCCATTCCCATTTTCGCCCCATAGGGCTCTATGGGAATGGGGAAGGCGCTAAGTACGGTACCGCAAATTGCGGTACCGTACTTAGCACCAAGGTCCCTTTGCGGGTCCCTACTTTAACAGCTGGTCTAGACCAGCTGTTTAGGTCGGGTCCCGCAAAGGGACCTCGTAGTAAGGCGATAAGTGTTTAACGGCGCCGCAGCCTTTTAAGGCTCCGTTTAACACTTAGCGTCAGGGTAGTAATGAGGCCCATGGTCTAGTAGGTATTCCAGTGTTGAGAGGACAAGCAAGATAAATGCCATTGTGTTGTGTGTGATGCTCAAGTAAAGCCTGATTCCTCAGATGATTAAAGACTGGTAGTAGCTTCTCCTCATGATGATTGTAACCTCTGGTTGCAGAGTGAGATAGCTGCCCATCATGAGTCTGAGGGCTCTTTTAGTTATAGTTATAATATTCTTGATTTTTATAACACGCTTAATACCGAAGAGTGGTTTTTGCTACAAAGACAACCACATTGCCTCTGAACTATACTACCTGCTGTTTTTGTAGAGGGCAAGTATCCATTTCTTCCAGCCTGGGGATTATTGTGGGGTTTGGACAGGTTGTGTTGAACATCATATGTTTTGGTTGGGTTGAGTTCTAGTCTGTTAGTAGTAATCAAGGAGATTGCGGTTGCATTGCATATTCTGAAGCTCTGTGTGTTTTTTGTCGCGTCATTCATGGAATTGTAAATTTGGGTCTTATCTGTGTACCAGAAGTGGGTTCATGTCTTGTTGAACAACAGAGGTGAGGGAGTGGATCGTTAGGGCATACACTATAGCAGATTGTCAGGACATGACCTGTAAGGAGTCATGTTTATTGGTTTAGTCCTCACAATCAGGAAAAATGTAACCCTGGATATAGTGGTTTCTTTGTCACCAATGTCCTTAAGTCTTTTAGGTAAGATCTGGTCGCTAATAGTGTCAAAAGAGGCAGAGATATTGAGCAGGAAGGTGTGCACTAAGTGAGTTGGCATCTTCATTGTTTTTAGGATGTCAAATATTGAGCTCAGTCAATGTTGTGACTTTCGGAGGAGGGTATTTTCTTCATTCTATTCAATCTATTTGTGTAGCTGATGATTGGTACATTTTCCCAAGGAATTTGGCAGTGAACAGTGTTACTAGATGTAGTGGTACCTTATTGAGTAGTTGAAGTCAGTAGTTTGTATTTTGAGCAGAGGTTTGACAAAGTCTGTTTGAAGTTGTGCAGGAAAAATCCTTGTTCGATGGAGGCCCTTAGGAGGGCTATGTAGGTAGACATTGGGAGGCATGGACCTTTCAGAGAGCCTGTTGGATTGCTAGACTTGTCCGTGTTTAGGAAGTCCTGGATGCAGATGATCAAAAAGCTGATAGATTCACGTTAGGTACTTTTGCTAGTGCTGCATCCTTTGTTGCTACAGGTGGACTTTGTCCTATCAAGTCGTAATGGTCTTGGATTTGTTGAAATGAGTTACTGAACTGTGATCCAATGGAGCTGCAGAGTTCCTGAGATACCAATTGTGATGTTTGGTGTAATTTCCAGTGTTTTTGAAGTTGGGGCTCATTTTGAAGACTTACGTCTGGACAGGTTGGACTGATTCTATTATTTTTTACTTTGTACATAAACAGATGTTCCCTATTTAGAGCAAAGCAATCAATGGTAGGACACTTTAACTGGATAAAAGTCATTTTCTGTGCACATTTTCTCAAACCTTCTATTTTCTTTTCTTCGAAGATTAAGTTTGAGGTAAACCATGTGTTGACCTGTTGAGAGAATTTGTTTGTTATGGCTGTCATTTAGTTGATCACCAAGTGTTTTTGGTTGTATGCTAAGTTCAGGTTTCCATTTTTCAGCGGTAAGTTCTTTTCTATCTCTTTCAAGGCTCTGATTAAAATTGTGGGGGTCTGTGTTCATTGTACAGGTAATGACTCATCAGTGAAGGTTTCAAACTGGATGTACAGTATTCCCAGGGTAAACTGATTGGAGGGGAGACTGTGGTGAATATATCCTAACAGAAGAGACAGGTACATTCAGTTTTTTTGGGTCTTTCCTTTAATTGGTTTATTGAGGTACAGTGTGCCATAATTTGTGAAGAGTGATTGTCTGGCTTGCAATCCTCTATCTATAGCAGGATGTTGAAGGATCTCAGTATGGTGTTATGCTGACATTCTACTGTGTGGTTAGGGAGATTTGTTTTGAAAATCTTACTCCCTCTGATCTGAGTCTCCTAGCCATGCAGCTAGACTTCCTGGGATGTATTCCTTGACTTTGAAGGTGAGAGAGATTTGTTTGTTATCTCACTCACCTCCTGACTTTACTTTTGTTCTGGGACCTCTGCACCCTTCTTATAAAGTTCCATGTGGGTATACCTCTCCCCTTAGTGTTGGTTCAGTGCTTTCCCATGGAAGCATTCTGGGTTCATGTGAGTTCTTATACTCTCAGTGCTGGAGTGGCCATCTCCCTTTTATGACCTTTGTGTTTTACTACTGTTGCATAAGCCATCTTCCATGGAGTGCTGTAGGGACATTTTCTGTCCTCTGCGCTTTGATCTAATTAGGCGTTTTGCTACCTTCCTGGCCTCCCCTGAACAGGTCGGTGGCAGTCGTTACTTTCTGACCTATTTTCTGTGTGAGATGTCTCCGCCTGCTTTCCCAGCTGCATTAATGCACTAAAGGGGAATGTATACTCAGTTTACTCAAAATGGCCCCTCTTCATGGTGTAAGTCTTCTTCAAGACGATATGTCATATGATGGCCAACGTTTTATGTTTTTATTTGGGGGACGAGTCTCTTTCTTCATGCACCTTCATAGGCTTCTTGTAACAAGCCGGACATGGCTCTCCTTAGTGTACTTTCTGGCAAGCAGTGAAAAGGGGGATGTCTGCCCTGAATCCAGGTTCTTCCATAGGCTTATATGATGCTGTGTATATTCTTGGAGACATGCTGTCCACACAGCCACCTTCAAGTTTGAATGTTGCAAAGTGTTCTTATTGGAAGGCTGGGGTTGTCCCCAGCACATTTTCTTGATATAAGGAGAGAAGCTGTACCTAAAAACCTAGTCAACCACTGGAGCTGAAGAGATCTGAAGAAGATGACCGAATGACGCCTGAGGACTACTGCAGAAACTAGCATTGTCTCAGACAATATCACCTCAGCGTGAATCTCGACCTTCTCATCAGCCGGGACAACCACTGCAAGGTGCCTTCCTCACCAAGATTAGTAGGAACAATCAGTGATACATCCTGCTTGAAGTACATCACCAGTTTCCGGTCGTTGGAACATGCTTCTTTGCATTTTCTCTGCAAGGCCCAGAACCAGCTGTTCATCACTGCAAGGAATTCTAACGGGCCAAATGGCTGGAATACTTTGTCGGCATCGGCAAGACTATGCTGGGACACTGGAAGTCAACTGCGCTGTCCTACAACAGAAGAAAAGCCTGCAGGAGGACAACAGTTCAACCACTGAGTTGTGACGTGTTTCCTGGCTCGGTCCAGCGTCAATGCATGAAGTGCATCTGTGAAGATCTCTATGAAGGTCTATGAAGGTCTCTCTCCAAGGACCTGAATCTGGCTATCCCCCATACAGTCTGAGATTGTCAGAAGAACATAATGGATGACCATCCCTAAATGCTCTTGAACCCGCAACTTGATTACCCTGCAGAGTGATTACACTGGTGAGCGTTGTTTTTCTGAAGTGAGTTACAACTTTCTAGGGACTCAGTGGTCTCAGATCCCTTATACCCCACCCTCATTATTAGAAAAGTGTATTGGGACTAAAGTCCTGCTTACATTATCCCTATTCAGGGCAGTTCCAGGAAGGTGGTTTCTTTGTCAGTTCTTCTGCGAGTCATCCTGGAGGACCTCAAAGGTGGTAGCTGCTCCTCCTTTTCCAGGAACTTGACTTAAAACCTTAAAGTTCCTATTTCACTTGGTTACATGTGCCCTGCACTAACTGAACTTCAGCTCTTTACCTACACTAGCTGAGTGGCCCCTCCTGGCTACACATCCCTTCCCTCTAGATCATTTTTTGACACACCTTTAACACTATCAGAGACTTGATAGGGCTGGACATCTAATGTGTACTATATGTTACTGGGTGCATATATTTATGAGTCCTATGTGTCCTATATACTTAACATCTGTTCTCCCTACTTTGGTGAATTAATTTATTTTCGTGAATTAATGCTTGGAATTCTATAGTAGTTAGTAACCCACAGTTGGTTATCCAACTGTGGATTGTATATATGTACTGAAGTATTTTTACCTACATTAATATATATAAAGTCTGTTTTAGTATGCTAATGAAATACATGATTGTTATGTTTATAACTTGCCTTTGTGGGTCTTTTACTTTTCAAGTCTGCTGTGTGTTAACTGTACTACACAACATACCCCTCCATAGTTCAGCCTTGCTTCTTGGTCAGCACTACTTAAGAGAGAAGCTTTGCTCAACTGGGGTTCTGAATCCCATTGCTAACCCTTGGTTGGCCTTTCCAAGTCCTACTCCAGGTAGTGACTTTGTATATCCCTGCTAACAGTTAGTAACCATGTTATCCATGTTGTCTGTAAAATATAGATTGTATGAGGGTGGCCTGCAAATGAAAAAGAAGGTGTGTGTGGAGGAGGAGCTGATTAAGATGGTTGTTTAGAGTCTGTGATGGTATCAAAAGGTGCTGTTTTAACTGTGATTGCATATTAACGTATGCATGCAATTGCTCCTCCTCCACAGACTAGTCTTTTGGTGAGTGTGATCCTGCAGCCTGTGGGAATGTATATGTCAATAAATGTTCAGAGGTCTTCTTAGATTCAGGTTTCTGTGATAAAAAGTAGTTAAACTATCTCTTCACAGAGGAACTCATAGATGTCAGAGGAACATTTGGCAAAGGAGTGGGTATTGATGAGGATACATCTAGCCCATACATTTTCTTTGGGACCCCTTCTTGCTGAAGAAATATATGCACCAACATAAAACATGAAATTGTGCATCACAATGAATATAGAACAAGAACAAGTGAAGGTATGGATGCAATCTCTCCATGGAATAACATATTTCATGATATCGAAATACAATTTGCATGATCACCAAAAATCAGTTATATACATGGAATATTTCTGTGTGTAATGTCGGAATCAAAATGAGCCCAACAGAGCCGACAACATGAATCACCATTGCGCATAGACGACTTGATGTTTGGAATAAATGCTAGCACAGATCTCAAATGCATTCAATACTCTCAGCAAGCACATACGCTCATACCTGACACTCAAAAGTAATGTTATAATGGATCTTAACTCCGGAGGATCAATCACGCATACACTATGCAGTAGAGCAGACATAACATTTGGAATAAACAATGAAACAGAGTGGAAACAATAAGTTATAATACATTAAAGTTGCTACCTATGAAAAAGTGAAGTCTATAAATATTGGGGATGCCAACTATGATGAATTGAGGGAATTTGGCTCTTCTACCAAAGGGGGAGCTTGCCTATTGTTAGGCTAGGAGGGTGAGCCCGCTTTGCAACAGCCTCCCTAGAGATTGAGGCAAGTGGGAACTCATCAGGAGAGACTCCCCATTAGGGTACTAGGACTCTCATTCCTGTGAGCATCTCCCTTGACCAAGAAATAAGATGGCATATATGGGACTGTCAAACCTATCAAATAATGTTAAGTACCAAGACTGGGCAGAAGGAGACGCTAACAGATGCTACTATCCAGAAGAAAGAGAAACAGTCTCTTTAAACAAAATGAACCAATTCACTGTGACAAGTTGATTAAAAGATGACCACTCATCAGGTAGAAATTGAGAAGAGGGATGTCTATCAAAGCTGGGGAGGTCCCCTAAGAATGTGAGCGTGTGAGGAGGCGGAGGCTCAGTAGGACACAGAGCATGCAATATATACTGGTTCTGGGAAGCAGCATACGGAACAGCAAAACACAAGCACAGCCACAACCCGAGAGAAGCTGAGCCAAGTGGGGATAGAGAGTTGGTGGTGGTGCGACCCAGAATCATGGTGGGCACCCTGACCTCATAACAGTGCCTCAGGGCAGCAGCAGCAATCAGCGTGGCTCCCCTTTGAAACACAGAGACATTGATAGGAAGAATTAAGACCGCCTAACAAGGACGCCGAGGAGAATGGCTTGAGGGTGCAGTGGAGGAACAGAACCGAGTCAAGGTCTGTGAGAACCCCAGTGACATTCTCTGATAATAAGGAAGGTGACAAGGACATGGGAGGCAAGGAAGCCAACTGATACTCATCATATGAACAAGAAAACTCATCTCAGTATGAATGAGAGAAATGGAAAAGTAAATGTGATCAATCTGAACTCTAATAACTTAAGCAAGTGTATAAATATGTTCCCTGGGAGGGAGATGAATGGAATTGTAATATCCTTGCCAAATCTCAACTGCGCAAATCAGAGAAAGAGGATAATAATATTCCCCAGACGGGAGGTGAGTAAAAGTGAAATATCAATCAAGAATGATCTCAATGAAAGCGAGAAGAGATTAGAACCAACTTTAAAGAATCTGAATAACTGCAATGAGAGAAAGCAATCAATGGAGATAACCAAAAGAGTGAATACTAAAATGGGTATAGCTCTCCCTGGGAAAAAGGGAAACTCAAATCCTTTGGCAAAAGCAGAAGAGTCAAGGAGAAACAATCCTAAAGTGGAAAATCAATATACCAACCTGAGGAAATAGTTACACAAACTGATAAGAAAAGTGACCAAAGACTCTAAGTTATTTGCAAATATGAAGACGAGTGCGGAAAGCACCCAGCCCGTGAAGGGAGTCATTCTCCTGCCCTTATTTCTGTTTCTATAACCTACAGGGTCAGATAGCATTGTTTTTTTTTGGGGACAGTGGATTTATTCTTTTTTAACCTTCAGAGATGACTGATGAACACCTTAGTTAGTAAAGTAGGCATGGAATGCCCTGCAGCGATAAGGAAAGATATGGATTATTCGTATTGCTTTAAAGGAATGGTTCGCCCAAAAAATTGTATTTCAAAAATAGATAGGCAACATAAAAAAAAACGATTGGCGTTTTTTTTTCGAAGTCCCTATGTAAAATTTTGAGCAATTCAAGCTCAAAGATAGCACATGGGGGCATCTATTTTGTGAAATGGATGCCCGCCGCTGTGCTCGCTTTGGCTTTTGCGGCACTAATGAAGGAAAAGCCAGCCAGCTGTAGTAAACAAAAGCTACCACTGGGTGGCTTTTCCTTCATTGGTGCTGTACGCGGAGGACGGGGACCGGAGACTACAGGCAGAAAAGCTGCATCTCGGTAAGTGCTATTTTTTTTAATAAAAACAAACCCTAGCTGCAGTTTTTTTTCTAAGTTTTCCGGGCTGTAGGAGCCCGGAAAACTTAGAAATAAAACCGCAGCTTTAAAAACGTTGTATTTATGTTTGCGGTCGCTTTTGAAGCGACCGCAAACATAAATACAAAGTTATTGTGTTTGAAAACGCTGCGGTTTTTCTTTCTAAGTTTCTCAGGCTCGGAGGAAACTTAGAAAGAAAAACTGCAGCGTTTTCAAACACAACCGCGTTGTGTTTCTGCCTAAATCTGCTTTCCCATTTGGGGCTTTAGGGCTCCCCACGGGGAGCCCTAGAGCCCCAGTGGGAAAGCAGATTTAGGCAGAAACACAGCGGCATGTAAACACAACCGTGTTATGTTTCTGCCTGCCTTTGCTTTCACTTTGGGTCTCCGGTGCCCTCCTGGGGGAGCACCGGAGACCCAAAGTGATAGCCACGGCAGGCAGAAACACAATGCGGTTGTGTTTGAAAACGCTGCCATTTTTCTTTCTGAGTTTCTCAGGCTCCTATGAGCCTAAGAAACTTAGAAAGAAAAACTGCAGCGTTTTCAAACACAACAGCGTTGTGTTTCTGCCTAAATCTGCTTTCCCATTTGGGGCTTTAGGGCTCCCCACGGGGAGCCCTAGAGCCCCAAATGGGAAAGCAGATTTAGGCAGAAACACTGCATCATTTAGCATTTCCCATTTGGGGCTCTCGGGCCCCCCGTGGGGAGCCCGAGAGCACCAAATGGGAAATCAGATTTAGGCAGAAACAACGCTGCATGTAAACACAACCGCGTTGTGTTTCTGCCTGCCTTGGCTTTCAATTTGGGTCTCCGGTGCTCCCATGGGGGAGCACCGGAGACCCAAAGTGATAGCCACGGCAGGCAGAAACACAACGCGGTTGTGTTTGAAAACGCTGTGGTTTTTCTTTCTGAGTTTCTCAGGCTCCTCCGAGCCAGAGGAGCCTGAGAAACTTGGAAAGAAAAACCACAGCATTTTCAAACACAATAACGTTGTATTTATGTTTGCGGCCGCTTCAAAAGCTACCGCAAACATAAATACAACTTTTTTAAAGCTGCGGTTTTATTTTTAAGTTTTCCGGGCTCCTCCAGCCCGGAAAACTTAGAAAAAAAACCACAGCTAGTGTTTATTTTTATTAAAAAAATAGCACTTACCGAGATGCAGCTGCAACTTTTCTGCCTGTAGTCGCCGGTCCCCGTCCTCCGCGTACAGCACCAATGAAGGAAAAGCCACCCAGTGGTAGCTTTTGTTTACTACAGCTGGCTGACTTTTCCTTCATTAGTGCTGCAAAAGCCAAAGCGAGCACAGCGGCGGGCATCCATTTCACAAAATGGATGCCCCCATGTGCTATCTTTGAGCTTGAATTGCTCAAAATTTTACATAGGGACTTCGAAGAAAAAAAAACGCCAATTGTTTTTTTTTTATGTTGCCTATCTATTTTTGAAATAAAAATGTTTGGGCAAACCATTCCTTTAATAAAGACAAAGCAAAATGTCCTCAAAGGATCTGGGTCCTTCTTATGACCCTCCACATAACGTTAAGGGTGAATATGTGAGTGAATGGTAACAAAAATAAAGTCTGAAAAGTTTAGAGATGCCAAAGATGAGGTACACAACACTCACTTCAAACATTATGTAGCATACTCCAAAGACATTGATAAAGTGATGTGAGCTAAGCTTATTTTGTATAGTGATGCACTTTGTGATAAGGGCATGCCGCACCTGGAAAGAGCATGTGTGCCTAAACGTTGACAATTTCCAACATTTGTAGATGTGGTATGTTGCTACTTTGGACCTAGTATATGTCCATTTATATTGACAGAACGATTGCCGAGAGTACATGTATATAGTTGGTAACCTAAACTATTCCAAATGTGTTTCTTCTCGATTATAACATACATCATCATGATTTCATAAGCGAAAATCAGTGATAGTGAAATGAGTGAAGAAATGCCTGCCTGGTCACACAATATAGGTGTGTTGGTGATCATTTAACAGGCACTGTTTTCACTTTTCTAACAGCTTTTGTAAATAAAGAAAAAGGTGCAATGAATAACACGAAGGATTTGTGTGATGTCATGTAATTGTGCTTGAAGTTATTACTTAGATTCAGACTTATAATTTATAAACATATTTGTTCATATAGTGTACAGCTAGTCAGGAATGCAATAAAGCTTAACATATTCCAACAAAGCCAAAAAGGGGCATTCTCAAAAATCAATCACTCAAATCTGAGCTGGACATGATATGTGAAAGAAATTAGCAAGGGAAAAATGTTCATGATTCACAGAATTGCGTGTGGGTATAGATTTGCGCAAAATAAGGACAAAGGATGATCAAAGATGGTGGAAAGAATGCAATGCAGATAAAATTAAACATGCAAGAGACAAATGGCCGGGAATATGAGCCAGCTGTTACTAAACAGCAACGCTTAGGGTGCGGGCACTTTTATAATAAATGTAAAATCAAACGTTAAACCAAATAGAAACATAAACAAAAGATGTCAGCATTTGGTACCTGTGCATCATTAATGCATGTTGACAGCCTTTCCTGCTATAAAGTTGGTACTTAATCATGTGATGTATGGCTTAAAGGACAAAGCTTATCTATTGTGGTAAATTATATCAGAAAATGTACTTATCGACTAGCACGAGGACCAACAAAAGCCAGGCTGCAGGGGGAAGTGAGCTGGTTCAACAATTGTTATAGAATAGCTAAAATGTCATTAGTTGGAGTATTGAAGACAAATATAAAGAACTCAGAGCAAATCACGAATCGCTGTAACAACCATAGACAGCTTGAGATAAATCCCAGACTGACTTGGAGATGGCTTTGAAATACGAACACTACAGGACATTTTGGAGATTGATTGACAAGAACAGAATTTTCAGCACACAATGAGAGGAGAGGTTTTCATCTAGCATGTCTCAGAAAACGTTAATATGGATCAGAGCAATATAGTTAAGAAATCAAAGTTCATCTTCCCAGCCTCATTTAATTTCATTTTGCTGGGGAATGAATTCTCAGGAGAAGAGTTTGTTGACTTGATTTGGCACAATCCTCTAGAAATAGCCTAGCACCTGACCGCTTCCCTGCAGACCTTGTTAAACCTAATCCGGATTTCTGGACTATGTTTTTTCCTATGTGTTTTAGTGTCATTTTGTCCACTAGATTAGTTCCCACCTCATGGCACCACACTCCTACTGTTCATAGTTATAACAAAGGAGATTTGAATTTAACAAACTCGTATTTAACAATATCACAAATTCTACTTATATAAAAAATACCTTCATTATCGGTTGGCTGTCTGAGCAAATTGTCATAATATATTGGTAGAAACACAAGGTGGTTTCTGTGAAGGGATAGGGATCATTCAACAAGGCATTAATCTGTGGTTGATAATCATCAAATATTACTATTCTAAAAATCGCATCTTTTTGGCATGTATAGATCTGATATGGTAAACTAGTCAAAACATTTGGCAAGCCTTAAAAATCCAAACAGTCAGTTTTTGTTGTTACATATATTACAACTGTTAAAGCTGTTACAATGGACAGCCAGACCAATGTGTTATTCAGTCTCTGGGTGAAAGTATTGACTTATTCCCAAATACTGGAGATGTCGTATTTACCTATAGGATAATACGGTGATGTTCAAAGAGCAGTAACAAAATACGTAGGCCTATTTTTTTAGTCACTGTGGAACCGTTTTTTTTTACCAGAGGGGGCTGATTTGATGAGCTACTTCACAGTGCAGCTAATAACTCATAACATCATTGACGAAATATGTTTAAATATGCACAATTTGCAACACATTATACAACTCCTTGCCCCTTGGCTACTTCCCACATTGTTCGGTCACAAATGGAATGAATTGCCATGTGTGCCTGTGGGTCACTTCTTCATTGGTGCCCTAGGCAATTGTCTTCCCCATTGACTTTGGGTGTATATCAGGGTTGGGTACTTCTGTCTCTTCTGTTCTGCCTTTACATCAATGCACTGCCAAATGTGTTGGTATCAACTATGGACAAGATGCCGGTACCCCTGCTGATCTATGCCGATGATATGGTATTGATTGCCAGAAACACTACATGCTGTGCACTGCCTAATTGATTTATATACACATTTTATGGACAAGAAAGGTTGGACGATTAATGGCAACAAGATATAGAGGCTCATTTGAAGTTTGGTGGTAAATCAGGGGTACATCTCCAGATGTACTGCCAAACTCATTTAGCATATACCAATACTTGGTCCTTTCGCATTACGAGTGGATAATGATTGGTGGTATAGTGGTGTATCATTTGTATGTTGGATATGTGCGCTCAGATTGGGGAAATCACATCAACTCTTTATAGTGTAATTAATGAATGTCTTTGTTTGGTGCTGTTTGTTACAAACATATGCTTGTTAGATCAGTGAATGGCTGCACTGTGCAGCTTCATTGCCTTCAGGCATTTGTCATGTAAACAAAACTCCATTGTGGCAAAGATCAATACCCCAGGGTGGCCAGACTTCATTTAGGACCCACATGGATTATCTGTTCTCAATATTTTACCTCATATGAAAGGAACGAATATAGAAAATGTGTACTGCTCAGAACCTTGTATTTGCCATGGTTCAGTTGCAGAGAGAAGAATAAGAATTCAGTAATATAAGATCACTTGGGCATGCCAAATTATTTACTTTTTGGAATTCTCAAACAACATTTATATGGTTTCCTAATTCACTATCAAGACAATGGGCCTCATTACAAGTAGTGTGCCGGTCTGGTAACAATGGTGCCGGTAGGCTTACCAGCACCGTTGTTACTGGACCGGCACAGTACCAGTCTGCGGATGGGTGCCATCCCTCCTGCCAAGTCAGACCTTGCGGGCAGGATGGCACCCACTTGCAGACTTTCCGGTAAGCACCATCACCGTTATTAACGGTGGTGGTGCTTCCCTCATCCTCATTCCCATTGAGTCATATGTGACTCAAATGGGAATGGGGATTTACATTTTTCAGGTGCCTGACTTCCAGGAACACCGGGGTCGTAATCCCCCAGTGTTTCTGTGGAGCCAGGCGCCGGAAAAATGCATGGGTCCGTCAGCAGCTTGATGATTTTACCAGCATGGCTACCGCAGGAATCGTAATGAGGCCCAATGTTTGATTTAGTTTCACATTAAGTTACTCCACTTTGGTATTAACTTGAGTATACAGAAATTTCCAACAGATGGCAATATCCTTTGCCCATTTTGACAATAATTGGAAGAAACTCCAATGCATTGTATTAATTTCTGAATCAAATATCAAAAGGTATGTCACTCTATTTTCCTACCCATATAAAGATCTAGTGGTTTCCGTGGATGATATGCATCTTTGTATTTACAATTGACTCCTGATCCTGTAGTGTCTTGGACACTTTATACATTTTCATGTAGCGCGTTCAGGAAAAGGAGGAGAGAGTAAGCCATCATAGCTGTGCAATTTTAATGATTTTGGAATTAGTTAATCATTAAGCTTACATACTTGACTGCAAGAGGTGTATATGTTAATAGTTGTTCGAAGGATTTGTTGAATGTATGGTAACCGTGTGAGCTGTTTGCATATGTTGCAAAATAATTGTATGCATATGTTTATGATGCTTAACCAAAATAAAGTATGTTGAGATTTGATTGCACACAGGTGGCCCTCATTTGCACAGCAGGTACACAACACCCATACAGGAACTGGAAACAGTGTGGTTTTGTGATTGCACTGATAGTGTGTGATGCAGACTGCATCATCATGAACATAAATGTAAACTACCCTGGATCAGTACATGAAAGATCATACCTCTGACATGACACATGACAGATCAGACAGTTCAGATCATATCTTTGCTGTCACAAAACTATCTGAAGCAGGGTATTAAGGATATTTATGGTTCCTTGTTAAATCATGACACTCAACATTCCACACACCTTTATATGTGCATGTGGCAGGACATATCACATGATGCTATTCACTCTCATGCATACGTGTCATTGGTTACCCTGTAAGGAGACACTTACACAACACTTTCAGAAACCAAATGAACAGAGGAAAGCAACATTACAATACTGCCCAAACATGCACTTGGAGTCCTATAGGCCATACATTCTGTATTCGTATGTCACACTTCAGGTTCAGTGCTACTATAAAAACCTCAGATCATATGTGATATCATAGTTGACTCTTCTGTGCTACACAGATTGGGCACCGATGTGTCTGGCATGGAGATCTGTTGTTACTTGTGGCCAAAGCAGCTCCCCTGCATGCTACATTAGATGGACTGAGCAATACAGCAGTAGGCATGAGTACTACCTACGCCATGTGACAAATTTCCCTGTGCATACATGATTGATCAGGCACTGGCAAGTGACAGTATCTGACATGCCAGTGTCCATAGAGATGTTGTTCCAACATATGATGTCAATGCACATCCCTTTCTCTATCATGAAGTTCCTCATCCTCCCCTGTGAACTGTCACACCATTGAGACGATATTATAAACTATAGACAAAATCATGCAATAAAACATCCTCATTCTACTGTACATGAACACTAACTTAGAAATGAATCCATGGTCAAGCAGAACAGTAGCTGCCACCTTCAACCAGTTTACCGCTTTCCCTATACTGAGAAATGCATAAAAGAAATTAGAATCCACACATATTTCACACGCTAAACGTATTGATAGTTTCTTAACTTCAGATGTTCTAGCTACAGAAAGGAACATGGTAGTAATGCAAGAAAAGTATTTCCAATGTCATTTTCGAGCAACCAGGTGGCTATGTCTCAGAGTTATTCCAACCCTGCAATGACCATATGCACCACCTGCTGGCCAGATTGCTTCCTGCTGGGTTGGCATAGGCAGGCTGCTCTGCAGTTTAGAAGCCACATTTAAAGTCAAGCTCCTACTAAAGCTGGTAATTCTCACATCACATGAAGCTTTGTGGATATTGCATTTTTGTTGACCCCTGTGATGTTCTTTGAGTGTTAGGTATTACTCAACACAGGCAGATCATCAACAAATAACCACCTGATGTCCCTGGCCTCTGCTACCAGAGCCAATCTGCAAGCAGCGACCTGGCTGGCCGCTCACTGCAGACCCTCCCATAAAGTGGCCAAGATGGAAGTTTATTGAGTCCTAATGATTAGCTGCTCCTCCTCCTGCCAGCTGGTATAGTGGTGTGTGTGTGTGAGACAAATTAGATTCTTCTATCCATGAATACACAGATGAGTAGGGGTAAACTGGCCTATTCAGCCCTCACAATTCTACAAACTAAAACACAATGCAATCATAAAGGTAAAATAGGGACAGTTTTAGAAATATACCCCTTTTGCCTTTTGTGGTAAAGTGGGCCGAGGGAAGTCTATACCGTTAAGATTGGTGTGAAGGTAAACTAGTAGTGACCCAAACAACACAGATTCACAGTCCACAAAAAAGGGAATGCCCAATCAAGGTTCTACCAAAATATAAACACTTTAAGTAAATACACCATCTGCACGTAGAACAAAAAAAGATTATTACACAAAAAAACTCCCAAATAGAAGAACAGAGAAGATGAAACCGACTGGGATAGTAGTACTCTGAGTGTAGTTCCAGGGGTGGTAGGTGAGGAATTACCATAAAAAGGATATCTTGTTGAAAACACAAGTGATCATGACCTAACCAGTTTCTAGGGTTCAAGTACAAAGTCAACTGTACTTGGATTCAGTTCTTGGAGGGCTGATGCAGTCGGACTCGGGGTCGAACGTTGATGTGAGCTGATCAGGCTGAGTTCGGGCACGTAGGTTCATTAAGCCCCGGCAGCAAGTGAGCATCAAGAAGGGGTGAATTCAGGTGCTCTGTGTGGTCAAACAGGGGCTCTTCAAAGATGCAGGTCAGGGCAGTCCCACAAATACTTTACAGTTGGCCAGGCTGAGTTGGGCTTTAGCCCCTGGAGGGGTCAATGAGTGACACTCCAGTGGTTCGATTCGTTGAGTGACGGTCATCAAAATTGTGATCTTGGATGCGTCGATGTCTGATTGATGAAGCAGCAGTTCTAGGGCTGCCCTAGACGACCTGTGGTTATAACCCCTGGTTAGAGTTGCTGAGTGACTCTCCAGGGATTCGATTTTGGTCCCGGGAATGAGCAGTCACTTTAGGCTGAGCAGATGACGTGCTTGGCTAAGACACACTGCAGTGTAAAGCTCATTTAGATGCAAGCAATAGTTTGGCTGGGTGGAGGAAGGCAGATGATAGTGACAATGCCTTTCCTCTTCTTCAAGATGCAGTGATGACAGAGTGACTGCTTCAGTGCAGTAAAACACAACGCTTCTGCTGGTCTTTTCCTCTGTTTGCTGTGAGGCCCCCACAGAGGACTCGCGGACAGCATTCTTCCATTCAGGGTCTGTTCCCTTAGTTTAGAAGATCTGTTGCAGGGTGGTTGGTCCTGGTCCAAAGCACTGGTCACTCCTAATGTGCACTGGGAGTGGTTAGGAGGCATATCTTCCTTTTGTCTTGGACAGCTTCCTCTTCACCTCAGGCTGAGGGCTTGGGAGAGTACAAAGCTCCCAATTGATGTCCAGGGAGATCTTCAGAACAACCCTGAAGCCTTAAAGAATCTGAGAAAAACTTAGAGGAATCTGCTGAAGGGGTGGGAGCCCCTACTTTTGTAATCAAGTTGTTTTATTTGGCATACGCCATGTAACTGATACACAAACACATGTAGAAGGTACGTTAGTGCAAGTAATTAACCATACATCTGTTATTAAAAAAAAAACAGTACACATTACATAAAATCCCTGCACATCAGTTCATCAGTCATCAAGAAATTAAAAACAAAACACCCACAAAGATTCCAGAAAACTCAATTCATGTTCCTCACAACCACATAAAAAATATAAAATATCAATTTTATTTTACAGATCTTTTGCCATACTGGACGTTCGCAACCAAGGATGGTGCAAAAATGTTGATACCAAATACACCACCCACGGTTTTGATGTACTTCTACAGCAAACTAAAGCATCCAAAATAGATGTTGGTTGTCTCCAAGTACTGGTGAATTTAGCCAGTCTAAGCATACCATTCATAAACTCTAGATACAGGATTCTCCCATCGGCTGGACTAATGGCATCCAAGCACTTTTCATATTCAAAATCCCTTTTGATAGACAGATAACTGGGTCCTAGTCCAAAATCGTTACAAACAGCTTCGATTTTTCTTCTAGTGTGGCGTAGAGAAGCCTCCTTCAACCTTATCCAGGCTGCTCCGACTAATATATCAGAATTTTGTCCACACCACTGTCTGTTGTAGAATTAAAAGAGGTTTCCTTCACACGAGTTACCCATGGGAACCCCCCCCCCCTCCACCTGGTCCATTAAGATGACCCTGCCCCCAGCATGGGGTACTTATGATTATCATAGTTTTGTTACAGGGGTGATATCTTAAATGCTGCCCCTTTGCTGAAGTGACTTGGCCTTTGCTGAGGCGGTCGAGTGGGAATCTTGTGACCTTTGATCCTGTTATGCGCCACAAGCACACTATCCTTTTGACAAGGATTTGGGAATAAATGGCGGATCTGGATAGTAGATTACCCTTTGGAATGAAATCACCCGCATCATTTTATGTATTAATTAAAATCGAAAAAGCCAGGGCTTTGCCCCCTTGTCAGATGGCAATTCTTCACAGTGTGTGAAGATTGTTGGTATGTGGCCCGCCGGGCTCATATCTGAGTGTCTCAGGGTCAGAGGTGAGGAAGCCAGTAGGGGCAGGTGTTGTCAATAGATGCTGTGACTCCTGCAGCTGTAGTGTTGAGCACATTTGTGTGTAATTGGGTGGTCTCATTGATGTGTATATGTAGGAATGCGTCAGTCTCCTGCAAAGGACACCATTTCAACAATAATAATTGTTCTTGGGTTGTAAGTCACTCAACTCCCCTTTGCCTGATATTTTGCTACATTGGCTTAACAACAAGCAATGTGCCTACCTGGAGTCCCAACCCCCTTTCACTTCCGCTGGCCTGGCCCTATGGCTATTGGAAACACAGTTGGTAAAAAATGCGGGGATTCTGCTATCTTGCTACACATGCATGAGTTATTGTTCATCACTATGAGGCATTTTAGGGATGTAACCATGGAATCCTACATTTCAACAAACACCCACCAGCCATGGCCAGGCCTCCTACACATGTCATCACAGCACCAGGCCTTCCTGGTATGTAACATCACATATGTATACACTGTGAGGGTAAAGAACACAACAAACAGGCACATAAATTGGCTAACTCGTAACAGTGTGCTGCACATGGTATTGTGGGGTGATATTTTGGCTACACACTTTGCCAGCTATGTACACTGCACACTGCATTCAGTCAGCAGATGTCATTGCACACAGGTAGAAGATGTGCCTTTTGCAGAGGCTCACTTGGATCTGAACTGCTGTATCAGATTCCCCAATGCCTGGATTAGTGACTGGATGTATCATGTGTCTGTCGTGCCTGCAACAGGATCCTGTACGGCTTGTTTCTGCCTTGCTCTGGGTGGGCCTCTCCTGGTGCCAGTGGTTTGGGCATTCTGGCCCCAGACATGCCTTTGGTCTGACGTTTAATCCAATCCCAGTGCTTCGTTGCCTCTTTAGGTGTATGTTGGGCTACCAAATGCCATTGATTTTGGTGTGTCTTCAGGGTCAGTAAATTGTCATATCCACCTTAGCCTTGATGAAGTTCTTGGCACTTCCACCCTTTTCTCTATCTTGGACACCCTAGTTGCGCTTGGGTGCCACAATGGAGCTCTTGGATAACGTCTTCAGCTTTCAAAATAAACTGCTGGTGCAGACTGGTGTTTGGAGGCTACACCCTACTTTGTACGTTTTAATAAAATTTAATGTGCAGCTATGTTTGCATCGTCTGAAGAAGTGAACGCAGTTGTGTTGCCAAAGTGCTGCATGTGTACCTTAATGACATGTCAGATTAATGTGTAATGCTTCAGATGCAGCTTGAAATGCCCTCATATTTATGTTTATGAAGCGCATAGAAACATGGACTATGCCTAGGAAAGGGCAGACAGCCCACAGGCCAAGCCTGGCTGGGGTGCTGTAGTTAGACGAGGGTCCATCCAAACAGCTTGGTTTTCAGATCCTTCTTAAACATGTTTGGATATGTTTTGCACATGTTGCACTGTCATCATTACAGCAATGCAATGAGATTCGCAATCACACAAGATCACCTTCCTCAGCCCCATGTCTCATTTGAGATGTGCATGTCTGTGAGAATCTGCCACTTTGGGGCCGATTTTACATGCAGTGTAAATTCCACAGAATGGGCCATGCATGCGACTTCGTCTTTAACTTTCTCCAGGGATGTTCGATCTTTTCTGTAGGGCTATAGAAATGTTCTGAGCAGTCATAGGTGCATGCGCCTTTTTAACACCACGATCACAAAAGAAGCAGCAATTCCAACTGCTCTGTATGTACACGGCAGCCGACACAGCGATTCATTCCTACAGATTCTGCGTTCTCTCTGCTTGTGAAAAATGCAGTTTAAGTCCACTGAGTTAAAAGCTACTCCATCTGCATCAATCTTATATGCGGGCAGGATCATGCGCGGCTTGTCTTCACAGAGCATGGTGAAAAGGAGGAGCAGATGTTCTACTTCATGGCCAAGCTGCATCCAAGAAATGCAACAAAAAAGTCCAGCATGTAAAAAATAGATGGTTTTCTCTGTCGTATTTTTTCAATCAGGGTAATTGAGAACCGGATGAGGGTCAAGCCGTGTCAGTCATGTTAAAGGATGAATCGAGGCTAACAACAAAACAGCACGGTTCAGCAGCCCTATGTCTCCACACCCGAGGTTGGGCCAGATTCATCTTTTAAGTATTTGTGAAACGTTTCTATTGGTGCTAACAATCGAGCAACACGAATTCTGACTTAAAATGTCTGGGCACCATCATGAAGTATTAGGATATAAATCCTCTTTTTTTTTTTTTTTAGGAATGTATATGTTGAAATGGAAACGGCAACTAGCGTGTTATGTATGAGGATATATGTTTTACTTGTTCTAACCGTTTGGACTTCAAAGTCTATTGATATGTGTTTTTTGTTCATTTTCAAATTGTGTGCACCACATTTAACAAGCATTAGCAGAGCAAATAGATGTTTGCAGTTGTTACTTGCATTGCACATTCATTGCCATGAATTTGGGTCGCCCGCATAAAGAATGATCCCAGCTCAAAGAACACGCAAGCTAAATGGATGGTCGTCAGGTGATTCTTTTTTTATGTGAATGCAAGCTTCTGCTGGCTGTTTGACAACCTTTAACATGTCATATCAGCAGCTGAGACATGAACATTGCAGCATACACAGCCTGCTACGGAGGCACATACATTGATTTTGATTTGTGTCCAATTGGCATGGCTTTACCAATAATATTAAAAGGCGTCTTTAAGCTGGTGGGCATGTATGGCAGGTCATGTAATACACAATTACGAGTACATCAACATATAAATATGCTAATTATATACTATGCAATGAGGTGCCAATAGAACGAAGGCCGTATGTTTTCTGTCTAAGAAGTATTTGAGCACCATTCATTGTTAAAATCTAACAAGGGTAAAACTTAACCAGCTGCCCTAATCAGTCCTCAGGTGCACTTTCTCAAAGTGAGACCCCTTGTTGTAAAATGCAGACATATCACACCAAGGTACATATGCAGGTTTAGGCGGTGATTATTTAAGTAGGTGGGCGCATAATGGGTCTTACATATCCTCATATTATTTACATTTAGCATGTACCCCCTTATAAAGTCTCCACACAGACTTTAATTCTTTAATTGCCTTCTCGTGCTGCATTTTCAATCTAACTCGGTCTACACACTGAAATACGATCAAGTGAAATAGAAGGAAAGAGAGAACACGCAAAAGGGAAAGAGGCAGAGTGAGGGAGAGATAGAAAGTGTAGGAGAGAGAGCAAGACTGACACTGAGAGACGTGGTCCTAGAGACTGACTACGACTAGGACAGAGGACAGAAAGGACTACGATGAACGAGTGGAACTAGAAAGAAAGAGGCTCTAGGGAGAAGGAGAAGATCTAAGATTAAGGAAACATGATGAACTAAGATGAAGAGGAAGGATTAGGACAAATGACGGGGAGGGAAAAGACTGGGCTGATACACTAGGCTGAAGAGGAAGAATTAGGTCTAGTAAGAAAGAGAAGACAGAAGATGACAGAGAACTCTAGGACTAACCAATGAAAGGAAAGAAGTGGGCTTTGAGGCAGGACTAGGATGAAAGAGAGGCTATGAATACAGACTGAAATACATTGAAGGAGAAGTATGTGGACGAAGGAGAAGGATGAAGGGCGAATCACTAGAACAAAAGGTTGCAATAAATGATGAAGTGATACAGCATATAATTTGGAGGAAGTGCAATGACTAGAATGAAGATCTCGTTTTAATAGTTTAAACCTGAATACAACTTGTGGAGTCTGGCACAATAGGAGTTGTGAGGAGAGACGTTGCCTGTTTTGCCCTGCTTCCATTGAAACTGTCATTTTCTGGTGTTTGGTCCTCTGTATTCCATAACTAGAAAACATTATATTGATCCAATCTTAAAAAAATGATGACTTTCGACAGTGTCATCCGGCCCTGATTTTTCTTATGTGGGCCAGCACTGACGAAATAGCTTGGTGTTACGCTCACCTGTATCCCACAGGGGTGTCGATCGGACCCAGACAGCTGCGGTCTCCTTCAACGTGATGCGTAGTGCAGAGATGACTGTCTGGACTGGCCCGCCTAGTCTTGTCTGCTGGACCCGAAGAAGTATTTTCCTGCAAGTGGAGACAGGGATTAACCACCTGTGGGTTTTAGGGATGGCCTCCCAACTGTTCTCGCTCTCCCTCACTAATCACCTCCGATATCCCCTTAGTAACCTCACCTTATGTTCGTAAAAGATGAGCTCTCCATCCTGCGTGTCTTGCAGGGGCGCATAGATACCAGTTACTTCACTGGTTTGAAGGCGTTGGGAGAGTTCCGGTAAGTATTGACTCTGAAGTCCCTGGCGGGATTGGTAAGTATCAAGTTCAAAGAGTTCAATGTTCTCGATGTTCACTCTTGTCCCCTTCCTTAAGTTGCAACTGAGTTTGTGAGAAGAAGGTCTCGTAGCTGCTGCTGGCGTTCAGGTAAGAGTCTGTGTTACCCGACGGTGTCCGGTAACTATTGCATGCGTTAACGTGTTGTTTTTCTCCCTCTTTACAGATGCGACATATGAAAATGTGGAGAGTTATGGAATAATACCGCCGGTGGTAAACCATGTAAGTCTATGGTGGTAAGAGGTTGTATTTGTTGATTCCCTTGGCTCACCTTGTTTTTTCTTGTGTCCCCTAGGTGCCTGATTACGGCGAAGAAATGATGGAGACAGTGCCGGATCGAAAGATGCTGTGAGAACTGGTGAGTATGGCGCCATGCTGGAGCTGGCAAAGCGACGCGTGCAGGACTGATGTACTTTCCAGGTCCGGAGATGAAATGGTTCCGGAATTAGGTGAGGAATTTGAAATAAGTTTGTTTTCTAACCTTGTCCTTTTCTTCTTCTTTATTCTAGGAGCTCCGGATTTGAGGCGGGCGTGGCAGAAGACTGGATGCTGGCTGCAGGCACGCGGGCGTGGCAGAAGACTGGATGCTGGCTGCAGGCACGGTGAGCGTCACGCTGCTAGATGCAGAATAACGTAAAGCATGTGCTGCTGTTCGGATGTGGTTTAAATAGCCTCCAAAGTAGTTCCAGGTAAGAAGTTCCCTAGAGCCACGCCCGAGTAAAAAATAGTCCCTGTAACAAAATAGTCCCATCCAGGCCTCATGTAGGCTTGGACTCTTTTTCAGCATGGTCTGCATCAGGTAAGTAAAGTCTATGAGCCTGGCGCCTATGGCGCCAGGTCTGATTTCTATGATGAGCCTGGCACCAAAGGCGCTAGGACTGAACCCAGACAGCCCCTAGCCGGGGCTGCTGAGGTTTAAACAAATGTCTGGATGCCTGCTCCCGGAGCTGAGGGCCTTGGTCCTGATGCTTGGGGGTAGGCATCATGATACTTGGGCCCTCATGAACGTTTTGTAGATTGCATTCAAATTCAGATAGAACATGCTGAAAGGTCTCTGTGAAAGTGTACCTACTTGGCTGTTTATGACTAATTATATTAGTCGATTATGTGGAAAGTATATTTTGGTGATTTTAATGCATTGTGTGTGATGTTATTTTATTTTTGCTTTGTGTGAACATTCATGGGACATATTTCCCGAAATAAAGTTATTGATGATGGTGAATCAGACCATGACGAAGGACATGGATGGAAAACTAAGATGAATGATTGGGATGAAGGACTACGAGGAATTACCAGGTTTAAAAACTAGGATTAGGGCAAACTAATAGGCTCAATGACTAGGATGATGAATACTGTCTAAAATGAAGGTGAAGGGGGAAAGAGAATGACTAGGATGAAGGAAAGGCACAAAGATTGAGTAGAAGGACTACTATGAAAGACTATAACAAAGGAGAAGGATTAGGATGAAGGAGCGAGGCTAGGATGTAATAATATGACAATGATGAACGCTTATATGGTCATACTGGGACTAGGAAGAGGATTAGAATCAGCAAAAGTACTAGGATAAATATGAAAGACTTTGACATAAGGCTAGGATTAAGGATTAGGGTTAGGACAAAGGACTTGGATGAATATATATTACTAGAAATAATGGCTGGAATAAGCATGCATATTTTGAAAAATGGACTAGGATGAAGGAGTAATCCTAGGAAGTAAGGCTATGACAAAGAACGAGGTCCAGGATAAAGCAAAAGGAATACATATTTGGACTAGGATGAAGGACTGGGACTAAGGGCTAGGGCTTGGACAACGTACAAATGTTTGAATGAAGATGAAGGACTAGGATGAATGATGAGAATTAGCACAATGTGACAGACTAGGATGATTGGATAGGATGAGAATGAAGGACTAGGAGAAAGGAGAAGTACACAGACAAACACATGGGATTAGGAAGAATGAATAGGATGATGGAGGACTAGAGTAGAGAAGTAGAAAGAAGAGCTATGATGATGGTGTAGGACTGAAAAAAGAGTACTAGGAAGAAGCAGAAGAATTAGAATTAGGTGTTTTGGATGTCAGTAAAATCTGATTTCATCTGATGTCTGCCCCCCGAACCCTCCAATTGTTTGTTTTCTTTTCAGGGGCTTATCCAAAAATATCCACTGTATGGCAGTACTGACCTTGGAAATTAAAAAAAGCAAGGTCAGATATTCAGTGTGAACATATCTGAAAACGTCAGCTAGATGGCAGCTCTGAACTTATTTTTTTTTTTATTTCCAAGGTCAGTACTGCCATACAGCGGACATTGGCTCCAGCCCCATAACAGTTGGTGGGCTGAAATATTGGCCCAAGGTCAGCATACCAGTCTGGGGTTTACTGGTGATAGTGAAATTTGACCAATACTACCCATTTGCCCTGCAAAGGACGGGGTCTGGCCCTCTGCTATCAGTATAGGCAGTTTCAGGAGATAGACAGTTTTGTGATTGTTGGCTCCATCCCCACAACAGTTGGTTGGCTGAAGTTATGGGCAACAGTCATCATATCAGTCTGGGGTGTACTGGCGATGGTGAAATCTGGCCAACCCCACCCATTTGTCCTGCACAGGGCAGGGTCCGGCCCAGTTCTATGAGTATAGGCAATTTCGGGAGACCGCCGATCTTGCAACTTTTCAAAAAATAGGAAGTTAGGACACATGGTTGGCATCCAAGTCTCGGGTATACTGGCGATAGTGATATTTGACCAAGGAGCAAAATGTGTTTCATCCACACCATTTGCTGCGCCACACAAAAAGTTGTGTGGCGCAGCAAGTGGTGTGGATGTGGAGTTCCCAATGTGGGATCAATGTATAGTTGCGAAATCATAAAAAGTCATGGGTTAAATCCCACCTCAAAATTAAGTTCTCGCGCGTCTTGCACTGGATGTTAGGGACCACACTGGAAACAAACAAAGGACATGCTCTGATTTGAGAAAGACATGGTTAAGTGCAAAACACGTGTAATCACATAGGACCATTATTATTAAAAAAATTGAGCATCACCTTTAAAACTTGTTTATGGATTCATTGATCAAACAACTTGCAACTCACCTCAACATAACTTTTTGTGTGGTACACAAGTGGTGTGGATGAAACACATGTTGTTCCTTTCTTGTCCAACGGAGTGGAGGAACTCTAGGTCTCTGTTGTTTCACACACTAATGTGACAAGTTCCAAACTGAATTTGAACTTGGTCGCGGAGGTAACCAAAATTGATATCACCAAAAAATTCCTCATTTGAGTTTTCTGATATTTGACCAACCCCACCCATTTGCCCTGCACAGGGGGTGTAGTGTGATCGGGCCCTGTGCTATCACTATAGGCGATTCCGAGAGATTGCTGATTTTACAATTTTTCAAAAATAATGACACAATAAAACATACAAATGACTATAGGAGACCCCACACGTGCATCTCAGCTACAGACCTGTGTAACTCCAGGTGGTACCGCTAGTTTGGTATGCAATGAAATAAGCCATATGATATGTTGCCCTCAATAAATATTTGAAAATAGCAATTTGTAGTTACATTTTGGATTCCCAAAGCTACAGGGCTGAAAAACTTTAGTTAGCACCTTGTCAGAGAAGATCCAAATGGACTAATCAATGAAGCAGTGTCTTGTATTGCAATGATCCTGCATCAAAAACTAGCTTGTTCAAGTTCTTTAATGGAAATGGGCCAAAAAAAACGTCTCTGCTATTTCCATAATGGAAATGTGTCAGGCAAATATATTTGTACAGTTCAGGTAAAGAATGTCAGAGTTATATCTGTGATTTGGAATTCCTATTTTACATTGAATTAAGTATTCGTTTTTTATGGTTCTAGAATCTATTTAGTAAATGTATATGTTTACAAGGACTTCATTGTAATCTGTGAAATGAGAAGCTTAGTTCGCCACAATTGTTTTTTTTAAAAGGTTGCTCAGTTCTTTGTCTTGCATGCAGCTTTAAAATATAGAGATACACCTGTCTCTGTACCTCATGCAGCTTCCCCTTCCTCTCCTGTAAACCATGATTGCTATTAACGTTGCCTTAGAGTTCACTACAAAATGTATTAAGGCTCCTAGAGCGTGAGTTACTAATCTGTGTGTCTACAACACACACACACACACACAACACCATTCATGCCCCAAACTAAGTGACTTCTCCACAAACAAACACTCTTGTCTGATGCTTTGTACGTATACGTTAGCTTGCCCCCGTGATGGTTCATACACTGTCAATGCAGTAAGGCAGGTGAACGTGGGCGCGCGGTAAATGGAAGACCAATGTGTCAAGAATCACACATGATAGAATGGTCCCTGGGTGAGCTGCTAGACACGTATAGCGACGTGCGACTTCAGTACAAGTCGTGTTCTGGCAGCTGCAGATTTCAATAGGTAGAGCGTGTGGCAATTTGCACATGCAAATGATATGCACTGCACACGAGTCTGAGCCTCGCTGGTTGTCCCTGTGTGCTGTATTAGTTTCTGGCTAGGAACGCTACTGCACCAATAACTCAGCTTCTATGGAGCAGGGGGGACTAGGGGATATGTGCGACGGCCCCTGCGTGTGCCCCTGGCAACTTGCAAAGCTACTTGGCATTTGTTCACCAACGCATATTAGCTGTACTGTGCGCTTCTACAACAATGCCAGGCCAAGCTCCCCAGCACTGGCGCTACTTGGCATGCATGTGCAAGTGGCCTGGTGGAAGGTTGGCTGCGGTGTGGCACCTTGTGCTGCTCACCTTGCTTGGAGATCCTGGAAACACATCTGCTTCTGTCGGACGTCTGAGCACAAGCCCTGTGTCTCTGCTTGTGCACACATGTGCACGTGTGCACCACCGAACCTGGCCAGGTTTCAGTAATACTTGTCCCCGTGTCTGCTGGGAAAGGTAGTCTGGAGGCTCATTTTCCTGCAGAAAGGGCATACAAGATATTAATACGGCTGGAAAGTTCCCTTTGTGTGTCTTCATGCTGGTTGGCTCTGGGCCATGTTTGAAACCTACATCTGATCTCCTCCCACCATCAGTGTGACTTTGACAGCCAAAGGGTGCAGGCTACTGTCTACAGCATGAAGTGCATCTAGCACATATACAGGCAAGAAAAGAACATACATCACAATCCACATCAATTAATGGAGACATCAACCATGTACTCACCCAAATTGATTGCAGACATGCCGTGGAGAAAACCCACTTAATCCCCACTAGGGGTGTTTACACAAGTAGTACAGCAGCAGACAGGCCACAGATATGACGAAAGTCCAATGCCCTTGTGTAAATGGTTGTTACACCAAACCATCCTTGCGAGCCCAAGGATAAGGGAAGCAGGAGTGGCCTATGTGAGTCAGGACCCCAAGCTGCAAACACATACACGAGACCGGTTTGAAGGACCCAGCTGGAACACACAGTGGATGCTTTCAAAAGCCACAAAGCACCACACCGTTACATGAATGCACAATAGACAAGCAATTTTAAACTATATTAACTAATTAAACTAACTATAAAAATCAAAAATGGCCACATACAACCCGGGGGGGCACCCAAGAAGGGGGAGGTACAGGGTACACCTCAACACCCACATGCGATGATGTTGAGACAAAAAAAAAAAACCTCCATGGGCTCAACGCCTACACAGCCCGACCTGTGTGGGAGATAACCCGTCGTCCTCATCATCCTCTGGCTGAAGAGGTTGACATGGCACAGTATCCTGAACACACCTAGGAGCAGCTTGCCCCTAGTTGGCAGCAAGTCTGAGGGATGGGTGACCCTGGTTCTGTGTGGCGATGACACGTAGGTCAGCATGTACAATCTTGCATGATACGCGTGCTTCCTCTTGCAAGGGAACACGTGTAACATGGAGTTCTTCCTGCATGGCCTGGCTAGACAACTGGTACACCTCCCGGCAAGCATGTAGCTCAGCCGAGATGTTATTCTCTAGCTGCTCCAACATCTCCTCTGACTGCGTCCTCTGGGATATCAAGCGCACAGCCAGAGTAGATTTGAGGGATTCATAGTCAACCCTCATGGCCTCCATGTGTGCCTCTGCGTGAGCAGCCATTGCTTGACGCAAAGACACCATTTCAGCATGGCGTGCCCTGTCTGAGAGTGCCATGCCCAGCCTGAGCGAGCGGGCCGTGGACTGTGCCGCGGACTGTGCCGCCTGCTGCTGGAGTTCCACCTGCCTAGCAGGGGGGAGCACGGATAGGGCCACACGTTCCATGCTCTCAGCGATGTTATCAATTGCTGCCCCCTGGTGTTCTGAATTGCCAACCATGGCTTGCTCCCACTCAGTATACCCCTATGACCGCTGTGGGGCCCAAGGAGCCGACGTCCTTGTTGGGTTGGCACCGCCCGTGGCTGCAGGACTACATTCCTCCGTTGACGTGATGCCCCAGGCACATCAGCAACTGGTATGGAGGGTGACCCTGCATCCCGATCCACCACAGGCAGAGGTCCCACCACCGTCTGGCCCCTCAGTGCAGATGTCGTGGACAGAAGAGCATCCACATCAGAATCACTCACCCCTGACGAATGGACCCGATGCACATCCAACTCGACATTGTCGTCAGAGTGATCATCCGGGCTAGACTCATTGCCAGCCGTAGACAAGATGGTCTGTAACACAAGTGGGTTCTCGTGGTCTACCACCCCACGACCCCCACTTGTGCTGGGTTGCTGGTGTGATAGCAACCCTGTGGCTGGCATGACAACACCATTCTCTGGCTCCATTGTGTCATCATCTGAAAGAGGAGAAAAATTAACATTAGTACACATGTCAGAAGCACATAACACACACACACATAGACATCACGTAGACAGCCAACACATGAAGCAGACATGTCACACACAAATGAGAACCTGGCATGCATCCAGCAGCCTTTATATGCAAACACATCCCAAAAGCAGAAATGGATGTGTTTAAATAGCAAAGCCTACACAAGTACAAAATGTAGTATATGAACTCCATCAGACACCACCTCTGTCAGGCACATGTCACAGGCAGAAAAGACAGATGGCAACTAAGTGCCGGTGTGCCGGTCAAGTGGAACAGCGAGTAGAGCGCTCGCTTTGAAATCTGTGCAGAGCCTGCTAACGCAGGTTTGAATCCCGGCAGGGCCAAACTCAGCCTTTCATCCTTCTGTGGTCGATAAATGAGCACCACACACCGTGGGTAATAATAAGCAGCACTCAGATACCCGAGGGTTTGTAGCGCTATATAAATGCAAAATTATTATTATTATTATTATTATTATTATTATTATTATTATTATTAAGAGATGCAGCACACCATAAGCATTTCTGAACTGCAAATGGACCACTGCTGCAAGTGAATCCAAACACACAATGACACAAGTCACATGCATGTAGACATGCATCACTGAAGCATCATCATCAATATAGCTCCATCCATCTGCAGTTTGGCCCGTACCGGGTGGCATGGGCCATGTAGATATAGTGAATGTCCCAAGCAAAGCAAGGGCCTGCAATCAGGCATGAGGGACCATAAAACCCAGTACCGTCTGAGCTGCAGGACATGAGGCCTCCACAACACCCCTCAGGGTCTGATTGATCACATTGGGCTATGAATGTGCCCTATTACATCATTGCTTGTGGAAATTTCCACGGCCAGGACCCACCATACTAGCTAAGTGGGCCTGGGCATACACATACTGCACAACAGTGAACATTCAGGATCATGCCAGTTCCACATAACGTGTGCAATGCAGACATCTCACCAGCATAAACATCAATCAACTACCTATTAGTCAGTCAACAAAAAAGCTGCGGAAGACACATGTGTAAATGAACATTTTCACAAACACAAAAGTGAGTACTTGCAATGTTGCACTACACAACGTTGAAGCTGCTTGCATATTTACATGTGAAAGTGTTCAAAAACACCCATTTCCCCATACACCTGTATTGTGAACATGACCAGCATCCAATACACCAAAGCAAGCAGCTACAACGCGGGCTACACGTGAAAGAAGCTCCACAGTCATTACAACCCGATTGGCAGGCTACATCCAATCAGTGCTCTCTGCCAGTTGGTATAGGCCGCAGATTGACCAATCAGCTCATCTAAACAACCACTAGGGAGTTCCATTCTGAGTACATGTGTCACAGGGTTCACCTGTGCCCATCGCATTCATGACAGAGAAGGGATGAAAAACTGGCCATACATGCCAGGTCACTTTGACATTGCATCAGTGAGTAGGCATGTAGAACGGTGTAACACGGCTCAAAAGTGGGTTGATACAGTGCAGAACATGTGTACGTTACCCACTATCTACATGAACAAGTACATTATGATGTCTATCAATAAACGTGAAGGCAGGACATGGGCAAGTTCAGGTATCACGTGCAATGTGAATGCAATGGGTTGCATGGCTACAAGCAAACCCCCACCCCCCTTTAGTGAAAATGCAGAGAGACATTGCATGGCAGCAAAAGGGTGACCAGAGACCTGTGTATTGGCAGACAGTGTTGACTAGCATCAATTGCATCATCTGAGTCAACTGACAACACAGCAGATGATAATGGGACAGTAAGCAGGACACATGATAAACCCTCAGTAGTACACCCATGTGTGCAGAAGCCACTACACCAGTTGAACAGAGTCAGTGGGTCTGAAACAGGGGGAGGCCTGTGCCCTACACAAACTGCGACACCCTAAACCTGTGTGTGATGCTGGACAGAGCCAGAGTGGGCATGAATGGATGATCAAATGCCATGAAATGTAGGTCATCCTGGACACGCACTACAATGATCATCCAGTCAAGGACACATAGGGGAATGCATGGAATGCACATGGAGCATGAATGGGCGCTTATGTCCCTGCGGAGCATCTGCCATCTGCACAGTCCAAGTGAGACACCCTGCATCAAGGACAAAGGATGTACCCCACTGTATGCATCTGCCCATGCACTTTCCAACACCCGGCTGGTTGGGGCAGCAGATGACATTACTGCCCCAGGGACACGTGCCTCGGTCAGGGCAGCCCTGCGTGCATTTACGGTGTGCCTCATGACCTCCTGGAAATCTTCCTGGGACTCTTCAGGTGCCAACGCAGCCTGCGCTGGCAGACCATGAGTCTGGAAGGTGGTGTCCACAGCTGCACCTGCAGCTACCACTACCCTTGGGCCCGTGACAGTCGATGAAACGGACTGCTGGGTCACATGGGCGCCAGTGCCAGATGCAAGAACTGCATCTCCCGGAGCTGCAGGGTGTGGTGGCATGACTGCACCAACACGTGGCACAACATTGTGCCGAAGTGGCGCACCCCTGCCTCTTCCCCCTCTGCAGCCACCCTGGACACCCTGGAGTCCCCCTACTCCCTGGTCACCCCGGCCACGTCCCTGATCACACCCGCCATGTGGAGTACACCCAGCTGAGTCACCCCTCATCTTTCGTGGCCTCCCAGCCATGGCACAGATGTAGTAGTGCCAGCCCAGATGTAGTAGTGCCAATGGGAGGTGTACACGACAATTGTCTTGGGAAACTGGGGTGAAGGGGGTGGGATACAAGATGTTGACAGCACCCATGTACCAGCATGGCTGTATGTGACCCTGTATGTGACCCTGTAGATAAAGTGACGGGTCACGCAACGCTCAGGCACCCCAAAACTGCTGTAAAACCGTGCACGCAACCCCCGGTAGCCCACGTAGCCTCCCGCAGTACGTGGTGGCACCCAGGGACACGAAAAACACGTACGCGTGGGACACGCAGGTTACTATGACCTCGAAAATGGGTATGTGATACACAGGGGTATCCGCAGTGGGAAAAATAGCGTGCGTGACTCACCGTCACACTAGCGTGATAATGAAAAACACGCATAGCCAATACCCCTGCCAAAAAAAGAGATACGTCCTTGATCCGCTGTGAAGTTGTAATGGCGCGCGAAACAACACGAAGTAGCAACACACACGTTGGTCTTCACGAAAGGCATGTAGAGCGAACTGCTGGCCCTGCTCACCTTTAACCCGTGCTGAGGGAAACACATGTGTGCGTCATTTCTCTTATGCGCTTAGGCCCTTTCCTCAGCTTACACGCATTAACACGCGTACGTGATTTTTTTGCACGTGCGGATGCACTCGTGCTGATGGGAACGCCCGTGCGTATCACGTCACATATGCGCTAAGGACCTTTCCTCAAATTACAGGTGCAGTTTTTTCATGTGCCAAATCACTCCGTTTCAAGCTGGCCACGTGACAAAACATGGAAGACCACGCTCCTGCCCAGATGGCCATTTTCCAGACCCCCACAGCCCCAAGCATGCTCCACCTGCCACCTGCTGCTGCCTGCCTGCCTGCCTGTTGGCCACGTGCCCTGCAATTTGGTGCCTGCACCTCAGTCATCTGCAGGGGTCCAGTTGCTGTGACCACCCCTGCTGGAACAGAAGACTCCCGACTGGTATTCCATCGCTCCACAGCCCAGCCCCAGGACCCAGTTGCCCACCCACACCTGCCTCGGGGGTTGCCATGTCCGACACAACACCATCTGGCACCACAGGCAACCCCTAGCCAGAGAGGCAGAGGACTGCCAGCTTCACTGCCAATGAAGTTGGCATCCTGGTGGGGCAAGTCCTGGGGCATTATGATGCCCTCTTTGGAAGTTCACGCGCCGACAATGAAGGGCGTAAGAGGATCTGGAAGGACATAGTGGCTGCCATCAACGTGGAGGGGGGTGGCAGCCTGCGACATGCAACACGTCCGTAAGCGCTGGGAGGACTTTAGGTCTAGTACCCTCACCAAGGCCCGGTGCCTCTTGAAGGCAAAGCATGCAGAGGGGTGCCGGGTCCGCCTTACCAACATCCAGATGAGGGTCCTGGAATGCATACATCGAGCGCTCCACCTCCAGATCGTTCAGAGGCAGACCTGTCCGGAGTCGAGTGGTAAGTGACCATGCGTACTGATTGGACGCTGTGCATGTTGAGGTGTGGCAGGAGTGTGCAGGTTTGACATATGTCTTGGCTTGGAAGGCCCATGTATGGATGTGTATGTACAGGGACATGAGCCTGCCGCATGTGAGTCCAGTCATGTGTGAGGAACATCAAAGGTGTATGTGTTCAAATGCATGTGTGGGTGCACACATGTTTAGATTTCTGTGTATGTACTGTGGCATGGTTGTGGTGTGACACATGGATGCTGGTTCCATCTTCATGTATGTGCACAATGTACATGTGCGTGTGTATTTGACATGTGTGCCACTGTGATACACCATCAATGCATGTGACACTGACATGTAGGAGGCTGATTGGCAGATGTGACATCAATAAACATCGATAAACTTCAGGTCACGCAGAACAACGCCATAAGGGCAGCCCTCAACGTTCCCAGGCGCTCCCACATCTCTAACACTAGACGCAGCCTGCACTGGCTACACATCACCCACCGCATATCCTTCAAAGCACTTGCTAACACAGAAGGCCCAGAACAACGCAGCCCCGGCCTACATATCCACGCGCTTCATACAACATACTGCAACTAGACCACTAAAATCATCTCATGCTCACACCCTGACTATTCCTAGTTTCAAGCTACAGACAACCGGTGGCACGAGCTTCCCAGTCCTTGCAGCTAAGCTCTGGAACACCCTACCTAATGCTCTCAGAAACGTGCCTCACATCCACTCCTTCAAAGCTAAAACCAACTGTGGCTACATGAACGGGATGCACTAGACTCCTCTCTATATTCCGTACATCCGTTATCCACACCACTGTTTGTTCACTGTAAAAGATTGTTTATTCTGTATACCTATATTCGGTCCTTTCCGGTATATTCGTTGCTCTGAACCTCATGTAAATATATGTAAAATGTATACTGTATATATCCTCTGTAACCTGTAACTGCTTGTAAACCTGCGCCCAGATGCCCTGGGGAAAGGCGCGCAACACAAATAAACAAAATACAAATACAAATACATGGATGCCAATGATTTCACTGCAACAGGTGGTTGAGATGTACAGATGCATGTATGTCTGGTGGGGTGTGTGCATGTGTTTGGCACTCCCCGTGTTGCATGTGAAGTCAGACTAAGCTTTGGATGCTCATGCTGTTGTATTTGTATGGATGGTGCTGCCTATTGCAACATTCCTGTTAATTTGCGCATGTGTGTTGGTTCAAATGAAATGTGTGTTGGGGAGTGTGATGCCATTTGTGAAGTTTGGCATTGCCACTCATGTGCAACTGTCATGTGTGTATCATTGTACAGTGTCCTGATGCCTGCGTTCTGTCTCTCCCTGTCTGCAGCGTCAACTGATGAAGAGGGCGGAGACGGTGCTGTGGAGCACAGTGGAAGGAATCCCACCGCCAGCCGGAGATGCAAGGCCCAGCTCCACTCCCATGTTGTCACCTCGTCGAGGAGTGAAGTGTCTGGTGCTGCGTCCGTGGCCGCAGCTGCCGAGGGTAGGTCCAAGAGGCAGAGGTCGGACGTGGACTCCTCGGCAGCAGAAGGGGCAGCTGAGAACCCAGAGGGGCCTATGGAGGAAGATGGCACAGAGTCCGCCAGGTTGGTGGGGGTTTTGGTTGAGGAGGAGGCCATGGAAGGCCCGCGCACGGGGTCTGGAGGGGGGATTCCACTGGTGCTAGTGATGCAGTCCAGGGGCAGGGACAGGAGGCAGCACAGGTGGCCACGGAGGTTCCTGGGTATAATCCTTTCCCCGATCCTGTGACTGCACATCCGGCACCAGCAGGTATGCCTTCATCCAGACCCGTTTTCAGGGAGGGGATGAGCACACAACAACTGGCCTTCCTCTCCCTGAGGACGTGGCAATCCGGGACTGTGTTGGGCCTGTCCTGGCTGGGGTGGCGTCGCATCAACGTGGCATTCGGGAGGACGTGCAGGATTCTGGTGAGGACACTGCACATAATTCCGGATGCCTCGTTGACCGTGTCGACCAAATAGGACAGCTCAGTGCTGGGTTCCTCTGTGTGCTGGACCTTCTACCGACCCCCTCCTCAACTGAACCCCCAATGCGCCAGTTGTCCTCCGTGCCATCTTCCTGCCCAAGTAACAACTCGGCACCCTGTGGAGCTGCCCCTGACCCAGCAGCCAGGCTGGTGGAGGACACATCCCTGCCACAGTCGGGAGTCGGAGGTCCAGCAGGGGTGGCCACCACAACAACTGGACCCCAGCAGGAGGAGGACGTGCAGGCATCAACAGGCAAAGCATATGCACAGCAGCAGCAGGCTCAACGTGGGAGCGATGATGGCTCAGGGCCATCAACATCAGAGGGGCAGGCATCGGCCAGAGGGCAGGAGGACCCTGGATTGGGAGTGTCTTCCGTGTGGCAGTGGTTGGGCTGGCAAATAGATGCGGAGCGGCGGCGGTCGGAAGAGGCACGGCTCACTATGGTCAGGGCAGAGAACTCCATGCGCAGGGCATTGAGGCGGGCTGAGTGCCTCGAGGCAACTTGCAGGGAGTCGGAGGATGCCATGGCTGCATCCCTGCGAGACCTCGGGGCCAGGGAACAGGCCCGTCTCTGGGACGTTGAACAGGAGTTCGATGATGCCCTGGCCCGGAACATTGCCAGTGTGGGCCCTCAGGTGTGCCCTTTCCCCCTCCCCATGCCCTGAAAGCAGCCCACACCACAGGGGACTACCCTACACCCCTGACCATGCCCCGCAGGCAGCCCACATGGCACCATGCAATTGTGAGCCCCAACACATGTAAGCCACCCACCATTGACAGGCACCTGCCAGAAGGCCCCGACTCATGTCCCCCACCCACCCACCATTGACGGGCACCTGCCAGCAGGCCCCAACTCATGTCCCCCGTTATCACCACCCACCCACCATTGACAGGCACCTGCCAACAGGCCCCGTCTCATGTCCACCACCCACCCACCATTAACAGGCACCTGCCAGCAGGCCCTGACACATGGCCCATCAAACAACATGTCCTGACAAAACAGACCCATGTCCCTAATGCCAACCCTACTCCCCCTTGCCCCCAGTACAAGCATGCAACCATCCACAAACCCACTCCCAAATTACCCATGCATTGACAGTCTTAAATGGACCACCATGCCCATGCAGGAATGCCCGACGGAGCCACACAGTGGCAACACATGACTGAGGCAATGTTCATTAAGACATGCGCAAAACCAATGATAGAAAAGAACACCAATCTTGAAGTTAGCTAAAATGTATTACAACATTATGAACTAACATTGAAGAAATGAAAATTGAAAACCAATGTCCAATGAGAGAAATAGAAAAAAGAAAATGTTGATCCAATGAAGAAAAAATAAAAATGTGTCATGTTGGATGAAAAAGTGGTCCATTGCCAATGTCTATTACAAAAACAAAATCCAAATTAAAGAAAACCATTGATTCATGGGAAAATTTAAAAAGAAAGTATGTACAAGTCTGTAACTATATACAATGGAAGTCCAAATGGTCCATGATCCACAAACAAAAGGAAACCTACAAAAAAGTCCTATGATATGATATGGCATTTGTAACGCGCCCATACACAAGTTTCTATGAAGAATGAACTATATACACGAAGTGGAGAAATGTCCATGAACTCCAAAATAAAGTAAAAACAAAGGAAACCTAACACTAACGAACTATGTACAATGGCGGCAGGCAAGTCCAACGGCTCACTGGTTGATGTTTGGGGCCAGGGCATCATTGAACTCCACGTCGATGTCCCAGAGGCGGGCCTCTTCCCTGGCCTCGAGGTCTCGCAGGGATACAGTCATGGCGTGTTCCAACTCCCTGCGAATTGCCTCGAGGCACTCAGCCCGCCTCAATGCCCTGCACATGGAGTTCTCCGCCCTGACCATAGAGAGCCGTGCCTCCTCTGCCCGCCGCCGCTCGGCATCTATCCGCTGGCCCAACTGCTGCTACACAGAAGACACTACCAATCCAGGGTCCTCCTGCCCTCCGGCCGATGCCTGCCCCTCTGATGTTGATGGCCCCGAGCCATGATGCCTCCTAGGCTGACCCTGCCGCTGCCTCCGACGCAACTGGCGCTGCCAGCATGATGGCATCCGGGATGATGGAATCCACCGGCGCCGTCGTGCACGTGCCCTGCCTGATGATGTGGCACATCCTCCATCCTCTGGGGTCCATTTGCTGGGGTGTCCACCCCTGCTGGACCTCCGACTCCCGACTGTGACAGGGATGGGATCTCCACCAGGCTGGCTGCATTGGTTGGGGCAGATCCACAGGGGGCCCTGGTGGCATCTGGGCCGTAAGACGGCACGGAGAACGACTGGCGTATGGTGTGCACAGAGGAGGAGAGGGCTCCAAGTATGGCCGACACATGGAGGAAACCCCCGACCATGGACCCTCCCAACTGGGCCACGTTGGCACACAGCTCTTCGTGATGACGTGCTTGGTCCCCCCGGGAACCACGCACGTCATCAGGAATGTCACGTGTGCGCAACGTGACACCAATCAGGACGGACGCCATGCGGTCACGGGTCCACTCGTGCACAGGTAGAGGAGTGCCCAATGACATGGACTTCTCCCCTACCTGCGGACGGGCCTGGGACGGGGCATCCATGCTGGTGCATGGTGATGCAGTCACAGTGTCAGGGACAGAGACATGCACAGGCACCTCCGTGACAACCTGTGCTGTCTCCCGCCCCTGCCCATGGACTGCACCACTTGCATCAGTGGTACCACCCCCACCATGCCCCATGTGCGGCTCTGTAGCAGCCTCCTCCTCCTCCTCTATGTCCACCACCAACATGGATGGCTCTGCACCATCTTCCGCCAGTGCAGGCCCCTGTGGGGGCTCATCCACCCCTTCCGCTGCAGCCGTAGTGGCAGACCCAGCACCTGTTCCCTCACTGCCGGATGATGGTATTTCCTGGGAGGGTGACTGGGCCTTGCGTCGCCAGCCAGTGGAGGCATCCCTGCCACTTTCCTCCACAGCGCCTTCTCTGCCCTCTTCTTCACTTGCCGCTATGTAAAGGGCGACATTGAACACAAGCATCAGGGTACTGAACTATAGTCCCCTAGACAGAAAGCAATGGCACGTGAATGGCCATGAATGGCACTGTCAAACGTCACTTCCATCATGTCCCTCCACAACACATGAGTCAGTGCAGGCAACACACATGCAGGAACAGGGATAGCACATGCAACATACATTGGCATCCATGTCCAAGGCACCGTAGTTGCATCCAATAGTGGGCTAGTTCTCACATACACCATGGGACATGCTGGTCACATGCACACGCGTCACTGTAGTGTCATGCATTTGGCCTGGTATACCCCCGGACACAGTGGATACAGGGATGACTAGGCTGTATCAGTGAATCAACACATCATCACCAACATGTGTCATGCATCCATGACGCACACACTACTCAAACACACGGACATGTACATCATGCATGTCCATGACAAAAGCACACATCTCTCACACCCCAAACATGTCAAATTACAGACACAGGCATGCATACATCTGTGCGTTCCACATGCTGCTCTGCATGATGCATTGTTACACATGCACCATCCATGTGGGTCATGCCTGACTGGACTCACATGTGGCACCATCATGTCCCTGCACACACACATCCAAACATGACCCATTTCACACATGCAGCCAAGTAGCTAACTACCAGCACACTGCAACATGCCCTTTTTTTAACATAAGTGCATGGCCACTTACCGCTCGACTCCAGACGGGCCTGCATCCTGAGGATCTGGTGGTGAAGCACTGGACGAATGCGCTCCAGGACCCTCATCTGCTGGTTGGTAAACTGGCCCCAGCGCCCCACTGCATCCTCTGCTTCTAAGAGGCACCGGGCCTTCTTGAGGGTCCTGGCCTTGTAGTCCTCCCAGCGCTTCTGGACGTGGTTGATGTCGCGGGGTGCCACTCCCTCCACGTTGATGGCACTCACTATGTCCTTCCAGATCCCCTTCTGTCCTTCCTTGTCAGCGCGCAATGGTGTGAAGAGGGCATCATAATGAGCCAGAGCTTGCTCCACCAGGATACCAACTTCCTTTTCACTGAAGCTGGTAGCCCTCTGCCTCTCTGGCTGGGGGTTGCCACTGGTGCCGGAAGGTGTTGTGTCGGACATGGCAACCACTGAGGCAGGTGTGGGTGGGCAACTGGGTCCTGGGGCTGGGCTGTGGAGTGATGGTACTTCAGTCGGGAGTCTTCTGTTCCAGCAGGGGTGGTCACTGCAACTGGACCCCTGCAGATGGCAGATGTGCAGGCACCAAATGGCAGGGCACGGTGGCAGCAGGCAGGCAGGCAGCAGCAGATGGCTCATGGGAGGCTGCTCGGGGCTCTGCGGGGCAGTAATTTGGCCTTCTGGGCAGGTGCGTGGTCTTCCGTGTGTTGTCGCGTGGCCAGCTTGATACGTAGTGATTTGGCACATGAAAAAACAGCACGTCAGCGTGTAATTTGAGGAAAGGCCCTTAACGCGTAAGCGCGTCTGTGACGTAACACGCACGGCCATTTCCCTCGCCACGGGCTGAAGGTCCCACATGGGTTTCCATAGCTCTGTACGTGCTCTTCATGGGATACGGTACGTGAATTGGGTGCGCGTGGACTTTTCCACGCGTTTTGGCTGGATCGAGCAAGGTATGTGTATTCCGAGGGGTGCGTGGGGAATTTTCCACGCGTTTTCGATAGCGCGAGAGGGGTACGTGTATTCCGAAGGGTGCGCATGGACTATGACACACGTTTTTGATAGCACGAGTGGGGTACATGTATTCCGAGGTGTGTGCAGGAGTTTTCCATGCGTTTTCGTTAGCGTGAGAGGGGTACGTGTATTCTGAGGGGTGTGCGTGGAGTTTTCCACGCGTTTTCGATAGTGCAAGAGGGGTACGTGTATTCTGATGGGTGCGTGTGGAGTTTTCCACGCGTTTTCGATAGTGCAAGAGGGGTACGTGTATTCGAGGGGTGCGCGTGGACTTTTACACGTGTTTTTGATAGCGTGAGCGGGGTACATGTATTTCGAGGTATGCGCAGGTGTTTTCCATGCATTTTCGATAGCACGAGAGGGGTACGTGTATTCTGAGGGGTGCGCATGGAGCTTTCCACGTGTTTTCGTGCTTGGGGGGGGCTGTATGCTGGTCCCCTGGTCTTTGCACCATGTAGGAGAATTGTGCAATGTTTTTGGCGCACGGGGCGGGATTGGTGGCGTTACTGGTGCTGTTGCAGGGTCGCTACAACACTCTGCACCACGGCTGGTTATGGATGTTGAAATCCATGAATACGCTGTGCACTGAAATGGGTTTTGCCGAACGCGGCTGGCGCAGACTGCCGCACACGTACACTGTGTGCCATCTGCGCGTGCCACTTGTGCGCCGATTTCTATGAATTACCCTCTTAGTGTGGTCCCATCCAGGGTAATATTCGCCTTATATTTACGTGTGGGATGGCACAGCATCACCAGAATTGTTTGCAGATTGATGATGAGGTGTCTGCCCTTGCAACAGTTTGTAACCAAATCTAGCTGTTTTGCAAACCCATGCTGGACATTGAAATGAGCTCTACGTTGTTGGTGAACAACAGAATGCCTATTTTTTTGTTACATATTAGTGGGGCATCAGCACTAAATTCAGAGATGTTCAACACCAAGTCATTAATATACAAAAGAAATAAAAGAGGGGTAAGGATGCAACCCCGCAGACACCAATAAATACTGGAAATGGGTCTGTAATTTCACTGGTTGGGCCATATCCAACTACCACTGCATGGGATTCGTACAGCATTTGTATGGGGTTTAAAATGTCAGCAGGTATTTTCAGCTGTTCTAAAAAGAGACATAAAAGATTTCAGTTTTAAAAATCAATAACAATTAAGCATAGGGGAATTTTTTCAAGAGTGATACATTTGGTAATAATTAAAAAAAGGTAGAAGCCTGTTGAATAGTGCCCATTTTTGTGCGTAACACCAGCCTTTAGCTCAGAGAGAATGCATACAGTCTGAGACCCATTTTTTCTAATCTATCAAGGAACATCTTTCTGTGCTCTAGCACCTTGAAGCATCGTTTGTGCTGTGTTTTGCTTGCACACTCGAATTGCAGCTTAGCTACATAGAGGTCTTATACCCAAAAATGTTTAATCTATGACATCATTCTATGTGGCAAAATACAAAACCTTTTTGAGGGAAGGGATTGGTTTAAGGGAACATATCTGCTTATAGAACATTTAAGGATAAACAAAGGATTAGTACATGATTGGCTACCGTATATCTAGAGGGCATGCCTTGAACTACCTTTAAATACATATAGTACTGATCATATCAGACAAAACAGCAGTGGATTGGTCTATGCTATATTGCACATTAGGTTGTCCCTCAACCCCCCTGATTGGTTGGCATACTATCCCAACCTTGAACTTTTGGCTCTTTTAGCAGCACGAACATGAAACAAAACGTAGGTGGATGTATCCTGTCAGACTATTCCTCATTTTTCCAATTATTCCATCATCTCCCATAGGTAGGCCATAAGCCAAAGTCTGCATTTGCAGTGGACCTTGTTCCATGCTCACTGTCCTGGAACATGAATGAAGGGAGAGTGAGCACATCACTATCTTAGCTTTGGGCTCTAATGAATAGCCTTTGTTTTCAACTTCTGAGTCACAGGTGAAGAGACCACACATTTGTCAATTTCCGCCTTCTATTTACTGATATTTGATTTAACTATGCAGATTGTTGTTGCTCCTCTTGACCCTAGGAAATACCTTCAGTGACCTTGCAGTCTGCCAGGGCAGCGGTTCTGGGAAAATATTATTTATTCTGCTGGATTGGAACCCTTTCAAGAAAGTTAGTACTGCTGGGCCGTCTCCCTTAAGGTGGCTGTTGCAGTCACATAGACCCAGGCTGAATAGGATAGATGCAACAGTCTCAGCATATGGATATGGCCATTTAGTGGCAGGACAGTCAAGAGTAGGTTGCCATAGAAATCATGTTTTTCCTTGATTAGACTGTCTGTAGAGAACTAAGGTTCTATTTGGTTCTTAAAGTCACCTTGCAGAATAATCTGAGCATCCTCAGGTGTAATCCACAGTCCACTGTCTAAAATATGTTTCGTGAGGCTATTTAAAACTGGTCGTGTCTAACCATGGTCCATGCATCTTATGTAAATATTAAACAAAAGAATTGTAAACCCCATAGGGAAACACACATTAAGATGTAATAGGTCTTTTGACTCTGCTTCTACATTTTTGTAACAGCCTTTAACTTTAAACTAATCCAAACTAACAGTCCACCACTTGGGTGACCTTTGTGGCTCTTTATAGCTGGCATGTGAAAACTCAAATATCCTGTTTTATGTAGGCATTCCATTGCCCAGGTCTCCTGGAAACAGATCTCAACATTTTCCCAAAAATTGTGCCATTCTGGATATTCCATTTTGCTTTGAATTCCAGCAATATTTGATGGGATAATGTTAAAATAATGAGACATGGCAGTTCCGTTAGAGGTAGTTTGACTTGCGAGATTATTGTCGAAATGGGGCCACGGATGTCAGTATGTGTTCTAGAGCCACTGTTCTGGTGGAATTTGGTGATGGCCCAGCAGACGTGGGTTAGCTATTGTTGCAGTATTGCAGTCACTGCATTCTCTCAATGGTGTGGACGATGTAGGATGTGGAGGTGTAAACCCGTCAATTTTATTTTTGGGTTATCTGTAACTCGGCAAAGGAGAGAGAACGTGGGTCCTGAATCCTGTGAGTTTCTACAATGTCATCTCTGATAAGCAGCCTGCTTGTGTTGTAGACAATGGATAACTTTATAAGTAAGTGAGTGACTCTCTTCTTTCAAGCCATTTAAAACTTTGGGACCTTTGTCATAAATAAATAGAATGGTATGTCTGTAGGGGGACCATTAGAATTTTTAATTCGTTTTTTTGGGTAATGTTCACGCTGTACACTTTCCTGGATTGGGATATCAGCCCTTAAATGGCATTTCTAGAATATGTATTTGATTATTGTGGATGTTATCTTTGGGGGCATCAGTATAAAGTTATCCTCTCCTTTCCAAGGGCATGGAGAGAGTTTAGCAGATGTATAGTTATCAATTACCCTGAGTAATGGGATGATGATGGGTTCAGAACATGTACTCCCTGTGATGGCAATGTAGGGAAATCCTTTTTTTATGTGCTTATACAGTCGCAGCTTGACCAGATAAGTTGGTGGTCGAGTCCACTTTGGCCTCAGATTGGAAATTCTTATGTGGGGTTGGCAAGCACCCCTCATGGCAGTTCAGCGGTTTGACCAATCCCATCAGACTTTGGCATACAATTCTAAGATAGTCAATAGATTTTTGCAGAATGGAATACTCTTTGGCCAATGTTGAAGGATGGGCAGATTTGCTACAAACACAAGGGTGAGTCACAGAGCTGCTAGAAAAGGGTGGTTTGTCATTGGAATTCATACTACAGCCCATATGGAAGTTTTTGATATTTAATGATGGATCGTTGAGGCCAAAAAATACATGACATTAAAATGGTGCTGACCTCTGAGGTAAGTTGTGATCGGATGTCTTCTGGAGTATCAGTTCAATTCATTGATGCTGAATTGTCTTCTATAATGGAAAATCTATTTGTGAGCGTGATGTGATGACGTGATGACAATTCAGCATACCCATGCACTTGCGCGATCTGAATGACACCTGGCCTAGTAGGATCGCTGTCTGTCTCCCCTTGTTCCCCCCTCCCTGCCTCGTCGCGCCTTGAAACACTTGTGTATAGGCGCGTTACAAATGCTATATCATATCATATCATATCATGTCTTCATTGATCACAGAGACCAATACCCCAGGGTTTGATTTAGGAGTATCTGTATTTGTTACATTGTGGCTTGTCAAGGCCAGATTGGGGGTATACATTTTGACTGGCAGAGTGACGTTGTGGCCTCCCTGTTTGCCCACTGACACAATCAGTTTCAAATTGTGATAGATCATTGCGGTCCAGATTTGGTGAGATAATGGAGCCATTTGCTCCATTAATAGGCTCCGATGTATAAAAAGGTAGTTTATATTGTTTGAGTTTAGTAGGTCTTTTGGGTCTCTAGACCTTATCTCATGATGTCATAATGGTTCCTTAGGTTTTATTACTTCTGGATTCCCTATGGTAGGGTCCAAGTCATTTAGCAGACCCTCTATTTTGGAGAACATTGTATTCTTCAATTGATAATATTGCTGGATTTTAAAGTTTTTTCAGCTTTGCATTTTTATATAGGCAGTTTCCTTTTTCATTATAAATGCAAGACTTCAAGTCCAAGAACGCAAAGACATAGCAAGGGCTGCCTCAGCATAATCTATGATTTTTTGCTTAAACAGATTTTGAGACATTTTGAAAACCCTAGAAAAACACCACCAGAATAGGGAAAACATAAACACTGAAACAGGAAAAACTAATTACAATTAAGCCGGAGGGCAAGGGTAGATGCATGGGCTGAAGGAGAACAATGGAGAAGAAGAACTAGGTGTCTACAACCTGTGGGTCTCCAGATGTTTTGAATTATTACTCCCATAACCCCATACCATTAATTTTGCTGGATACAGCTGATGGGAGTTGTAGTGCAAAGGTCATGGAGGGTCAAAATGTGCAGACCCTTGACAAGGATGTAGGAGAAGAACAAAGCAAAGGACTAGGACCTGGATGGGGGCCCAGTTAAAACTACTAGGAATAGAGGCTGGAACTAGGATGATGGACTAGGACAAAGGACAAGATTATGAACTAGAATAAGGAAATAGGATGAGAGAATGAATGAGGTTCTAGGATATGGCCGTGGGACAAGGATCAGAAACGAACACAGGATACTACGATGCGAGACGAGGACTAGAATGAGACTAGTATTGCAATTAAATTAGTTCTGGGATAAGAGACTAGGCTTAGAGTCTAGGTCATGGATCAACAAAGAGGACTAGGACTATAATGACATACTATAATTAGGATGAGAACCTCCGATAATAGACTAAGACTAAAGTGAGAGCCTAGACTGAGGGACCAAGACTAAGGTGGGAAATGTACTCTCACTCAGAATACATAGGTTGCACAGTAATTCAGTTTGTGTGTGCCTGTGAGTGAGGGTAGGATACAAAAATGAACAAACTGTGATGCACTCGATAGATGCCATTGGCATTGACAGTTGTCAGTGTCAACAAATCTATTCTTCTCTACTTCTTTACCCTGTTCTCTCCTCTGTGTAGCATTGTTTTGCCCACAAGGTGGTTCTACAGAACCATCACATATGTCAACACCAAAAATAGACTTCTATTGCAAGTGTAGGGGATATTGGACACATAAACATGGTGAACTAAGCACCTCTATGGTCTGTGACAGCTAATCAAACGTTTCCCATTGTGGCAGAGAAAAGAGACCAGTAGAACAAATCAAAAAGGCAAAAACTAGACAAAATAAATGTATTGCAAACTCAGAACATCTTTGATATTTGGAATGTGGAGAAATATCTCTTTGCTCTGCAGCTTTTTCTGAAAACAACCGACATCAGTCTGCTCTATTTCTTTCCGACTATATAAATCTTTGCTGTATTGAATATTTTTGGAGCAGCAAAGATTGTGCTAAATTGTTGTTCTCCAAGTTTAACACCTGGGAACATTTTGCATAATATGACCAGTGGTCGAGGCAGAAACCTGGACCTGGAGGACAAAAGGCTACACGTGGTGGGATAGGAAAGGACAGATAGTGTGTTCCAGCTAACGAGTTTTAGAGCTTAGTGAATGGGAAGTCATGCATTATCCAATTATTTCCAGATTTTCTCTAAACAGGGTTTTCTGCTGGAAGCATGCACATAAATGTGATTTCTGACAAAGATCCACTGTTAAATCCATTAACTGCACCCATGAACGATCCCTTCAAACACATGTGTGCTTTAAACTCTTCCCTGTGAGTCTCCTTTCATGTATACTGTTCCACAAATACTATGCATTATCCTATTTAACCCATACGTTTCACCATGACGCTCACCTTCATAGAACCATTTGCTCAGCACATAACTGGTTTAAATCCCTCGTAAACAAACACCCACTTTCCCTGGAATTTACTATGAGTTTAACTGTGTATTAAATATCCTAACAATTAATTTTTTATTTATTTTTATTTGCAGAGCTAGGAGAGAAAACTTTGAAAGGTTTGCACTAAAAATGTATAATTGCAGTGTACATCCTATTTTGGACACGCCAAAAATGATTTTTTGTCATTTCTAATATGGACTATAGCTGCAATGGAAAGCAATACATCAGGAGGGAGATTACTATTTCCAGTTGTGTGCTATCTTTTGTCTGGAATCGGAATGATGCAGCTTCTATGTTATTGCTTGTTCAGGTTCTAAGGCCATATGCTTTAGTGCAGTAACATCCATCATTATGAATATCATTTTGGAGTTATGCGAATGACAGAAACAAATAATGGAAACCCATTTCATCTTTATAGACCTGGTTTTCAAGAAATGTGATTATTTGTCTAGACAAATCATACAATTAGGAAAAAGCTTGTAGGGGATATATCTGCACACAGGGAATTGTTGAGCCTCTAATATATGCAAATCATTCGACTCACCGCTCGGATCGTCTTATATTCAACACCATATGTTTATATAGTTTAAAGATACCTTCTAACACAACATCAGAAATGTTTCTCTTAGGTTAGAAAATAAGAAGTTAGAGAAGATGAAGATTTTTCCAACTGTTTAAAGGAAGCATGTTAAAAATATGTAGCGTGTTTTATGATACAAAATCTAATGCTGATCTTTGATGCTACAATTAGTGGCTGGAGACCATTGAAAGGATGATAGTTTTTCTTAAGGTAACACTTTTTTTGAGTGGCACCATGAGGGTTTTGCTCATTCGCAAGGTATTTAAGGTTGAATATGGCTGTAGTGTTTGTTTTGGAGATAGATGGTGCAAGAGGGAGCAAGGATTTCAATGTGCTTTGCCCAACCCTGTGACATAACTCTCAAAAGTGACTTTGCAATAAAGGTAACATTGGTAGAAAGTGGATGGTATAGCTCCTTCAGAGATGTGGAACAGCAGCACAGCATCCAAACAACAGCAGTGTGGTAAGTATCAAAATGGAATTGATGTCCAAGCAAGGGTCTATGCAAATTACAGTCTTAACTAGAAGGAAAAGGGTTACTAAGCACAATATTCACTCCCCCCTCCAATGGAAACACGCACAGTAAGACAGGCTCAATATATACTATATAAACTGGGTGTCATACTGCAGGAAGGACATGAAAATATCAAATAGTTGACAGAATAAGGAAACACAGAACACGAGTGGGTTACCTAAATGTCGTTGGCAAAGGTAAGGAAGAGGAACATAAATAATCCCCTGGTTCTCACGTTCAATGATATTCCAGAGCTCAGGGTTCCCAGGATGCATAGAAGAGGACATTTAACGCACAGGTTCTCAACCCTAATCTCTTTTGAAGACTCCACTGTGTCAAACAGGTGTGTGCATGCAATCAAAGCATTCCAATGGTGGTCGGACACTTCAAGCTGATTCAACAGTCTTTTTCAAAGATGAGACGAAAGTGGAATGTTCAGCCTTTTCTCTAAAAGGTGGCAAGGAGGCTCAATGGGAATGTCACAGCAGTGGAAAGTCTGTGGTGCTTGGCTGAACTCAGCTTTATCACATGGTTCAATGGAATGAAGCGGATTTAATTTGCAAACAGAAAGTTACGTAATGACAGAGTGTTGGTTGGATGGAGGCTCAATACCTTCTGGATGCTCGGAACGGGCTCTGAATCAATTCTCTGCACTGCAATGGAAGGTGCCTGCGAACTAGATGTTTATGGGTTGGATCTTTTGAAGAAAACCACAGATAATTGGAGTTTTTTCTGCACTTTCCTCTCTGGAATAGGTATGTTGGTAGCCATTCAAGCACACTACTCTTTCCACCCTTGGGGGTTGCTAAGTGCAGGCAAGCTCCAACTTTCACCCAGAAGTGTCCCATTGTTTCTTCAGAGACATTAAGGAAAGGGTCTCGCCCCGCCTTAGTTCAGCCGTCTTCCCTGCTATTTAAAGGGACTTTGAATTGTCAACCACGCCAACATGACAATGATACAGTTTAGGGTTCCAACTCCTAATAAAGGTGAACCCGAGCAGGGGACTGGTGGCTTTATATCCTCCTGTTAGAATCTAATGGGTAAAACCCCAAGTGGAGTACCACTGTGTTGAAATGACTATTGCCCAATCAAAGTAGAGGGGGATCAAGGGCTACTAAGTACCATCCTAAGCCATGCATTACAACTGAAGTAACATTCATTTGGCCATAAAGGTTAAAGAGGCGTAAAGTGGACAGTATACCTCCTGCACCACTTAGAGTATGCAGACAGCAGGCTAGACTGTGCTGTGAGCCAGTACAGCTACATCCAAATAAGAAAAGTACAGTAAATATGAACATAATCGGAATGTCCAAACAAGATTATATAAAAACATGTATTTTACTTAAACAAAAACGACTTAACACTAACAATCCCACCTAGTAAAGCATGAGCGCAGATAATGCAGAACAAATAAGAATATACTGTGAATTCAGAATGTATGTGAATCCACCATATCTGTAATCTTCTTTACAAGCAAACATGACTCTTCCGCATCACAATCCTTCTATCTTCCATCACACTGTAAGAGCTAACTTCCCTAATGGTGGGTATGGCGGGGATAATCAACACAGAAAGGTTGTGTTTATTGTGGAGCGATGGGTTCTTCTAAAATAGTCTACGGTATTGATTTACAAATCATAACAGAACTCAATATGTTGACAAGTAGGAGTAGGGCTCATACTAGTGAAGATCACATGTAGGTTTTCTGTGAATTATGCCTTCGGACAATTGTGACATATTTTCCATATTCAATGTATCACAGCACATCCAAGAGGAGGTGGCAAGATTGAAATCTTTGGCAAAAATATTAACAATCTGTAATCACATTTGAGTTGTATTTTATGTAACAGACATTTAGCTACAAATAAGAGTCATGGAAAATCCTAGTAAGCAACATTCCAACTAAATCCCACAATAGTAGAATGAATGTGAAGACGAACAGTGTTAGAGTCAATCATATTCCATGGTCTTATTTGTGATCTTGATTCTTTTTGTTCTCCTTTTTTTTAAAGGAAGTTAGGTGTGATGTTCTATGTGCCTGTTTAATCACTGGCATTTGACCCGTGACTTCTAGAAACCTGTGACTTCTGTCCCGATTCTCCTTATTCTCTCCTCCGTCTTTGACACGGTTAAAGACAACATACTGATCGTACATCTTCGGGACACCCTGGGAGTCACAGGTCAGGCTCTGGTGTGGTTAATGTCTTTTCTCTCTGACTGCCCATCCCAGGTGGAACTTGGAGCCTTTCTCTCGACCATCACTCTCTTAACCTGCAGTGTTCCCAAGGGTCAAACCAAACTCCCTGGTTCTTCAACGTCTATATGGCTTACCTTGGCACGTGTGATCGCCATTTTCACTTCTAATTTCCAGGGTTATGTGGATAACAAGCAACTCTCTTTCAGGCTACCTTCAGCCGATTCCTCCTCCTCCTCCTCACTCATATTTGACTGTCTGCCTGCTATCCAGTCATGGTGTGCTGCAAACGACCTCTGCCTCAGTGCCACCAAAACTGACATTGCTTGCATTGGGACACATGCTCCTGCTTTCCCTCTTAGACTCTGGCCAGCCTCACCTGGCCCCGCGCCCACCCCCACCTGCGAGGCCAAAAACATTGGGGTCATTTTCGACTTCACTTTTTCCTTCTCCTCCGTAGAGGCACTCTACCTTTTCTCACTTTCCTCCAGAATCTCACTGTCTCCAGAGCCCTGGTTCTTTCAAGGCTGGACTGCTGTAAACGCCTCTTCCTCAACCTCCATGCGCCCTCTGCAACTCATCCAGAAGAGAACCACAAGAATTATCCTTAGCCTCAGGCCCAGGGACCGCATCTCTTCACTGGACCCCTGTGGCTGTAAGGATCAAATTCAAGACCCCCTGCATTGGCCACAAGGCTTTCTGGGGCCTGGGACCTACTTACCTCTAACATTACCTACCTAAATACTGTCCCTCTCGAGCCCTCGGCTCATCTACCTTCAACCTTCTGCGAGTGAGCAGGTTCTCCAAGCAGAGATTTGGTGGGAGATCCTTATCCTCAGCAAATGCCTCCCTCTGGAATAACCTCCCTGCTACCATCCGTCTTGAGCCTGATCTTCTTGAAATCCAGAAACTCTGCAAGACCTTCCTCTTCTCCTCCTCCTCCTTCTCCCTCCCCCTACCCTGCTAACCATGTTCCATGCTCTTACCATCTCTCCCTCCTCTTCCATGCAGCTTTTGCTGACTGGCCGTATGGTGTACCCAAGAGTCTCTTAGGTCCCGGGCACCCCCACCAGTCCTCTTTGCACTTGCCTCAGGGTCTTGCACCTCATCCTCCTCACTGCACTTCTGAATAAATGCAAGAGAGCTTCTCTCTCCGCACTTACCCAGCCTCTACCGACTGGGCGCACTTGGAGCCCCCCTCCCTTGACTGTCTTGCATTTGCACAATCTGATTTCATATATGCCTGACGATCATCTGTCTGTTCTCTCTTGTCTTCACCCCTTATTGCGCACTTGACAAAAACTGCATAATCGCTGTTAGGCCTATTTGCTGTATCTCAACTGTTATATGTATCGTTTCTAACTTACTCTGCCCATGCGGACCATTATCGAATTTCAAGGTCTCTGAGCGACTGTTGTTTTTCTCATTGTTCCCACCCTCCTTGAGTGCTTTGAAACACTGCCTGTGTATAGGTGCTTTATAAACAAATATTACCATACCATACCATAACATTTAAGGTTATTTGAGGGAGGGACCACTAAATAACAAAAATGACAAAAAAAGTAATACATGTAACAAGTCTGTAAAATATTGTGTAGATATGTTTTCACACTGGAAACGTGAGAAAGTGAAATGGGACTTGTCTGCAAGAAGTCAGTTGTTGGAGTGCAGGGCAGACACCTGGATGTTTTACACTGTAAGGCCTACTCCCCCTGACTGACCTAGCCCGCTATAAGATCTAACAACAGACTCTACACCCAAATCACCATCCGGTGGCAACTACAAGTCTATCTGTGAAGACATCAACACTGCACTAGATATACCCCTGCTCCTCACTTTAACCTATAATACTCCTCTAGAACATTCCCAAAGCACTATGAAATGTTAGTTCTCCACTTTGGGTGACAAATAGCTAAGTATCTCTGACAAACCCATGGAAGAAAATCGGTACTCAGGCACTGGGGACTTCCAACCTGCACCCATCAACAGCAAAGGTATTGCTTCTGCATCTTTCCTGTTATCCCTCTAACAGTGCCCCCCCTTTTCTTTTAGTGGGCGCACAGCAAGACCAATAAAGATTTCAGAAAGGTACATATAAGAACACGTAACATTGCATTACATTGCATTACAGACTACACCATGCACGGATAGGATTTAGACAGCAGAGTTAGAGAGTTAGCTCCCAGCTGTGCACATGCTGCATCCTAGAGGATGAGGCTTTATAGAGCCTAACTATCCCACACTACATAATGCATTAGCCAATAGACCTATTTCCCATACTGCACCATGCCTGCTCAAAACGTCAGACAGGATATCTAATCTTCAATATTGCACATACTGCACCATTCATGTTCATACTTTAGACAGAATAACTATCCACCTAAAATGCATATACTGCACTGTACATCAGACTTTAGACAGCAGAGCTATCTCTAAACTGCACATACTGCACACAAGAAGTGCAGGCTTTACCCAGCAAAGCTTTCCGATAAATTGCATAGACTGCATGGTACATGATTAGGCAACAGAGCTATCCCACTAAATTTCACACGCTGAAACCTGTATCGTCCGAGTTCAAACAGTAGAACTAGTCCATTAAGATACACATTCCACAGCATGCATGGTCAGGCTTCAGACAGCAGAGGTATGTCCTAAATTGTGGATAGTGAACTCTGGAGGGTCAGACTTAACACAGCCAAACTACCCAGTAAATTGTATATATTGCAGTGTGCATGGTCAGGCTTTAGAAAGTGGAGTAATCCCACTATAACATTACATTACATGTTCAGGCATTAGAAATCAGAGCCATACCCCACAATTAAATATACTGGCCCTAGAAGATCAGGCTTTACACAGCAGAGCTAACCCATACATTGCATACACTGTAGGCTCCAAGGTTATGCTTTTGGCGGGAGAGTGGTTACCTAAATTGTGTATGTTGCATATTAAATGGCTACGCTTTAGACGGCAGACCTATTCCCCTAAATCACACCTACTGCATTGTACATTGCCAGGCTTCAGGCAGCAGAGATATCTCCATAAATCACACATAATCTACCATATATATTCAGGCTTTATAAAGAAGAGCAATCCATCTAAATCATGCACATTGCACTTTACATGGCCGGCCTTTGGACAGCAGAACTATAACTCAAACATAGTGCATGCAAGACACACACCATTCACTGTCCTAAAATACTGTACTCTGTTCTGGGAAACTTGCAGCTGGCAACTGAGTACAGCACTTGGGCATATCAGAGTGAGGTTTGTGGTACCTCTCTACCCATTAACTAACATTCTATGCATGTATTAATGGGTGCCTGGGGGTCTTCATATCTCAATGAGCCCTTTCACTGGATATAATGATCTTCTCCCATTTAACCCTTGGCGTTTTGCGTGGAGTAATGAGCGTAGTTTCCAGACTGCCCCTGTCTCTCATCCAGATCCATGGAGTACAATGCATTTGAAAGGAAAAGAGACAAAGAGAGAACGATTGACAGTGGCAATGTGTGGAAATGAAATTGGATCTGGCTGCAACAAAGCAGTAGTTGGATTGCATTGAGGGCATCGGTTATTTTGCCTTGTAAAGCCAACACTCCTCCTCCCCCACCACGCAACTCCATTCCAAAATCTTCTACCACTTTACAAAACACACAGACATCCCATATGTTCCGTGACCAGAGGCTTATCTATTGGCACATCACAACTAGTCAAGCTATGACTAAGCTCTCCTTAGTGATTGTACTCTCCACAATAACATTGTTTAATAACATGCATAGCAATGTAACCTAACAGAGCTTGGGTTCTCTACTATGGATAATGTATACCGAAGTGTCTCCAACAAATGCATAGAAGCAAATAGACACTCAGGACCCAAGCACTTCCAACACATACCCATCAATACAGCAGGTTTTGCATTATCTCCCATGCTATCCCACTAAAAAACACCATCCCTCATTTCTTACTGAGTCGTTACAGTGAGAATTCTGAAAATGGCAGAAGGATTCTCTATATATTTAAGACTATTTTGCATTTTGCTTCTTCCTCCTCCACACGGCAAGAAAAATACTACCTTTCCTCTCCTTCACACACAAAACACTCACCATTGTCGGCCTCATCATGTCAAGCATCGACTATGCAAACAGCCTCTACCTCGGTATACCGGAATACCTACTGAAGAAGCTACAAAGGATCCAAAACACAACAGCCAGACTACTCCTCAAACTATCCAGAAGAGACCACATCACCCCGGCCCTAAAAACACTACACTGGCTCCCAGTAAAACAGCGCATCATCTTCAAAACAATGTGCATAACGCACAGGGCAATCAGCGGACAAGGAGCGGAATTCCTACAAAAGAAAATAACAATCTACAAGCCAACAAGACCGCTCAGGTCAACCAATGAAATCCGACTGGAACAAAAACCTTACATCAAGAAGAAACTCGGAGGAACCGCTTTCTACCACCTAGCCGCGAAAACCTGGAACAGCATCCCAAAAATAATAAGGAACACCAAAGATCACCTCAAATTAGAAAATTACTAAAAACCTGGCTCTTCAAAACCAGAGACTAAAACCGAAACAACAATAAGACAAATGACTCAACAAAAAGGACCTTGACACAGGGGCCCACCTGCGAGACCCAGGGAGACGGAGGCAACGACTCCAGCCAACCCTCACCATCCCCCATCACCCGTACAGCCACAACTAGGTACCACGAGCTGTGGAACGGACAAGACACAACTAATCACCACACAAACGGAAGTATGGACACTAGCAGCTGCGCTAGTCATGTGGGGGGGTGAGGAGCATGCAAAGTTATTAAGGGAGCGGGCGGAGGGGACAGCTAAATCCTCAAACGGCCTCGAATGGAGAAAAAAAAAAAAACGAGCACGTACCTCCTGAGGCACAGGGTGTACAAGCATCCCGTCGTGTAAGATTACACAAGCCCAACCGGCTCAATCCAGGATAGAGATGCCAACTAACCAATACCACTAACAACTTCCTTCTCTGCATACACCTCTCAAACCCCAAACCAAACACAACCACTAACCTCCAGCACAGCAAACCGCACGAACTTCACTACACTGCAACAACAAAACAAAAACACACATAGACTCGCACATCAGCACACGACGACTACCGGCCGCATACACCCCAGGCCCAGCCGACGGAACCACCGGGCTGAGGCTGCCAACAGCACATCACTGCAATCTTGCACTTTTCCAGCCTCCACCCACTAACCCACCCCTCCCTCCCTCTTTCAGAGCCGCCAGAGCGCCAGGGGACCACTCCGGTGGTGATAGTGCGCGGTACAAATGACCTTTAACATTAACATTAACATTTCATTATATTAGCCGTGTGGGTTTGTATATTGTAGTTACATAGTGTGATTTATGAGATTCTGTTAACAAATGGATAAACTATAGATATATATATGTCGAGCAATGAAGTAACTGCTGAAAATGTTAGGTGGACATGACATCTGAAGGAAAGGAGCCAATGCTTAACGAGGGGGACAAAATAGTGTGCCATGAAATGTGTGGTGGCGGAGGCAAAGACCCTGGTCCCTCTAAAATTGAACCCAAAATATCGAGCAATGACTAGGTGCATTAAGATATCCTTAACATTTTGAAACATGTCTATGCATGCTTCCATTTCTCATCTCCCTGGTGTAAATACTCACAAAGAAACGTATTATACATTTTGTACTTGACTTTTCCTATCAATGCTCGCACTTCTTAAATAGAACTGATGTGTGCAGCATTGCAATAATGTACATGGCTTAGGTTATCGTTCAAATATTATTCACCCCAGAGACCAGTATTTACACTTGCCTGTTTTTCATTTTTATTTGCAGCTCAAGAGTTGGTTTAAGTCTTAAATCTGATTCGGCACATGGCCTATGCTGTTTTGTGATCTGTTACAAGATTCTGACCATAAAGATGTTAAAAAGTGAGAGTATGCTAGTGACGTTAATGTAGTGTGCTGTTAGTGCACACAGTGATGAATGGGACACAGATGCGACCACGGCTGGTCATTGTTTCTTCCTATCTCGCAGAGTAAGTACATTGGTTTTCAGGATCAGGTTCCATTTGCATTTGAATGGTGTCTGACATGTCATACTAAATTTATACAAGGAAGGAGCTCATAAAAGCTGACTGTGACAGTTCCCAGGTCGTTAGTGGCACATAGAATGCAAATGTGCACTTTTATCGAGAGCCACTTACCATACCTGGTGTTTCTTGCCGAGACGTAGCTCACAGACTCCTCGGGTCCGGATATTGTGCAATTATTGCCATTGGGCTATGTAATGCTTAAAGTTGGTAGAGCCTCTGTCCACCCTTTGGGAGGAGTGGCCCTAATTCGCAAGGTACAGTATGTCTGCTGGCTATTACCAATACTGGTAGAGACAGATATAGAACATCTACTTGTTAGAGATGCAGTTAATGACTCATGGGTTTGCCATTTTCTTTTGGGCTATCGTCGCCCCTCTTCCAATCTGCCGACCTTTGAGGAGATTTTTCTGAATGATGTCTCAAATTTTGTCCTGCAATATAAGAACTTAAACAATCTTAGGGATTTTAATCTCTGGGCGGAGGGTGGGCCAATCAGAACCACTAACGCTTTCCTGAGTGCTATGAATCAATTGCAGCTGAGCCAACATGTTGTGGGTCCGACGCATGTTAAGGGTCACACTTTAGACCTTATTTTTGCTGCCCCCAAATTGCTGTGTGTTTTTCCTAGTCACCCTTTAACTTGGTATGACCATCGGGTGATTCCATTCGCAATTCAGCATTCAGGTCTGTGCAATCCATTAACTCGAGATCATTTTTTTTCAAAGGAAATGGGTTAGAATAGATCTTAACCTTTTGTTCTCAAAAATCAAACTTTATTATTCGGTGGCTTTACAAGGGCCTTGCCCTGTACCATCCCCTGTATGTAGATTGATTTTGGCCTTTGAGACAGTGGCAAATAAATTGGCTCCCTTTCAGTGGACCACTAGATCGTCCACTCCCTCAGCCCCCTGGTACACAGCGGAGGTTCGCCTTGCCAGCCTTTTGACTCGCCAAGCGGAACGTAAGTGGAGAAAGCACTGTGTTGCCTTTTTACGTGAGGAAATTAAAAAAACAGCGTACATTGTATCATACGGCTCGCAAAGCAGCCAAATTGGCCCCCTTTGCCAATTCCATTCAGTCGGACATGAATGCTCCAAAATAACTATTCGAAATTGTAAATAAATGGGTCTAACCCGGTTGGAATTCCTGGTTTATTGAAATCGCAGTTACTGTGTGATGACCTCTCTAGCTTTATCATTGATAAAATTAAGGGAATTAGGAAAGACGTTATAGACAAAGGGATGGGTGATGTTGGGACGGCCGTAGCCTTGGAGGCCTCTACCAATGAGTCACTGACAGTGCAGATGGCTTCTACTCCCTTCAATTGCTTTACATCCACCAATACGCTGGAGATGAGCAACGTAGTGATGGGTCTTAAGTCAGTTTCACCCCTTGATGATATGCCCCTGTGCCTATTTAAACAGGTCCCGGAGGCATTTTTTTTAGATTCTTTCTGAAGCCGATAATTCTTCACTTGTGTTCAGTCAAATTCCCAATAAATGAATAGAAGAGCTGTTGATTCCCATGCTTAAAAAGCCATCTCTGGACGCCTCCGTTTTATCCAAATATCGTCCAATTTCATTGCTGCCGTTCCTTCTGAAAGTGATGGAAGTGTGGTTACCCCATAGCTGATGATCTTCCTTGGGGGACATAATGTCCTAGACCCCTGTCAGATGGGCTTTGAAGTCTGTCCTAGTAGCAGTATTGGATGATCCTACCCTAATTAGGGATGAGGGCGGCTCAGCAGGCCTCAATCTTTTGGATCTGTCGGCCACCGTTAACACCATTGACCATGGGATCCTGCTTTTCAAATTACATGGGGCAGGATTCAGGACCAGTCTTGGAGTGATTACATGCTTTCTAGTCCTCTTGCATTCAGATGGTCTCTCTCGTTCCTTATTCTTCCCCAGTTGCAGTGACCTGAAGGGATCTGTAGGGTTCGTCCCTGTCTCGGATGCTTTTTAATCTGTACATTCAACCCCTGATGAAGCTCATTCAGTCATTCAGTCATTTGGGTTCCGGGTCTTTTTGTATGCAGAGGACAATGAGTACTGTTCAAGTTAGTCCTGGACCAAACAGTGACAGCATCCAAGCTGAAACAATGTCTATGTAAAGCACCGGAGGGGGGGCGTCTGTACTCCTGCTCTCTATATGGCAGCGTAGAGGCACATAGCACCTCAGCCAAGGTTCTCTATATTGGTAAAACGTGGTCGAGCAACCAAAGGAGAAGTGTTGGCAAAAGGGAAGATTTGCAAACCCATTTGCATTACTTTCTCCTGGTGATAATGATATGAATTGCTCATTAGGGAAAGTAAGATTAAGTTCATGTTCATTTAAAATTGATCCACTATAATTTCCACAAACGAGAAGTAATACAGAGCTTGATCAATGTGATAAATAAGAAAGGGCAGAGATAAGGTATATACATGATTGCACTGACTAATCGTGTATAACTAGGAAGAGGCAGAAATGTGCTTTACTTATTTGTGTATTTGGTTAATTAAAACCTTAACACTTATCGAAAACATGTATTAAAAGCTTTAGAAGTATTACACAATTAGATAATTTAACATTCTTAAAAATCATAAACATTAACAAAAGAATGGAACACAAACAAATTAATTTCCTCCTTAAAATCCTTAACATAAAATCAGCACTAGTTAATAATAATACATTAAGAAGGTGAGAAAACCCTCCTAAAACACAATAAAAGGTTCTTAAAACTATTTCTCCTAAATCCAGTTGGCTATGTCGACAGTGAGAATTTACATTTGTTCCTATTGAAATATATCTGCTATAATTCAGTTGTTCCTTTCTATTATTTGTGGAGATCTACCCAGTATTTTCCATACACTCCTTTTCGAATTCTTCCAATACAAATATTTCTCAATTTAAACTTGGGTGCATTTTCTGTCATTATCTACTAATTTTTCCCACTCTGATAAAATCCTTTTCCATATATAAAATGCGGCTCCAACATATACAATATGTTCTGCCATATTTATTGTGGACCAAAACTGGTTGGATAGAATCAATCTCCTGTCTGAGAGCAGATCACTATACCCAGCACAATACTATCCCTCCAATTTGATACAGGCCGTTAACAAGTCTCCCGCGGTCTCCACCTCCAAATTACAAAGCCTGCACAGTCTTTTCCCAAGGGGGATGCCACTCCAGGTTCCCACATAGTCATAACAGGGCAACATATTAAATCTTAGTAGCAAAATGAACCTGCTGAATTCCCAGTTACTAACCATCCAAATATAACTACAGGGAGCCATCCCCTTTAAACAATATGTTTCAACTCTCCTTTTTTTTGCTAGGCTATGATATGATATGATATTTTATTTGTATCACTCTCGTACTCAAGCGTTTCAGAGTGCGACTAGGCAAGGGAGGGGAACAGGAGAGAACGCAGCACAATACAACAAATATCTTACTAGGCCTAGTAACATTGAGAATGCGCAAGTGCATGGGAAAGGGAAAAGGGAAAAAGTGCATGGAAGTGGGAGAGTGGAAAGTTTGGAGCAGAGGAGCGCAGATAAATAATACATACAAATGAATAGAAAATGGAGGCAATAAACAGTGGTAGTGCAGCCAGCAAGTGGCAAGTGCTGTGTTTAAGGCAGCAGACTGGGTAAGTCTGATAAGTGCAGAAAAAGATGAAAGATGAGGGGGGTACAGATACTGACCCTCATTACAAGGCATGCACTCCCGTAATGAAGGATGCGGTATGGGACCGGCACCCTTCATTACAGGACAGCCTATTATGAGGTTCCCTTTGCGGGACCCGGTAAGGACGCCTGGTAAAACCAGGCATCCTTAGCGGGTCCAGCGAGGGTCCAGGGAGCTAATAACGGGCCCGTTATTAACGGGCCCATTATTAGATCCCTCCCCATTCCCATTGAGCCCTCTGGGGGCTCAAATGGGAATGGGGATGGGTTTTTCCAATGAGGACTTACTGGGTCCTCCTAGGTTGGAATAGCCCGGTAAGTCCTCACTGGAGGAACCCTGTACTGGAACCCGGTATGGAGGCAGCCATGCCCTTATTAAGGGCATGGCTGCCTCCATACTCGTAATGAGGCCCACAGTCCCCAGTGCAAGTGGTGGCCAGGAGGCAGTGCAGGAAGGTGGCAGGGTGAGAAGGTACCTGGGCTCAGGGGACAGAGGGTGGCCAGGTGCACAGTGCCAAGAGAGAGTAGATCAGCAGGGGAGAAGGGGAGCAAGAGGAAGGTCTTGAGGTGCTTCCAGAACCCAAGATAGTTCTCCTCAAGTTTTAGAGTGGCAGGGAGGTTGTTCCAGAGGGAGGCCCCAGCTGAAGATATAGATCTACCCACAGTTTGTTTCTTTGAAAAACGATTGACCCGGAGGGAGTTAGAGGTAGAGGAATGAAGAGCCCTAGAAGGGAGGTACTTGTGGAGGGATATCTGAAGGTATTTTGGACCCAGGCCCCGGATAGCCTTGTGGACAATGCAAATTGTTGATTAGGTCCCATTGAGCGGCAAGTATGCTACCCACACTTTGTATACTCTCACCTTCTTTGGGTAAACACAAATTAATCTCCTTGAGCAAATTGAGTGAGGTATCTATTAAATCTTCCAAAATATAATTTTTTAAAGTCTTTGTTCAAAGTTATTTTCCCAATAACGTTTATCAGTCTATCTTCCCTATTGGCTTCTAAAGTCATTTTTATATACAGTTTACAGCATCTTACTTTCCATATGGTCAGCAAGCAGGTGAGTCCCAATTCGTACCTAATAGCCTTGATGGGAGTAGCTTTGGCTAATTGCAACGCTGGTTTTCAAATCTTCCCCTCAATTTTTCCTAGGTTACCAACAAATTTATATTCAACTGTTTCTAGAGCATATAGGGCTCTGGGAATTATGCAAGTCCTTTATATCTCTAGTAGACCTTCAACCGAGTGCCAACCCCCTTCGTAGTAATGTTGTTTTTCATGACGTTCCACTTTTAAAGGACCTTTTTCTCTATAACATCAAGATAATCATCCCTAGGGGAGTTATCCTAATTGGCATCCCCAAATAAGTGTAAGTCTCTACCACCTCTATCTCCTGAGATTCCAATTTCCATCTGTATTTAGCTATTTTCTACTTCCCTTCTTTTCCGCAAAAAAATAATATGTTGGTCTTCCCCACATTAATACATAGGTTGTTCTTCGCATATCTATTTATTTCATTTAACAACCTCTGCAGGCCTATTGGGGTTTTATCTATTATAATAGTGTCACCTGCGTAAGACATCAACAGATGAGGGTGTCTCCAATCTTAGGTAGGAAGTGGTTAATATTCTCTAAACAATCTCCAATATCTGACACCTAAAGATTATATAATGAGGGAGAAGTCACGCAGCCCTGTTTGAGGCCTATTTTAGTTTCAATGAGATCAGATCTTTCCAATCCCTTTTTAACATGCACGACTACTGACGTCTCCTTATACATTTCTTTAAGAAAGTTTAGTACTATTGGGAACATTTTCCATCTTTCTAGTTTGCCCCACAACCTTGTTCTGTCTACACAATCAAAAGCTTTAGAGAAGTCTATGAAGCAGGTATATAGTTTAGTCTTTTGTCTATGTGCCTCAGCAGTGACATAATTTAAGGTTACCATATTGTCGATAGTGCTGAACCCTGCTCTAAACCCTGTTTGCAGAGGTGGGCCGAGCTTGTTGCCCCTACTCCATGCATTTATAGTTTGCAGCAGCAGTGAGCAGAACATTTTGCAACTGGAGTCTGCCATTGCTAGCAGTCTGTAATTATTAGGGCAAGATCTGTCCCCTTTTTTATATATAGGGATAAAGATAACCTCTCTCCAACTAGCTGGTGTCTTTCCACTTTTACAAACCCATGTGTATAATTCCAATAGAATAGTAGCCCAAAGAGTAGTCTTCCAAAAAATAGAGAGTGGGTATATATTCTACCCACTCACCCAATGGTATAACATATTCATCAGTATCATCCGCATCGGTCATATGCTGCTTGTACAAATACCAACATTTTTTTTGCATCATGGGTCCTACAAAGCTTGAAAACTAAATTCCAGTTAACGTTATGTAAATTATACTTATACCCCTTCAGACAGTTCTTAAATCTCATACGTAGCCTAGATATGCTTTTGATTCAGGTTTTCACATCCATATTTACTCCTCTCCTAAGACTATGTTTTCTCTCTTTAACTTTTTCTTTTTATTTTCTATCTGGCAATCAAAGGGATTCTTGTGTTTTCCCCCGTTCTTTAATGAATGGAGATTCTACTATCCGTCATTTGTATCATCCCCAGAAGGTCTCCTATGACCTTTCTTCCGTTAATAGCCATTTCTTGCCTGCAAATAGGAAGTTTATTAAACATTTCATCAAACCTTACCTGGTTGGATTCAGTCCAGCATATCCTGTTCCCCCTCCCATTTTTTGGATATTCAGGACTTCCCCAAAATTACTCCTCATCAGTGGTTGGTCATACCATGTACATTTGAGTATCGTATAATCACTATAGGTGGATGGCTGTTAAGGGAAATTAGCCTTACAAGAGAATTCTCCCTATCTATAGAGTCCCCCATCAGCTTTGCTGGATTTCAAGGGTTTCATTTTTTCTCCTGCTAAGAGTGAGACTCTCTTTCCCACTCTTAGAGATATTGCTGATGTCTGTTTAGGCTATTTTTGTGCTTATGGTCTATGGGGTTTTACTCACCCTCATAGGTATCATCTTTTTACATGTGTGTTACACAGCACTCTCAGTGCAGTAACACAGGGGTGTCACAGTGATCCTGAAACATAGACTCATACCCTGGGACTGACTACTGTCTCCCAGGTCATGTAAAGTCCCCATTGACTTTACTAGTCAATAATTATTAACAAAACCAGTATAACCAATCTTACTATGGAAGTATTGGAAAGGGTTAATAGTTTTTCCCTAGTGTTCATTTTCGAGAGGGTACTGTCCAGTCCCCCTCTCCAAAGTTTCTGGCTGGTGGCAGTGGTTACTACCGTAAATATTCGACCGCAAATATTTCCCTATGGGATTTTCCCATTGTTCGAGGCTACCACTTTTACTGACAGCCTCTAACAAACCGCCGGTTTATTTTAGTATTAACTTTACTCCGGTAGGTTTTTATTGCCAGATCTTTGATATTATTTCTTCCTCGTGTCTTTCTCTGAAATCCTAACCCGGGTCGGGGATCCTTTGTTCGTCCTTTGGCAGGTTTCTACACAGAAGCCCTCCGCTCAGCGCCACTGAGTCTGGGGTAGACAGGATGTGTGGGAGGGGGAATAGGCACCCTGGACAGGGTTACCTAGGCAACCCAAGTCGCACTCGGCCCTGATAGGCTGGGAGGTTATTCCGCCAAGATAGCCACCCCACTGTGTGAGTGACAGCTAGGCTGTATGAATGGGGGTCTTTCTGCATAAAAGCAGGGCTCTGAGGACTGGAAAGCAAGACGTTGCCACGGGAACTAAGAAACCCGAAGAAGAGAGAAGCTGAAGACATCTGCAATGACTGAACCACCGGTGAAGCCCTGCTGCAGATCCTCACCACTTTTATCCAATGACTCGAGAAGATCTTAACCTGCAAGAGTCTTCTTCCCTTGAGCTGGTGGGGCCAACCAGTTCACCAATCGCCTTCCAGGACCTGCCTTGGTCGAATCGCCAGTGCCCCGCACTAGGTGACTGGATAGCCAGGCAATAGCCAGGCACCCGTCCACCACGACCGCAATTTAAAGGAGCGTACCTTTTATTTCGTTTTGGTAGCACCGCGGCTGGCTTCATCCCTGGGCAGTGCAGTGACCCAAACTTCCTCCACGACGAGAGCCTCTTTTCTTCTGCTGGATCTCCCAAACTGCAGGAATTGCCAGGAACTACTGCCACAGCCGGAGCCTCTTCCACTTTAGAGGTACATTGTTCCGCCAGGCCTCCTGTTTGGTTGGGTACTGCTAAAGGTGTTTTGAATCCTTTACTTACTTTATGGGTTGGCCGCCCCTATCATCTAACATTGTCTTTTACCTTCTGCAACCGCCTTTTCAAATCGTTAAAGACTTGACTGCAGCTACTAGAACCGTTTGATCCTGGGCACTTTGCCTTGTACCACTGACTCTGGCACAGGCCTATTGACTCAGGCTAAATCTGTTGCAACTGCCTTCTCTAGATTGTTTTTCATCAGGAAATGTGTTGGTGCACCTAAAACTCTTATAACCACCTTTCCTTCCCTTTTTAAATATTGTGAAGTGCCATTTTTGCTCGGTTTTCACCAAGTATTTCATATGCTAAAAGTACCGTCTTGCCTAACTTGTTCACAATCCACTTCGGAAGTGTTGCTGGTGTGTTTTAGAGTCTGAATCTGTATAACTTGTGCTTTCCCTCCCTTTTGAGAAATTGTTAGAGTGCCATTTCTGATGGGTTTACACTGTGCCGTTTTGCTCAGTTTTCACTCTTGCTCAAACCTGTCTACAATTTAAACAGGGAGTTGTGCATACTTTTCTTGACTGTTTTAGCTTGCTTTAAGGATAGTGATTTGTGTGTTGAACTTAAGAGTTTGTAAAATAAATATATTATTAGCCGGTCAAGTGGCACAGCGTGTAGAGCGCTCGCTTTGACACCCGTGCAGAGCCTGCTAACGCAGGTTCGAATCCCGACAGGGCCAAAACTCAGCCTTTCATCCTTCCGAGGTCGATAAATGAGCACCACACACCGTGGGTAATAATAAGCAGCGCTCAGATACCTGAGGGTTCGTAGCGCTATATAAATGCCAAATTATTATTTATATCTTATTTTTGATACAAAGCTTTGGTCAGTGTTTCCTTGTTCCCTAGTACTGTGGTCCTATTTCGTAAACCCTGAATACTGCTCAACTCCCTCTTGAGATAAGTCTGACTGCTCAGCCACAGCTACCAACTAAATCTGTGTGGTACAGACTGATACCAAAGGGAATTTATTGCATATACCTGTAGTCCTAAACTTCAGTGGTGCTCCCTAAGGGAACTGCGTAGGATTCTGCCTAACACTGGTGTACAGCGGTGCGGATAAAAGTATTGGATTTACATTTAAGAGTGCTGCTAGTACCTTGGTTCAATTAACCACAAGGCTTAACCATCACTAAAAAGTTAATTTAAAAAAGTCAAAGATGGAAATCTATAGCCAGGAGACCCTCCTTCCAAATATCGCTGATTATTTAAGTGATCTGTGTAGGCAGAAAGGTCCTCCTGTCAAAGGCAAGAAATCAGAAATGATTGAAAGATTGTTAGAAAAACAAAGTCTGGAGAATGGGGCTGTGGTGCCTACTCCTCCAGCAACTGTAGCAAATATTGAGGATGATAATGTTGAAGATGTTATTGTTGAAGCAGATGAGAAAGAGGAGGTTGCCCATGTAACCCCCTCTGGCCCTCTGCCTGCTCAAAGGCATCAAGCCTTGTCTACCGGACCTATGTCAGGTCCCACATTAAGTCCTGAATTTATCCCACTAGAACAAATGAGGTTTGAACTTTAATTCAAAGGAATTAAGGCCCAATCTGAACAGAAACACCAAGAACTAAGGCTCAGAGAAATGGAGCTCAATCATGAGGTAGAGAAGAAGAAATTGTTTTTGGAAAATGCTTTTCTCCCAGGATACTCTAGATCTTCCCGTCCAAAGAGACCCCCATCAAAAATAAAGAAATTGCCATTTTGATGGGGCCCCTAAGGGACCCTCGCATATGGAAACAAGGCATAATCAGCACACACAAACTGATACGCCAGACACAAGGTTGTATTCCCAAAGCTAGGGTTTATTGCAAAGCAAATGGTCTTAGTTGGCCAACTGGGTCTCACGCCCCGCGAGGTGTATCTCCAGACCCCGAGGGACGCAAGAGAGCAAGAATTTTACAACAGTTTCATATATACAAAGCGAGCATCTTACAATCAGCAGTGACATATTCAATACCACCCATAATGTATTTCTTTGAATTGGGTTCGATGATTGACAATTGTGACGAGTATGACACCTTCAGACATTCATTTAGCAACAGTTTGCAATTTTGCAAGCCTGCAGACACAATTCTTTGTTTTAGAGAACACATTGCTCCTATTCTTGCAAGCAAGCTGCGTGCAGGGGAGAGACACATTCCAGGCCTCGCTATCTTCTAATTTCTATTCGTGTGCTAGGGGTCAACTCGATCTCCAGGGCTCTACAGGGCTCAGGGAAGGGGGGCCGCAAAGGAGAGCATAATTCAAACCATTAATTGTTTGTTTCTACCATTTCTTCCGCATGAGCGAGACTAGCTGGCACCTGTGTAATGATTAAATGCCTTGTTGCTTACTTCCAAGGATTTGTGAGTGAGGAGACCGGGCATTACTGTCTGGGTTGCCTGCGTATGTTTCAACAAGTATCTCGCGGCCTTGCTCTATGCATGAGCAACAATGTAATAGTGGAATAGAATAAGCTTACAGCAACGCACTTCAAACAGAAGGCAAGAAGCGAAGGTTAACATCAAAATGGCGATTTCTATTCCATCATTTCATGAATCATTTGAGTCTCTGATTTAGTAGTGTTCTTTTTTCTTACTATCTGTACACACTCCTCACTTATTTCAGTGCAAATCATAGGTAAACAGTGTATAAAACAACAACATGTCATTAATATTCCTAGCACTGCTTCTAGGATCGCAACTAATTTCCATCCCCATGAGCGTAATACTTCCCAGAACCAAGAGCTTATGTTTAATTCCCAACTTCCTTCTGGGGGTGGAGGTCAGAGCTCAAAACATGCAACTTTCTCATTGCTTCGAAAATCGTAGGGGAGGAGTCGCTTACAAATACATAACATGCTGATCCCACGATTTTAAAAACTCCCCCACGATCAACTAGAATTACATCTAGAGCCATCCTATTTTGGAGGGTCATTAATCTGATTGCTTTTTCCTCTAATGTCATATTGTATAATATATCCGTTGTCCCATTTATTGTTTTCTCTAATATTTTGGACAGATGTCTTATATTATAAGAGTTTATTGCTTGGCCCCAAAATGGTATAAATGATTTTGCTATGTCCTCCGCGATCATACCTCCTTCCTCATCTCGCCGTGGTCTTGACCTGGACAATTTGGCTATATCTGCTGTTTTTGAAAGGAACAAGAACCTCCCCAGTTTCTAGGTAACCAGGGATCAACATTTTCTCCACATATAAAATAAACAGGGTCACCTACATACACGGGTTATTCCTCTCTGTCAAGGAAAGCTATATTCATACATCTAGTAAATGGCCCACTAAATAGGATCCCATCTTCTTTAAGCAAAGGGGAACATAGCGTGGGCTGTACTTTAAACTATAGGAGGGGGGCACTGCATCTTTATTTCCTTCTAGATTCATATGAAACGTGATTACAGATGATTCATATGGCACATATAATCTTTCTTGTAGCATGACTACTGGTGTGATCAGTCGTGTTTTATGAGATATAGAACAACCTACAGGTTTCATAATTATCTCCTCAAATTCATTCATGTTTGTTCTGTCTAATTGACCCATTTCACTTTTGTTCCATTTCCCATAATATAATGCACTCAAGGACACGTAGCATGCAGAACTCAATGGCAGTGGCTGCACATACCAACCTATTCCCTTACCACCATGCTGTGGCAAGTGGGCACACACCCAACAATTATTTTTTCTCAAAATTGAGTGAGTCGTATTCATTATTAGCAGTAATGTGTTATTTCCATATCCTTCCCTGTGTCTCTCTTCCATTGAGGACAAAGTGTAAGTAATCACATGAACCGGGCTTTCAGTAGTGGAGATATTTCTAACAGGCAAGAGCACTCCTAATGGGTGTATTTCTTCTAAATACCATAATACCAGTACTGTCATTATTGGGGCTAATATACTCATCACACACATGACTATTGTTAAGATCAGCATACAATTTTTTCGGCAATCTTTTTTTTGTAACCTTCCAGTCTCTATATTTAACTCATTATCAGCAGTGGTGCAGGAGGGGGCAAAAGCCGGTGCCAACATTTTTCTCTTGCAGTCCTTCTTTTCCAACAATGTTCATCTTGAATATCTCTTATAGTTGCACTTGTTCGAATGTCAATAAGTTTGGAGATGTCAACCGTTTGTTCTGCCAGTTCTCAGCAGCCTGGATTACTATACGTTGGGCAAGATTTCTGTGCGTCAGCACATTGCTCAAAGAACTCCAGAGCAGGTATCAATTGCCTTTGTACCATATGAGCCCCTCTTGTCCGTGAGGGGTGATGTACACATGGATTTATTTAGCACCGGGGAGCCACGCTCTTGAGCTGTCTGATTTGCACAACCCTCACGCTGCTCTCCCCTAGGCCTCCGGTTCCCACGTCATCCATTTTTTGGGAAACAGAGGCAACAAAGATGAAACAAAATGAAGATTGATCACTCCTTCTTCTGGGGCCGTAAATTATACCGCCTTGCTCCTGGTGTCGTGTGATCAATGAATAGTGTGGGTGTACTTCCAGACTCAAGCTCAGAGTCAGCCTGCGGCGTAATGACAGATGATGTGCGCCAGAATGATGATACAGGCTTTGTGTCAGCCAGCAGTAATGCAGGTTTTGCTGGACGACGTTGGGGCACTCTTTGCCCTTTCTCTTTTATAGCAATATTTCCAGGCTTCGTTTCAGGATCAGACAGATTTTGTGGCAAAGAGCTGACAACCATTTCTTTCGATTCTGGATCTGCTGTCTCTCTTTGGTCGTCCTCATCAGGCAGTTTTTTCAATGGCGATGGGACCTTCTTTGCATGCATTGCATGCATCCACGCCTTCCTCCCGTCCACACGGATTGCAGTCTGTGTTGCCAAAAGTATCTGGTAGGGTCCACGTCACCTGGGTGCAAGCAATGACTTTCTTTCAAAATTCTTAACTAGAACCCACTCTCCGGGTTCCAGTGAATGCCCCGGATCAGTGTATCTGATTGGGAGAGCATCCTGCACCTGCTGATGAATCGGACGCCATTTCTGCATTAACAGGTAACAATAAGTACTGAGCACAGGATATTCTACTTCTCTCAATCACCTCGGCTGTGGTGCACACCAAACATTTGCCGGTCTCCACATTACGATCTCGTATGGGGAGAGCCCAGTTCTTGCCTGCACAGATGTGCGCATGCACAGTAACGCTAGCAGCAATGCGTCTATCCAGCCCAACTTATTCCCCGCACATATTTTACTAATCTTTGCCTTCAATATGCCGTGTTGGCGCTCAACAAGACTGGCACTCATGGGATGTCTGGCGCAATGGAATTGTTTGTCAATCTGGAGACCTGTGCAAATCTGTAGTACCACTGCGCCCACAAAATGCGGGCCATCATCTGACCATATGACCCGGGGCAGACCGAATCGTGAGAAATATTCCTTCAACATTACTTTTGCAGTGCTCATGGCGGTGCAGTCTTTTAATGGATATGCTTCCACCCAATTACTGAACTCACACACAACCACTAAAACGTATTTCAAATGTTGGCACCTCTCCATCTCTATGAAATCAAAATTGATTACCTCAAATGGCATAGAGGGAGGGCCAAAACGACCTGTTGGTGTCATTGTCCCCTTCCCCACATTGTGTGCAGGCATGTAATACAGTTGTGTACCAGTCTCTCTGCATTTTTCTTTATGTGTGTGTTCTGCCATACTGTGGCTAAATGCTCGACTATCTTCTTCGCACAAATGTGTGTAGGACTTTGGGCCATTGTGACCATTGCTGTTACATAGGAGTTGGCCAGCATCCAATTTCTACTTTTCTTGTCCCAGCAACCTTCTAGATCTAATTCTGCAGAGCCCTCAGCCCATTCTTGTATTTCGTCAGCAGGGGCTTCTGCCTGCATCTCTTTAACAGTAGCAATTCCATTTTCTATCATGCAGGGCACTTCCTCTGACTGTACTGTTAACATTTTGGTATTCAAATCAGTGGCAGTTTGCTTTGCAATCCCGTCTGCAAATGTGTTTCCCTCTCCCACTTTACATATTACCTTTTTATGCGCCTTGCATTTCACTATTGCTAGGCGCTTTGGACACGTAAGTGCAGACAGTAATCGTACAATCAAAGAGCCATGTTGAATTCTGGCTCCATGTGACGTCAAGAAAACCCTCTCAGCCCAGAGTCGGCCAAAGGTATGTACCACGCCAAAGGCGTATTGGCTGCCAGTATATATGTTTACATTCAGATTTTCAGATATTTCACAAGCTCTGGTTAACGGTATTATCTCCGCAGTTTGTGCGGAGTTGCAGAGGATTCTTTTACTTTCTACAATACTTTTTTGCGTCATAATAGCATAGGCAGCAGTTGATGTGCTATCAGGTAATTTAAAACAGGAGACATCACAAAACAGTTCTCCATCAGACTCTTTTTGTGGGGTATCTGTTAAATCAATCTTCCTTTCATTTCTTCCTCAGTGACCATTAAACAATCATGGGGAGGTGATTCATTCTCACCTAATTCTTCCGTGGGCAGTGGCATTAATTCTGCAGGATTCAAAACGCTACACCTCATAATTTGGATGTGTGGTGCGAATAGGACAATTTCATATCTAGTCAATCTAGCAGAAGTGAGGTGTTGCGTCTGCGTTCTATTTAATAGAACGTCTATGGCATGTGGCACCATCAAAATTAAGGTGTGCCCCAACACCATTCCTTCAGGTTGTTTCACTGACGCAGCAGCCACTGCAACAGCTCGCAAACAACATGGTAATGCGCACTACATGGTCCAGTGCGGAAGAAAAATAGCTGCATGATCTATTTCTTCCACCTTGCTCCTGTGTCAAAACAGCCAGCGCGCAGCCTTCATTCTCATGCATAAACAATCTGGCATTTATTTCATAATTCTGTGTGCCCAAAACTGGGGCGGAACACAATGCAGTTTTTAGCAGATCAAATGCTCTCTGGCATTCTTCATTCCATTGCAAAGGCATCACAGCATCCTTTTTTGTCAATGCCACCATTGGTTTCACAATCAACGCAAAATTCACAATCCACTGCCGGCAATAGGAAGCCATGCCTATTATAGCTCTGACTCCTTTCTGTGTTTTTGGAATAGGCATACCAGAGATACTTTCAATCCTTTCTGGTGTCTGTCTTCTCCCCTCTCTCGAAAGTAGGTAACCCAAATAAGCCACCTCCTTTCGACAATATTGGAATTTCTTTAAGCTCGCTTTTTTGGCCATGTGCTGCTAGGTGTGACAATAACAAAACAGTACTTTTTTTTACAAATCTCCTCTGTATCAGCAGCAATCAATAGATCATCTATATACTGTAACAATACACAACCTGCCGGTAGTTCTAGCATATCTAGCTGTTCTTTCAATGCCCTGCTGTAAATACTCGGGCTCTCTCTATAGCCTGTGGAATGTGCGTGAATGTAAATGATTGTCCTCCTAATGTAAAGGTAAACAAGTATCTACTATCCTTGTGTACTGGAATGCTTTAGAATGCATTCTTCAAGTCTATAACACTAAAATATTCTGCGGGTATCATTGTCAAAATTGTGGTGACATCTGGGACCAATGGGAATTGAGGGTCAACCACTTTGTGTAATGCACATAGATCTATTATGAAACGATACAGTATCTCATGACCTCCTTTCTTATACACTGGAAGAATAGGGCGGTTACATGTGCTGCATGTAATCTCTTCAATCACCTCCAGTTTTACCAAATCTGAGACAATACTTTTCAATCCTTTTTCTCCCTCTATTGAAATTTCATACTGTGGAATACGTGGCAACGTTACTCCCTCTTTTAGAACAATTTTTACTGGCTCTATTTTCAAGCATCCCACATCATTGTCATTCATCACCCATATGCAAGTTGGCACTTCACTCAACTCTCCCAGCAAAGGTTTGGACAAAAATTCTGACACTGGTACATTCTGTGGCAAAATTGTCAAGAACACTCCCATCAGGAGTGCAATGGATAATTGCACTGAGTTTTTTCAATAAATTTAATCCCAAAAGATTGTCCCCACAATTTTCTGTTAAGAGAAATGGACAATATTCAGTGAATGGAGCGAATGTTACTGGTACTGATTGGGACACTGGATTGATAACTGGGGTACCTGTGAACCCTATTGAAATATTTCTTTGCCCTGACAGTGGTATTTCTGGAACCAAGTGATGGTCTATCAAGCACTTTTGCGCCCCTGTGTCTACGAGAAAGCTGTGCTCTCTATTCCCGACTTTCATTTCTATGTAGGGTCCTTTTTGATTTATGGGAATAGACACTGGTTCCGACCCCTGTCTTGGGCTGTCCTATTGGGGAAACAACACATCATCCGATGTGTAGTCACTACTATAATATGCATTGGATTGTGTATCAAAAATTTTTCCGCCCTTTCCTTTATTTCTCTCACTCTGATTTTGGCTAAAAGCAGTCTGGTTTTGAGCTTGGTTTTGATTCTGAGTACTATTTCCTTCATTATTCTGGTGATGCGGCATATTGTTTCTATTCGGTCCATTTGTTCCTGGGTGTCCCCTATCTTGTAAATGTGGACATTGTGCTCGCCAATGACCCTCTTCTCTACAATACGCACACTGATTTAGTCCCAGAGGCCCTCCATGCATGTTCGAATTACTTCTCCCTTGCGCGTTTCCCCTCCCTCTATTGTGTCCCGCCACTTGCTGAAGCAACACCCTCGTTTTCAAATTCACCCTGTCCTTTACTTCTTTCTCTTTCTATGTATTCACTCTGTTCTCATAATATTGGGCCATATGCAATACTTCACTCAATGTTTTAGCATATTCCTTTATTTCTTCATCTCTCTCTGCAACGTGCCAAAGCATTCAAATCCCACAATTTCTGCGTTGGTACTATCCCAATTAACTGCTTCCATCTCTCCATTAAATATTCCCCCATGCATTCCAACAATACCTGTCTTTCATTGTTCCTCCTGAAATCATACATCGAATTCAGCGTTGACGTTTCATCATTCCCGTCCATATACATTGCTGCCTGTTCTTGCAACTCCCGTTTTATCTCCTTGCTAATTGCACTACGGGTCACTCTAGTGCACTCACTCTGTCCCGTCCCCTCTCCTCTCGCATCATCTTCTCTTCTTACAGTGAGTTCAAGTTCAATGGCCGGAGATACGGATGGGACAGAGGCAATGTCTTGGGAGTGAGGTGCGGATGGAACAACGGGAACGGGAAGTGACTGCTGGCTGGCTTATAGGAGGCGCTGATTGTATGATCTGTGCCTGTGCTGGGATCTGAACAATAGGGAGGTCTGAGCAACTGAAGGGGACTGAGCAATAGACACTGGTGCAGTCCTTTTAGTCTCTCTTTTTGGGTGCTCTTGCCTTGTTTCAGTTAATATTTTGTTTATTAACTCATCTGATGAATGCAACTCTTGTTGTGGATATACCTTATCTATACCCAACTGACCACATCTGTCTGATTTTCTCAAATTTTCATCCCACTCCTTCTCCTCTCTTTCTTTCACTCTTTCTGTTTTTGACTTATGCCTGCACACATTCTTCTCTCTGCTTTTCCAATGAAGCATAGCTTCCTTCCTCCAGTCTCTAAGGACATTGAATGCCGCAGGAAGTGTTTTTTTTCAACAACACTTTTTCTAAATAATCTATCCTCGAAATCTCAAAACTCCCGTGGTTCAGCCATTGCAAATCCTCTTTATGTCTGGTTTGCCTATGCCAAATTTCACAAAACATTACTGCCCCTACACCATCCTTCACATACATCTCATACGCCGGCGACCCCGCTGGTGGCACGGCCAGGCCAGTATCCAAAGATTGTATATCGCAGTGGAAAAATCCCACTAAGCAGGTGGACATTACCCCAGGCATATTTTAACCTTACCCTTGGCTAATCAACCTCACGCTGTGCGTTTGATTTTGCAAAATCAATTCTCAACCAATATCAGGGTTACTTCGAATCGGGGCACGACTCACCTGATCAATTGTCTTTCAAGATGCAATTTTTCTGTATACTGACGCAACCAATAATCATTGTGTCTGCGTATCTTGGCTCACTCTGCCTCGTTTCGGGACCCTCGCGTCCTTGTTCTCTGGCCGGACTCGTCGATCAGGGATCAGCTGTGTACAGATCTGTAAAGGAGTCTCATCACTTTCACTGGGGTGCCCCGAACATCTCTTGATCCCGGCTCGACCGTTTTGTCCTTGCCGTTTTCCTCGCCTTCCTTATATTACAACGTACATGATGGAGCAAGTGGGGGAGGGTCCCTATTAGGGCGCCATTTTGATGGGGCCCCTAGGGGATCCTCGCGTATGGAAACAAGGCACAATCACCACAAACAAACTGATACGCCAGACACGAGGTTGTATTCCCAAAGATAGGGTGTATTGCAAAGCAAATAGTCTCAGATGGCCAACTGGGTCTCACGCCCCACGACGTGTGCCTCCAGACCCCGAGGGATGCCAGAGAGCGAGAATTTTACAACAGTTACATAAATACAAAGCAAGCATCTTACAATCAGCGGTGACATATTCAATACCGCCCATAATGTATTTCCTTTGAATTGGGTTCGACGATTGACAATTGTGACGAGTATGACACCTTCAGACATTCATTTAGCAACAGTTTCAATTTCACGAGCCTGCAGACACAATTCTTTGTCTTAGAGAACACATTGCTCTGTTCTTGCAAGCAAGCTGCGTGCAGGGGAGAGACACATTCCAGGCCTCGCTATCTTCTAGTTTCTATTTGTGTGCTAGGGGTCAACTCAATCTCCAGGGCTCTACAGGAATCAGGGAAGGGGGGCTGCAAAGGAGAGCATAATTCAAACCATTAATTGTTTGTTTCTACCATTGCTTCCGCATGAGCGAGACTAGCTGGCACCTGTGTAATGATTAAATGCCTTGTTGCTTACTTCCAAGGATTTGTGAGGGAGGAGACTGGGCATTACTGTCTGGGTCACCTGCGTTATGTTTCATCAAGTATCTTGCGGCCTTGCTCTATGCATGAGCAACAATGTAATAGTGGAACAGAATAAGCTTACAGCAAAGCAGTTTAAACAGAAGGCAAGAAGCAAAGGTTAACATCAAAATGGTGATTTCTATTCCATCAAAATGGACGCACGTTAGTCAAGCTTATGAGTCTGTATTACTAATGCCGAACATATGAGGCGGTTGGTCTTTGGCCAACAAAATACATTGCCTATGTTATGGAGGGGTATCTACTTTTTCTGGACTGACAATATGTGCATGACATGCATTCCATATGCCGATTAAACATTTCATACGTGTAAAAGCATTAAAATAAGTAATTAGCAACATACTAGCCCTACAGGAATGACACCATCTCCTTGTCTTCCATGTGCCGATTAAACATTGCATAAGTGTAAGCAGTAAAAGCATTAAGATAAGTGATTAGCAACAGACTAGCCCTACAGGAATGACACCATCTCCTTATCACTGTTGAGACCAGTTATAGTTGAATTGAAGAAACATATGGTACGCGCTTCAGACTGCCTTAATGCCTTAAGTCTATCTCCTCCTCTTTTGTTCAGTGTTACATTTTGCAGACCTATAAAACTGACCTCAGATTTATTGTGCATTTGATGACAGGTTTGCCGATCTTGGCCAAATGTTCTCGAATACATACTCTTAACTCTCCCTTGGTACTGCCAATGTAAATCTTTTTACACACACAAATAATAGCATAAATGACAAATTTAGTTTTACAATGAATCCCTTGTTTGATTGACCATAATTTTCCATTACCATCCTTGAATTCAATCGTCTGTTCATGTGCGTATCTACCCTGTGCGCACATGCCACACTTTCTAAAGCCACTCGAATTCCTCTGCAGCCAGGTTGTCTGGCTCACATGCTGGATATCTAGTAACAGTGACGGACGGAAGTATTGTCTTGAGTGTTCCAGCTCTCTTGAAAATCATACTCAGCTTCTATTCTACATAGTGTTTAATATGTTCATCAAGTTTCAATAGGAACGAATGTTTTTTCAATATTTTATGGATTTGCTGATGATCTCTAGATTATTCGGTTATAAACCATGGTCCAATTGGCCCATCCGTAGTTTTGTCAGGTTTGGGTCGTAGAGTATCACGCTGTTGCATCTGTTTACTTTTCTTGCATGCAAACTTGACACATTTTCCAGAGTATCCCCTGTTCTTGAACCGATGTTGTAACAGCGAGCATTCTTCTTCAAATTTGGTGTCCTCTTAACAATTGCGTCTGGCTCTGACATACTCACCTAAAGGTATAGTGCGAATTGTCGGGTGATGGTGGCAGCTGCTCGCATGGAGCGTAGAATTAAATTCTGTCTGTTTCCTAAATGTCCAAGTATATAGCTTGTTACCATGTGATTGTATTGTCAAATCCAGAAAGTTGATGGTTTTCTTGTTTCATTCTCCCACAAACTGAATATCATAACAATTTAGATTCAGTGTATTCACAAAGTCTTGAATATCTTCTGTACATCCATCAATGATGCAAAAAACATCATTGATGTAACGAGTCCACATTTTAATTCTGTTTAGAAAGAAAGGAGCCACGTATACTACATTGTCCTCTAACATGCCCATAAAGGGGTTGGCTAAGGCAGGGGCATATTTAGTGCCCATAGCCACCCCTTTAGTTTGTTGGTATATACAGTTGTCAAATGTGAAAAGGTTGAGGTCCAACGTGAGTTGCAACATTTCTTTGAGCATCTGAATTTGATTGTAATACGAGGCAGAGTCATTCCTGAAAGTGTAGTCAATAGAAACGGTTGCCCATTTGTGATGTATAGAAGTATAAAGGGTCCTGACATCCAAGGTAGCCAAAAAGAATGTACTGTGCCATTCAAAATGTTATAGTTTCCGAATAAGGCTTGTTGAATCTTGCAGATACGACTTAAGTAAAGCTGCTCTTGGCTTAAGAATGTAGTCTAAGTACTCGGACACATTCTCTGTGATCCACCCAATCCAACTCATGATTGGGCAACCTTCCGTTATGTTATCGTAGCTTTTGTGTATTTTTGGAAGGAAATACATAGTTGGGGTCACTGGTTCCTTTACTGTTAGAAATGCTCATTCATCATCTGTAATGAGACCCTTCCTATGCCAATTCAAGATATTGTCTTCAAGTTGTTTCACAGTCTCTTTTTTGAAATTATCTGTTCTTATTCTGTAGCACAGGTGACAGGTGATTTACTGCCATCTTTAGATAATCTTCCCTGTTCATTATTACAATGTTCCCCCGCTTATCAGCTTCCTTAATTACAATTTGTGTATCAGATTTCAATGCTTTGAGTGCTAATGCTTCACCATGTGTCAGATTCGCTCTGTTGTCTCTCATTATTCCTGGATGTTTCTTTCTTCGTTCAGCCAAGTGATAGAAATCCTGAGAGACTGCTTTATAAAATGTATCAATTAAATTGTCCACAGGCAATTGAGGCACACATTTGGATGATAATTTCAACTCTTTTTTGGTGAGGGTTCTAGATTTGACCCTTAATTCATCTAAAAGATTGAATGTAGCAAATTGTTCATCCTCCGTCAAAGATCTAACCAAAAAGGTGGCTTCAATGTATTGAATTGAGTGCCCACTGATGAGAATCGGTATGTCCTTGCTTTGAAAATCACCAGGTGCTTTAGTTGCAAACATTTTTTTTAACTTCAACTTTCGTATAAACTTGAAAAAATCGATATGTTTATCTACTTGATTGAAATCACATGTGGGTGCAAATGACAGACCTTGTTTAGAAGACATCTTTCATCTGTGGTTAAGTTTCTGTTGGATAGATTGAAAGCCAGATCATCCATCATTTGTTCACTTCCTTAGAGCTGGCCCTTGTTTGTCTTTTGTTCATCTGTGCGCTTTCCGGATTTTCGCTGTTTCCTACCCCCCCCGCTCCTTCCTCTCCTCCTTGAACCGGATTCTTCATGCTGATAATAGCTGGTAGTTGAAAACGGATTGTTTTCTGGGGAAGATTACGATTACCTTTTTTGTAGCTTTTAATCTGGTTCATATACCCGCCTTGCTCCTGTGCACTTGCATTATCAGGCTCTTGATTTTCTTCAGAGTCAGCATCAGAACTTGCTGATGACGTGTTGGGTGTTGAATTTTTAGATGATGGTTTAATACTCATATCATACTTAGTATGAAAGGTGTAAACTCGGTCCTCCTTATAATCACGTTCATCATGTTCAGCCACAGATAGCCCTTTCTCAACGGGGCTTCCTCAATGGCGCGTGCGGAATGGCGCGTGCACTGGTGCTGTTATAGAAAGGCTAGGTAAAGTGGGAGGGTCTCTGGACTTAGAGCATTTTTCAAAAAGCACCATAGTCCACGAGCTGCAGCCACAGACAGCCCTTTCTCAACAGTGCTTCCTTTATTACTGTATGGCTGGGGAGTTCACAATTTTTAGAATGAGAGTGCTAGGCATGATGTATTGGGAGGTATTGGAGAGAGCCATGACACTTTCAACTCGGTGTCACACTGAGGATAACAGTTTCGGGATATCAAAGATTAAAAATGCATTCTGCCTTGAAAGCAAATACTCATGAAATGTTGCACAATCTGGGATTTCGACACTGCCACTATATATGGGTGATTTTATCCTGATAAATGATTTTATGCTTGCTGCCTTTCCAAGAGAATACAATTATTATGTGTGCTGTGATTTTACAAATTATATTACAGAGAATGCTGTAATAATGAAAATGTTATAATGGAAAAATACCAAATTTTTGTTTAAAATGTATATGGGGTGGGGTGAGGTGTTAAAACCGGTGGAGAAGGGGTTGGGGTGGGTTTAAAAGCATAGGGTAACAGGGGATTTGGGGGGACCCCTGAAATAAAAAAAACAATAAAACAAAATTGATATTTGTTGTTATAACGTTTTCGTTATTACAGCATTTTCTCTGTAATTTAATTCGTTCAAATCACATTTAAACAAATATTCATTCTACTTGAATGTGGGTGTGAAATATTTGATTTGTGTTATGTTTATCTGGCATTAAATGAACTTTCAGAAACCAAATGGCCCCTGCACACTATTATATTCAACCCTGAGCATTAGGACACAACAACCCCTCTTTCACACATGACTGGTTTTGAAATGTGTCTCCCTCTGTAAAAGGCTGTCAAGGTTCGGAATGTCTTAAACTGTAGTATCTTTAGCTCAAGATTAGCAAATAAACATGCTACTAATATTTGTGATCAGTTGGGAAATTTGTGGTTCTGACCTTTGAGGCTTGACAGAAAATTGGTCAATAACACCATTTTGGGTTTCACCATTCTTTCAGCAGGTTGCACGAACTGTGTAAATAAGAGAAATAACAAAAAATGGGGCTGGGGAGGGGTGCCCATATTTCACCCACTCACATTCCCACTACTTTGTCACACTTGCTAATAATTCAATTTTTATTTCATTTTTGAATTGTGTATCTTGGTTAATTACAAACCTTAAACACATATTACAAACTGCAAACTCATCACTTTCAATAATATAATCAAGATCTTAAATCAACGACAATACCGTACAGTTAACAATTAAACATCCTTAAAGGTTATAAAATATAATACAAATATCAGTGCAAATACATAAACAATAAACCCATTAATTCCATTCTTTTCTGCTCCAGCAATTTAAAAAACAATATCCATATATAAAAAGCAACTGCCTATACTACCGTAATATCCCCTGAAAATAGCCTACTCCAATAATTGGCCTGTGGAAATGCTAGTGTCATGGCTAACAAGTGCCCTATAGCCCCTCATAGAAGCTTCAAATAATTCTGGACAGGAAATAAGGATATGGTGACTCAATTCTACCGCTGTACCAGAGAGTCCACAAAGCCTCTCATCATAGGACTGCCCTGTCCAAGACCCTGTCACTTCAAGTGTGGGCAGCTGATTCAACCTTAACCCCAGTATAAAGTCACAAACGGCCTTACTCTTAATCAACAGCAATTTATTTTTTCAATTGCAGAAAATTAAATCCCTTTTTGACACAGATGTTAGTTGGCCAGTAGTAATACATGTATCCCAATCAGAGGCTGAACGTTTTAATTCTCTAATAGACATTCCCAATATTAAGGGCATTTCTATTTTAAAATCAACAGCCTTGAAAATCTCCTTCACGTCATTTGCGAATTTTCAGAATATAAAGAATTTTGCAGGCAATGTTTTATCTTCCCCATTCAAATTAATCAATTTAAGATACAAGATTCCTCAAATGGTTTTCCCTCAAGTTAATAGGGAAAATAGACTAGCTCACAATTAACTGCTTCTATAGGAACACGTTGTGGGAATCCCAAGAAGTACTTCCAAACATGCTCTTCAAGTTGATGAAGCCACTTTAGCTCCTCATTAAAATATGGTTACAATCCGTAAAGAATGGCAGGAACCAAGTAAGGTGTACACAACTTCACCATGGCTGAGACAGAATAACTACCTTCATGTGACACAAAGGATTTAACTACATGCATTTTCTTCAAAGTCTCATAATAGACATAGTCATGAAGGGTATCTGAACATAGTCTCACATTAATAGGGACACGTAGGCAAACACATTTATCACCAGCCTTAAAAGAAAGTTCGCCAGATCATTGAGGAGTAGGCAGAAGGTATGGGCAAGTGCTGTTGTGGGCCTGAGTAGGAGGCCACTGGCTAGGTACTAGGTAGTACAAGGGTAGTGTGCACAGCCACCAGGTACGGTACCCACTGGAGCAGTGGTGGGAAGGGGTGGGAGGGTGCTGGTGTCGAGTAGACAGGGGCATGGTACCCTGTGAGTGGCATGAATGTCAAGGCCACAGGTCTCAGTGGCAGAGGGGTGATTGGGAAGGAAGGGAAACGGGTTAGGCGGTTGGGGTGGGCTCAGTTGGGCAACGTCACTGGAAGTCAAGGAGGTCTGGCTCAAATCTGAGGGGGTCAGGGGGCTATTCCAGAGAGAACGCCCACCTACAAAGGGGGGCCAGACATGCTTAATGATGCTCACACCCCACATACGTGGCAGCATGGTTGTGGGCACCCAGGACTGATCTGGGTCACATGCCATGTCTTTTGCTGCTGCGAGGTCCCCCTGTGTCATTTCATCTGGCACAAATTTCATGTATGGTGATGTTTTGCACTGAGTGACACAGTGTGCACCCCATGTGTTTGGTTCACATTGCTGTGATGTGGGCTTGCAGCTTGCAGGTGTCCTTCCGAGGGCAGCCATGCAGTTCATTGATTCACTGTGATGATGTGATGGGTGCTCCTGCTGACTGTGCCATTTGACATTGGTGCAGGGGTGTGTTGTGGCATGTTGGATGTACACCTCCTCGAGGAACATTTGCACCCCTGTACACATGGTTTCTGCTCACCTACACACCCATGCCTTGGCCCAATTGCAGGCCATGCTTACTGTGTTTTGCCCTGTTGCATTGTCATACCTGGGGTCCTGTGTGTCTGTGGCCTGTTTGGGTTGCACAGTTTGTCCATTCACTGCACCTCGGTGTGTCATGTCACATGATGGCGGACAGCAGTCTCACTTGTTGGGGGGGGGGGTCCAGAGTATGTGGGGTATTTGACAGCCAATCATTGGCATTGTGACTACCAACCCACACCCCAATATAGCTGTCTCAGTGAATTGCGACTTCTACTCACCCAATGCCCAGGTACATTGCCCTCTGTGCCCCTTCATGTATTCTGGCAGTGCGCTGTTGTGCAGGAACTTGGCATCATGGGTTGAGCGTGGGAACCGGGCACAGCAGTGGGTGATCATGAGGTCTGCATCACAGGTGACCTGGACGGTCAGTGAACGGTACTGCTTCTGGTTCCTTTAGACTTCCTCCTGGCATGGGGTGCAACCAGCTCGACATGCGTGCAATCCAGGGCAGCTACCACATTGGGCATGCCTTAGTGGTGTTCACCTGTGCCAGGGTGGTTGGGAGTGCAATGTGCTGTCCCACATGCAGCAGGAGTGCTAATCTGTGCAGCGGACTTACAGTATTATGGAATGTGCCCATTGCTAGGAAATGCAGGACTAACATTACCTTCAGCAGCATTGGTAAGGCTGTCCGGATGACAATTCTGCTCTCAATGTCTCCATGGATCATGCTGCGGACATATGCTGTGCTCTCCCTGTTGAGGGGCAACAGGGTTAGGATTTGCATGTCACTGAGGGTCGATGGTGTGGCCCACACATGGGGTTTGGGTGCACACCTTGCATGGCGCCGCCTGCTCCTCCTCTCATTCCTCCTCATCATCATCTTTCTGTAGAATGCCTCTGCTGCCCTCTGTTAGTCCTTCAATCTCTGCAGTGCTATGTTGGCCTGGAGCAGCTGCAGGTCAATGCTGTCTGCAGCCAGTGACAGCATTGTGGTGTTTGGAAGTGTGTAAGTTTAAGGTTTGGCCTTTTTCAACTCCTCCATGCTGCATCGGGTGCACCTGGATGCATTAGGTGTACCTGTGGTCTCATTTCCCACACCTGTATACATTTCCTGCTGTTTACCACCTGCTTTTAGGTGGAGGTTTCGCTGCCTAGCATTTGGCTGTGTTACCGCCATTCTTTTGGCAGTGTTACCAGAAGGGTACACCCCATGATGTGGCAATGTTGCCATTGTGGTGGTATTACTGCCATTGCTTAGGGGGCCAGCCGGTGCTTATCAGCGTTGCACTCACTGGCACCTTTATTTGGGGATCCCTGTTTACCGGCACTAGTGTTTATGGCGATGCTGGTCAGTAAAAGTGCTGGTTCCGTTGTCACTGCCACTATTTTAACAGACCGGCAAGGTTCGAATGAGGCCCAGTGTCATGTTACTGTTAGGCAAATCATGGCTGGATGAATGCTAAGCAGGATAGAAGCAGGAAACAAAGCTACCATTGTGTCTTTATACAAACATTCACTCTACAGTATTATTTTGACCATAGGTATCTTGGCTAACTGATAGCCAAAACTAAAACAATGATAGCATAAACTGCTGGGCCAAGGGTCTCCTACATAGGGCCTATGCAACAGTATAATGTATGACAAAAGATTGAGAGAAATCCGACAACTGTTTTGATTTTCTGTTGGGCCAGTGGTAGCATGTGCTAAAAGACTACTTCAATGGATAGCCAAGCCTCAGACTTGGCAATCCTCACTCAATATTTTCCACACACTGCTCTGCAATTCTCCCTCTAAATAGAATTCATTAACAATTTTTTCTTAAACCTCTTTATTGTTTTACAACTATTAACCAAAACAATAACAAACTAAACTTAACAATCACTCTGGCAGTACTTTGTGGATTTCGCCTCTCGTCATCATTCGTCGTGGCGTGATTCCGTGGCTTGCTGCCCTAGTCGATAGCCTTCCATCCTATCCAATCCAATATTAGGTCCCTATCCCACTTATTTCTCCATGTCGGGGTTCCCTGCACTTTAGCAAGTTTCCGTTTAAAGCTCCTCCACCTCTCCGGGGCCATCAGTACTGCTCTCTTCTCTTTGTCCAAATAAGCCCTGTACCAGAGAGTTCCATGCAAGGAGCCTATACCCACTTTCCCCCGATCCCCTCTGCACTATCCTAGTGCACACTGCTATCTCCGCCAATGACCATTTCTTCAGATCTGTCCACCATGAGCCCACGCTCGGCCCTGAGCTGGAGTTCCACGCCATTGCTATGCATCTTTTTGCCAAAATGCACACCAGATCCTTCATTTTAGCCAGATGTGTCCTGCGCCTGTCTCCCCTAAGGAAGAGGCCCAATGGTGATTATGCTTGCTTGACATTTCCCTAATAAACCCAACTTTAACAATCCACGAAAACAAGACCAACAATTAGCAGAAACTACCTCATCTGACGCCTCTAGCGCTGAACTTGAAGCACTCCCAGGACAAAGCAGTGAGACCACTCCAGGACCCACTGCAGAGGAATCAGCTGCCAACTCCACGGCCTCTTTTTTAGAAAAAGGCCAATTAGAAGAGGACAGAAGAAAAAACCCACAACGGAAAAAAACGACGAAGAAACTCTAATTGTTAATATTTCAGCATACCAACTATCCAAGATGGAACGGCAAGTCCTCAAGAAAGGATTATCTTTCATTCCTAATAACAACAGCACTCTGCTTCGAGAAAAAATTGACTTTTTCAAATTGATGAGAAAACTAAGACTTAATGTCTTTTTTGATTCCCAAACCGAAGATTCAAGGATTGCGGAGCCGCACAGATTTCTTGAAATGAAACCCAAGAGTCACTTTAACCCTCCAGTTCAAAACCACATTCTCTCTACGTTTGAGAAAATTGTCCTACAAGACCTGAAGAAAATTCAGTTTAAAAACAATACACAAAGAAATTTCTCAGCGAGAGAACGTCAGACACTCAAAAATCTCCTGGATAATCAGACCATCATTTTTAAGACAGCAGATAAGGGACGAGCCTTGGTTCTTATGAACAAACAAGATTATATCAATGAAATTAAACGTCAACTTGATGATCAAGACACTTATATGGAAGTACCCCTGAATCCAACTGCAGCTGTAAGAATCATCATTAAGGTGGCACTTGATGAGGCGGAAGCCAATGATGTCATCTCAGAAAAGACACTGCAGTTTCTCGAAAACAAACATCCAATTTTGCCAGTTATCTATATACTTCCTAAGATACATAAGAGACTGATAAACCCACCCGGACGTCCTATTATAGCAGCCACTGCAGGTCTACTGGAACCATTAGCCCAATATTTGGACAAAATCTTGCAACCACTCATACAGGACTCTAAGACTTATGTAAAAGACACAATGCATTTTCTACATAAACTTAAAAATGTGCAATTTGTCAAAGGAAGAGATGTGATGTTTACGATGGACGTGACATCCCTCTACACCAACATCACACATGAAGCAGGCCTTGAAGCCACTGAATGGCTTCTACTTCAATCAGAGCAATGCCAAGGAGACAGACTATTTGTATTAACCCTATTGAAATTAGTGCTTACAAACAATTTTTTCAAATTTCAAGATCGCTTTTTAATTCAGATATCTGGAACTAGCATGGGTGCAGCAATGGCACCATGTTATGCTAACACCTACATGTACCACCTAGAACACGAAAATATTCTCAGTTCACCCAGATGGATGAGGCACCTGCCACTGTATTTGAGATACATTGACGATATCTTCGGAATTTGGTCCGGCCCTGTGGAAGAATTGCAAAACTTCTTCGGGATGATGAACTCGATACATCCTCGTATCAAATTTACCACGAAGATAAGTGACACTACCATCCACTTTCTAGATGTTGAGATATATGCGAAGAACGACACTCTGGAAACACAAATTTACACTAAGAAGACTGATAGGAATAGCCTGTTGCTTGCTACAAGCTTTCATCCAAAGAGAACTGTTGACAGTGTCCCATTTAGGCAATTCTTGCGTTACAGAAGAATAATCTCGGAGACCACCGAGTATGAACGACAATCACAACTACTTGAAACGAAATTTACATAAAGAGGATATGACCAATTGAAAATCACAGAAGTCGCAGATAAAGTCAAGAGTACTGTGAGAGAGTCACTACTGGTCCCAAAACCCCCTAAATCAAGTGAAGCACTCGTTTACGTGACTACTTATTCCATGCAGAGCATGAAGATCAAAAGAGTGATAAAAAAGAACTGGAACATGTTCAGAATGGATCCCCAATTGCAGCAATTATTTGATGAACCTCCAATCTTTGCCTACAGGAATAGTAGGTCATTACGAAAAAGCCTGGTAAAAGCAGAAGTTCCACCTTCTAGTTCACTGAAAAACTATAAAGGTACCATCCCCTGTCACAATTGCCAACATTGTGGCAACATCATTAAAGGCAACAGCATATCACACCCTCACTCTGGTAAACCCATCTTTCTCAAACATTCGTGTACATGTGATGCTCAAAATGTCATTTATGCATTAAAATGCCCATGTGGTTTATACTATGTAGGCATGACCACAAGAAAAGTCAAAATTAGATGGTCAGAACACAAATCCAATATTCGCACCAAGAGTCTCAAGTCACCAGTATCATTACACTTCTCTGAAGCATGACATACAATTGCCCAATTAAAATGTGTTATACTTGAGCAAATCACAGCAGGAAGTAGGGGAGGTGATATACAGCGCAAACTGTTACAACGTGAAATTTTATGGATCGAACTACTTGACTCTATTCCCACGAGGCATGAATACCGAATTTGACCTTATGTGCTTTGTGTAAACTGGATATTTGAAAATTGTCAAATTGTATGTGTTGCTTTTAAAAGTATGTTACTGTATGATTATGTCACTGTAATAGTGCTACACTCGTTGACTAATGTCTGTAGTTAGAGATATAGCCTGTACCATCTACATATGGCCTTCCAGCATGACACAATATGTAATTCCTTCAGTGACCAGAGTTGAATATTACTGCAACCTCTTGGGCTATGACGAGCGCATGTCATTGCCCGATGATTGGTCTGTTTCTTCATACCTGTCGCCTCACTTTAAAGGTCAATTTTTATTCATTGGCCTCTATTCTTCTGTTTTCCTCATTCTTTGATCATGTACCTCGCTGTTCTCTCAGCCTACACCCCAATTAGTCCCTATTTTTGTTGCCAAGATTGTGATGTAATGATCTGCTTTCCGATTTGTCCTTTCGCCTCCGCTGTTGACCTGACCTATTGGCTGCCTTTCCACGAGTGGTTTGCTGGCCCCTGAGTGTCTTCCCCCACTCTTGACACCTCCGCGCCGTGGGGGCACCCTGTAGTTCCTCTGAGCTACGGGTATTGCCCCCACGTGCGCGCTATATTGATTTAGATATTACTTCTACTGTTTTACACTTTTACCTTCCAGATGTCGTATTTACCTCACTAGGTCTTTTTTGTTGCTGCCCGATTCACGTCTCTTCGTAACTTCTCGGCTGCTATGAGTGTGTTACTCGATATCCCTATGGTAACGCCGACCTTCGACGTCCCATTCCAATATGGACGCCGTTTCCATGTACTTGTGCGCATGCGCGAGATCACCCTGACCATGCTTTTGTTGTCTGGCTACGCTTAGTCTCCACGTACGGCTGTAGTAAGATGACCGTCTTACTCCTGCGCCTTCGGGTATGCATTTATCCGTTATTAGAGACTTTATTTTCTGAACCTCCCGGTTCATGCTTCCTGCTCCTGGATGCAGGACCGCCCTGATTTACCCACTCGTTGGTGATGCTCTCTCACATCTGCTCGCCCGCTTTCGTTTCTTTTAGGCTCTTTGTGCATTTTGCTTTTAAACTCGCCTGTAATGCACGCTACCCTGGTGGATGCTAAACTTTATCACAGACCTTTGGTTCCTTTCTCCACGATTTAATGGGGTTAGCATCTTTGAGCTTACCTCGGGTACTGGTTTTATAAATTCCTTTTCTTTGAGGTTATTTTCATGCTTATCTATTTTACAGTGTTTACTTCTTATTTGGACCGGTATTTTGTGATTCGTTACTTTACGATTGGTCATTCTGATTTTACTTTTTAGATACCTTAGCAGCCTGTGTCTTTCAGCCACTCGTTGTGTATGTTTGGATTCTCTTTCTGTGCCCGGTTCTTTTTTCAGCAAGGTTAGTGTTTTTGACCTTCTCTACACTTTTTTTTAAATAGACTGTACATTTACTATAGAGGTTTACCTAAGAAATCTTTTCTCTTTACTACCTTACAGAGACTGTGTTACTACCTTGTGATTATGAATATGGAAATTGAAAAATGAAATCTATCCCCTGAAGATGGTTCTTTGAACCGAAACGTGTCGGCCTTATTTGCAACATCTTAATATGAGATTTCATCTGTACATGTGAAACAATTGAATCTATGCATTTGGAGCATTGTGTACTGTAACTGTCATACAGATTTACATCAGGGTCGCTCTATAAGAGATGCTGTTTATCAACACCTTTGTTTGCTTCAAGTTATGTTACATTGTATATTTATGAGTGTCCGTTTTCTGTACATTAGAGAACACTAACTGTACTAGCATTAATTTTATTCTGGTATGACTTGTTGGATCTTGAAGATTAAAGTCCACAAGCTAACTGCTATGTTTGGGTTCTGATTGTTAAATTTTCTTTACCACTTTACAAATTATCGTTTACCTAACACTGTGCAAAGCAGTAATTACATTTGCATTTGGAAATTATAAACTATCAAGTGGTGTCAACACACCACAAAATATATGCCTTTTAGGCACCCAATAGCTAAGTGAATTTAATTGAAAATAGAGGGATTTTATGTCCCTACTGAGTGCAGCTGGGCCTGCCGTGTAGTAATACACTGCTTTGGATTTGTGCATGTGAATTCCACCCTCCTCCGCCCTTTCCTTGATCCCCTCCTAAAAGATTTTTATCACTAGGCAGGTCCAGAACATGTGCAGCATGTTGGTTTCCTTCTTGGCGTAACGTGAGCAGCCCGAGGCTCCCCCATCTTCATCACAGTTACCCTCCTAGGTGTGAGATATGCTCTGTGCATGAGGTATAGCTGTGCCTACCTGAATCTTGCATTCCTGGACACTTTCTTCCGGTATCACAAGACTCTGGACTATACCTGGTCACTGAAGGGTCTCTGGAGCTCCCTTTCTCATCGGTCTCTTGTTTGTAGCTCCCGTTCATTATTAGATTTCAGCAATTGTTCATACAATCTAAAGACTGTGTGGCCCCCTTCTAATACATCGTACCATGCGTCCAGCCTCCCCTCTGAATCTTCCTCATCGGGCAATATACGGCCATCTTGTCCTAATTGCCTGGACCATGCAGTTGTGCAGAATGACCTGGCCACCATGTATATCATGCAGCACCATCAAGTTTTTTCTGAAGTCCACATATTGACCTTCCTTTCTCAGATCCCCTATCTGAGCTACGCCCTTGGCTTCCCACTGGGATCAGTATATTGCAAGGGTCCCTGCTTCTACGCCCACAAACACTGCGAGGGGGATCTGTGCAGAGCAGGGGTCCTGCTCCCCCTGGAATTTCCATCCTTTGTTCCACAAGTCAGGCCCAGTTTAACTATATTAGGTAGGGTTCTGGACCGGGGCTTGTCTATCCATAACAATTCCCTCAGATAATATTTCTTCAATGCCGGCTGGAAGAGTAGTGAGTCTATTGATGTTTCATCCCCTAGCAACCGAACCACAAATTGCCCTGCAAGATAATATCTTTCATAGTCTGGCAGTGCGATACCCCCTGCTTCATAGTCCCTTTGCAAATTGTTTAGGTCAATCTTGTTTCTCTTCCCCTCTGTGTCATTGTGTTCAATTGTGTGTAAATAGCCTTAGGTATAGAGTGTGGGATGCTTGTGAAGTAGTATAGCATGCATGGCAATACTGTCATCTTCAGCAGGGAAGCATATTCCAGAAGGTCATTGTGTTCTGTGTCTTATCGAGGGCTACCAGTGTGTTGGATTTGTGTGTGTCCTTGGTATCGTGGTGCACCTCTATCCCCAGATAACGTAAGTCCCACAACGGGCAATTGGCTTGGGGGGACACATCTCAGATCAGCCAGGCGGAAGAGAGAGGTCTTATCCTTGTTGATGGCTATTCCTATTGCTTCCAGTAAGCATGGTAGATGGACCCGCGGATTCTCTACAAAGAGGAGCACATCATCTGCGTACAACGATGCTTGGTGTATAATCCCATCTACATCTATCCCAGTGTCCCTGTATTCTGCCCTCAGGAAGACCACCAGCGGCTCAAGGGCCAGCATATACAACATTGATGAGAGCGGCATTCCTGCTTTGTGCCTCTACAAATCCTCCATACCCCTGAGATATGTCTCCCAGTCTTGACTCTCGCTCTGGGTTTTTTATATAGCAGCCTCACCCAGCGGAGGTACCCCTCCCCATCCCAAAATGGGCAAGGTCTTTTAACAGCCACTCCCATTTCACGCAATAAAAAGCTTTAACCACGTCTGGTGACGTTTTAGCGCATTCATCCCGTCTGCTGTTTGTCTGGTCTACCACATGGTGGAGTCTCGCCAGATTCCACATTGTGTTCCTCCCTGGGACATATCCCGGTTGGTCAGTGTGGACTAATGTGGGTATCACCCTTTTCAGACAGTTGGCCAGCACTGCCGTGAGAATTTTTGGAATCCTGTTTAATGAGGGAAATCGGCCTATAGGAGGCACACTCTAGCTGTGACTTCCCCGGTTTGAGGATGGGTATAATTACCGATTCTGACATACTGTCAGGCAACTGGCCTTTCTCATATGCATCTTGATACTTTTCCCGCAGTCTCTATGCTAAGGTGCTTTTGTATTCCTTGTAAAACCCGCCTCGGAGCCCATCGGGCACTGGGGTTTTGCCTGATGGGAGCTCTGAAATCACGGTCTCCATTTCCTCCACCATGAGGGGAGCGTCAAGTATCTGTACCTGCTCTTGCTCTAGTTTGGTAGGCTAATCTCAGCAAGGGCATCAGCTATATCTCCCCTTTCTGCTGCCAGTTTGGGAGCATACAATTTCTCATAGAATTGTGAGAATATATCTTTAATGGGTCCTGACCTCCTCACCTGCTTCATCTCTAATCACATTTATAGGGTTCCTCCTGCTTTCCTGCTTGGTGAGCCAGGCCAAGAGGGGGTCGGGTGTGTCCGCCTCTGCATGTAACCTCTGTAAATACCTCCCATAATCCAATCTCCACAGTTTTTCCCAGATTGTGACACATCTCAGTCTCAAATTTGTGAGTTCTCCAGGTTCCTGTCTGTCATACCTGTTTGCTGTTCGGCCTGTTGTATCTCCCTTTCCACCTCCCCCAGATCCGCCAGAGCTCTTCCTCTCAGTCCCCCCATTTTCCCTATTGCTGCTCCCCTTATCGCCACTTTAAAGGCATACCAGATCACCCAGGTGCTCTCCACATTTCCCACGTTATGCTCAAAGTAATCTACTATAGTATCTCACATGTGTTCCTGGAACTTCAATGCCTCCGCCGTCAGCCACCACGTTGGTATAGGGGCTTTTCTGTATGTATGTGCCCATGTCGCTAGCAATGGTGCGTGATCTGACAGTGTCCGTGCATTAATGTGTACCCCGTGAATTCCGTTAGAGGTCGCTACCAGTGAATAAGTAATCTGTGCATGTGAATGTCCCATGTGGGGCACTATAGTGTGTATACCCTCTCCCTTATCCATGTACCTTCCTCCTGACGTCCGCCAGATGCAGCTGGTTCCGGATCGTTTGTAGGGCATTTGCTGGCGGTGCTGGTTTCCTGTACTTGTCGTCAGATCTATCCAGGAGCGGGTCCAGGGTACAGTTAAAATCGCCTGCCCAGATAGATATATGTCGCCTCTCTGTATTGGGCTACCGTGGGTCCAATTTTCTTGAAGAACTTTGCTGTGTCAAGATTTGGAGCGTACATGTTAATCAATCATTTTTCCTTGTTCTCCAGCATTCCGTGCACTAACATAAATCTGCCTTCTGAGTCTCTGTCTTGCTTTATCAATTGAAATGGGACCCCCGAGGCAACCCATAACTGGACTCCCCTAGCATAATTGGAGTATGTTTCACAGTTCATTTGTCCTCCCCATTTCTTAGCCACTTTAGTTTGCTTCTCAGGCATTAAAATAGTCTCTTGTAGCAAAGCTATTTTGACCTTCATCCTGTTCAGCCAGGCATTTACTCGGAGTCTCTTGACATAAGCGTTGAGCCCTCTGATGTTCCAGGTTGCAATGGTCACTTCGTCCAGACCCATTTTAGCAGTGTGCCCTCTGTGTCGGCCCCTTTGATGTCCTTCTGTGAGCCCATCTGCCCAGTGCTCCTCATCTTAGCCCCAGTCTGTGTCGTCCTGCCTCTCATAGGCATAGGTTCTTCTTCCCTTTTCCGATGTCCTTCTGTGCTGTTGTCGCCAATGACCACAGACTGAGGTCATTTTCCCAGGTTTGCTTCTTCTGATCCATATTATTTGTATCACCACACGCGCCATGCCTTGTAATACTTTGTATGCTTCTTCCCCCACCTTTGGTGCCTTTTGCCAACCAACCAAACAACTGACTAACTACAACTATAAAACCAATGCCCAACCACCCTCCCCCTACTTGGGCTCCGCTGCTTTTCTTGCTCTGCCCACCTTGGTGGGACTGGCCGGCGGCAACGTGATGCCTCAGAACTGGCATCCTAACTAACACAAGTCTTGGGGTTGTGTTTCCAGGCACCATCTGTGGCGATACCGAAACTCATTGCTCCTTTGATTATTTTCCATCTGACTTGTGTAATAGATATGATGTTGGAATCATCTTTTCCCTGGTAGGCTCACTCCTGCTGTCCCCTGGGTTGATTCCAGTCATTATTGGCATTTCAGGGTCTCCCATGTGGGATACCCTGTTGGTCCACCCATATTTGGGCTTCTTCTGTTGTCCCAGAGAAGTGCAATCTGCCCTCTCGTATCACCTTCAGTTTTGCTGGGTATAGCAGCATGTAGCGTATGCCCGCTGCTTTAAGGCATTCCTTGGTAGGGCCATATCCTGCTCTTTGTCTCTGGACCAGGTTGGTATAGTCTGGGTATATCGTTATTCTGGAGGAGGTCCTGGTTATTACCCCCCTTTTCTTGAAAATGTCAATATTTTGTCCCGATCTTTGAAGTTCATGATTCTTACGATCATTGATCTCGGTGGGGCTCCCGGTTGGGGCCTCCTGGTCAGGGCCCTATGGGCTCTCACCACCGCGAAGCCTTGGGACAGTACCCCTGCCCCGATCTTCTGCAGCAGCAGATTCTCGATGTAATTCATGGGGTCCTGACCCTCTGCCCCCTCTGGCAGTCCAACAATCCAGATATTATTCCTTTGGGCCCTGCCTTCTGCTTCCTCTGCCCTCTGTTCCAGGATCTTCACCCGTCTGAGCACGTCTGACATTTGGGTCTGGGTGGTTGCAATGTCGGTGGTGTTTTGCTTCACCTGTTCTTCCACCATACCCATTCCGTCTGCCAAGGTCTGCATGTCTTGCCGGAGGAGACACAAGTCCACCATAACTGTGTCCATTTTGTTTTCCAGGGACGCCTTTAGGGCCACTATAGCTGTGTCCAGCTTGCTTTTCAGAGACGCCTTCAGGGCCACTATGGCTTCCAATAGCAGGCTCTCACGCTCGCTCTCCCATTGCCGTGCGGCGCTGGAAAAGGCCATAATTGCATCTTATGGAGTGGGTTGGCCCCTGTCAGACTTCCTGGCAAAAGATTTGATGCTGGTTTGTTTGCCTTGTCCCCCTTTTGATTTACCTGCCATTGTTTGCTGGGCGACGATGCACCATCTTTCCCCTGCTTCACCTTCTCAGGCAGCCCTCTGTGCTTCCCACTATATGCTCATCGATTTATCTTGGGGGGCCTGGTATTTGTCACCCTCCGATCAGTGAGGCGCTCTGCCCCTCTTGCATGTTTATGCCGCCGTAGACCTTGCAGGCAATTCCCCTTGCCCGTGTGTGGGTTCCTGCCCTCAGCTGTCTCTCTATTATTGGCCCCTCGTGGGAGGGAGAAGACTTCTGCTGGCTGCGCACAGCGGTCCGTTAAGTCAGGCATTGTGATCTGCCCAAGCGTTGGTTCTGGTTGACGCTTCGATAGGCATTCCTGGGTGGTAGGCCCGCCGCATATCCCGCCCATCTCGGTTCCTTCCCCAAAAGTTAGCTCAGCCGAATGTCTTCCGAGGTGTCAATCACTTGCTCAGATGCTGCTATATTGCTCTGTGAGTGGGTTGTGTTCTACCACGTCCACCAGCCTCTGCCTGTCGTTACCAGATATTCTTTGCTCTCTGCTGGCCGTGGTCCTGTTCCACTTATCACCCCTGGTGTGGCTCTCTGCCCATCACAGACTGGACGTGGTAGCATCCGAAGTGTGGCGCCAGCCCTCCTGCACCCGTTGCTCCGGTGCTGTGAGTGTTCATGCAAGCATAGTTCCCCATGACTTCCGTAGATGCCAAACTACTGGTTTTGAGGCTGCCTTTTTGTGCTTGCAGGGCTGATTTCCACTGTTGGTAGCTTCTCACCTGCTCTTCCACACACTCTGCTGCTCAGTGGGCTGAATATTCCTGGTGGACACGTGGCATCTTTCCCATGCCTCACAGCCTTATATTCAGGCCGTTCGGTCTCACTGCGGGATGGCCCTGGTGGGAACAGCCCACCTCACAGCTTCATTACTCTCCCGACCAGCCCACTGCTTCCGTTGCCTCCTGTGCTGTGCCCACTTTCCTGGGCGGACCACCTTAGCCACCTGTGATCTGTCCTTGCAGAGAGTCAATTTGTTATTTACTTGGCCGGGCCTTGTCCCACCAAGCCCTCCTCGGCAGGATGCTTCTGTGTTGGGCCGGTCTCCCAAAGGCTAATTTGCTCACGGATCAGCCCACTACTCCACCTTTTCGCATTCCCCATCCTGTATGCTTTTGTCCTGGGGACGAACCACAGTGAGAGCTGCGATCCCACAGATGCTTCTCCATGTTGCGCTTCTATGCTGGGGACAGGCCACGCTGAGAGTTGCGATCTCCCAGATGCTTCTCTGTGCTGCGCCTGTCCCGTTGCTCTCTCACTTTCGTCAGTGGGAGTGCCGTGGACCAGCCTCCCAGGGAGGTGAATGTTGTTTTCTCCCTATTAAGGTCCTCACTGTAGGCGGGCCGTGGGGAACCACAGCTTCTGTCTGATCCGGGTCCAAAGACGTAGCAGCTTACACTGTCACACTGCCCCTCACTGGTTTGCCTCACATGTCATCCACCCAGAGGTGGACCGCAGTGAAAGCTGCTATCTTGCGGTATCCCCAACCAGCGGTTCGTCCATCTGACCACTGTTTCGTTCTTGAATATAAAGTCCCTGCGGACCTGCCGTCTGGGGATTAATATCCTTTCTTTTGGCGTCCCTCAGGTGCAGGGCTCCTCGCGCTGCAGCGGGTCCCACTGGTGTTAACTCCAGCACAGGTGGGCTGCAGGAACCCAGCCTCTCCTGCCTCTTGCCTCGCCCAGTCATGCCGCAAAAGTCTTCACTCCTCCTGCTATCAGTGCTTCGGTCGGCTTCACTCAACACCCAGCGGCTCGCTCGCGGTGACTCCTGTGGTGCTGTCCCAGGTACACTGCCATCAACAACGTGTTCTAGTTTTTCTTCTGCCATTCCTCGCTGCGGCTGACATCTTGTTTCCTTTGTCTCCAGTGGGGCTTCCCACTTTTGTGCCTCGATCTCCATGGCCGACTACTTCTCCAGCTCTGAATTTGTCCCCGCTTGTGCACAACAACTTCCGAGACCCAACCTTGTAGTTTACATCAGTCTCTGCCAGCTTGGGCCTGTATTGCAGGCCAGGATGATTCCAGATCTATGGGAGCTCTCGGAGTCGGCATCCTCACAGCATGGCTACCTGGCCACGCCCACTAAATTCAATAACGTTCTTCTCTGCTTACTCTGTTTATAGATGTGTCTCTACTAGAGAGGAAGCCGAAACTTACCTAGACCATTATAAAAAAAAACATAAAAATGCTAACTGTAGAAATAATGCCATATAGTTAAAGATCTAGATAGTAATGTGTTACATTCCATCTGCTTTTCGACATATGTCGAGGAAGGAATCTACCCTAATAAATATCAGAGAAGGACCACCACAGAGTGATATACTGTAGGGAAAACAGCCAGCTGGTTTAATGACATAGCTATGCAGCTTTCAACACTGTAGAGGAGGCAGTTTTGTTAGAGTTAGTTAAGGATACACTTGCATTGGAGACACTTTTCTAAGTGGTTTGAATGATATGTCTAGCTATCCGGTGATATTTTTTTAAATGTACATCATAGTGTTCATTAGATTATTGTGAAAACTAGATCCAATTGTAACTGAATGGTAGATTTGGGAGGAGTCCACCAAACAAAGCAAAGTATCTAAAAAATATATACTTGGAAATCCAAAGTACATATGGCGGTTGCCACTGCTGTACCATATGTTCTACCTTTTTAATGTACTGTTCATGCCTGTGTGCAATTTGACCATCTTTATAATGTGAACCACAACTAAGGCAGTGATAAAGTAAAGAATATAGTGATCTGTAAATGGATGCTGTTTAGAATGAATATACACAGTGTACGGTTTTGAATCTAGCTGTTGTCATTGCACAGAAACATTAATGCTAGCCATGGGCCAACTGATTCCGATTGAATTTCTAGAACTTTTAAAGTGGTTTGGACTACAACGACATGACAAATTGTTGTGAGCAAAGGATACGAAATGTGGAGGTGTTCGAACAAAGTGAACAATATCTGTTGCAAGCCGAATTCCGTGCAGTTGTTCTATTTGACAGTTGTTCTAACCAAGGGAAAGAAAAAATCTTCTTTTGTGTACAAAGGAGGAAGCACAATTTATAACCTCCATACCACCTCCAACTAAGTATCTATGCCCAGTGTTAAACGTATGACAATTTGTAAGCTCAATACCCACATTATTCATTTCACAATATTCAGACCAATCACATCATTATTGTATGCATATCACTATGGCCGTTATTTCTGTGGTCATATTACTATTGCTACGGCCAGTGACACTGTTGCCATAATTTCTACGGTCATATTACTGTGGCCATGGCCACAACAATACTCTTTAACCATGTCACAAACACTGTAGACACTATTTATTTTTACATTTTTGTATTCTTTATTTGTATTTGGTTTAAAAAAAAAACCTTTACAAAAAGCGAAACACAGTTGATCAAGAGCAAACATCGTAAAGAAAGAATAAAAACACAATTTCAATACATCAATTCATCATATGTATAGTGTTATTAAAATCGGCCACCACTAGGCCCTCTTATACAGAAATTATGTTTATACATCTCATCTAATAATAATCACAATTTGATAACCTCATTACATTATTCGAAATTGCACAATTTGAAAATACGTTTCTTTGTGCACTTAGTTAATGCTTCGCATTCTAATAGTAAATGTCTCGAAGTTTCCGTATAAGACCCTTATTACAGAACCAACAGCAGGTCTCCTGCTGAGAAATTACATGTCTCCTAAATTAAATTTCTTTTGTTAAATGCAAATTCCAGCATTGTCTCACAGGGTAATTCATAGAATTTCGCAGAAAAGTGTCGCAAGCGGCTGGCGCAGAGTGTCCGCGTGCGATTGACTGCGCCAGGCACGTGCGCTAAAACCGATTTCCGCGCACAGCGTATTCATGGATTTCAGGCTTCCAAACCAGCTGTGGCGCAGAGAATCGCAGCGACCCTGCAGCAGCGCCAGCAACGCCCCCAAGAACGCCCTTGTGCAAGGAAAAGCCATCAAATCGCTAAATCATCGCAAAGGGCTGCGCAAACCCTGGGCCAGTTCACCGGGCTGCCAAACAGCAAACGCCAAGCGGGGAACGTGTATTTCAGGGGTGCGCGGGAAGTTGCATACGCGATTGCAGCAGGGTACGTGTATTTCAGGGGTGCGCGGCAAGTTCCACACGCGATTTCAGCAAGGTATGTGTATTTCAGGGGTGCGCGGCAAGTTCCACACGCGATTTCAGCAAGGTATGTGTATTTCAGGGGTGCGCGGCAAGTTCCACACGCGATTTCAGCAAGGTATGTGTATTTCAGGGGTGCGCGGGAAGTTGCACACGCGATTGTCCCAGTGCGAGCAGGGTACGTGTATTTCAGGGGTGCGCGGGAAGTTCCACACGCGATAGTCCCAGTGCGAGCAGGGTACGTGTATTTCAGGGGTTCGCGGGAAGTTGCACACGCGATTGTCCCAGTGCGAGCAGGGTACGTGTATTTCAGGGGTGCGCGGGAAGTTCCACGTGCGATTGTCCCAGTGCGAGCAGGGTACGTGTATTTCAGGGGTGCGCGGGAAGTTCCACACGTGATAGTCCCAGTGCGAGAAGGGTACGTGTATTTCAGGGGTGCGCGGGAAGTTGCACACGCGATTATCCCAGTGTGAGCAGGGTACGTGTATTTCAGGGGTGCGCGGGAAGTTGCACACGCGATTGTCCCAGTGCGAGCAGGGTACGTGTATTTCAGGGGTGCGCGGGAAGTTGCACACGCGATTGGGCCAGTGCGAGCAGGGTACATGTATTTCAGGGGTGCGCGGGAAGTTGCACACGCGATACCAGCAGGGAATGTGTATTTCAGGGGTTCTGGGGAGTACTACACGTGAATTGGCTGTGTGGGTCCTCCCAGGTGTACGCTCCACAACCTCCACGGCCCCTGCAGGCAGCCCACACCACGGGGGACTACCCTGCACCCCTGCCCATGTCCCGCAGGCAGCCCATTCACCATGGGCATGCCCCCCAGCCAACCCACATGTCACCTTGCACTACTGATCAACAATGCATGTCTCCCACCACCCCCACCCCCCAGCAGTGCAGGGGCAGCCTCCACCAGGCCCCCACTCATGTCCCCCTGCACCCCCACCCCCCATCATCCAGGGTCACCCTACACCAGGCCCCCACTCATGTCTCCCACCACCCCCACCCCCCGGCAGTGCAGGGGCAGCCTCCACCAGGCCCCCACACATGTCCCCCTGCACCCCCACCCCCCAGCAGTGCAGGGGCAGCCTCCTCCAGGCCCCCACTCATGTCTCCCACCACCCCCACCCCCCAGCATCCAGGGTCACCCTCCACCAGGCCCCCACTCATGTCCCCCTGCACCCCCACCCCCCAGCATTCAGGGTCACCCTCCACCAGGCCCCCACTCATGTCTCCCACCACCCCCACCCCCCTGCCACCATGGGCATCCTCCACCAGGCCCCCACTCATGTCTCCCACCACCCCCACCCCCCTGCCACCATGGGCATCCTCCACCAGGACCCCACTCATGTCTCCCACCACCCCCACCCCCCAGCATCCAGGGTCACCCTACACCAGGCCCCCACTCATGTCTCCCACCACCCCCACCCCCCGGCAGTGCAGGGGCAGCCTCCACCAGGCCCCCACTCATGTCCCCCTTCACCCCCACCCCCCTGCAGTGCAGGGGCAGCCTCCACCAGGCCCCCACTCATGTCTCCCACCACCCCCATGCCACCATGGGCATCCTCCACCAGGCCCCCAATCATGTCTCCCAAAACCCCCACCCCCTGCCACCACGGGCATCCTCCACCAGGCCCCCACTCATGTCTCCCACCACCCCCACCCCCCAGCAGTGCAGGGGCAGCCTCCACCAGGCCCCCACTCATGTCTCCCACCACCCCCACCCCCCAGCATCCAGGGTCACCCTCCACCAGGCCCCCACTCATGTCCCCCTGCACCCCCACCCCCCAGCATCCAGGGTCACCCTCCACCAGGCCCCCACTCATATCTCCCACCACCCCCACCCCCCTGCCACCATGGGCAGCCCCCACCAGGTTCTCACAATCCCCAATCATGTGCGTAATGGTCAGCCTCCACAGCCAAAAAGCCCTACCAAGTAACCCATTCACCCACATGGAAATGGAAATCACATCTTACACCCCCAATGTTCATGAAGCTAATTAACCCATGTCCGTCACACACAATTGTTGCAATTGAATGGTGGGAAAACACACAACATGACATGCATGAAACCACACAGTGAAGTATGCAAACAAAATTGTATTGAAAAAAAAAAGAATGCTAAAGAAAGAAAACAAACTACAATGTGAATGAGAAAAAATAAGCTGCATGTCCGTATAAAAAAAAAAAACTGGAAATCCAAATAGAAAACATTTTTGTCCAAAGTCAAATGTAAAAAATTCTCCATGCAATAAAGAACTATGTAGAAAAATAATAAGGGTCCATGAGCCCAACTGAACAAAGGAAACCTACTAAAAAACCTACCTAAAAATCAACTATATACAAAAAGTGGAGCAGTGTCCGTCGACTCCAAATCATAATATGAAAGAAAGGAAACCTAAAACTAAAGAACTATATACAAAGGCGGCGGGCAAGTCCAGCGGCTCACTCCGTGGTGTCCCGGGCCAGGGCATCATCGAACTCCTGTTCGATGTCCCGGAGGCGGTCCAGTTCCATGGCCCCGAGGGTCCGCAGGGACGACGCTGTGTCCTCCTCCAACCCCCTGCGGATTGCCTCGAGGCACTCGGCCCGCCTCAGGGCCCTCCGCATGGAGTTCTCTGCCCTGACCATTGTGAGCCGCGCCTCTTCCGCCCGCCGCCGCTCCGCACCTATGGCGTGGCCCAACCGCTGCCACATGGAAGACACTCTCTGTCCTGGGTCCCCCTGCCCTCCGGCCGATGCCTGCCCCTCCGATGTCGAAAGCCGCGAGCCTTCATGTCTCCCACCATGTTGCTGCTGCTGCTGCTCTGCCTCTGCCCGTGCACTGCCTCCTGCTGCCTGCACATCCTCCGCCGGCTGGGGTTCACTTGTTGATGTGGCCACCCCTGCTGGACCTCCGACTCCCGACTGTGGCAGCGATGCCTCCTCCACCTGCCTGGCCGCACCGTCAGAGGCAGCGCCACAGGGCACCCAGGTGACTGATGGGTTGGAAGATGGCACAGAGGACGACTGGCGCGTAGGGGTCCAGTTGAGGAGGGGGTCGGAGCAAGCCCCATCAGACAGCGGAATCCGGCCTGGGTGACCTGTCCCAGCAGGCTGACGTGGTCAACGAGCCATTCGAGATGACGTGCAGTCTCTCCATGAAAAGACTGCAGGTCACCTCGCATGGCCCGTTGATGCAACGCCACACCAGCCAGGACAGGCTCAACCCGAACCTGGATGGCCACGTCCGCAGGCAGAGGAAGGCCAGTTGACGTCAGCTCATCTCCTGCCTGAAAACAGGTCTGGACGTAGGCATCCCTGCTGGTGCAAGATGATGCAGGGACAGGATCGGGGACAGGATTGCACACAGGCACCTCAGCGGTTGCCTGTGCTGCCTCCTGTCCCTGGTCCTGCACCACTAGCACCAGTGGGATCCCCACCTCCAGACCCCGTCTCTGGTGCTTGCGCGGCCCCCTCCTCCACCAAACCCCCCACCAACCTGGATGACTCCGTGCCATCTTCCTCCGTTGGGCCCTGTGGGGTCCCAGCTGCCCCTTCTGCTGCCGAGGAGTCCAACTGCAACCTCCGCCTCTTGGACCTCCCCCCGGCAGCTGCGGCCTGGGATACGGCACCGGACTCCTCACTCCCTGACGAGATGACAACAAGGGAGGGGAGCCGGGCCTTGCGTCTCCGGCTGGCGGTCAGATCCCCGCCGCTGTGCTCCACAGCACCTTCTCCGCCCTCTTCATCAGTTGACGCTGCAGACAGGGAGAAACAATACACAGGCATCAGGGCACTGTACAATGGACACATACACGCATGACAGTTGCACAGGAGTGGCATTGGCAAACCTCAGACATGTCATCACAATCCCCAACACACATGTCATTGCAACTGGCACACATGAGCCATACCACAGCCATATTGCAACTGCCACCACCGTCCCTACACATACAACAGCATCAGCAGCCAAAGGGGAGCCAGACATCACATGCAACACAGGAAGTGCACCACACATGTACACACACCACCACACTTGCATGCATGTCTACACCTCTGCCAAGTGTCGCACTGTTCAGACGGGCATCCATGTCACATCTGCCAATCAGGCTTCCACATACCGCTGTCACATGCATCCATGTTGCATCACTGTTGCACCCTTGTCAAATACACACACATGCACATGTACACAGTGCTCATACATGCAGCCGAAAACAACATACATGCCTGACATCACGGACATGTCTACTTACATACACATTCATCCAAACATGTGTGCACGCACAACTGCATTTGCCATGCAAGCTCACACACACAAGCACCATCCATGTCTCACACATTACAGCCCTCGCATGTGTCAGCCCCACGGCCCTGTACACCCCCACCCATACTCGACCCCATACAAACAGATGTGCAACCGGCACAATGGCGAATGATCACCACACGCACTGCTCACAATCAGGATGCATGTACACTCACCGCTCGACTCCAGACGGGTCTGCTTCTCTAGGACCTGGACGTGGAGCGCTGGGGATATGCGTTCCAGGACCCCCATCTGTTCTTCCGAAAAGTGGCCCCGGCGCCCCTTGGCATCCGCTGCCTTCAAGAGGCGCCGGGCCTTGTTCAGGGTCCTGGACCTGAAGTCCTGCCAGCGCTTCCTGACATGTTGTAAGTCCCGGACTGCCACCCCCTCTGCGTTGATGGCAGTCACGATGTCAGTCCAGATCCGAGTCCGTCCTTCCTTGTCTGCGCGGGAACTTCCGAAGAGGGCATCATACTGCCCCAGGACTTGCTCCACCCGGACACCAACTTCGGTGGCACTGAAGCTGGTGCCCCTCTGCCTCTCTGGCCGGGGGTTGTCAGTGGTCACAGATGGTGTTTGCCCCGACATGACAACCCCAGAGGCAGGATTGGGTGGGCAACTGGGTCCTGGGGCTGGGCTGTGGAGCGATGGAATTCCAGTCGGGAGTCTTCGGTTCCAGCAGGGGTGGTCACAGCAACAGCACCCCTGGCTGATGTGCAGGCAGCAAATGGCAGTGCACGTGGGCAGCAGGCAGTCAGGCAGCAGCAGATGGCAGGTGGGAGCGTGCTCGGGGCTCTGGGGGGCAGTAGTTCGGCCTTCTGGGCAGGAGCGTGGTCTTCTGTGTGCTTACGCGTGGCCAGCTTGGTACGGAGTGATTTGGCACGTGAAAATCCTGCACGTCAGCGTGAAAACCGAGGAAAGGCCCTTAGCGCATAAGCGCGTCAGCACGCATACGCGATTCTATTGGACCAAAGGCCCTCAGCGCGTAAGCGCGTCTGTGACGTGAGCCGCACCGGTGTTTCCCACACAGCACGTGATGACAGAGCACACGTGGGAAGACTGCACGTCAGAGTGTCATCGCGTGTGATTGGTGTAAATGGCCTTACACGCAGAAGTGACAAAGCGTGTAATTAGTGGAAATGGCCGTACACGCAGAAGTGACAAAGCGTGTAATTGGTGGAAATGGCCGTACACGCAGAAGTGACAAAGCGTGTAATTGGTGGAAATGGCCGTACACGCATAAGTCACAAAGCTTGTAATTGGTGGAAATGGCCCTAGCGCGTAGATGCCGCGTAAGTGATGCTGGACGTGTAGGCCTGTATAAAAGGTACGCGTAGAACACCATTTCCTTGTACGTGCTTTTCATGGAGATCGAGTGGGTGAATTCTGTACTTCTTGTCGGTTCACACGCGATTTACTTCACAGCGTTTCAAGTTCGTGTTCCCTGTTACCTCTGACAGATTTTTCTCCTTTTACTCTTTTACTGGTTTACCTGGGCCTGTTCCCTCAAACAGTGTTCCCTTCTACTGTTGTCCTGTCTCCTCAGACAGCGTACATATCTTCTTTTGGCGGGGGTGTTGCCAACCAAACGCGCTCCTTTTTCACGCTCTTTTACCTGGCAGACGGTGAGTCACACACGTATCTAACATCTGTGCTTGCCCCGTGTGTAGCCTACCCCTTCAGAGGTCATTCTAGGCTGCGTGTGACACGCATACGTTCATTCTTGTGTTACTGGGTGCCACAGCGTAGTGCAGGTTTTTCTTTCTGCACACCTGGTCTAGGAGGGGTTGCGTGCACGTCATCTCCCTTTTTTGGGGCTCCTGTGCGTAGCGTGACCCGTCATCTTTCCCCAGGGGTTACAATCAGCCTTGCAAGAGCACTAGGGTACAATTACCATCTGGTACCCAACCCCTTTGACCCCCAATTGCCCAGGACAATATTTTACTGCCACTCCCATACGCACATTAACATCAGTGCCATGGCTGGGAGGTGAGGATTCCGTAAGGGTGGCAAAGGTGGAAGAGCCACAAGTGGTGGCCGTGGTGGATCCGGTAGGGGACGTGGTCGTTACTTGCAGGGTGAGCCTGTCCCCCCATGTGTGGAGGACCAGTCAAGGGCACCCATAATCCCCCCACCTCCCGTTGAGGCTGATGTGGCTGACACCATCCATGCTCAGCCCTTGTTGGACCAGCCCATTGTGGCACCTGGCTGACTCCATGGCTGACTTCCAGGTCAGCAGGCCTATGACACGTGCGCTGGTGCACGTTGATGTCACCATGCCACGTGCATCTGGGGCAGCAAGGTCATCTGCTGCACCAAGTAGGCAGGGCGGAGAGGCTGCAGGGGCAGCTGCGGCTCCATCCACCCCAGCCCTCAAACACCCAGCCCGGACAGTGTCGGTCCTAGTCCATGCTGCTGATATACCCCCTGACACCATCACACTAGAGCCAATGCCTGCACCAACTCCCATGCTGAGTGTGCAATCCCACACTCCTGATACAGAGACCACCAGGGCTCCTGCCCCTAGTGTCCAGAGCGGCGCAGGACACTCAGGATCACCACCACCTTCCAAGCGGAAGAGGAAGAGTGCTCGTCCGGCACAGGCTGATGCCCCAGACACGGCTACACAGTCCGGCCCGTCCAGGAAGCCCAGCTTCACGGATGACGATCTGAATGCACTTGTCGAGTATGTGTCCGCACATGACAACGAGATGGTCATTGTTGCAGGATCCAAGACCACACCTGCACAACGCCAGGCACACTGGCAGACCGTTGCGGACATCGTAAGTGCCCTTGGAATCGTGAGGCGCACAGCCAATGATTGCTATAAGTGCTGGAATGACCTAAAGCGCAGGGCAAAGAGTAAGCTGGCCTCAAGTCATGCCGCAACTCTAGTGACTGGAGGTGGGTCTCCAGTAGTAGACATGGAACTCACTCCACATGAGTCAGTCGCTGGGACCTACGTCACGGAGGAACAGATCCAAGGCGTGGGAGATTTGGCTGATTACGAGGCATTGTCCGGTGAGTGCACATGCATGTGTGTGTCATCCATGTGCATGGTGTGTGTGAGGGCTTCTGTTTGTGTGCCAGGTGAGAGTGTGTGCGCCTGAGTCGTATGGGTCAGCCATGTGCTTCATGCAATACATCCTGCGCAGCTGCATTTGCCCATAGCTGTATCCCTTCTGCCAACAGTAGACATCTAGCCCAACTGCACGCCAGTTGCCCTTGAAGTGTCACCTTGCCACAACATTGTTGCAAAATTTTCCACTGTTCATTTAGTCAGATTTTTTACATTCCACCACTTTTAATAGGCATGTCGCAGTCCTCTAGTCACATGTCTGACATGGCTATGGTAAAGTGGAGTGACTTTGTTACCTGGATATCATTTGTTCAAACATGTCCCTGTGCAATTGGACCATTTCGGACTGGCAGCTCCAGGTGAAGAATCTGACCTGTTTGAATTAGAAAAGCTATTACATGCGGGAACTGGACAGAATGAATAGGTGCTGCCCTCCTCTCCATCTTCACTCAATAGCAATGGTACATGCCATCTGTGTGATGGCATGTGTGTTTCACCTGCCAATCACAGGCCAATGTGTGATGCCACTGCCAGGCAGCATGCAGAAAATTTGTTCATCTTCAATCTTGGTGTCATCAGTGTGTGCCATTTGCCTGCCCTTCATACGCAGTGAGGGTGCATGCATGGGAGGGTTTTAGTCATGTGGGACATGTGTCAAACAAGTACTGGTTCTCTTGCTTCTCAGCCCTCATTGTGTGCCATGGTGCTAATGCCTGTTTCCATTTCTTTGTTTTTATGTCTTTGCAGGGGAAGACGCGCCTGATAATGCTGGGGTTGTGGAGATGGTGCAGACCCAGGAGGGGTCAGAGGGCCGACCAACCACCAGTGAGGGACGTGGTGTGGTGGTGGGTGAGAACCCACAAGTGCTGCAGGTCGTGCTCTCAAGGGGTGTCTCTGGCTGCACCTCCCCTGAGCTGTACTCAGGTGTTGATTCGGATGAGACCTACGTGCCGTCGCAGGTGAGTGTTCCAGGGAGGGATTCTATTCTGTCTCACCCACCTGTACCAGGGTCAGAACCCTCAATGGGGATGTCAGTGTTGGCAGCTACGCCTTTGGTGGTTACGGATGCAGGGTCACACTCCGTGACATCTGATCCTGTTCCTGGGCCAGCAGATCAGAGGGGGAATGCAGTCCTGCAGCCTCAGGCAGTGCCGGCACAGCAAGGCGCAGTTCGCCTTGCCCCAGACAGGTGTAGTGCCCGCTGACGTGGTGGCCGTACGCCACCTGGCAATACTGCATGGGAGCAATCCATTTACGGTATGGCAACCCAACAGGCAGCATCATCCGAGATGATGGCTCAGGCCATGGATAGGGTGGCCACTTCCATTGTCCCCCCTGAAAGGCTGATGGAGCGACTAGAGCAGGCAACCGACTCCATCTGCCAGTCACACAGGGAGGACATGTTGGGGTCCAACAGGGACAGGCGGGCTGCACTGGCGACTCTGCAGGAGGCCATCTCCATTGAGTCCCAGGGCCACAGGGAAGCCCTGAGGGAGGAGCTCCTTCACCTCAGGACGACTCTTGTTGAGCTTGAGGCTTCTACACACCAAAGGACAGAACAGCAGCTGGAGCGTCTCACCCGTACGCTCTCAGCTGAGATGCAGGCAACGAGGGCGGAGGTCCGGGCATCCCGTGAGTTGTTGCATGGGGACCTCCGCACACTCATCCTCCAGAACCAGACCTACCACACCCGCATGCTTGCAGCCATGGAGGAGCAGACTAGGGCCTTGCGTGGGCTGCCTCCCATAGTGCAACCACCTCCCGATGCAGCTGCACAGGGTGATAATAGCGACAGCAGTGACACTCCCACAATAGGGTGTGGGCCATGAGCCCATGGAGGTGTTTTTTTTTCCCAGGATCCACGCAGGTGGGTTCTGGTGTGCATCCTGTCCTCGGACCTCCTGGGTGGCCTCCCCAACCCCACCGGGCCCTTCAATGGCCATTTTTATTTTTTTTTATTTTTATTTTTGTTTTTATTTTTATTTCTTTTATTCCCAATTTTTTTGGGACGATTTGTTGGCTTCCGTGGTTCCTGTGGGCATACGCTGCATTGTGGCTGGGCACATGCAGGCTTGTAATGTATTTGGTTCAGATGCTTGGGTTTGAGTCACACACACCCCTCCTGCTTCCCGTTTCCATGGGCTTGCAAAGGGTGTGCCCAAGTGACAGTGAATTACACAGTGACGTTGGACTCCCATGAGCTGTGTGGGCAGTCTGTAGTCAATACTGTGTATACATTCCTAGTGCATATTGCTGTTGTGTTGTACACTGCATGTTGCATTGATGTGTAACTCATCTTCTGTGTCTACCTCCCAATTTGCAGGTCCCTTCCTCATGTCTACACAAGGACCTCTAGTCTGGAGATGTGGTCCATGTTGGCAGCAGTGCACCTACAACTCTAAAGGCGCCAACACTGCACAGTTGGTAGTGGTGGGAGTGCAGGCATTTCCAGGTGGTGAGACTACTAATATTAAACATTAGTGATGTCAAGTTAATGGTAGTACGTGCTCAAGTTTGTTGTTGGTCCGCCATTACTGTGAGCATTTCATGTGTTGCAAGTTTCTAATAGGGACACTGTACATTGTGACACTAGTGTCATGTTGTAGGGATTACTTTGTTTACCTGCAAATAGCATGACATGGCACGGTGTGTCGTGTGGCGGTGCTGGGGTTGGGTTGGCTGACATGGCACTGTCCTCTTGTTGCATTTTGCAAGTGGGTATTAATTTTAGCTGCTTGAATGTGTAACTTCACAAAACTGCATTGGTGGTGTCAGTGTGGGTAGGGATGCACACATTGTGACACTTCCAGATGAACAATCTCAGGCTGATATGGTTTTCACGGTTCTTTCTCCAGACATTCAGGATCAGTGTCAGGTTGAGTCATCATTGATTGTCAGATGGAATGTGCCAGGGCAGTGTGCACTCCACAGGGGTGTGATTTCTATGTGAAGTAATTAGCCACTAGCTGTGTACGGGCTGCCTCCCCCCGTGCCCTTTCACCTCCCATGCGCAGCGGCTGTGCATGTGGTTGGGGATGGGGGGGCACCACCATGTCCACGGCCAGGCCCCGGCGTGTTGCAACGTTGTGCAGGACACATGCTGCCACTATGATCCTGCACACTACTGGGGGAGCGTACAACAGCTGCCTGCCAGAACGGTCAAGGGAGCGAAAGCGTGACTTCAGCACTCCGAATGTGTGCTCCACTATGCCCCGGGTTGTAATGTGGGCAGTGTTATATCTTACCTGGGGTGGCGTGGTGGGGTTCCGAATTGGCGTCATCATGTGGGGGCTGAGAGGGTAGGCACTATCCCCTGTGGAGGTGGTGATTGGTATCATTGGTGGGGTTGTGACCTTGCTCAGTATCTGACATGCATGCATGTGCAGTGGCATTCATACTCACCAAGCAGCCATGTATCGCCATGCCGGCCAGCTTCTAGGTCCCGGCTTAGGGTGGACATTCGGTAAATGAAGCTGTCATGGATTGACCCGGGATAGTTGGCATATACTGAGGTGATGATTCCCTTGGCATTACATACTACCTGCACGTTGATGGAATGCCAGTGCTTGCGGTTCCTATAGATGTGCTCAGATGCCCTGGGGGGACGTAGAGCCACATGGGTGCAGTCAATGGCACCTAGCACTTTGGGGAATCGTGCCACAGCGTAAAAATCCAGGGCGGCAGCATGCCTTTCTGCAGGGGTTCTGGGCAGGTATATGTGCCTGCGGACTGATGGGCGTGCAGTGATGATGTTCAAGACCTGGTGTAGGCAGCGTGACTGGGTGGCCTGTGATACACCACCCACAATGGCACTTGTCCGCTGAAATGATCCAGTGGCTAAGAAGTGCAGTGCATTGAGGACCTTCTCCAGGGGGCTGAGTGCTTGGGAGCACAGGGTGGGTGATGTGAGGTCGTCCTCCCACTCACTCACCAGGTCCAGTATGATGTGTGGTGGAAACCTGTACCTCCCATGCACCTGGTAATCAGGCATCCCGAAAAGGCTGGTTCTGGGTGTGAATATTCTGGCCCTGACTATCCTCCTCCTCCTTTGGTAGGCCACGGCCACTGCTGCTAGGAACGGTATGTTCATCCTGGGTCTGAGCTAGTTATTTTGTTAGCGCGCAAATTAATGCGTTGCGCGTGTTGTAGGCGAGCGTGTGACCCGCGCACCCCTGAAATCCAGTGCACAGTCCAATAGCGTGTGGAAATTGCCCGCACACCGGGATACAGGTGCGCTGACGTACTTGTGTGTGTAAGTGTCCGCGCACACCTGATATACACGTACATAGGCCAATCGCGTGTACGCGCACTTTTGTCCAATTACACGCGATGAGACTCTGACGTGCTGTCCAATTACATGCAATGAGACTCTGACGTGCTGTCCAATTACACGCGATGAGACTCTGACATGCTGTCCAATTACACGCGATGAGACTCTGACGTGCTGTCCAATTACACGCGATGAGACTCTGAGGTGCAGTCTTTCCACGTGTGCTCTGTCATCACGTGCTGTGTGGGAAACACCCGTGCGGGTCACGTCACAGACGCGCTTACGCGCTGAGGGCCTTTGGTCCAATAGATTCGCGTATGCGTGCTGACGCGCTTACGCGCTAAGGGCCTTTCCTCGGTTTTCACGCTGACGTGCAGGATTTTCACGTGCCAAATCACTCCGTACCAAGCTGGCCACGCGTAAGCACACGGAAGACCACGCTCCTGCCCAGAAGGCCGAACTACTGCCCCCCAGAGCCCCGAGCACGCTCCCACCTGCCATCTGCTGCTGCCTGACTGCCTGCTGCCCACGTGCACTGCCATTTGCTGCCTGCACATCAGCCAGGGGTGCTGTTGCTGTGACCACCCCTGCTGGAACCGAAGACTCCCGACTGGAATTCCATCGCTCTACAGCCCAGCCCCAGGACCCAGTTGCCCACCCAATCCTGCCTCTGGGGTTGTCATGTCGGGGCAAACACCATCTGTGACCACTGACAACCCCCGGCCAGAGAGGCAGAGGGGCACCAGCTTCAGTGCCACCGAAGTTGGTGTCCTGGTGTAGCAAGTCCTGGGGCAGTATGATGCCCTCTTCGGAAGTTCCCGCGCCGAGAAGGAAGGACGGACTCGGATCTGGACTGACATCGTGACTGCCATCAACGTGGAGGGGGTGGCAGTCCGGGACTTACAACATGTCAGGAAGCGCTGGGAGGACTTCAGGTCCAGGACCCTGAACAAGGCCCGGCGCCTCTTGAAGGCAGCGGATGCCAAGGGGCGCCGGGGCCAATTGTCGGAAGAACAGATGGGGGTCCTGGAACGCATATCCCCAGCACTCCACGTCCAGGTCCTAGAGAAGTAGACCCGTCTGGAGTCGAGCGGTGAGTGTACATGCATCCTGATTGTGAGCAGTGCGTGTGGTGATCATTCGCCATTGTGCCGGTTGCACATCTGTTTGTATGGGGTCGAGTATGGGTGGGGGTGTACAGGGCCGTGGGGCTGACACATGCAAGGGCTGTAATGTGTGAGACATGGATGGTGCTTGTGTGTGTGGGCTTGCATGGCAAATGCAGTTGTGCGTGCACACATGTTTGGATGAATGTGTATGTAAGTGGACATGTCCGTGATGTCAGGCATGTATGTTGTTTTCGGCTGCATGTATGAGCAGTGTGTACATGTGCATGTGTGTGTATTTGTCAAGGGTGCAACAGCGATGCAACATGGATGCATGTGACAGCGGTATGTGGAAGCCTGATTGGCAGATGTGACATGGATGCCCGTCTGAACAGTGCGACACTTGGCAGAGGTGTAGACATGCATGCAAGTGTGGTGGTGTGTGTATATGTGTGGTGCACTTCCTGTGTTGCATGTGATGTCTGGCTCCCCTTTGGCTGCTGATGCTGTTGTATGTGTAGGGATGGTGGTGGCAGTTGCGATATGGCTGTGGTATGGCTCATGTGTGCCAGTTGTAATGACATGTGTGTCCGGGATTGTGATGACATGTCTGAGGTTTGCCAATGCCACTCATGTGCAACTGTCATGCGTGTATGTGTCCATTGTACAGTGCCCTGATGCCTGTGTTTTGTTTCTCCCTGTCTGCAGCGTCAACTGATGAAGAGGGCGGAGAAGGTGCTGTGGAGCACAGCGGCGGGGATCCGACCGCCAGCCGGAGACGCAAGGCCCGGCTCCCCTCCCGTGTTGTCATCTCGTCGGGGAGTGAGGAGTCCGGTGCCGCGTCCCAGGCCGCAGCTGCCGGGGGGAGGTCCAAGCGGAAGAGGTTGCAGTTGGACTCCTCGGCAGCAGAAGGGGCAGCTGGGACCCCACAGGGCCCAACGGGGGAAGATGGCACAGAGTCATCCAGGTTGGTGGGGGGTTTGGTGGAGGAGGGGGCCGCGCAAGCACCAGAGACAGGGTCTGGAGGTGGGGATCCCACTGGTGCTAGTGGTGCAGTGCAGGACCAGGGACAGGAGGCAGCACAGGCGGCCGCGGAGGTGCCTGTGTGCAATCCTGTCCCCGATCCTGTCCCTGTATCATCTTGCACCAGCAGGGATGCCTACGTCCAGACCCGTTTTCAGGCAGGGGATGAGCTGACGTCAACTGGCCTTCCTCTGCCTGCGGACGTGGCCATCCAGGTCCAGGTTGAGCCTGTCCTGGCTGGTGTGGCGTTGCGTCAACGGGCCATGCGAGGTGACCTGCAGTCTTTTCATGGAGAGACTGCACGTCATCTCGAATGGCTCGTTGACCACGTGAGCCTGCTGGGACAGGTCACCCAGGCCGGATTACTCCGACTGATGGGGCTTGCTCCGACCACCTCCTCAACTGGACCCCCTACGCGCCAGTCGTCCTCTGTGCCATCTTCCCACCCATCAGTCACCTGGGTGCCCTGTGGAGCTGCCTCTGACGGTGCAGCCAGGCTGGTGGAGGAGGCATCCCTGCCACAGTCGGGAGTCGGAGGTCCAGCAGGGGTGGCCACATCAACAAGTGCACCCCAGCCGGTGGAGGATGTGCAGGCAGCAGGAGGCAGTGCACGGGCAGAGGCAGAGCAGCAGCAGCAGCAACATGGTGGGAGACATGCAGGCTCGGGGCTTTCGACATCGGAGGGGCAGGCATCGGCCGGAGGGCAGGGGGACCCAGGACAGAGAGTGTCTTCCGTGTGGCAGCGGTTGGGCCACGCCATAGGTGCGGAGCGGCGGCGGGTCGAAGAGGCGCGGCTCACAATGGTCAGGGCGGAGAACTCCATGCGGAGGGCCCTGAGGCGGGCCGAGTGCCTCGAGGCAATCCGCAGGGGGTTGGAGGAGGACACAGCGTCGTCCCTGCGGACCCTCGGGGCCATGGAACTGGACCGCCTCCGGGACATCGAACAGGAGTTCGATGATGCCCTGGCCCGGGACACCACGGAGTGAGCCGCTGGACTAGCCCGCCGCCTTTGTATATAGTTCTTTAGTTTTAGGTTTCCTTTCTTTTTTATTATGATTTGGAGTTGACGGACACTGCTCCACTTTTTGTATATAGTTGATTTTTAGGTAGGTTTTTTAGTAGGTTTCCATTGTTCAGTTGGGCTCATGGACCCTTGGTAGTTTTTTATACGGACATGCATGTTTTTTTTTTCTCATTCACATTGTAGTTTGTTTTCTTTCTTTAGCATTCTTTATTTTTTTCAATACAATTTTGTTTGCATACTTCACTGTGTGGTATCATCTCATTGGTTTCATGCATGTCATGTTGTGTGTTTTCCCATTCAATTGCAACCATTGTGTGTGACGGACATGGGTTCATTAGCTTCATGAACATTGGGGGTGTAACATGCGATTTCCATTTCCATGTGGGTGAATGGGTTACTTGGTAGGGCTTTTTGGCTGTGGAGGCTGTCCATTACGCACATGATTGGGGATTGTGAGCACCTGGTGGAGGCTGCCCCTGCACTGCTGGGGGGTGGGGGTGCAGGGGTACATGAGTGGGGGCCTGGTGGAGGATGCCCATGGTGGCAGGGGGTGGGGGTAGTGGGAGACATGAGTGGGGGCCTGGTGGAGGGTGACCCTGGATGCTGGGGGGTGGGGGTGGTGGGAGACATGAGTGGGGGCCTGGTGGATGATGCCCATGGTGGCAGGGGGGTGGGGGTGGTGGGAGACATGAGTGGGGGCCTGGTGGAGGATGCCCATGGTGGCAGGGGGGTGGGGGTGGTGGGAGACATGAGTGGGGGCCTGGTGGAGGGTGACCCTGGATGCTGGGGGGTGGGGGTAGTGGGAGACATGAGTGGGGGCCTGGTGGAGGATGCCCATGGTGGCAGTGGGGTGGGGGTGGTGGGAGACATGAGTGGGGGCCTGGTGGAGGATGCCCATGGTGGCAGGGGGGTGGGGGTGGTGGGAGACATGAGTGGGGGCCTGGTGGAGGATGCCCATGGTGGCAGGGGGGTGGGGGTGGTGGGAGACATGAGTGGGGGCCTGGTGGAGGATGCCCATGGTGGCAGGGGGGTGGGGGTGGTGGGAGACATGAGTGGGGGCCTGGTGGAGGATGCCCCTGCACTGCTGGGGGGTGGGGGTGCAGGGGGACATGAGTGGGGGCCTGGTGGAGGCTGCCCATGGTGGCAGGGGGGTGTGGGTGGTGGGAGACATGAGTGGGGTCCTGGTGGATGGTGACCATGGATGCTGGGGGGTGGGGGTGGTGGGAGACATGAGTGGGGGCCTGGTGGAGGATGCCCATGGTGGCAGGGGGGTGGGGGTGGTGGGAGACATGAGTGGGGGCCTGGTTGAGGATGCCCCTGCACTGCTGGGGGGTGGGGGTGCAGGGGGACATGAGTGGGGGCCTGGTGGAGGCTGCCCATGGTGGCAGGGGGGTGGCGGTGGTGGGAGACATGAGTGGGGGCCTGGTGGAGGCTGCCCCTGCACTGCTGGAGGTGGGGATGCAGGGGGACATGAGTGGGGGCCTGGTGGAGGCTGCCCATGGTGGCAGGGGGGGTGAGGGTGGTGGGAGACATGAGTGGGGGCCTGGTGGAGGCTGCCCCTGCACTGCTGGGGGGTGGGGGTGCAGGGGGACATGAGTGGGGGCCTGGTGGAGGCTGCCCCTGCACTGCTGGGGGGTGGGGGTCTTTGGGGACATGAGTGGGGGCCTGGTGGAGGCGCTGCCCATGGTGGCAGGGGGGTGGGGGTGGTGGGAGACATGAGTGGGGGCCTGGTGTAGGGTGACCCTGGATGCTGGGGGGTGGGGGTGCAGGGGGACATGAGTGGGGGCCTGGTGGAGGCTGCTCCTGCACTGCTGGGGGGTGGGGGTGGTGGTAGACATGCATTGTTGATCAGTAGTGCAAGTTGACATGTGGGTTGGCTGGGGGGCATGCCCATGGTGAATGGGCTGCCTGTGGGACATGGGCAGGGGTGCAGGGTAGTCCCCCGTGGTGTTGGCTGGGTGCAGGGTCCGTGGAGGTTGTGGAGCGTACACCTGGGAGGGCCCACACAGCCAATTCACGTGTGGTACTCCCCAGAACCACTGAAATACACATACCCTGCTGAAATCGCGTGTGGAACTTCCCGCGCACCCCTGAAATACACGAACTCTGCTGAAATCGCATGTGGAACTTCCTGCGCACCCCTGAAATACACATACCTTGCTGGAATCGTGTGTGTAACTTCCCGCGCACCCCTGAAATACACGTACCCTGCTCGCACTGGGCCAATCGTGTGTGGAACTTCCCGCGCACCCCTGAAATACACGTACCCTGCTGAAATCGCGTGTGTAACTTACCGCGCACCCCTGAAATACACGTACCCTGCTCGCACTGGGCCAATCGTGTGTGGAACTTCCCGCGCACCCCTGAAATACACGTACCCTGCTCGCACTGGCCAATCGTGTGTGGAACTTCCCGCGCACCCCTGAAATACACGTACCCTGCTGAAATCGCGTGTGGAACTTCCCGCGCACCCCTGAAATACACGTACCCTGCTCGCACTGGGCCAATCGTGTGTGGAACTTCCCGCGCACCCCTGAAATACACGTACCCTGCTCGCACTGGGCCAATCGTGTGTGGAACTTCCCGCGCACCCCTGAAATACACGTACCCTGCTGAAATCGCGTGTGGAACTTCTCGCGCACCCCTGAAATACACATACCTTGCTGGAATCGCGTGTGTAACTTCCCGCGCACCCCTGAAATACACGTACCCTGCTCGCACTGGGCCAATCGTGTGTGGAACTTCCCGCGCACCCCTGAAATACACATACCCTGCTGAAATCGCGTGTGGAACTTCCCGCGCACCCCTGAAATACACATACCTTGCTGGAATCGCGTGTGTAACTTCCCGCGCACCCCTGAAATACACGTACCCTGCTCGCACTGGGCCAATCGTGTGTGGAACTTCCCGCGCACCCCTGAAATACACGTACCCTGCTGAAATCGCGTGTGAGACTTCCCGCGCACCCCGGTATACACGCACACGTATTTTTTGTCAGCGGGTGTCCGTGTTTGTGGGTACCCCTTTGCACGTCATTTGTCCTGGAGGGCCACAGTATAGGACATTCATCATGGCAGTATATAGGTGCTATTTGTTGGCGCACCTTTTGGCGCACATTTCTTACAGCCGCAGAGACGCTACCGCCTGCTTTCTTGTGGCGGTCGCGTTTGTGCCTGTGCGCTGGTTTGAGCGTGCGCTTTTTTCCCCTATTCTATTCCATGAATACGTGTTGTAGGCGAGCGTGTGGGCGTTCCGGGCACTTGTGCCCTGTACTTCCCCCGTGACGCCCACGTTTTGGCAAGTTGTTCCCCATTCAGAGTGTTACGCCCGTGTTCCACCTACTTTTATTGCGTGCGCCGCGCTATGTGCGAATTTCGCTGTGGCCTGTGCGATTTCCGCTGTGACCTGGCGCACGCTGTTAGATGGCCTGTGCGCCAACGTGCGCCGTGCACTGTTTTATCGCACATCCGCTGGTTTTCTCGCGCACGGCCTTCCATGAATCGATGTGCGCTGCTTTTGGTGCGATTTTCGCACTTGCACTGCGATTTTCGCTATTCCACTGCGATTCGCACGTTTTTGCCCACTTGCGCCGCGCTAATTATTCCATGAATCGGCCTGTCAGTTGGATCACTCTATAATGATTATTTGGAAATTGACATAAAATATACAATGGCATTCCATGCCTTTTATGTTTATATGCCAAATCGCTCAGAGAGGGATAGGAATGAAATAAATCAGTGGTACTCCCCCAGTCTTGGTCATACAGTGCTTTCTTGACTATCTCTGGATTGGCCAACAAAGTGTCTCCATTGCCAAATTTATTAAAATATGGGACACCTCACTTCCAGCAGGGAGGTCGTTAGTCACTGTTATATCGCTGATCCTCCTTGACTTGCAGTTGAGCACCCAAGTCCTCATATAAAGAGTTATGCATCGGGGCAATCAATAATAATGAGAGCAACTGCCATTGGACCTGTGCCCCCAATGAAATACTCCCAATTTGAACCTGATCGCTGCCAATGGTGTAGCGTTTGGATCTTTCAAAATTTTACACCATAATTTAGCCTCAATATTATCAAATACCTTAAAAAAAACTCATAAACCAATATATCAATTTGGGGACTATCTTGTCCTCAAAACAACACCGGTCTGATCGTAAATCAACCGTATTTTCTTATCAACTTGTAAGGCTTTGTTAATTAGCAACTTCCCTTTACTTAATAGAGTCTCTCTAATGTTATTCAACCCTGGCTGGGCACTTATCTGAAAACCAAAATAGGTCAGGGAGTCAATCGTTCCTATCGGCTTATTTTCCAGCGACCAGGCTTTAGATTTAAACTTTTTCCCCCATGAGATTGCTAAGATCCTGGTCTTGCCAGGATTACTTACAAGACCATTATCTTTTGCAAATTGGGAAGATTTTGACAGCAGGCGCTGAAGGCCGAGGTGGGAATTGTCAAATAAAAGGAAATCCTCGGCATAAGCCAACCATTCCACTTTCATTGATCCAATCTTGGGAGCAATCAAACCCGTCCCGGAACAATACTTCACTGCGTTAGAAACATATAGGTTGTAGAGGTAGGGCACCAGAGTACATCCCTGCCTCAGGCCCATAAAAGTTTAAATTCGCTCTGATAGGACACCTTCCTTGTTCAACCTGACGCAAATAATAGAGTTCTCATAGATACTCAGCAAATGTTTCAACAGCCCACCTGGCAGCCCCCGATTTGCCAGTCTATTTCTTGAAACTTTATCAAAGGCCATTGAAAGATCGACAGAGGCCAAATATGTACACTGTGAGAAACCTGAAGGTTTCTCCCTAGCTATTCCCCAGGGATCTATCATCCCGGTGGCCAGGACACAGCCATCACTATTGGATCCAGTTCCTGGGGGTGGACCAGTGAGGGAGGGTCACCTGGATGGGGGGTTCTTGGGCAGTGGGAGTGGGACACTGATGGGTGAGATGCAGTATCCCCTTCTTTCAACACCTTTTCCCTATCCTACCATGTAGGATATTCCAAAACACTGCCCTCCACTTTTTCAACACCAACACTTTTGCAAAACACGAAAGACAACCGACTAACACCCAATCCATTTACCTGACATGTCCCAATACAAGGGTAAGGCAAAGTCAGGCAATTGACCAGACTCACACACACCTGACAGCCCTTTCCATATAAAAAGTGGAGCACGAGAGCATAGGACAAGCAAGGCAGACTGCACGATGTGAGAGCTGACTAAGCACGGCGGTTCAAGAGGAGGCGTAAGACAGCGAATACCGAGAGGGTGACCAGGGGAGAAATAACCTTGCACTTTCCTATCAATGCCTGTGAAAGCTCTGCAGACAGAAACAATAGGCTGCAAACAAAGGCTAGAGTGTGTTGCAGCAGATCTCGATAGTACACAAGACCCTCCTCTCTGTGGTACCAACCATGACTCGAAAGAGAAAAAAGTCAAGCGGTTCATCACAGCCGGTGAGTCGAGGAGAGAGTCGATAAGAACCCGGGCTATGTTGAATAAAAAGTAGCAAACAGCTAATTTGAATGTTGGAAAGCTTACGGTGACTATTGAGAAAGTGGGGGAAATCCTGCAACAAAGGTGTCCAGCACCAAGCGGGTGCTCAATCAGTAAACTCTGGGCAATTACCCAACGGTAGCGACTACCATAACCAGAAGGCCTTGGTAAGAGTCGAAGAGAGGTCAAAGTGGTCATACAGGGGTCTTGTAAAATCCTCTGTACTGTTGAAAGTCTTTGACCGACAGATGAGTATGAAAGTAGGGAAATGAATCATGCATGGTGAAATCAGTAATGAACAGTGTTTAGTAAAGTTGGCAATAGTGATCCCGGCGGTGGGATTCTAACAAGAAGGTCCGAAGTCTAAAGTCCCATAGTGAAATGTTTGGAAAAAGTTGGCGATAGCAAACCCAGCAGAGGGAAGCAGACAACCAAGGGCAAAGGCTGATGAACTGTTTAGAAAGCATTGAAACTCATGAATGCAAGAAAAGCCACAGTGAACCCGAAGGAGGGAGGCAAATGTCTGAAAGGGGTCCAAGCCCAAAAGAGGGTGATCCGGGGTGGAAGGTTGTCACCCAAAGTGCATTGAAAAGGAACTGTTTAATTGATTAGTTGAATATGATACAGTGAAGGGTCTACGCCCAGAAGAGGGGGGCCTAGGGGTGAAGTCAACACCAAAGGTATACGTGAAGCAGAACTTTGTGTTTGTTTGTTTATTGGATACATCAGGCCTCGAAGGCAAGATACTTTTTAATTGAAAAGAAACGTAACCAAAAAAAGAACCTGATAGCTGATACAGAACTGTTAACTCATGCAGAGAAAGCTGAAGTGTGTTCTGTGGTCAGAAAATCTACCTTGTCCCGTGCTCAAAACGTGGGGAAGGGAGACCACTGGCAATCACATCCTGGCTTATTATTTGTGAACACTACTTTCTTTATTGAATCCCTATCCCACACTTTTTGTGTAATTAGTTGTAAGGAATTGGCAATATGTTTTTCTTAGTATAGGCCCTTTTATTTTGACATGACACCACAAGGAATGCCTTATTTTTCTTTTGATGGTCGACGCTTGCTCCCATCTTAGATTTAGGTTTAGATTAGGCATTTATTTCCACCCTGCATTTACAGTTTAATAAACACCCTTGAACTGTTATTACTCTTGTCTGTCGTTACTATTGCCAACATGAGTTCCTTACAACATTCAAATTTCCCCAAGCCGAGACATGCAATGCCCTTACCACTAAACCATTCAGCTTCGTAGAGTGTCCATTATGAAAACCTGTCTGGAAATGGCTTAGTCTCAGAGTCGCCCTAGACCATGCTTCAAGATGACCCAGTGAAACAGAAGCAAACATTTTACAATCTACATCTATTAAGGAAATTGGTTGATAGTGTTTTGGGTCTGACCTGGATCCTTTCTTAAAAATGGGCACAATATTAGCAGTACTCCATGAGACAGGAAAAAGCCCTGAGTCAAAGATGCTCCCAAAGAACAACAATAGGACCTTCAACCAGTTAACTGGGTCTCATTACAAAGTATTATTTGTAAGCCCGTCCTGGAGCTCTTGATTTTTTCCAGTTGTTATCAAAATGCAAATATGTTCATACTTTAACTCCAGTATCAAGGGAGAGGAAAAAATATAATTTCCAACGGCCCGATCGTAATTCATCTACATAGAACCACCGCCATAAATATCTGTGAAGAAGTCAATCCATTGAATTGCTGTGGCTGGGTTCAGTTAATTCCTTTGGAACAGAGGCTCCAAATTGTTAATCAATGCCCAAAAGGACTGAAAATCATATTTAATCAGGGTTTGCAGCATACATTATGCATCTAACTGGAGTACAGCCACCTTTTTAGATTTACAGAAATTCCTGTATTTTTGTTTTAACTTCTTCAATTCCTGCATAACATCAAGATTGCCAGATCGCTTCAAGGCCCTAATTTCACTATGCAGTTTCCTCTAGCGACGGACATATCCTCATTATACACATGGGTTGTTTTCCCTGATGCATGGATAGAAAATGTAAGATTCAATTCCACTCTCCCATTCAACTCTCCCTGAACCTATCCAAGAATGTGGAGTTAAAAACCTTCATTTTTCAATCTAAAGGGCTACATTTAATGGCTAGGAACAACTCAGTGTTTAAGATCTCAATATTTCGATCATACCATCGACTGGCATTCCCTCCACAGTTTTTTTTTCCACAGGCTGCATTCTGTTATGTGGCCTTGAAGCAAATAAAAAATTAAATTTGGCACTTAGCATCACATGCTCCCTCAAGTTGTGAAGTTCTAGTGAGAAATCTACACAACAGTTTAATAGGTTGGAATCTACAAAATTGTAGTCCAAAGTCGACAAACTCAACCCCAGCTGCCAAGTAGGTTGTTCCTGTGCCTCCCCCTGGACAATTCTATTGATTGGAAACAGGCCCATGGCCTCCATAGTAATCCACCATAACCATACATTTTGCACCTTGGCTCCTTATATATCATACACCCAGAAACATAAAAATTACCTTCTAGTGTTTCTGGCAAAACGCAGTTTAAATTAAAATCTCCTGCACCCACCCACCCCTGAAGCTCTTCCCTCCCTTAATGGGATTAGCAGACTGTGAAAACACCTGGTAGCCGTCAAGGAGAGGAGCATTCATGTCTCCGGGAGTCAAACAACAATACCCTGTTTTAATGCTTTCATTGCCTCAATATTACCAAACAGGTTTTGACTTCCTCTAGCGTTCCAGGAGACAACCTTCATAAGTACTTCTTGAGAACCCCTATCCTCTAGCCTGTGGCCACTATGGGATTGGCCTTTTCCACAATGAGGACTTAGTCCCACTTGGACTTTGTTAGGGAGAATTCTTACCCAAGTGCTAATTCCCTCTACCTTAGAGCCCTCCAGCTCTTTTGCTATATTTTGGGACTTTGAACTTTTCAATTCAATGTGTTTTCTGTGTTTGTTTCTTTGGATATGGAGTTTTTTAGACAAACTCCATAGGCATCATCTTTTACTTGTGTGTCACACAGCACATTCAGTGAAGTGGCACAGGGATGTATTTCAGACTCCCCCAGGTTTAAATACCTTCTCTAGGACTGACTACTGTCTACCAGAGCATGTAAAGTTAAATTGACTTTGCTAGTCTTTTTAAATTCATAGACCCAGCACACACTATATTCCTATAGAGTGCTGGAGGGGTTGTCTAGCATCCCCTGTGTCTAAACACTCATGTAACAGTCAAACGTCACCCTTTCCTCTTGAAATGGCTGGTGGCAGTGGTTTTAGAATAAACTACCATGATTTTTATCGACCGCGAACACCGGTAGATACAAATTGGGTCAGCCATGTTTTTCCGATATGGCGCCCAAGACCTATCTGTAAAATCAGACTCCAGTCATCGTTTTTCACCGTTTCTTTTAGGAAAGGTCCTTCTACTGTTTGTCTCTGCTTGCCAAACCAGGTTTGGTCCCTTTGTTCGATGGCCTTTGGCGGGCTTCAATGCTGAAGCCCTCCTCTGGCGCCTGAGTGTCTGGGGTGGACAGGATGTAAGGGAAGTGCCCTAAACTCCTGTGCTTAGTCTCCTAGGAGACCTGAATGAACTCTGGCGTGATTGGCTGGCTGACTGTCCGGCACGGACAGCAACCCTGCTGGGTGTGTGGCACGCTAGCCTGGAATGAATAGGAGAAAACTGTTTAAAAGCAGGTCTCTGGGACTTGGAAGTCAGGGTCGACCACTGGAACAAAAGAACCGAAGACGAACTGAAGGAATATGACTGCTGCAACACCTGGTCCACCGGTGAAGCCTTGCTGCAGGTCTGAATTGCCTGAAACTCCCTCGACAGAGAAGCGCTTCAAAGACAACTTCTTCTCTTGAGCTGGTGGGAACAACCAACTCGCAAGCCACCTGGACACCGTCTCTATACTGGTCGAATTATATTCAGAGTGCTGTTGAAAACTGGATAGCCAGTGAGAAGGATACCAGTTTGTGGACTTTAAGGCACTCACACCTTAAATTGACATTTTTCCGAGCTTGTGGCCTCTTCCCTGGGCAGTGCAGGAACCTCCTGACGTCCTCCTTGTTGTCCCCATGACTGAAGCTCAGGAACAGCGAGATCTGCAGGAACTGCCAGGAACAACTGCCTCAGCTACATCTTTTTGTTCATTCTAAGGTACTGTGCAATTGCAGTTAAGAAATCCTTTCTGCCGCGATAAATGTTTGTGAAACTTACCCAACTTTGGAGGCATGTTCTCCCCTAAACCAACATATACATTTTCTTCTGGCCAACTACTTCTAAGAACATTGGCAAAGACTTAATCGTTTACTCTTAGAACTGTGCTATCCTATCCAAGACACTGAACCATTGACTTTGGCCCAGGCCTATTGAATTGAATTGCTTGTTGTAGTGAACAAATTCCTGCCTTCAGTTTCCATTTCTGACACATGCTGAATATCAAATCCCAGCTCTTTCAATTTTTGTCTTCCAGAGAATACCAGCTCTTTCCCCAAATGTGATCCAAAATAAAGAGAGCTGTTTGTGTCTGCTCGATTCGGGAATGCCACTCCATCAATATCGACTGAAGACAATAGGCTCAATGTTGAAATTTCCCCAGAAATAGTAAGAACATTCCCTTGTTCAAACAGACAGGGACAACCAGACCCAGAAGGTTACTCATGCTGCGTTTAGGCTGGTTGTTAGTTTGTCTTCTAACAGAGTGTATAAATGAAGCCTTGAAGCTCCATTATCCTTTTTATTCTAACCCCACCCAAAATCACCATCCTTTGCTTGGTGTAACACACAGTAGGGCTTGGTTTTAACTGGCACCCTTCCAACCCTTAAACCATCCCTCACATTCTTTACCCTACACCTATATAATTTGTTCAACAATTGCCTGACCCCCGAATTCAGTGTTGGGTAGACATTTGGAGGTAGAATCAGGAAACCTTGTTGTTTTTGTTGGCACCAAAAGACACGATCTTCAATAGAATTCCCATGTGCCGAATTCAAATCATTAGTGATATTTTCTATTATGTGGGGATGGTTAGAGTCCAACACATGCTCTCAGAAGCTGAAAATATTATTAAAGTATGCATATTGTGCTACACCCTCCCGCTGGATGCGGAATCGGACAACATTAGACAACTTTCCCCAGCCTGAGCCTTGGGCATAAGCATAATTCCATCAGGATTCGCCTGGGAAAACCTTCAAACAACATTAGGTAAACTGCCCTCTTGTAGGCATCCCATCTGGTCCTTCTTTGCCACATCCACTGTTTCATGGGCCACACTCATCTTCCCATTTTGGTTGCCCAGCACTTGGGGATACCCCCCTGCTGGGCATCTTAGTCTCACCATGCATAATGCTAATTGCACCACCCCCTGATTTTGTTTCATCCATAGGTACAGTCCCAGTCTGAGTTGCCGAATCTCTAATAAGCTGAGTTGTACCCTGCTCAGATCCGGGCTGAAAAAGAGACATCCTACGGAGCAACGTCTCACCGTTACACTCATTGAGCATCATTATAAGTATTGCGGAATGAGTTAACGGGTGCCGCTAATGGTGGCGGACCTGTTAAACCCATTCCGCAATATTACGAGGCTCCCTCGCGGGACCCGATGTGGACGTCTGGTTTTACCAGATGTCCTTACCGGGTCCCGCCAGGGGACCAGGGAGCTAACAACGGGCTGGTCGTAATCGGACGGTTTTTAGCTCCCGTGCCCATTCCCATTGAGCCCTATGGGGGCTCAAATGGGAATGGAGAAGGTCCGGGCCCGGGTTCCCTGAGGGAGGAATTACTGGGCCCTCCAAACTCGGAATGGCCCGGTAATTCCGCATTCAGGGAACCTGGATCCGGACACGGTTTTGGTGGCAGCCATGCCCTTATTAAGCGCATGGCTACCTCCAAAGTCGTAATGAGGCCCATTGTTTCATATTACCATCGCCTCCCTTGCCGGTTTCTCAACAACCGGCGGCATCCTTATTGATACACCCCTTTTGTTTTCCCCTGCTTATTCATTTGTTGTACCACGGTGGATGCCCTTTGTGCTAATTTACACAGGGACAAAGGTCTTTTTCTGGGTTTTTTAGTGGCCGTATTGCCATTAAAGCAAAATAGGGGACAATTTACATCCTGTTGTCCTTTTATTGTTTTATTGTTTTCCCCTTTTGCTGTCTCGTTTGGTCAGTCCTGAAAGAGGCAACCTCACTTGACTTACAACGTGGTTGTTCTCCAGCCGTTGTACTCAAAGTAACAGTAGTTTTGACATTAACATTGGGGGAATTCTGGCTCAGGTTTTCAACCTCTTCGATTTTGCTCGAGTCAGAAATAACTACCTCAGTATCCTCAATATAGGCATCACTAATTATATATGATCCATATCGATAACCCCATTTTATTGGATATGGTTAGCCTCCCCGTCTTTAACTGGAATTAGATGCTGAAGTTTGTGATTTAATCCCATTAGCATTAACGTATGTTCTTTCATTTCATGCCAGATGTTATCATACAAATTTACAAATTAACTGAGAACCATGTTCAATGCTGGCACCGTGGGATGGGTTAAGCGCATTAGCTCATCAACCTCTCTTATTGTGTGATACAAACCAGACTCTCCTGATGCCTCCAGGCCTTCTACCCCAACCAAAGTATCTTCCTACTTGAGCCCTTTGCTCCTCTAACTCCAACTCTTTGAAGGTCAGTTGCTTCTCTAAGCAACGAGCTGGGGCAGATCTCTTTCTTCAGCTTGTGCCTTCCTCTGGAACAGCCTCCCTGCCTCTCTGAAACTTGAGCAGAACCATCTCAGGTTCCGGAAGCACCTCAAGACCTTCCTCTTTGCTTCTGCCTTCTCTCTTCCTCTCCCCAGCTGATCTCCTGTCTGAAAAATGCACTGGTCACCTGGCAACCCTCTGAAATCGGGCCAAGGTCCCTGCCTGTCCAGCTGCATACCTGCACAGCCTCCGGGCCAGTGGTCAAAGTGGGCGGGAGCTGTGATCCTCTACTTCTTCTCATTAAGTTTTACCGTTCCTATACTTTTATTTTAAAAAGAAACCGTTCCGGAACGGTTTCATTTTAAAATAAAAGTGTAGGAAGAGGTAGGAACTTGCACTTTCAGTGCACTGCACAGGACATTTCCTTAAAGAGCAGACACACGTGTTTTGGGGTTTTTCTTGTGCATGGGAGGGCGTGCAGCGATTGGGTCTGTGGTTAGCGGTGCAGACCAGTAAGGAACATAGTTCCACTACTACTTTTTATACACTTCGACCACTGCTCCTGGCACCACCTGCACTTATTAGACACCTGTTGTCTGCATTTCTAACACCAACCCTTGCCACCTGTTGGCTGCACTATTTGTTGTGTTCTGATTCCTTGTTCTGCACTTGTCCATCCCCCCCTCTCCTGGCACTTTTCCCCTCTCCTCACCCCTGCACTTGCGCAATCTCAATGTCACTAGGCCTAGTAAGATAGTTGTTTTTGTCCTCCCTCTGTTTCCCCTCGCTTGCCTTGTCACACCTTGAAACACATGTGTATAGCCACGTTATAAATGCCATATCATATCATATCATGCCTGAGGAGATTGGATAACCTTTTCAGCAGATTCTCATTTGCCATAAAACGTGTCAGTTCAGCAGGAGAATTGGGCATTGAAGCATCACAAGTTTGCTAGATTATGCTCATAGGCTGCCAATCCAAACCTGCACCGCCTTGACCTCCAAACACTGTTTCTGCAAATTTAATGACACTAAGTTCATGTATCTCCATAAAGTCACCACTACAGTTGTTATTCAGCATACTAGAGTGGTTAATAAATGTTGTGCTTTTAATTGGTGCATTAGACTTAGGGGGTAATTCATGGAATAAATGTGCGCCGAAATTTGAAGCGCAAGCTCGCGCAAGCGGGAAAAAGCTAGCGCACGTGTTTGAATCGCCTGCGTGCGATTCATGTAAGGCCCTGCGCGTGTTTTTCCCGGAATGTGCGCCAAATCCGCGCTAACCTTACACGTCACTGCGACTTTCCAAAAGCATGTGTGACAGGAACGGGGAAAGCGCACAACTTCTTGTGAACACACCTAAAAAGGGGGCGGAACACAGGGAATGGGGAACAACGTATGAAAATATAGGCGTAACGTGGGAAGTACCGCTGGGAAACACACGCAACGCCCACACGCTAGTGAACAAGACGTATTCATCGAATCGAATAGGGAAATCCCGCGCAAGTCAAAACACACGCACATGCACAAATACGTCCGCCACACGAAAGCAGGCGGAAGCACCCCTGTGCAGCATGAAAGTGCGCGCAAACAACAAACAAGCAAATACAGCTACAATGAATGTCCCATTCCTTGCAGCAGTGATCGTGGGACACCGCAGGAGGAGGAGAATAGCCAGGCCCTGCATTTTTTTGACCATGACCAGCATTTTTGGGATGCCTGATGACCAGGTCTATGGCAGGTATAGGTATCCACTTCATATCATCCTAGACCTGGTCACTGAGTGGCAGGATGAACTCACATTACCCACCCTGTGTTCCCAAGGATTGAGCCCCTTGGAGAAGGTGCTCAATGTACTGCATTTTTAGGCCACTAGGTCATTTCAGCCGATAACTGCCATAGTGGGGGGCGTCTCACAGCTCATGCAGTCACGTTGCCTACACCAGGTGTTGGCAATCATCACTGCGCGCCCCTCAGTCCGCAGGCACATATACATGCCCAGAACACCTGCAGAAAGGCAGGCCGTGGTCCAGGAATACTACAGGGTGGCACATTTCCCTAAAATGCTTGGTGCCATAGATTGCACGCATGTGGCCCTACGTCCACCTAGGGCCACTGAAAGCCTCTACCGCAAGCACTGGCATTCCATGAACGTGCAGGTTGAATGCGATGCCAAGCGAATCATCACCTCTGTCTATGCAAACTATACAGGTCCACCCATGACAGTTCCATATACAGAATGTCCACCCTGAGCCGGGCCCTGGATGCTGGGAAGCATGGCGACACATGGCTCATAGGTGAGTACAAATGCCTGTGCACATGCATGCATGTCACACACTGACAAATACACAAACCCAACTAATGACAACCATCATCACCTCCCCAGGGGACAGTGACTCCCCTCTGAGCACCCACATGACAACGCCAATACGGACCCCACCACACCACCCCAGTTAATATACAATGCAGCCCATATTGCAACCAGGGCCATAGTGGAGCGCACATTCAGAGTGCTCAAGTCACGCTTACGCTCCCTTGACTACTCTGGCGGCCAGCTACTATATGCACCCCCAGTAGTGTGCAGGATCATTGTGGCAGCATGTGTCCTGCACAATGTTGCAACGCGGAGGGGCTTACCGGTGAACATGGTGGTGCCCCCACACTCCCAACCACATGCACATGCGCTGCACATGGGAGGGGAAAGGGTACGTGGCGAGGCAGCCCATACCCAGCTTGTGGCCACATTTTGCACCTAAACTCCCACCCCTGCAGAGTGCACACAGGCCTGGCACATACCAGGTGACAATCGATGATGACAAAGAGACAGTCAACTATCACACCCTGAGAATGTATTCATGGAAGTGCTACATTGTGTGCATCCCTAGCTACTTAAACATAACCAATCCCGTGTGACCAATAGGAACACATGCAAGTTGCATATCCCACCACCCCTCTGCACAACAGGCCATGTAAATCACTGTTATGCCACCCAAACACTCCCAAAACCCATGACAGCTGTGCTCTATGCCATGCCATGGCATGCAACAGCTGAACAGCCAACCAAATGCACAACACATGACACTATTGTCATTAAGTGCATTGTGAGAAATGTAAACAGGCATGAGACAATCACACCTGACATGGAACCTGATAAACTCACTTTGCAAAAATCTCCCACACATACAAAGGGGGTCATTATGAGTAAGGCGGTACACCATAGACGGTGCTGGTACGTCACTGGCACCGTCCATACCGTACTGCCATATTATGAGTAATGCTGGTTGGTGGCGGGCTGTGTAGTGGTCGCCACAGCTGCACCTGCAGCTTCCACTACCGTTGAGCCCGTGTCAGCACATGTTACTTACTGTCGGGTCGCAAGGGTGCCAGGGTCGGATGCAACAGCAGCATCACCTGGAGCTGCAGGGGGTGGTGGCATGGCTGCACCAGCACGTGGCTGGACATCCTGCCCCTATGGTGCACCCCTGCCTCTTCCCGCTATACGGCCACCCTGGCCACTCTGAACTCCACGTACTCTGGACTCCACATACTCTCTGGTCACCCCGGCCACGTGCCCGACCACTCCCAACACTGGCAGGATTCCCAGCTGAACCCCCTTAACCTTTGGTGGCCTCCCAACCATGGCACGTATGTAGTAATGCCAATGGGATCTGCACTGAACAATTGTCCTGGTCAATTGGGGTGAAAGGGGCAGGGTATGTGATGCTAGATGCACCCCTGTGCCCCTGCAAGTCTGCCTGCGGACCCTGGGGATAAATGACGGTCACACAATGCTCAGGCACCACATAAATACAAGAAAAATGTATACGCAACCCCTGTAGCCCATGTGCGTGTAAAAAAAAAAAAATCACGCAGTACGCTGTGGCACCCAGAAACACAAAAAAGTGTATGCGATTAACACATGGGCTACTATGACCTCAATAAATGGGGTACATTAAAAACAGGGGCACCCACAGTGGGAAAAATGGCATGCAATAGCATGCGTGACTCACCATCTGCCTTGCATGGAAAAGAAATACGCGCAGGAACTTGAACTGTGTGTGAACCCCAAAGTAGGAAAAACACACGCATTGGTCTCCACTGAAAGCACGTACACCGCTCTGCAGACCCGCGCGGACCATTAACAAGTGCAGAAGGAAACGCCTGCGAACGTTACGTCTCTTACGCGCTTACGCGCCTAGGCCCTTTCCTCGAATTACACGCTGACGTGCTGTTTTTTCACGTGCCAATTCACTCTGCATCAAGCTGGCCACGCGACAGCACACGGAAGACCACTCTCCTGCCCAGAAGGCCATTTTCCTGACCCCCAGATCCCCGGGGAGCCTCCTACAAGCCATCTGCTGCTGCCTGCCTGCCTGCTGCCAACAGTGCCCTACCATTTGGTGCCTGCACAATCAGCCATCTGCAGGGGTCCAGTTGCTGTGACCACCCCTTCTGGAATAGAAGACTCCCGACTGGTATTCCATCACTCCACAGCCCAGCCCCAGGACCTAGTTGCCCACCCACACCTGCCTCGGGCGTTGCCATGTCCAACGCAACACCATCCGGAACCAGTGGCAACCCCCCATCAGAGAGGCAGAGGGCTGCCAGCTTCAGTGCAAATGAAGTTGGCATCCTGTTGGAGCAAGAACTGGGGCATTATGATGCCCTGTTCACACCATTGTGCGCCGACAAGGAAGGATGGAAGAGGATCTGGAAGGACATAGAGGGTGCCACCAACACGGAGGGGGTGGCACCCCGCGATATCAAACACGTCCAGAAGCGCTGGGAGGACTACAAGTCCAGGCCCCTCAAGAAGGCCTGGTGCGTCTTGGACGCAGCAGATGCAGTAGGGCGCCAGATCCACCTTACCACCCAGCAGATGAGGGTCGTGGAGCGAATTCACCCAGTGCTTCACCACCAGATCCTCAGGATGCAGGAACATCTGGAGTCGAGCGGTAACTCCCCATGCATTCCTATTTAAAACAGTGCATGTTGGTGGTAGTTAGCTAGGGGTCATGTATGGATGTGTGGGTTAGGGACACGATGGTGCTGCATGTGACCCACATGGACGGTGTATGTATTACTATGCATCATGCACAGCAGCATGCGGAATGCATACATGTATGCATGCCTCTGTCTGTACTTGGACATGTTTGGGGTGTGAGAGATGGGTGCTGCTGTGATGGAAATTCATGGTGTACATGTCCGTGTGTCTGAGCAGTGTGTGAGTGACTGGTAAACACCATGGATGCATGACACATGTCCGTGAAGATGTGTTGATTCACTGATACAGCCTAGTCATCCTTGTATCCACTGTGTTTGGGGGTTTACAGGGCCAGATGCATGACCCTCCAGTGATGTGTGTGCATGTGATCAGCATGTCCCATGATGCAAGTGAGTTTCAGCCCACCATTGGATGTTTCTACGGTGACTTGGACATGGGTGCAAATGTTTGTAGCATGTGCCATGCCTGTTCCTGCATGTGTGTTGCCTGCACTGACACATGTGTTGTGGAGGGACATGATGGAAGTGACGTTTGACAGTGCCACCCATGTGCTATTGCTTTGTGTCTAGCGGACTATTGTACAGTACCCTGATGCTTGTGTTCAATGTCTCCCTTTACACAGCGGCAAAGAAGAGGGCAGGGATGGCGCTGTGGAGGAAAGCGGCAGGGATGCCACCACCGGCCGGCAACACAAGGCCCAGTCACCCTCCCAGGAAATTCCATCATCCAGGAGTGAGGGGACTGGTGCTGCGTCTGCCACTACGGCTGCAGCGGATGGGACGGGTGAGCCCCCAAAGGGGCTGGCTATGGCAGAAGACGGTGCAGAGCCATCCAGGTTGGTGGTGTGTACGGAGGAGGAGGAGGCCGCTTCAGAGCTGCACATGGGGCCTGGTGGGGGTGGAACACTGGTGCAAGTGGTGCAGTCCAGGGGTAGGGGCAGGAGGCAGCACATGTCGCCGCAGAGGGGCCTGTGCATGTCACTGTCCCTGACACTGTGACTGCATCACCATGCACCGGCAGGGATGCCTCATCCCAGCCCCGTCAGCAGGTAGGGGGGAGGTCCATGTCATCTGGCAATCCTCTACCTGTGGATGTGGGGCCCGAGACAGTATTGAGTCCGTCCTGATTGGTGTCATGTTGTGCACACATGTCATTCGTGATGACGTGTGTGCTTCCTGGGGGGACCACGCATGTCATCACGAAGAGATGTGTGCAACGTGGCCCAGTTGGGAGGGCTCATGGTCAGGAGTTTCCTCCATGTGTCGCTCTGTCTTGCGGCCCTCTCCTGCTCTGTGCACACTATATGCCAGTCGTTCTCCGTGCCGTCTTCTGGCCCAGATTACACCAGGGCCCCCTGTGGACCTGCCCCAACCAACGCAGCCAGGCTGGTGTAGATCCCATCCCTGCCACAGTTGGGAGTCTGAGCTCTAGCACAGGTGGTCACCCCAGCAACTGGACCCCTGGCAACGGATGATGTGCAGGCACATACAAGCAGGGCACCTGCATGACAGTCCCAGGTGTTGCCATCTACCCGGAGGCAGTCGTGGTGGTGGCAGCAGGCAGCAGAAAGGCGGCGGCAGCTCGGCGTAGGAGGCATGTGGCTTCGGGGCCCTCTACATCATCGGGGCAGGCATCGGCCAGTGGGCAGGAGGACCCAGGATTGGGAGTGTCTTCCTTGTGGCAGCGGTTGGGCCAGCGAATAGGTGCAGTGCGGCAGCAGGTGGAGAAGGCACGGCTGAAAATGGTCAGTGCAGAGAACTCCATCCACAGGGCTTTGAGGCGGGCTGAGTGCCTCGAGGCAACTTGCAGGGAGTTGGAGGAGGACATGGCTGCATCCCTGCAAGAGCTTGTTACCAAGGAAGAGGCCCGCCTCCGGAACATCGACGTGGAGTTCAATGATGCCCTGGCCCGGGACATCAAGAAGTGAGCCGTTGGACTATCCCGCCGCCTTTGTATATAGTTATTTAGGTTTAGGTTTCATTTGGTTTTTATTATGATTTCGAGGTCACAGACTTTGCTCCACTTTTTGTATATAGTTGTATTTTAGATAGGGTTTTAGGTAGGTTTCCTTTTGTTTTGGGATAATGGACCCTTCCGACTTTTATTTTCAATATTACGGAAATGTACATAATTTTTTTTTTATAATCACATGGAGTAATGTTTTTTTATGCTTTTCATCTTGAGAGTTATTTCTATGGACTTTGGGGATGGACCACTTACATTTTTTCATGTTTTGGATTTTTATTTTTCCTTGGATTTCACTTTCTTTTTCATATTGCTATCATTATTGATTTATTTGTATGTGTGATTTTCATTTTGTCATTTGTTTTTATTTTTAATGCATTACATTATTCTTCAATCTTGGTGTAGTCTACTATTATATATTTTGTGCATGTCTCCATGAGCATTGGCTCAGTCATGTGTTGCCACTGTGTGGCTCTGTAGGACATTTGTTGATGGGCATGCTGGTTCTTTTCAGACTATCATGGAATGGGTAATGTAGTAGGGAGTGGGTGCAGTGGATCGTTGGGTGTTTGTACTGGGGGGTGGGTGTGTGGAATTTGGGTTGGCATTAGACCCATGGGTCTGTATAGTTATGACGTGCTGTTAGGGGGGACATGAGTCGGGGCCTGCTGGCAGGTTCCTGTCAATTTGGGGGTAGGTGGGGGGACATGATTCGGGGCCTGGTGGCAGGTGCCTGTCAATGGGGGGTGGGTGGAGGGGACATGAGTCGGGCCCTGCTGGCTGGTGCCTGTCAATTGGAGGGGACATGAGTCGGGGCCTGCTGGCAGGTGCCTGTCAATGGGGGGTGGGTGGAGGCGCTGCCTGTGGGGCATGAGGAGGGTGGATGGGCTGCCTGTGGGGTATGGTCAGGGTGGATGGGCTGCCTGCGGGGCATGGGGATGGTTGTAGGGTGGACCCCTGTGGCGTGGTCTGGCTGCTGGGGGTGCATGTGGCTTCTCACCACACTGTTGCGTGAATCTGGGGGTACGGGAGTGAGAATTACACGCGATTTTGCTGTCGCGAGTGGGGTTTGCGTAATCGGAGGGGTGCGCAGGGAGTTTTACACGTGATTTCGCTGGCGCAAGCAGGGTATGCGTATTCCAGGGGTGCGCTGGGAGTTTTACATGCGATTTGGCTGGCGCGAGTGGGGTTTGCGTAATCGGAGGGGTGCGCAGGGAGTTTTACACACAATTTCGCTGGCGCAAGCAGGGTACACGTAATCCAAGGGGTGCACGGGGAGTTTTAAATGCAATTTTTCTGGCCCGAGCGGCGTAAGCGTAATCAGAGGGTTGTGCGGGGAGTTTTACACGTGATTTCGCTGGCGTGAGCGGGATACGCATATTCCAGAGGTGCGCTGGGAGTTTTACACATGATTTTGCAGGTGCGAGCGGGGCACGCATATTCCAGTGGTGCGCGGGTAGTTTTACATGCGATTTCACTGGCGTGAGCGGGCTACGTGTAATCTGAGGGGTGCGCAGGAAGTTCTACATGAAATTTCGCTGGCGCAAGCATGATATGCATAATCCAATGGGTGCGCTGGGAGTTTTACAACCAATTTCGCTGGCGCGAGCAGGGTGCGCGTAATCCGAGGGGTGTGCGGGGAGTTTTACATGCTATTTCGCTGGCGCGTGAGGGCTGTGTGGAGTTTTTAGTGCGTTTTCATGGTTGGGGGCTGTATGCTGGTCCTGTTTTTGGCACATGGGGCGGGGTTGGGGGCATAACTGGCACTGCTGCAGGGTCGCTGTGCCACTCTGCACCACGGCTGGTTATGGATGTAAGTATCTATGAATGCGCTGTGCATGAAAATGGGTTCTGGCACACCCAGCTAGCGCATGGTGGAGCACAGGGTCGAACTGGGACAAGAAATAGTACGGACACCCCAAAAAAAGTGGCCCACCCCTCGCCTCAAAAAAGTGGCCCACCACTTGCCTCACGACCCTTGACCACTGAAGGCATCACCGAAGCTATGTTATTTGATCCCACCCAAAAGTAACATCCTGGGACGCGATGAAACAGGACCTTTCACCCCTTGACAAAACAGGAAGTGGCATCAAATAGCATTGTTCCTAAGTACACTACAGAACATATGGTTATTATTTCATTAATGTGATCTACATTTCAAACAAGAATGGATCACCATATGTATCATTAATATCTGTGTGTAAGATCCATATTGTCAAATTACTGTAAATGCAAGAAGACGACCAAGGCCAAATGATAATATGTTATTGTATAGCACTTACGCTAAAGCTCTTTTTTATGGAACAAATATACATACACTATCACCCAGCCTGTGTTGCTACTCATTTATCGACCCAAGAAGGATGAAAGGTTGAGATGGCCTTGCTGGGATTCGAACCTGCAGATCCCAAGTGCCTTTGCCAACTTTGCAATGAACCTTTGATGACTAACTAACCAAACCCACTGTGCCAAACACGCATTTCTGCCCGGCTGCGCTCTTTCGTTATAACCCACAACTGTGAAACCTGTCTGCTTCCCAGCATTTATTGCTTGTCTCAATGCCGAGACTGGGCAAAACATTTCTGAAACATAAAAAGTAAATGCTGCCTGTTTAAAGGTGCCACTGCAGGCAGATATACTGTAAACTGTTTGTGACAACACCAACAGCTAATCCAATCCTTTGCGCGCCCCATTCAAAACATACTCTCCCAGCAACTGATAAAATAATGCCCTTTCATAACTCCCATGCCCCTTCTGAATTGCACCCAACAGCATGGTCTCCAATTGGCACTTCAGTAATTCTTGCTCCTATCAAAAGTGCCAAGGACGAGTATGCTCGACCTTTTTGCATAGACTTGCATAATAGCCTGGCACTTAAAGGATAGTTCCGGGACTTTTTTTTTATTGTCCCTACGGTTCGGCCATGTGTTTTTAAGCATAAATCGGTAGATCGTAGAAAACTTTCCTATGGACCTTACCCGACTTTTCGTCCATTAACGCACTCGAAATCAGCCGCCATTTTCTAATAATCCTATCATTTCCCCCCATCGCCCTGGCTCACCTGCTTTTGCGGCACTAAATCAAATCCCCCGCCCCTGAGCCTGACATCAGCAGACACGTACCGCCCATTTGCCAACGCCAAAGCACGTTTCGTGTCAACAATCGCTGCGCCTCAGCTAATGAAGTGTCGCCATGGAAATGGCAGGACGCCTCTTTCCTCTATAAGTATAAACACACCGTTTCACAACACACAGCAGCAGATTTTCGATTCCATTACTCTCTCTGCGTTACTTTGAGTATTCTGTGACTCGTTTCTGTGCTCTGGTCAGCTACCTTCGCCACTTCTAGGCCTTGTGAACACCTGTACCCTCTCTGTAAATTATTTTACTTTCTTTACCACACAATGGCTACAATAATGCCGTATATGTACGAGCCCGAGTACACCGAGGAAGAACTACTGGAAAGGCAAGCACGCGAAAATGATGGGGATTCGGACGGCAGTTGGGAGGACCAGTCAACGGATGAAGAGCCTGGACCATGTCGCATGGACGGCGTCTCCACCTGGTGCACGTGCAATCGGTGCGAGCTAATGCCAACTGAGGAGGAGAACTGCTGCTGCCGTGAAAATTCCGGGTGCTTGGCCTACATTTCGGAAGGCGAGCCAAGTCCGCAATGCATCACCGAGCTGCCAGAGTTCAGGGAAGCCTGCCTCTCACGGACCGTGTTGAGGATGATGATGGTGCTTATGCACGAACTTCGCGGCACTGTTCGTCCGCGTAATCCGAGTAACGAGTAAGTATACTCTGGTTGTGATGTCAGTGATGCCACTACTATTTCATGGTCGTCTCCCACATATAAAATTACATCTACATATCATTTGAATGCATGTAAATTGGTTCCATATTGTGCATTTTCTAGATAGAATTTTTTTCAAAGCAGAATGACATTTTTTACCTGAATCGACAGTGATAAGAAAGTTTTGTCATTTTAATACAGTTTGCATCTTTCATTTTCACAGGTGGTACAGGCTGGTGGCCTATCGTTGCTTCACTTGGTGGCTTCACGGGAGGCTCGGACACCGCGTTCGGAGAGTAATACCTGCCTGTGCGGTACTTGCCATTAGACAACATTTCCCCAGCGACAGTGGACAATACCGCGGATTTTCCCTGGATGTGCTGCAACCGGAACTTTACAATGTGTAATGTTTATTATTTATGTTCAATTGAAATTAAGATCTAAAATAAAACCCAACATATATTTTAACAATGGTTGTTTTGATTTTTTAAATGAATCTAGTGTGTCTCCATTGAATAGTCTTCCTGTGCCTTGTCTTGTCACACCACATGTCTCCGGCCAGCATCCTCCCTCACGCTGGCCGCCCACCTTCAATCCACATAACCGTTGAACCCATATGCAGCAGACATACATATGTTATTTTGCGGGTTGGCATCAAGCCTCCCGGCCTTGCCTCCTCCCCCAAAAATACTTACCAAACCACTTTGTTCAAGCGTTGGCAATAAAAGGAAGGCCGTTGGATTTTATTGATACAAAACATGGTTATAGGTAAATAATCCATATGGTTGATCATAATAAATCATCCTTTTGGGCACCGGGTACAGAGATGACCCCCTCTGGCCCGTGCCGCCTTGCCACCACAGGCCAGCCTGCTGCTGACTAACTGCCTAGGCATCCAGGGTCTCCAGGATGAACTGCACCCATATATTCTCCTGGGAGGGTGAGGTATTTATAAACTCACCCCCCTGCCTTCCATGTACTAGATCCTGCAGCCTGCCTCTTACATGCAGTTAGATGGCCTCTCCTTGGTGAGGCCCTGCGGCAAACGAGTCTTGTTTGCACGACCACCGCCCCAATCCACCCCTCCCCGCCCTATCAAAGGCAGTTCGCACCGGGGTACTTGTGCTGGCAAGTGGAGCTGTCAGGGAGCGATAAAGGCCAAGAGGTCCCAAAGACCATGTACACTTCAAAGTGGTCTATAGAGCATGGGTTGTTGTTCCCATGTCTACCTCCAGACCCCGTGTCTCCTGCCAAGCATCCCCCCTCACGCTGGACGGCCCCCTGCAATCCACATAAGTGTGTCTCCATTCACGAGTCTTCCTGTGTCTTGTCTGCACGACCACCGCCCCAATCCACCCCCCCCGCCCTATCAAAGGCAGTTTGCACCGGGGTACTTGTGCTGGCAAGTGGAGCTGTCAGGGAGCGATAAAGGCCAAGAGGTGCCAAAGACCATGTACACTTCAAAGTGGTCTATAGAGCATGGGTTGTTGTTCCCATGTCTACCTCCAGACCCCGTGTCTCCTGCCAAGCATCCCCCCTCACGCTGGACGGCCCCCTGCAATCCACATAAGTGTGTCTCCATTCACGAGTCTTCCTGTGTCTTGTCTGCACGACCACCGCCCCAATCCACCCCCCCCCGCCCTATCAAAGGCAGTTCGCACCGGGGTACTTGTGCTGGCAAGTGGAGCTGTCAGGGAGCGATAAAGGCCAAGAGGTGCCAAAGACCATGTACACTTCAAAGTGGTCTATAGAGCATGGGTTGTTGTTCCCATGTCTACTTCCATACCCCGTGTCTCCTGCCAAGCATCCCCCCTCACGCTGGACGGCCCCCTGCAAACCGCATAATGCCACGACATATACACGTCATTCATTCACAAACACACCCCTGTTTCGAATTCTTTATAACCCACTTCATATTCTAATGAGAAGTTCTTTGCGCTTTGCTAGTCAACCCGTGAAGGTGCTGGTTATCTGCTCTTCGTCTCTGTGAACTTCCGTGACCACTTCGAGGAAACTTGTCAGTTTGCAACCTGTGAACTGCTCCCTGTTCTACGACAAGAAACTACTCTGATCCCTGCATCTAACTGTTTGTTCTTCAAGGTAAGGCCATGTACCATAATCATTTTGCGTCCAATTTCTTTTCGTTCAAGACAGTACATGCAAGGAACTAGTCACATGTTCTGAGTTTAGTCAAATTATCTTTCTATTTTTTTAAAGTTATTCAAATACTTATCCGCATGTGAATAACGTGTGTAGTTCCAAGAACCAAAACGAACCTTGCATTGAACCTTTTATGTGTCATTTAATTTTTTAACACATTGGTATTCATAGAGAATTGTTGATCTTTACTTTTCAGAACTTTCCACAATGCCTGCCTGTTCCATTGGCGGTTGCCCTTCGAAGACCCATAATAAATCTGAAGGTACTATAATGCATGTTTTCCCTAAGACAATAGATCAGATAAGAGAATGGGTCCGATATTGCGGATATCCACCGTCTGAGCTTGAAAGTAGAGTCCTAGAAGTCTTTGCGGACAAGAGGGGTGATCGATACCGCATCTGCAGCAGGCACTTTAGCTCAGACATGTACTCCACATCATTGCTAATAAAGAAGAACACACCGCGAGCGAGGCGAAAATTGCTCTCAACCGCTATTCCCACTCTATTCGTCCACATCCCTCCACTGGTGAGTCAAGTTTACGTATTTATCTCTCGGCCTTGCGGTAGTGTGTAGCATTAGCTAACAATAATTTCCCCATTATGTATCCACTCAATATGAAGGCGGAAGATTCTCCATCCGTGTCGTTATTGCAGTCATCAGCCACTTCAAGCGCCTATCGGGTAATCTTACTTAGCTATTCTGCCACTGACTTGTTTTAGGCATGTAAATCAATAGTTTTAATATATCGTGTGATTATTTTACCTAATGGTACACCCTTGTACTCGTCCTCTAGTCTTTGTTTTCAGTTATAATTATTGTTATCCAAAATAATGCAAGTACTGTCTTTCAGGGAGATGCTGAGGAATCCAACGTATTGACGACAACCGTTGATGTCACTCAGATGCTCGAGGTACGTTTCCGGACAGTTCCATCGATGGAGATCATCAGATCTTGCATTCTTGTAGCGTTATTGTTACACACAATGTTTCTTTCGTTTTTAGCCATTGATATGTCCTTCTGTCGTCGCCCTCCTATGTGTCTTCTTTTTTCAATATTGTGTTCATTACTAATGAAAGTCCTATGTTTCAGGGAGTCGATGGAGCATTAGTCAAAGAAGAAGGGGGAGCATGCAGTTACGGGTCGGCGCAACAGCTTGCAGAAGTGTGCACCGCAGTTACATCGTCCCTTGATGTTCTTATGCATTTCGAGGTATGGATACTGACAGTTCGATCAAGCGAAATCATATGACGTGATTACATCCGCTATACTTCCTTCTTTATTAACGCAAGTACTATGTTTCAGGGAGATGACGGAGCTTCTTCTACAAGAACATCACCCCTAGTAGTTGATGCAGATATCTGGGTGGTGACACTTCCAACGATCGAGCAAATCGAATCATATTTAGATATCCATTATTTATTTTAGACAACTGATCATTTGTGCAGGTCTATTTAGATGAGCCGTTGACGCCTGCACAAAGTGTATGTTCTTTTTAACAAAATAGAAAACCATACTAATGCAATTACTGTGTTTCAGGGAGTTACTGAAGCATCATCTTCAATAATATCATCAATGGAAGTCTATGAGGAGCCCGAGGTATGGATCTTGACAGTTCCATCTAACTAGATCAACAATGCGTGAATAATTGTCGTTTGAATGTTCTACACAAAGCGTTCATTCGTGTTTTGCTATTGAGATGTACGTGGGTATTGGTCCCCATGTACATTTTGTGTTTTCAATATTATTATACATACTAATGAAAGTTCTATGTTTCAGGGAGTCGATGGAGCGTCAGTGCGTGATGGATGTGCTTATCATGAAAATATAGTCGTTGCAGCGCAAGAGGAAGTGGAGACATGTACACACGAGTCGGAGCAACAGCGTCCCGATGTTGAAGTTCGAGGCAAGAAAGTTTCAAAGAAAAGAAAGCAAAAGAAGGTTAGTGTCCTGGTCACTATATTTGTTTTTCACTGTTAATAGTTCAATACTGTAAGTTGTGTTTAAACTGAACATCCCTTTTCCAATCTGTCCTCTAGTTGCGAGTGGGTGTACGAACTAGATCTACACAGACAGTGAAGCGAACGAGAGATGTTGCTTGTCAAACCTTTTGGCAGGGACTTGAGACTGGAGATGCATCGTGCCAATGGGAAGAATATGAAGTGATTGACAACGGAGCTATACCACATCCAGCCATTGATAGTGAATGTCCTCCTGGTAGTTTGGATGCAGTCGGAGATCAATTCACAGAATCCACACCCGCAAAAACTAAGACCGCGAGAAAGTTGAAGAAATTGTTTTATTCACCCATCGCCGGAGAAGGAACAGATGTTGCAATGGAAGAGAATGAAGTGGACGACAATGAAACACCTTCAATATCACTGAACATAGCGGAAGACGATATCAGAGATTCTACCTTTCATGTGAGTGACATGTCCTCAACGTTACAGGCCGAACCAGCTGGGATGCAGAGTGACAGTATAAGGAAAGAGGCCAAATTCATTGTATTCGATAGTTGTTTGATTGATATTATTATTCGGATGAAATGTAGGCATTCGGTTGGTGGGGAAGTATGTGGGGAGCCATTGATTAATGTGACTCGTGCAATTCGAGGCACTAACCTTAAAATACATGTCACCTGTACAAAATATCATCCTTTCTCATGGTCTGCACAACCCATGCTGGGGCAACTGCCAGCAGGCAATCTACTTTGTGCAGCGGCTGCACTTTTTAGTGGTTCAAGTTTTAAAAAGTTAGAGTCTTTCTTTCAGTTTGTGGGAATCCATTTCATTGCGAAAACTCAGTTCTACAAATACCAAACCGATTATCTATTTCCAGCCATTAGCGAAGCTTGGAGAATGGAAAAAATGTCTATTGATAGTACATTCGCGGGCAAACGGTTCAGGCTAGCCGGTGATGGACAGTGCGACAGCCCAGGATTTTCAGCCAAGTACTGCACCTACCACTTTCAGGACATGGAAAGTAAGAAAATTGTGAGTTTGGTGGTCGTGCAGGTGTCACAAAGTACATCCTCATTGGCCATGGAGAAAGTTGGCTTTGTAGCATCATTGCAAGAACTACAATCGCAGGGAATGGTGATCGACCTGATAGCCACTGACAGACACGTTTGAATTGCCAAGACAATGAGAGAAGAGTACAAAAATATAAATCACCAATTTGACGTTTGGCATCTTGCAAAAACAATCAATAGAAAAATGTCGGCTGCAGGTAAAAAAAAAGATATGCAAGGTATTTCACAGTGGTCCAAGTCAATAAGCAACCATCTTTGGTGGAGCTCAAAAACATGTGGAGGGTCGTTGGAAATTCTACTGGAAAAATGGCGGTCAGTAATGCTACACTGTAGCAACGTTCACCGCTGGACCACAAACCAACATTTCCACAATTGTGAACATGGCCATTTGTCCACAGAGGAGGCACGGAAGAAGAAGTGGTTGATTCCTTCATCACCCACTCACAAAGCCATTGAAAAGATTGTATTTGATAAAACTATAACAAGAGATTTGAGGGGACTCACGGAATTCTGCCACACAGGAGATTTGGAGGTGTTCCACAATATGTGCCTAAAGTACAGGCCAAAACGATTGCATTTTGGCATGGAGGGCATGATAAATCGGACTCTTCTAGCGGTCTTGGCACATAACCATAATGTTGGCCGTCAACAAAGTAGGACGACCGGAACTTTAGGGACGCTACGCTACAATAAGGCCTTCACAAAAAGAAGTAAACAATGGGTTATCAAACCAGTGTTTGAGGATATGCAATATGACTTTATTGAGAGACTTATTGTTGATGTCCTAGATAGGCACATACATGGAGTTGTGAACGAACCTGTGCAGGGGACAACTGCATTGCCACCCAACATTGCCTCTGTTCCATGTCCACCTAAAGAAGAGGTCATTGAGAAATACACATCACGGTTTAAATGATTGTAATTTGATTGTCTGTTCTCTCGAGTCTCCTCATGTCGCAGGCCCATTGAATATGTGTAGCTATGTATTGTGTAAATAAAAGTGATTGCTCTGTGAGTCCTGTGAGATGGCCTTACACTGAATGTAGCTAACTAGGAATGTGTGCTCGTTCAAAGTGAAGGTCAGCTGCTTTGATTTTTTTCTCGGGTGCCGGAATGGCCCACGACTCAGTATAAGGTTCTATTGTTATTTGACCTTGACAGGCCGGGACCATCCCGAAAGACTTCATTTTGGGGGTGTGGGGCAATAACGTAAGAAACGATAATGAATATAATTTCAGAAACGAAAGCCATTTAATGTTCGTTCATTAGAAGAAATAACGTCGGCATAGACGGAGTGGTATTTCGGGGCTGCCCTGCGCACAGACACAATGGAAAATGCAAATATAATGTAAGTAACTCTTTAGATGAGTTTATACCGCAATTTAATTACTATACAGTAGCTTTAAAGACGGGTTAAGTTGTACTTGTTCGTTCTATGTGGCATATTGTTTTGTACCACGCACTATCTTGAGGAGAACCATTTCCTTTTACGGAAGCACCTCAAAACCTTCCTCTTTGCTTCTGCTTTCTCTCTCCCTCTCCCCTGCTACAACTGGTCCACTGTCTGTGACCTCGGTCCTGGGCCCTTCCACTCTCCACCTGCACTGCCTCCCTGTCAACCCCTGCACTGGGGGACTGTCTCAGTATCCTACAGCCCCCCCTTGACGTATAATACCCAGTTGCACTGTCCTAGCTATGAAATTATTTCCCGACCTAATATATAAAATGAATAATTTTAATAAAGATCTGATGGTGAGACTAATTTCATTTTTTATGTTTTTAAAACAGGTACATCCTTCATTATTGTATGTGTCACGAGTACCAGACACCGGCGGATGGCTTTTAAAACCGCCAGTTGCTTCTCCACGTGAACAACGTTAGCACCCTGACCATTTTATGGGACGATCGCCAAGTACAAGTATGCCCTTACGCGGTACTAACAGCTAGATGCAACATACAGACCGTTGTGGTGGCCTAGTGCCTCGTTGTTGGAACAGCCATGCGATTATCAGTGCGACCGAAGAGCTTATTTTATCGTAAACCAACACCCTGTGTACTGCACACGAACATCGCTTGCCTCAAGATGAACTATTTTGGATTGAGAGCAAAGAAAAATGCAAATCGCAGAATATTCTCTAAACATTTGATGTCCAATAAATGTACTTTGCCAAATGGACAATCTTGCCGTTTGCTTTTAAACCACAGTTTCATATTCCGAATTGTGGCGCTGTATTGTGAGATGATCTAAGACCCTGTGTACAGCAAAGGAACATCGCGTGCCTCAAAACGAACTTTTTGGAACGTGAGCAAATAAAAATGCAAATCGCTGAATATTCTCTAAACATTTGATGTCAAATAAATGTACTTTACCAAATTTACAATCTTGCGGTTTGATTTAAAAGTACAGTTTCATATTCCGAATTGTGGCGCGCTGTGTTGTGAGCTAATCTGTGTTGGTTTCCGGGTTCTGTGTGTAGTCGCGTAGAAGACGCCTGGGCGCGTTTGCCTACGCAGCACAGTCACGTCACGGATAGAGGCGGGGAATATGAATGTTTTGATAAAGTCTGTTTCAGGTGCGGGGGATTTGATTTAGTGCCGCAAAAGCAGGTGAGCCAGGGCAATGGGGGGAAATGATAGGATTATCAGAAAATGGCGGCTGATTTCGAGTGCGTTAATGGACGAAAAGTCGGGTAAGGTCCATAGGAAAGTTTTCTACGATCTACCGATTTATGCTTAAAAACACATGGCCGAACCGTAGGGACAATAAAAAAAAAGTCCCGGAACTATCCTTTAAGGCCCTGCCAAAAGTAAACTACGCTTCTCCTAATGCAAAATTAATCCACACCCGCTATGTTTCTAAACAACTGCCGGACCTGCTTCTTTGTCCGCTGTAAAAGCTCCCCCAGCCATAGCGGTTATGTCACTCGCCACCATTTTCCTTGCACCAAAGCGGCACAAATTAAAATTGTGATCTGTTACTATACATGTTCGCTACCAAACCAATTTGAGCACATATAGCACAAACATGCCCTGACAGTGCAATGCGTGTTACAATACCCAGCTATGCCTAAGCACCCAGTACCCCGGAAAATCTGTATGTTCAGATAATTTACTCTTAGCGCTCTCTTGAATGCAACTATACCTACAAAGTGTGTGGGAGCACTGCACCATCCACAGACCACGACACAAGCAAGCAGTAAAGAAAAGCACTACTGGAATCTGACCAATCAAGCACAAAAAAGGTTGTGACAATGGAAAAAGACAGTGGTGCAGAAATGTGCGTACGGCTAAGAAGAGTAGTCAGCACCACAAGAAACCCAACAAAATTAGGGCCGCCCACGTATGGAGCCCCCACTTCTCTGACAAAGGTATATAGGCGTGTAACATTGTCCAATATAAATGCCCCTCATAGCCAGTAACAAAATAACAATAGGAACCGAACTAGGATTGTCCCTAGCGTGGGGCTCTTGCTATTAACGACAAGAGTGCATGCATTTGCCATGTATCCTATATATTTACTTTCCCTTTCCTTGATACATAATCAAGAAAAACGTTTTCCTCTCAGAAACGTATTTTCAGATTGCATTGCGGTCCCTCAAAAGAGAATACACATTTGCAATAACATTGTCTTATTCGGTCATCTTTTGGATACATTCTTCGCAACCTCTGCCTGCTTTATCCAGCCAACAAGGGCATGAAAGCCCCCACACACACACTGCAGTGTGTGTACCGGTCAGCAAGAGGAACTGTAGCCCCTCCATCCGCCGTACCCACAGGCAAATCCAGAACATCACGCACACTCTATGGAAAGAGCACATGGTGCTCCAACCGGTCCACGCTTAACCAGCAGCAAAACAGTAATTTACTGTGCAAAACGAACATTGAAGGCCCCATTACTTCCACAAAAACTTTCCTGTCCGGTTTGTGTATTTGCAAGCACAGACTATGGCAGTCCATTGCTGCAGCCACCCAGGTGTAAGGGATATTCATCTCACTTAGGGCGGCTGCCATAAGGTTTGGCCCTTGCAATTCATGTTGGAACAAGATGAAATGCCCGGGCAATTGTGTTATCCAATGCACTGTTGGCTGCTAATGTAATGTCTAGTATAACAGCGGTCTCTTGGCTCTACACATGAGTGGATGCATTACCAGAAGTTGGGCTTCGGTGCCTTTGGGATGCACATAAAAGAAAAGTAGGAGTGAGTTACATTTTGAAACCGCAAGCGCTCAACCCGCTGAGCTATCTTTTCCAGCACTGCCCACCAGGTTCCTTCAGCAAACCCTACCATGGTGATGCACTAAGGCATAATCTCACACTCAATGAACCATCCTGAATCCGTACGTTAACAAAAACCCTGCCATTTACAACGTGTATGTTCTGGTAAATGACCATTAGCTAACCATGGCCGCACAAGAAAAAAGGGCAGCATTTATGATATGTCATTTACAACGCACTTATACACAAGTGTTTCAAGGCACGATTTAATGGAGTTTAGCAAGCCAGCAGCTGCACCAACAAAAGACAGTCTTGGTGTACCTCATATTATATTTGTAGTACCCAACCTTACTGATAACTTCCTAGCACTGAGCTGAGGCCTGCTCACAGTGTTCCAGAGTCCAAATCTGCTCTCAGTCAGCATGTGCTGGGCTATGGTGGCCGCACAGTGACCCAGCCCATTATGCTCATGGGACGTCCACATTGCGCATACGATTGGCTGCCTAACAATCACACTCTCGCAACCACGGCCAACAGCAGCAATCAGACCAATGGAGTGCCACTGTATGCTACGCTCATATCCATGACTTGCACTGGCCCGTGCAGACTGCAATGACTGCTTCCATCTCTGTCCCGACTCAGCTGCGCTCTGTGGTCTTTTGGGTATTTATGGGTCTGCCCCACCTCCAAGAATAGAAATAGAAAAATGTAGCTCTCCTGGACTGCAATGACGGCTTCTAACTCTGTCCCAACTCTATAGACACTTCATTAGCCAATCAAATATATATATTTGTTAAAAACACACATAGATGTTACTCACGCTCAGTAGTTGTACAACATATCTATAAAATCAGAAAGGAATCACATTTCCGTGTTCAAAGAACTCTGTAGACAGATGGTCCTGTCCGTACTGTTCCTGTCCGTATCCCAAAGAATGCCCGCAGAGTTATGTCTGTGTCTATCTATGTCGCAGACAATAAAAAAAAACTGCAGACTCAGTGTCACTCCTTCAGCCTTTTTCGACAATAATTGCACCTCCATTTTGACCTTTTATCTCTCCCCTACTCTACCCAGACACTCTTTCATCCTTAAAATGACCCCTTATCTAGTTTTCACAGCAAATTTCGATCACGCTGTTCACAGATTAAAGCCAGTTTCTGCCGATCAAATATGGCAGCCGTTCAAAGGTTTTGACGTTCTTCACTTTTTAAATTAACCAATCAGAGGCTGTGTACAATGTTAGTGAATGCAATATGGCCCCCTGATTGGTTCAGAGGTGTCAGCAGACACTGAACTAGGAAATGAGTCTGTGGACCAGATGGAGATATCACTATTTCTTCTTTACCTTCTTCTTGACAATTTTCAAAAATACTGCTGAACGGATCGCTTTCTGGACCAGGCTACTGCTCTTAGTGCATGTTGGTACAAATCTGTACAGGTTTTTTTTAGCTGTAGCCGTGAGCAAACTTTGTTCCATTCATGTCTATCTGGATTTCAAATGTCTTGGGGCCTCCCTATACCCCCCCCCCTTGACAATATGCCAGGAAACTTGGCAAAAAAATTGTTCCTATGTATCTCTATACTTTTTTTTGCAAAGTTTTGTGCCAAATAGCACCAAAGTTATAAGCCACCCCAAAACTGCTCTTCCTATGGGTTGAACAACCGAAGCATAACTACAGGGTTGCTACCACAGACACTCCCATATATATAATATATATAATCAATCTGTTGCAATATTTCTACTTCTGTAAAGGAAACCTTCTGGGTAATGCCACCTTTAGCTGTAAATGTTTTTTTTTATAAGTCATGTCTGATTGAAATTGATATCCCTGTCCTTCAAATAAATACAAATACAGATATGTATTTGAGTGATAAAAGGGTTAAGTGCTTGAAGGGTTAAGTGCTTGAATCACAAAGTATGCAATCCACCCTGGGCTTGATTACCTTTGCATTTTGCACAACACTCACCCTAACTTTAAAATGTTTTCCCCATGAACCATATTTACTTATTTTAAACAGCCCCCAGGATTTCAACATTAGTGTGGTAGTCTTTCATCCACATTAAGTTTCACACTGCTCCTCTGCATTCAGGTTGATTCAAAGGATTAATAATAGACTCATGGACTTCAGGGCAGTGGCACAAATTGTCTCCCAAACCATCCCTTAAACGGAACAACATAGTGTGTGGACTTACTATGTGGCAAGGCTGCAGAAGCCCTAGCTTTTTTTTTATTTGCAATAATTAATACAATGATGAATTCCATCTCAGAAAGGACAATCTGCTCATCATATTCCCTTTTCATAAGCTCCATGCCAAAAGCATAGTGTCCATTTATGGCATGCTGCATCAGTAGCATGATCTGCAGTGCCTAGCACATAGCAGGTTCAGAGGGCAAGAGTGCCCATTTGACAACTGCAAATGGCAGCCAAGTCACTGCAGCGCTGAGGCTGCATTTATGATATTATTATTATTATTATTATTATTATTATTATTATTATTATTATTATTATTGTTACATGTATTGAGTGTGGACCTAGCTCTGGGAAGCATTTGAGCACTTTACAATCATAGTGCGAAGAATACAGTGAGAAAAGCAGAGAAACTTGGAGCTGGGAGTTAACAGGGGAAAGCAAGGGTGGCCAATTGAAAGCAAGTGATCTACAAGCAACCGAGCGTAGACAGTGGGGAGCAGATCACTGGGTTTTAGGAAGGGTGGCGAGTACAGGTTGTGTGGAACTAGGTGTTAAGTAGGAGCCATTCCTTAAAGATGGTCTTGATCTCTTTTCTGAACCGAAGAAGTGATTGGGCGAGTCTAAAGTTGATGGGAAGCTGGTCCCAGAGTCATGGAGCATAGACAGAAAAGGCCTGTCTTCTTGTTCTTTCCTTGATGCACTGTCGTAGTCCAAGTGTGCACATTTCCTTCCTTCTGGTGGATCGTGGGCCTCTGTAGATGCTGAGTTTCTCAGTGATGTAGCTTATAGACTTAAGGGTGACAGGATTTGAAGATGATAGAGGCTTGCAACAGGTTGCAGTGCAGTTGGATGATAGTCAGGGTGGTGTGGTCGAATTTGCAGAGTACATCAATGAGTCTTGCTGTGGCATGCAGGACACATCTCAGTGGGGTTAGGATAGTCACTGAAAGGCCGTCCAAAAGGGCATTGCCAGCATCCAGGTGGGGGAGCACCTAGGCTTGAACAGCAGATCTGAAATTGTTTTCTGGGAAGAAGCACTTGATTTCCACAGGAGAGAAAGTTAGTACTAGGCTGTTTGTGTCTTCCTTGTTATGTGCCGTTTGAACATGAGGTGTTTGTCGATGTTGATCTCAAGGTTCTTGGCACAGGTTGCCAGATGGGGTTTGAAGCCCTTGAGGTTCATAGCAGAGAGCCAGGTCAGGATGTCAGGCTGTTCAGTGTTGTTGACCAGAAGTAGGAATTCAGTCTTGGAGGGGTTGAGCTTCTGGTAAGCAATGGACATCCAGGACTAGATCATTGTGAGGCGGCTCTCAACCTGGGGATGTCTTTAATGGAGGATATCTTGAGTATGTTATCTGCATATTGGTGAATCTGAATGTTGTGTGGAGTGAGAGGGTACTGAGCGGTTCCATGTTAAGAGTGAAGATCCAAGCGGACAGGATAGATCCTTGATGAACTCCACGGTGATGAGTAGAATTAGTCATATGGAAGAATCGATTTGCACAAACTGTTGGCAATTCACAAGGTAGGATTTGAACAGCTGAGGATGATCTTGCTGATCCCAATGTGGTGATGTAAATTGTTAGTTAAAGTCTGGTGGTCTAGTGTGTCAAATTGCAATGGTTGGTAAAGTACTCCAAACTAACACAAAAGTAATCAGAAATCGAGTGTACAAATTGCAAGAAAAAACAGCATTTTATTTGGAAAATATGTCAGAGAGAATCATACAGCTATTAGGAACTGAGCTGAGAACCATCTCAACACGCCAATTCAGGGCTACAATATTTAAAGTAAGAACCCACAAAATGAACATGTTCTAGAAATGCAATATTAATTCTAATTCTAACATTTCTATTGGCTATTTGTCATTGAGCCCCTAAAGAACACTATACATTGAAGAATATAATTGGAAGTTTCCTTTCTCGTGACCATCAAAATACCACCCCTCGAACATAACATAATTTCATAGTCAGCAAAACATGCATTAGTGTAATTAGTTGGCACTCATAATGGTGCAAGTGATGAATAAAATCGACCCGAATTGGACAGTGATACCCGAGACACCTTGGGCAGTAGTATCCCACTGAGGTGAACCAATCATGTAATGAGTGAAAATCAGCAAGGTGAAAACTTTGTTGCATCAAATGGAACACCACAATCACTTCCCATAATTGACCCTCTTGCCTTCCCGCCATTGCACCTGATCACTCTGCATCTTCCATCTTGATGCATGTTGCCAACCCTAGAAGTCACCTCCTAATTATTTTCTCACAATGAATAGCTGCATGTAAACCGTAACTGGGGCCCTGCTCCAGGAATTTTAATTTCTCCTATTTATTAATTGTACCAAAGAACTTTACCATTTGACCTAGTGCCTCAACTTTCAGTTGGGGTGCTGTGCTCACATCCTAGTTCTTCACTTTGGAAATGCTGCTGACGGGGCCTTCTCACATTTATCACTGTGTCCTTCACAACCATAGGTATTCATGTGTCTATCATCTGGGGAGGCGCCTGCTGTCTCGAGTTGCATTGGAAGCCCCTGAGAACTTCTCCCTCACAACAATTAGCTGAACACCGTTCTGCATCCCTTTCCACTCTGAGCTGAGCTTAGCTCCTTGGAGCTTTCTGCCCAATAGCAGAAATACAATTCAATGAATGACCATAGCTCAGAAATGCGACTTAGCACACTAAAATTGGGAAGTCTGCAGCCTTCAACATTGACCTATTTTAACATGGTAGACATCTTGCTCATTACAACAACTAACAAATATACCTAATAAAGCTTAATGTACATGTTCAAAATAAATCCAAGGTATCTTATCTAATAATAGAGGAGTGGTAAAAAGAATACATATACATACTTGGTTACAGCCTGAAAACTCCCTAAAAGTGTGGTAAAACTATGTCTACCCTGAATACAATGTCACACCACAGAAAGTATGTGATCACTGTCACTAACATGGGCCTAATACCTTGCTACAAGAGCTTTCTTAACCTGTACTTGTGCACATGTTGAGGACATTGGACTTGCATATTTACACTCCCCCTTTGGTTAATTTATTAACCAATAACTCCCCTTCCTTCCTATCCCAATCATCTTTTGGAACCCATGCCTTACAGGTGCCATGTAAGATGTCTCCCTGTGCTTTGTAATCCGCAGGTGTGCAGGTCAGGAAACAGCAGTTACCAACAGAATTACAATCTATCAAATGTTTAGTGTAGTTTTCAGGATCTGGAGGTGGCATAAAATGCATCCCTGGAGGACCAACTAGATCTCCTATCTGAACCATACATGTTCAATCTCCCCATTACACTCATCTGTCTATGTATGAACATGTCCTGAGAGGAGTGTGTCATTGGAATTTTTCAGTGTGAGCAACATTATGGACGTTGCCTTAGCCCCAACCCCTCTGCAACAACCCAAAACCATTCGGCAGACAGAAAGAGCAATGATCACCACTATGACAATCGGAACGAGTACTTTTATGATCTTGCTCAACCTGGTGGCCCCCCAAGAAAAAACTGGTACTATACCAGTCATCTTTGACCACACTGCTACTTTCCTTTTCCATAGTAGTGTGGAGTGTGCACACTAATAGCTTCAGTCAAGCTTCCATTGTCAGTGTCATTTGAGGGAACTTCCGATCTTTGCACACACTCATCCTTCCATAGCTGTTATCAGGTCAATGACATACCTATTCTGCTGGGTAGTCAATCTAACTGCCCTGATTTCCTCACTGATGGCATTTAAATCCGTCTCTGTACCATTTGCCAGCTGCAATAGCTACCAGCCTTGGAAGCAAGACACACTGAGCACACAGGTTCGATCCCTGGGTCCGCGCTTAGAAACCTCTGGATATTAAGCGTGTTAAAAATAACCTATCATGTCGGTGTGACGGTCATTCCTAGTGCTGCTCCAGACCATTTCTGAATTTAAAACATTCCTTTTGTTTCTGTTCATGGACACACATATATTCCTTGATACATCCATATCATTAGCTCTATGCCTATCCAAAACTCATTCTTGTTTAAGCCATAGGAAGGGAAGAGAGAAAAGAAAGAAAACAACAACCACACATAACATATATTTCATTACTTCTCTGGGTGTCCTCTGCTGTCAAGGTGAAAAAAGAATCTGATCACCAAAAATGAAAACCGAGATTAAACATGTCACAGTTAACTGGCAGATACTTTCTCCCACCTTTTCTTCTACTGGAAGGGGGGTGTTTGCCAGAGACGTCATTTCACCAAAATGCCAGGGGGAGTGGAAGTCACATCACACAACTTTTGAACTCTGATGACATCACAAGAAGTTATGTCATTTAACCCCAACCCGAAGTGATATCGCGGGAAGCAGTTTAACATGACATTTCATCCCTTGACAAAACAGGAAGTGGCATCACATAGCATTGTTCCTAAGTACACTACAAAAAATATGGGTACGATATCACTATAATGTGATATACATTTCATACAAGAATGGATCGCCATATGTATTGTTAAGATCAGTGTGTATAGGCCCATATTACTGTGAATGCAAGCAGACGTCCATGGCCAAATGATAATGATGTGTTATTATATAGCACTTATGCTTAAGCGCTCATATAGAAAAAATATACCTACAATATCACCCAACCTGAGTTGGTACTCATTTATGGGCCCCAGAAGTTTGAAAGGCTGAGTTAAGGTGTTTAAGAACAGACTAAATCAGTGACTCAGCCCCTAAAGTGTGCATGAAATAAACCTTTAATGAGTCTATCAATTATTGTATAGAATTACAGAAAGACACATTATTTGGTATTCCTATTATTTTTTTTAGGTTCACTGCTGAAAGTGTTAGACTTGTGGAACCCCTGTTTTTTTTTTTTGTTTTTTTTTTAAGAGGCCTGAATAAGTAAACTAGCCACTCCAGAAGCAAAGAGCCACATGGCGCTGGCCCCTTTTTTAACTTTTATTTTTAGGGGTAGCAAGGGAGACATCAGGAGTCGCAATTGCGAACCCTGGCGACTCCTAAATGACATCCTAGTGTTGCCTTTGTCTTTCTGGACATCTGACAAATGCAGCAATGCTTTTCGACCAGCAACCTTCACGGCAGTCGATGTGGCTTAAGTCACCTCAAAGGGGCCAAGGAACCTAGGTTGGTTCCACTTTTGCATAATTGTGTTCATGAATACCCTGTCGCCTAAATAAAGTTATGGTTGCTGTAGCAATGATGCTTTTCCCGTGTCATTTTTGCTTCTATTGTTGGCGTGGCTAGCCAACTTCGTTTTCGGCCCAATCTGTTGGGATATGAACTTAAAGAGGATTGGTAAGCTCCATGAGATATCCCCGAAACTCACCTACCAAGATATCTGCAGAACTGTGAGTATTAGATGCTGTGGAGACAGAAGTAAGCAGTGCTTGCAGTGTCCTGCCTGCAACAATATTGTGTGGGGTTAGATGATGATCGGAACCAGGCTGGTTCCTCAAAGCAAATAAAGCTAAAGGGAAGCAATGCAGGGAGCTCTTGGGAAGTGTTTCACAAAACTTTGCAACGGTTTCTTAAGTAAGCTGTTGAGATACTCCACAATTCTGTTGGCTTCAGCTGGTAAATTGAACACAATGATGTTGTATGCCTAATATGGAAGTGATTTCTTTGACGAGGTTGTTGAAAGAATGTGGCCCTTTATAGGACCTCAACACCTTGCAAATACCCCATTGTGGGAACACCTCGCTTATGATGAATTAGTTGCAGATTCGGCATCGGGTTGGGTACAGGGACCTTCTTTGAGCCAACCAGAGAATGGGCACACAACAACAAATTGTGAACGTGATTGCATCTATTAAGCATATCTACAAAATCTATGTGGATATGTGAAAAAGTCCCTGAAGGGCGGGACGATGTTGCCTTAATTGTTTTTAATGTGAGAACTGTGATGTAATGTTGGCATGTTACAAAATTTGTAATGAACTCTGCCATGTGTTCCTGCAAATTTGGGACAATCCACTCTTCTTGTAGGTCAGCTGCAATGTACTCTTTGTATGTATGTGCTGGGTAATGCAACTGTTCAAAGGCGATTTTAAGTAACTCATGGGGAAAAAAAGGCTTCCCTGAAATGTTTAGTCTCCATATATAATGCATTGAAACCATATTAAATCTTTGGGGGATAAAGAACAGCTTCTCTTTCATCATAGTGCTTGCTCTCCTTCTCTTTCTCCATAGTGCTTGCTCTTGCTGAGGGGCGGGGGAAGGAATGCAGACCTGTCTATGCTTTATTGACTTGCCACATCTTTAAAAGGTTCCTGTATTGTAACAGTGAGTTATGCTGGTAGGTGTAGATGGGTAGAGAGTTCGAAAGAATGGGGGCTGACAATGAGATTCTTCTGTCGACTCCATCATGCTCTCTTAAGGTGGGGACCGTTAGTCGCAACTATACCATGAATCAGATGTCTCTGGTGAAAAGGAATGATTAGATCTTGTATGCATGAACATGTTGACCTTTATCACTCACCCTTCCCGGTTTATAGGCAAAATGTCGAAAAAAAAAAACTCGAATAGCAAAAAATTTGAATTCAAAAATTTCGAATTAAAAAATTTCGAAATTACATACATATAATAGAAAAAGTCATTAATTCGAAAATAAAAGGTCGAAAAAAAATTGAAAAACCAATGCTAAAATAACAATGTAAAATGTCACAAATAGTAACATTTTTTATGGGGGGGTCCCCCCCAACCGCCCCAGCCCAAACCCCTACCCCAACCCCCCCACTCCTCCCTATCCCCCCACCCCATGGATATACCTTTAATTATTTTTAAAAAAATGTTTAATTAAATATTTATTGCACCTCCTTTTAATCAAGTGTTTATAGTAGATAAAAAATATCATATTTTTTTAAAAAGTTTCCATAGCTATAACTAACTATATACCAATTCTACTCTTTAATACCAAATATATATATTTTATAACACTGTCCTTATATTAACATTAATTAAAAAAAAAATCGAAGACAATCCGATTTTTTGGTTTTTCGACATTATTATTTTCGAATAAATATTTTTTTCGACATTTTGACTTTTGAAAATATTGCATTCGAAAATATGACTGGACACTACCCTTCCCACCTGACTTTCCAGCCAGATTACAACTCATGTTTCTTTCACACTTATAAGGCGAAGTGGAGGGGACTGAGACGTGCACCAGCCCATTTCCCCACAGGAGAAGGTGGCATTGTGTTAAAAGAGTTGCTCCCGAAAAGAAAAATAATGTAAGGCACAAAACAGAATCCTTTGAAGCAGGAAAAGCTTTAATACAAAGGAATACTTGTCAGCTGCTGGTAACAATGGACCTCCTTACAACTTTAGTGATATTCCAGTGGTAAATCCTCTGGAATATCACTGAACAGATTTACTGTTACCACCACTTGATATGCCGGATATACTGCTGGATTGCAAGTGGTGGTAGGCGGTGTTAGTCCCTATTTTTGGGAGTCAATAGGACTCCATGGGGATTTCCCTGGTGGTATTTTGATAGTTTTTTGGCAGTAAAGTGGCGGATTTCACTCCAGTTTTTGCTAGAGTAAATTCCTCCACCTCAAAGCCAACCTGTAGTATGACAGCACAGTAGTGCAGCGTTAACAGAATTACTGCCCTGTTACAGCCATTTTTTTACTGCACCACCGTACTCGTAAAAATATGTTTGCTTGCCTTAAATCCAACTCTTAAAGTTTGAGTTCCGTCACTTAAAATATGAATGCATAATACGAATACTGATGTTCCAGACAACAGATAGCCAAACAACCTGATGACATTGGGCCTCATTACGAGTCCGGCGGTAACCTTGCCGGTGCTACCGGACGGTTGTTGCCGGACTTGTCAGATTTTACCTGTGCCTGACTTCACGGTGCCACTGGGATATTACCAGTTTGGTGGCCCAGGAAGTCAGATGCCGGTAAAATAGGACTCCATGGGATTGGGGACTCGGAAGCGCCAGCACCGTTGCTAATGGTGGCGGCACTTCCATGAAAAGTCTGCCTACAGTGGCCGCTGCGCCTGGCAGGGTCAGACCTGTCGGTCGCAGTGGCCACGGCAGGCAAATTGGTAGTTTGCTGGTCCGGAAACAAGGGTGCCGGTGAGCTTACCGGCACCCTTGTTTCCGGACCGGGAAACTTGTAATGAGGCCCAAATTGATTTGTCCCCCGTTCCATTTAAAATGAGTGCCAACTATAAAATGCCAAATTGTGCAATGTATTTGTTATATGTTGTGTATTTGCAAAGCACACATGTGGCAATTATTGTTGTGATGGGAAAATCTCTATATGCCAGAGCATCTGCGTTCTGCCATACCTAAATACCAGACTTTAAGAGCGAGGGTCATTTTTTGATTTATGGCGGCCTCATAGACGTTAAGATGCTTTTCCTGGTAGGTTATTTGGCGTATGTTTTTGTATGAGACTCTTCATATATTTCTCGATAGGAGATGTAATGTTTAGTGGAAATCGTAGATGGTTGTGATGTATTTATGTTTCGCTAGCTACTAGGTTGGAGAAGGGGGCCTGTCAGTATACCGGATTGCTTCATTCCAAATTCGTTTGATAAGGTTATCTTGAGAAAAACTGTACTTTAATCTGATGAGAATCACTGGCATTACCAAATGTAAAGAGGTTACTGGCTTTGATAATGGTCAAAGTCTTGTTTTCCTGTGATTCCCCCGTGGGTCAAAAAAATGTATGTTTTTATCTCTTTGATTTTGTGCTCGTTCTTTTACGTTGAACAGACAGTGCTGAGGATAGTGGGGGAAAAAGGATTTTCAGCAGAAGACCATATTTTAAGTCGTGGTTAGTGCTTCATTTATCAGTAAAAACATTTACGTGTATCCTTAAAACAACATGTATGCCATTTCCTCTAAAAGCAATGGAGTTCAAGCAAACAAAAAGGTGCCTAAGGGTATTGGCGAATTATTCTTTCCGTCTCCGAAAAGCAATATTTACAGTGCACTTCTCCTCTGATACTTTTCCATTTTTAAAAATTCCTTGAGGTGAATTTGTGAAAGTGTGTTCAATAAAGCAGCAGGAATCAAAACTAACAAGAGCATCCATTCTCATGCTCCATTGTTCCGAGATGTTTCTCGGGTCAGATAACTTTCTGTATTATTTCGGATCGTTACATTTGGAGGGGAATGGCATATCAAGATTAATTGTTTAAGCGCAAGGGTTTTTTGTTCGCTTTATCGGAGGAATTCATGAGCCAGAGTTTTTTTTTTTTTTGTTCGTTCCAAGGATTGAATGTCACCCAGCAACGGTTTCTTCCATAAGCTGAAATTGTCCCCAAGTAATAACTTTTGTACAGTGAACAATAATGTACATGAAAAAGAAACATGTGCAGGCATTCGTCTCTTTCACTTCCTTCAGAAGCGATCCTGAGGTAGTTCAGAACCGCTAATATCCTCGCAAAAAGCAATAGGCTCGAGATTGCCCTGCACTATCTCTCCAAGCAAGATTGGTTCATCGGGGAAGATGCAATTGTCATTTTAATGCCAATTGTGCAGCAAGAGTATTTTTCATTTCATTTGAACTCTTCACTCCTGACAGCCACAGTTGTTCTGATCTGTGCCAAAGTGAGACTGTGTATTCCTGGCATGCCTTTACCTTGTGATGGGTGTGCCCTGTAGCACAAACTATTTTTTTTGCCCTACCTATATATATTCAAGGGGGCATATTAGGTCACTGAAACTTTTGCAAGTCTAGGTAAAAATGCGTATATATATTTCTCGCACTGTTGTAAAAGAAATGTGGCTTGTGTACCAATGTCATTCCAAGTAATTGGAATAGTATTACACTTGAAGAAGAGGCATTGAGTAGGCACAATCTGTTATTGATTATTTTCCACATACTATCAAGTCACAATGCCTACAATCTTTGCCTCTAATGTCTAATGCCCGTGTGTGCAAAGGGCGTTTACAGGACTACCTGCTGTTGTGCTGTGGCTGCGTGGGAGTGCCCACATATCAGCTGTGCTGCTGTGTTCAGCTGTTACAAACCAGGAATCAAGCGGAATTGTGTGCGGAAGACGAAGCGCCGTTGCGCTGAGAAGCTCCGCCCCCTTTTGCCCCGAGCACCGCCCCGCAGGAAGTGTGCCAGATAAAAGACCTTCCCAGGCACCCGTGCGGCGCTAAGCCCGTGTGTGCAAAGGGCGTTTACAGGACTACCTGCTGTTGTGCTGTGGCTGCGTGGGAGTGCCCACATATCAGCTGTGCTGCTGTGTTCAGCTGTTACAAACCAGGAATCAAGCGGAATTGTGTGCGGAAGACGAAGCGCCGTTGCGCTGAGAAGCTCCGCCCCCTTTTGCCCCGAGCACCGCCCCGCAGGAAGTGTGCCAGATAAAAGACCTTCCCAGGCACCCGTGCGGCGCTAAGCCCGTGTGTGCAAAGGGCGTTTACAGGACTACCTGCTGTTGTGCTGTTTGGCTGCTTGCTGTAGCTTTGCAGGCCACCTTACTCCTAGAGAGTAGTCAGCTGCACTCGGATCGGAGCAAAAGCAGAAAGTGGCGGTGGCGGTGCGAAGTGGAGTCTAAGTGGTCTGGCGGAGGGCCGCGGTTGCCTGGACCCAGAAGCTCAAGTTCATACGGTAAGCCCTTTCAAGCTCTTTAGTCTTCCCTCCTTACATCCAGTCCATAGACTCCAATATTAACATCCACTTCACTTAAAATCACTAGCATTAAAGCTTCCCAATTCATCACACGCACCTAAGTCCCCAGCGCACAAAATTATAGAAATGGATGAAGATGACGGGCGTCGTCTTCGCAGCTCAAGGAAAGGAGTAGGAGGGCCTAGAACCGGTACGGCTAGTGAAAGAGACGAGACAAACAGATCGACAAAGAAGAACGATGCCACCTCTGAAGTCACTGAAGCACCATTAATATCTCCCATACAGACGAGTCGCGAGCATACTGGCCCGCGGACAGTCAATCTGGAAAGAAACTATAAATCCGCGCACACCCCCACTACAATTTTTGAAATTACCGCGAACAAGGAAGCAACAATCAGCGTCCAAAACCGCAAATACTTGGAAAACGAAGAGAGCGAGGACGGCAAGACTTCTACACCCCCACAACTCGGCACTCCCATGCAAACCACACTGACAGCCCCCGGAGGGGGACTGGAGTGTATGCAGGAAGAGAGCCTCGAGCCAAGTGAGGGAATAGACATACGCTCTCAAAATGAAAACGTCGATGAAACGCTGCAAGCAAGCTCTACCGACTCACGATTGTTAATAGTCACCTCTGAGCTGCCGTCAGAAGACGAAGATCGTGCGCACACGAAGTACACACAACCTGAAATCGAAGTAGAGAGCTGCGAACCGCATAAACAGAAAGAGAAAAAATTTGAAAAACAGACTCATGACCAATTATCAATGAAGATCCATCAACAAGTAAAAGTTCTAGTGCATGCCTCAAACAATGAAGATAATTCCCAGGAAAGCACAAACGGGACGGAACACGCCCCACTAGACACGAATTGCGCAGAAAGCGCACTAACATCGGAGCAAAACATGAAAAAAAGAAGCAGAGATAGTTGCGAAATTACATGCGGACAATTAAGCATGCACAAACCAATCCATCGAAAGAACATTAAATCAAACATGCATGTGAGATCCAAAGTGAATCGATCCACTAAGAACGCACCATCCACTGTGAAAGAACGGATGAGCAAAAGCGCAAGCATCGAGAAATCAAAAAAAACAAATACTATGCGAATGCTGACTGACTTTTTTGAACTCCAGCTACTGAAGAAACCACGAAACTTCACGGAAATTTCCGATGCAGAAATGTTAACAGTCATAAGCGAAAATATACCAAACGCAAAACAACGTAGAATGAACCCCACACCTGAAGCTGGATCGCCACAAGCAGACAAACCCGTAGTTCAAAGAAGCACATCAACAGACTCAACTATCGAGAACGGCAAAAAAATAAACGTAAACAATGAGAATGCAACAAGCCAAATGGAAAAAGTCAATCCATCTATGAACATAGACGAAGATTCACCCAACAAAAAAAACGTACCTTATCAACACACCATTGAAGATGTGCACTCAACATCGTTTAACACAAACCAGGAAAGCGCGACAAGCGATGAACAACCGATCCAAAGCAGCAAAGAACTTAAAAAGCCTCAAGAGGCCATTACGGTCATGGCAAAAATACAAGAACAAGAAAGCACACCTCAGACCGTTGTGTCAGGAGTATCTCCATTACGAGCTGCATCCAGTCAAAGTCTCAGTCCACGCTTAATCAGTCATCCCGCGACAGAAACAAAAGAATTAAATAAACATCTAAAGATAGCGGAACTGGATGTGCAAGGGGACAAAACAAAAGATCGACCTCATTGGATCTTTCCGACAGAAAAAACAATACAAACAGAAGCAAGAGGTTCTCAACACCCACGAACACCCAGGAGAAGCCATAGTGATTTTGAACATCAGTCAGGCAGAACCTCGTGCCCACAAACGCCAAATGCAGCACAAGAACCATCCTCAAAAAAAACGGACCTACAAGGAATCATGTCTGTCATAACAATTGCACTCAATCCCTTCTGCAAACTATATGAGACCATGAATGATGCAGTAAAAGATCAACAAGTCATCTTAGCAATGCTGCTGACAAAAATAGTATACTTGGAAGGTTACATCACAGCAAAAGGAAATCACACAAATAACAAAGGCACAACAGAGTCAAGTAGTAATGACACGATTATCAATCGCACAGAAACAATAAACGAAATATTGTCTAATCAACCAAGCAAGTCCATCAATAAACATCAAGTAGGAACACAAACAGAGACCATCATCGACTTAACAGTTGACAGAAAAGCAACCGATAAAGAAAAAATCCAGCAAAACATAGTAAACAACAACGAGACCATAAAAATCAAAAACAATGTGGCCACGAAACAACAAACGCCATCGGTAATGTTGGTGCTAAACCAAGCAAACGCAAATGACAAATGTGAGACTAGACTTGTAACACCCTCATTTAACATTTTTGAAACACCTGGTCGAAAAGACAAACCGAACAAAGGGCCAAAGACAGTCCTAATCTGCGACAACGAGGAGGTCTTAAAAACCACTGCCTATGATCATAGCACAGAAAAAGAATCGAACCCAAGTCTTGGAACAATAGCACCAGTCGCAACACCAAAATGGAACACGAGTAGTTCAACGCCCATCATAACAGGGGAAAACAGCAACTCAGAAAGCGTAACAATCAACAAAAGTAAACAAAGCAAAAATCAGAACTTCAAGGATAAACTGGATTCAACAGATCCTCTAACAAATCTGAGTATATACTCGGATGAAATTAGTGATTCATCAACAACACTAACTACAGCTACTCAGAAGGCAGAACAAACCCAATCATTGAAACAAAAAACTACAGCAACCATAGAAAAAAATCGCGTGAAAATGCTGCAAGAACGTGACTACGAAACTCTAGAACAAAAACGAAATCGTTTAATAAACCACGCAGCATCCCGTGAGAATATAAAAGAGCATAAGCAAACATATATCACAGACATATACTCAGAAATTAATAAAAGCAAGAACATCGACAAAACAATTCACACCAGAAACAAATCAGAAGAACTTTCCACAAAAAAGAAAAAGAAAATGGATAGAGAACCAAAAACCACTTCACAAGTACAAAATAAAACACAAGAACTTCAAGTGGACAAAAAACGAAAACCAAAGGTGTACGAAGAAACACCCAAGAAACGAGATTATGAAGTAAAAAGATCTAATAATAACACCAAACATAATACAAGCTCAAGACCCAAACAACAGAACGAGATACACAAACGAGCATCTCATGCTTCAAAAACAAGATTTACAGAAACCGAAGAAAACGACGAGTTACATTCCACGAAAAATGCTTCAAGATACCTTATCAGACTGACCCAACGAAGTTGCATAAAAGAAGAGATCATTTTAAATCGAAGAACGGTCTTAAAAATATTACGTCAATTTAAAGACTTACAAAGACTTCACACAGACAACTTGAATATTGTCGAACCATGGCACACGCAACATGGGGCAGTCACAATACTGCATTTAACGTCTCCTACAACATTCAAAAAAATTCTGAACAACAAAAGAGATATCTACAATTCTGGTTACTACGTGGAAGACCTCACAACTTACAGCAAAGAAGAACGCATCGAATCAACTAAGATCAGAGAGACCGATGCTACAGCAAGTAAATCCTTAATCACAAAACATGAGAAGCATGACACAAAAGACACAGAGGATCACCCTCAGAAAGATTATAAAGCAATAACAGAATTTGAAATATCGAAAAAACATCAAAGATCACACCATGATAAGAGCAAAAATGAGCACTACAAAACCAAAAATGACTCAGTACACAACAAAATAACAAAGAAAGAAAATACAGCAACACAACAACAGAAATCTACTACAGATGGCACCATAAAAATAACCTGTACACAAAGAGTCGGCTCTACATCTACGGCTCAATGCAAACAAAGTCCAAACACAAGTAATAAAACAGGAATTTGGGCCTGGTTGCCACGCGTATTAAACTTACATCGCAAACAATAGCCACTCAAGACAGCGGAAGCAGTCACATGTAACGAACCAACAGAAATCAACAACGACATCAAGTTATGTTCATGGAACACGCGAGGTCATGTACATCTGACTGCTCCGGGAGGTCCCAATCTTGGAGAATTCCATATAATCTGTCTACAGGAAACTTGGCTGCAGCAAACTCCTACACTAGAAGGTTATCAAATCATTCTATCCCCTGCTGCAAGAGGTTCCAAAGGACGTCCAACTTCAGGTCTCCTAATAGCCTGCCGAAACGGTTCTGGAGTTTCCATTGTACAGACGATCATTGCAAATCAATCAATTTTGGCAGTAGAACTTGCCTGGCAAGGTGACGTAAACCATAAGACAGATTTTTCAAAACTGGCTATAATAAATCTCTATTGGAACCCAGGTGCAATCACTACAAAAAAATTCATAAATCTCTGTGAAACAACAATTGACGCAATAAGAACCGAGCACGATATAGAGAACATCCTGATATGCGGAGATCTAAATGTCATCCAAATAATCAACACGAACGCATCGGAATCACAAAAGGCGTCAGTACACCGTGGCACAATCTGGCGAAAGTTCACCGACTCGAGTGAGCTACACAACTTGGATGAAGTGTTCGTGGAAATAGATAGAATAGCAACCTGGCAGAGAGCATCCTCAGCCTCCACGATCGATTATATCTATGTATCCAAATCCATGTTGCAACGCCTACAACTCTTCAAAGTACGACACACTCCAACAAGTGACCACAACTTGCTGGAAACTGCATGGAACCTCAAAATCAAAAAAAATCGTCAAATGAACATACAAATCGAGGCAAACGCGAAAGGCACTAGAATTAAATTAAGCAGTGCTGAAATTCTCAAAATCACAGCTAAATACAAAGCCATTACCACCCCAGCGACATGCCTCAGTATTGATTACCAACCTTTACTGCTGCCGTATGCACAATCAACAAAAAGAAAAAGAAATGCAACAAACAAAAATCCAAGGCATGCATACAACAAAGTTCTAATTGACAAAAGACGTGAATACAGAAGACTTCTTCGAATAGCCACCAAGCAAATGCCCACAAATGGCACATCAGAGATACAAAATATCAAAACAAAATACAAAGCTTGGGTAAAATCATATAGACACAATTTGTACCAAGAGGACGCCGAACAAATAACAAAAGCGCTCATTAACAACAATAGCAGGAACTTTTGGTCCTTAATACATAATGTTGAACAAACACAAGACAATCAAATTCTAAATAACATCAGTCAACATATATGGGAAAATCACTTCAGTAAAGTCTTTAAATCTGACTTAAACCCAAAACCACAGGCACAACAACCAACAGGTGAACAATGGGTGGACTTAGACAAAAAAGAAGACATCATTGACATCATTAACAAATTGAAAAATTCACGTGCGCCAGGCCCAGATGGCATCAGTAACGCAGAATTAAAACATCATCCAGAGGAATGGGCCACTTTGCTAAGCATCATTTTTAAGCGATGCAACGAAATGAGATCAGTACCACAATCCTGGTCCAAAGCAATTGTGGTACCAATCTACAAAAAAGGCAGTCTTACGGATCCATCAAACTTCCGACCTATAGCCTTACTAGATGTCATGGGGAAAGTATACGCCTCACTACTTTTGACGAGATTCCAAAAATGGGCGGCCTCTGCAGAATGTAATGACGAAATGCAAACGGGGTTCAAGAAACACACAGGCACAACATGTAACATATTAGTGTGCAGCATACTAAAAGCAAAAACCCTAGAAAAGAAGCGCCGTCTATTTGTAGCTTATATTGACTTCTCACAAGCGTTTGACAGAGTTGAAAGATCTCTCCTGTGGAACAAACTTGAAGCATGGAAATGTCCCCACGCTCTGCTAGAGCCAATTCAAGCACTGCACCAAGAAACATCCATAAGAGTCAGACTCAGTCGTGAAGGCGATCTATCATCTGAAATAAACACCACACGAGGAGTCAAACAAGGTTGCCCACTAGCATCAGCACTCTTTATCACTTACATAGGTGATATTCAAAATATGAGAAGTCCAACACGAGTCTTCCCACCAACATTAGGTAAAACACAAATTGGACACCTACTTTACGCTGATGATCTAACGATTTTTGACCAAACCCAAATTGGCCTACAGCGCAAACTCGACGCCCTCCTAATCTACGCCAATAGCAATCATCTGGAAATCAACATTAACAAAACAAAAATCATGATTTTCCAATCCCATTCAAGAAAGGAAAACTTTCATTGGCATCTGGGCAAAACCAAAATTGAAGTGGTCTCAAACTTTAAATACCTAGGAGTCCACATGGACAGTTCCCAACACGAGACCACAATGCAGCAGGAATTACACACAAAAATGAATAAACTAACAGTGCAAGCAAAAAAAATCAACAGCAAATTTGGAAAATTCTCTCTAAAACCAATAATAAACTTCTACACGATGAAAGTCGTCCCTACCATCATATACGGCAGTGAAGCCATGCCAATGATTCCACAGAAGGTCTGGTGCAAACTAGAGGCTTATTTTTGGCGCAAAGTTCTCAATCTACCAAACTCGACGCCAGGGACAGCAATCCGGCGTGAACTTAGCTTACAATCCCTAGAATGTGCCGTAACCTGTAATGGAATCATGCTATACCGTAAATGCAGAATGGACAGCAAAAACAAAATTTTCAGCATTATCAAACAAGAAATGAACGACAACACGTGTAATATGATTACCAACTGGCAAAGGCAAAATCAAAAAGTATTAGAGACAATCAACTCAGATGAAGACGAACTCATCACAAATCCATGCAAAGTGCTGAAGAAGATAAAAGACATGGATTGGGCCAAAACGATTGACGACACCTCGATGCTAAAACTCATCGCTCATCTACCAAGTTTCACTGCAAAAAGAAACGAACTACAAAATTACATAAAACAATTTCCAAACAGGCAAGCACAGATCTTAATCCTACGTGCAAGGCTCAACCTGTTTAAAACAAACGAAATAAGACACGTACGAGGACAAACACAGTCAAACATCTGCAGATTTTGCTCCAATGATACACAACCTACAACGGAGACAATAAGACATTTACTCATGACATGCACAGCGACCGCAGCACTTAGACAGCGCTATCTGCCAATGATACCAGGTTTCAGCACACTGCCAGAAGAACAACTGTGGTGGTGCAGACTCATCGGGGGAGACAAAACAACGTGGCAAATAGCAACTGCAAAAATGTTAGAATACATTGATGCAAAGTTATTAAATGCAAACAATGAATAGAAAAAAGAAAAAACAAAAGTCTGCAAAATAGAAAGCAAAGACTCGTCTTCCTGTCTTCTTGTGTAGTTCACTACAAAAAGTTTAGAATTGTAAAATCATGGTTTGATAAAACAATAAAAAAAAAAAAAAAAAAAAAAAAAAAAAAATGTCATCAATGTATATATATATATCAGTATTTTCAGAGGTGGATTAGCTACAGAGAAACTGAGATGTTTACGGAAATGATACTGTTGCTAATTTACAGGTAAATCACACGCCAGACAAGCTTACCATATATTTGACTGTGTGCTCTGAGTCATGCATGTACCTCTCGTTTCCCTCTCCCCTCTATCTTAATTACCACTGGGAAGCACGATTCACTCATACCCGTGGAAGAGGTGATTTGATGACCTTATCCATACCCATTCTATCCAGTGACAGACCTATATTGCTGGGTCCTCAGGTCCAACAGGGGAAGGGGAAACGGACTAAGAAGCCCCCCCCCCGCCCCCAAGACATCAGGCATGCCCGTGCTATCCCAGACTGGGCTGGACAGAGCAGCCGCTGCAGCACCCTGGCCACCTACCTCCCTCCACTTTGTCATCAGGAGTGTCATCCTGGTAAATTCAGCTGCTAAGGCTTGTAACTGTAATACTCTGATGCCGAGTGGGTAGTCGGACAAAGGGTGCCCCTAAGCTGTCAGGCATTCTCGGCTGCAGACTTAAATGCAGGAATAATTGTTCTTATTTTTATTTGATAACTTTTTGATAGCTGTACTAATATATGCAAACCGGCAAAACTGTAATGAGGCCATTAGTGCTTTACTAGAAGTACACATAACACTTTTACATTGGCATAGTTGTCCCATTTACCTAGCGCGACAATCAAAATATCAGGATTGCTGCTCTATAATCCGTGTGTATTTGAGGCAGCACCCCATCCGTTTCACAATAATATGGCAAAAATAAAGGCCACCAAGTACCCCCACCGTCTAAGGGGGTGAAACATTATCTCTAGAATGCACCAAAGCTAAAAACTGATATGAAGGAGACTTGCTAATAAATAAGATCACTTCCTGGATAAGGGCAAGAAGGAGCTGCCTTGTGACTATCAGGTAGCATATTACAAGATGCTCTGGCTACCAAGCATTAGATGGGACAGGGCTCAATTATATTGGTTTCAACTTGAAGAACGATGCCCTGGAAGAAGGCTTAAGGTCCATTGAGCTCAAAGAACTCCCCCAACACGGAGTACATATTGCAATCAACATCAAACCACCCCACCAAGAGTAATGATATGATAGTGGAACGAAAACTGAAAGAACCAATTTTGGAAGCTACCATGGAGGCTGTCCGTTACATTGAGCAGTGTACATACCAGAGCAGAGGGGCCATATTTGGTCAAATATTAGCCCGTTGAACGCAAACCCTCTGCAACCCCCCCACCCCCAGGTTATTATACCCTCAGAAATATTGTCCATACAAAATACCAAAAGTGGATCCCTTGACGGTAACACAAACAGTAATCCTCCTCTGAGGGAGCAGGCTCAAAGAGCTTTAGATGAGCCGGGAGAGCACTTTGAGTACATGTCCTTCCCTGAACTGGTCCTAACTGAGGAGGATGATGCTGCGCACAAGATGCCCATTGTGTCCTCAAACATTCACTACTGCATGGTGCAGCTTCATGCAACAGTACGATATTACCTGCTTACAAGAAACCTGGACAGTACAGTCAGTCAATCTTTGGGGATATGCTAATGTTGTACGAGTACCCGGTGGGGCGTTGATTCGGCCTCCTAGCCAATGAGAAGGGTTAGAACAGGGGCTTTACCACATGGTAAAGACCCTGATCCAAGCCTCATTGGAGCTGTATGCCGCCATCTTCCCTGACGGATGGTCAGGTAAGTGCTCCCTGTGCGGCTGTGTCCCCTTCCTCCATCGCCCAGCCCCTTCACCACATAGTAGTACAACTTTCTGTATTACTAATAGTAATCTTACTATCACAGAAGCAGTATTACTGGGCAGGTAATGCCTGGGCTATAGTTAAAGCACTTGCTTTTCTCAGGCTTCTAACTGACCCGAGGCCTTATCTGGCCAAGTAACACCCTCCATGATCGGCTTAAATTTAGCACATGAGAGCCACGGGAGAAACCAAGCAGAGGCTTAACTACATGGATAAAATCCTCACATGGTGCATCTATTGAGCAAGTTGCCAATACTAATGTGGACCTACAAGAACGTCACATAAAACTGAGAAATGGGGTACAAATTGTGCTAGTTATGATATATGATATGATATTTTATTTGTATTGCATTCATACACACGTGTTTCAGAGCACGATGAGGCAAGGAAAGGGAACAAGGGAGGACAAAACAATGATCTTACTTAGGCCCAGTGACATTGTGAATGCACAAGTGCAGGGGAGAAGCAAGGGGGAGAGTGCAAGGGAGAGGGGAGAGGTGGAAAGTGCTGAGCAACGGATAAAAACAACAACTGGTAGTGCAGCCAGCAGGGTGGGAAGTGCAAGTTTTAAGGCAAAGGCAATGGCTGTCTAATAAGTGCCAGTAAGGGGACTGTATGTTTACAGATAAAGACCCTAGTGCAAGGGATGCCAGGAGGCAGTGCAGGTGTGTGGCTGGGTGGGCAGTGACCTGGTCCCGAAATCAGATGGTAGCCAGGTGCACAGAGCCGAAGCAGACAGATCAGCAGGTAAGAGTAAGAGCGAAGAAGCAAAAAGGAAGGTCTTGAGGTCCTTCTGTAACAGGAGATGGTTCTTCCCAAGTTTCAGAGTCCAGGGAGGCCCCAGTCGAGGAAACAGATCTACCCCAACTCGTTCTTGGAGAAGCACTGACCCTGGGGTAGTTGGAGGTGGAGGAGCGAAGAGCTTGAGTGGGAAGGTATTTACGGAGGGAGAGTTGAAGGTATTTTGGAATAAGGCCCAAGAAAGCCTTGTGGATAATGCAGAGGGTCTTGAATGTAACCCTTGCAGCAACTGGGAGCCAATGAAGAGCTTTCAAGGCTGGAGAGATGCAATCCCAGGGCTTGAGGCCAAGGTTAATTCTTGCAGTCCTGTTCTGGATGAGTTGCAGAGGGCGTAGAGTAGAAGGCGGCAGATTTAGATAGAGGCTGTTGCAGTAGTCTAGTCTAGAGAGAACCAGAGCTCTAGAGACAGTAAGCTTCCGAGGGAAGAAGATGAAAGAAATAATACCTCGGAGGAGGTGCAGTTGATAGTTTCACTTCTTAGAGACATCAGAGATGTGGGGCGAAAAGGAGAGTGTGGAGTCGAAGATGACCCTGAGGTTCTTAGCCTCACAGGTGGGAGCAGGAAGAGTGCCAATGGAGGCCGGCAGGAGAGCGACAGGAAAGAGGGAGCAGGTGTGCCAATGAGGAGAATCTCTATCTTACTGGCATTAAGGTAGAGATCATTGGCGGCACACCATTCCTGGATGGCAGACAGACATGTGTCTTGACATTGATGTTAAGTCAAGCAAGAAATTCCACATGAAGAAATTACTTTATGTGCAGTAGCAAATACCTAACACATTTTTAACTGTTGCCACAGGTTTAGTGTTTCTAGCTAGGAGACGCAGGTTAGTGTCTTGGAAACAGATGTAGCTATTATGGACACAAGGGACTTGTTGATGGAGGAATGACTTGCCGGGGCTCCGAGCCTTCTTCAGGACAGCAAAAAGGTTAAATAGATGTACGAGTGGTCATCTAAAACAATAAAAATGGAGCGATTTAAAACGAGGGTTGTGTGATCATACCACTCATTTTTGATGGAGTGCAAAAGAGAAAATAGGTCTGGCCCTCACCTTAAGTTAGTGACGTCTAGGGACTAAATAGATAGAGACAGTAACTAACATATCTGGGTTTTTTGCCAAACATGCTAAAATAGTGTATATTGATAAGCAAGAGTAATTAAATTACCTTACAAATGTTAGTTAAGTGTCACAAGATGTGACATCGTAGGTAGTGGTCCACGAAAGGATCTCAGTTGAAGAGAGGCCGTAGGGTGAGTGCTAAGTATGCACTAGACTGCCTTGGTGTAGCAGTAAGGATTGTGAAGAACGCTGGTGAAATTTCCCAGAAAAAACACAAGGGTATCATTTAAAATGAGTTGGCTTCGTTTTAGGTTTTTTGGAGTCACAAGCTCGATTGTTAAAATTTTAGGGGGTCGATTCATAGAAATAATGTGCGCTGAAAATTCCAGCGTAGAGGTGCCAAAACGTGCGAATCGCAGTGCAAGTGCAAAAATCGCAGTGCAAGTGTGAAAATCGCAGGGAAACCAGCGCACATCGATTCATGGAAGTCCGTGCGCGAGAAAAACATTGGATGTGCGTTAAAAATGTACGCCGCGCACGCCGGCGCAAGATCATCCAAAAGCGTGCGCCACAGCCACTGCGAAATCGCACATAGCGCGGCGCACATCACAAAAGTAGGCGGAACACGGGGCGTAACACTCGGAATGGGGAACAACGCGTGAAAATATGTGTGTCACGGGGGAAGTACAGGAGGCAAGTGCGCGGAACGCCCACACGCTCGCCTACAACCCGTATTCATGGAATCGAATAGGGCAAACCAGCGCACGGTCAAAGACGCGCACAGGGTCAAACAAGTACGCCACAAGAAAGCAGGCGGTAGCGCCCCTGCGACTGAAAAAAATGTGCGCCAAAATGTGCGCTAACAAAAAGCACCCATATACAGCCATGATGAATGGGTCATACAGTGGCCCTTTAGGACAAATGAGGTGCAAAGGGGCACCCGCTGTGTGAAAAATAGCGTGTGCGCGTGTTCCTGGGTGTGCGGGAAGTTCCACACGCGATTGGCCTGGGTACGTGTACATCGGGGTGCGCGGGAAGTTCCACACGCGATTAGCCTGGGTATGTGTACTACGGGGTGCGTGGGAAGTTCCACACATGATTGGCCTGGGTAGGTGTACTTCAGGGTGCGCGGGAAGTTCCACACGCGATTGGCCTGGGTACGTGTACTTCGGGGTGCGCAGGAAGTTCCACACGCGATTGGCCTGGGTACGTGTATTCCAAGGTGCGCGGGAAGATTCACACGCTATTTCAGCAGGGTACGTGTATTTCGGTGGTGCCGGGGAATGCGGGTCCTCCCAGGTGTTCCCTCTACACCCTCCACGGCCCCTGCAGGCAGCCCACACCACAGGGTACTACCCTGCACCCCTGCTCATGTCCCACAGGCAACCCATCCACCATGGCCATGCCCACCAGCCAACCCACATGTCACCTTGCACTACTGATCACCAACACATGTCTCCCATCACCCCCACCCCCAGCCACCAGGGGCAGCCTCCACCAGGCCCCCACTCATGTCTCCCACCACCCCCACCCCCCAGCAGTGCAGGGGCAGCCTCCACTAGGCCCCCACTCATGTCTACCACCAAAAATAACTATATACAAAAATGTGGCCCATTGTCCAAAAGGTCAAAAAAAAAGCTAAACCAAAGGAAACCTAACACTAACTATCTAACTATTTACAAGGGCTGCGGGCTAGTCCGACGGCTCACTTCGGGATGTTCCGGGCCAGGGCATCATCGAACTCCTGCTCAATGTCCCGGAGGCGCTCCTCCTCCATGGCCCCGAGGGTCCGCAGGGCCATCCACATGTTCCCCCCAAACTCCCTGCGGATTGCCTCGAGGCACTTGGCACGCCTCAGGGCCCTCTGCATGGAGTTCTCCGCCCTGACCATCGTGAGCCATGCCTCTTCCGCCCGCTGCCGCTCCGCATCTATGGCGTGGCCCAACCGCTGCCACACGGAAGACACTTCCCATCCTGGGTCCTCCTGCCCTCCGGCCGATGAATGCCCCTCCGATGTGGAAGGCCCCGAGCCATCATGGCTCCCACCACGTTGCTGCTGCTGCTGCGCCTCTGCCCGTGCACTGCCTCCTGCTGCCTGCACATCCTCCGCTGGCTGGGGTGCAGTCGTTGATGTGGCCACCCCTGCTGGACGTCCGACTCCCGACTGTGGCAGGGATGCCTCCTTCACCAGCCTGGCCGCACCGTCAGAGGCAGCTCCACAGGGCACCCAGGTGACTGATGGGTGGGAAGATGGCACGGAGGACGACTGGTGCATAGAGGTTCAGTTGAGGAGGGGGTCTGAGCAAGCCCCATCAAACGGAGGAATCCGGCCTGGGTGACCTGTCCCAGTAGGCTGACGCGGTCAACGAGCCATTCGAGATGACATGCAGTCTCCTCATGAAAAGACTGCAGGTCACCTCGCATGGCCCGTTGACGCAACGCCACACCAGTCAGGACAGGCTCAACCCGGACCCGGATAGCCACGTCCGCAGGCAGAGGAAGGCCAGTTGTCATTAGCTCATCCCCTGCCTGAAAACGGGTCTGGACGTAGGCATCCCTGCTGGTGCAAGAAGATGCAGTGACAGGATCAGGGACAGGATTCCACACAGGCACCTCCGCGGCGACCTGTGCTGCCTCCTGTCCCTGGTCCTGCACTGCACCACTAGCACCAGTGGAATCCCCACCTCCAGACCCCGTCTCTGTTGCTTGCACGGCCTCCTCTTCCACCAAACCCCCCACCAACCTGGATGACTCCGTGGCATGTTCCCCCGTTGGGCCCTGTGGGCTCTCAGCTGCCCCTTTTGCTGCCGAGGAGTCCAACTCCGACCTCCGCCTCTTGGACCTCCCCCCGGCAGCTGCGGCCTGGGACGTGGCACCGGACTCCTCACTCCCCGACGAGATGACAACCTGGGAGGGGAGCCGGTCCTTGCGTCTCCGGCTGGCGGTGCGATCCTCACCGCTGTGCTCCACAGCACCTTCTCCGCCCTCTTCATCAGTTGATGCTGCAGACAGGGAGAAATAAAACACGTACCCAGGCCAATCGCGTGTGGAAGTTCACGCGCACTCCGAAGTACACGTTCCCAGGCCAATCGCGTGTGGAACCTCCCGCGCACCCCGTAGTACACGTACCCAGGCCAATCGCGTGTGGAAGTTCACGCGCACCCCGAAGTACATGTACCCAGGGAAATCGCATGGCTGGGGGGCAGGGGTGATGGGAGACATTGGTGGGGGCCTGGTGGAAGCTGCCCCTGGTGGCTGGGGGGTGGGGGTGGGGGTGGTGGTAGACATGAGTGGGGGCCTGGTGGAGGCTGCCCCTGGTGGCTGGGGGTGGGGGTGGTGGTAGACATGAGTGGGGGCCTGGTGAAGGCTGCCTCTGGTGGCTGGGGGGTGGGGTGGTGGTAGACATGAGTGGGGCCTGGTGGAGGCTGCCCCTGCACTGCTAGGGGGTAGGGGTGGTGGTAGACATGGGTGGGGGCCTGGTGGAGGCTGCCCCTGGTGGCTGGGGGGTGGGGGTGGTGGTAGACGTGAGTGGGGGCCTGGTGGAGGCTGCCCCTGTACTGCTGGGGGGTGGGGGTGGTGGTAGACATGGGTGGGGGCCTGGTGGAGGTTGCCCATGCACTGCTGGGGGGTGGGGGTGGTGGTAGACATGGGTGGGGGCCTGGTGGAAGCTGCCCCTGGTGGCTGGGGGTTGGGGGTGGTGGTAGACATGAGTGGGGGCCTGGTGGAGGCTGCCCCTGCACTGCTGGGGGGTGGGGGTGATGGGAGACATGAGTGGGGGCCTGGTGGATGCTGCCCCTGCACTGCTGGGGGGTGGGGGTGATGGGAGACATGAGTGGGGGCCTGGTGGACGCTGCACCTGCACTGCTGGGGAGTGGGGCTGATAGGGGACATGAGTGGGGGCCTGGTGGAGGCTGCCCCTGCACTGCTGGGGGGTGGGGGGTGGTAGACATAGGTGGGGGCCTGGTGGAGGCTGCCCCTGGTGGCTAGGGAGTGGGGGTGGTGGTAGACATGAGTGGGGGCCTGGTGGAGGCTGCCCCTGGTGGCTGGGGGGTGGGGGTGGTAGGAGACATAAGTGGGGGCCTGGTGGAGGCTGCCCCGGGTGGCTGGGGGGTGGGGGTGGTGGTAGACATGAGTGGGGGCCTGGTGGAGGCTGCCCCTGGTGGCTGGGGGGTGGGGGTGGTAGTAGACATGAGTGGGGGCCTGGTGGAGGCTGCACCTGCACTGCTGGGGGGTGGGGGTGGTTGTAGACGTGGGTGGGGGCCTGGTGGAGGCTGCCCCTGGTGGCTGGGGGTGGTGGTAGACATGAGTGGGGGCCTGGTGGAGGCTGCCCCTGCACTGCTGGGGGGTGGGGGTGATGGGAGACATGAGTGGGGGCCTGGTGGAGGCTGCCCCTGCACTGCTTAGGGGTGGGGGTGAGAGGGGACATGAGTGGGGGCCTGGTGGAGGCTGCCCCTGGTGGCTGGGGGGTGGGGGTGGTGGTAGACATGAGTGGGGGCCTGGTGGAGGCTGCCCCTGGTGGCTGGGGGGTGGGGGTGGTGGTAGACATGAGTGGGGGCCTGGTGGAGGCTGCCCCTGCACTGCTGGGGGGTGGGGTGATAGGGGACATGAGTGGGGGCCTGGTGGAGGCTGTCCCTGGTGGCTGGGGGTGGGGGTGCAGGGAGACATGAGTTGGACATGAGTGGGGGCCAGTTGGAGGCTGCCCCTGGTGGCTGGGGGGTGGGGGTGGTGGTAGACATGAGTGGGGGCCTGGTGGAGGCTGCCCCTGGTGGCTGGGGGGTGGGGGTGGTGGTAGACATGAGTGGGGGCCTGGTGGAGGCTGCCACTGGTGGCTGGGGGTGGGGGTGGTGGGAGACATGATTGGGGGCCTGGTGGAGGCTGCCCCTGGTGGCTTGGGGTGGGGGTGGTGGTAGACATGAGTGGGGGCCTGGTAAAGGCTGCCCCTGGTGGCTGGGGGGTGGGGGTGGTGGTATACATGAGTGGGGGCCTGGTGGAGGCTACCCCTGCACTGCTGGGGGGTGGGGGTGGTGGTAGACATGGGTGGGGACCTGGTGGCGGCTGCCTCTGGTGGCTGGGGGGTGGGGGTGGTGGTAGACATGAGTGGGGGCCTGGTGGAGGCTGCCCCTGGTGCCTGGGGGGTGGGGGTGGTGGTAGACATGAGTGGGGGCCTGGTGGAGGCTGCCCCTGCAATGCTGGGGGGTGGGGGTGGTGGTAGACATGGGTGGGGGCCTGGTGGAGGCTGCCCCTGGTGGCCGGGGGGTGGGGGTGATGGAAGACATGAGTGGGGGCCTGGTGGAGGCTGCCCCTGCACTGCTGGGGGGTGGGGTGATAGGGGACATGATTGGGGGCCTGGTGGAGGCTGCCCCTGGTGGCTGGGGGGTGGGGGTGCAGGGAGACATGAGTTGGACATGAGTGGGGGCCTGGTGGAGGCTGCCCCTGGTGGCTGGGGGGTGGGGGTGGTGGTAGACATGAGTGGGGGCCTGGTGGAGGCTGCCCCTGCACTGCTGGGGGGTGGGGGTGGTGGGAGACATGAGTGGGGGCCTGTTGGAGGCTGCCCCTGGTGGCTGGGGGTGGGGGTGGTGGTAGACATGAGTGGGGGCCTGGTGGAGGCTGCCCCTGCACTGCTGGGGGGTGGGGGTGATAGGAGACAGTGGGGGGCTGGTGGAGGCTGCTCCTGCACTGCTGGGGGTGGGGGTGGTGGTAGACATGGGTGGGGGCCTGGTGGAGGCTGCCCCTGGTGGCTGGGGGGTGGGGGTGGTGGTAGACATGAGTGGGGGCCTGGTGGAGGCTGCCCCTGGTGGCTGGGGGGTGGGGGTGGTGGGAGACATGAGTGGGGGCCTGGTGGAGGCTGCCCCTGGTGGCTGGGGGGTGGGGGTGGTGGTAGACGTGAGTGGGGGCCAGGTGGAGGCTGCCCCTGCACTGCTGGGGGGTGGGGGTGATGGGAGACATGAGTGGGGGCCTGGTGGAGGCTGCCCATGCACTGCTGGGGGGTGAGGGTGATAGGGGACATGAGTGGGGGCCTGGTGGAGGCTACCCTTGGTGGCTGGGGGGTGGGGGTGGTGGTAGACATGAGTGGGGGCCTGGTGGAGGTTGCCCCTGCACTGCTGGGGGGTGGGGGTGATGGGAGACATGAGTGGGGGCCTGGTGGAGGCTGCCCCGGCACTACTGGGGGGTTTGGGTGATAGGGGGCATGAGTGGGGGCCTGGTGGAAGCTGCCCCTGGTGGATGGGGGGTGGGGGTGTAGGGAGACATAAGTTGGACATGAGTGGGGGCCTGGTGGAGGCTGCCCCTGGTGGCTGGGGGGTGGGGGTGCAGGGAGACATGAGTTGGACATGAGTGAGGGCCTGATGGAGGCTGCCCCTGGTGGCTGGGGGGTGGGGGTGATGGGAGACATGAGTGGGGGCCTGCTGGAGGCTGCCCCTAGTGGCTGGGGGGTGGGGGTGGTGGTAGACATGAGTGGGGGCCTGGTGGAGGCTTCCCCTGCACTGCTGGGGGGTGGGGGTGGTGGTAGACATGGGTGGGGGCCTGGTGGAGGCAGCCCCTGGTGGCTGGGGAGTGGGGGTGGTGGTAGACATGAGTGGGGGCCTGATGGAGGCTGCCCCTGGTGGCTGGGGGGTAGGGGTGGTGGGAGACATGAGTGGGGGCCTGGTGGAGGCTGCCCCTGGTGGGTGGGGGTGGTGGTAGACATGAGTGGGGGCCTGGTGGAGGCTGCCCCTGGTGGCTGGGGGGTGGGGGTGGTGGTAGACATGAGTGGGGGCCTGATGGAGGCTGCCCCTGCACTTCTGGGGGGTTGGGGTGGTGGTAGACATGGGTGGGGGCCTGGTGGAGGCTGCCCCTGCACTGCTGGGGGGTGGGGGCGGTGGTAGACATGGGTGGGGGCCTGGTGGAGGCTGCCCCTGGTGGCTGGGGGGTGCGGGTGGTGGTAGACATGAGTGGGGGCCTGGTGGAGGCTGCCCCTGCACTGCCGGGGGGTGGGGGTGTTGGGAGACATGAGTGGGGGCCTGGTGGAGGCTGCCCTTGATGGCTGGGGGGTGGGGGTGATGGTAGACATGAGTGGGGCCCTGGTGGAGGCTGCCCCTGCACTGCTGGGGGGTGGGGGTGATGGGAGACATGAGTGGGGGCCTGGTGGAGGCTGCCCCTGCACTGCTGGGGGGTGGGGGTGATAGGGGACATGAGTGGGGGCCTGGTGGAGGCTGCCCCTGCACTGCTGGGGGGTGGGGTGGTGGTAGACATGGGTGGGGGCCTGGTGGAGGCTGCCCCTGGTGGGGCTGGGGGTGGGGGTGGTGGTAGACATGAGTGGGGGCCTGGTGGAGGCTGCCCCTGCACTGCTGGGGGGTGGGGGTGATGGGAGACATGAGTGTGGGCCTGGTGGAGGCTGCCCCTGGTGGCTGGGGGGTGGGGGTGGTTGGAGACGTGAGTGGGGGCCTGGTGGAGGCTGCCCCTGCACTGCTGGGTGGTGGGGGTGCAGGGTGACATGGTTGGGGGCCTGGTGGAGGCTGTCCCTGGCGGCTGGGTGATGGGGGTGTGGGAGACATGAGTGGGGGCCTGGTGGAGGCTGCCCCTGGTGGCTGGGGGGTGGGGGTGGTAGGAGACATGAGTTGGGGCCTGGTGGAGGCTGCCCCTGATGGCTGGGGGATGGGGTGGTGGGAGACATGAGTGGGGGCCTGGTGGAGGCTGCCCCTGGTGGCTGGGGGGTGGGGGTGCAGGGAGACATGAGTGGGGGCCTGGTGGAGGCTGCCCCTGCACTGCTGGGGGGGTGGGGGTGGTGGTAGACATGAGTGGGGGCCTGGTGGAGGCTGCCCCTGGTGGCTGGGGGATGGGGGTGGTGGGAGACTTGAGAGGCGGCCTGGTGGAGGCTGCCCCTGGTGGCTGGGGGGTGGGGGTGGTGGGAGACATGAGTGGGGGCCTGGTGGAGGCTGCCCCTGCACTGCTGGGGGGTGGGGGTGCAGGGAGTCATGAGTGGGGGCCTGGTGGAGGCTGCCCCTGGTGGCTGAGGGGTGGGGGTGGTGGAAGACATGAGTGGGGGCCTGGTGGAGGCTGCCCCTGCACTGCTGGGGGGTGGGGTGATAGGGGACATGAGTGGGGGCCTGGTGGAGGCTGCCCCTGCACTGCTGAGGGGTGGGGGTGAGAGGGGACATGAGTGGGGGCCTGGTGGAGGCTGCCCCTGGTGGCTGGGGGGTGGGGGTGGTGGTAGACATGAGTGGGGGCCTGGTGGAGGCTGCCCCTGGTGGCTGGGGGGTGGGGGTGGTGGTAGACATGAGTGGGGGCCTTGTGGAGGCTGCCCCTGCACTGCTGGGGGGGTGGGGGTGGTGGTAGACATGAGTGGGGGCCTGGTGGAGGCTGCCCCTGGTGGCTGGGGGGTGGGGGTGGTGGTAGACATGAGTGGGGGCCTGATGGAGGCGGCCACTGGTGGCTGGGGGGTGGGGGTGGTGGGAGACATGATTGGGGGCCTGGTGGAGGCTGCCCCTGGTGGCTGGGGGTGGGGGTGGTGGTAGACATGAGTGGGGGCCTGGTGAAGGCTGCCCCTGGTGGCTGGGGGGTGGGGGTGGTGGTATACATGAGTGGGGGCCTGGTGGAGGCTACCCCTGCACTGCTGGGGGGTGGGGGTGGTGGTAGACATGGGTGGGGGCCTGGTGGCGGCTGCCCCTGGTGGCTGGGGGGTGGGGGTGGTGGTAGACATGAGTGGGGGCCTGGTGGAGGCTGCCCCTGGTGCCTGGGGGGTGGGGGTGGTGGTAGACATGAGTGGGGGCCTGGTGGAGGCTGCCCCTGCAATGCTGGGGGGTGGGGGTGGTGGTAGACATGGGTGGGGGCCTGGTGGAGGCTGCCCCTGGTGGCCGGGGGTTGGAGGTGATGGAAGACATGAGTGGGGCCTGGTGGAGGCTGCCCCTGCACTGCTGGGGGGTGGGGTGATAGGGGACATGAGTGGGGGCCTGGTGGAGGCTGCCCCTGGTGGCTGGGGGGTGGGGGTGCAGGGAGACATGAGTTGGACATGAGTGGGGGCCTGGTGGAGGCTGCCCCTGGTGGCTGGGGGGTGGGGGTGGTGGTAGACATGAGTGGGGGCCTGGTGGAGGCTGCCCCTGCACTGCTGGGGGGTGGGGTGGTGGTAGACATGGGTGGGGGCCTGGTGGAGGCTGCCCCTGGTGGGGCTGGGGGTGGGGGTGGTGGTAGACATGAGTGGGGGCCTGGTGGAGGCTGCCCCTGCACTGCTGGGGGGTGGGGGTGATGGGAGACATGAGTGTGGGCCTGGTGGAGGCTGCCCCTGGTGGCTGGGGGTGGTTGGAGACGTGAGTGGGGGCCTGGTGGAGGCTGCCCCTGCACTGCTGGGTGGTGGGGGTGCAGGGTGACATGGTTGGGGGCCTGGTGGAGGCTGTCCCTGGCGGCTGGGTGATGGGGGTGTGGGAGACATGAGTGGGGGCCTGGTGGAGGCTGCCCCTGGTGGCTGGGGGGTGGGGGTGGTAGGAGACATGAGTGGGGGCCTGGTGGAGGCTGCCCCTGCACTGCTGGGGGGTGGGGGTGGTGGTAGACATGGGTGGGGGCCTGGTGGAGGCTGCCCCTGGTGGCTGGGGGATGGGGTGGTGGGAGACATGAGTGGGGGCCTGGTGGAGGCTGCCCCTGGTGGCTGGGGGGTGGGGGTACAGGGAGACATGAGTGGGGGCCTGGTGGAGGCTGCCCCTGCACTGCTGGGGGGGTGGGGGTGGTGGTAGACATGAGTGGGGGCCTGGTGGAGGCTGCCCCTGGTGGCTGGGGGATGGGGGTGGTGGGAGACTTGAGAGGCGGCCTGGTGGAGGCTGCCCCTGGTGGCTGGGGGGTGGGGGTGGTGGGAGACATGAGTGGGGGCCTGGTGGAGGCTGCCCCTGCACTGCTGGGGGGTGGGGGTGCAGGGAGTCATGAGTGGGGGCCTGGTGGAGGCTGGCCCTGGTGGCTGGGGGGTGGGGGTGGTGGAAGACATGAGTGGGGGCCTGGTGGAGGCTGCCCCTGCACTGCTGGGGGGTGGGGTGATAGGGGACATGAGTGGGGGCCTGGTGGAGGCTGCCCCTGCACTGCTGAGGGGTGGGGGTGAGAGGGGACATGAGTGGGGGCCTGGTGGAGGCTGCCCCTGGTGGCTGGGGGGTGGGGGTGGTGGTAGACATGAGTGGGGGCCTGGTGGAGGCTGCCCCTGGTGGCTGGGGGGTGGGGGTGGTGGTAGACATGAGTGGGGGCCTGGTGGAGGCTGCCCCTGCACTGCTGGGGGGTGGGGGTGGTGGTAGACATGAGTGGCGGCCTGGTGGAGGCTGCCCCTGGTGGCTGGGGGGTGGGGGTGGTGGTAGACATGAGTGGGGGCCTGGTGGAGGCGGCCACTGGTGGCTGGGGGGTGGGGGTGGTGGGAGACATGATTGGGGGCCTGGTGGAGGCTGCCCCTGGTGGCTGTGGGGTGGGGGTGGTGGTATACATGAGTGGGGGCCTGGTGGAGGCTACCCCTGCACTGCTGGGGGGTGGGGGTGGTGGTAGACATGGGTGGGGGCCTGGTGGCGGCTGCCCCTGGTGGCTGGGGGGTGGGGGTGGTGGTAGACATGAGTGGGGGCCTGGTGGAGGCTGCCCCTGGTGCCTGGGGGGTGGGGGTGGTGGTAGACATGAGTGGGGGCCTGGTGGAGGCTGCCCCTGCAATGCTGGGGGGTGGGGGTGGTGGTAGACATGGGTGGGGGCCTGGTGGAGGCTGCCCCTGGTGGCCGGGGGGTGGAGGTGATAGAAGACATGAGTGGGGCCTGGTGGAGGCTGCCCCTGCACTGCTGGGGGGTGGGGTGATAGGGGACATGAGTGGGGGCCTGGTGGAGGCTGCCCCTGGTGGCTGGGGGGTGGGGGTGCAGGGAGACATGAGTTGGACATGAGTGGGGGCCTGGTGGAGGCTGCCCCTGGTGGCTGGGGGGTGGGGGTGGTGGTAGACATGAGTGGGGGCCTGGTGGAGGCTGCCCCTGCACTGCTGGGGGGTGGGGGTGGTGGGAGACATGAGTGGGGGCCTGGTGGAGGCTGCCCCTGCACTGCTGGGGGGTGGGGGTGATAGGAGACAGTGGGGGGCTGGTGGAGGCTGCTCCTGCACTGCTGGGGGTGGCGGTGATAGGGGACATGAGTGGGGGCCTGGTGGAGGCTGCCCCTGGTGGCTGGGGGTGGGGGTGGTGGTAGACATGAGTGGGGGCCTGGTGGAGGCTGCCCCTGCACTGCTGGGGGGTGGGGGTGATAGGAGACAGTGGGGGGCTGGTGGAGGCTGCTCCTGCACTGCTGGGGGTGGCAGTGATAGGGGACATGAGTGGGGGCCTGGTGGAGGCTGCCCCTGCACTGCTGGGGGTGGGGGTGGTGGTAGAAATGGGTGGGGGCCTGGTGGAGGCTGCCCCTGGTTGCTGGGGGGTGGGGGTGGTGGTAGACATGAGTGGGGGCCTGGTGGAGGCTGCCCCTGGTGGCTGGGGGGTGGGGGTGGTGGGAGACATGAGTGGGGGCCTGGTGGAGGCTGCCCCTGGTGGCTGGGGGTGGGGGTGGTGGTAGACGTGAGTGGGGGCCTGGTGGAGGCTGCCCCTGCACTGCTGGGGGGTGGGGGTGATGGGAGACATGAGTGGGGGCCTGGTGGAGGCTGCCCCTGCACTGCTGGGGGGTAAGGGTGATAGGGGACATGAGAAGGGGCCTGGTGGAGGCTGCCCTTGGTGGCTGGGGGGTGGGGGTGGTGGTAGACATGAGTGGGTGCCTGGTGGAGGCTGCCCCTGCACTGCTGGGGGGTGGGGATGGTGGTAGACATGGGTGGGGGCCAGGTGGAGGCTGCCCCTGGTGGCTGGGGGGTGGGGTGGTGGTAGACGTGAATGGGGGCCTGGTGGAGGTTGCCCCTGCACTGCTGGGGGGTGGGGGTGATGGGAGACATGAGTGGGGGCCTGGTGGAGGCTGCCCCGGCACTGCTGGGGGGTTTGGGTGATAGGGGGCATGAGTGGGGGCCTGGTGGAAGCTGCCCCTGGTGGCTGGGGGGTGGGGGTGTAGGGAGACATAAGTTGGACATGAGTGGGGGCCTGGTGGAGGCAGCCCCTGGTGGCTGGGGGTGCAGGGAGACATGAGTTGGACATGAGTGAGGGCCTGGTGGAGGCTGCCCCTGGTGGCTGGGGGGTGGGGGTGATGGGAGACATGAGTGGGGGCCTGCTGGAGGCTGCCCCTAGTGGCTGGGGGGGTGGGGGTGGTGGTAGACATGAGTGGTGGCCTGGTGGAGGCTGCCCCTGCACTGCTGGGGAGTGGGGGTGGTGGTAGACATGGGTGGGGGCCTGGTGGAGGCAGCCCCTGGTGGCTGAGGGGTGGGGGTGGTGGTAGACATGAGTGGGGGCCTGGTGGAGGCTGCCCCTGGTGGGCCTGGGGGTGGGGGTGGTAGGAGACATGAGTGGGGGCCTGGTGGAGGCTGCCCCTGCACTGCTGGGGGTGGGGTTGGTGGTAGACATGGGTGGGGGCCTGGTGGAGGCTGCCCCTGGTGGCTGGGGGATGGGGTAGTGGAGACATGAGTGGGGGCCTTGTGGAGGCTGCCCCTGGTGGCTGGGGATGGGGGTGGTGGGAGACTTAAGAGGGGGCCTGGTGGAGGCTGCCCCTGGTGGCTGGGGGTGGGGGTGGTGGGAGACATGAGTGGGGGCCTGGTGGAGGCTGCCCCTGCACTGCTGGGGCGTGGGGGTGCAGGGAGTCATGAGTGGGGGCCTGGTGGAGGCTGCCCCTGGTGGCTGGGGGGTGGGGGTGGTGGAAGACATGAGTGGGGGCCTGGTGGAGGCTGCCCCTGCACTGCTGGGGGTGGGGTGGTGGTAGACATGGGTGGGGCCTGGTGGAGGCTGCCCCTGGTGGCTGGGGGATGGGGGTGGTGGGAGACATGAGTGGGGGCCTGGTGGAGGCTGCCCTGCACTGCTGGGGGGGTGGGGGTGATGGGAGACATGAGTGGGGGTCTGGTGGAGGCTGCCCCTGGTGGCAGGGGGGTGGGGGTGGTGGGAGACGTGAGTGGGGCCTGGTGGAGGCTGCCCCTGGTGGCTGGGGGATGGGGGTGGTGGGAGACACGAGTGGGGGTCTGGTGGAGGCTGCCCCTGGTGGCTGGGGGATGGGGGTGGTGGGAGACACGAGTGGGGCCTGGTGGAGGCTGCCCCTGGTGGCTGGGGGGTGGGGTGGTGGGAGACGTGAATGGGGGCCTGGTGGAGGCTGCCCCTGCACTGCTGGGGGGTGGGGGTGCAGGGAGACATGGTTGGAGCCTGGTGGAGGCTGCCCCTGGTGGCTGGGGGATGGGGTGGTGGGAGACATGGGTGGGGGCCTGGTGGAGGCTGCCCCTGGTGGCTGGGGGGTGGGGGTGGTAGGAGACATGAGTGGGGGTCTGGTGGAGGCTGCCCATGCACTGCTGGGGGATGGGGGTGGTGGTAGACATGGGTGGGGGCCTGGTGGAGGCTGCCCCTGGTGGCTGGGGGATGGGGTGGTGGGAGACATGAGTGGGGGCCTGGTGGAGGCTGCCCCTGGTGTCTGGGGGTGGGGGTGCATGGAGACATAAGTGGGGGCCTGGTGGAGGCTGCCCCTGCACTGCTGGGGGGTGGGGGTGCAGGGAGACATGAGTGGGGGCCTGGTGGAGGCTGCCCCTGGTGGATGGGAGGTGGGGGTGGTGGGAGACATGAGTGGGGGCCTGGTGGAGGCTGCCCCTGCACTGCTGGGGGGTGGGAGTGGTGGGAGACATATGTGGGGGCCTGGTGGAGTCTGCCCCTGGTGGTTGGGGGGTGGGGGTGGTGGTAGACGTGAGTGGGGGCCTGGTGGAGGCTGCCCCTGTTGGCTGGGGGGTGGGGTGGTGGTAGACGTGAGTGGGGGCCTGGTGGAGGCTGCCCCTGCACTGCTGGGGGGTGGGGGTGATGGGAAACATGAGTGGGTGCCTGGTGGAGGCTGCCCTGGCACTGCTGGGGGGGTTTGGGTGATAGGGGGCATGAGTGGGGGCCTGGTGGAAGCTGCCCCTGGTGGCTGGGGGGTGGGGGTGTAGGGAGACATAAGTTGGACATGAGTGGGGGCCTGGTGGAGGCTGCCCCTGGTGGCTGGAGGGTGGGAGTGCAGGGAGACATGAGTTGGACTTGAGTGGGGGCCTGGTGGAGGCTGCCCCTGGTGGCTCGGGGGTGGGGGTGATGGGAGACATGAGTGGGGGCCTGCTGGAGGCTGCCCCTAGTGGCTGGGGGGTGGGGGCGGTGGTAGACATGAGTGGGGGCCTGGTGGAGGCTGCCCCTGGTGGCTGGGGGGTGGGGGTGGTGGTAGACATGAGTGGGGGCCTGGTGGAGGCTGCCCCTGCACTGCTGGGGGGTGGGGGTGGTGGTAGACATGGGTGGGGGCCTGGTGGAGGCTGCCCCTGGTGGCTGGGGGGTGGGGGTGGTGGTAGACATGAGTGGGGGCCTGGTGGAGGCTGCCCCTGGTGGCTGGGGGGTGGGGGTGGTGGGAGACATGAGTGGGGGCCTGGTGGAGCCTGCCCCTGGTGGCTGGGGGGTGGGGGTGGTGGTAGACATGAGTGGGGGCCTGGTGGAGGCTGCCCCTGGTGGCTGGGCGGTGGGGGTGGTGGTAGACATGCGTGGGGGACTGGTGGAGGCTGCCCCTGGTGGCTGGGGGTGGGGGTGGTGGTAGACATGGGTGGGGGCCTGGTGGAGGCTGCCCCTGGTGGCTGGGGGATGGGGTGGTGGGAGACATGAGTGGGGGCCTGGTGGAGGCTGCCCCTGGTGTCTGGGGGTGGGGGTGCAGGGAGACATGAGTGGGGGCCTGGTGGAGGCTGCCCCTGCACTGCTGGGGGTGGGGTGGTGGTAGACATGAGTGGGGGCCTGGTGGAGGCTGCCCCTGCACTGCTGGGGGGTGGGGTTGCAGGGAAACATGGGTGGGGGCCTGGTGGAGGCTGCCCCTGGTGGCTGGGGGGTGGGGGTGGTGGGAGACATGAGTGGGGGCCTGGTGGAGGCTGCCCCTGCACTGCTGGGGGGTGGGGTTGCAGGGAGACATGAGTGGGGGCCTGGTGGAGGCTGCCCCTGGTGGCTGGGGGGTGGGGTGGTGGGAGACATGAGTGGGGGCCTGGTGGAGGCTGCCCCTGCACTGCTGGTGGGTGGGGGTGATAGGGGACATGAGTGGGGGCCTGGTGGAGGCTGCCCCTGCACTGCTGGGGGGTGGGGGTGGTGGTAGACATGGTTGGGGGCCTGGTGGAGGCTGCCCCTGGTGGCTGGGGGATGGGGGTGGTGGGAGACATGAGTGGGGGCCTGGTGGAGGCTGCCCCTTGTGGCTGGGGGGTGGGGGTGGTGGGAGACATGAGTGGGGCCCTGGTGGAGGCTGCCCCTGGTGGCTGGGGGTGGGGGTGGTGGGAGACATGAGTGGGGGCCTGGTGGAGGCTGCCCCTTGTGGCTGGGGGGTGGGGGTGGTGGGAGACATGAGTGGGGGCCTGGTGGAGGCTGCCCCTGCACTGATGGGGGGTGGGGTTGTGGTAGACATGGGTGGGGGTCTGGTGGAGGCTGCCCCTGGTGGCTGGGGGGTGAGGGTTGTGGTAGACATGGGTGGGGGCCTGGTGGAGGCTGCCCCTGGTGGCTGGGGGATGGGGGTGGTGGGAGACATGAGTGGGGGCCTGGTGGAGGCTGCCCTGCACTGCTGGGGGGTGGGGGTGATGGTAGACATGAGTGGGGGCCTGGTGGAGGCTGCCCCTACACTGCTGGGGGGTGGGGGTGATAGGAGAAAAGAGTGGGGCCTGGTGGAGGCTGCCCCTGCACTGCTGGGGAGTGGGGTGGTGGTAGACATGGGTGGGGGCCTGGTGGAGGCTGCCCCTGGTGGCTGGGGGTGGGGGTGGCGGTACACATGGGTGGGGGCCTGGTGGAGGCTGCCCCTGGTGGCTGGGGGATGTGGGTTGTGGGAGACATAAGTGGGGGCCTGGTGGAGGCTGCCCCTGGTGGCTGGGGGGTGGGGGTGGTGGGAGACATGAGTGGGGGCCTGGTGGAGGCTGCCCCTGCACTGCTGGGGGGTGGGGGTGATAGGAGAAAAGAGTGGGGCCTGGTGGAGGCTGCCCCTGCACTGCTGGGGAGTGGGGTGGTGGTAGACATGGGTGGGGGCCTGGTGGAGGCTGCCCCTGGTGCCTGGGGGTGGGGGTGGCGGTACACATGGGTGGGGGCCTGGTGGAGGCTGCCCCTGGTGGCTGGGGGATGGGGGTGGTGGGAGACATGAGTGGGGGCCTGGTGGAGGCTGCCCCTGGTGGCTGGGGGTGGGGGTGCAGGGAGACATGAGTGGGGGCCTGGTGGAGGCTGCCCCTGCACTGCTGGGGGGTGGGGGTGGTGGTAGACATGAGTGGGGGACTGGTGGAGGCTGCCCCTGGTGGCTGGGGGATGGGGGTGGTGGGAGACATGAGTGGGGGCCTGGTGGAGGCTGCCCCTGGTGGCTGGGGGGTGGGGGTTGTAGGGGACATGAGTGGGGGCCTGGTGGAGGCTGCCCCTGGTGGCTGGGGGTGGGGGTGGTGGGAGACATGAGCGGGGTCCTGGTGGAGGCTGCCCCTGCACTGCTGGGGGGTGGGGTGATAGGGGACATGAGTGGGGCCTGGTGGAGGCTGCGCCTGCACTGCTGGGGGGTGGGGGTGGTGGTAGACATGGGTGCGGGCCTGGTGGAGGCTGCCCCTGGTGGCTGGCGGATGCGGGTGGTGGGAGACATGAGTGGGGGCCTGGTAGAGGCTGCCCCTGCACTGCTGGGGGTGGGGGTGATGGGAGACATGAGTGGGGTCCTGGTGGAGGCTGCCCCTGCACTGCTGGGGGGTGGGGTGATAGGGGACATGAGTGGGGCCTGGTGGAGGCTGCGCCTGCACTGCTGGGGGGTGGGGGTGGTGGTAGACATGGGTGCGGGCCTGGTGGAGGCTGCCCCTGGTGGCTGGGGGGGTGGGGGTGGTGGGAGACATGAGTGGGGGCCTGGTGGAGGCTGCCCCTGCACTGCTGGGGGGTGCGGGTGCAGGGAGAAATGGGTGGGGGCCTGGTGGAGGCTGCCCCTGGTGGCTGGGGGATGGGGGTGGTGCGAACATGAGTGGGGGCCTGGTGGAGGCTGCCCCTGGTGGCTGGGGTGTGGGGGTGGTGGTAGACATGAGTGGGGGCCTGGTGGAGGCTGCCCCTGCACTGCAGGGGGGTGGGGGTGGTGGTAGACATGGGTGGGGGCCTGGTGGAGGCTGCCCCTGGTGGCTGGGGGATGGGGGTGGTGGGAGACATGAGTGGGGGCCTAGAGAGGCTGCCCCTGGTGGCTGGGGGGTGGGGGTGGTGGGAGACATGAGTGGGGGCCTGGTGGAGGCTGCCCCTGGTGGCTGGAGATGGGGGTGGTGGGAGACATGAGTGGGTGCCTGGTGGAGTCTGCCCCTGCACTGCTGGGGGGTGGGGGTGATGGGAGACATGAGTGGGGGCCTGATGGAGGCTGCACCCGGTGGCTTGGGGGTGGGGTGGTTGATAGACATGTGTGGGGGGGCTGGTGGAGGCTGCCCCTGCACTGCTGGGGGGTGGGGGTGCAGGGAGACATGGGTGGGGGCCTGGTGGAGGCTGCCCCTGGTGGCTGGGGGGTGGGGGTGGTGGTAGACATGAGTGGGGGCCTGGTGGAGGCTGCCCCTGCACTGCTGGGGGGTGGGGGTGGTGGTAGACATGGGTGGGGGCCTGGTGGAGGCTGCCCCTGGTGGCTGGGGGATGGGGGTGGTGGGAGACATGAGTGGGGGCCTGGTGGAGGCTGCCCCTGGTGGCTGGGGGGTGGGGGTGCAGGGAGACATGAGTGGGGGCCTGGTGGAGGCTGCCCCTGCACTGCTGGGGGGTGGGGGTGGTGGTAGACATAAGTGGGGGCCTGGTGGAGGCTGCCCCTGGTGGCTGGGGGGTGGGGGTGGTGAGAGACATGAGTGTGGGCCTGGTGGTGGCTGCCCCTGCACTGCTGCGGGGTGGGGGCGCAGGGAGACATGAGTGGGGGCCTGGTGGAGACTGCCCCTGGTGGCTGGGGGTGGGGGTGGTGGGAGACATGAGTGGGGGCCTGGTGGAGGATGCCCCTGCACTGCTGGGGGGTGGCGGTGATAGGGGACATGAGTGGGGGCCTGGTGGAGGCTGCCCCTGCACTGCTGGGGGGTGGGGGTGGTGGTAGACATGGGTGGGGGCCTGGTGGAGGCTGCCCCTGGTGGCTGGGGGATGGGGGTGGTGGGAGACATGAGTGGGGGCCTGGTGGAGGCTCCACCTGCACTGCTGGGGGTGGGGGTGCAGGGAGACATGGGTGGGGGCCTGGTGGAGGCTGCCCCTGGTGGTCGGGGGATGGGGGTGGTGTGAGACATGAGTGGGGGCCTGGTGGAGGCTGCCCCTGCACTGCTGGGGGATGGGGGTGCGGGGAGACATGGGTGGGGGCCTGGTGGAGGCTGCCCCTGGTGGTCGGGGGATGGGGGCGGTGGGAGACATGAGTGGGGGCCTGGTGGAGGCTGCCCCTGGTGGCTGGGGGGTGGGGGTGGTGGTAGACATGAATGGGGGCCTGGTGGAGGCTGCCCCTGCACTGCTCGGGGGTGGGGGTGGTGGTAGACATAGGTGGGGGCCTGGTGGAGGCTGCCCCTGGTGGCTGGGGGATGGGGTGGTGGGAGTCACGAGTGGGGGCCTGGTGGAGGCTGCCCCTGGTGGCTGGGGGTGGGGGTGGTGGTAGACATGAGTGGGGGCCTGGTGGAGGCTGCCCCTGCACTGCTGGGGGGTGGGGGTGGTGGTAGACATGGGTGGGGGCCAGGTGGAGGCTGCCCCTGGTGGCTGGGGGATGGGGGTGGTGGGAGACATGAGTGGGGGCCTGGTGGAGGCTGCCCCTGCACTGCTGGGGGGTGGGGGTGATGGGAGACATGAGTGGGGGCCTGATGGAGGCTGCCCCTGGTGGCTGGGGGGTGGGGTGGTGGAAGACATGTGTGGGGGGCTGGTGGAGGCTGCCCCTGCACTGCTGGGGAGTGGGGGTGCAGGGAGACATGGGTGGGGGCCTGGTGGAGGCTGCCCCTGGTGGCTGGGGGATGGTGGTGGTGGGAGACATGAGTGGGGGCCTGGTGGAGGCTGCCCCTGGTGGCTGGGGGTGGGGGTGGTGGTAGACATGAGTGGGGGCCTGGTGGAGGCTGCCCCTGCACTGCTGGGGGGTGGGGGTGGTGGTAGACATGGGTGGGGGCCAGGTGGAGGCTGCCCCTGGTGGCTGGGGGATGGGGGTGGTGGGAGACATGAGTGGGGGCCTGGTGGAGGCTGCCCCTGGTGGCTGGGGGTGGGGGTGCAGGGAGACATGAGTGGGGGCCTGGTGGAGGCTGCCCCTGCACTGCTGGGGTGTGGGGGTGGTGGTAGACATAAGTGGGGGCCTGGTGGAGGCTGCCCCTGGTGGCTGGGGGATGGGGGTGGTGGGAGACATGAGTGGGGGCCTGGTGGAGGCTGCCCCTGGTGGCTGGGGGTGGGGCTGGTGGGAGACATGAGTGTGGGCCTGGTGGAGGCTGCCCCTGCACTGCTGCGGGGTGGGGGTGCAGGGAGACATGAGTGGGGGCCTGGTGGAGGCTGCCACTGGTGGCTGGGGGTGGGGGTGGTGGGAGACATGAGTGGGGGCCTGGTGGAGGCTGCCCCTGCACTGCTGGGGGGTGGGGGTGATAGGGGACATGAGTGGGGGCCTGGTGGAGGCTGCCCCTGCACTGCTGGGGGGTGGGGGTGGTGGTAGACATGGGTGGCGGCCTGGTGGAGGCTGCCCCTGGTGGCTGGGGGATGGGGGTGGTGGTAGACATGGGTGGGGGCCTGGTGGAGGCTGCCCCTGGTGGCTGGGGGATGGGGTGGTGGGAGACATGAGTGGGGGCCTGGTGGAGGCTGCCCCTGGTGTCTGGGGGTGGGGGTGCAGGGAGACATGAGTGGGGGCCTGGTGGAGGCTGCCCCTGCACTGCTGGGGGTGGGGTGGTGGTAGACATGAGTGGGGGCCTGGTGGAGGCTGCCCCTGCACTGCTGGGGGGTGGGGTTGCAGGGAGACATGGGTGGGGGCCTGGTGGAGGCTGCCCCTGGTGGCTGGGGGGTGGGGGTGGTGGGAGACATGAGTGGGGGCCTGGTGGAGGCTGCCCCTGCACTGCTGGGGGGTGGGGGTGCAGGGAGACATGAGTGGGGGCCTGGTGGAGGCTGCCCCTGGTGGCTGGGGGGTGGGGGTGGTGGGAGACATGAGTGGGGGCCTGGTGGAGGCTGCCCCTGCACTGCTGGTGGGTGGGGGTGATAGGGGACATGAGTGGGGGCCTGGTGGAGGCTGCCCCTGCACTGCTGGGGGGTGGGGGTGGTGGTAGACATGGTTGGGGGCCTGGTGGAGGCTGCCCCTGGTGGCTGGGGGATGGGGGTGGTGGGAGACATGAGTGGGGGCCTGGTGGAGGCTGCCCCTTGTGGCTGGGGGGTGGGGGTGGTGGGATACATGAGTGGGGCCCTGGTGGAGGCTGCCCCTGGTGGCTGGGGGTGGGGGTGGTGGGAGACATGAGTGGGGGCCTGGTGGAGGCTGCTCCTTGTGGCTGGGGGGTGGGGGTGGTGGGAGACATGAGTGGGGGCCTGGTGGAGGCTGCCCCTGCACTGATGGGGGGTGGGGTTGTGGTAGACATGGGTGGGGGTCTGGTGGAGGCTGCCCCTGGTGGCTGGGGGGTGAGGGTTGTGGTAGACATGGGTGGGGGCCTGGTGGAGGCTGCCCCTGGTGGCTGGGGGATGGGGGTGGTGGGAGACATGAGTGGGGGCCTGGTGGAGGCTGCCCTGCACTGCTGGGGGGTGGGGGTGGTGGTAGACATGAGTGGGGGCCTGGTGGAGGCTGCCCCTACACTGCTGGGGGGTGGGGGTGATAGGAGAAAAGAGTGGGGCCTGGTGGAGGCTGCCCCTGCACTGCTGGGGAGTGGGGTGGTGGTAGACATGGGTGGGGGCCTGGTGGAGGCTGCCCCTGGTGGCTGGGGGTGGGGGTGGCGGTACACATGGGTGGGGGCCTGGTGGAGGCTGCCCCTGGTGGCTGGGGGATGTGGGTGGTGGGAGACATAAGTGGGGGCCTGGTGGAGGCTGCCCCTGGTGGCTGGGGTGGTGGGAGACATGAGTGGGGGCCTGGTGGAGGCTGCCCCTGCACTGCTGGGGGGTGGGGGTGATAGGAGAAAAGAGTGGGGCCTGGTGGAGGCTGCCCCTGCACTGCTGGGGAGTGGGGTGGTGGTAGACATGGGTGGGGGCCTGGTGGAGGTTGCCCCTGGTGCCTGGGGGTGGGGGTGGCGGTACACATGGGTGGGGGCCTGGTGGAGGCTGCCCCTGGTGGCTGGGGGATGGGGGTGGTGGGAGACATGAGTGGGGGCCTGGTGGAGGCTGCCCCTGGTGGCTGGGGGTGGGGGTGCAGGGAGACATGAGTGGGGGCCTGGTGGAGGCTGCCCCTGCACTGCTGGGGGGTGGGGGTGGTGGTAGACATGAGTGGGGGACTGGTGGAGGCTGCCCCTGGTGGCTGGGGGATGGGGGTGGTGGGAGACATGAGTGGGGGCCTGGTGGAGGCTGCCCCTGGTGGCTGGGGGGTGGGGGTTGTAGGGGACATGAGTGGGGGCCTGGTGGAGGCTGCCCCTGGTGGCTGGGGGTGGGGGTGGTGGGAGACATGAGCGGGGTCCTGGTGGAGGCTGCCCCTGCACTGCTGGGGGGTGGGGTGATAGGGGACATGAGTGGGGCCTGGTGGAGGCTGCGCATGCACTGCTGGGGGGTGGGGGTGGTTGTAGACATGGGTGCGGGCCTGGTGGAGGCTGCCCCTGGTGGCTGGCGGATGCGGGTGGTGGGAGACATGAGTGGGGGCCTGGTAGAGGCTGCCCCTGCACTGCTGGGGGTGGGGGTGATGGGAGACATGAGTGGGGGTCTGGTGGAGGCTGCCCCTGGTGGCTGGGGGGGTGGGGGTGGTGGGAGACATGAGTGGGGGCCTGGTGGAGGCTGCCCCTGCACTGCTGGGGGGTGCGGGTGCAGGGAGAAATGGGTGGGGGCCTGGTGGAGGCTGCCCCTGGTGGCTGGGGGATGGGGGTGGTGCGAACATGAGTGGGGGCCTGGTGGAGGCTGCCCCTGGTGGCTGGGGTGTGGGGGTGGTGGTAGACATGAGTAGGGGCCTGGTGGAGGCTGCCCCTGGTGGCTGGGGGATGGGGGTGGTGGGAGACATGAGTGGGGGCCTAGAGAGGCTGCCCCTGGTGGCTGGGGGGTGGGGGTGGTGGGAGACATGAGTGGGGGCCTGGTGGAGGCTGCCCCTGGTGGCTGGAGATGGGGGTGGTGGGAGACATGAGTGGGTGCCTGGTGGAGGCTGCCCCTGCACTGCTGGGGGGTGGGGGTGATGGGAGACATGAGTGGGGGCCTGATGGAGGCTGCACCCGGTGGCTTGGGGGTGGGGTGGTTGAAAGACATGTGTGGGGGGGCTGGTGGAGGCTGCCCCTGCACTGCTGGGGGGTGGGGGTGCAGGGAGACATGGGTGGGGGCCTGGTGGAGGCTGCCCCTGGTGGCTGGGGGGTGGGGGTGGTGGTAGACATGAGTGGGGGCCTGGTGGAGGCTGCCCCTGCACTGCTGGGGGGTGGGGGTGGTGGTAGACATGGGTGGGGGCCTGGTGGAGGCTGCCCCTGGTGGCTGGGGGATGGGGGTGGTGGGAGACATGAGTGGGGGCCTGGTGGAGGCTGCCCCTGGTGGCTGGGTGGTGGGGGTGCAGGGAGACATGAGTGGGGGCCTGGTGGAGGCTGCCCCTGCACTGCTGGGGGGTGGGGGTGGTGGTAGACATAAGTGGGGGCCTGGTGGAGGCTGCGCCTGGGGGATGGGGGTGGTGGGAGACATGAGTGGGGGCCTGGTGGAGGCTGCCCCTGGTGGCTGGGGGGTGGGGGTGGTGAGAGACATGAGTGTGGGCCTGGTGGTGGCTGCCCCTGCACTGCTGCGGGGTGGGGGCGCAGGGAGACATGAGTGGGGGCCTGGTGGAGACTGCCCCTGGTGGCTGGGGGTGGGGGTGGTGGGAGACATGAGTGGGGGCCTGGTGGAGGCTGCCCCTGCACTGCTGGGGGGTGGCGGTGATAGGGGACATGAGTGGGGGCCTGGTGGAGGCTGCCCCTGCACTGCTGGGGGGTGGGGGTGGTGGTAGACATGGGTGGGGGCCTGGTGGAGGCTGCCCCTGGTGGCTGGGGGATGGGGGTGGTGGGAGACATGAGTGGGGGCCTGGTGGAGGCTCCCCCTGCACTGCTGGGGGTGGGGGTGCAGGGAGACATGGGTGGGGGCCTGGTGGAGGCTGCCCCTGGTGGTCGGGGGATGGGGGTGGTGTGAGACATGAGTGGGGGCCTGGTGGAGGCTGCCCCTGCACTGCTGGGGGATGGGGGTGCGGGGAGACATGGGTGGGGGCCTGGTGGAGGCTGCCCCTGGTGGTCGGGGGATGGGGGCGGTGGGAGACATGAGTGGGGGCCTGGTGGAGGCTGCCCCTGGTGGCTGGGGGGTGGGGGTGGTGGTAGACATGAATGGGGGCCTGGTGGAGGCTGCCCCTGCACTGCTCGGGGGTTGGGGGTGGTGGTAGACATAGGTGGGGGCCTGGTGGAGGCTGCCCCTGGTGGCTGGGGGATGGGGTGGTGGGAGGCACGAGTGGGGGCCTGGTGGAGGCTGCCCCTGCACTGCTGGGGGGAGGGGTTGGTGGTAGACATGGGTGGGGGCCTGGTGGAGGCTGCCCCTGGTGGTCGGGGGATGGGGGCGGTGGGAGACATGAGTGGGGGCCTGGTGGAGGCTGCCCCTGGTGGCTGGGGGGTGGGGGTGGTGGTAGACATGAATGGGGGCCTGGTGGAGGCTGCCCCTGCACTGCTCGGGGGTAGGGGTGGTGGTAGACATAGGTGGGGGCCTGGTGGAGGCTGCCCCTGGTGGCTGGGGGATGGGGGTGGTGGGAGACATGAGTGTGGGCCTGGTGGAGGCTGCCCCTGCACTGCTGGGGGGTGGGGGTGATGGGAGACATGAGTGGGGGCCTGATGGAGGCTGCCCCTGGTGGCTGGGGGGTGGGGTGGTGGAAGACATGTGTGGGGGGCTGGTGGAGGCTGCCCCTGCACTGCTGGGGAGTGGGGGTGCAGGGAGACATGGGTGGGGGCATGGTGGAGGCTGCCCCTGGGGGATGGTGGTGGTGGGAGACATGAGTGGGGGCCTGGTGGAGGCTGCCCCTGGTGGCTGGGGGTGGGGGTGGTGGTAGACATGAGTGGGGGCCTGGTGGAGGCTGCCCCTGCACTGCTGGGGGGTGGGGGTGGTGGTAGACATGGGTGGGGGCCTGGTGGAGGCTGCCCCTGGTGGCTGGGGGATGGGGGTGGTGGGAGACATGAGTGGGGGCCTGGTGGAGGCTGCCCCTGGTGGCTGGGGGTGGGGGTGCAGGGAGACATGAGTGGGGGCCTGGTGGAGGCTGCCCCTGCACTGCTGGGGTGTGGGGGTGGTGGTAGACATAAGTGGGGGCCTGGTGGAGGCTGCCCCTGGTGGCTGGGGGATGGGGGTGGTGGGAGACATGAGTGGGGGCCTGGTGGAGGCTGCCCCTGGTGGCTGGGGGTGGGGCTGGTGGGAGACATGAGTGTGGGCCTGGTGGAGGCTGCCCCTGCACTGCTGCGGGGTGGGGGTGCAGGGAGACATGAGTGGGGGCCTGGTGGAGGCTGCCACTGGTGGCTGGGGGTGGGGGTGGTGGGAGACATGAGTGGGGGCCTGGTGGAGGCTGCCCCTGCACTGCTGGGGGGTGGCGGTGATAGGGGACATGAGTGGGGGCCTGGTGGAGGCTGCCCCTGCACTGCTGGGGGGTGGGGGTGGTGGTAGACATGGGTGGCGGCCTGGTGGAGGTCGCCCCTGGTGGCTGGGGGATGGGGGTGGTGGGAGACATGAGTGGGGGCCTGGTGGAGGCTGCCCCGGCACTGCTGGGGGTGGGGGTGCAGGGAGACATGGGTGGGGGCCTGGTGGAGGCTGCCCCTGGTGGGTGGGGGATGGGGGTGGTGTGAGACATGAGTGGGGGCCTGGTGGAGGCTGCCCCTGCACTGCTGGGGGATGGGGGAGCGGGGAGACATGGGTGGGGGCCTGGTGGAGGCTGCCCCTGGTGGTCGGGGGATGGGGGCGGAGGGAGACATGAGTGGGGGCCTGGTGGAGGCTGCCCCTGGTGGCTGGGGGGTGGGGGTGGTGGTAGACATGAGTGGGGGCCTGGTGGAGGCTGCCCCTGCACTGCTCAGGGGTGGGGGTGGTGGTAGACATAGGTGGGGGCCTGGTGGAGGCTGCCCCTGGTGGCTGGGGGATGGGGGTGGTGGGAGGCACGAGTGGGGGCCTGGTGGAGGCTGCCCCTGGTGGCTGGGGGTTGGGGGTGCAGGGAGACATGAGTGGGGGCCTGGTGGAGGCTGCCCCTGCACTGCTGGGGGGTGGGGGTGGTGGTAGACATGAGTGGGGGCCTGGTGGAGGCTGCCCCTTGTGGCTGGGGGATGTGGGTGGTGGGAGACATGAGTGGGGGCCTGGTGGAGGCTGCCCCTTGTGGCTGGGGGGTTGTTAGGGAGAATTCTCTGTTTAGGCTGAATTTCCTAACCTAGTGAGTCCCCAGCAGCTTTGCTGGATTTCTGGAGTTTGTTTTTTTCCATCCTGCCAAGAGTGAGACTCTTTTCTCCCACTCTTGGACATGTATGTGTGTAATTCCTTTGAAATGTCAATGTGTTCCATGGGCTATGGGGTCTTTTACTCCATAGGGTCCCATATGTTTTTCTATGTGTGTTACACCGCACCCTACGTGTCGTAACACGGGGGCGCCCTAGCGGGTCCCCCACCATAGACTCCATACCCGGGGACTGACTACTGTCTCCCCGGGTATGTAAAGTCACCATTGGCTTTACTAGACCTAAATTTACTAACAGAACTAGTACCAACCATCTTATTGTGGACGTACTAGTAGGGGTAATTTGATTACTCCTGGATCTGTTACTCGAGGGGGCACTGTCCCGTCCCCTCTCGTCGAGTTTTGGCTGGTGGCAGTGGAAACTACTTGTTATGTTCGACCCCGAACAAAACCCTATGGGATTCGACCCATTGTTGGAGATTGATACTTTTTCTCATTAATCTCTGACGTACCACCGATCTACTTATCTTAAATAAGTTTATCGAGTGGTATTTTCTGCCAGAACTAGGTTTTAAAATGGCGTCTGTGTTCGTCTCTGTGACTCCTAAACCAAAGGTCGAGCCCTTTGTTCCACTTTTGGTGGGCCTCTGTACAGAGACCCTCCAAAGTGGTGCCATTCTGTCTGGGTTACCACAGGGGTGTGGGAGGGGGTTTAGGCACCCTGGACCGAGTTGCCTTGCCAACTCCGGTCGCACTCTGGAGTGATTGGCCCAGGTGGTGAGCCTACCCGCTCACCACTTAGCATGTGTTGATTGACAGCTAGGCTGAATGAATGGGGGTTCTCTGCATAAAAGCAGGGGTTTTGGGACTGGATCTTCGATCTTCAGAAGTCGCCACAGGACCTAAGAATCCAACGAGGGTAACGCTGAGCCGACCTGCAACGACGACACCTCCGGTGGAGCCCTGCTGAGCCGACTCACCACTTCCCGACGACAGAGGGGATCTCCCTGCCGGAGAGTCTCTTCCCCTGACTGGTGGGAACAACCAGTCCCCTTTGCTTTTTATTCGCCTCAGGACGCAGTGGTCGAATTGCCTGTGCAGAGCACCTCGGCAACCGGATAGCCACTACCCCTGTACCGCGACCAAAAGGTGGTGCCTTGTGACGGAGCACTCCGCGGCTGGTCTCTTCCCTGGTGGTGCACCGGACTTCACTTTCCTTCGACGACGAGATCATCTCTACTCTTGGCCAAGACCCGACGTGCATCCACCACCAGGAACAACTGCCCCCGCCGGAGCTGCCCTCCACAACAAGGTACCGTGTCCGCCTGGCTTCCCTTTCGTTCGGTTCGAGTGAGGTGTCTTAATCCTCTCCGTTCCGCTGGGTCGCCTCCAAGCTCATTCTTTGTTCTGAACTGGTTCAATCTGCCGATAACAATTTGCTATAAAGACTTGAATGCATCTCCATTAGAGACTTTTTGGGACATCGCGCCTTGCCTCTCTCCGAGTGGGCCTGGCCTCCTAACTTTATGATCTATTGTGATTCTTGCCTTCCTGCCTTGCATTTTATCAGCGTAGGATTGAACTGTGTTGATTTCATAACCTGCCTATCTTTTTCTCTCCCTTCCTAACAAATATTCGAGTGTCATCTAGGTTGAGGTATACACCTCTGTCTGAAAATAAGTGGTACCGGTAGAACCTAGAGTTGTCGATATTTTGCTAGGGGGATTGATCGTTTTCTACTCCGTAGAGTAATTGTGTTTGATTTGTTTGCCGTGATTTGCTTTAGTGTTTTTCATAGATGTTCTGCTATAAATAAATACCTTAATATCTTTACACTAAGCCTCGTTGCGTGTTTGCTTGTCTTGCTGTGAAGAATTGCCCTATTTTGTATACTCCACATACTGCTCAACTTTTCTTGAGAGAAGTCTGACTGCTCAGCCACAGCTACCAAGTGAATCTGTGTGGTACAGACTGCTACCAAGTGGGTTCACAGCCAACGCCTGTAGTCCTAAATCTTTTGCAGTGGTCCCAGAGGGAACTGCACAGGTTTCCGCCTAACACTGGTGGTAGCGGTGGGATTTGTATCGAGTATACAGTTTAGAGTGCTTTTCGACACTGTAGGATAACTAACCACAAAACTATGCACAAAAAGCAACTTTCAAAAAACATGTCTTCGATGGAAACTTACAGTCAAGAGTCTTTGTCAGGTGAAAATACTGAGAGTCTGCGAGCTCTCTGTAGGCAAGAGAATCTTTCTGTAAGAGGCAAGAAGTTAGAACTAATGGAGAGATTGCTTGCGAACCAAAGTCTGGGTACTGATTCAGAGGAACCAATCTCCCCAGCGAATGTAGACGACAGTAATGGTGTTGATCTGAATCGTAATTCTGATGATAGCGACGAAGAGGCTGTCGAGGACGGAGAGGCTAACGAAACTGTCTCCCCCGCTCCTCTACCTGCCTTACCAGCTGTGCCTACGGGGCCCATACCAGGTCCCACAAGTAACCCTGCTTATTTTGAACTTGAAAAAATGAAGCTCGAATTAGAATATAAACGGTTCTTGGCTCAATCTGAACGAAACCAAGAGCTCGAGTTCAGACGGATGAATGCCCAGGCTGAGCAGAAGCAAGCTGAGTTAAGACTCAGAGAAATAGAACTTAATCACGAGTTAGAGATGAAAAAGTTGTCTATGGAAAATGCTTCTCTCTCCTCTGGTTCCTCTAGGAGCTCCAGTCCCAAAAGACCCCGGATGCCGAAGGAATTAGTGGGTATGTATGAACCGAGATTGGATGTGTTGGATTGGTTGAAACTGTTTGAATACAATCATGGGCTCCAGGACATCACCGGGAATGCATTGCTTCCCTGGTTGTTCTCTAGGCTCCCTCCTGTTGCGACTGATGTGGTAATGGAGTTGGGGGAGTCGGATAAGACGGATTACGAAAGTGTGAAACTAGCTTTGATAGCTAGATTCGGGAAGACCCCTTCCCAGTATCTTAAGAGGTTTAGAACCCTCAAAAAGCATGATGGTACCCCTTGGGCTACCTGGGTGAGTGAAGGGTTGAAAAACCTAGAGGGATGGATTAAGGGTTACAAAGTGAACACTTATGAGGATATGAGAAATCTTTTTATGTTGGAGTCTATTTATGTTGCCTGTTCTCCTGAGCTCAGACAGCACTAGGCTGATTCGAAGGAATTGGATTCCAGGGCACTAGCTAAGGCTGCTGACTTGTGGGTTGCCAACAGGGCTACTCATAAGGATTCTGGGGCAACTCAGAAAAAGGATGAGGGGAAACAGCCAATAAAAGACTCAAAAGAGAATTCGAATAACTCACATTCCAAAGAGGGCCCCAAACAAAACCAGAAGGGTAAGCCACCGGGAAAACCACAGCAGAATAGTGTGTCTTCTGGTGCCAAACCGGAAGGAGGTCAGAACAAGCCACCATTCCAGAAAGAATTCGGTAAATGCTTTGTTTGTGGCTCGACTGACCATGTGAAAGGAGATCCCAGATGTAAGGGTAAACCTTCAGGGGTCCAGCTTGTCTCTTTAGCCTTCGCTCCAGAGGAGGAAGTCCAAATGGCAGGTGGAAACTTTCTACTGCTAGCTGATGAACCCATTGGAGTCTCAGCCAGCATTTCTTTAGTATCTCTGGGGTTGTGGGAACAACAGAATTTAGATGTCTATAATTCTATCCCCGATAATACTAAAGAGTATTATAAGGACAGTGTCCAGGTGAATGGTCAGTAGACTCCTGCCATTAGGGACACTGGGGCCAGCATAACTGTGGTGGATAAATCATTTTTTCAGGCTGAGTATGTTGCTAAGGCACCCAAACGCCTCACCAAGTTAGCTGGAGGGCCTGTGCAGATGCTTCCCCAATTACCAGTTCTCATCCAGTGTAACGACATGACTGTGAAGATACCTGTCAGCATACAGAGTGAGGTACCAGGACGCGTACTGTTGGGTAACGATTTGAAAACTCTCAGAGTTGTATTGCATACTCCCAGACCTCCTAGTAAACAGTTACAGGAACTAACCAGACCCGCACGAGAGAGGACCATGCGCAGTACTCTCCAGGAGAAGATGAAGAAAGAAATCACTCCTGCTCCACTGGAATTGTCGGCCGCTGTCTCCAAGAAATCAGAAGCGAAGGGGAAACCTAAGACTTCTATCCCGAAACCAGCCGCCAGAATTCCAGTGCAGCTGACACGGACTTCCCCGCGGTTGTCCAACGTCACACCCGTAACTCCACCTCCAGCTGAGGCTGAGAGGGAGGTACAACCCTGCGTGGTAGAATTAGACTCTGAGGAAGAGCTAATGGAAGGCCAGGAACTCATTGGAGATCTGGATCCTGTTGACCATCCTGAGCTGCAGTCTTTACTGGCAGAAGGTGGACCCAGCAGGGCAGACTTCAGTCAGGGACAGAGAGAATGTCCAACTCTGGAAGGTCTTCACCATCAGGCAGAAGCTCAGGCTGAAGGGCAAGAGCCTGGGAAATACAGGTTGCACTGGGAAGATGGCCTCTTCTACAGTGAACCGACCGAGTCTGCACCTGGAGACTACAAACGACTTGTGGTACCCCAAGAGAACAGACCACAGTTCTTGCAGTTAGCCCACGAGATTCCTTTGGCTGGTCACTTGAGTTTCAAGAAGACTAAGGAAAGGCTCTCGCTCTACTTCTATTGGCCAAAGATGGGGCCGAAGTAGAAAAACACTGCAGGAGCTGCCACACCTGCCAGATCTCTGGTAAGGTTGGATCCAAGAACGTGGCACCATTAGTGCCTCTCCCGGTTGTGGGAGTCCCATTAGAGAAATTAGGGATTGACATTGTTGGTCCCCTTGATCCTCCAACCTCCTCAGGCAACAGGTTTATACTTGTTGTAGTAGACCATGCTACTAGGTATCCTGAGGCAATTCCTATGAGGACTGTTACAGCTCCGGCTGTGGCTAAGGCCCTCCTTGGTATTTTTACCGGGGTCGGGTTTCCTAAGGAAGTAATCTCTGACAGGGGGTCAAACTTTATGTCCCACTACATGAAAGCCATGTGGAAAACCCGCGGAGTAACTTACAAGTTCTCAACGGCTTACCACCCACAAACCAATGGGTTGGTAGGACGGTTCAACCAAACCATGAAGAGCATGATAGGTGCTCTAGAGGAACCCCTTAAGCGTAAGTGGGACCTTCTATTGCCATGCCTTCTCTTTGCTTATAGAGAAGTCCCTCAGGAGAGAGTAGGTTACTCTCCCTTCGAACTACTCTATGGTCATCCCGTCAGAGGTCCATTGGCCCTGATTAAGGAGGAGTTGGAGAGTGCTCCTTCCCCCAAGCCAGTCAGAGTGACTGACTACGTGATAGGTCTCCGGAGGAGAATGTCGCACATGATGACGGAAGCAAGCGATAACTTGAAAGCTGGACAAGCATTGGTCAAGCACTGGCACGATGAAAAGGCTAACATGGTTGAGTTCGCTCAAGACCAGCTCGTTCTCGTTATGATCCCAACAAGGCAGAGGGCCTTGCAAGATAAGTGGATGGGACCCTACCGAGTAGTGGGTAAACTCGGAGAGGTTATCTATCTGGTGGACTTGGGCAATCCCAAGGAGTCTCCGGCAGTCTTTCACACCAACCGACTTAAAGCGTATGTCTCGCGACCTGATGTAGGAGCGTTGCTTCTAGCATCATCCGAGGAAGAAGAAGAGAGTGAAGCTCTTCCGGATCTCCTCAGAGGCTTACCTTTAGATGAAAAAATTGAAGGAGTGAATCTCTCCTCCAATCTGACACCCGAGCAACAAGAAGAGTGCAAATCTATGTTGAATCAGTTTGCCTCTCTGTTCGCGCTTTCACCAGGCTTGACCCCTTGGGGCCAGCACAACATACTCACTGGTGACTGTCTGCCGGTCAAAAGCAGAGGATACCGCATGTCAGAAAACGTACGAACCCACATCAAAGGTGAGGTCAGCAAGATGCTTGATCTCGGGGTAATAGAGCCCTCTACTAGTCCATGGTCTAGCCCAGTTGTGTTAGTACCAAAGGCCGGATCTAAAGAACTTAGATTCTGTGTGGATTATTGAGCTCTTAATGCAGTCACCACGACTGATGCCCACCCTTTGCCAAGAACAGATGAGTTGGTGGATAAATTTGGCGCCGCCAAGTTCCTCAGCACATTTGACTTGACGTCAGGCTATTGGCAAATAGCCCTGACAGACCATGCCAAGGAGAAAACTGCATTTTCTACCCCCGTTGGCTTATACCAGTTTAAGGTAATGCCTTTCGGACTGAAGAATGCACCTGCTACATTTCAACGGATGGTAAACCAGGTTCTGAATGGGATGGAGGACTTCTGCATGCCATACTTGGATGACATCGCAGTGTTCAGCAATTCCTGGGAAGAACAAGTAATCCACCTGAGAGATGTTTTGCAGGCTCTTGGACGAGCCAATCTGACCATAAAGGCAAGTAAATGCCAAATTGGACAGAGTAAGGTAGTCTATCTTGGGCATGAGGTAGGCGGTGGAGAAATAAGGCCTTTGCTCAGTAAGATTGAAGCTGTGCAAAATTGGACAACACCGACTACTCAAACCCAGGTGAGAGCCTTCCTAGGCCTCACTGGGTATTACAGGAATTTCATAGAGAACTATGGGACCATAGCTTCTCCACTGAATGTCATCTCCTTGCCCAAATTTCCTAAAAAGGTTAAATGAAACGAGGAGTGCAATCAGGCTTTTGAAAACCTGAAACAGGCTCTTTACCAAGCCCCAGTACTCAGAGCTCCTAATTACCGCCAACACTTCATTGTGCAGACAGACGCTTCCAATGTAGGGATAGGTGCCGTATTCAGTCAACTGGATGGGAAAGGTAGGGAGCGCCCCCGTTTGCTTCATCAGCCGCAAGCTGAAGGATCCTGAAACAAGGTGGGCAACAATCGAAAGAGAGTGCTTTGCTATCGTGTGGGCTTTGAAGAAGTTTAGGCCGTACTTGTATGGTTCTACTTATGTTATTCAGACTGACCACCAACCCTTGAGATGGTTAATGCAAATGAAAGGGGAGAACCCAAAACTATTGAGATGGTCGATCTGCCTGCAAGGGTTTGATTTCACCATTGAGCACAGGTCAGGGTGTCACCACCAAAATGCTGATGGTCTCTCTAGGATGTATGTCATCGACTAGAGGTATGAGATTCATCCAGGAGTGGATTAAATCCTCCTGTCCCTTAGTCTGGGGGGGGGGGGGGCGAGTGTTAGGGAGAATTCTCTGTTTAGGCTGAATTTCCTAACATAGTGCGTCCCCCAGCAGCTTTGCTGGATTTCTGGAGTTTGTTTTTTTCCATCCTGCCAAGAGTGAGACTCTTTTCTCCCACTCTTGGACATGTATGTGTGTAATTCCTTTGAAATGTCAATGTGTTCGATGGGCTATGGGGTCTTTTACTCCATAGGGTCTCATATGTTTTTCTATGTGTGTTACACCGCACCCTACGTGTCGTAACACGGGGGCGCCCTAGCGGGTCCCCCACCATAGACTCCATACCCGGGGACTGACTACTGTCTCCCCGGGCATGTAAAGTCACCATTGGCTTTACTAGACCTAAATTTACTAACAGAACTAGTACCAACCATCTTATTGTGGACGTACTAGTAGGGGTAATTCGATTACTCCTGGATCTGTTACTCGAGGGGGCACTGTCCCGTTCCCCCTCGTTGAGTTTTGGCTGGTGGCAGTGGAAACTACTTGTTATGTTCGACCCCGAACATAACCCTATGGGATTCGTCCCATTGTTGGAGATTGATACTTTTTCTCATTAATCTCTGACGTATCACCGATCTACTTATCTTAAATAAGTTTATTGAGTGGTATTTTCTGCCAGAACTCGGTTTTAAAATGGCGTCTGTGTTCGTCTCTGTGACTCCTAAACCAAAGGTCGAGCCCTTTGTTCCACTTTTGGCCGGCCTCTGTACAGTGACCCTCCAAAGTGGTGCCATTCTGTCTGGGTTACCACAGGGGTGTGGGAGGGGGTTTAGGCACCCTGGACCGAGTTGCCTTGCCAACTCCGGTCGCACTCTGGAGTGATTGGCCCAGGTGGTGAGCCTTCCCGCTCACCACTTAGCATGTGTTGATTGACAGCTAGGCTGAATGAATGGGGGTTCTCAGCATAAAAGCAGGGCTTTTGGGACTGGATCTTCAGAAGTCGCCACAGGACCTAAGAATCCAACGAGGGTAACGCTGAGCCGACCTGCAACGACGACACCTCCGGTGGAGCCCTGCTGAGCCGACTCACCACTTCCCGACGACAGAGGAGATCTCCCTGCCGGAGAGTCTCTTCCCCTGACTGGTGGGAACAACCAGTCCCCTTTGCTTTTTATTTGCCTCAGGACGCAGTGGTCGAATTGCCCGTGCAGAGCACCTCGGCAACCGGATAGCCACTACCCCTGTACCGCGACCAAAAGGTGGTGCCTTGTGACGGAGCACTCCCCGGCTGGTCTCTTCCCTGGTGGTGCACCGGACTTCACTTTCCTTCGATGACGAGATCATCTCTACTCTTGGCCAAGACCCGACGTGCATCCACCACCAGGAACAACTGCCCCCGCCGGAGCTGCCCTCCACAACAAGGTACCGTGTCCGCCTGGCTTCCCTTTCGTTCGGTTCGAGTGAGGTGTCTTAATCCTCTCCGTTCCGCTGGGTCGCCTCCAAGCTCATTCTTTGTTCTGAACTGGTTCAATCTGCCGATAACAATTTGCTATAAAGACTTGAATGCATCTCCATTAGAGACTTTTTGGGATATCGCGCCTTGCCTCTCTCCGAGTGGGCCTGGCCTCCGAACTTTATGATCTATTGTGATTCTTGCCTTCCTGCCTTTCATTTTATCCACGTAGGATTGAACTGTGTTGATTTCATAACCTGACTATCTTTTTCTCTCCCTTCCTAACTAATATTCGAGTGTCATCTAGGTTGAGGTATACACCTCTGTCTGAAAATAAGTGGTACCGGTAGAACCTAGAGTTGTCGATATTTTGCTAGGGGATTGATCGTTTTCTACTCCGTAGAGTAATTGTGTTTGATTTGTTTGCCGTGATTTGCTTTAGTGTTTTTCATAGATGTTCTGCTATAAATAAATACCTTAATATCTTTACACTAAGCCTCGTTGCATGTTTGCTTGTCTTGCTGTGAAGAATTGCCCTATTTTGTATACTCCACATACTGCTCAACTTTTCTTGAGAGAAGTCTGACTGCTCAGCCACAGCTACCAAGTGAATCTGTGTGGTACAGACTGCTACCAAGTGGGTTCACCGCCAACGCCTGTAGTCCTAAATCTTTTGCAGTGGTCCCAGAGGGAACTGCACAGGTTTCTGCCTAACAGGGGTGGGGGTGGTGGGAGACATGAGTGGGGGCCTGGTGGAGGCTGCCCCTGAACTGCTGGGGGGTGGGGGTGCAGGGAGACATGAGTGGGGGCCTGGTGGAGTCTGCCCCTGGTGGCTGGGGGGTGGGGGTGGTGGGAGACATGAGTGGGGGCCTGGTGGAGGCTGCCCCTGCACTGCTGGGGGGTGGGGGTGGTGGGAGACATGAGTGGGGGCCTGGTGGAGGCTGCCCGTGGGGGCCTGGTGGAGGCTGCCCCTGGTGGCTGGGGGATGGGGGTGCAGGGAGACATGAGTGGGGGCCTGGTGGAGGCTGCCCCTGGTGGCTGGGGGGTGGGGGTGGTGGGAGACATGTGTGGGGGCCTGGTGGAGACTGCCCCTGCACTGCTGGGGGGTGGGGGTGATGGGAGACATGAGTGGGGGCCTGGTGGAGGCTGCCGCTGCACTGCTGGGGGGTGGGGGTGGTGGTAGACATGGGTGGGGGCCTGGTGGAGGGTGCCCATGGTGGCTGGGGGGTGGGGGTGGTGGGAGACATGTGTGGGGGCCTGGTGGAGGCTGCCCCTGCACTGCTGGGGGGTGGGGGTGATGGGAGACATGAGTGGGGGCCTGGTGGAGGCTGCCGCTGCACTGCTGGGGGGTGGGGGTGGTGGTAGACATGGGTGGGGGCCTCGTGGAGGCTGCCCCTGGTGGCTGGGGGGGTGGGGGTGGTGGGAGACATGAGTGGGGGCCTGGTGGAGGCTTCCCCTGCACTGCTGGGGGGTGGGGGTGGTGGTATACATGGGTGGGGGCCTGGTGGAGGCTGCCCCTGCACTGCTGGGGGGTGGGGGTGGTGGTAGATGTTAGGGAGAATTCTCTGTTTAGGCTGAATTTCCTAACCTAGTGGATTTCTGGAGTTTGTTTTTTCCATCCTGCCAAGAGTGAGACTCTTTTTCTCCCACTCCTGGACATGAGTGTGTATAATTCCTTTGAATGACAATGTGTTCTATGGGCTATGAGGTCTTTTACTCCATAGGGTCTCATATGTTTTGCTATGTGTGTTACACCGCACCCTCCGTGCCGTAAAACTGGGGCGTCCTATCGGACCTCCCTCATAGACTCCATACCCGGGGACTGACTACTGTCTCCCCGGGCATGTAAAGTCACCTTTGGCTTTACTAGACCTAAATTTACTAACAGAACTAGTAAAAACCATCTTATTGTGGACGTACTAGTAGGGGTAATTCAATTACTCCTGGGTCTGTTATTCGAGGGGGCACTGTCCCGTCCCCCCTCGTCGAGTTTTGGCTGGTGGCAGTGGAAACTACTTGTTATGTTCGACCCTGAATATAACCCTATGGGATTCTTCCCATTGTTAGAGATTGATACTTTTTCTTGTTAACCTCTAACGTACCACCGGTCTACTTATCTTAAAGAAGTCTATCGGATGGTATTTTCTGCCAGAGCTCGGTTTGTAAAATGGCGTCTGTGTTCGTCTCTGTGACTCCTAAACCAAAGGTCGAGCCCTTTGTTCCACTTTTGGCGGGCCTCTGTACAGAGACCCTCCAAAGTGGTACCATTCCGTCTGGGTTACCACAGGGATGTGGGAGGGGGTGTAGGCACCCTGGACTGAGTTGCCTTGCCAACTCCGGTCGCACTGTGGTGTGATTGGCCCAAGTGGTGAGCCTCCCCGCTCACCACTTAGCGTGTGTTGATTGACAGCTAGGCTGAATGAATGGGGGTTTTCTGCATAAAAGCAGGGCTTTTGGGACTGGATCTTCAGAAGTCGCCACAGGACCTAAGAATCCGACGAGGGTAACGCTGAGCCGACCTGAACGACGACACCTCCGGTGGAGCCCTGCGAAGCCGACTCACCACTTCCCGACGACAGAGGAGATCTCCCTGCTGGAGAGTCTCTTCCCCTGACTGGTGGGAACAACCAGTCTCCTTTGCTTTTTCTTCGCTCCAGGACGCAGTGGTCGAATTGCCCGTGCAGATCACCTCGGCAACCGGATAGCCACTACCCCTGTACCGCGACCAAAAGGTGGTGACGGAGCACTCTGCGGCTGGTCTCTTCCCTGGTGGTGCACCGGACTTCACTTTTCTTCGACAACGAGATCACCTCTACTCTTGGCAAAGACCCGACGTGCACCCGCCACCAGGAACAACTGCCCCCGCCAGAGCTGCCCTCCACAAACAAGGTACCGTGTCCGCCTGGCTTCCCTTTTGATCGGATAGAGTGAGGTGTCCTAATCCTCTCCTTTCCGTTGGGTCGCCTCCAAGCTTTTTCTCACGCATTGTTCTGAACTGGTTCAATCTTCCAATAACAATTTGCTACACCGGCTCGAACGCATTTCCACAAAGAGACTTTTTGGGACAAATCGCCTTGCCTCTCTCCGAGCGGGCCCGGCCTCTGAACTTTATGATCTATTGTGGTTCTGGTCTTCTTGCCTTGCATTTTTTCTCGTAAAGTATTGAACTGTGTTGATTTCGTAACCTACTATTTTTCTCTCCCATCCTAACTGATATCAGAGTGCCATCTAGGTTGAGGCATACACCTCTGTCTGCAAATAAGTGATGCCGGTAGAACCTAGACTTGTCAAAATATTTTTAGGGGGTTTGATCGATTCTTCTTCGTAGAGTAATTGTAATTGAATTGTTTGCCGTGATAGTGCCATAGTGTTTTCCATAGATGTTCCGTTATAAATAAATACCTTTATATCTATACACTGAAGCCTTGTTGCGTGTTTGCTTGTCTTACTGTGAAGAATTGTCCTATATTGTATACTCCACATACTGCTGAACTCTTCTTGAGAGAGGCCTGACTGCTCAGCCGCAGCTACCAAGTGAATCTGTGTGGTACAGGCTGCTACCAAGTGGGTTTACTGCCAAACACCTGTAGTCCTAAATCTTTTGCAGTGGTCCCAGAGGGAACTGCACAGGTTTCCGCCTAACAGTAGACATGAGTGGGGGCCTGGTGGAGGCTGCCCCTGGTGGCTGGGGGTGGTGGGAGACATGAGTGGGGGCATGGTGGAGGCTGCCCCTGGTGGCTGGGGGTGGTGGGAGACATGAGTGGGGGCCTGGTGGAGGCTGCCCCTGCACTGCTGGGGGGTGGGGGTGATAGGGGACATGAGTGGAGGCCTGGTGGAGGCTGCCCCTGCACTGCTGGGGGTGGGGGTGGTGGTAGACATGGGTGGGGGCCTGGTGGAGGCTGCCCCTGGTGGCTGGGGTGTGGGGGTGCAGGGAGACATGAGTGGGAGCCTGGTGGAGGCTGCCCCTGCACTGCTGGGTGGTGGGGGTGATGGGAGACATGGGTGGGGGCCTGGTGGAGGCTGCCCCTGGTGGCTGGGGGTGCAGGGGGACATGCGTTGGTGGGCAGTAGTGCAAGGTGACATGTGGGTTGGCTGGGGGTCATGGCCATGGTGGATGAGGTGCCTGCAGGACATGTGCAGGGTAGGCCCCTGTGGTGTGGGCCACCTGCAGGGGCCGTGGAGGGTGTAGAGGGAACACCTGGGAGGACCCACACGTGCAATTCACGTGTGGTGCTCCCCGCGCACCCCTGTAATACACATACCCTGATGGAATCGCGTGTGATACTTCCCGCGCACCCCTGAGATACACGTACCCTGCTGCTTTTGCGTGTGATACTTCCCGCGCACCCCTGAAATACATGTACCCTGCTGTTTTTGCGTGTGATACTTCCCGCGCACCCCTGGAATACACGTACCCTGATGGAATCGCGTGTGATACTTCCCACGCACCCCTGAGAAACAAGTACCCTGCTGCTTTTGCGTGTGATACTTCCTGCGCACCCCTGAAATACACGTACCCTGCTGCTTTTGCGTGTGATACTTCCTGCGCACCCCTGAAATACACGTACCCTGCTGTTTTTGCGTGTGATACTTCCCGCGCATCCCCTGGAAACACGTACCCTGATGGAATCGCGTGTGATCCTTCATGCGCACCCCTGAGATACACGTACCCTGCTGCTTTTGCGTGTGATACTTCCCGCGCACCCCTGAAATACACGTACCCTGCTGCTTTTACGTGTGTTACTTTCCATGCACCCCTGATGCACACGTACACAGGACAATCACGTGTGGAACTTCCCGCGAACCACTGAAATACACGTTCCCCGCTTGGCGTTTGCTGTTTGCCAGCCATGTGAACTGGTCCAGGGTTAACGCAGCCCTTTGCGATTATTTGGGGATTTTAAAGGCTTTTCCTTGCGCGAGGGCGTTCTTGAGGGCGTAACAGGCGCTGCTGCAGGGTTGCTGCGCCACGCTGCGCCACGGCTGGTTTTGGATGCGAAAATCCATGAATACGCTGTGCGCGGAAATCGATTTTAGCGCACGCGGCTGACGCAGACATTCGCACGGGCACACTGTGCGCCAGCCGCGTGCACCACTTTTGTGCGAATTTCTATGAATTACCCTGTAAGGTTTTGCCCCCTTACATGAGGGTCCACTTGAGACTCTGCATAACCACCCTCTACCTCTTTGTGTGTTGATGTGGTTTGTTTTTGGAAAAGCCAAAATTAAGGAAAATGTATCCGATATTTTTAAGGTATATATACCAAATAAACTAAGTAGCCGATATTATTGTCCTTGTAAAGCAGCAAAATGCAGTTAAGAACACTGATTTACTGCACCTGTGGATAATGGCCGACGACTACTTTGCAGCAAGAAAAGTCGGGAGCATATGAGGAATACATAGGCTAAGCACCGCGCAAATGCGTATGCCAAAATAGCATTCAAGCGTCCCAAATTAAAAAAAAAGGGAGGTATATTTTCGCAGAGCATAAGTAACAGCTCACCTCGATCCGTGTGTTTCTCTGCTGACACGGAAACTATAGTGTCTCGGCTCCCACGCATGTGCAGGTGTGCTGGGAGCCGAGGCACTGCAGATTGAGTAGCTTTATTGCTACAGGCCACAGACAAAGTGTGGTTGGTGATAGTATTAAGATGTTTGCAGTTCGATTGGGGTGCGTTTTGTAGAAAAAAGCCATATGGGTGCTTATACATTGTTGGGAAACATATAGTATTTTGACAAAAACGGCATGACAATATTCACTTTTTAATTATTGGCTGAAAAACTGGCCATTCTAACTAGGTGTGATCATTTCAAATGGCTATGTGGTGTTTTGGTGGAACATATGTTTATATCACATGCCAACATTTTGGGTAAACACAAACCAGATGTGACACGTTGTTCTGCACAGAAAAAAAACATGAGATCTCGACGGGTATTGCATTGTTTTTAACATCATCCAGTTGGAAAACATTTGTGATGGATCGAAGGTACAACATTGCAAATCTTCATTTTCACATTAGTAGTTTGTGAAAAGCACTGAAAAACCATACAATGAACAACAAAAAAAAAAAAATATATATATATATATATATAGTAGCCATTTGCTAGAAAAAGCTTTCTACATCACATATGAAGATATATTGAACACAATGTATAGAGAACCAGCTGTAAATCATTGTTGAACACTACCAAATTTGGATCTCAAGAGCTATTCCATTATGTTTGACAACATCCAGTAGGAAACCTTAGTGATGGATCAACATAAATAAACACGCAAACAGTTGCAATGCCTTGTATGCGCACGTTGATGACATGTTAAAAAAACACCAAAAAGCCAATAGACTGGACAAGAACATCTCTCATATTTTGGAAAATATAGAAAAAATACACTGAAGACTTATATGTGACACTTATAGTTACTAGGGTAAGTTACGTTGTCATGGAGGGGAAGGCTTAGTTTGTTGAAAAAAGGCCTTGTTGTTGATATTTGTCATAGTTGTTAAAAAAATTACATATGATCTAGTTAAAGAACAGGTTCCACTCTATCGAAACATTCAGGCCTTGTTTGACCGTATTTAAACGATGATTCCACTTTTGTTCTAAAAAGCGAAGCATCATGTCACGATCGCCACCTCTGCAGGGATTTTTAACGGTTTCTATAATGAACCAGAAAAGGTCTGAGTAAAGATGTTTCTTTGCTTTAAAATGTGACACCATGGGCTTGTCTTCTACTTCATTTTTGATGTAGGACTTATGTTCATAGATCCGTTGGCGGATTTCATGTTTGCACTTGCCGATGTATAATAAATCGCATGGGCGTTTTATGCCATAAACTGACCATTTTGTTTTGTAATTTGTAAAAGATTTAAATTTCCAAACTGTACCGTTAAGATTGATTTTTTTAAGGTCCTTTGTCAAGGCGCAGGCAGAGCATGTCACACATCTGTGATGACCGATTACCGGTGGCAGATTCCACAACATTCTTTGGTTTAGAAATGGGACTTTAGGTTTTTCATATGTATGAACAAGGTGATCTTTAAGATTCCTGCTGTGTTTAAAAGCGCAACTGGGTTTGTTCAGCTTAAAGGTGTCAGTTGTAAGAACATCCCAATGACGTAATACTGTCTTTCCTAGGGTATTGCTGATAGGCGTAAAGGTTGTTACACATGTTAGTTTGTCTTGTAATACTCAGGTAGTCTGAGTAAGGCAAGGCACTCAGTTGGTATTTCTTGCTCTTTTTCAAGCCTCTTTCTATTAGGCAGATCGTCAAAGATTTGCTGGTGCTGTAAAAATCTGTCAAAGAAGTGCAGTTGTGGCGGAGGTGTAGAAACTGGCCGTATGGAAGGTTGTCTTTCAGGCTAGATGGATGGTAGCTGGAATAACTGAGTAAAGTGTTTTTTGATGTGGGTTTTCTGTAAAGTGTAGTTCCCAAGTTGTTTGCATCAGATTTAAATATTTCCTGATCAAGAAAAGGAATACTGCGTAGGACTTGATGTTTGGTGAATTTAATCCAGGGATCTTCTTCAAGTCGGTCTTGTGTTCTGCGCCAGATACACAAAAATCTTGTTGATGTATCTGTACCAACAAATCAAATTACCTGTGAACTGGTTGTTTTCATGATAGACAGAAGCATGCTCGAAAGAGTCCATACATAAATTTGCTACATCGGGGGAAAATGTAGCCCCCTTGCCAGTGCCATTGCATTGTTGGTGGAAAGTTTGTCCATGAATAAAGACGTTTTCTGTGAGTGCCAGATGAATACATTGGAGGAGGAAGGCAGTTGGAGGCTCAGTGTTCCTTCTTTTATCTAAATAGGTTTTCAATAATTCAATGTATTCACCTTGAGGACTGCTTGTGTATAGTGATTCAACGTCGAAAGTATCTAACAGGTCATCTAGCTCGATGGAAATGGTGCTCAAAATGTTGATAATAGATGTTGTTGCTTGAACAAATGATTTCATTTCACCAACAAAGGGTCAAAGGAAGGTATCTACGCAGATCGAGAGTGGTTCTAAAATGGACCCTAGCCCTGCTACAATGGGTCGTCCAGGTGGTATGTGGTCATTTTTGTGAATCTTGGGCAAAAGATATATTGCGAGTAGGATGAGATGTCTTTTGATCAGGACAAGTTTTTCATCGTCATCAATCCATTCTTCAGTGTGAGCATGAATCATCAAGTTCTCTATTTCAGATAAGAGGCGTTGTGTTGGGTTGGTTAACAATTTGTAACCCCTTTATATGTATGTTTTTAACATGTTGTTTTTTTCAATTAAACTTTGTTTTATATGTATTACCTCAAGTGTGTTCTTCTATAGCTAGTTAAATAAACCACTAGCTTTTTTCCGAATAGGTCTTCACCCCCCACACGCCTAAGGGAGGGGTAGCCTGGTCTCTATTTCATTTTGCCTTGATACTTACCTTGCCTTCCAGAACCAGGCCCCGCTGTAACAAAAAAGAAGGCTACAACCATTTTTTTTCCTTTCTTGCAGACAAACAGTCAGAGATGAGGGAGGGAGAAGAGGTGGCAGACGGAAGCCTGAAAACAAGCTGTGTGTCATCTGCATAACACTGAAAGTTAGATCAAAGTGTGGCAATGCGGTCGCTAAGGGGTGCCAGTTATTGGTTGAACAGCCAGGGAGAGAGGTTAGACCCCTGGGGAACACTGCAAGTAGAGAGTGAGATGGAGTAAAGGAAGGACCCAAGTTGGACCTGGGATGGTTCATCAGAGAGGAAAGAGGTCAGCCAGGCCAGGGCCTGATCAGTAATACCCAGGTTATCATAGAGACGGTTGAGCAGGATGGCATTGTTGACCATGTCAAAAGCAGAAGAGAGATCAAGTAGGATAAGGACAGAAGAGATGTTAGAGTCAAGGTTCGAAAGCAGGGCTTCATGGATTTCCAGTAGAGCAGTTTCTGTGCTCTGGCAGCTCTGAAGACAGACTGATGGTCATGGAGACATCCAACAAAGTCAGTGTGAAGATTAAGCTGGGAAATGGCCAGCTTTTCCGTAGGTTTGCCCAGGAAAGGAGTGATAGAAATCAGGCAATAGTTAGCCAGGGAAGAGGGGTCGGCTGTGGGTTTTTTGAGAAGAGGGTGCACAAGAGAGTGCTTCAGTGAGGAGGGGAAGACTCCAGAGGTGAAGGACTGGTTACAGAAGTCAGCCAGATCAGAGAAAGGGTGTCAATGTGGTCCTTGATGATTTTGGACAAACAGGGAAGAACCTGTTTTGATGAGACTTTCATAGATCAGACTTGTCTGGAAATCTCATCGGGGAGAGTGAAGGAAAAAATGAGAAGGAGGGAGGAGAGGTGGCTGCAGGGGGGCCAGATGAATCAAAGAGAGAAGAGAGGAGAGGATGAGAGGGTGGACAGAATATCCTGGTTTTTTTTAGATGAAATCCGAAGCCAGGGCCGTGCAAAGGGCCTGGGAGGCGATAGGAGAAATAGAGTCTGCAGCAAGGTTGGCCAGCTCCTTGCAGATTGTAAAGAGTTTGGTCGAGTTGTTAGATGCTGCAGAGACACAGGCTTGGATATGGGCTCTCTTGTTAGTGCGGACAAGTAGCCGAAATTGGATTTGGATCAGGATGCACAAGAAACCTGCCATTTCCTCTCAGCCACCCTACACTTGCATTTAAGGGTGACTAGGTCAGAGTCATACCAAGAGTTGCACTTGGCTTTGGCCTTCAAGCAGATCGTCATTATATGATATGATATGATAGGTTATTTATAACGCACTTAATACCCAGAGGTTTCTAAGCGCTGACCCGGGGATCGAACCTGTGGTGCTCCGTGTCGTCTTGCTTCCGAGGTGAGCATGTTGCCACTGTGCTAGCCTTCTGAGGGGCAAGAACATCAAGAGTATCAGAGATAGAGGTGTAGAGAGTGGAAAGGGCTGTGTCAGGATGTGAGTCACCCGGGGTAGAGGAGGGGGAGATAAAGTGGTAGCGAAAAACTCAACTGATACACGCTTCATGGGTTTGATGGCCGAGAAGGTAGGTGGAAGTATTGGAATAGGCTTGGCCTGAGGGTTAGCGAGGAAGAGATGGGAAGAAAGGAGAGAGTGATAACTCCAGGAGAGAGGAGTTATCAGATGGACAGAGAGGGAGAGGTCTGAGGAGATCAGAGCATCCAGAGTGTGTCCTGCAGAATGAGTCTGGCCGGAGGGGAGAATAGAAAGACAGAGAGAGTTTCAGAGGTCACGAAAGAGTCCAGATGAGTGTCAGGAAGCATCCAGATGTATGTTAAGTCTCCAGGAAGGAGTAGTTTAGTGGTCAAGGTGAGGGGGGAGGAGGAGAGATCTGCCTACTCGGAGAGGAAGGGGGAGATCTGACCAGGTGGCCGATAGATAGTAGCCACAGTAAGAGAGTGGCCAGGAGAGAAAGAGAGAATACAGACAAGGCATTCAAAGGAGGAGTAGGCATGCATAGGAATGCTAGAGGCAGGAATCCACTCCAGGAAGATCAAGGCTATGCCACCTCTGGAACTATTGGGTCGGGGTGTGGAGAGGATACTCTAGCCATCAGGGAGGAGAGTGACAAAACTTGTGACAGAGCTGGCCATGAACCATGTCTCTGTGAGACTGAGGACTTTGATGTCAAGTTCTTCCAGGAGGTGGCAGATGACAGAAGAGTGTTTGACAGCTAAGCGAGAATTGAGAGAGGCAATATGGAGAAGGTTACCAAAATGACCTTGGTTTATGAGTCAGCGGTGTGGGCTGCATTCCCAAATGCCAAGGAATATAACAATTATTGGATTCTTCTATCTTGTCTATTTCCACTATTTTGTATTTTTTACACCAGTTGTGCTGAATTACTCAATCAAATTCTTTATTCAGGTATTTGTTTTCTTGAATAGTGCAGATGCCTAAACAAGGGCCAATGCTTTTCGAACATCAACGTCCTTTATCAGGGATTGTTGCATCATTATCAAAATCAAAAAGCTCTAAATCGTAATATTGATATATCAAAAGCAAAATAATCAACACAATGGGAATTAGTATTTGCAATTTGTCAAGACATTCACAAATTGTTCATAGTTAACCATTCAAATCAATTCACATTATTCAAAATCACATCACAATGTTGTTGCAAGAAATACGTTCATGAATTTGCATAACATTAATATGTTCATACATACGTGTTATGGAGTACCCATGTGGCGTTGCACCAAAAGAAAAAGTATGAGAAAACCTTGTTAGATGCTGTGTATATGATGACTTGCTTACATAAATGTATTTTGAAGAGAAAATATCTACTTATATTTTAAACTTTAGATGCCTGTACTGACCTGCTCATTTTATGAGTCTAACTTTGCTCTGGGACAGCATCTCTGCCTTGCACTTAGAAGATGAAAGGAAAGATCCACTGTGTTGTCTGTATATCTTCAAGTCACTAATATAATAAAACAGATAGATGTAGGTGTATCTATTGCCAACGGTGTTTGTAAAAACTAAATTTATGTTGTACATCTTACCCAGTGATTCAGCATTAAGTGAACTAAGAGCAGAGCTCTATGAAAATTCCTCCTTCTGGCTGCACGGCTCACAACAACACTCACGTATAATTCCTGTGTGTAGAAGCACCCTGGTTAAAATGTGTGCCTTCTGATTGCTATTGAATAACATCTTAGTATTATTTTTGTCTCTTACCCAGTTGTTCGACTATTCAGTGTTACTTGAGCTGATGGCTCTGGGTGAATTCATCCCGCAGGCAACACGGATAAATATAATAGTCGTGTACAATTCCTGTGTGTCAATACACACTAATTATAATATGTACCCTCAGATTAGAGTTATATTATTTCTGATTGTTTAAAATAAGCTTGTTACATACCTATAAACAAGCGCCAATGGCATGGTGACCAAATCAGTAGCTGCGTGTTAAGCGCTACTGTACAAGAAAATTCCTGGTTGCCATGGGAATCAACCACGCGTTGATAGATGCCATGTTGGAATGGGACACAATTAATGCTCATTCAGCTTCAAAATATGTGTCTAGCAAAGTTAAGAAAGTGATCTAAATGCATTTGTGACCTTTTGATATCCGAGCCAAAGACAAATTCTTAGCCATACTACAAATTAGAACACAGAAATCGTTAGAAAAAATCACAGAGTTAGATACGAAACAGTCTAGGAGTAAAGTGGATTATGGGAAATGAAGTGCAATCTCCACAGATTGGACTTAAAAGAGAGAATGTTCAAAACATTATCTTCTGTGATGTCAAACATCTAATGTACAGCACATTACATACATATGTGGGTTTATAATGTTAATATAACACAAAATCTTCATCAAATCCGGTGTACTACTGTAACATGAATAATCGAGTCCTAGCCTAATTACTTGTGAAACAAGTTCATCTAAATTTCCAAAACGCTCATAGCTTCAATCAAGATGAATATGGATCAGGCAAAGCAATTTAAATCCCATTCTTCATTGATGCCCCCCAGAGAGAGAGAGCATCCAATCTCTCTACCCAGAAGGCCTCTCGCTAGGCTCTTTTTTTTGGCATTTATGTGATGTCTTTTAGTTTCAACGACCTATAGAATATGAAATCTTAACTGAGAAACCGTATGTCCATTATCAACAAAGTGTCTGGCTATGGCCGGGATTTGATTGTTGTTTCTAATACATGATTTATGTTCATTTAGTCTTAGCCTCATCTTCCTTGCTGTCTCTCCAACATAACATTTCCCACAGGAACACTTAATGCCATATATAACATTTTCTGTAGCACATGTTGCATGATGTTTCAATTTGATTCGTTCTCCTGTTCTTTTATGTAACACTATAGGTTCTTTAATGACATTACTGCAACTCCCACACATTAAAAATGAATAAGTCCCTGTTTTTTTGTCGGGATGCTTCTTAATTTTGCCTTGAATGTTCACTAACATGTTCCTGAGGTTATGACACTTTTGGTAAGCAAATACCAGAGGTATGAAAAAAGGTTGCTTCGTTCTGTCTTCACTGGTCAAAATACTCCAATGTTTCATTATGCTTTGCTTTATATGTCTGCTTTGAGTGGAGTACTTAGATACAAACACTAAATATGGACTGCCTCTTCGATTTTTTACTTTCTTCAACTGATCTGTCCAGTGTGTAGTTTGTGTTTTCAGCAATGCTCTTTGAAGATATTCTTATGGATAACCCTGATCCCTCCGTTTTTTTGGGTTTTTTAAGATGTTCGGGGGATGAAAACTCATCCTGTCCAGTAAATGATTACGGTCCGTTGGTTTTGAGTATAGTGTTGTGCTAATATTGAGACCAATAATTTTGGTTTTTACATCCAGATAGTGTATATTGGGATTCCCAATCTCCATTGTAAATTCAATTCTACTGTCTATGTTGTTCAGGTATACCAATAATTCAGAAAGTTCTTCTCTGCTGCCACTCCATACACAGAAGATAAAATCTATATATCTATACCAACTTTTAATATGTTTCTTCCAGTCAGGCTGATCCAAGACATGCAAAGTTTCAAACCAGTACATAAAACTATTAGCATCTGCTGGAGCCATAGTAGCACCCATAGCTGTTCCTGAAGTTTGTAGATAATAGCACTTATTAAATTCAAAACAAGAGTTCAATGCAATGCAATGAAATTCAACAATATCATCAGAAATTCTTTTGACGCTCCTATGGAATCTTCAACTAGAAGCAGCCATTCTACAGCCTCTTGTCCGTGATCATAGGGGATGCTTGTATATAAGCTATTCACATCTATAGTAAAGAGGATGTCAGATGCTGTCAGTTGAATTTGACTTAATATCCGTAAGAAATGAGTAGTGTCTTTTACATATGTTGTTTTTTTTTGTATAACATGCTGTAAGAAAAAATCCAAATAAATACCTAAAGGTTGCGATATGCTCCCTGTTGCAGCTACAATCAGTCTACTAGGTGGTTTGTTCAGACTTTAATGAATTTTGGGAAGAACACACAAATGTGGCATTTTCCTATGGGTGGTTAACAAAAACAATTTGGTTTTATGATTCATCCAATCCTTTTCTTCTGCCAAGGTCAGAATAGCTTCTAGGTCTTGTTTAATTTACATAGTCGGATCATTGTCAAGTTCTGCGTATGTATTTGAATCAGATAGTTGTCTTGCGCATTCTTCTTTGTAGTGTTCTGAATTCATACTGACAATTATTCTGTCATTATCTGCAGGTCTGATTGTGATACTGGTGTCTGAGAACAAATATTTAATTTGAGAAAGTTCACCTCTGTTCAAGTTGTGATATGTGGGGCTCTTGAACTGAATCTTGTTGACATCCGCTAATACCATTTTTTGAAATACTTCTATTTACGGTACTGTAATTGGAGCTGAAAAAGTACATCTCGGCTTGCACTCTGTGTATTCTGTCTTGGAAAGATTCAGGTTAATGGAAGGCTGAAGTTCAGCAAAAAACACCTTCAATTTAAGCCTGTGTATTAATTTGTGAAGTTCAACTTGAGTGTTGAACCTGCTTGTACTAAATGTAGGCACATACTTTAGACCTTTTTCCAGTGTTCGGATTTAATGATTAGACAGTTGACTTTTAGATAAATTGACCACTAATTCTGCTGCATTTGGAATCTGGTTAGCATTCCTAGATTTTTGCCTTGACCCCCTCCTCGTCCTTTTCCCCTTTGGTCTAAAAAAGTAGCAGAAGAGGAAGAGCCCGTTGTCTGTGAAGTCGTGGTTTTTCTTGTAGTTGCACCTGAGATGCTTACTTTGTCTCTCCGTATTTTGTGTGGTCCCTTGGTTCTGTAGTACCAGATTCAGAACTGCTATTATCTGTAGATGTCTTGGTAGGTCTAGGTCCTTGAAACTGATATTTATCAGCCCATGTATAGACTTCATTATTCAGATAGTCAAATGTATCCAGCTTAAATTTCCTGACCTTGCAAGGTTCTAAATCAGTTGTATATCCTTCCAGTTTGGTATTGATATCTAACAATATTTCAGAGAAAGAAGCTGCATCTGTCAATTCAGTGATTTATTTATCAAGTTGTGCTATGTTGTTAGACAATTCTTGGATAGTCAATTAAATTAAATCTAAATAACATTTGTTAAATATATGTTCTCACCTGGCTACAAACTCTTTGCTTTCTTGACAAAGGGTTGGTCGTAATGGTCAGAATTAATTACGAGTAAACAAATCTAAAAATTAGCAGTGCACACTCACCACTCTCCAGTCCAATATGGAGAATGGTGCCATCCTTGATGGACTTCCGGGGAGGTGTACAAATCAGAGGTATGCCCTGTGGAGGTGTAGAAGGAGCCCAAGGGCCCAAGGGGGGGCATAAGAGGAAGGAGGATTGGGCAAGGTAGCCAAGGAGGAGGCAGAGGGGGAGGTAAGGAAGCAGAAGATGGCAGAGATGGGACAGCACGAGAAGAAAGGAAATTGATGAGGCATGGGAAGCATCTGTCAAAGAGGAGAAGGTTGTCCTGAGGACATTGGACCATGACAGCACGATTCAGGTAGACATTAATGATGACCTTAGAGGAGTGGAAGGGGTTCAGGAGTGCCTCCCAATGGGGGCCACCATTAATGGCTGACAAAGATAAAGGAGTGAGCACAGAGACCATATAAGATGTCCACAGGTCCGGCGAAGGAACGACAAAGAGGATGTTGTTGAGGGTCTGTCTCGAGGAAGCACTGGACTAGGTGTAAGGGATAGGAAGACCAAAGTTAGAGACCAAGATTTCCATTTTGAACTTCTTCCTGCCAGACTTGGTGAGAAGGGTAGGATAGTCAATGGAGAAAATGTTAGGAAAATGGGAGAGACGGAGAGTGCCATAGGTGTTGTGAAAGAGGGGGAAGAAAAGAGAGAGTAGCGGAGGGAAGCAGGGGGGTGGACAGGATGTGGGGAAAAGCAGGAAGAGGGTAGCACAGGGAAGTCACTGGGCACAGCTAAATTCAAAACTACAGCAAATGTTCAAACAGCAGCAAATGTTACTAACAGCTAGGTTCAAAACAGCAGCAAATGTTACTAACAGCTAGGTTCAAAGCAGCAGCAAATGATACTAACAGCTAAGTACAAAACTGCAGAAAATGTTAATGTTAATGTCTATAATTAGCAGAACACTGGAAATGGATTAAATGTTTTCTACTTAATCAAAGCAACCTAGAATACCGGAGAAATACAAACCATAGTCGGGGCAGATCATTATATCAGAGGACCTCCAGTATGAACCCCGATAGATATTGGTAGGTGTCTTTCAGGATGGAGATCTTGCTTTGAACTCATATGCGGCACACCCAAAAACAGCAAACATATACCCCAGAGTTAGCCCAAATATGGGCATCACTCAACACCAGAGCATCTAAAGGGTGAACTGAGGATGACAAACCAGCAAAGCCACATTTGTTTGTGGTATACGTAGTAGTCATATTGACTGCATGCTGGTGACTATAGCCAACTCAGTAAACCTGAGGTGCATAATATTGGGATACCAATAGCAGTTAGTGTTACTGCAAGAAGTGCTGTCAAATGGGATGAATTAGGCAGAAAGCATGCAATTTCGAGGATCTATGAAGCATCATTAGAATGTATTGAAATATTATGTGGCGATCGAAAGATATCACCAGAAGATACAATGAACATATGTGTTGCTAACATGGGAAAATAAAACCATTTCTAACTACAAATGTCAGACAGGTTGAGCATCAGGCGACCAACAGTACGTGTTGGTATGATAGAGAGTTCTAGAAATGTGGGGGGTTGGCAAAACATTCTGAGGGCAGCAAAGCCAGCCAAGAAAAAGGGCTATGCCACCAAGCTATGGGATTTGCTGTTAGATGCAATATCCAACATGGATACTGCCACATTTTGGCAACTGGTAAACCAAGAGTAAGAGGATGAGAAATACATTTTATATTGCATAGGATAGGTGGTTTAGCCACTTTAAAAATCTTTACTAGATCCACAGATGAGGAAGTAGACAAGTGGGCCCTAGAGCCTTGGAGTGAGATGGATCTCACTGCCCTCATCCTCTCCGTCTCTAAAGTGACAAAAGCAATATATGCACAGAAATCCAACATGGACCCTGGGCCGTATAAACTCCATGTGGACATCTTCAAAAAGGGATAACCATTTGGGCACTATCTGAAAGGGTTATTACAGGCCATTTTGATATTAAATCCATCCCCTACTACATGGAAAAGTAATTAAATAGTTTCTTCTACAAAAAGGGTAGTCAGGAAGACACCATAATCTTCTGACCCATCTTGCTGTTAGACATGGGATGGGGAGAATATTTGTAAAAGCAGTTTTAACTCATCTTAAAGCATGGATTGATGAGCATGATATCATGCACCATCTACAGGCGGCCTTCCAGGCAGGGATCATCACAATAGACCAATGCTTTAGGCTGACTTTAATAATTAAAAAGTACCTTTCCTTAAGGAAAATTAATTTATATTTACTGTTCATCGACCTCTGGGCAGCGTCGACTGCGTCCCCCATCCAAAGCTTTGGTCGCACCTAAGAAGCCTGCAGATTATCCAAGCTCTTCTTTCAGCAGTACTGAAAATCACAGCTATGGTTAGATGCGGGCTATCAGAAGAACTTGCACAATCACTCCCACTCCAGCAAGGTCGTAATTTTGTCACCAAATGTTTGCAGAGGATTCTGTATTGATCTCCCTTACCCCTGCTGGCCTCTACAAACATTTTATCTTCTTTAAGCAATTTTTGGATGAAAATGTCCCGCCGTTAATTACATTCAGTCAAAAACAATGGTTTTCAGTAAAAAGAGTAAACCTCCTGCTCCCTCCTGGTCTCGACCACTCAACACCTCCTTCTTGAAGACTTGACCATCCACCTGGATGGTTCCTGTCCTTACTCTGGACTCTTTCACGACATGTGCGACTCTCTCTCACTCTCTATCCACCCTTCTGGCCTGACCCACTCTGCAGGGCTCACTCTGTATGTTCTGATCTCTTCAGACCTTCCCCTTTCTATCCCTCTCACCACTCCTCTCTCCTGGAGTGATCACTTTCTCCTTTCCTCCCATCTCACCCTCACTACCCCTCAGGCCAAGCAAACTCCAGCACTGCCACCTACCTTCTCGGTCATCCGACTTATGAAGCGTGTGTCAGTTGAGGCTTTCCCTGTCACTTTCTCACTCCCCTCCCCTTTGGCTGACTCACACCCTGATACAGCCCTTTCCATTCTCCACTGCTATATCTGATACTCTTGATGTTCTTGCCCCTGTTACGAGGATCCGCTTGAAGCCCAAAGCCAAGTGCAGCTCCTGGTACAACTCAGACCTCATCACCCTTAAACGTAAGTGCAGGGTGGCTGAGAGGAAATGGCGTTCTTAAATCTGCAAGGAGCTGGCTAACCCTGCTGCAGTCTCTACCACTGCTATCCCCTCCCAGGCCTTCTGCACGGCCCTGACTTCTCATTTCATCTCTAAAACTCAGGACATCCTGTCCTCTCTCTCTTCCTCTCCCTCTCCCCTCTCTATTCCCCGCTCTTCCTCTGGCCCCTCTTTGGCCACCTCTCCTCCCTCCTTCTCTGCCTTTCCCCTGTTCTCCCCAGACAGGGTTTCTAGATAAGTCTGATCTAGGAAAGTCTCTTCAAAACAGGTTCTCCTCTGTTCCTCCAAGACCATCAAGGACCACATTGATACCCTGGCTCCTGCTCTAACTGACTTATGCAACCATTCCTTCACTACTGGAGTCTTCCCTTCCCCCCTGAATCACTCCATTGTGGACCCTCTTCTTAAGAAACCCTCAGCCGACCCCTCCTGCCCGGCTAACTACCGCTCAGTCTCCATCACTCCTTTCGTGGGAAAACTCCAAGAAAATCTGGCCATCTGCCAGCTTAATCATCACACTGAATCTGTCGGTTGTCTCCATGACCATCAGTCTGGCTTCGGAGCTACCAGAAGCATGAAAATTGCTCTCCTGAACATCAGTGAAAACCTGCTCTCAAACCTCGATTCCAATACCCCCTGTGTCCTCATCTTACTTGATCTCTCTTCTGCCTTTGACACGGTCAACCATGCTACCCTGCTCAACCGTCTCCATGATAACCTGGGTATCACTGATCAGGCCCTGGCTTGGCTGACCTCTTTCCTCTCTGATAGACCCTCCCAGGTCCAACTTTGGTCCTTCCTCTCCTCTAGCTCTCTCTCTACCTGTGGTGTTCCCCAGGGGTCTAACCTCTCTCCCTGGCTGTTCAACCAATACCTGGCACTTTGCGTCCATCGCATTGCTGCTCTCTGCCCCAACTTTCAGTGCTATGTGGATGACACTTCACTCATTTTCAGGCTCCCTTCTGCCACCTCTTCTCCATCTGATTGTCTGTCTGCTATCCAGAAGTGGTGTGCCGCCAATGATCTCTGCGTAATGCTAGTAAGACTGAGATTCTCCTCATCAGGACACCTGCTCCCTCCTTTCCTGTCACTATTGGTCCTCTTCCTGCTACCATCTGTGTGCCTAAAAACCTTGGGTTCATCTTCGACTCCACACTCTCCTTCTCTCCTCACATCTCTGATGTCTCTAAGAAGTCAGACTACCAGCTGCACCTCCTCAGAGGTATTCTTCCTTTCCTCGCCTTCGCCCAGAAACTCATTTTCCTCAGAACTCTGGTATCTCTCCAGGACTGAAATCCCTGCACTGGCTCCCAGTGGCTGCACGGATTAAGTTCAAAACCCTCTGCATGGTCCACAAAGCCTTCTGCGGTCTGGGGGCCTCTATACCTTCAACTCTCTCTTCATAGATATCTGCCTTCTCAAGCTCTTTGCTCATCCGCCTCCACCTCCCTCAGGGAAATTCGCTTCTACGAGCAACAAATTGGTGGTAGATCTCTTTCTTCGGCTGGGTCCCCCTCTGGAACAGCCTCCCTGCCTCTCTGAAACTTAAGGAGAATTATCTCTGGATCCGGAAGTACCTCAAGACCTTCCTCTTTGCTTCTGTTTCTCTCTTCCTCTCCCCAGCTGAACTCCTGGCTGAAACCAAAACTGCACTGGACACCTGGCTACCCTCTGATCTCCGGCCCAGGTCCCCTCCTCACCAGTTGCACTCCTGCACTGCCCCCTGGCAACCCTTGCACTTGGGGGCTGTTTTCTGTATCCCTACAGTCCCCTACCAGCACTTGACACTTGATGTCTGCACTTACTCTTGCACTTGCCACCAGCTGACCTTACCTTTTATTTACTGGTTTTCGTTTATATTTACTGTTGATCCCATGTACTGCACTGCCCCCTCCCCCTTCCCCTTGCACTTTTCCATTCCCCCCTGCACTTGCGTGATCTCAATGTCACCTGGCCTAGTAAGATCTTTGTCTCTGTCTTCCCTCTGTTCCACAACTCTTGCCTCGTCGCACCTTGAAACACTTGTGTATTGGTGCATTATAAATGCCATATCATAAACTTTCAAATTAGAAACCAAGCATTCTTGGGTATGAGTGTCATTTCATTTAATATTGGGGTAAAAGAGGAGGACAAGACTGGGATGGGTCTGGCTAAATATAGGGGCAGAGTAACAAGATTCACAATGACAAAATAGGAGGCGGCTGTTAAGGTCACGCTGGAAGCCTATAAATGTCAAGCTCGACAAGTAGCACTATATGAGGCAGAACTTTGGGGCTTCATGAAAGCTAAACTGATGTTGACACCTGAAAATAGCTTTTTTTTCAACATACTAGGGTCCCCAACAAGCGCACCCTGTGAAGAATTGTATTCTTCTCTGCAGGAGTATAAGGTTGTATAGGGGTAAAATGGCTCACTCAGCCTTCACACCTCTACAAACCAAAATAGATTGCAATCATAAAGGTAAAACATGGACAGTTAAGAGATATACCTCCTTCGCGTTCTGTGGTATTGTGGGCCAAGGAAAGGGTATACTCTAAATAGTGGTGTGACGGTGCACCAGTAGTGACCCAAACAACAGAGTACCACAGGCCAAAATAAAGGGATTGTCTAATCAATGATCTATACAAATATAAACATTTTAATTAAATACACCATCTGCACCTGTAATTAAAAGAGATTACTACACAAAAACCCACCCAACAGGAAGAACAGAGAAGATGCAACAAACTGGAGAATGTAGAACTCTGAGCATAGTTCCAGGGTTGGTAGGTAAGGTGCTGCCATAAAAGGTGTATCTCGTTGAAAAGAGGAGTGACCATCAGCTAACCAGTCTCTAGGGCCCAAGTGGACTGAGTGTGCTAACAAGCCAGCCAGTTTTAGTGCTCCAATCCCTGCTCTGGAATAGATTGGACTTTGCCATGTTGATGTTACACCCAACGTGCTTTGCTCCACAGGAGGTGGAGGGGATAAGAAAGTGAGAGAGGGACAGCAAAAATGAAGATGGTGGATGCCTCCTTCTCTTGACCAGAGCCCTCACAACTATCATAGTCCTGCTCCTTTCCCTTCCCACTGAGGTAAAGGCCATTAGAGATGCAGCACCCTGGTGGGAGGCTACTCCTTTTAAATGGGTGTGCTACCCTGATGCCTGTGCCCAGGACAGCTGCCTGCTGTGCAGCTGTCTAAGGCAGAGGGTGTTACCTGCCCTCATAAAGAGATCAAAGAGGAGACCCGGCCCTCCAGGGTCTTGTCCTGCCATTTGGTGGGCTAGACCCAGCTGTCCAGAATACAGATCATGTGATGAATCAACCTCTGGGGCACCAGTGGTCCAGGGATGAATATTGGTTTCTAAACCATAAATCAACCCCACACCTCTTAGTACACCAGAAGCGATCCGAACAGATTGGAATACAAGTAAATTCTAAGACATCTTTGTCCAATTTTTGGTAAAATGGACTGAACAGCAGGCTTATCTCTGCAAGGTCGGGGATCACTGGTTCGTTGCAACACAGCAAACAGACAATTATTTCCCAATGATAATAGGGACTGTCCAGTCAATGTTGTATACAAATATCTATTTTATTATTACTACAACACACAGTTCTAGAACACTACAATTGCAACCCAAACTGTAAAGGAACACAGAGGACAGACAGTTTATCAAAGGAAAGGGATGCCTTCTGGATACTGCCAGATGGGTAGTTGGTAAAGCAATCAGTCTTACTGTTCAAGGTTATTCGGTTTCAACATCAAAGGGGCAACGGGTTGTAACTGTCTCTAGTGGACTTTGGAGAAGGACGAGGGGGGGCAGAACCGCAGAGAGAGTCAGTGGTGGGAGACAGCAGTGGATACCAGGCAGCAGGCAGTTCGTCAAGCGAGGCTGGACAGAACGCTGCAGGCTTTTGTGGCGTCTCAGGCCCAAGAATCATTGTGTCTGTGCCAGTTGGTGGATCTGGAATGCTGGTCAAGGCGTCTCGGTCTGCTCTGGCGACTGCGTCATGACAACAGTCAGCGGTGCAAGCTGGATGTGGTTCGAGGACTCGACTATCTCAGAATTGTCCTTAAAAAGGTGGATGCTGGATTATGCTTGTGTGGCACTTTTCCTAGCTTCTTCATCGGGCTTGTGTCCTTTCAAGGCAGACAGCCAAACGCTCAGGAAGGTGTTAGCAGGCAACAGCCTTGTCTTTTGTCCAGACCTCTCCAGCACTTCCCACCTAGGAAACTTGCTGTCACAACCTAGCAGGGCATGTTGTGTGCTGGCTGGGTATTGGTTCTGGAGCTGTTGGACAGGTCCTCTGAGTCCGGTATCTCCCTTTGTTCCCTGGGAGATGTTTGGGAGAGGAATCTTGCTTCCCTCTTGGAACTCCTGGCCTTTCTTCACTGGCGGAAGATGTAAGGTAGAATGCACCTTCAGCTCAGCTCCATATTAGTCCTTCTTCTTACTCCTTGCAAAGTCTTCAGATCCTCTGATCAGTGAGGGGTTTAGCCCTATTTTAAAGCCAAATTGGTCCCAGCGACTGGTGTAGGCTAAGCCAACCTTAATGAACCAATCCTGTGTCCCCACCAACAATCTTCAGTGATGCTTCAGGTCAGAACCAGGGCGCTTGGCAACAGACATTGGAAGGATGACAACATATAATTCTAAGTCTCACCCTGTTCCTGTCTGCTGTGCATCAAAAGGTCTCCCTAATTAACTGAGCCCTATGCAGCACTTGATCACAACATGGGCCTCCTTTAAGTAGGGGGTTGGAGGCAGACTTGTGTTTCCTACAATTCACATACTTCTCTGCTCTGAAAAGAGTGGTTCCAGACAGGACATACACTGCCCTTTCATACCAAGGAGGGGTTTTAGTACCAGGTTGACACATTGCATTACAAAGAGGTGTCTGGCGTTTGGTCTGCATTGTCACTCTTTGCACCCAGGTCTTCCCTGAGGCCTGCTAATTAAAATTCTTCAGTAATTTCTGCCGGCAGCAATGTTTCACAATGGAAATGCAAATCCATGGGGCCTTGAAATTCTAATCGGGCTGCCCATGGCCAAAGGCTTTTGATGTAACCACAGCTGTCAGGTGTCATTTACATATGACAGGGGAGGGCAGCACTGGTAAGCTGTGTCCTCCCAGAGTACATGACTATGTTTCTGCTGTGCGGCGAGCATGGAAAATGCCAGCGGGAAAGTCCCCAACATTCATTCTTTTTAAAACAAACAAAAAAGCCCCAGCGAGGGCACTTTTCCCAAGTGGATAGTCAAATTCCTTACATATCACCTTCCACCACCGATTGGAATGTGACGGTCTTGATCATAAGTAGCACCATTCACTATGCCTAAACAAAGGTACAACTTTTATTTAAAGTTTACCCTTGCCACCAGCATGGGTGACTGATGATCACCATAGTATTGGGGACAGAGGGCATATTCTAAATGCCTTTTCTGCACTGGAGGGACTTTGATGTCTCTGCAACTGTAATGAGCCCATCTCATGACCTTGGAATCTGTTCTGTGCCATGAGTAGAGCGGATACCACGGATCAAGCTATTGGTTGACAAATCACCTCTTTCTGAGATGGAATTACCCTCATCATTCTATTTTTTTATAAAAGTAAAAAAGCAAGGGATTTGCATCCATACCAGATGGTAATTCCTCACAAACACCACAGCCAAAAAGGTTAAGACTCACCCTTCTAAGTCGGCTCATCATCCGGAGGAAAGTACCGACTGAGGCCATCTGCATTGGAGTGCTGCGACCCAGGTATGTTTTGGAGGCATATGTCGAATCCCTGTAGAGATAAGGCAACATTCAGTAACTTGGGGCACTCTCACTTGGTCAAGAGTGTACTAAGGCATGCACACAATAGCTCTACCACTTCAGAGTTCAATTGTGCTAAAATTGAACCAATGCCAAATTCACACGTGTCTGTCTGGATGATAAACTATTCCCTGGGAAATGTGGATTGGAACTGAGGCCTGGCACAGGCCATCCTTCAAGCACTGCAAGGACGACTGACAGGCAAGGGTCTAGATGACCTTTTTTGGCAGTTTCTTGGACATTACCTTGTTTAAGGGAAGGCCAAGTGTCCCATACCTCTTAATAAAAGGTCAGTATTTACCTGTGAGACTGAGGAAGGCCCTCACTTTTGTCTGGGTAGTGGGGAATGTTGCAATCCTTTACTATCTGGACTTTGGACTGGACAGGCTGTTTCTTACTGCCACCTATTTGGTGACCCATGTAGGTCACAGTACCCTGCTCTGTCTGGCACTTGGACAGCTTTACAGTCACGCCAGCCTTCTGCATGACTTGATGCACCTGTTCCAGATAGGGTAAATGGTTTCCCAGGTGTTGCTGAATACCACCACATTATCTAGGTAGGCAAAACTATCATTTTTAGCCCCATTATGACCTGGTTCACCATTCTCTGGAAGGGTGCAGGGCTTACTACAATCTGAAAGGCATTACAGTAAACTGGTAGTGCCCATCTGGGGTTGAGAATGCAGATCACTCTTTCGCATGATCAGTCAGTCCAACTTGCCAGTACCCTGCTGTGAGGTCAAAGGTACTCATGAATTTGGCAGTACCTAACCGGTCAATGAGTTCATCTACCCAAAGGATGGGGTGTTACTCTATCTTTATGACAGATTTGATGTTACTGCTTGTAGACTTTTTAGGGAGCAGTACAACTGGGCTAGTCCAGGGGCTGCAGATGGATCGATCACTCCCAACGTCAACATCTTGAGACTTCCTCCATGATGATATCTTTGACCTTGTCGGACATACATTGAATCCCATTTCTCACCGGTATACTGACTCCAGTGTTGATATTATGGATGCATCAATCAATCTTTCCGGGGGTCAGCAAGAACAGCCCAACAAACTGATCCTGCAGCTGTTGGCAGTCCTGCCATTGCTGTTCAGTGAGATCCAGAGAGATTTGAACACCTTCGAGAGACTCGTCAGTGAGCTTTGCATACAACAAGTCGGGGAGGGGATCTGTTTCTTCCTCAGTCTTATCATCCATGACCAGAGCCATCACTAAGTGGTCCCCACTGAAATGGGGTTGAAGCCGGTTGACATGACAGATCCAATGCATCTGCCTCAGGGTCTTCATATTAATGAGGTAGTTCACCTCACTGATCTTTTCCAGCACCACATAGGGTGCAGTCCATTTGTCGTGCAAGGCACTGGGTTTGACTGGTTCCATTATCCCGACCATCTTGCCCGGCCTGTACGCCATCATGGTGGCCTTCTTTTGATGCCATTGCTTCATAAACGCCTGGCTTGCCTTCAGGTTCTGGGTGCTCTGTTCCCTGTACTTAGCCATCTTGGATCAAAAACTAAGCACAGAGTTCATGGAATGCACTCTCATCCTTCCTGCACCACCTCCCACATCTTCCCGCACCACCGCAGACACCTAACAGATGGACAAACCAAATCTCGAAGGGACTGAACCCAACACTGTTCTGTGGCACCTCTCAGTAGGAGAACAGGAGGCATGACATCAGAATATCCCATTTTCTCCTGAGGGGATGTTCCAGGCCACCTATCATGCCCCTGAGGATCTTGATGAACTGCTGAACAAGCCTGTTGTTCTGTGGGTGAAAGACGATGGAGAACATGTATGCTGCTTCACATTTATGCTACATTGCCTTGTTATATACGTAGATATGAAGTTGGATCCCCTGTCAGAAATTACTTCTTTAGGGAATCCCACATGAGCAGATTTCCGGATGAGAGCCTTCACAACCACAGGGGATTTGATGCTCCTTAGGGGGACAGCCTCGGGTTACCAGGTGGCATGATCAACCATGACCATTATATACCAGTTAGAGGAGCCAAAGGACCCACAATGCATATACCTATCATCTCAAAGTGCTATTTTCATAAATAGAGGACAAAGACTTATGGCAGCTTTGGTGTCATCACCAACCTCGCCAGATGCTTGGTAAGTGTGGCAGGACCGAACACATTATTTTATATTCAGCTCTATCTGGGGCCAATAGAAGCCTGTCAGCTGTCGTCGTCATTTCGAGATGACCAGCCAACGGGATGTCATGAGCTAAGTCCAGAAGGAATCTTCTGTGGCACTGGGGAACCACCAAAATCTGGCTGGCCCCCACCTCAGAATTCTTGCATTCAAGATACAGGAGACCATTGTCCCAGTACACCATAAACATCCCTGAGGATTCCCCCTGGGCCTGCTTCTCTATTTGTTCGTGCAGATATGCCAGAGTTAGGCAGTTGTGCTGCGTCTGACAAAAGTCAGCCTGACTCTTTCCCACAGTTAAGGACAAGTCACTTAGCTTGTGGAGACACTTGAAGACTGAATCTACTGTGTCCTCCAACTCAGATTCAAGTTCTATGCCTGTAGACAACTTTGAGGTCACTGAGTCAGGTGCCGCTGCAGCAGGCACTTCAGCTGCTACTAGACCCTCTCTGGCAGGAGCAGGTGTCTCAGTGGACTCTGGATCTGGACTTGGCAGTACTGGTGGAGTCAGTCTGATGCCGTTGAAAGCCAGAAGAGCCCCTGGACCCATGGCCACCAGGGCATCTTCCTGTGCTGTCTCCTTTACCCAAGATCTTGTGACCATAGCTTTAATTTTGACTTTGGGTTTATAGTTTCCCAGCAGACAGTCTCCTGGAATGGCACCTTTAACAGCAAAGCAGAGCTGAGAGGTTCCCCCCTCCAACTGAACTCTACAATAGCCAATAGGCATCAGGTGAGACCACTGAATCACCAGACTAGTCTTGGAGAACCAGGGATAACCTGGTGCTCTCGCACCCACTGTCATCAGACAGTGGATATACTCTCAGCAGCATCACAAAGTGCTGGGGTTGTGCTCCCGTTAATGAACATGTGGTCCAAAAAGATATCTGTATTTGCAGGAACTGGGTCTCAATTGGCAGACCCAGTACCTTTCCCTCTCAGGGATACAACGGTGCATTCGTCCAACCCTAGGCCAAGTGGGAACTCATCATCTTAGATATCCACTTTGAAAAGGTCTACTTCTTCCTCCTCTTCTATGGTGAAGTGCTAACTGTGGCCTGCTTCGGTCTACCCTTGCTGGTGTGATCTCCGTTTATATGTCTCTAATCTCTGCAGACATGACAGCCTTGAGCGACTGTGAATGTGGGTGCCCCAGTGCTATGGGCACCCTCACTTCTACTTTCTGACAGAGCGGATGATGTAGGTAACTGGAATTTCCCCTCTAGATTTTGGGGCCCTTTCTTAGCAAGAGGGTGCAGTTCTTTTACCTTACCCTCTTTGAATTTACTCTTCTCAACCCCCTTGCTCTCTGGTTTGACTGCAACAGCCACAGCTTTTTCCAGGACGCGAGAACTGGTAGACTGCTTTTGCAAGCTTGTAAGGTTCCATGATAATCTTGATCCACCTCACATTGTTTAAAAATGCTCTCACATGCAATCAGATTAAACATGTTCGTAAATGTGTCAACTTGGTTACCTGTGAACCAACCACTCACACAGTTCAAGGATTGATTGCTAAGTGCCTCAAAGGTTTGACTTCCCTTTTTGGTGAGGTTGCTAAAGCTCTTGAGGTATTGTTTTGGGGTCTTGCATAACTACATGAGGATGACAGATTTCATCTTGAAGTATATTGGCCCCTCTGCAGGAGTCAACTGAATAATCACACCAGTTACAACCATCAGTAGACGGCTCACAAGGGCTGCACCCCACAACTCTTCTTCCACCTCCTGGAGGCAGAAAGCTAACTCCAGCTTTTCGAATTAGTCGAAAATATCCTTCCCCTCCTCATATGGTAGGGCTGAATTCTTGGAGGGGGAATGCCTAGGCTTTCCTAGGGAGCCACCTCTGGAGACACTTCCCACCCCACTGAAAGCTTTGCTGGCTTCCTTCTGGGCCTCAAGCTAAAGTCCTCGCCATATCACATAGTCCTGTTGCTACTGTTCTTCCAGTGACACCCCCCTTTCTTCTAGGAGGTAGAGTTTGTTAGTGTTGAGCGCTGATCAAGACTCTTGTTGCCTGGTCAAAGCACTGGATCTACCCGAAGAGTGTGTTTTGCCGGAGACAGGCAACCCTTGGGATACAAGAGTGCCCAGCCAGTGGGAGGAATGCTGAGAAGCTCTATTGTTGTCCCTTTCCTCAGCGGTTTGCACCCCTCCCGGTGCACAGGCTCACTGCTGGTCCCTGGATAAACCCCATCCACTAGATTCCTTTAAAGCCTGGATGCTATTTAGCCTGACCCTCCAGCTTATAGCTATTTTGCTATCCCTCGAAATGCCACGAAAACAGACTTTCTTTTAAAGAAAGGCGTGAAAAAAATGACACAAGGGGTTAGCACATTGCATCACTTGTGAAATACGGAAGAGCATCCCAATCCAAAAAGGACACCTGAATGGGTGCATCTTTTATGCGTCCATTCAGATGGCCCTTTTCAACTATGAATAGTATATCAGAAGTTTGGTACAGATCCACTTGTATCGATCTTCACTTTACTGTGTTCTATTACTTTGCAAACACCATAATTTATGTCATGCCAGCTTTTTCTGTAATAATGTTTGGCTTTTGAGTGGCAGTGTCTTCAATTCTCCCATTTACTGATGTTGACCAGAGCATTGCTTACATGAGTTGAGGGATCTAACTTAGCAATGATCCAAAGAGCCTTGGACGCTCTTTATCTAATTCCTACATCAATACCAACATTTTTCGGTCAGTATTTTATTTTGCTGACAGCTACAGCATCCTGTGAGTTTTCCGTATTTCCTTTTACAGATTATGACCTTAAACCTGGATTGGGCATTCTAAATGTTTACTAGGTGTCGTTATGTGTACATTCCAACTTAGATGTTTCTTGCAGCAATGCTGATGATGCAATGTGTAACATTGTTCCTGTTGCTACATGAAAAAGTTGGCTTTCCAGTGAAAATGCGAGTAACTTAACTAAATGTACACTTGTCTCGTTATAGTGTCTTTTGGACTATGTCATCATCTCGCTCTAGATGAAGGCAACATTGATTCTGTCCATTCCCAGATTGAAACATTGGTAAAGCCCATATATCCAAAGATGTGCACACACATGCACACACAAAACCCCCTATATTCCATATCCAAGGTAACATGACTCAAACAGATCCTTTAAGCCACAAGCATCCACAGTGATTCAATGAAAATCAGTATACTTTGTGACAATTGGGATATACACCATGCTACTAAGACTACTAATATAACGTGCTGGTTCTTTTCTACCCTGGTCCATCCTTCTTCCCTGCTCAATCTCTTTGGAAGATGATTCCCTGTTCTCTCAAAACCCGCAACTACATATTCCACTCAAATCCCCCCCCCCCCCCCCGCTCCCAATTGCTCAGACTAACACACTGCCACTCCTCCTAGCTAGGATAACCCTCCTCCCCTCTCTATGGCCATTAGCTCAACTCACCTCAAGGGATTGCTTACCTTTAGCTGAGGTCCCATACTTCTCACTTCCAAAGTCGGTACTTGGTTGGTAGGTTTACCTTATTAATGCTAGATACGTTTAAGACTTCTTTTGACAACTTATTAATATGCCCCGAAACCACATTCGACTGCCGATGTTAACCCTTCTGACTTTTTCAGATTCCATCTATATTCCACTGGCAATTTTCAGGTTAATTCTACTGGGATTGGAGGGGTTGCACAACTATTTGATTTCCTCCTTAAGAACTCTCCCTTTGCTCAGACATCTGCTGGTCCTTCTCCTCTTCTGCTTTATTGTGCTCCACTCTGAGACGAAAACCCAGCTAACCTTCCTGCCCCCTGTTTCTTTCCCTCAGCCTGTCCTGTTTTTTTTTTCTTCTTCTGGGACCCACCCACTGCAATTGGTATATGGCACTCAGCCGTGAAGTATTATTATTCAGTACCTGATTTGTTTTCAATAGTCCTTCTTCCACAATGATTTATAAGGCCAGAAAAAAGTCCAGAAATCAGACCCTCACGGGAAATCCTGATATCCACTGCAATGACAGATTCTGGTCCATAAACTCCATAGAATGGGCCACATGCACCGTTTCTTTCTCGCACTGTACCAACTAAAGTAGTATATCCCTAAGCACTTCGTCAACTAATAGCCCAACACCCACATAACGATGGGCCAGATGGGACATAGTAATCCCCTGATATAAAACAAAATAGATTATTGTTAATGCCCATTTTAATAGAACATTTTTGTTGACGTCGGAACAAGCTAGCCTCTTAGCTGTCTTAACATTCATACTTCATCTCCTGAGGACAGCCCCAGATTTCCTTTTGCCTAATAGCATTTTCCTTGTTCACACCAATGAAGCTACTACTATGTCTATGATATTCTCTTCTACTATTTCGTCCTGCCTCCTCTGAACTTTCCACCCCGCAAATACCTTCCTGTCATCTCCAAGGAGGAACACAGTGGCCAGGGGATGGTTTCCTGTACTTAGAATAAGCGGTTTTCAATGCCCAACCTTAGTTATGAATCCAAATGGAAACTGACTCTCTGTTTTTTCTCTCCATATTCTTTATTTCGGTTGTTCTTTTGCTGAAGTCCATTTACTCAAAACATATTTTAAAAGACCGATTTCTGCTCAGGTTTTGCTTCATTTGTTCAGAAAATCAACTGGTGGATGCTCCCTGTCACTCAGGCTTTGCTACTATTTATTTATTTATTGATTCATATTTGTAGAGCGCGAAACAGCCCGGAGGCAACGTGGCGCTTGTTACAGTGAGTGATGAAAGCTTAATTACATATAACAACAGGCAGGCATACTTATTGCACAGTTTGTGTAGAACAGTTTGTAAAGCACATGGAGAGGGTGGAAGCTGAGAAGTGGTGGGACAGTAGAGAGCGGTTAGTTAAAGAGAGCAGTTTTAAGGTTTTTTAGAAAGGCATGGAGAGACGTTGCTACTCTGAGGGCAGTGGGGAGCGCATTCCAGAGCTTCGGGGCTAGATATGGGAAGCCTATCCCTCCTGCTTTGGCTCTGTTGAAGCACGGTACAGTGAGTTGGTTGATGTAGCATGTTCTAGTAGGCTTAGTTGAGATAGATCTGGATAGTGTGTCTGAAAGGTAGGACGGTGCTGTAAGGTTAAAGCATTTGTGTGTGGTCATGAGAATTTTGAATGTGATGCGGTCTTCAGGGAGCCAGTGTGCAGTCTTTCTTGCTAGTGAGATGTGGTCTCTTTTTGGAATGCTTAAGGCTGCTCTTAGAGAGTTATTTTGGGTGATTTGGTGTCTGTTTATGTTTTTTTATGGAGGTGCCGGCTACGAGAGCATTGCAATAGTTAAGCTTGGCCTCTATGGTAGCTCTGGCTATTGAGAGACAGTTGTCCTTTGTTAGGAAGGGTTTTTTGGAGTTAATGAGTTTGGTGCTAAGGGCGGAGGCAGAGACAATAGCGCTGACTTGCTTATTTATGGACAGTGTAGCATCAATGTGAACCCCTAAAGTCTTAACAGAGGATAGGACTTGGATGATGCGTTGTCAATGGACAAGTTGGAATAGAGACAGTCTAGCTTTGCTAGAGTGGACTTTTTGCCAAGAATAAGAATCTCAGTCTTGTCCCTGTTGAGGCGCAGTCCATTTGTGGTCATCCAGGCTTGGATAGTGGAGTAGATTTCCTGTAGAGCTGTAGTGGCTTGGTGATATGAACCTGTTAGAGGAAGGAGCACCTGGGTATTATCAGCATAGTTTGTGTATGCAATCCCAAGTGCATCCAATTTGTCAAGAAGGGGCTTGTGAAGAGATTGTATAGCATTGGGGAAGTAAAAGATCCCTGTGGGACATCTCAGTGAAGGATGGTGGGAGCTGCATTTGCTATGTTTGAGAAGACTTTCATTGCTATACCTTCTAAGAAAGAGGTGATCCAGGAAGCTTGGTCGGAGAAGTGCGCTGCATGCATGAGGTGTGCGGTGAGGGTTTTGTGATCAACAAAATCAAACACCACAGAGAGGTCTAAGAGGAGGAGGAGGGCAGGCTTGCCATTGTCCAAGATTTGACTGATTTGATTTTTTAGGTCTAGCAGGACGGTTTCGGTTCTGTGCCCTTTGTGAAATCCAGAGTGTCTTTTTCCTAGGATGGAGTTGGTTTCTAGGTAATGTTGGATCTGGCTGTGAGCAGCCTTGTGTAATATTTTGAGAAGGAAGGGGACAGTTGTTATGGGCTGGTAGTTATTAGGCTGGGAGGGGTCTAGTGTTGGCTTTTTAAAAGGGGACGCACCCAAGCCTCTCTAAGGCTGTCTGGGACAATGCCCACTCCTTGACGATCTCGAGGGAGCATACATTGCCCTTACATTGCGAAGGTTTAAGGTGTTTGAGGATGTCTTTGACTTCTGAGATGTCTTTAAATGCGAATTTGGGGAAGTTGATCATTTTGCGGTTGGGCAGGGTCTGTATTGGCTGGTTCGGGTTCAGTAGGGCTTTATAATGGTCTAGAATTTTGTTTTGTAGAAGGCCTATTTTTGTGAGCATAGCAGCTTGTATGCTAATGCACCAGGCTTCATCTTTAACAATCTCATCTGTGCAGATAGGAGGATCTGTGAGTTCATTAAAGATGGTAAAGAGTTCTTTGGATTGGAATTTGGCGTCGGATATTCAGCGCTTATACGCTTCCAACTTGGTAGTGAAAATGGCATGTTTGCACTTTTTGGCAGTTGTTTTGAAATTTTCTTTAGCGGCGTCACAGGGGTCAGCCTCCCAATTTTTGAGCACCTGGCATTTGTTATTACGTAAGGTTTGTAGCTCTTCTGTGAACCAAGAGTTTGAGTGGTATGACTTTTGTTCCTTCTTGTCTTCTAGTGGGGCAATGGTGTTGACTGTGTGAGTGAGGGTGTTCTTAAATATATCCGCTAAGATGTTTGGGTCTTGCGAGAAAGGAGGTGCTAGGCACGGGAGGTCAAGATAGGGTCAGAGATTATCCACAGTTAGCTTTTTAGTGCTTCTTGCTAGAGTAGCAGGTGCATGTCTGGTAGTCTTAGTACTAGGGTCTGTGGGGACAGTGAATTATATACAATTATGGTCTGTCCAGGGGTAGACAGTGTTAGAAGTGATGGTGGAGTCACAATTGTGGTCGACTACCGAGTCAAGGCTGTGGCCTTTGGAGTGGGTAGGGCTCATAACTTTCTGGGAGAAACCCAGATCTGTGAGGTCCTTGGTGAATGAGGTAGCGGCTTTATCATTGGAGTCATTGAATCCTAGGTTGAGGTCGCCTAGGAGTAGGGTTTTGGTAGTTTTTAAAATATTTTCACTGAGTAAGTGGGTGACGTGTCCTTGGAAGTCTGCGGGGAGTCCGGGGGCCTCTAAATTACATGAATATTTATGGTGTTTTTAGGTGAAAGTGACAGTTTGGCCGATAAGATGTCTGCATTACCCTCCCATGTGTGGGGTATGGGCCTAAAAGGTAGGGCATCTTTGAAAATCAGAGCTACCCCCTCCTATTTTAGAGGATCTATCCTGTCTGAGGATATAGTAATTTATGGGTAGGGCTAGAGTGATGGTCGGCCCAGATGCCTTGTGTAACCATGTTTCAGTGATGGCTAAAATATCTAAGTCCTGATTTAAGATAAGGTCATTGACTTCAAGAGCATGGGCGGTAAGAGAACAGACATTGAGCAGGGCGCATTTGTAGTGCGGTGCATGGTTATTTCTGTTTAGTTGTAGCTCTTTGGCTGCTATATGTGTGGAATTATGAAGCTTAATAGGGTTGAGAGCGGGCTTTATGTTGGGTGGCAGCGTAGTGCTGGAATGGTGATGAGTGTTAAGTCTAACAGGGGTTCGAGTTCCTAGTCTAAGGTTTCTGTGTATTGCATGTGTGGGAGGGGCAGTGATGTGCATGGCAGCATGCATGTTCTGAGTCTGAAGAGTCCGGAGTGGAAATTTGGTGCGTGAGTGAGCGCATTCATACAGTAATGGGTTGGAAGGTTGTGCCTGAGAAAGTTAGTCGTAGTTAGGCTGAAAGAGTTGGGACAGTAGAAGGGATACATCCTGGCATAAATCAGTGTGATGTTTAGGATGAATAATGTGCCTAGCATGCTAAGGTAGTGGAACGTGGTACACCTACAAGGAAGGAGATTAGGGTAGAGTTAACAGTTAAGGTATTTTAAAACATGCTTAGCTAATGACACTTGGGCTATTTCAAACATGCATAGCTATTGAGGGCTAGGTTATTTCAAAACACGTTTGGCAAATGACAATTGGGCTAATTCAAACACGCATAGCTATCAAGAGTTAGGCTATTCCAAGACACGCATAGCAATAACAATTGGACTATTTCATGACACACTTAGCTATGTACAGGCTAAAGGTGATATTATTTTTAATATCTTCAAGTAACTCTAAATTGACTTCTTGGAAATTTGGAAACATGGTTTCTGAGAGTTACACCACCTACCTAGACACCTTATGCCCCTCTGACTTTTATGATTCTGACCTGAAACTGGGTCAATAGAGTTGGAGGGCTCAGCCCTCAACCAACTAGACACATGCAACATCTCTCCCACCACATCCACCCAAAGATTGCCATGGAAGCAATACTATGTAAATGCCTCATTAATGCAACACAGCGTTCACCTGCATAATGGACCATAATGCAGCGTTTTGACAGAAGTGTGCGAACATACTTTCCAGTATTCTGCACTTCTCATACAACACGTTGATTCTAAGTTTGAGTAATCTTTGCATAAAATCTGTTAGTAATGTATACCAGGACAGAAATTAATCCCAGCAATGAGTAGCCTAACCATTGACAACTGGAGTGATGCCCCTAAAAGAGAGGTAGCCATGCTCTGGACATAATAATAGGTTCCAAAATATCAGTCTTGGCATGTACCCTTATGCTGGTCCCATGATCTGATCACTAATTCATCTTATGTAAATGCACCCAACAGATAAACCCCCAACTAATAGACAACCTGAATCCCCTTTAAAAAAAACGGTGAACCATGCTCACATTCAAAAGACCTTCTACCACAACAACATAGTTGCCACTTCTACAATCTCTTAGACACTATTGGAAGCTTTCAAACAGGAAATAATGTGCACTCTGGACATCTTGAGTTTAGTGAGGAAGTTTAGGAAGTAACTCAACCCTCACCATAAAAGGGCCAATTAATGGTTGTATGATGATTTAGCACCACACAACAAACCACTTCAAATCTAGAGCAGAAACAGAGGGTGCTCACAATCAGATGAGGACAAACTATCCAGAGAACATCATGCTATAATTGAAAGGAAAAAGACATCTATATTTCCAGAACTGGGTGTTCTCAGACCTTCATAGCACCTCAAATTTTTAAAAGATTAGGAGCGATAAATGCACCTCCTTAAATCTCTTCCGCAGTTTAAAAACCTGACAGAAAATATTGCCCAGTATATTCGCCTTGGAGTGGAGTTTTTCTTTGCAGGCAGCAGGTGAAACACATTAACCCCTCCGGAGGGTCCCCGACAGGGGGGTCTGAGGGCGGAGGCGCTGTCGCCCGTAGGCATACATCTGCCTCATCAGCCCAGACCTTCTGCCTACATGCCGGTCATTCGAGAGAGCCAGTCTCCTCCTGCTTCTCAATCTTTAACGGAGATGACTTCACTGACTCAGCCCCACTCAGAGGCGCTGACCCCGGGTCTGTGCAACAACCAGCCTAATGCTCGTGACCTGCATCCTATCCTTCACGACAGACCGGCACAACAGACCATCTTGGCCATGATGCACTTGGTCCCGGAGGACACCCCCGCGAAGTCCAGTGTGGCGGAAAAAATCACGCTTTCAGTCAATCCACCTGCAGCAGTCCTCACACTCAACGAATTCACGCCACGCTACAATATCCCCTCCTCACTCAGATCCAGCCCCCGAGGAAAATCCGGCCTCTGCCTCTCACCTGGTCTCTGAATATCGAATTCGGCCCTCAAAACCCACCACAGATTCGGACTCTGAATCAGATCCCGACCAATGTTCCATAACGTCGGACAACCAGAAAAGACAACTGAACAAAAAAAAAGGTCAATCTAAACCCAAAATCCCAGCGACCCAAGCACCAAGCAGCAAACTCCACACCGCAACAAAAAAAAATCACCAAAAACAAGAGGAACTTAATGCAAAAAATAGCAGTCAGCCTAAAATCACTGGCTCCCAACGAGGTCTACAAAAGCGGGGTCATGGAAAATTCTCCCTACCTACCTCGCTCCTTTCAAATGCTCTACTGAACTTTTTCAAGACCCAATGGAAAAGAAAACTATCGAATGACTCAGAACTTTCGGACGCAGAAATCTTGGAAGCTCTGGGTGAGACTCCTCTGGCATCTAAATGCAGGAAAACTGTTACCGCCCTTGACACTCAACCACCTGCAGTTGGGAAAGACGCCGCTCCAGTTCCGCCGAGCCTCGGAGCTTCCGCAGATACAGCGGACACTCCCCATGTGGATGCCCACTGCTTACAAAATACTAATCTAATTCCACCTACTGAACGGCAGGTGGGGAACGTGTTACCGCCCGCCCCGAGGGCAGAGGTCAGTTCACCGTCTCCCCCAATTACCGACGCCGTCCCTGGGCTCGCACTATTTCCACAAATACGCCACCTGACACAGTGCAGCACAAGTCAGCACAGACCCTTCTGTCTAAACAGTCCAACGAAACTCCTTCACTATTCTCAAACAAACTCAAACCACCGACAACTGTAAGCACGACAAAAGTGACTCTGAACCTAGCCCCTGCAAACAGTTCCGATCAAAACCAACACCTTAGCTGGGGAAAAAAGGTTTTAAAACTGGCCACGAAGGACCACCCGAAGTCCTCAACTCACCATTCCATCTCCTGTAAACCCGACTTGGCCATTCTGGGGTCTCAGCCATATACACCCCCTGGCAACTCAGACTCAGAGATCACCAGGGCAGGCTCTGTGTCTGACTTAACTCAGTCTCCCAAATCAGTGGCCGAATTCATGGACTCAAGTCTCTTATCTACTACATCTTCCCACCTTGACCGAGAGTCACCACTTAAAGGCAGCTCTTCCAACGACCGGCAGAAATCATCCACCTTTTCCAGCAAGTCAGCAACCACTTCCCACTCTCCACTCAATCCTAGGGTGGGTCCAACACCTCAAAGCCCTCGGCCGGACGCTCGACTGCCCGTTCCTTCAAGAGTATCGCCAGGCCAACGGAGAAGACCCACCGCTAGAACATATTCAACCGGATCCCCGACTGCTCGGCTCCACTCCTCTTGCAAATTAATTGAAAACAGAGAGGCTGACCCTAACAGAGACAAATCCATCTGTCTCTTTAAAATGGAGAAGATCTCCAACAAAGACAAATACATGATCTTGAATCAAAGAACAGTCCTGAAAATAACATCTTCTACAACTGGCTCAAAGAAACTGAAATCGGACGACTTTAAGCGGGTTGAGCCATACCACAGCGACAACAAGGCCAAAGCCTACCTGCATATCTATGAATCCGCAATCCAAGATGTGAGCCGTCAAGCTGGTGAAGAACTAAAACAACGAGGTCTCCTTCTGTCGGAGTTAAAAACTTCTGACCACAAAAGTCACATCCGGGTAGACCACCCTACAAACAGAAGAATCCAAGATCGCGGCACACCTCACCGACACACCGCTCGAAGAGTCGAACTGAAGGCCCACTGTATAGATTCATCAGAGAACTTTAACAACCACCATGGTCCAGACATCCATCCCTCCTGTTCTGAATTTGCCGACCTTGACCCGGCACTCTTTACATCCAAATCCGCCCGCACTGACGTACCTGACTCAACAGACATACGCTCCACTCAAGGCCGACAAGAGACAAGCAGGAACAGTCCGGTTAACTGCACTATGGATAGGTATCGGCCAAATCAAAGAAGACAAAGTTGGAGAGACCAGTCTCCTCAGAGAAGACCTCACAACTACAGACCTCACAGGCAAGATTCATCTATTTGGTCTTCCTCAGAATCAACTGCTGCTCCAAAAAAACCACGTCAGCGGGCAGACCATGGAACTGGATAAAAGGAGCCCTAACCTCAAACCGAGCGAGATAGCAACCACCAAATGAAGCCGACGTCCCCTTTCATCAAAAGTCCTTGACGTTGGCCTCATGGAATACTAGAGGACACGCCCACCTAGCCAACAGCAACAGAGTGGACTTCGGTCAGTTCGACATTTTTTGCCTGCAAGAGACATGGCTTCAAGAGAAACCGTCAAAGGACGGATTTGAAATTGTGATCTCCCCAGCCAGGTCTACTAGTCCGTCCCTCGGCAGGCCTTCTCATCGCTGTATGGTCAGGTCAGAACCTAAAAATCATCAAGACAACGGCAAGATCTTAGGGGGTGCTAGCGGTCTTAATCGAGTGGAACCACGCTGTTGAAAAGACAAAGACAAGCACAAAGTCAGGCTCAACACCTCCTCTTGCGCTGATCACCACATACTGGAACCCGCAAAGGATGACTACATCTTTTTTCTGACAAACTATGGCCGAAACCATTGACACCATCCTTATCGAATGGAACACTCCGTTCGTCATAATCTGCGGAGACCTCAACGCTAAGTGTGCTCATCCGAAAGACCAATTCTCAACCCCTGCCCCATCTACCCAAGCCAAACTCAGAGGTCAAGCCTGGATGAACCTCATGTCAGCCAGAAATCTACACAATGCAGCATGGATTTTGGACGGGCTTCAACACATACCAACCTGGGAAAGAGGTCACCCTTTATTACATATTCACCTCCCACGCTATGTGCGCAGAAATCGACAACTTTCTTGTGGTCAAAACTACAGCGAGCGACCATAACATGCTAACCCTAGCGTGGCTCTCTACTGCCCGAACGGCAAAATGTTACTTACCTTCGGTTGAGACTAACCCCAACAATCGCGGTTCCGGCTGACCTCAGCAAGTGATAGATCTATCACTCAGCAATATGTTGCAGAAACTTAGGGTCAGCTGTCCCCTGACCCAGCATCAAGACCAAACTACCTGTCTCTGCTGATCAAATATAAGAACCAGCCTTCCTCTGCAAAGTCCATTCCGAAAACCTACACTCATAATTAAAACAAACAGATAGCAGACAAAAAAAGCTCATAAGAAAACTAAAACGCAGCGCCAAAGCGGACAACACCACGGCTGCGTGGGATCTGTGGAAAAGCAAACACAAAATCTACAAATCATGGATCAGATCTCAAAGGGCCGCTTTATACCAACATGACGCCGAAATGATACTGAGAGTACTCACGTCCAAAAAAACAGCTGACTTCTGGTCCCTGATCAACAATTCTCAAGGCCCAACAGCTACAAACATGATCAATTCAGTTACGGAACAAGCTTGGGTGGCCTTTTTCACCAACCTTTTTGCCAGCCCGACACCAGCCACAAACCTCTGTCCAGAGACTACGCAAGCGCCCTGGGTTGACCTTTCAACAAAAGCGGACATAACCCTGGCCATTCAGAAGCTAAAACCATCAAGAGCGCCAGGCCCCGACGGCCTCACCAACATTGATTTAAAAAAAACTACTTAACGAATGGTCTACCTTCATCAGTCTTTTGTTCGAACACTGTAGAGCCAGCAGGAAGATCCCATTATCATGGACTATAGCTACGGTTATTCCAATCTTCAAGAAAGGAAGCAGAGAAGATCCAGGCAACTATCGCCCAATAGCGCTACTGGACATTCTGGGCAAACTGTTTGCATCCCTCCTCTTGGACCACTTCCAACGCTGGGCGAAAATGGCCCCCTGCAGCAACCCCTTTCAACTGGGCTTTAAGAAGAACGGAAGCACCACGGTAAACATCTTCATACTCAGCATCTTAAAGGCCAAAATAAAACAGGGCGCCCTGACAGTCTATGCCGCGTTCATCGACCTTTCGCAGGCGTTCGACAAAGTGGATCGAACACTACTATGGGGAAAGCTGAAACACTGGAGATGCCCGGACGCCATTCTAAACCCTATAATAGCACTTCACACCAACATCACACTCTGTGTCTGGTTGAATAGGCAAGGCTCTCTCTCCAAGGAAATTCAAGCAGATAGAGGGGTCAAGCAAGGCTGCCCGCTAGCCCCTGCACTTTTCATTGCTTTTCTGGGGGACTTCCAAAACTCAGAGGTCACTGTCCGAAGCTTCCCTCCGAAGTTAGGAAACACTGAGCTGTCCCGTCTCCTCTATGCTGACGACATGATCCTGCTTGACCAGACGCCCATTGGTTTACAACATCAGCTGGACAATTTGGCAGAGTACATGACCATCAACAATCTTCACATAAACAACTCTAAAACAAAAATCATGATCTTCTCCAAAAACCGCCAGCCCCCGAAAAACACCATCTCTTGGTCAGTGAACAAAGTCAGAATCGAAGTGGTGCCTCACTTCAAATAATTGGGAGTTATCATCGACGGGTCGCCCCAAGAGTCAAAAATGCAACAACATCTGTGGACCAAAGCCAAACACTTGACATCCCAATTGAAATCGATTGATCGAAAGTTTGGAAAATTCTCACTGATCCCGGCCATCAACTTTTATAAGGGAAAGATGGTTCCAGCCCTAACTTACGCCACAATCACCATGCCTAATGGGCATGGGGTATATTTGGAAAACCCTCCTAGGCCTCCCGAATTCGATTCCCATTGCGGCTGTCAGAAGAGAGCTGGGGCTCCTGTCGCTAAACGCCGCCGTCAGCACTGCCTCATTGGCCCTCTTCAGGAAGACCCTCATGCATGATGGCCTGCCTATTTTCAACATCATCGGTCAGGAGTTGTCCTCAACGAACTGTAAGGTCCTGCAGAACTGGATTCTTCATTAAAAAAACTGGAAGAACTCGTATGCTCAACAGATGACCTCATCACTAATCCACAAAGAGTAACTGAAAAACTGAAAATTCAAGACTGGATCGCCACCACTGAACAAGCAGCAGCGATTAAGTTTTTAAAACACCTCCCACCCACGTACAATAAGTTAAAATCTCCTTTGGTGTACTGCACAAAATTCACGGACAAAACTCTCAGATGCACATTTTTAAGAGCAAGAATCAACCTGCTCACACCAGAGAAATCCTGGGGATAAGAAGGCTATCCACTATCACAACCTGAAGACTATGCAAAACCCCAGATTCCTTTGAGACTGTTCGTCACCTCTTGTTAAACTGCCCCTCTCTAATTCAGGAACACACAGCTTTTTTGGCCCCATTATGGGTTGACTCTGTCTTGATAGAAGAAGACACATTGTGGTGCCGTCTCATTTCCGGGGAAAAATCACACTGGGCTGTAGCAGTGTCTAAACTAATGGAAGCAGCCTTTAATAAAATCAACGCCAACGGGCATCCATCTACAATGGAAATCCTGACGGCAGAAGGGCCCGTCCGATCACAGACTCTCCCCCACCAGGCAATGAATGTCACGGAAATGTGTTAAAGACTTTCACTTGCCACACATCTGTTCTGGTCTGAGCCTTTTAAAAAATCCATACAAGCTTCAGCAGGTAATGCAATCTCATCTCCAAACCCCCTTCCTCCATCTCATGCTTTAACCAATTCTCATTGGAAGTCATTGCCAAACAGGTTGCAATCATGATGGTAACGGGAGGCCAACAGAGCCTGAATATCTGCAATGCATCTGAAGCCACTTGTATCAGATCCACAGTAATGTAATCTCTAAAGAATGTACAATTGCCGTGTTATTGGTGTATTTGTTACAGAGACATATCATTCATTAAATCACCCTGCAATGATAACAACCCAAAATCTAGGACAAGAAAAAGGCAGTTTTAATCAAAAGATTTTTGTTTTATTTATAACATTAGAGGGAAAACATGTGGTCCGCTGACTTACAATGCTGTGGAACTTCCCTTTACAACAAAACAAATAACTTCAGGCCACTGTGAGAATAAGCTCCATCCAGCCTTCCTATTTGTGTCTCACTAACATGTTCATATGCATTCTCACCAATATCCATACATAGAAAAAACATATTCATGGATTTTCTAAAAAATGTGCTCAGTCATATGTCCTATACAATCCACCTCTAAATATTGTTTTCAACACAGGAGAACAACTGTGTAAAAAAGAAACAATTATGATATCCAACAAACAGCCTTAACAAGGAATGTGATATTCTGCAGGGCTGTGCAAAGGAACCCCAATCAAAACCTGATTGCACTGAAATCAGAATGCAAATTCAGAACACATGGGCACATACATTTACATTCTCATTCTCACACCCACCAACACCCACCTCCTTTCTTCTTTTATCCTAATGAATTTGTATGGCATAACAGGTGGTGGGTCAGCTACAAACTAGCCCACCTCAGGAGTGAAAATGGATAAGAAACTGATGTATTAATTGATAATATTAATACTTGATATTGGTGAAGATAACACATTTAGGTTTGTAAGGTAATTTTGAATCCAGAGGTATCATTTACATTTCTGCCATTTCATTAATGATTAAGTTACTAATATATGCAAATTATGAATACGATATAGAATATATGCATTGAAATTGTGTTTTTCTGCTGACCTCAAATCTGTGTTAGGTTTTTGAGTGTGGCAAATGGTTCAGAAATTACAACTGCAAATTAATTTCAAATTGCCATCTGCCCTGTTGCAAAATTTTAAGTGAAATCTTGATATACATTAGATGACTGGTATCTGCATATGGCTTGATCATTATCAGAAGAAACCATCTGTTGATTATGAGCTAGTAACTAAAGCATAATGAAAGTGATATGCATGCTTTCTCAAACGTAAAGCTTTCCAAGGTCAATGGTCAATTACTCTCTATAGACATCTGCTTCTGAGATGTGCTTACTTGTCAACCAGGCATCCATTTTTCATCATAGTGGTGGTCTTTCAGATTATCTTGAAAAAATAAGACAATTTCTGCTTTATTTAATGTTATTTATCAAAGGTGAGACAGGCTGATGGTCTTGTGTTAACACAACTGCTCTGATTGTCTTCCATGCATTGATCTCAGTTGTATGTTAATGGAGGTCTTGAGGTTTTTGTAGGAGCTACTAAATAGTTGTTTTGCACAACTATATTTTTTCAGTTGAATTAAAGTTCACCATTCATAAGTTAAGGCTGTCAATGCTGCATCAGATAAATACTGTCACATGTAATCGAGAAACTGTTCAATTTAAGTAATTGAACTTATGATAGTAAACAAACAACAGGCTGTTCTATCCATGCATGAATTTACTATATATGTGGTTTGTAATGCATATTCTTACTTACTTTGTAAATAACTTTGCATTCACTAATTCTCCTGGCACTACATTAGTTAGGGCATTTCCCTCCATGCAGCATCATCAATGCTATCTAACATGTAGACATGTCACTATACAATTGTCTCTATTTTCATTAAACTCCTCAACATGATATAGAAATCTATCGCTCTATCTCCAATATTTCTTTTATGGACACAATCCTGGAAAAACATTTTTCCAATCAACTTTGAGGCTATTGTGAATCATACGGGCTGTGTCACTTCACTTGCCATCACTTCATGCTCCTTGTCTGTTGGCGAATGTGACATTGTGGCCTAAGTGGCACCGGGTGTCAATATCTTCACTTGTGGTAAACCAGTCAGGGGACAACAGTCACTGGTGATACCTTTGTCATTTTCAGAGAACCCGAGCTGCCACTATCTTGTCTGTTGTGTGCATGTATGCAAATGATCCGTCTCAGTAGTGCACATGTGCTTGGGGCATTGTTTATCCATTGCCACAGTAACCTTGGGAGGAGGCTCGATTTTGGTTTGCTTCTATATCTGGGAAGCAGACATTTGGCACTGTGTTCTCAGCACCTAGGTGTGCATGTGCCGTTTCCTTTTCTCAGTCTTCTGCTTTATGGAGTAATCTTTAAGTATCAGCTTTGGTTTTCCATGTTTCTGCCCTGACTGCCTCTATTCATCCCTTTCACATACCAACTGCTTAATACATTGCAATCCAATGTGCTCCAATCTATGCTTGCATGCCCTTTCTACCTGACTTCTTCTGCTATTTTCCTTATGTCTTGACTCTTATCATCATGGTACTTCATATTAGCGCTTGCAATGTCCCTGCCTGTGCATCATAGGCTCACTCACAACAACCAATCAGGTATCAGGCTCTTTAGAAGCATTGAAACCATTCTAATTTAAAGAGAGATACAATCTTGTATTTTCTAAAAAAGTACTTTCCATCTACCCTGACAGTTCTGGATCAATCTGCAGTGAACCGTAAAGTGGAAAACTTAATGAAAGACTATACTCAAGCATGGGCATTAAATGGTATGGCCCGTTCCCGGCTAAACTCTTCTCCCAAAGTTTACCAACTATCTGTAGTTTGGTGTTTTCAGGTCAAATCCCTCAACTATGAATATTGGGTTTCCTAACTCTTGGCCCTCTCCCCATGGCAGTGTGTCTGCTACATCAAACCCTAATAACTATTTCTCAGTCAGTAACCTTCATTATTTCATCTTTATGCAGTTGAGACAAAACTCACATTTTACCCAAGAACAGCCCAGCTCAGGAAAATACTAACAGCTTCCCATAGCTCATCAAATTGTTGTCCGAAAAAGTCTCACTTACAAATTCACATGCTTCCCAAAATAATGAACACATTTTCAAAACATATTGTCACGTTTGGCAAAACAACACAATATACAGGAAATATGTGAGAAATGTTCATGCCTGTCAAATCATTTCAAAAGGGCAAAGACGTATGAAAATCAGGCTTGGTCCACCCCAAATGGGGCAGGCCAGCCCAAACTTCTAGATCACAACCCTGCGGCACAAGAGCACAAGCATCCCCAAGTATGTTACAGCTTCATTAGGCTTCATCAGTGAGGAGTAGCTTGGGTCTCTAGACCCCTCAGACATGTGACCCACTTCTGGGCATACCTGTCCCACTTGGGATGACTACAGCCAAACAAAAGAGGTGATGGCTGGAAGGTTTGAATTAATCTTAACCTCTGGCAGGTAACCCTTTAGGAAATGTGCTCTCTGCCTTATAAAAAGTGTTCACATTTTTAAATCTTGTCAAGACAGCCTTCCCAATCATTGATTATTGCAAACTTTCATTGTAGGGCTGCATTTTTAGTACGGAAGAGTGTGGCTTTAATGACACATACCGACAGTGTTCCTTGAGTTGAGACAAAAACTGTGCCATCTAAAAGCAGTTAGTACTTTGAGAAAAAAAAATACAAAAATTGTTTTAACAAAAAATAATTCATCGCTAAAAACGTTCTGAAATGAAGACTTTTTTTCAAACAACTATTTACAGATTCTGAAAGTGACAGTGAAATATTGCCATTTTATCTTGAGGAAGGCTGGGCGTCTAAAGATCCAGTTGCCATGAGCCGAAACTTGAGTTAATCTTGTTAAACATTATTTCTTTATATCACAAAATGGTCTGACAAAATAACTTTATGTAATTTCAAAAAATAATATAGAAAGACATTTGGTGTATACCTTTTCATCTGTGTAACATATTAATATAGAGGTTAGTCATTGGGGCTCATTAAAATGTGGGCGGCGCGGCTAAAACGCAGCGCTATTAACGTATACTGCTGCATTACCACACCACCCAAATATAACTTTGGTGGAAAGGTGGAGCATTCACCTCGACCTATGAGCTGGTGGTAATTCTGCCATGTTTCTACCATATTTTGGTAGAATTACTGTGGCACAATTACCACCGCAATAATTCTGCCAAAATTCACCTCGGAGTCCAATGGACTCCATTTAATGGAGACTAACAATGATTACCACCACTTGTAAGCCGGAAAAAGCGGCAGTAACAGTGATACAGTTTGGTGGTGTCTCTGCAGATTTATTGCTGAGATTCAACCAAACTTGTAATGAGCCATGGTGTTTTTTTTTCAAAATGTGTTACTATAACAATGTGAGATGATTTGTTTTAAAAAAAAATGCATGTCATGTCTTTTGATATGATATTGATTGTTTCTATTTTTTGTTCTGACTATTGAAAAAGGAACATTGGATGTGCTTACATCCTTGTATTAAAGATATCATTTTGTATTTTAACATAATATGGTACAGCATACGTCTTCTTTTTTTCTTTTTGATAGTATTACCCAATTTTTTCTGGACCATTAAAATTCCAGGGGAGATGCCCAACATTTTGCCCGCCTTTATTGCATGGCAGAACATGTAGAATAGAACCACAGGAGCTCACTTAACTGCAAAGAACTGCCCCCTGCGTCAAAAACAAAAGAAACATGTAATTCCTTTGAGTTTGGACTTTGCTGGAGAGCAGTGGAGAATTTTACTAAGGCGGGGTGCAAGCATTAGGCTTTTTTTTTAAAAACAATACGGTTTGTGGAGGAGGCGGGGGCATTTTGAGCCTCAACCGGATTTGAGCTCCAGATGGTTGGGCAGGGCAAGAGAATGATTGCTTGTATGTCTTCCATTGATGGATGGTTGTAACTCCAAACTTTTGAAGGTTTTTCTATGTGAAGCACGAGGGGCTCAAGAGGTGTGGACTTTAGCTGACAAGTATAAGGTGTTCCATTTGAGGCTGCTTTGTAGGTGATACATCCAGTTTTGTATATGATCCTGGCGGGGAGATGTAGCCAGTGAAGCTTGCACAGTTTACGAGAGATACAGTCAGATTTGTGGGAGCCTGTAATGAAGTAAGTTGTTGAAAAGAGAAATGCCTTGATTGGGAACAAGTGCACAGCTGGAAGGCTAGAAAGATCATTGTGTGAGATCATGAGGGCTTGGATCACTGTGTGGAAGTAATGCTGGGGGACAAAGGGTTTGAGTTTGCAGAGTATGGAGATCTGTTGCCATGTGGTTTGGGCCTTTTAGGACATGTGCTTTTGGAAGGAAAGGCTATTGTCAGGAATGAAGCCCAAGGTTTGACAACTGTAGGGTGAATCCTCCCAGATGCATGCCATCACACTATTGCTGCCCAAGTTGTTGTTTGGCGGGGAGTAATGCAGATGAGGACAAATTCAGTGTTGGTGGGGTTCAGTTTGAGGAAAGGGTTTGACATCCATGTTTGGATGGTGACCAAGCACTGACTGAGGCAAGTGATGCCCTGGGGTCTACTAGCTTAAGGTACATCTATGTATCATCAGAGTACCGATGGATTGATAGGTTGTGGTCATTTAAGTTATTTTCCAAGGGTTCCAGGTATATAAAATAACGGGGAATAGGCTGGATCCTCGGGAGACCCGCAACAAATGAGCCATCTGTGCAGTCTGCTGGATAGGAAGGACGCAAATCATTTAATGTAGTTCTGGAGAAGCTCATCCTGCCCTGTGGAGGGAGAGAAGTGTTAGGTGGTCAACTATGTTGAAATCCACTGCGAGTTCAGCATTTAGTAGGTTTCTGCTCTCATGAGCAGACACTGCCTGTCAACTGCTTTTCCGCACCACCATTTTCCATGCGTTCCAGCAGGGGTGTTGCTAGGTCTGGAGAAGACCCGGGGCTATGCTAATGTCGGAACTGTCAGGACTGGGCGCTAGCTAGCCTTTTGGTTGTAGCTCCTGAGATTCTATCTGGGGCTACAACCAAAAGACCAGGGGCTATAGCCTCCTTAGCCCCCCCCTAGCAACGCCTCTCCGTTCCAGTCATCTACTTAAGGACTTTAGGCCAGCTGCATGCAGACAGCATTCTGTAGGCTGCTGGTCACATGACCAGGTCCTGCCACTCAGTTGCTTCATCCACCACCAATTTCCATGCATTCCAGGCATCTACTTAAGGACTCTATGACAGCTTCAGATGGGCAGCATTGAGTAGGCTTCTGGTCATGTGACCAAGCCCTGCCACTCAGCTGCTCCATCCGCCACCTATTTCGCCAGTCCACCTTAGGCATCCTTATCACCGGCATCTCAGAGAAGGATGGACAAAGACAAGGACCTAACTTGTATGTGCCTGTTATCCTGCCTTTCACATAGAAATAATTCACAACTACTGCTATTCATCAAAATATATCACCATTTGGCTCCTCCCTCCAGAGACCATGTCCACTCTTGCTAGGGTTTGATTGGCCAAGTGCCCTGGGCTGCCCCAGCAAGTACTTTTTATATATTTTAACGTGTTCAAGTGTCAAGCTGACAACCACACACAATGCACCCTTTTGATACTGACTGGATCCATGGACCTTAACCAAATTGTGCTCTCTCCCACACACATAAAAAGTTAACATCCTAAATGTAATCTTTACATATTCCCCATACCACAAATGCAGACCCTTTCCAACTTGATTGGTATGACAGTGCCACCATCCCACAATCAGTCATCCTCTCAACTAAGGCCGATAAAAGGTCAAGATAAACATCCCTTAATTCAATGCCTCCCATTCTAAACCTTCCCGGTCAATCAGCTTGAAGCAAACTGCACAGACTTCCCAAACCAAAGGGAATGCCTTGGTCCTCCTAGAATTATGCAAAAACTCTGCTATGAAACTGATGGACACTCATCCCCCCTAAAAACCAGCCAGTCTAAACCTAAACCTTCTGCCCTTTAGTACACCATAGAGCTTGCCTCCAACAAACGCTCATTAAGTCTTAGAGAAACAGTGGTGCAAAAAACGTAACACTGGAGACCTTGTAAACCTCAGATCTCTAAGTGCCAGCCATAGAATTCTGATTAGGGAAGCTAAAGCTGCTTACTACTCCACTACCAGTGTGGCAACCTCTAACAGAAGCAAAGCCCTCTTTGATGTAGTAAATCATTGTATCTAATTATCCCCTGAGTCAGAGGTACCTGCAACTTAGGAAAAATGTGATGGAATCAATGTTTGTATAAAAAAATAGATAAAATCCAAGAGATCATTGAATCAACTCCCCAGAGTATTAGCACATCTCATAAAAATGATTGCCTCCCTTAACCAAACATACTTCCTATTCTGACAATATCATCTCAACCTCCATTATCCAACAATTATTGGGCCCGGTGCTCAACGTGCTCAGCATCATTAATGCCTCCCTCACAGAGGGTTCATACCCGGACAACCTCAAGACTGATCTCATACAACCTATTTTGAAAAAATCAAAACTAGTTTCAGATGACCAGGTCAACACGTGGCCTTTACGATCCTCCCGTTCATTGGGAAAATCTTTGAAAAACTAGCCACTACACTAAGCGACTAGACTACTACACACCAGAATAGGACAGCTTCACCCCCTAAATAACTATCAGTAGTGTTGTGCTCCAAGTGTACCATTGAAACAGCCACCATCCAGATGGTGGATGATGCCCTCCAAATCATGTATAATGATGACTCATGCCTCTTGGCCTTGCTTAACCTCTCCCTGCATTCAACACCATCGACTAGCGCATGCTCCTTTCCTGCCTTGCTGACAGGATGGGACTTTCCTGAATTGGTTTACCTCCTTCCTCTTGGACAGATACTAGCTGTCCTAATGGACTTGTTGTGTTCTATTGAACTCCCAGTATCCTGCAGTGTCCGCAAGGATCCATCAGCTCACTAAACAATTTTAACCAAGCCTCAGGGCACTCTCCTCAAAGATTCCAATGCAGTCATCCACCAATATGTGGGTTTTACTCATTTGTACATGAGAGCAGAAAGCCCACAATATATCAGTCCTCCCTGGGATTACCTAGACATCATCCAGTTCTCAATGTCATCTGCCTACCCCAATCTTAAACCAACCAAGACTGAATTCATCCTCATCAGTCAGCCCGCTAAACAGAAACTTTCCAATAATAGCTTGAGATGTAAACCTAGAAAGATTTGATCCACAACTCTCTGATTCAGGAACATCCCGAGACTTCACCCTTGACAGTAGCATGCCCTTCCAGGAATACATAGCCATGAAGGATCAAATGGCCTAGCACCGAATCTCCACCATTTGCAAAATCAAACCCTTCATAATACCGCAGGACTTCCAGACAGTATTGCAGGCCCTTGTGGTCTTACAAATCGATGGGTGAAATTCACTCCTGATGGCGCTCCAAGCTGCTCACTTGGCTCCTCTAAAAGCAGTCCACTACACTACAGCACATTGTATTATGGGTCCACAGAAATTTGACTGAATCACCCCCTTCCTACGTGAACTGCATTGCCTTCCTCTCCAGGGCAGGATCCTGTGCGATACAACATGTATCATGTACAACGCTGCCACAGGAATTCTAGACCCTAGTCTAGGCTATTAGGGTCTCATGCATCGAAGGGGGAAATGCCCCCCTAAAGGGCCCATAGCTGCTCACTTGGCTTCTCTGTAAGGAGTACACTACGCTACAACACATATCATTATGGGTGCATGGAAATCTAACTGAATCTCCCCTTACAACACAAACTACATTGTCTTACTTTCCAGGTGAGTATACTGCTCAAGACTGCATATATTATCTACAAAGCAGTCACAGGTAGCTCACCAGTATACCTGGCAACTAAGGTCCTCGTATCTGTTTGGCAGATGCTCCTCACGCATCAAATTGACCAACCAGCTTGAATCACATATCATCCACAAAGAGAGGACCCACTAACAAACAAACTCTTGTCCTGCATCCACCCTCTGAATCTTGATCCCGGTATCAGCTCGGAATGACCCAAAATTCTCCAATTCTCCAATTGAACAAATCTCTCAAAACATGGCTTTTTCAACAACACCTGACCAAGGACTAATCCCAATGGATGCACACACCGATTCACAGACCCCAATTTACAGTAATGTGCTACTGTTAAAAGATGCCAGCCCAAACCCTGGCTACTATTGTTGTTTTTGTCATAGAGCTATTACTTAACTTGGGCAGTATTTTAGTACTGTGGTAAATTGGTGGTAAATTGGTGGTAATTTAGTATGGCAGTATAACAGTGGTGAGCATATTTATAGTACTGCCTTATATGATGAGACAAATTCTCCCCCTTTTGTACTTGTATTTTTTTTACAGATGTCTTTCTAACATAATAGGTCTTTGCACTTTCAGCAGCTCTCTCCAGATTCTGCTGTACAAATGCAAATGCCTGTTGCAAGTGCTTCCTCAATTCCTCCACATATTGCTGAACTGTGGAGGCACTCACAAGTGTTTGCTCATGTGTCCTGTACAATAGGTATCGTGGCAATACCATTTTTCTTCCTGTCAATATCTCATGATGGCTGATGCCTGTTGCTTTAGCAGGAGTCAATCTAATGGCCATTAATACTAAAGGCAACCGAAGATCCCAACTGGAGCCTGCCTCAGCTACACATTGTTTTAGTATGTCTACTATAGATCTATTGCTTCTCTCAACGCTCCTTGATGAAGATGGTCTATACATTATGTGCAGTTTCCTCTTTACACCCAATATCTGCCACACCTTGCTCATCAAGGAACTAGTGAAATGGCTTCCCTGGTCTGATTCTACCCTTTGGGGTAAACCAAACCAAACCAATAAGGTGGCTGCTGTTTGTGCACTGCAATCCGGTGTGGGAATACATTCCACCCATTTAGACATCCGACATACCACAGACAATACATATTTATTTTCCCTAGCTGATCTTTTTTACAGGCCAACATAGCCGATTTGCAAATCTGACCATGGAAGAGTCAAACCTCTTTTCATTAATGGATCCCTATGCATAGGTGAAGCAGGTTGAAATTGTGCACATACCAGACACCCTCTGGTATATAGCTCCACATCTTGGGACATATGCGGCCAGTAAGCATAATCCTTTAAGATTTCCAAAGTTTTTTGTGAACCCCTGTGTCCTGCAGTTATTGTGTCATGCGCATGGTGTAACATCAGTCCGCGAAATGGCAAAGGTACCACCCATTGTATTTGACCTGTTAGAGATTCCCTAATCATCAAACCATCTTGTAGCTTAATTCTCTTTTTGTTTTTTACCAACACTCTCAATTCTTCCTTTCCTTTGCAATCGTTTTCAGATATAGGATTTTGATCTGCATCTACCAAATGATTATAAAACAGGCCTAAAATTGGGTATTCTTTTTGCGCTTTGATCAAATCCTCATCCAGGGTATTTGCACTACAGGCTGTCTGACTTTTTGGGGAGATTTGGATCATGTGAACGCATCTACCTGTATTTCACCAAGTAAGTGTTCAATGGGAAACAACGCTCCCAAGACTGGACCCATTTTGGCCAATTGATATAGGTGATCAGGTGTATAAATATCACTTTGGGAAAATCAAGCAGGAGGGTGAATTGGCCACTGAGCACTTCGTACATGTAAACCAGATTAAGCTATCTCACCCAAAGCATGAGGTGAAAAGGCTTAAGCGGGTTGAGACTGGCTGAATGAAAATAATAAATGCAGTAAAAATAAAGCTAACAGTGGAGTTAAAGTAAAAAAATAATAGCAGTTTTTTTTGCTAGCATTCACATTAAACAGAGAATAATATGTGATATGGTTAACATAGTGACACAAGAGCATGTGTAAATTAGAATACACAAGATTTCACTCCATGAGTAAATTAAAATATGGTCTGGTGAGCAGGAAGAAATAAACAGAGCCAATTATAAGGTTTAAAGATGGTTTCTCTTCATTATTTGGCATTGAATCAAACTGGACTCTCCTATTAGTGTGTAGTACGTTTTTTTTCTGCATGGGTTTCAAGGAATTGATAATAAAGTGTAAAAGGATGTTAAAGATGTGAAATATTATGGAGGGGTGTGTGTTTTGGAATTATTTTGCTGCATAATGTCTTATTTTATGTAATGATGAATTGAATTGCATGTGTTGCAAAATGGCAAATCTAGGGAGCCACCATGTTTAATCAGCATTTTAGTTTGGTTTTAGGCCTTGTAGCAGAAGAGGGATAGACAATTATTTTATGTATATTACTTAATCTGTTTCTTTTCAATTCACTCTAGAGATTACTAATTCTTTACCCTGGCAGGGCGAATGCGTTGGAGCGCTGGACCCTTGGAAGATGCCACGAGAGGAGGCCCTGGTAAAGCCCCCCGACCGAAGAAGGGGTGGAGGCATAAGAAGCCTGAGATGTCAAAAAGATGACATTGGTGGAGGGGGTTCCATGGAGTGCCAGATCGGAGGAGTTCTGCTGATGACAGCGGTATGTGCAGTGTTGGTGCAGCGACTGATGGACAGGACATCCCAGAGGCATGATCATGGGAATTCTCGGTACCAGGAATTGAATCTTCATTTTACATTGTTCATCTTCAATTTCGTTCATTTTTCATTCATGGATCATGGAGCATGCTACTATGCGGTGCTTCACCAAGATGGGGAGTGGACTGTGTAGTTTTTATTAGTGTTTTATTTCCTTCACAGTTACACATTTGTGTTGTTTCTTGGTATGTCTGTGGGAGAGACTACTTATTCCATGGAACACATACATATGTGATGAGAGTATGATTTAAAATCTATGGTATTTATATTGGAATATGGACTTTGCTTTTCCTTATGAACATTTACATATGGACATTTCAGTCGGGAGTGTAAATTTTATTTTACTTTATCACATATGGACATGCATATGTGGACTAATGTACACATTTTATTTTATTTATTTTATTTTACTTAATGTATAGATATTTTGAATATGGACATTTATTCATTGAGAGATACACATATGTTTATTTTGTTACTGTATTATTGTTTTCAAATGATATTTTATGATGGTTTATGTAAAAGGAGGGTGGTGAATATTGAGCTCTCCCAGAGAAGATTCATTATTATTGTAGCGCATGCATGTTAGTAAATTTGATAGTTATTCCTCACACTATGAGGTCGCGAGTGGTCACAGCTGTCGGAAAAGGAGGAAATGTAAGATGCAATGGCAGTGATTACATGACATTACTTTCAGTGGGGTTAGTCTAGATGAATGCAAAGAGAGACAGCAAATTATTTAGTACAAGTGCAGGTTAAACATAATACATTGGGTTTATGAAGACAGGGAACTAGGCTTTCAAAGGTTTCAGCAAAATGGATGTAAAGGACTGTTGGGGCTCCAAGGCTCACCTTCACGGGCGCAAAAAGCAGTGCAGGGTTTTTAACAATTCTTTGCAGATAACCCCGGCAGAGAGGGATTCTTCCTGATAAAGCGCAGGGATTTCAAAGTTCAATTTGCGGAGTACAGATGAGCACCTTTGTGGTTCCCATCAGAAAACTAGTATGGGGGTTATTTTTAACAAAATGTTTGCAGTTTTTCTTACACACGTTCAATGATGAATAACAAAAGCTGATGATAGAAATATCTTCCATGTACTGTGCTGTGTTTCATATTTCTTCTCTTAGATGACCATGGCAGTGTTGATGAAGAACAAACAAATGTGTTATTGTGAACTGAAAAAAAGGTTTATTGCAACTAATGTTATTTTTAACACACATACAAAAATGGTAAAACCAGAGCAGGTGGGATTGTTTTATTCTGTCTCTGGCGATTATTTTCCAAATAAGGGTGAGGTAACAAGGAAGTGCCCCAACGCATATACCACAGTGGTAAAATATTTACCGCCAGTGGTAGAGTAAATGTTCAATTAGAGAACCATAAGAGAACCATAAGAGCAAGAATAGTTTGTGTTCAGCTATGCAAGGTGGGAGCTGAGCAGAAACATTAAAGACGGTAGGCTGATGTTGTATATAAGTCAGCAGCACAACATGTGGTAATTTTGTATTCCTACTGAATGTGTAAGGTCTGGTAAATTGTACTTACAGTCAACCCTAAAACAGAATACAAGTACAAAAGGGGGAGGGTTTGTCTCATCATATAGGGCAGTACTATAAATATGCTCAACACTGTTATATCGCGATACTAAATTACCACCAATTTACCACCAATGTACCACAATACTAAAATACCGCCCAAGTTAGGTAATAGCTCTATGACGAAAACCCCAACACTACCCCCATTCTGTACAGTCTCCGCTGCTCTGCTAGGCCACTCTTCAAACAATCAAATACAAAAATACAGATAAAAGGTTCTAGGTGGATTATATGGCACAGTCCCTTGTGTCTGTCATTTGCATCACACCCTCCACCATTGTGACGTTGGCATATTCAGTGCTGCATTTTGGGAAGAAGTTGGACTTGTAATTGCGGAGGAGGACAAGCTGGTAAATTGTGGCAAATAGTTTGGTCACAACTGCTCTCCGTTTTTGACAACTTTTGAAGTCATCTTTTTGAAGTTCAAAATGATATCTTGTTCTTATATAAATACATAGACAAATACAAAAACATATGCTGCATAATAGAGACCTCGCAGCAACCACTCAATCTCCTTTATAGCTAGAGTTGTCATCATAGGCCACACACTTCTGTTCATCAACACACATCAATGATTGATGGTACACTAAAGTTCTGCCCGGGAGTTTTTTAGCCAATCACATAGCAAGTGTCATATATAAACAAACACAATTATCCACTCAATTGCACCATAAAAACACATAAACAAGTTGCTTTGGCCCATTATAAAACCACCACCAAAGTAAAAATCACAACTATGCAAACTACCCGCACATCATTGCATGAAAATTGATATTTAATTATCCGAATTGTATTGCAATGGGATTTCTCTCTGAGGTGAGTGTGTCATATAAAACTATGCATCTTCCTTATTGAGCTTATTGTATCCCATAATTTTTTGTATGTGTGCATTTTACTGAACGGAGTGCATATATCTATAAACAAGGCGGTTGGGTAGCTCAATTAAAGGAGCTTAGAATTCTCACTGAGCGGGGATTGCAGTCTTATTGAAGGACGAATTTGCATCTCACATTGTTGTATCTGCCTTTCACTGATAAAACATGTGTGTCTTTCTGATAAAACTTGCATCTATCAGTGAGGTGAAACTCCAAATCACTGAACTAATATTGTTCATCTTATTGAGGTCTACCTTTAGATTTTTGTGAGTGATCTTTGTGTATCACAATGATTCAAGCACACAGATATCCTTGAGGTTTGTCATGGCTCTTTGTGCAATCTTAAACCCACTTGTTCATATCTCATAGGGAATGACTCAGACGTTCAACCATCCACAATAATACATGTGAGCATTCTTCTCTGGAACGTTGCTACATTTAGAATGTGTTTTAATGCTTTGATCCTGCACTACATTAGGTATATATTGTAGAGTGGGCAGTCATCATAAGTGCTATTTGAGCTAGCTGACAAAGGATACACACCAAGGCAGTTGGTGTTTGGTGAATGACAAGTTGAAGGTTGATTCCGAGGGCTGGGACCTGGAGATAACTGGGGAAAGCAGCTTTATGACTTTATCTAAAATTATGAGACATGCAGAAAAGTGGTTTTGAAGTGTGTGCTGATCATAAATGTTGGTAGGTAGGGATTTTTTATTGAGGGATTTTGGGTCCAAGGCCATGACAGTACATTTGGGCATGACAAAGAGCCTTAAACTGAATAGTTCCCCTAATTGGCTATCACTGGAGACAATGGGAGTGAAGAAGCTGGCCATAATATAATTCTTTGGTAGAAGGAGGAACAAAGGTGTTTTGTAGATCAATTTCAGATGCTAAATCAAAAATATCTGAAAGCCACAGGTAAATGGAGTTGCTGAAATGAAGATGAATTGAAAATAAGGCCAAGAGCGCGGAAAGACCGAAGTCAAGTGTGAGAAGGAGAATACCAGTGAAAGCTATTTTCAGAGCATAGACATTTGAAATCAAAACCGATGATAACCACAGATAAAATGAAGGTGTAATTAGAGATCACAGGCAGTAGTAACCATGTAGTAAGCATCCTCTGAAATAAGTTTAAGCAGGCAATCCATTTGATTAGGAACTCATTGTTCCCATCATAACAACACATGACGCTAAGAAGAACTACTGATCGAGCGTTTAAAAGACTGCAAAATACTGATGTATGCTCCATAGAATATAACACGGGCGTGGGATAGGCAGTTGAAGGCAAAACTGGTACAATTTTTTGGATAATGCTAGCAGAGTTTGTGTAGAGTGCTCTAAGAGTAATAGGGCCTACATTAATATTTAAAGTGGTCATCCCATCTCTAAAAAGTAAGAAATAGAAATATAGGGTACAAACCAGTGCTCATATAAGCATGGTTTTGGAGTAAGCTGTAGCTAGAAAGGTCTTTCCATATGTTGCTGTTTGTGAAAATGGTAGACTACTTTGCAATACATGTGATTCATCCGATAATCTTTTCAAAGTAATCATGCTTTTGGCTTTGTGCTATGTTTATTCATTGCTTGTCTGAATGCTTATCCAGCCAATGTGTACTAACACGTAGAAGCCATCATGTTTCAATAATGCAAAGCTCAATAATGTTAAGAAAATACACAATGGTATCTATATCATTGTGGCCAAAAATGATTTGATGTTCTAAAATGTTATTATAGGGTCAATGCTCGTGGTATCGCTGTAGCTGCTACATCTGACACCACTGGATGATTGGCAGTCTTTTATACTGCGTGGGCTTGGTTTAAAAAAGTGTTCTACAATGGTGAAATCACATTGAAAAACGCTCGGTAAATCAGGCCACTCACTTAACTCGTCTGCTGAAGTGGGCGTTCTGTGTATCCTCCCTTCTTTTATGGAGTTAAAAGTTCAGATAACGGTGAAAACAATGAACTGAACAAGATAATTAAAAAAATAATTAGAAGACAATTTACAGCAGATGTGTGTTTATAGATTGCTTCTATAAATTCATCTATTTTGTTAAATGCTTGGCTGTGCCGTTTATAAGGTCGAAGGGCTACCCGTCTTTCTCACACTCTCTACACTAATCATCCAAGCAAGCATTGTGAGACTTCTCACGCACTCTTCCCTACGCAGCCTCAACAGTGGCCTGGACCTAATCCAACTGCCTTGCAGCTGTGAGAGCTCATTAGGCTCCATTTCAGTCCACTCCTGTGTCTTTCCTGATCATGCCAAAGCTGATAGTTCGCGTCCAGTATGGTCTCCTGAGATTGTAAGCATCCAATTCGCTGTTGATCTTTGGATTCTACTGGTGGAACGCCAGCTCGTTAAAACAATACCAAGTGGTGTGTTACAATGCAGCAGCAAAACTACAGCATACAGCAAGTAATGCAAACAATGGGGACCCCTTCAAAATAAGGCAACAGTGAACTGCAATATTCCTTGATGTGTTTTCTGTATTTTTTAGTTTAACATTACTTCAGCTGAAAGCAATATAAATAATTAACAATGCACAATGTTGCATAACTCTATCTGTAGGCCGAATGCATGATTAATAATGCACAATATGATTTGCTCAGCATGCTATAGAAAGCAAAACGGTTATATTATATGCAAGATCTCCATATTTTGCGCAGCGGTCTCTGTATACTTTGATGATTCGCGGATTCATCTCATGAATGGCACATATGTGCAATATTGGAGTCCTGAATATGTCTAGTGTTTAAAATATAAATATTATAGTACACTCTCTGCCACAGTGAAACACATTCGTTTGACATTGGACAATTCCATAAATGGAAAACTGAGCATCCTGCCAGATATGTCTTAGTAAACATAAACAGATATATAATGCTGTTTTCTTACCAGCAATCTTCATTACTCACATATTCTTTCACATCAAAGTCATTATGAGGATGAGCCATGCCTGGTAAGAATCTACGTCAGCGCTTTATTAAACATTAAAATACAATCAAATAAATGTAACAAAATCATCCAGCCCATCCCCTGCCCGAGGTGCAAAGTTTCTAACCAATCACCAATAATCCTGTTGGTAATACCCAAGCATTACCAGTGCAGTCAAAGACACAACTGCCTTCATCAGCCCCAAGAATAGACTAAGGGTCCGATTATCGACAAGGCACAGTGAGCATGCCAAACAGCATGCTTCACGGCACCTTTTCCTGACGCCCAGGCACCTCCCTTATTCTGAAGTGGTCCTGGGCGTCAGCACAGTGTATGACACAGAAGTGTCATGAACTGTCTGCAATTTGCAAATTTTTGTAGAAAACGGGCGGATTGCAATCTTGGCAGCAGGTTCGTTAAATAGCAAAGTAGTCGCAAATTTAACGAAAGTGCTGCCGAGGACAATATATATTACACGGCCCGTGGTAGCGGCTGTGTCGTTATGGCTAAGTTGCTAAATGTATAGGAAGATAACTTTTTGGGTGGCTTATAACTTTGCTCCCCGTGGATGAATTTGGCTAAATCTTTGCCAAAAAATATATGAGTCCCGCTGAATTTTTGGGTGAGGTTTCGTGGGGGGGGGGCAAAATTATAGGGAGGTCCCAAAACATTTTTTTTTCATTGGCTTGCATTACGCAGTGATGTCGGCGAACAATGGATGAGGCTGGTGGTTGGCTGGAGGGAAGTGTGCTGTGCGTAAAAAAATGTTTTTAAACACCGCCATGGTGTATCGGAAGACAGTGTGGCACCGAAAGGGCCTGGAAAACATACTTTACGCCATGTGGTGGTGGGAAGAAGGGATGGAAACTGTGGGGGAGTGAGAAGTGGTTCATTTGAGATATGTTATTAGGTGGAAGAAGACGGTGGTGTGCCTGCAGTATCGGTGCGTACTGCAGCAATTTGCGGGTCCCTCCACAGGCGACTGTGATGTGTGGGGAATGCAGGCAGCCTTCATTATGGCACGGTAGCTTGTGCCGCACCCTCTTAGCGCGATGACTGGTGGCAGCTCTGTTAGGGAGAATTCTCATAAATGTGCTAATCTCCCTTACCTTTTGAGACCCCCAGCAACTTTGCTGGATTTCTAGGACTTTAATTTTTACATGGAAAGAGCACATTTCGATGTGTGTTTTACCTTTGTGCTCTTTGGATATGTAGTTTTAGACAATTCCATAGGTATCATCTTTTCTTGTGTGTCACACAGCACCCTCAGGGCAGTGGCACAGGGATGTCTTTCACACTTCCCAAGGTTTAAATACCTTCTCTGGGACTGACTACTGTCTTCCAGTGAATGTAAAGTTAAATTGACTTTGCTAGTCTTTTTAAATTGCTAGACCCAGCACACACTGCCTAGCAGAGTGCTGGAGGGAATACATAGTATTCCCTATGCCTAGAAAACTCATGCAGAACTCAAATGCTACCCTTTCCTCTCAGAATGGCTGGTGGCAGTGGTATTACCATGATTTTCCCCACTGCGATCCGTTTAAACGCTCTGGTAGCTAAAATCCACCGGAGCTATGTTTTTCAAGAAGGCATCTGAGCCCCCTCTGTAAAAACAGGTTCTGATCGACTTTTTTTGCCATTTCATTTTGGAAAGGTTCTTCGAGTGTTTCTCTCTGCCTGCCAAACCAGGTTTGGTCCCCTTGTTTTTTTGCCTTTGGTGGGCTTCAGCCCTGAAGACCTCCTCTGGCACCTGAGTGTCTGGGATGGACAGGAAGTGAGGGAGGTGCCCAAAACTCCCTGTGCTTAGTCTCCTAGGAGACCTGAATGCACTCTGGCACGATTGTCTGGCTGACTGTCCGGGAAGGACAGTCACCCTGCTGGGTGAGTGGCAGCTAGGTTGGAATGAATGGGAGAAAACTGTTTAAAAGGCAGGACTCTGGGACTTGGAAGACAGAGTCGACCACTGGAACGAAAGAACCAAAGACGAGCTGAATGAAGACGACTGCTGCAACTCCTGGACGATTAGTTTTCCCGGTGCAGCCCTGCTGCAGGTCCGAATAGCCTGAAATTCCCTCGACAGAGAAGCCCCTTCAAGGGCGACTTCTTCCCTTCAGCTGGTGGGAACATCCAACTCAAAAGCCACCTGGAAAATATCTCCATACTGGTCGATTTCTCTTCAGAGTGCTGTTTAAAACCAGTTTGCCTGTGAGAAGGATACCAGTTTGTGGACTTTAAGGCAATCACACCTTAAACCAACATTTTGCCAAGCTTGTGGATCCTTCCCCATGCATTGCAGGAACCTCCTGATGTCCTCCCTCTTGTCCCCATGACTGAGGCCCAGGAACAGCAAGATCTGCAGGAACTGCCAGGCACAATTGCCTCTGCTACAGCTTTTCTTCATAACAAAGGTACTGTGCAAATGTGGTTGAGAAATCCTCTCTGCTGCGATGAAAGTTCGTGAAACTTTCCCAACTTTGGAGTCTTGTTCGTTGCTAATCCGACATATAATTCTTTTTTGTGCAAACTACTTCTAAGAACATTGGCAACGACTTACTACCCGAACTGTGCTATCCTATCCAAGACACTGATCCATTGATTTTGGCCCAGGCCTATTGAATTGAACTGCCTCTTGTAGTGTACTGAAACTATTTGCCCTGCCTAAAAAAGTATTTGTGTTTAATTCTTATAACGTGTGTCTTTTACTCCCATTTAAAGTTACTGAAGTGCCATTTTGCTCTCACTTCTGGTGAGCCTAACTTGTTCAGAAACGTATTGGTTTGGTACTGGAGTGTATTATTTGTGCTATTGAGCTGCTTATTGCTAGTGGAATGTTTTCTAAATGACTGTGTAAATAAATTAATATTGTTTTACCAAGAAACCTTGAGTGTTTGTTTGAACCACTGTGATTCCAAGTCCTTTGTGTAACACCTTGTACTGCTCACATCCATCTTGAGATAAGCCTGGCTGCTCAGCCCTGCTACCACAAAACTGTGTCGTACAGACATATACCAAAGGTGAGATTGTGCTTACACCTGTAGTCTGAATTGTGTGTAGTGTTCCCAAAGGCTACTGCATGTTATTCTGCCTAACAAGCTGAATTGCAGAAGGGGAGTGCATTGCATATGACATAAACATTGTAACATAGCACGTGCTATGCTGTGTTGCATGTGGTAAGCCCGTAACCCCTTCCCATGCATGGCTGGAGGCCTTGCACCCACAATTATGGGCCTTGGTTGCAAGTAGGTTTGACATTGTTGTCTTGTGTGTGTGGTTTGTCAGCATTGCCTACATTGTGCGTTTGATGGGAGCACCAGAAGTGAGCTGACATGCGTATATTGTTGGTTCCAATGGGTGTGTTCATTGTTACACCATCCTACAGTTTACGGTGTATGGCTGGACATGGTGCAGTGCCAAGTCCTGCAGTGTATCCACTGGGTGCAGTGTTGGAATACTGTCAGTATAGAAGAGGGTAGGGTTCAAGTGCATCTTCTATGTGCTTGGATACTGCAGTGTGTCAACTGGGTGCAATGTTCTAATAGTGTGTCCATAGAAGTGGGTAGGGTTGAACTGCATATATAATGGAATTGGGTAGTGGCAATTGTGCGGAGTGCTGACTACTGTACTGCAATGTGAAGTATTGGTTTTGTGCACTGAATAGAGTGTTTGGAGCAGGGCCACTGATGTGAACAATATTTTGGATAGGTTGGCAATAAAAACATAGTATGTGAATAAAAGTGGGTAAGGGTGCCGGAGGCTGTGCTATGTTTGTAGATTCTGCTAACTGTTGCATGTTTCCATGTATAGCTGTATCACAGTGCAGAGATTGGGTAGGAGTGCCCGTGGCTGTGGTACGTTTGTGGATTCTGGTACTGGGTCACATGTTGGCATGCATGGTTGCATTACGTTGCAGTCAGTGTGTCCAAGGCCTAGACTTTTGGGTGCATGGCCAAAGGCCATAGGCTGTAAGCCATGCACCCAAGAGCCAAGGCCTTGACCACACCCACCACAGCAATGCAGTTTGGACTCTGCATCAGTCATAGGGTGGTGACCTCTAAAGAATGGTTGTGGAGCATATTTTAGAATTGATAAAGCACCATAAGCAGTGGAGTAACTTTGCTGAAAATGTTGAGGGGGACAGGACATCTGAAGAAAAGCTGTTCTAGCCAAATGTATGGGGACAGCATGGTGTGCCATGAAAGTGGGGGGGACTTTTGTCCCCCCCTATAATTACGCCATTGGTCAGAAGTGAGCTGACCTGCATACATTTTTGGTTCCATGGCTGTGGTCATTGTTAGAACATCCTACAGTTTTTGGTGTATGGCTGGAGATGGTGCAGTGACATGTCCTGCAGTGTGGCCACTGGATGCAGTGTTAAAATACTGTCAGTATAGAAGAGGGTAGGGGTTGAAGTGGATCTTCTATGTGCTAGGATACTCTCCTTTGTGCAGATTGGTGGGAGTAGGGCATATGTTGTGAAGATTGTGTGCTTTGGTTTACAGTGACACAATACTATGGAAGTGGGTAGGGGTGCCGGAGGCTGTGGTATGTTTGTGGATTCTGCCAACTGTTACATATCTCTATGTATCGCTGTTTTGTGGTGCAGAGGTTGGGTAGAAGTGCCGCTGGCTATGTTTTGTTTATGGATTGTGGTATCTGGCCATATGTATGCATGCACAACTCCATTATGTTGTGCTGGGTGTGGGCAAGGTCTAGACTCTTGTGGGCATGCACAAAGTCATGATGGGTGCAGCTCTGGATGATTTTGGATGCTGACATCGTGTATTCTTTTGCAGAACTTTCTACTGGAGGTGCTTTGGAAGCACACGCGACGGACACTCGAAGTGTGTAACAGTAACTATGGAGTGCTGTACAGAAATTATAGTATTGAATACAGCTGGAAAAGCGCACGTGCCACATCCTGCCAATCTGGGCATGGTGGGCATTGAAATGGAACTGTGGGGATTATCCAATCAGGTGTTCAGGGTGTGGTTGACAGGAAGGGGCAGTTCTATTTGTTCCCAATAGTCTGTGTAGTAAGTGGTAGAGATGGAGCAACGCACAGTGCTGATCGTGGGTGATACCTTTGAGCAACATCTGCACAGGTGTGCCGTGCAAATATGTGTTGCTGCTATATTTGGGTTGGAAGGAGGGGACGCTTTGTGGGGCAGTCTCTATGAGTGCAGTTTCCATGAGATGGATCACCTTTGCAGATATGTGGCCTCTGTGGATACTGTTAGTGTTGTTGTGGTGCATTATGGAAGTCTATATTTGGGTTACATGTCATGTGGACGTTTGCTCAGTCACCTGAAGAAGTTGCTGAATGCAGGAATTCAGATTTTTCCCACAGCCAGGGTTGTTTTCTCATGCATAACACCAAGAGGAGTATGCAACCATGCTGGTGTTATTTGTGTCCAGCCAGAGCTCGGAAGGTGTCTTATAAAAAAAAGCATGTGTGGATTTATGCTCACTGCTGGGATGTTCTCCACCCACTATGAGATCATGAGGTAGCAAAATATGCAGTGGTTCCACAGAAATGGCATTTATTTGACCGCCATTGGCAATTACATTTTCTTTTACACTGTATAAGCAGCGTTAACCAGAATTCGGTAAAAATGTAAGGAGGAGAAACAATTAGAAACATATGTAAAGAGAAAAGAAAACATATGTAAAGAGAAAAAAAAACATGAACAAAAATATCTATTCAGAGCCACCACTACAAACCCCACCCTCTTTCAAATTCCTTCCCCCCTCCCCTTCCTAGCATGATAACTAATTAATTACACGTGCCACATCTGGCTCTTTTCAGGATGGCAGGCATAGAAATGGGACTGTGGAGGCTAACGCATTGCTCAATAAGGTTTCTGGTTGTGGTGTGTATGCAAACACGGTGGTAGAAGTCAGAGAACTGCAGAAGGCTATGGTTGAAGTGTGCAAGGGGGAAAGCATCATGTTTGCATTCATGCACTGTATTTACTTGATGTATGTGCTATGAACCATTGAATGCTGCTTTTGTGTGATATTTTTATGAATTTTGTAGGAGATGGGTAAGTGCGGAACAACATTTGTAGCATTGTCGGAAGGAAAGAAGACAGTTACTGTTTGGATATTAGAATGGCTAATATGGGTAAATGAAAACGTTGACACCATATTGCATTGCAGTGGCACTAGATGGTAGGTGATGGGAGAAAGGACAGTACGTCTTGTAAGTAGGTTGTGGACATTCAGTGGCAGACGGCCTGCTCAGAGGCACTTATAACAGAGTTGTAAAATAGTGTACAGAAAATATGTATACATGTACTTTGCGGTGATGGGTGGCCATATGGATGAATTTAGATGCAGAAATCTCGGATAGTTTTACAGAACTTTCTACTGGAGGTGCTTTCAAATCACATGGCACTTGCACTCTGAATGTGTAACAGTACATATGAAGTGTTGTACAGAACTGACAATATTACATGCTGACATCTTTGATGTGATTGGTGGATGCGTGTGTGACTATTTAACAGTACCCAATCATGTAGTGCTGGACAAAAAAGTAGAAGGACGTATCCTGCTTTACTTGGGCTCGGCCCTCGCGGTACTTGGGGAAGCACACATGCCACAGTCTGCGCCTCTCACCATGCGGGCCAATAGAAATGGACTGTGGGGATTATCCAATCAGGCACTGAGGGTGTGGTTCACGGGAAGGGGCGGTAATACTATGTTCCATTACGCTGCATAGTGAAAAGGGCTGACATGGAAAAACGCATTCTATTGATTTTGGGTTATGCATATGTGGTAGATTTGCACACGTATGCCCAGGAAAAGCACATTGTTGGTGATTTCGGTTTAGAAGGAGTGGACGCATTGTGGTGCTCTGTCAATGTCCTCCGTTTCGGCATTATGCTTGACCTTTGCAGACAAGTGGACAGTTTTGCTACAGTGCATGTTGATGCCGTGCATTATGGCAGCCTGCATTTGGGTTACATGACTTGTTCACATGTGTTCCATCAACTGACGAGGTTGATGAAAGCAGTGAAGAGTCTTTTTCCCACTGCCCAGGTGGTTGTCACTGCCATAACACCAAGAATAGTTTGGGACTATCCGAATGTATGCTGTGCCAAGCCAAAGGCTGGAAGGGGTCTTATCAATAGACACATGTGTGATTTTTGTCCGCTTGTGGGATGGTCTTCTACAACCATGACAGCATTCATTCTCGGAATTCAGTGTGTTTCCATGCAAATTGCATTACTTTATCCAGCATTGGTGATGCGTGTTTGTTTGCCCATATACAGGAGGCATTGAAAAGTGTATTGTAAGAATTTTAGGAGGAGAACAAAACAGAAAACCCTATAAAAACCGAAAATAAAAAAGGCTCTTTTCAGAGCAACCATTGAAGATGAAATCCCCTACCCTGGTTGCAGTTTATTCCCCATTCCCACACAGAGCACAGAAGCCAAATCGGTGGCTTTTGAGGATGGCGGGCGTGGAAATGGGACTGTGAAGGATAAGGAATTGTCCAATAACATATCTGGGTGTGGTGTCTACCCAGAGGAATGGTGTTCAGAACTGATAGTGTTACATGGAGAGCTCTTTACTGTGATTGGTGGATGCATGTGTGACTATTTATCAGTACTGAATGAGGGGGTGCTGGAAAGAAGATAGTGGAAAGGGAAGAATGACTGTTTATTTTGTTTGTTTATTTATATTGACCACCACACCCAAGGGTATTCCGTCGTGAAGGCAGAAAGAGGGTTGTTCAACTTAGGTTACATGTTACAAATAAACAGGGGTACAGCTACGGTTACAATGCTGTAGACATGTAGTGTAAAAAATCACAGACGTATGTACAATGTGTTTACAAGAATGCAGATGTGACAGATAAATAGAGCAGAGCAAATATACAAAATATACATGAGATCCCCAATGACAGTAGGGCGAAGTTAGGCATCATGATCTTTTAGCCATTGGATCAGATTGGATCTGAATTGCTGGTAAGGGAGTTCTTCCCTTAGAGCAGTTGGAAGGGAGTTCCACAGTTGTGCCGCTTTAACAGCGAAGCTACTTCGCCAGATTTAGTAAGTTTGAATCTGGGTACTAACAAAAGGTTAGAGTTAGCTTTTCGTAAGGGGCGAGAGGCTGTTTGTCTGGTGAATCTGTCTATAAGACATTGCGGGGCTGCATGGTTGAGGCATTTGTGTGTAAGGGAGGCTGTTTTGAGGAGGATTTTGTCTTTAGTGGAAAGCCAGTTGGTAGATCTCCTAAGGTCTGATATGTGTGCATTTTTAGGGAAGTTGAGGGCGGCTCTCAGGGCATTACTTTGAAGTGTATGAATTTTGGAGGTGATGTATTTGTTACTGCCTATGTAGAGGGTGTTGCAGTAATCTAGTTTCAACAGGTTTAATGCCCCTGCTAGAATGACACAATAATTAGGTGAGAGGAAGGGCTTGGCTGATCTAATTAGCTTGCAGGTGTAGGAGGTGGCTGAAGCCATGGAATTCACTTGTTTACCAAAGGTAAGCATGGAGTCTATATAAAAACTGAGGGTTTTAACTACTTTGGCTACAGTAATGAGGCTATTGTCAATTATGAAGGAGTCATAGTTGGGGCCCAGTTTTTTGATGTTGGAAGAAGTGCCTAGAATGAGGAGTTCAGTTTTATCATCATTCAGGCATAGACAGTGGGCGGCCATCCATGGCTGGATGATGAGGTAGACTCTATTCACAAAGGCCAAATCCTTGTCATAATCCCCCGTCAACGGGATGAGGATCTGTGTATCATCTGCATAGTTGGTGTAGGTAATACCAAGACCGTCTAGATCATCGAAAAGGGGCTTTGTGAAGATATTATAGAGGGTGAGAGATACGCAGGATCCTTGGGGTACGCCACAAGAAACGGGTGTGGGGTCAGCAGCTGCTAGAGGAGAGAAGACTCGCATTGTCCTGTTATCTAAGAAAGACTGGATCCATGCGACTGCTTCCTGGGAGAAGCAGGCTGCCGTGACCAGATGATTGCATAGTATTGCATGGTCTACCAGTTCTAATGCAGCAGAGAGGTCAAGGAGTAGTAAGAGTGAAGTCGTGCCTTTATCTCTTAGTGTGTCTATTTGTGCCTTAAGGTCTAGGAGTGCAGTCTGCCATGGTGTGGTCTGAAGCCAGACTGTCAGACTCCTAGGAGGTGGTTTATTTCCTGGTGGTGCTGAATTTGTTGGTAAACTACTTTGTCTACGATTTTCAATGGGAACGGCACCGTGGTTATGGGGCGGTATGGGGCGGTAATTGGTTGGGATGGAGGGGTCCAAGGTTTGCTTTTTGAGGAGGGGGAGGACCCAGGAATGTTTCAGGTACCTGATGTGAAAGAGGCATATATAAGTTTAGTAATGAAGGGTGAGAGTTCGCGGACAGCGTCTTTTTTGATTTGGGCTGGACATGGGTCGCCCTGGCAATTAGAGGGTTTGAGGGTGAGGATGACTTTCTCGACTTCTTTGGTGAAGACTTTGCGAAAGTAGAAGGGGGGTGTCCAGAGGTTTCAGAGTCGGTAATGGGTTAGTGGTAGCCTTGGAGGGGGGCTTATGTTAACAGTGTTTGGGGCAGTTATGGATGCTTTTATTGTTGTTGATCTTCGCCTGAAGCATTGTTATTTTTTTGGCAAGGGCATTTTGCATGCCTGTGCACCAGTTCTTGTCCTTGAGGCAGGAGTCGGGAGCTTGGGTGGGGAATCTACTTCCTTCAGGATGGCGAACAATTCTTTTGTGTTGGATTTGGCTTGAGTGATATGGGTGTTGTAGGAGGTTTGTTTCGCTATGATGATTTCTTTTTTGTAGAGGGTGGCTAATTTCACCTAATTTCACTGTTACTGCTTTATTAGGGCGCGGCCCTCGTGGTACTTTGGGAAGTGAACGTGCAACATACTTCCGTTGTGAGCATGCAGCCCATGGGAATGGGATAGTGGAGATTATCGGTACTGAGGGTGTGCTTCCTAGGAAGGGGCGTTAATACTTCTCTCCTGTACGTAGTGAACCGGGCTGACATGGTTGCCATTACTTGCAAAGATAATGTAGCATAGCTGAAATTGTTTCAAACTCAGTCACAGCTCACATCTATGTAGGCTGCTACTCTGTTCCGAAAAGCTACAAACAGAATGCGGAGCAGGTCTGGGGTGTGACCTTTTGTAGGGCAGCTGCAGAGACCTTGCAACCAGCAAGGAGGCCTTCATCTTTGGAACAAATACATACATGTGAAATGGCACAATGTGGGGAGTTTGTAAGCATGTACACTTTGTAGATCGCAGAACATTGCATTTTTCCACTGTTCAAGGGTCCAGCATGGGTGTGGACCCATGGTGATGTTGTGCATGTTCTCCATTGGGATGGCTGTCCGCAGGACGGGTTTTGGGCAGAATATTTTGTGCGCATGTGCATAGGTGTCCTATGCACACCATTGGGATCTCTGCACTGATTAATAGTGCGACAAATTTGCGACAACTATTTTGGAACACACTGGGTGTTTGTAGGGTATAGTAGGTGGGATATTTATAGCTGTAGATGTACAGCTACAAGTGGGCGGGCGCCTCAAATTACTTAAAGTTTGTCACAAGTTTATTTGCATATGCTGGACAGGGGTGGTTTTACCAAGAGATAGAGGAAGAGATGTGCATGTGCAAACTTGTGCAACAGACAAATGTTGGCTCCCACAACTAGTCATAGATGGTTCACAAGATGCGGACATCCGGTTCGTACTGGCGTGGTACAGATGCCTCCATTGTGATTGCGGATAGGCCGGGCAGGTGCGGTGTCAGTAGGATACCTCCCTTTTCCTTAATTGCGGTAATTTCCATCAGTACTATGCGCCACTGAGTCATAACGGCATTTCAAAACCAAAGGAAAAGCCACATGTACATTGAGCAACAATTTACATATCATTGTTTACTTCCAGACATTCAAACATGCCATTAGGAAAGGGGGGAAGCAGAAGTGGATTCTTACTGTGGGGAACTGGGGATTTGCACAAATTGGTCATGAAGGGAGGAAGGGATTTGAGGTAGCAGCCTAACGTTTCTAATCACACAGATTTTGAGAGGATGATGGGCTGTGATATGGGGAAGGGGTACACGTGCAGGTCGGGCAGTGCTATTTTATTTTGACCATAATATGTCCTTCTATGTCATCTTTTAAGGCAGCAAAATTGTTCACCAATTCTTCCATTTTGCTTTCCAGGGTGTCCAGTTTGCTATTTTCAGAGTTTCTTTCCTTTCCTGCGCCCATATGCTGTTGTAGAAAGGGTGCCACTTGTGCTGCCTAGCTTTCCATTCCGATATGTCCTCTTAAAGAAAAAAAAGTCTGTTAGGTGTATGTGAAGCAACAGATATTACATATTTTACGTTTCAGACTGCAGTGTGTACCAATGGGGTTACTATCGTAAGTCATTGTATCATGAGGGGCATTTTCTTCCAGCCCCTCTAAGGTGCTTGCCATTGCTGCATAAAAAAAAGAAACATCATGCCTCTCAACTGTTGTATAATGCACCACCTGTGCAATTATCATACAAACTGCTTACCACATTGTAGTGACGTTCCGGTCTTAGTATTTTCCAGTCCTTACTCTGCCTGTTCGTACTTTGTTTACATGTAAAGTAGCAGTGCGGTAAGATTGCTGAAAGCAGACGTCACTTCTCTTGTTGGTGCATTCCATTATGGTGTACTCCCTATTTCTTTGTTGTGTTTGTTTTATATATACACAGTTTGCAGACCTCCTCTATTTTCCCTTCCACTTCATGAAATTCATGGACATGGTGCTGTTTGTTTATGTTCTTTGTGTTTGGTAAATGGTACCACTATGTAAGAGAGCCTGTGCCTTTCTGAGCAGGTTGGATGCCACCCGAAATCCGCAACCAGGCACATAGTCTGTGACTGCTGTGCTAATTAACATGGTGCAATCAGGTTCAGTATGTTCTACAGTACTTCTTTACAAACCAAGTGTATCCTGGAAAAAAAAAAATATAAAATTCAGTGAAAAAATGTTGTTAAAGGGACGCTATGTAGTTACAGGGACGTTATGGTTACAGGTAAAACCGAAAACCCCAGAAATTCAACAGTTTTGGTGAGCTAAGCACCCATAACTCGTACTACCACTGTACACTGCAGCTATTTATAGAGCTTTAGAGTATATAGCGCTTCACTAAATGTGATGGCAAAAATGTTTGTTGCCAGCAATAATGTGACACACACCTATAGTTATTTTATGTTGCCAGTATAACATGTGAATATGTTGCTGGTGGCATGCAAGGTATAGAATTCATAATGTAACAAAAGCCCAATATGAAGCTGCAGAGAGTAAAGTGCACCAGATCTCATGCATAAAAGACTAGATTATTTATATAACTAACTGACTGACTTAATTAACAGTTACTAATCACTAATGCTAACTCCTTAACATTATAATGTAGTCCCATGTACAAAATGAGGTGAAAAGACATAATTTGGAATTCGCATTTTAAACGTGCACTGGATTTTTTTTTCTCTTCTTTTCTCTTGCTGTGTTGAATTCAGAAAGCAGAAAGGAAGGCAGCAGGAAACCGAACAAGATACAGTTATTATAATCTAAAGCTCTCATTGTTTGGGACATGAGGGTGTACCAGAATACATTTTCTGCTAATATGATTGGAAGACAGTGTCTGCAGATGAGTCACGTCACATGTGGGGAGTCCTCTGAGTTTTTCTAATGGGAAGATGACAGAGGGAAGTTTAGTTCGGGGTGACTGGGCTCTGAGGACAGAGGTGCCTGGTTACTCTACTCTGCGCTGGCTGGAGAACCTCTCATTCTAACCACGCATTCCAAGCATCCAAGTTTACAGGAGCAGTTTGTTGGCTGGGACTGCTTTTCTGAGGGGAGCAAGGACAAGGTTGTGTGGGAAAGATTCAAACAAATACCTCTGGTTAGCAGACACAGTTTAATTGAGGTCACTGTGTGCTGTTGGATGAATGACCGATCTAAAAAATATCATGTAAGCAAAGTAGTAAAGGAAATCCCTTGCATTTTAATTCGTCATGCTTGTAATGTTAAAAAGTAATTTATATATATATTTTTTATAAAAAGGCTTGTTTGCTCTGTTTATGTGTTTTGTTTTTTCTTCTTTTGTTACAGATAATGGTGAAATGTACAGGGTAAGCATTGAATTGTGAATTGTACTTGTCTGCAATATAACCCGTATATAAAAACAAATTGTTTAGAGTCTTTTATTGCATTTGGGATTTTATATGTGGACATAGGCGAGATTCATTCTCTTTGGTAATACATTTGTCAATTTGCCCATGCAGATAGAATTACAAACAGAATAAGCAGTCATAAAATAGGTGTGTGTGTGTGTCCTCCTTGCATTGTATCCTACATACATGGTGCATTGGCCAGGAAAGTGGCTATGGAGCTCCTACTGGGCGTGGCAAGTGTGTCTCACACTACCATACATACATTAGAGGAAACCCATTTCATGAGACAGTGTGACACTAAAAGTGAATTTTAGAATGTCTCAAATGGAGGCCACATTCCCAGAGCTAGTGCAATATCTGGAGGCAAAGCTATATGCACATGGGACACGGTCATCAAATAATGCCACAGAATGGCATGACTGCATCAATGGTGAAGTACGGAAAGAGCCATTAGACAGCATTTTTGCAGAAGGCAGCATAATTCAGTTCTGCCTTTTGAGACTACTAAATGCAGTTGATAAACATGCAGAGAAAGATTGTCTGATATGGCTATGTGCCAAGACATGGTTTATCCTAAATAGATCCCTGCGAATACAAGAAAATTATACGAAGCTGATTAGCAGGTTAAAAGCTGATCTGGATGGAGCAAGTGAAAAAGAGGAAATGTTAAGAGCAGAATTGGAGGTATATCGAAAGGACATGCAGTCAAAATTTAGAGATCTCGACACTCAATTGTCTCAAAGCAATAAGAAGTTTGAGGATAGTGAACAAGAATTGCAACACTTGATAGCGTTGGTAGAACATATTAGACAAGATAAAGATGAAGTTGTTTTGGAAATGCATGTTTTGCAAAAAGAACATTTTGAGAAAGAATGTGATCTCCAAAATGCTGAACAGGAAATGGATAAACTGTTTCAAGAAAGAGACAAGAGAAACACAGATTTCAATGAATGCCAAATGCAAATGGGAGATATGCAAGAGGTAATTAATAAGATGGGTGATGAGAACAATTATTTGGGTAAGGAGGCAGATAGGCTCCTTAAAAAGTGCAAGGATTTTTAACAGCAAATATGCATTTCAAGGTCCCAGGATAGACGGCAGGGCACCACATTCAATGGAGTTGAGGTGAATCCTATTTCTACACAGAGAGCTAGTGCCCCAGTGACTGGGCTGGTGACTGAATTTGGTTGCATCGCTCTTGGGGGAATTTATACACCCATTGGGGGCCGCAACCAATCCCATACACCTGAAACCAGGGTTGAATCACAAAGTAGTGCAATTCCATGCATAGCAACGAGTAGCCCCATATAAATAATGAAATCAATCAAAGCACTGATCAAACCATTTAAAAAAGGAGGGGAGTGCTGTATAGAGGACCACTTAAAAGTGGTCCTCTATATAGAAGCATGTCGTCTATAATATATATTATATTATATATATCCGAAGGGCGGATAAGGGCAGTCTTTGCAGTCTGTGCGTGTCTCTAGAGCTGCCACCCGTGTTTGTGGTCAGAGGTCAGTGGGCTGCAGCTGCCCTGTCTCCTACTATAAACATTGATTAAAGCGGCAAACTGAAAGCTCTGTGGAGGCTGGTTTCCCTCGGATTGCAATCTTTATTTCTGGACACGTGAGTCGGAGCCTGGCTAGGCACCTAAGGCGAGGAGGAGGTGAGGTGAGGTGCGGGCTGGCTGACCTAACTGATACCCCTCTCCCTACCCTCTCCCATGTGTATATGCCATTAAATGGCTTAATTTCTTAACCCACCCAAGTGGCTTGGTGACTTTGTGCAGCGCTTTGCACTCCTACAAAAATTTTACACTTACGTTCCTCAGGGTCAAAGAATTGTATCTGTCAAACTGAGTTGGGGCTGGGGGCTCAGAAGTCTGCAGCAATTAAGCACCCCTGACAAGAGGCTACAGTGTATGGAATTAATGTCTATTCCTGGGACTTTTACACTGGCGCAACAACATTAAAATTGACATCCTTTCCTGCCTTGCCTGGTCTTTCGTCCAAGCCTCATCAAGTCCTATTGGGCTTTTTATATTGCGACCTTGACGGTTAGTGCAGATTGAGGGACGGGGGGAGAGACGGACTAAGGCAGCTCCCTAAGCTGTCGGGCATGCCCTGTCCTCACTGCCCGTCCTCTTTTGCCCTTGTGGAAATACTGTCCCCCATTTGATCACAGTTTGTCAAAATACTGCCCGTGGAACACTGCCTGTGTAAATAATGCCCGCCCTTTGTTACAGCCTGTGTTAAGAAGAAAATCACTCTGTGCCTGTTTGTGGGGCTGTTGGTGTAATTGAATTACTTTGTGACATTTTTTTTTTCTTTCTAACGTCTGCACTGGACTTGGTTCATAACGGCACTTGGTTTATTTGTTGAGGGGCTGCGAGTGTATCTCTCCCCTCCTCCATTGCAACTCCATGGCAATGATTTTTCTTTGCATATGTGTCTTTTAGATTTTATTCCTTTTGTTTTAAACTGTTGCATGTGTGTTTTTTAAGAGTCTTGGCCTTTGTGAGTACCCTCTTGCCCTTTTGTCTTGCATTTGCACTTTAGGTAATTTGCACTGTATACAATTTGCACAAGAAATATCTTGGGACATTCTACCTGGTTACGCTGGTGTAGTTGTTAACATACATAAAGTATGTCTAAACGCAAGGCTAAAGCCCCACCCTTGGTCCCTAATAAAACAAAAAAGAGCAAATCTAGCTCTATGGGTAGTCAGGGTGGAACCGATCCCTGTGGTAATTTTTCCAAACCTAAGGCTAGAAAAAGTAAGGTTCCTCAGATTTCGCCAGGCCAGTCAACCCAGAATGAATATTTGAAACAAATGGCAGGGAAACTGGAAGAGCATATTTTATATACCGAAAGAGCGATTGAAGTGGCTAGTTTGCAAACTAGTGAAACTGGGGAAAAAAGATTGCTTTGTTTACCCTCTCCAATTTCTTCACCCCCCACTCTCTCGCAATGTCTTGAAACATCACTAAATGATAAGCCTTTAGAAAGAGATATGACGGGAGGTGGTAGTGTGGGGACACCAAATGGTGCTCATACTCCGGAAGAGCTAACAGCTACTGTACCCTCGGATAGCTTGGTGGGTAGTGGGCCTAATCCTGATCTGGTGGTGTATCTAAATGACTCTATCGAGTCAGCATCTAGTGATTTTAAAATCCTGGACGCAGTACTGGATAGAAAGCTTGCCCCGGATCTGGACAAAATAGGTGCCCTTAAAACCTCTCTGAGTACCACTCTGTGTATTATGGATGACCTATTAAGAGGGTTAAAAAATGACATCGTAGAAATCAATACTCTGGTTGCAGAACGATTAGGGACAGTAGCGCAAGGGATTATCTCTGAAATCCCGGCACATCAGCCTCTACATATTCCGAACAAACCACACATGGGTTGGACCACTGCCCATAACATCTTAACCCTGGATGCTCCACTACAGCCCTCAATACGACACAAAGTCTCTTTGTTGGAGGGCACTCTGTGGAAGGGGAGCAAGAACAGTTTGGGGGCCTCAGCTGTGGGCTCACATAAAATAGTAAAGGATAAATGTTCCCCTGGTGCACAAGTAATCCTTAACCTCCCCACAGAGGCTGCCCCCTTGGTTGGAGTAATTACGTGGGGCTTTCCCAACTTGATCTAGGGCAGGTGGAAACGACCCCCTCCGTTATAAATAAGATAGCACAATGGATTAATACCCGTCTCCCAGGGATGAAGGTGAACCCTAGAGGTATTCTCATGGCTAGAGGGGTTTCCTGGGTAGGGAAGCAACCAAATTGGGTAAAGGTGGATTGTGTGGTGGTGTCTATGACCGCCCCAGCTATGCTGAACTATGTGGTATCTGCTATTAACCCCGAGTGGCATGTGCACACCTCTCCCTTAGCTAACAGTGCCTTTTTTCCTCTAGCAGCGTTTTATCCCATAAGTCCCCCCCTGCATGAACATCAGGCCTTTACTTAACCTCCATACCCACGCATGGTCTCGGAGGGTGTTGGGGGAGGGGCCTTACCAGCTGGTATAACATTAGCCACAGTGGATTTGACTAATCGCTTTCAAGCCCTGGGGGAAATATAAGAATTGGATTGACCTGTTGCTATGGGGGAGGTGGCTCAGAATAAAGATCGATCGGAAAGGGAAGGGGAATCTGAACAAAATGTCCCTTTAATTGAACAGGCGTCCAACTCATTGACCTGCTTGTGTTGGAACATAGCTGGCGCTGCGTCCAAGTTATCGCAGGGGGGGGGATGGCTGCTATCCTTAGGGAATATGATATTATATTCCTTCAGGAAACCTGGGCCCTCACCCCAATCTGCTTTGATGGATATGCTGCAGAATGTGTCCCTGCGGAAAAAGGGAAAACTTGGGAGATCTTTTGGTGGCCTGGCAATATTGGTGAGGGCATCATTAGCCTCAACTATCAGTTGGAGAGAAACTAAAAATCTTAATATACAATGCGTTATGGCATGCCCCGCGAGGGGTCGCCCCCTATATCTAATCTTTACAACAGCCCTCATCATGATAATCAGGGGTGGCCAGGGGCTCTGAGAGACCTGATTGAAGAATGTGCCATTCTTAATGGGAAACAGGCCTTATTATTAATCATGGGAGGTGATTTTAATGTGAAAATGGTGCTGCAAATTCCAATAGTGAATATAGACCCGGGTGAGGATTTGTTGTAGGGGGTTGCACCTGCCCAATCGATGGATGAAAGAATGTGTTCAAGAGGCCTGCAGTTCTGTGAGTGGTTTTTGGAGTGGGGTATTCGCTCATTGAACGGTCGCGTGGGATTGGACCGGCCTGGTAGGCCAACCTTTGAGGGAACCCAAGGCTCATCTACGATTGATTATTTTTGTGCCCATGTGAAGGATTGGCATTTAATTAAGAGTTTGAGGTACTCCTCAAATTATCACTCTACATAGTGATCATTATGCACTCCGGTTGGTCCTAGGAATATATCTGCCGGTGGTCCCCCTTGTCAACTTTCCCCAACTGGACCAGTGTGCCATTAATCCCACGGGCAAGCAGAGAATTAAATGGGCCAGTTTGGACCCAGCGGACACTCAATCGTCAATTTGTGAATTAAACATGGAGGAACTCTCCGCTATTCTGTCCACTGGATCTTCTCCAGGTTCCATAACTCTGGCATTTCAAAAGATTTGGAACTCTATGTCTGCAATTTTCCAAAGGGAATTTAAAAAAGGGAAGAAGAATCTGGAAACCTGGTTTGATGAATCTTGCCGAGTAGCACAGAAGGATCTTAAGGACATTTTGGAGGCAAAAGATAGCACCCGTCGTGAGATAGTCACTGCTCAGGTGCATTATAAATCTGTCCTGATAAAAAGAAAGACCCGGTTAGAAGCACAAGCCTGGGAAGATCTTATTCAGGCTGTGCAGTCAAGGGACTCTAAGACCTTTTGGGAATACGTGGCCAGTGGGCCCGCCCATAACAGAGTAAAAACGTATAAAGAAAATAATGTTAGTGCAGTGGCTTGGTCGAACCATTTTAGCTCCCTATATAGAGCAAACCCTCTAACTCCTTATACTGGGCCTAGAGGATGTCAACTCCGATTAACTAGAGAAGAGGTAGAGGTGGCTATTAATAAGCAACTTCCTAATCGTGCCCCTGGACCTGATGCTATCCCAGCAGACATTTTCTGCAATGAGGTGGCCCTGTGGGCTCCAATCTTGACTAAGTGCTTCAATGCATTTCTGGAGCTTGGTCTTTACCCGACAACATGGAGACAGGTAATAATTTTCCCTATCTTTAAGAAGGGTGATCCCGGTAGTCCTCTTTATTATAGACCCATTTCCTTGCTCGATACTTCTTTTAAAATCTTTGGTCGGGCGGTCTTGGCAAGGTTGGAACAATAGATCTCTGACTCTGGGGTCCTTACAGAGACTCAATATGGTTTTTGCCTGGGGCTGGGAACTAGGGACCAGGCTTTGAATTTGTATTTGGTGAGAGCTACCTCTATATATGTGAGGGGTGAGCCCCTGTACTTAGCATTTATGGACCTGAGCACTGCATTTGATAAAGTAGCTAGGGCTATGCTCTGGGCGGTGCTTGGGGACATGGGATGCCCGGAGGATCTAGTTAAGGTCCTCCAGCTAATTCACGAACAGACATCAGCCTGTGTCAGATTTGGGGAACAGGGACAGTGCACAGCTTTCTTTGAAACCGTTTTGGGTGTTCGTCAGGGGTGTTGTGGCCCCTGTAATGTTTCCTCTCTATGTAAATAGTGTCTACCAAGCCTTGGTCAAATCCTACACAGACTATATCACAGTGGGTGGTGTCCCCCTCCCAGTCCTAGGCTATGCCGATGACATGGTTCTAATCGCTTGCACCCCTAGAGCCCTACAAAGTCTGGTGGATGTTTACACCCACTTTATGGTTTCACATGGGCTTTCTGTTAATTCAAAAGAATCTTCAGTCATGGCATGTAATAGCTCAGGAGTTAGACACCTTACAATGCGCAAGATATGGAGTGGCGGTAAACCCATTCCGAGGGTCACTAGTTTTGACTACCTGGGAATTTGCTTTACGGAGAATTGGCGAGGGTTGGGCCATGTTGATAAGCAGTGTCTTAGGATGAGGCAGGCGCTTGGGGGTCTGTCACGCTTTCAACAGAACTGTGTGGGGCGCCCAATTAAACTTATCTGAGAAGTATACAGGGCTCAAACAAAAACTGCTACTAACTTACAGGGCTGCACTGTGGGGCATGGAAAGGATCCACAAAATTGAAAACATGGAGAATGCCCTCCTTAAAAAACTTCTTGGATTGCCGCAGTCTGCCTCAAACTATGGGACACATTTGGAACTAGTATGCCCCCATATTGCTGATGAGTGGTTATTGGCTCCGGTCTCACATTGTTTGGCATTATGGGCAAATCAGAAAGCAATTCTCTCACATAAGATTTTAATAGCCCTCCTAAGCAGCTCAGCAGTAAAGAAAATCCCTTGGCTCAGGTATATTCAGAAATGCATCAGACAGTTAAACGGCGCCAATCTAGTTTGCTCACCAAACATTTTGACCCCATGTATGGTTAGGGCACAAACGCAACTGTTCAAAACCATTTTGGTGGCAAATAGGGAGTCTGCTGCCTTACGCATTGGTGCAAACAGAAGGCATATTGTGTATGCAACAACAGAGCTATTCAGCCATATCTACTCCATAGTGATAATCCTGTAGACCGCTGGGCTTTGACTCGAGCATGGTTTGATTGCTTATGGTTAGGGGCACAAACTAAATGCTGGACAGATAGTGTGCAACCTACAGCTTGCCCCTTTTGTCAGTGACCGGCGGAGGATCTCCTACACTTTGTATTGTTCTGCCCACATTATATAGACTTAAGACGGATAACATTTTTGCCACTACTCAGATCAGCCAGCATGTTTCAGGCTAAGCCTGCCTTATGTTATTTGCTGTCCGCAGCTACGATTCCAGTGGCTTGGGGTATGGTGGATTATTTGAGATGGGCCTGGTATCGGAGATCCAAACCCGTGGCACAGAATTTGATTGAGCTCTGAAAATTTAATTGTAATGAATTGTTTGGCTGCTCTTTGTGGATATTACCTGACTTACACACATGCACATTTTAAATCTGTATGCATTGTTTGTCAATTTATACTCTAGATATGTTTTTAATACGTTGAATTGACTTTTGTAATGTATGCATTTTTATTCTTTTAACGGTTTATGGATAATTTGTTTCCGAATAAACTTTTATGATGTTAATATATATATAATATGTATAATATAATTACACGGCCACGGTAGTGGCCGTGTAGTTATGGTTAAGTTGGTGTTTCCATAGGAAGAGCACTTTTTGGGTGGCTTATAACTCTGCTCCCTCTGAGGAATCCTCACCAAACCTTGCATAAAAAGTATATGGGTCACTCTGAATTGTTTTGCAAGGTTTGGGGATGTTTGGGCCAGGGGGGGCAAAGTTATAGGGGGGGGTCGCAAAACGTCTTGTTTTCCCATAGACTGAATGGGAGAAAAACTTTGGGCACGGCTATAGGTGAAACCGCTGGACGGAGTTGCACCAAATTTGTGCCAGGGGCAGGGGCTTAGACCCGAAAGCGTGCTTTAGTAAATTTGGTGACAATCCATCCAGTACTTTCCTTTAAAACGACCAAAAAATATGTATGAATAAATTAGTGATATCTATGTCCGCTCCGCGGTCACATTTCCCTGTTCGCTCCGCAGACATGATACCGATTGGCCGGGGGGGTGGCGTCATCACCGGGGACACGCGACGTGTGCGCTGATTGGCTACAGCGAGCCGTGATGTTCGTCAGAATTGTGGATGCGCCTGACATCTTGGATCTGAAGACAGCACGCTACTTACCAGAGGCGAAATGCTGTTTTCCAAACTGTTTTGCTCTCCTATAGTGCGTGGGGAAGATCACAGAGTAAGAGACGGATGAAATACTGTACATGTTTGACCAGCTATTGTCTATTATAAATTCTGCAATGACGCATTCTTCATGAAGTTTGTACGTGGAGAAAATGAGGGATCTAATAAGGCTACTATTTGAGTCCGTGCTGTGTACAGGCACCTTTAAAATGTACGCAGGACACGCGTGGCGTTAGTGACCATTAAATTTAAGTGTATTTCCCTATTATATTACAGTTTGCTATGGGTGTGTTATTGCTTAGTACGCCACCATGGTCGTGACATGCTGCAGTGGTTGTGGACAGGGCCTAGATTCTTGGATGCATGGCCGTAGGCCGTAGGCAAAAGGAGATGTTTCCAAGACTGTAGGGCCTGCCCACAACCACCGCTGCATGTCATGACCATGGCTACACCTGTACTATTCATTATCTCTTTTAAGGTTGAGGGGAGAGTGTACAGTGTTGGGTGCATGGCCAAAGGGCATGCACCCTACAAGAAAGCTATAAGCACTAGAGTTATAAGCCAGTGCACTTGAACACATTGCAATAATATCTATGTACAAACAGGTAGGAGTGCAGTGTCTGGCCAGAATAAGTGAAGCATAGCACACCTATCAATACACCCATACTACTGTACATCACTGTCGTAAAACCTCAGGCCCTGCCCAGAAACACCACTTCATACTACTGCAGTGTATACGCTCGTCCTATAGGTTAGCATGTCATATGGTTCTGGGGAGGGTGTACAGTGTTGTCTGCATGGCCGAAGCCCATGCACCCAGTAACAACCTTGTTAGCAGTGGAGGCATAAGCCATTGTACACATATACATTCAAAAGTATGTGGACATATATCTTAACCTCTAGGTCCTGGCGGCACCCACTGCAGCACATTCGAGCGAAACGTTACTGACTGTGTTGCTTTGGTGGAGTGGCTGTTTCCATAGAAATAACTATTTTTGGCTGCCTTATAATTGTCGTACCCTTGGACTCATCGTCACCAAAGTTTGGAGAAAATAAAATATCACCTACTCTGACTTTGGTTGGAAAGTTTGGTGCAGGAGGGCGAAAGTTATAAGGCGGAGGGGTTCTCAAAATGTCTTTTTTCCCCTTACACTGAACGGGGGTAAAAGATTGTGCTCACGACCATGTGGCTCTTTCCCAGATTGTTTGCAAAATAGCGTGTAGTAAGATACCTTTTTTCGGTGGCCCCCTCTCTTCTACTAATGTTTCCGTGTGCACGAGTACCACCAGAAACAGTTCCAAAACAAGACAGCATTATAATTCTCACACTTAAGTAATATTATTTCACAAGTTTACATTTCAGGGGGCCCAATGTGCTGTGGCAGCACAAAGTGAAAAAGGCAGTTTTCTTCTCTGCAAAATGATACGTTTAAATGGAAGTTCATACTCACTGCACCACGACCAATTATACCGTGTAAATTAAAATGTGTTTTACACTACTATTTCCCTCACATTGGCCTCTACAGTTTTGGGAACTAAGGCTTCCATCTGCACTGATTGCTTCAAACAGCGCTTCTGAAGCTGTATGAGGTTGTTATAATTAGATTTCATTATGTTGCATCAAAGCAAGAATGTATTTGCCTTCTGAGTGAAGGCCACATGAGTTGCTTTTTTGGTTGACCGCTCAGTACGCCCACGCATCTGAGTGAAAGTAAAGGGGCAATTGTTTTTTTACCATGAGCCCAAGACAAACTTGCGCGCTATTCACGGAAAGAAAGGGTTAAAATAAAACGTAATTGATAAGGTTATGTATTAAAAAGTTTGTAAGTGACATGCATATCAGTCAAGGAAGATTGTTCGCTGCAAACACATTCTTGACTGACTTGCCGAATAAGAATGGAGCCTGTAAATATTTTGTAAGTATAATTTGGCCCAATGTACAGCAATCCGTGCTAATTGTGCTAATATACTTAACGTATTATTTTTCTGCCCTTGTACAATTTTCCTGTAATGTTGCAGAGTGCACACGTTGCTCATTTGCAGGGTATGACTGCAGTCAATCTTTTTTACTATTTATGTTCCCAATTTGAAACACTTAGATTGCCCACATAGGTTTGTGTATAAGTTTACACGTTTTTTGGGTCTTATTTGAAATGACGAGACATAATTTTTTTTTATTTGCCCACTCTTTTTTGTTTCATACCTACATTATCGTCTTTCTGTGTACTTGCCATTTTATTTATTCTTACGGTGCATGCAAAATCTCGCCATTTCTAACCTCCACCTATAGGTACATTTCGATATTAGTAACATATTATTAAAATGTCAAGTTTGAGCACGTACTTTTATGTACCATTTTGCACAGTTGCGATTTGATCTTTTAAAAAATGTTGGTACAGGTTGGTTACTGACACTTATTTTTTGTAACTTTTCTTGATCAGGTATATTGTGCCGTATTGTGCGTGCCATGGTTTTCATATCCCGTGTGAGGGCTTCTTCGGACGGCAAATACAACTGCTGGTGAGTGGTTGCCTGTCCATAACAATAATGTGGAATGACACTGTAAGCCCGCTTTGTCCATTCGATGAACTCGTTCTTCGGAGCATCGTGACATCATTTCTGGTGCAGTAGGCTCTACGTCATGACGACTTTTGGGAAATAACTGTGGAAACAAAGCGAGTGCTTCAACCAAGACCCCAACATGTTTGTTTACGCAAAAAGAAAACGGCCTCCTTATCTTCAATGTTTGCAATGCCTGCCTAAAGAGCATTGTAATTATTGCATTGCTTATGCGATTATTCCGATGGTCTCTGCAAGTTTGTTATTAAATAAATCTAGTTTGTAATGGTCACGTGTTCTTTACCATTCCTCTGTTTTATTTGCAAATGTAATATATTAGCTTGTACATCGCTGAATGTTTATTTACAGTTTCTGCGTCATGCCCCGTTCTTGTGCTTTTTGCAACCTACAATGGAAAGGAAAGAGGGCCTATGTATGCAATAACTGCCTTACCTTTCTATGGTGGCCATCTTGAAAGAGGATTTTGTTTTGTGATCCTTACTGCCAAAGTCGCCTGGGATTACAAGAAGTACACGTCCTTTTTAGTAGCACACGTTACTGCATTCGTAATTTAGACTATTGCTGGCAAACATTATTGCGCTTATGTACTTTACAGAGAAATAAGGAGTGCGTGAAGTGTATACAAGTTTTTCAATTATACTGTGAAAGGTCTTTGTTAACCGATTATTAACTTTTTACGGGTATCTTTATTTTTTGCCACGGCAGGCAATAAGGTAATATGCGACCGGCATTGAGCAAAAAGGCATCAAACGGTAATATGAGGGACTGTATGTGTGGCAACAATTTTTTTTCCGTCTGTTATGTGCTAGATAGCAACACAGTTTTTTATGCTTTTTCATTACACCACTGCTGCTGTTTCTTAGGGAGGAAGGCTGCATTTAGCTGATGTCTTTTTCAGATAAGTACAACTTTCCCTACCAATATATAATGTGTAGTGCATTTGCAGTCGCTGCATACCAGTACGTGTTGCCGTTGTTTACGGCAAATGTTGAAGGTACACGTTCCTACATGCATATAAAATCTATTTCCACATTGCCCAACAGGCATACTTCGTTCAGGTAAGTGTGTACTGCTTCTGGGACATGTCACGGTGCTGTACAACAGTATATTTTCATGTGGCATTCTTCGGAAGCTATATATTGTTTTTTACTGAATTTCATAGGTTTTTTAGTAGCGCAAATTAACCATAACATCTCTTTAACAAAGTTTTTTTTACTGAATATACATTTTCATAGTGTAAATTTGATAGATGTGTACTAGGGTTCCCTTACTTTATATACAATTAACTTAGGGCATACCGAACACCCTGCTAATGATTTCGATGTCCATGGACGGTCACGGACATCAACACTACCCAAACAAGCAGGGGGTATTTGAAATTGTTCTATCATACCATGTAAACGTTACGCAAGTTGAGCAGCACATGTACACATTATATATATATATATATATATATATATATATATATATATATATATATATATATATATATCGTTATGGTTAAGTTGCGCTACTAAAAACCTATGAAATTCAGTAAAAAAACCTTGTTAAAGGGACGTTATGGTTCCAAGTAAAACCGAAAACCCCCTGAAATTCGTAAGTTATGGTAAGCTAACCAACCATAACTCGCGCCACCACCGTGCACTGCTAAGACTAACACCCAGGACATCAAAGATGACATCACAAATGTCATTGATGACATCACTGATGACATCACATGTCTGGCTTCTTCTTTTTTCCTTTACTGATATATCTAGGCCAGTGACAGTCAGGAACAAAAAAATCACTATACTATAGTACACTAGTAGACTTATACTTCAAATATGTTCTTACAGTAATTCACATAGGGTCCACTCAAAGCACATGAAACATATGCAAAGGGGAAAACACAGACTTGGAAGACAACAATGCTTTCTATGTATGAAGATGATTAGTACGGTTATCAACACTGTCTTATAGTTCTGTTGTTTTTTTATTATTGTACCTTCCCTGAATATGCTCATATGTGTACACATTGCACGTACACTACTTTCATTAGGGTCTAGTCACAATATGTGATAGTTATACATAGGGAAGTAGTAGCTTTGAAGCAGAGCAATCATTTCTGCACATGAAGATAATCAGTTACATTATGAAAATTGTCGGGTAATACTGCAGTTTTTTGTTTACTTCACTTTCCCTGTATATGCTCTATTTGTATGTGTTGTTGTCTGCTTGTGTTGTGTGTGCAGTAATGCAATAATGTATTAATAGGGTTTTATTAGCTACCTATTACATGTTTCACAGTTCGCAAAACTGTAATAAGAAAGCAGTTTTTATTTCACTATTCAACATGGAAAGATTATGAATATTGCTGCACCTTCATCATGTATGCTGCACACACTGCTTATGTTTCTGCATGAGTAGCTTAGTATACTGGATAGAACTTCATAGTAGAATGCTCTTTATATCAATGCATTGCTTAATGTACTAATTAGCTCATGATATGTATTCCAATGATCCATGACACTTTTTTGTCAACATTATAATAAGAATCCCTTCTACAGAGTTTTCATGAAAAGTAAATGCACATGTGATGTCATCAGTGATGTTATCAATGACATTTGTGATGTCATTCTTGATGTCCTGGGTGTTAGTCTTAGCAGTGTGCGGTGGTGGCACGAGTTATGGGTGATTAGCTTACCATAACTTACGAATTTCAGGTTTTTTTTTCGGTTTTACTTGGAACCATAACGTCCCTTTAACAAAGTTTTTTTACTGAATTTCATATGTTTTTAGTAGCGCAACGTAACCATAACGTCACTGAATTTATATACATGTAACATAGAACATATTGAACCCCCAGCTAGTGAGTTTGATGTCCGTGGACTGTGTGTATGTCTGCGGACAGACACAGACAACAGCAACACTGCCCAAAAACTCAGGGGGTATCTTGAATTGATATATTGTGCCATATGAACAGTGCACACGTTCAAAAACCAGAACACAAACACTTTATATCTAGTAATAAATAAGAAATAGGACCTATATATCTAACACATCAACCATTCATTTAAATACCATATGTACTAAATGGAATATACCAAAATAAAAAGAAGATAGCCTTCAACATAATTACCTCACAGAAACTGCACAACTAGGAGCAACAGCAGATCTACAGACCAGTAAGAACACAACTTACAAGAAGCTAGTAAGTCTACTGTATTGTTCTTATATATTTCTAAAGTTTCTGTATTATATACAATAATAGTAATATATATATTTTTTTTCTTCACAGAACTATCCAGTACTTTGGAGTGGCTTGAGAAGAATTTCCCACGTGAGGAAATGTCTAAAGATAGTGATACTAATGGTAAACACTTCTCTATATAACCAAATTAATAAGCATTACTTTATGTACACTTAACATATACATATTTTTTTTTAACAGACCATACCAACATTGAAAATAGTACACCAAAAGATTCATTGGATAAGACACTCCAGCGCATGGAAGAAAAAATGGACATGCTCATGGCAAATTTCAACCATTTGAAGAACTTTGTAGAGGACCACATAAAAGATAAATTTAATATCATTGTCCCACATGTACCTGTCCCCCCTCTCCATATCCCAGTCAATTATCCGCAAACCCTCTCCACGAACCAAAACTTTTTGTTGAGACTTCCATCCCTTCATCTCATCCTATCCATCCTCTTGAAACCCCCAATTCCCCTGTGTTTGTATCAGTTTCTGCTTCCCCTTCTTTTTCATAAATTGTACATCTATATATAATAAAACAAAAATATTATGTGTCTTAATTCAGTCCTTTTTTGCGTTTTTTTAAAAAAAAAAGCAGTTAGGATGTCCACGGACAGTGCGAGTGTCTGGAATGTCCGCAATTAACCAAAATGGGGGTGTCCTAAGGACATTATACCTGTCTGTACTGTTTGCAGGCAAGTTGAAAGTGTTCTAAGAACACATTTGGTGTCTGGGATGTCCGTAAAACCCAAAATGGAGGTGTCCTAAGGGCACTATACCTGTCCGTACTGTTCGCAGGCAAGTTGAAACTGTTCTAAGAACACCATGGGTGTCCAGGATGTCCTTAAAACCCAAAATGGAGGTGTCCTAAGGACACTATACCTGTCCACACTGTTCGCAGGCAAGTTGAAACTGTTCTAAGAGCACAATCAGTGTCCGGGACGTCCGTAAAACCCAAAATGGAGGTGTCCTAAGGACACTATACCTGTCCGTACTGTTCGCAGGCACGTTGAAAATGTTCTAAGAACACACTTTGTGTCCAGAATGTCCGTAAAAACCCAAAATGGAGGTGTCCTAAGGACACTATACCTATCCGTACTGTTTGCAGGCAAGTTGAAACTGTTCTAAGAACACATTCTGTGTCCGGGATGTCTATAAAACCCAAAATGGAGCTGTCCTAAAACACTATACCTGTCTGTACTGTTCGCAGGCAAGTTGAAACTGTTCTAAGAACACAATTGGTGTCCGGGATGTCCGCAAAACCCAAAATGGAGGTGTCCTAAAGACACTATACCTGTCTGTACTGTTCGCAGGCACGTTGAAACTGTTCTAAGAACACACTCGTTGTCCGGGATGTCCGTAAAACCCAAAATGGAGGTGTCACAAGGACACTACACCTGTCCATACTGTTTGCAGGCAAGTTGAAACTGTTCTAAGAACACAATCGGTGTCCGGGATGTCTGTAAAACCCAAAATGGAGGTGTCCTAAGGACACTATACCTGTTGTACTGTTTGCAAGCAAAATGGAACCGTTTTTAGAACACAAGTGGTGTCTGGGATATCCATAATTAACCAAAATGGGGTGTCCTAAGGACACTATACCTGTCCGTATTGCTCGTAGGGAAATCGGAACTGTACTAAGAACACAATTGGTGTCCAGTTTGTCTGCATATGTAATATGGGGTGTTCTAAGGACACTTTACCTGTCTGTACTGCCTAAAGAACATCTACGCACATGCGCACCACACCTGTAACTTTTCCGAACATCGCGCCTGTCCATAACTGTTCACGTCACTCGTGTCACATTTTATATTAATTTCAGAAGCCGAACACTGTCTGTAGAACATCCGCGCACATGCGCAACACCATTCCCGTGCATTTGATGTCCTGGGGACACCAACTCCTTTCGCGGACATGTTCGTGATGCCATCATGTGACCACACACACGCTGATCGTGTGTTCTGAATTGTGGACACTGTCCGGTTCCCTGAACATATTTAAAGTGCATTTTCAGGCTATCCACAGTATTTTATAGTAAACATTCACCATAGCACATGTCCCAGACAATCACCCTGATTCTCTACATACTTTTTGGTACTTTTTGAGCCTTTTTGGGATGATCGATCGCACGCACCCCTATAAAAGGCCACACCCCAGAGCTCATCCTCATTGTGCATTTGGATATTTGACAAAGCATTGTCTACTTTGGTTGGTATTTTGCTGCCAATCTTCAGATATTTCTGAAACCTGATGGCATCCATGGCTCCTCTACTGCCATCTGGTGCTACATCTGCCTCAGCACCACCCCCAACCCCCCCACCACCACCCCCTCACCAAGGGCCTGAAGAGGAGAACAGGTGTGAGGATGCAGAGAAGGATGAAGAGGATGACGAGAATGAGGTAGTGGAAGTCCCTACTACCAGCACTCGCTATGAGTCTTGGGTGTGGTGGTTATTTACCATGCATGGCAACGTACCCAAGACGCGTGCGAACAAAGTCACCTGCAACCAGTGCAAAATGGTGCTGAGTCATGGGAGGCTTGGTTCATACAGCTTTGGTACGACTACTATGAAGCGACACCTAAGGTCGTTCCACGGTGGGGCCGTTCACAAGATTGTACCTTGCGAGGAGCGTAGTAGGTTGATTTCCTCTACTTCATCCTCCGTTTCTCTCCTCTCACCACAAGAGATACTCCTGTGGGAGAGCGCATGCCTCCAGCTGCCTCACAGGCCATTCACAATGCTGATGACCCTTACGTTTCGAGGCTCACAGTTTTGTGTGTGTACTGCAACAGGGGAGAGAGAGTTCAAAGTGCTTTCGAGACTACGGTCTCGGAGAACGAGAAGACCTGCCCACTACCTAAGTAAGGCCCACCCTACATCTTCCTCTCTCCACCCACCCTTTCTTATCCCCCTGGTGGTGCCACCCCTTTCCCTCCTTTCCCCTCCTCTCCTAGTGTGTTGTGTATAACAACCCCCAAAAAATTTCCCAAAAAAAAAGGATCTTTTCAGAGCTGCCTTTCAGATTCAAACAATAGAAGTGGCAAATAAATTGAGCAGGCTCCTGTGCATTTTTTTTAGAAGTCCGCGGAAAGTTCGCTAACATCAACAATTTTGGGGTGCTGCCCTATCAAAATTATTGCACTTTTCTCTGGGAGGAATTGGTGGCTCTGAAAAGAGCCTGTTGGTGGTGTTTTTTGTATTTGAAAATCTTGAAATAATCAACACCTACTGCAAAAAAGATGGCTGTAATTCCACAAAAGGACACAATGCATGTTGTACATTTCTCAGAAAAATCTGATTACCAGCATAAGTAAGATGGACTCCATCTCTACGAAAAATGTATGTGCTACGAAACATAATATTTTCATTGTGAAAAGAGGACATGCCAACATCTCTTAGAAAGGCACACACAGCCTTATTGACATTGCACCTTGCTTTCTCCATTTGTGGACCAAATGAAGAAGGACGCAGCCACATTTGTCTCTGCGCAATACGAGAAAATATTACTGGGGAATTTGGAAGCATGTCCATTACCTTCCCAAGTCCTTCTTTCATTGCAAATTGCAAAGGAATTCCTGACACATGTCCCAAACTGTTCCCCCCACAATGAATTATAATTATGTCTGGATGATGCTCTGTCTGCAAACTAACACAGAGAGGTAGAAAGTCTAGCCACTTCATTCCACGCACTCCATGACAGTGCACTTCCACATGAGGGAATCCACGATTTGCAGCTACTCCACAGTGTTGTGCATGCACCTCCAACCAATGTATCCATGAGTCTCCCAAATCTGTTTTCTGAAACACACAGCCATAGCTAACTGTTCTTCTCTCAGAAAAAAGACTTTCTGACAAACTCTCTCCTTAAAGAACACACCTACTAAACTTTACTAAACAATCAATTACTCTGTGCACTCTAATTTACATGCCTCTCCACCCCAAAATCCCTGTATGTAATACGCGATGTCCGCGGATTACCGCCATGTCCGCAGACATATCGTAACTTGGACAGTTCTTCTACCATTTGCACTACACTCTCTGTGCATTCCCTCATTGGATACAGCTAACCAGTCACACAACCATCCACCAATCACATCCACAAACTCTACATCTAACTCCATCATCAGAGTTCAGGACTTCAAATGTACTGTTGATCACTCTGAGTACAAGTCTCATATCATTGGAAAGCACCTACAACAAAAACTGCTCTACAAGTCTCCAAGATTTCTACTTGCAGCTGCATGCATATCCACATGCATGAATACAAACTACAGGTATGCATATTTTCTGCACAGTACATGTACAACTCTTATAAATGCATATAAACAGAGTAACTGCCACTTAAACTGTATAACCTATAAAATGAACGTACTGTCATTTTTCCGATCTGATATAATCAACTGTCACTTCCAAACCTGTCTACTATCTAATTTTCTTTTACACACACACTTATCCAAAAAATTATAATATTAGAAGATGGGAGAAATAACAATATAATAGTGGAAATACACTTAGTAGTGTATTATAAAATTACACACAGCCAGTAAAAGGTCATGCATCTTGATGCACTCACACACATACACACTATAATTGAAAAGCTCCCAGCTGCAGTAACTCCAAAACCTGTAAATCACATCCTTCTGCTTTATTACCCGAACCTTCACAAATGCATACATTCCATGCTTTTCTATACAGTTTCTGCCATTTACCTTATAAAAATTGCAAAATAATTTCTTCTTTCTCCTAACATCCTTTAACACAGCTTTAAAAAAAAACAAGTGAGTTTCATACACTTAGGGGCCGATTCATGGAACAAACGTGCGCCGAAAATCTACGCGCAAGCAGGCGCAAGCAGGCGCAAGCAGGCGCAAGCGGAAAAAAAGAGGCGCACGCGTGCGATTCATGGAAGTCCCTGCGCGTGTCTTCCTCGGGATGTGCGCCAAACCCGTGCATGGCGCACACGTCACTGCAACATCGCGAAAGGCGTGCGCAACGCGCACAGTGAAAGCGCACAACCTCAGCGCACACACCAGAAAGTGGGCGGGACATGGGGCGTAACGCGCAGAATGGGGAACAACACGCGAAAATAAGGGCGTAACTGGGGATGTACTGCAGGGAAGCAGACGGAACGCCCACACGCACTCGAACCACACGTATTCATGGAATTGAATAGGGCAAAGCCATGCACAGCCAAAGACACGCACAAGCTGAAACACGGCCGCCACACGAAGGCAGGCGGTAGAGTCCCAGCGCATCAAAAAAGTGGCACGCGGGAAGTTAAATACGCGATTGAGCGGGGTACGTGGATTTCAGGGGTGCGCGAGAAATTCTACATGCGATTGGCCTGGGTACGTGTATTACAGGGGTGCGCGAGAAAATCTACACGCGATTGGCCTGGGTGAGTGGATTTCAGGGGTGCGCGAGAAAATCTACACGCGATTGGCCTGGGTACGTGGATTTCAGGGGTGCGCGAGAAATGCTACACGCGATTGGCCTGGGTACGTGTATTACAGGGGTGCGCGAGAAAATCTACACGCGATTGGCCTGGGTACGTGGATTTCAGGGTTGCGCGAGAAATGCTACACGCGATTGGCCTGGGTACGTGTATTTCAGGGGTGCGCAAGAAAATCTACACGCGATTGGCCTGGGTACGTGTGTTCTGGGGTGCCGTGAACTTTCACACGCGATTGGTTGAAATCCACGTGTGTTCTGTCATCACGTGCAATGAGGGATACACCCTCGCACGACACGTCACAGATGCGCTCACGCGCTGAGGGCCTTTGGTCCAATGAAAATGCGTATGCGTGCCGACGCGCTTACGCGCTAAGGGCCTTTCCTCGAATTACACGCTGACGTGCAGATTTTTCACGTGCCAAATCACTCCGTATCAAGCTGGCCACGCGAATACACACGGAAGACCACGCTCCTGCCCAGAAGGCCGAATCACTGCCCCCCAGTGCCCCGAGCAGCCTCCCACGTGCCATCTGCTGCTGCCTGCCTGCCTGCCTGCCTGCTGCCACCGTGCCCTGCCATTTGGTGCCTGCACATCAGCCATCTGCAGGGGTCCAGTTGCTGTGTCCACCCCTGCTGGAACAGTAGACTCCCGACTGGGATACCATCGCTCTACAGCCCAGCCCCAGGACCCAGTTGCCCACCCATGCCTGCCTCGGGGGTCGCCATGTCGGGGCAAGCACCATCTGAGACCAGTGGCGACCCCCAGCCAGAGAGGCTGAGGGCCACCAGCTTCAGTGAGAAGGAAGTTGGTGTCCTGGTGGAGCATGTCCTGGGGCATTATGATGCCCTCTTCGGAAGACCACGTGCCAACAAGGAAGGACGGGAGAGGATCTGGGACGATGTAGTGGTTGCCATCAACGCGGAGGGGGTGGCAACCCGCGACATCAAGCACATCAAGAAGCGCTGGGAGGACTTGAGGTCCAGGACCCTCAATAAGGCCCGGCGTCTCGCGGAGGTGGGCCGGGCACGCCTGAGTGACATCCAGATGAGGGTCCTGGAACGCGTAGACCCAGCGCTCCACGCCCAGATCCTTCGGAGGCAGACCCATCTGGAGTTGGCCGGTAAGTGGCCAACCATTACTGTGTGAGACAGGGCATGTTGCAGTGTGCTGGTTGTCTGATTCCTGCCTGTATGTGTGACATAGGCCATGTACGTATGTGTGTGTGCAGGGACATCATAGTCAGGCATGTGAGTACAGTGATGTGTGAACCACATGGTTGGTGCATGTGTTCTATTGCAACATGGGTGGCTCTGTGTGGAATGGACACATGGAAGCATGGCAGTCTCTGTTCCTGGACATGGGTGGGGGTGAGGGATGGGTGCTGGTCCCATGTACACGTATGGTGTCCATGTGTGTGTGTCTGACCTGCGTGTCTGTGACTTGTAACTGCCATGGATGCATGCCACATGTCTGTGACAATGTTCAGATTCACTGATGCAGCCTAGTCATCCTTGTATCCACTGCGTCTGTGGTGTACGAGGCCAGATGGATGGAACTACGGTGAGGTGTGTGCATGTGATGGCAAGACCCATGATGCATGTGAGTTTAAAACCAACATTGCATGAATCATGAGTCCCTTGGTCATGTATGCCAATGTCCATGGCATGCGCCATGCCTGTTACTGTATGTGTTTTGCCTGCACTGACCCATGTGTTGTGGAGGGACATGATGGAAGTGATTTATGACAGTGCCACTCATCTGCTGTTGCTTCCTGTCTAGGGGACCATTGTACAGTACCCTGATGCTTGTGTTCTATGTCTCCCTCTACACAGTGGCAAGTGAAGAAGAGGGCGGAGAAGGCGCTGTGGAGCAGAGCGGCGGGGATTCTGCCACGGCTGCAGCGGAAGGGGTGGGTGAGCCCCCACAGGGGCTTGCACCGGCGGAAGACGGCGTGGAGACATCCAGGTTGGTGGTTTCCACAGAGGGGGAGGAGGCCGCTACTGAGCCACACATGGGGCCTGGTGGGGGCATCCCCGCTGGTGCAAGTGGTGCAGTTCAGGGCCAGGGGCAGGAGGCAGCACAGGTCGCCGTGGAGGTGCCTGTGCATGTCACTGTCCCTGACACTGTGACTGCACCACCATGCACCAGCAGGGATGCCCCATCCCAGGCCCGTCCGCAGGTAGGGGAGATGTCCATGTCATCTGACACTCCTCTACCTGCGGACGAGGGGACCCCTGGCCGTGTGGAGAGGGTCCTGATTGGTGTCGCGTTGCGCATGGCTGGCATTTGTGATGAGGTGCATGCTTCCCGGGAGGAGCATGCACATCATCACGAAGAGCACCGTGCGTACGTGAACCATTTGGGAGCCGCCATGGTCGGGGGTTTCCTACATGTGTGTGGCCTTCTGGCGACCCTCTCCTCCTCTGTGGAGGCTATGCGCCAGTCGTGCTCCATGCCGTCTTCCGGCCCAGATGCCACCAGGGCCCCCTGTGGACCTGCCCCGACCAACGCAGCCAGCTCGGTGGGGACCCCATCCCTGCCACAGTCGGGAGTCGAAGGTCCAGCAGGGGTGGACACACCAGCAACTGTCCCCCTGCAGATGGAGGATGTGCCGGCATCATCTGGCAGGGCACGTGCACGACGGCATCGGTGGATTCCATCAGCCTGGATGCCGTCGTGCTGGCAGAGGCAGTGGCGTCGGAGGCAGCAGCAGGCTCGATGTGGGAGGCATCATGGCTCGGGCCATCAAGATCAGAGGGGCAGGCATCGGCCGGAGGGCAGGAGAACCCTGGGATGGCAGTGTCTTCCGTGTGGGAGCAGTTGGTCCAGCGGATAGGTGCGGAGCGGCAGCGGGCGGAAGAGGAGCGGCTCACCATGGTCAGGGCGGAGTTCTCCATGCGTCGGGCGTTGAGGCGGGCTGAGTGCCTCGAGGAAGCTCGCAGGGAGTTTGAGGTGGACACAGGGTTGTCCCTGCGAGACCTCGGGGCCAGGACAGAGTCGACATGGAGTTCGATGATGCCCTGGCCGGCAACATCACAGAGTGAGCCGCAGGACTTGCCCGCTGCCATTGTATATAGTTCTTTAGTTAGTTAGTGTTAGGTTTCCTTTATTTTTTAAGTTTTTTTTTGACCGCTCGGACAATGGCCACTTTTCTGTATATATATTTTTTATTAGTTAGTAGTAGTAGGTTTCATTTATGGTGTTGGGCTCATGGACCCTGGGATATTCTTGTACATAGTTTGATGTTTGGAAAACATTTGTTGGATTTATATTTGTGTTCACCATGAGGCAATGGTTTTTCCTTATTTTTTCCCCCCATTATTTTGCTTTGTTTTTTGATTTTTTCTATTAGTTCTCGGACATGGACCATTTGTTTTGTCATCCCCATTGTTGTGTGTTTTATTTCTTTACTTCATTTTCATCTTTAATACATATATTTATTACTTACATTTGTGGTATTTTCTCATTGGTTTCATGCATGTCATGATATGGGTTTTGACATTCACTTGCACCCATTGTGTATGTGTGTGTGACGGACATGTGTTCATTTACATACTTGCCATTGGGGTTGTATCATGTAATTGCATCTACTATGTGGGTGGATGCAATCCTTGGCTGGGTGTTTGTGCTGGGTATGCTGCCCATTACTGCCATGATTGCGTTTCGTCAGGACCTGGGGGCAGGGGGACATGAGTGGGGGCCTGCAGGGGGGTGGGGGTACAAGGGGACATGAGTGGGGGCCTGCTGGGGGTGGGGGTGCAAGGGGACATGAGTGGGACATGGTTGGGGGCCTGCTGGCAGGTGCCCCACAGTGCTGGGGGGTGGGGGTGCAGGGGGACATGAGTGGGGGCCTGCTGGGGGGTGGGGGTGCAAGGGGACATGAGTGGGACATGGTTGGGGGCCTTCTGGCAGGTGCCCCACAGTGCTGGGGGGTGGGGGTGGTGTGAGACATGGGTGGGGGCCTTGTGGAGGCTGCCCCTGGTGACTGGGGGGTGGAGGTGGTGGGAGACATGGGTGGGGGCCTTGTGGAGGCTGCCCCTGGTGACTGGAGGGGTGGGGGTGGTGGGAGACATGGTTGGGGGCCTGGTGAAGGCTTCCCCTGGTGACTGGGTGGTGGGGGTGGTGGGAGACATGGGTGGGGGCCTTGTGGAGGCTGCCCCTGGTGACTGGAGGGGTGGGGTGGTGTGAGACATGGGTGGGGGCCTTGTGGAGGCTGCCCCTGGTGACTGGGGGGTGGGGGTGGTGGGAGACATGGTTGGGGGCCTGCTGGCAGGTGCCCCACAGTGCTGGGGGGTGGGGGTGCAGGGGGACATGAGTGGGGGCCTGCTGGGGGGTGGGGGTGCAAGGGGACATGGTTGGGGGCCTGCTGGCAGGTGCCCCACAGTGCTGGGGGGTGGGGTTGCAGGGGGACATGAGTGGGGGCCTGCTGGGGGGTGGGGGTGCAAGGGGACATGGTTGGGGGCCTGCTGGCAGGTGCCCCACAGTGCTGGGGGGTGGGGGTGCAAGGGGACATGAGTGGGACATGGTTGGGGCCTGCTGGCAGGTGCCCCACAGTGCTGGGGGGTGGGGGGGCAAGGGGACATGAGTGGGGGCCTGCTGGGGGGTGGGGGTGCAAGGGGACATGGTTGGGGGCCTGCTGGCAGGTGCCCCACAGTGCTGGGGGGTGGGGTTGCAGGGGGACATGAGTGGGGGCCTGCTGGGGGGTGGGGGTGCAAGGGGACATGGTTGGGGGCCTGCTGGCAGGTGCCCCACAGTGCTGGGGGGTGGGGGTGCAAGGGGACATGAGTGGGACATGGTTGGGGGCCTGCTGGCAGGTGCCCCACAGTGCTGGGGGGTGGGGGTGCAAGGGGACATGAGTGGGGGCCTGCTGGGGGGTGGGGGTGCAAGGGGACATGAGTGGGGGCCTGCTGGGGGATGGGGGTGGTGGGTTGACATGGTTGGGGGCCTGGTGGAGGCTGCCCCTGGTGACTGGAGGGGTGGGGGTGGTGGGAGACATGGGTGGGGGCCTGGGGGAGGCTGCCCCTGGTGACTGGAGGGGTGGGGGTGGTGGGAGACATGGGTGGGGGCCTGGTGGAGGCTGCCCCTGGTGACTGGAGGAGTGGGGGTGGTGGGAGACATGGGTGGGGGCCTGGTGGAGGCTGCCCCTGGTGACTGGGGGTGGGGGTGCAAGGGGACATGAGTGGGACATGGTTGGGGGCCTGCTGGCAGGTGCCCCACGGTGCTGGGGGTTGGGGGTGCAAGGGGACATGTGGCTTGGCTGGGGGGCATGCCCATGGTGGATGGGCTGCCTGCGGGACATGACCAGGGGTGCAGGGTAGTCCCCTGTGGTGTGGGCTGCCTGCAGAGGTCGTGGAGGGGGTAGAGGGGAGACCTGGGAGGACCCACACTGGCAATTCACCTCTTCAACTTCCCACACACCCACGTAATACACTGCCCCACTCGCACAGGCCCAATCGCGTGTAGGATTTCTCGCGCACCCCTGTAATACACGTACCCAGGCCAATCGCGTGTAGATTTTCTCGCGCACCCCTGTAATACACGTACCCAGGCCAATCGCATGTAGAATTTCTCGCGCACCCCAGAAATCCACGTACCCAGGCCAATCGCGTGTAGATTTTCTCGCGCACCCCTGTAATACACGTACCCAGGCCTATCGCGTGTGGGGACACCTGCACACCCCTGAAATACACGCTCCCCGCTCTGCGTTTGCTGCTGCCCTTTGCGCTGGATTGGGGATTTTGATGGCTTTTCCCTGCGCGAGGGGCGGTCTTGGGGGCGTAACTGACGCTGCTGCAGGGTCGCTGCGCCACTCTGCGCCACGGCTGGTTGTGGATGTTGGAATCCATGAATACGCTGTGCGCCTGAATGTGTTTCGGCGCACGCGGCTGGCGCAGACTAACGCACGCGCACACTGTGCGCCAGCCGCGTGCGCCACTTGTGCGCCGAATTCTATGAATTGGCCCCTAAATATTCTACTCATTTGCAAAGCATGTTGAACTAATATATTGTAAATGAAATATGAAGGCTGAACATAGTCAAATGAAACTGCATGCATACACTATGTTCAGAAATCTAACAAGAATACTACTACAAAAACATAAATATGAATCTCTCAATTAACATCACTGCTATAAACACTCAAAATTACTAACTTCTTTCTTGTGCAATTGCAGTGAAGACCACTTTCCTGGAAAACAACAACATCTGAACTACAAACACCAACTACAAAGAAACCGCCTCATTCCACACAAAAAATAAGTACAATACTACCATACTTTCTCTGCCTAGCCTTTAAATCTCTCCACAATCTTGCTCTCCCTTATCTCTCCTCTCTCCTCTCTTTCTACACCCCCTCCCACTCCCTTCACTCTGCTGGTCACTTTCTTCTCACTTTTCCTCCTTCCCCTTGTACCACACCCCATTTCCGCTACTTTCATCTTCTAACCCCCCTGCACTGGAACTCCTTACCTCCTTAAATATCTGTGTAGGTGAATGGAGTCACACCACGATCACAGAACCATATTTTAATGAAGAAGCATACAAACACAATTGCCATACATAACAGTGGACAAGGTTATGAAAAACGTAATAATACCATAAAGCAACAAGAAATACTGCTTACAAAAATATCCCCAGAAAACTCAGTATGAACTCTCCATTCGATTGAATCAGAACATCATTATACAAATGGCCATGCAAGTCAATGTGCAACATTGCCAAAAAATCTTTCAAATCTTGACGCCTGTTGCTTAATCAATATGTGAAAGGCAAAGACAAAATCAAAATGAAACTGCTGCAAAATATGGATACCTGTCGAGTGCGCAAATAAACAGGACTACAACGACATTCATAGGCCTGCATTTAAGACCTATTTGCAAAAGCACCTTCCATCATTTCAAAATGATATCAACACATCATTCAACTATAAGAAATCTAGTCTATAAACTGTACTATGCTAAAAGTCCTGCTTTAGCACTAGCCAATTTAAATAACAATCTTCTACATGGTACAGCCAAAGACCTACTGGAAGAAATAGAGCATATCCAGAAAAAATATTTTGGAAGTGAAAACCACTTATAAAATACAGTAGCTTTGCAACAGATTAGCAACGATTGTACAGATGGCAATCTTCTGCTACACACATACAAAAAAGAAATACTAAAATTTAAAGGTACCTCCACTGAAGTACCAAACCATCTGTGTGTGTGTTGCCACAGAACTTTTTATAAAAGTAACACACAAATTATAGACGTAACATACAAAATAGAAAACAATGAAGATTCCAAATGGTTTGAATTAGCTCTCTACCTTGTAGCAGAAAACAAATACGAAATAACTGACCCCTTAATACTCTGCAGTTACTGCACTACAAAACCTGACAACAATCAAACTCCTTCACGTGCTATCACAAATAATTTGGAATTATTCCCACTACCAAAACCCCTGCAATAACTCAATTTATATGAGAGCATCATAATTCAAACAGTGCACCCATTTCAAGCAATAATACGTCTTCAACCAAAAACACCAAAATTACCTCGCTCTGAATTGGTGAAAGGCATTTGTGGCAAAGTAGTTTATTTACCATTAGATCAAAAAGAAAATGTGCAGACTCTGGGAGTGCAACATTCAATAGAGCAATCTTGAATTGTCTTAGTAAATGGTGTACCTGCAAAAGACAAAAAAAATTGGCAACAACTCGTAGACTTACAGAAAGTTAGACAAGCTTTGCAACATCTAAAAGACAATAATGAATACTACAAAGAAATAAATATTAAAGAAATCTTAAGGGAAACAACTGAAATAATTCAAGTGTCACCAGAAACTGGTCAATTTGAATTTCTAGATCCTTCTACAGTAGCCAATATTTTAGATCATTACACAATTCATCCATTACACTCTAATGACACCACAGATGATGCACTAGAAACGTACCAAATGCGACAAACCAAAGGATCACCAATCAGCATATGGGAAAAAAAAGTATATAAGCTTTTCCTCTACTCTTTTTGACTGGCAAAGGAGGAAGGTACGATGATAGACCTATTCAGATAACAGCATCAGAATACCGATTGTTACTAATGTATTCTGAAGATCCCAGATTTAGACAAAATGTGGAATACATATTCCACCTGCTGTTTGAAAGTGAACTAGTAACTCTATGTTATGGAGTTGCATACACATTAAAAACAGGAAACCACTTTCAAAATATGTCAGCTACGCAATTACTACAAAAAGTGCAAGAAAAGATGAGGTTTTACAATCATTACAAATCTGTTAGCAAACATGCATTTTACTAAAGAGTAATGGTTCCGCCGTCACGGAGATGTACGTTGTATGATAATAAACCTTGGCCCACCCACTTGGTTTGTGCAGAATATGCATGGGAAGATTTACATGATTTCCTACACATATATAAAAAAATAAAAACTTAGATATACTAACACCTGGAGAACTTTTCTCTCTAGATCCTGTTAATGTTTCAAGATATTACATCATCGCTTCATTGCTATGCTACACATTATGTGTAATAAAAGTGTTCCTCCCCTCTGAGAAGGACAACACTTCTGTTGGAGAAAAGAATACCAAGCCAGAGGAGCACCACATATACAGATGCTTTTATGGATTAAAGATGCTCCTAAATTTGGTCAGGACAGTGATGCCACTGTTTTAAAGTTTATCGAAAAATATGTCACTTGTGAAATTCCATCAGAAGCAACAAATAGTGCTCTTCATGCACAAATTGTACAATTTCAAAGACACAAATGTGGCAAATATTGTCGTTGCAAACACAAAAACAAAGGGAAATACTACACCAAATGACGCTTTGGTTTCCCTAGACCGGTTACAGAAACAGTTGAAGTGAACAACTTCATGTCTTCAGTTAGACATAGTGTTAAAGGTAAATCACCTAAAAACACATATAACATAAAAAGAACAGAAGAAGCAAAATGTATCAATGATTACAATGCAATAATTGCCCTATTATGCAATGCAAACATAGTTGTACAGTACATTGCAGACAATTCCACTGCAGTTTTCCCGATATGTTACAGCCTACTTAACCAAAGCGGAAAGAACAGAACTTCAAGACCTCTGGAATTACCTGTCATCAGACAAAACACTGTCTCAGAAATTGTACAGCTTGGGCATAAAAATGCATTCAACTATAAGAAAGAAATGCTCTCCCATAGAGAATGTGGCTGATATGAAGTTTAACCGGTACTGCTTTGTATGGAAAATTTGAAACTATAGTATGGCTAAGTCTTGGTCCTGCTAAATCTAGAAAAAAGAGTTCTCAAATCATGCGACGACATAGAAACAATAGCAAAAAATGATCCCAGCAGCCAAGACATTTTAAAAAACAATTTACTAGACACATACTACCTAAACAGAAGTACCACTTTGGAAACCATGTGTCTATACCACATAGCCAAAAACTTTACATACAAAAATAATATAAAACCCGATGGAAAGTGACAAATTGTGAAGGCAGCTTAGTAAAACTTACCAAACCAAGTTCAATTAATCATATCAAATTCTCATTAAATACTACTCAACATAAAGAACTATATTACATGTCCCTGCTACAACTCTTTAAACCATGGAAAAAAAGAAGAAAATATACTAGATAACTATGACTCCTATGAAGACGCTTTCAAAGCAAATGAAAGCACTATAACCGATGTAAACTTTACACAGTACAAAACAATGTTGCACAATGAACAGCAACACGAAGAAGAACCCCTCGCACAACTAGATAAGGACACTCCCGACAGGACACTCCCGACAGTAGTCAATCTTCTGTAACAGGAAGCCAAGAACCACTGGGACAAAACCGAACAATGAGCACTGTAGCATTTTTCAAGAAGTAACAAAAGAAATTGCTCATGGTGTACAACATGAAAATAAAGAATGTACCTGCCAAAATTACAAACCTATACTACTATACGTCAGTGGTGAAGCTTGTTCAGGCAAAACATTCTTAATCAAAATCATCAGCAAGTTCCTTCAACAATTGACAAACAACAAACTGTCAGCTGTTGTAACTGCCCCCACAGGTTTAGCTGCCTACAACATTGGCGGTGTCACTTTACACCGATTACTACTCATTCCAGTGGAACGCCAAAACAAATTAGAATATTATAAACTTTCTACAGAAGCTGCAATAGAACTATGCAGAGTGTTAAAACAAATGGAAATGCTACTAATAGTTGAAGTGAGCATGGTCTCCAACCTAATGTTGACTTTGATTCACCTCAGATTACAAGAAGTACTTAAAATAAAATACGAAGAGCTCTTTGGAGGAAAACACATTATTGTTTTCGGAGATCTTCAATTGACACCAGTGAAAGGTGAACCTATTTTTAAAACCTTAGGACACAAACTGGGCCATAAAACTGTTGGAAGCATAGGAAATGTCTACCTTTGGCAACATTTCCAATACAGAGAATTAACAGAAAACATGTGCCAGTCTGCAGACCTCACCTATGCCAACATTTTAAAAAGTATTAGAGTTGGTGTACTATCTCTAGAAGCACAAGCAATATTAAAAACCTGGCACATCCATGCACTTTATGGCCATAATTCATGTGCTACTGATCTCATGGAACAATTAGCAAACAAAAATGTCAATTGTATGTCCTTAATGCCAACTCTTGCACGCTGTTCCAAATTCAATGAAACAATGTTGAAAAAAGAAATTCAACCAATAATTGAAATTTGCTCCACAGACAAACTGGATGTACATGGTATGACATTACCCATGTGTCAACAAGCCACAACATGTTTAAATACCTTAGAAAATGTTATCTCCAACACAGCTGGTTTGGAGAAAATATTTAAATTATCCTTAAACTGTAGAGTAATGCTTAAACGTAACCTTGATGTGGAGCAAGGACTAGTTAATGGAGCACTGGGTACAGTTGTTGGCTTTCAAACATACCCACGTGACAACAAAATTCTGTTTGTCAATATTCTTTTTGAAAAACTTTCAGAAGTAAAAAGTATAGGGCGCTCAACAGCTCGATTCCTTCTCTTCAAAGACATGTATGTACGCAGAGAACAATTTTCTCTAACTCTAGCATACACAGTCACCATTCACAAATCACAAGGCCTTACCCTAGACAAAGCATTGATAGATATTGGGAACACAATCTTTAAAGAAGGCATGAGCTAAATAGCATTATCACACTTACGTACACTTGATGGTTTATGTCTAATCAAATTGATGCAAGGAAAGTAAACACTGATATCCCTTGCATTTTAGAATACAACAGACTACGTTCACTATACACCCCCATCTAAAACATATCCTGTTCCAAAAAAAGGAAAAAGTTGTAAAATAAAATTAATTCAGAAAGAAATGCAACAGGAACTCACTGCAAATCCTTCAAAGAGAGTAATAGAAGCTAATACTTCATCAATTACCACAACCAAAGAAGAATCTATTACTCAAAGTAACTTAGGTACTTCTTCAAAGAACCAACACACACTCCAAAAAATGACTTGGAGACAGAACTATCTGGCCCATTCAAATGTCCAAATATAACTGGTGTAAATGGATACGCAAATGTAGCAATCAATATTCTATTTCAATTGCCACCAATTGTTGACAACATTTACTCACACAGTACAGACCAATTGTGTTTGCAAATGTTAGTCCTTCATAGAAATACAACTAACAATCCTAACAACACATGGAGTTCATGGAATAAGACAAGAATTGGACTACTGTGCTCTAATGGTGAAATATACTTTAAACCCACAAGAAGATCCACAAGAATGTCTAATGTACTTGCTACAAGTTCTGGAAAACAAAAACATACCTATACATGAAATCTTCCAGATTTCATACATGTGGAAACATACATGCACTCCGTGCAACAATATGCAATATGAACAAATCCCTAATGAACGTTTTGTGTATTCATTCATACCTAACTGTGAATCCATTCCATTTCAGTAACTTGTACAACATGCAAACCATGGCAGATTATGCACTACCTGCAATTCAGATAATTGCTCCCAGCCGAGTACCCGCAGAGTACTGACTGCACGTCTGCACCCGACTCTGCTGCCTCATTGCTGCCATACCACTATGTTTTGGATCAACGTTCTCTTCAACTTTACTGTGGACTTTTTTGGTAATATTGCTGGGATACTACTCTGCCATACTGCCATACTGCCATACTGTCATACTGTCCCTCAAGTTACTTTAAAACACTTCATTTATGTTTATTTCCTTGTTTTAGAACTAAGCCACGCCCCCTGTGACGTCCTCCCTACAAATTAGGATTCTGCGCGCACTCAGCCGAGTACCCGCAGAGTACTGACTGCTGGCCGCTGCACCGTGGCTCAGCGTCAGCCACTTACTCTGCCGGCGGGCTTTAAACTGTGTTTTCTTTCTTCCCGCCTTCACTTATTCCAAATCCACTCCAATTGTTAACTGGCCCCTGATACGTTATTCATATTTGATAAAACAATTGCCAATTCTATTTTTGTTAAACCTGTTGTCACAATGAATAGAGTTACTTCAGGCATGCCACGTGTTTCAAGCCTTTTATCTCGCCGAAGGAGCATAACTAAGTCCCCAGTAAGTGCTTGTTCACCAAAACTGGGAATAACCTCGAAAAAAAACATAGGCTTTTCCCATAACATCCGCAACTTTCTAAAAAATTCCGACCATTCAGAAGCAATCACCGCCGACATTCAGAAGCAATCTGGTGGTGCTAGAGCATTAGCTAACTTAGCTCTACTAGAACAGCGCGGTTTAGAGAGTACGAGCCAGCCGCCTTGTCTGTCGGATGCAATAATGCAACGCTGTGCGTCGATTGCTTCTAGCTCTTCATCTAATGAGCAATTTCACACACCTGCCTATCTTCCAGAATTTGCTATGCCACCTTCTATCTGAATTCCATACATCCTCCCCAAGCATCTATGCCGCATGCTTTTTATTCGCAAATAGCGAACCCCTTGTTTATCAAACCAACAGGCTCTAGCCAAGATGCTCTTACTTCCCATGAAATATACAATCCACTACTGCCAATACCTCTCCCGCTTTCCTCTTCAACACAGGCGGCCGAAGCAATACTAAACAAATCCATTCCTTCTCATCCAGCAAACCCTAATGACATGAACATTTCGGCGCTATCCAAGAACCCAGAATTATAGACCACTGACGTCCCTGATGATATTTTTTCACCTGGCAACTCCCAATCATCATTAGTTGCCTCATTTTCTAAGCCTCTTCCGCATCCATCTTTTGGATTTACATCTATTGCTAATCCGACACTATAAGCGGCACTAACTGCCATTAATACAAGTATTTTTTCGGGAGTCAAACTGTTTGAAGTATTGGATCTTAGATCCATAACGCACCATGAGTCTGTACTCCTCCTACATAGAAAAATGGACTGGCTTGCTGCATCCAGAAACAATCTTGCTATGTCTGAATTACTGGTCGAGCCTCACAGTGTAATACCTTTGAAGATATCACCAACAGAAGAGGTAAATGATGTGGATCAATCAACAATTAATTCTGCTCCAACCGCTAGTCCCTCTGAGTTAATTACTTACTCGTCTGATTTACAAATTATTGAAAAGCCTCTATATGACGTATTTTCTAAACCTTCTCACATTAATAGGCGAAGAAGGAGAGGTAACAGGAAGCGTACTTCCCAAAATGTTGACATATCCAATCGTAATTTGGACATTGAACAATGACCCCCAAAGAAATCAAAAAGACTTCCCCTCTTCCAAAAAACAAAAATTTGAAATCTAAAACAAAAAAAATAATTGCTAACCTGGTCTCTGCCAAACTCTTGTCCTTAGAGTCATCCAGTAAATTACTGGATCAAATCCCAAAGGCACCAATTGCCTCTTTACCTTCTACATTTCCGCCAGTTCCAGCTAGTGATTTCTCCAAAGGCAAGAAGCCTGACCTTATGCCATCTGTAAGCATTGATAATGATGAGTCAAGTCATCAGATTTCGAATGACACACAGGAACAGCTCTTGAATTTATCTGTTTATCCCAATGACCCAATCTTAGAGGATGTATACCATGGTTTACATAACTGTCTGCCCACCAAGCAACAGTTAAACCCGACATTCCATGTGAACTTTGACATTCACCCAATTCCGTTTAAAACTTTAGATCAAAGAAGGAATGACACACAGTCAGGTGCACTTGTTATAAGAGAGGGTCTTACATCTTCAAATTGTATTCCTTCGACCATGCCAAACACTGCTTTGAATGCAACACATCATCATTCAGCCTTGAAATTGCCTATAGTTAATATTATTAAAGAAACTTTGCCTGCCCCACAATGTGCTCTGCCTAATACTATACACTCAATGCCACTAGACATTGTTCATGAAGAACAGACACCAGAGGTTTATCTACCGAATCCTTCTATGTTAGAAGATGAGCACATTAGAGTTATAATGCTTGACAGAGTTTATTCAGACCCATTTCCTAACCATTCAACATAATGGTTAATCCTAAACTCAGTACCATCACTGCGCCAAATTAATTCTAATGATATAGAATTAGTATGGTACCCCGTTCCTGCTCAACAGGATATTAGTGTTATTAATGTCAGTTCAAGAATTGTGAGAAACCTGATATGGAATGAAAGACAAGAATTATTTAATAGGGGTCTATGTTTGAAAGATTTTCTCCCTCCAATGACTCTGCTTTAAAAAATCAAAATGTCTCCTCTAACCAAAATGGTAATAAAGAGGCAAAGTCTTGCACTTGCAAGTTAGACTCTCGTCCAAACGCCATACCCCCTCCATCAAGATGGGACTGGCTAAGTTACAAAATAAAGAACTCTCAGAGTCAGACGAACCATTAGAATATACTCCAGGGCACCCCTCATAGTTGTTCCTTGGTGTCGTGGAACACTAGAGGCTTTAGTCATCTTCTCTTCAATAACTCATCAGCTTTAAACAAGTACGACATAGTTCTCTTGCAAGAGACATGGATTCGATCCACTTCAGTTTGGGAGGACCACCAAATTAATATAGTCCCTGTGACTAACTCTACGAGAGGGCGTCCAGCCCCGGGTCTATTAGTTGCAGTCCGCAATGACTCTCAATTATCACTTAGCTCCTGGCCATCACCTGATGTTGGGATTCAAGTAGTTGAATTGTCCACCTCGAATAATCATCATCCTTTATTTCCAAGTTGCCTAATAGTAAACATTTATTGGAACCCGGTTTCCCCGACAGAACCGCAGTTCATTGACAAAATTGACACCCTTCTTAACCAATCTCTAATGAATCCCATCATCAAGACTGTAATAATAGCTGGTAACTTCAATCTCAATTGTATTTCCCCTAATGTCAAATATACCTCAAGATCATACAGATGGTTAAAGCTAGCTTCGCTGAGAAATCTTTCAATGTTGAATGGTTCGACGCCGGAAGACTCTCCAGCGACACCAACTTGGTGCCGAAATGAAAGTAAATTCACCTTGGATTATGTTTACATCTCATCAGATGCTAACAACTTGATAGCGACATTTCAGGTGCTACCAAAAAAATTGAGTGACCTTAACATACTCGAAGTCTCTTGGTTACCCCACTGTGTTAAGGACCAAGATTTTTACACATCAACTCTTGATATAAATAATGCGGGCAACCGCCTGAAATGGTATCCTGCTATGATAACAAAATTGCAAAACAAAATATCGGAACTGCACCATCAACCCTATGGTTCCTCCAATGATTTTACAACGATTGCATCCAGATTCTTAAACAAGAAGCTTATGGAACGTTTCGTCCCTCTTACACACATAAATATCCGCGTTTACTGCAGATTTCAAAATTTAAAAAAGAACTGAGATGTAATTTGCAGAAGTCCTCATTCAGATGCTGTAAGGCATCAACAAATAAAAAAAAAAAAAACAATACAAAATAAAAATTAAACAAATGATACAATATTACAAACAAAAGCATTAATGAGTAAATCCTCGGGTGAAATATGGAAATTTATCAACACTCTAACGTCAAATGCTCAGAGATCCATATTGTTGAATCCTATCTCGGAAATTGTTTGGTCTACTCATTTTCAATTACTCTTCTAAAGATCAATTTTAGAGTGTAATTTTGAACACATTACTAATCCTGTCCTAACAGACCTTAAATTCGATGAATTGGATATTCTAATTCTAATAAAGAAATTAAGTTCATCGAGAGACCCGGGACCCGATCAACTTACAAATGCAATACTTAAAACAAATCCCGAGATGTGGGCTTCTGTATTGAAAAAGGTCTTCTCCAGAGTCATTGAGTCAAGGTAAATCTCACCTTCCTGGCAACAGGCGATAATAATTCCCATATTCAAAAAAGGTGATAGGTCTGATCCCAACAATTACAGACCAATAGCACTATTAAATGTCTCCGGTAAAATCTTTGCAAACTTAGTTCTCAAAGACTTCTCAAAATGGCTCAGTGAAAATAACCTTCATTATGTGAACCAATCGGGCTTTGTTCCAGGAATTGGAACAATGCAAAATGTATTTATTTTATCTATTTTAAAACAACAAGCAATTTTATCCAAACAACAGTTTTTATTGCTTTTATAGAATTTAAACAAGCCTTTGACTCAGTGTCGAGACAAATCAATATTTACACCACTTCTAGAATGGAAAAAACATGTAATTTAATTCTCCAAGAAGCTGACATTTCTTTAGATCAGTTGATAGAATTCCCGGATAAGGCCAAATTGAAACTATGGAGATGTGACTGGATAAACACTATTGACCAAATTAAAGTATATCAAGCGTTTAGATGGGTGCTTTTCAACTGGGTGCTGTGAATGTTTTACCGCAATATTTAATCAAGTTTCCAGATGGAAAATATGCAGATGCTTTTTTACGTTTTCGGTTTAATTTACTTCTTACCAAAGATAAACTTGCCTCATACAACAACTCTCTGAAATTATCTAAGGTATTCACTTATTGTGAGGTGCCTGAATCGATAAAGACAACAAGACATCTTTTGATTGATTGCCCAAATTTATTAGACATGAGGATTCGTTATCTTCATAGACACTTTAAACATCGTCACCTATTAACTCAAGATAATTATGGGAGTCAATATTCAATACCTCCAATACTTCATTGATTATAGACATCATACAGTTTTTCAACGAGCTTAAATCAATACAGTTTGTTTATATTTCAATAAGCATATGATAAAAAGTGATCTTACTGGACTATTTTAGACGGCAAAGTAATTAAAATGTTGAAATTGAAAATCTAAATTCCTTTTATCTTGAAAATACAAGTTCATTTAGATGTAGCATAATTTGTTGTACAAGGTAGTCTTTTTCGCTTCAGCCTTTCAATGTACCATGCTATGTATGATATCTAACTGAATCTACTACAAAGACGAATTTTTGATCTTTGAGTTGGAAATGACAATGTAAATAATTGAAAAAGTTGTTTGTTCAACTGAAACAATTTATTAAATAAATAAAAAAAATAAAAATAATAATTGCTCCACCTTACTAATACAAACACATAGTAAATACGTAATACTAATGCTTCTATGTTACAATGAAAATGGTAGTAAAAACAACTGCAAGCTGACTGTATCACACATGGTCAAGTATTGCTTGGTAAGAAAACCTTCACAACCATACGTATAATCTACCATGCAGGAACCACAACCAATGCAGGTCACTACACTGAATATATAAAAAAGAATTGTGGATGGTTCGAATGTAATGATAGTGCCATAACTTTAAAGCAAAGATTACCAGCAAATCTTGTAAACACTTATTTAATATTCTTAAAAACAAAATTTCATAACTAATCCATGCATAAACATTAATAAAACTTCAATTAGAAAACTATAAACAGTTAGAATACGCCAACAGGTATCTAACTACCCCAAGATTCTGCAACAACCAAACAGATAAATCAATACCACTAAATTATCAGAAGAAATAAACAGTTAGAATACGCCAACAGGTATCTAGCTGCCCCAAGATTTTGCAAGAACCAAACAGAGAGAATAACAACTTGAGAATATAAATAAAAAGTATAATCTGTTACAATTCAACAAGTGTCTAACAATCTCCAACAAGCCAACATTAGCCGAAAACAACAAGTAAACACTGAAAACACAAAAACAAATGTACTGTACCAAAACAAAAAAAAACATTTTTTTTAATCCAACATGGATTTGTTTTCCACAGACCCAATGATTTAACAACAAACACAGAAATTGAGCAAATTGCACAGTACACTGGTTTATCTACCGAATCCTTCTATGTTAGAAGATGAGCACATTAGAGTTATAATGCTTGACAGAGTTTATTCAGACCCATTTCCTAACCATTCAACATAATGGTTAATCCTAAACTCAGTACCATCACTGCGCCAAATTAATTCTAATGATATAGAATTAGTATGGTACCCCGTTCCTGCTCAACAGGATATTAGTGTTATTAATGTCAGTTCAAGAATTGTGAGAAACCTGATATGGAATGAAAGACAAGAATTATTTAATAGGGGTCTATGTTTGAAAGATTTTCTCCCTCCAATGACTCTGCTTTAAAAAATCAAAATGTCTCCTCTAACCAAAATGGTAATAAAGAGGCAAAGTCTTGCACTTGCAAGTTAGACTCTCGTCCAAACGCCATACCCCCTCCATCAAGATGGGACTGGCTAAGTTACAAAATAAAGAACTCTCAGAGTCAGACGAACCATTAGAATATACTCCAGGGCACCCCTCATAGTTGTTCCTTGGTGTCGTGGAACACTAGAGGCTTTAGTCATCTTCTCTTCAATAACTCATCAGCTTTAAACAAGTACGACATAGTTCTCTTGCAAGAGACATGGATTCGATCCACTTCAGTTTGGGAGGACCACCAAATTAATATAGTCCCTGCGACTAACTCTACGAGAGGGCGTCCAGCCCCGGGTCTATTAGTTGCAGTCCACAATGACTCTCAATTATCACTTAGCTCCTGGCCATCACCTGATGTTGGGATTCAAGTAGTTGAATTGTCCACCTCGAATAATCATCATCCTTTATTTCCAAGTTGCCTAATAGTAAACATTTATTGGAACCCGGTTTCCCCGACAGAACCGCAGTTCATTGACAAAATTGACACCCTTCTTAACCAATCTCTAATGAATCCCATCATCAAGACTGTAATAATAGCTGGTAACTTCAATCTCAATTGTATTTCCCCTAATGTCAAATATACCTCAAGATCATACAGATGGTTAAAGCTAGCTTCGCTGAGAAATCTTTCAATGTTGAATGGTTCGACGCCGGAAGACTCTCCAGCGACACCAACTTGGTGCCGAAATGAAAGTAAATTCACCTTGGATTATGTTTACATCTCATCAGATGCTAACAACTTGATAGCGACATTTCAGGTGCTACCAAAAAAATTGAGTGACCTTAATATACTCGAAGTCTCTTGGTTACCCCACTGTGTTAAGGACCAAGATTTTTACACATCAACTCTTGATATAAATAATGCGGGCAACCGCCTGAAATGGTATCCTGCTATGATAACAAAATTGCAAAACAAAATATCGGAACTGCACCATCAACCCTATGATTCCTCCAATGATTTTACAACGATTGCATCCAGATTCTTAAACAAGAAGCTTATGGAACGTTTCGTCCCTCTTACACACATAAATATCCGCGTTTACTGCAGATTTCAAAATTTAAAAAAGAACTGAGATGTAATTTGCAGAAGTCCTCATTCAGATGCTGTAAGGCATCAACAAATAAAAAAAAAAAAACAATACAAAATAAAAATTAAACAAATGATACAATATTACAAACAAAAGCATTAATGAGTAAATCCTCGGGTGAAATATGGAAATTTATCAACACTCTAACGTCAAATGCTCAGAGATCCATATTGTTGAATCCTATCTCGGAAATTGTTTGGTCTACTCATTTTCAATTACTCTTCTAAAGATCAATTTTAGAGTGTAATTTTGAACACATTACTAATCCTGTCCTAACAGACCTTAAATTCGATGAATTGGATATTCTAATTCTAATAAAGAAATTAAGTTCATCGAGAGACCCGGGACCCGATCAACTTACAAATGCAATACTTAAAACAAATCCCGAGATGTGGGCTTCTGTATTGAAAAAGGTCTTCTCCAGAGTCATTGAGTCAAGGTAAATCTCACCTTCCTGGCAACAGGCGATAATAATTCCCATATTCAAAAAAGGTGATAGGTCTGATCCCAACAATTACAGACCAATAGCACTATTAAATGTCTCCGGTAAAATCTTTGCAAACTTAGTTCTCAAAGACTTCTCAAAATGGCTCAGTGAAAATAACCTTCATTATGTGAACCAATCGGGCTTTGTTCCAGGAATTGGAACAATGCAAAATGTATTTATTTTATCTATTTTAAAACAACAAGCAATTTTATCCAAACAACAGTTTTTATTGCTTTTATAGAATTTAAACAAGCCTTTGACTCAGTGTCGAGACAAATCAATATTTACACCACTTCTAGAATGGAAAAAACATGTAATTTAATTCTCCAAGAAGCTGACATTTCTTTAGATCAGTTGATAGAATTCCCGGATAAGGCCAAATTGAAACTATGGAGATGTGACTGGATAAACACTATTGACCAAATTAAAGTATATCAAGCGTTTAGATGGGTGCTTTTCAACTGGGTGCTGTGAATGTTTTACCGCAATATTTAATCAAGTTTCCAGATGGAAAATATGCAGATGCTTTTTTACGTTTTCGGTTTAATTTACTTCTTACCAAAGATAAACTTGCCTCATACAACAACTCTCTGAAATTATCTAAGGTATTCACTTATTGTGAGGTGCCTGAATCGATAAAGACAACAAGACATCTTTTGATTGATTGCCCAAATTTATTAGACATGAGGATTCGTTATCTTCATAGACACTTTAAACATCGTCACCTATTAACTCAAGATAATTATGGGAGTCAATATTCAATACCTCCAATACTTCATTGATTATAGACATCATACAGTTTTTCAACGAGCTTAAATCAATACAGTTTGTTTATATTTCAATAAGCATATGATAAAAAGTGATCTTACTGGACTATTTTAGACGGCAAAGTAATTAAAATGTTGAAATTGAAAATCTAAATTCCTTTTATCTTGAAAATACAAGTTCATTTAGATGTAGCATAATTTGTTGTACAAGGTAGTCTTTTTCGCTTCAGCCTTTCAATGTACCATGCTATGTATGATATCTAACTGAATCTACTACAAAGACGAATTTTTGATCTTTGAGTTGGAAATGACAATGTAAATAATTGAAAGAGTTGTTTGTTCAACTGAAACAATTTATTAAATAAATAAAAAAAATAAAAATAATAATTGCTCCACCTTACTAATACAAACACATAGTAAATACGTAATACTAATGCTTCTATGTTACAATGAAAATGGTAGTAAAAACAACTGCAAGCTGACTGTATCACACATGGTCAAGTATTGCTTGGTAAGAAAACCTTCACAACCATACGTATAATCTACCATGCAGGAACCACAACCAATGCAGGTCACTACACTGAATATATAAAAAAGAATTGTGGATGGTTCGAATGTAATGATAGTGCCATAACTTTAAAGCAAAGATTACCAGCAAATCTTGTAAACACTTATTTAATATTCTTAAAAACAAAATTTCATAACTAATCCATGCATAAACATTAATAAAACTTCAATTAGAAAACTATAAACAGTTAGAATACGCCAACAGGTATCTAACTACCCCAAGATTCTGCAACAACCAAACAGATAAATCAATACCACTAAATTATCAGAAGAAATAAACAGTTAGAATACGCCAACAGGTATCTAGCTGCCCCAAGATTTTGCAAGAACCAAACAGAGAGAATAACAACTTGAGAATATAAATAAAAAGTATAATCTGTTACAATTCAACAAGTGTCTAACAATCTCCAACAAGCCAACATTAGCCGAAAACAACAAGTAAACACTGAAAACACAAAAACAAATGTACTGTACCAAAACAAAAAAAAACATTTTTTTTAATCCAACATGGATTTGTTTTCCACAGACCCAATGATTTAACAACAAACACAGAAATTGAGCAAATTGCACAGTACACTGGTTTGTAATCTACTAAATATGAGGGTCATAATGAATCAAACATGTCTATTATTGAATGTTATAAGTCTGTATAAACTACCAACACTAACATGATCTTTTCTTTTATCACAGAAATTGACAAAGACTATATGTGCTCCAGTCACCAAACCAAACAGTAAGTATATTATAATAAGTACAACTCATAAATACTGCTCCATAACACAACCATTGAAGCAAACATGTAACCATACACTACAATGCAAAATGTTTACTTCCATGGATATTTTATACTGCTGTGCTTGTTACCAAACTCTACAATCTTAAGGGCATGATGTACCCAAAATTTCACATACAAACTATACAAATCAAACAGTACATAAACTGTAGATTTGCAAATATTTCATACATATTCAATTCTATGGGTGTGATCTATGGGTGTGATATGCTGTGGTGGTTGTGGCCAGGGCCTAGAGTCTTGGGTGCATGGCCGAAGGCCATAGGATGTAGCCCATGCATCCAAGATTCTAGGCCCTGGCCACAACCACCACAGCATATCACACCCATAGATCACACCCATAGAATCAAACATTTTAACCATGCACTATGGGCATTTTTTATGTCCGAGGACACCTAACCTGTTCTAAGAACAGTTTTATTTTGCTTGCGTACAGCACGGACAGATATACTGTCCTTAGTACACCTCCATTTTGATTATGGACATCCCGGACACCTTGTCTGTTCTTAGAACAGTTTCAACTTGCCTGCGGACACTACGGACAGGAATAGTGTCCTTAGGACACCTCGATTTTCGGTAATTGTGGACATCCCAGACACCGTGCCTGTTCTTAGAACAGTTTCAACTTGCCTGCGGACAGTACAGACAGGAATAGTGTCCTTATGACAAGTCAATTTTGGGTAATTGTGGACATCCCCGACACCGCGCCTGTTCTTAGAAAAGTTTCAACTTGCCTGCGGACACTGCAGACAGGAATAGTGTCCTTAGGACACCCCCAGTTTGGTTAATTGCGGACATCCCGGACACCGAATATGTTCTTAGAACAGTTTCAACTTTGCCTGCGGGCAGTATCGACAGGAATAGTGTCCTTAGGACACCCCGATTTTGGCTAATTACGGACATCCCGGACAGCGGTTTGGGCTGTAGGCGTGAGCAACATTTTTTCCCCATTCAGTCTGTGGGAAAAATATACGTTTTGGGACCCCCTCTATAACTTTGCCCCCCCCCGGACCAAAGCTCACCAAACTTTGCAAAATTCAGAGTGGGCCATATACTGTTTTTGCAAAGTTTGGTGAGGATTCGTCCAAAGGGAGCAAAGTTATAAGCCGCCCAAATAAAGTGCTCTTCCTATGGGATTAGCAATTTAACCATAACTACACAGCCACTACCGTGTCTGTGTAATATATATATAATATATATATATATTCAGTGATGTCATCAATGATATTTGTGATGTCATCTTTGATGTCCTGGGTGTTAGTCTTAGCAATGCACATAGATGGTGCGAGTTATGGTTGCTTAGCTTATTATAATGGGGGAATGTGCAGTGGTGTTTGGTTGCACTGTGAAGTATAACATTCTTTTAGTGAAATATTTTTACTGAATGCACATATATATTTATGGCAGGGAAGGAAAAGAAAGGGGCTAAACAAGTGATGTCATCATTGATGTCCTCATTGACATTTCAGGTGACATCTTTCATGGTGTGGGTGTTAGTGTTAGCAGTGCACAGAGGCGGTGGCAGGGTTGGGGGCTTAGTTTACAATAACTGTCAAATTTCAGGGGTTTTTCAGTTTTAATTTGAAGCATAAAGGGGAGGTGGAAAGTATTTTTGTAGTGAAGTGTACGGGTCTTTATTAGGGCAACTTAACCATAACGCCCCCTCAACAAAGTAGTTTTTTTGTGAATTGTATGGGTTTTTAGTAGTACAATTTATATATAAGGTGTATCTAAGAAAAACAAGTTGTGCTGCATGGCACAGATTTTCAGTAGTGCAAAATAACTAAAAGGTTCCTTTAGGAAGGGTTGTTTGGTTAACAATATATAGCTTCCGAAGAATGCCACATGAAAATATACTGTCGTACAGCACCATGACATGTCCCAGAAGCAGTATACACTTACCTGAATGAAGGATGCCTGTTGGGCAATGTGGAAATAGATGTTATATTCATGTAGAAATGTATACCTTCAACATTTGCCTTAAACAACGCCAACACGTACTGGTATGCAGCGACTGCGAATGCACTACACATTATATATTGGTAGGGAAAGTTGTACTTATCTGAAAAAAACATCAGATAAATGCAGCCTTCCTCCCTAAGAAACAGCAGCAGTGGTGTAATGCAAAAGCATAAGAAACTGTGTTGCTATCTAGCACATAACAGACGGCAAAAAATGGTTGCCACACATACAGTCACTCATATTACCGTTTGATGCCTTTTTGATCAATGCTGGTCGCATATTACCTTATTGCCTGCCCTGGCAAAAAATAAAGATACCCGTAAACAAAGTTAATAATGGATTAACAACGACCTTTCACAGTATAATTGAAAAGAAAAAAAACTTGAATACACTTCACGCACTCCTTATTCCTTTGTAAAGTACATAGGCGCAGTAATCTTTGCCAGCAAAAGTCTAAATTACAAATGCAGTAATGTGTGCTACTAAAAAGGATGTGTACTTGTAATCCCAGGTGACTTTGGCAGTAAGGGTCACAAAACAAAATCCTCTTTCAAGATGGCCACCTTAGAAAGGGAAGGCAGTTATTGCATACATAGGCTCTCTTCCTTTTCCATTGTAGGTTGCAAAAAACACAAGAATGCGGCGTGATGCAGAACCTGTGAATAAACATTCTGCGACGTACAAGGTAATAAATTACATTTGCAAATAAAACAGAGGAATGGTAAAGAGCATGTGACCATTTTACAGAAGACAAACTAGATTTAGTTAATAACAAACTTGCAGAGACCATCGGAATAATCGCATAAGCAATGCAATGATTACAATGCTGGTTAGGGAGGCATTGCAAATGTTGAAGATAAGGAGGCCGTTTTTTTGGTGCAAAAAAACATTTTGGGGTCTTCGTTGAAGCAGTCGCTTTGTTTCCACAGTTATTTCCCAAACGTCATGACGTAGAGCCTGCAGCACCATAAATGATGTCACGTTGCTCTGAATAACGAGTTCAGCGAACGGACAAAGTGGGTTTACAGTGTCATTCCACATTATTGTTATGGATAGGCAACCGCTCACCAGCAGTTGTATTTGCCATCCGAAGAAGCCCTGACTCGGGATTTGAAAACCATTGCACGCACAGTTCGGCAAAATATACCTAATCGGGAAAAGTTACAAAAAATAAGTGTCAGTAACCAACTTGTACCAAAATGTTTTAAAAGATCAAATCGCAAATGTGCAAAGTGGTACACAAAAGTATGTGCTAAAATTTGACATTTGAGTAATGTGTTACTAATGTACAAATGTACCTATAGGTGGAGGTTAGAAACGGCAATATTTTGCATGCACCGTAAGAGAAAATAAAATGCCAAGTACACAGAAAGACGATAATTTAGGTATGAAACAAAAAAGAGTGGACAAATAAAAAAGAATTACGTCTCATCAGTTCAAATAAGACCAAAAAAACGTACAAAGTTAAACACAAACCTATATGGACAAACTAAGCGTTTCAAATTAGGAACATAAATAGTAAAAAGGTTGAGTGCAGTCATACCTTGCAAATGAGCAACGTGTGCACTCTGCAACATTACAGGAAAACTGTACAAGGGCAGAAAACTAATACGTTAAGTATATTAGTACAATTAGATGGGCAGTTATGTAAAAATAAAGCACGGATTGCTGTACAGTGGGCCAAAGCACACTTACAAAATATTTACAGCCTCCATTCTTTTTCGGCAAGTCAGTCACGAATGTGTTTGCAACGAAGAATCTTCCTTGACTGATATGCATGTCACTTACAAACCTTTTAATACATAACCTTATCAATTGCGTTTTTTTTTTACCCTTTCATTCCCTGAATAGCGCACAAGTTTGTCTTGGGCTCAAGTTAAAAAAACAATTGCCCCTTTACTTTCACTCGGATGCGCGGGCGTACTGAGCGGTCATGCAAAAAAGCAACTTGTGTGGCCTTCACTCAGAAGGCAAATACATTTGTGCTTTGAAGCAACATAATGAAATCTAATTATAACAACCTGTACTCCCATTCAGCTTCAGAAGCACTGTTTGAAGCAAACAGTGCAGATGATAGCCTTAGTTCCCAAAACTGTAGAGGCCAATGTGAGGGAAATAATAGTGCAAAACACATTTTAATTCACACGCTATAATTGGTTGTGTTGCAGTGAGCATGAACTTCCATTTAAACATATCATTTTGCAGAGAAGAAAACTGCACTTTTTCACTTTGTGCTGCCACAGCTCATTGGGCCCCCTGAAATGTCACCTTGTGAAATACTATTACTTGAGTGTGAGAATTATAATGCTGTCTTGTTTTGGAACTGTTTCTGGCAGTATCCGTGCACACGAAAACATTAGTAGAAGAGTGGGGGCCACCGAAAAAAGGTACCTTACTACACGCTATTTTGCAAACAATCTGGGAAAGAGTCACATGGTCGTGAGCACAACCTTTTCCCCCTGTTCAGTGTAGGGGGAAAAAAGATGTTTTGAGAACCCTTCCCCCTTATAACTTTCGCCCCCCTGCACCAAACATGACCAACCTTTCCAACCAAAGTCAGAGTAGACGATATATTTTTTTTCCAAACTTTGGCGACGATTAGTCCAAGGGTACGACACTTATAAGGAAGCCAAAAATAGTTCTTTCTATGGAAACAGCCACTCCTCCAAAGCAACACAGTCAGTAACGTCCCTCTCCAATGTGCTGCAGTGGGTGCCGCCAGGACCTAGAGGTTAAGATATATGTCCACGTACTTTTGAATGTGTATGTGTACTATGGCTTATGCCTCCACCGCTAACAAGATCGTTCCTGGGTGCATGGGCTTCGGCCATGCAGGCAACACTGTACACTCTACCCAAAACCATCTGACATGCTAACCTTTAGGACGAGTGTATGCACTGCAGTAGAATGAAGTGGTGTTTCTGGGCAGGGCCTAAGGTTTTACGACAATGATATATGGGCTACGTGCTGCAGCTATGGAAGCAAAACTCTACATCCTGCCCACATTCACCTCAGTGATGTACAGTAGTACGGGTGTATTGATATGTGTTCTATGCTTCACTTATTCTGGCCAGACACTGCACTCCTACCTGTTTGTACATAGATATTATTGCAATGTGTTGATGTGCACTGGCTTATAACTCCAGTGTTTATAACTTTCTTGCAGGATGCATGCCCTTTGGCCATGCACCCAACACTGTACACTCTCCCCTCAACCAAGTAAGAGATAATAAATAGTACACATGTAGCCATGGTCGTGACATGCAGCGGTGGTTGTGGGCAGGGCCTACAGTCTTGGAAATATGGCCTTAGGCCTAAGGCCTAAGGCCATGCATCCAAGACTCTAGGCCCTGTCCACAGCCACTGCAGCATGTCACGACCATGGTGGCGTACTAAGGAATAACACACCCATAGGAAAATGTAATGTAATTGGGAAATACACTCAAAATTAATGGTCACTAACGGCACGCGACTCCTGCGAACATTTTCAAGGTGCCTGTACACAGCACGGACTCAAATAGTAGCCTTAGTGGATCCCTCATTTTCTGCACGTACAAACATTGTGAAGAATACATCAATGCAGAATATGTAATAGACAATTGCTGGCCAAACAAGTACAGTATTTCATCCGTCTCTTACTCTGAGATCCTTCCCACGCACTATAGGAGAGCAAAACAGTTTCGAAAACAGCATTTCACCTCTGGTAAGTAGCGCACCGTCTTCGGATCCAAGATGTCGGGTGCATCCACACATTCTGACGTACATCACGGCTCGCTGTAGCCAATCGGTGCACACGTCGCGTGTCCGAGGTGATGACGCCACCCACCCTGGCCAATCGGTATCATGTCCGCAAGCGAACAGGGAAATGTGACCGCGGAGCGGACATAGATATCACTAATTTATTCAGACATATTTTTTGGTCGTTTTAAAGGAAAGTACTGGACGGATTGTCACCAAATTTACTAAAGCACGCTTTCGGGTCCAAGACCCTGCCCCTGGCACAAATTTGGTGCAAATCCGTCCAGCGGATTCACTGTAGCCATGTGCAAAGTTTTTCCCCCATTCAGTCTATGGGACAAAAAGACGTTTTGGGATCCCCCCTATAACTTTGCTCCCCCTGGCCCAAACATCTCCAATGTTTGCAAAAAATTCAGAGTGATCCATATACTTTTTTTGAAGTTTGGTGAGGATTCGTCTAGGGGGAGCGGAGTTATAAGCCACCCAAAAAGTGCTCTTCCTATGGAAACAGCAACTTAACCATAACTACACGGCCACTACCGTGGCTGTTTTAATATATATATATATTACGGTTAAGTCGGTGTTTCCATAGGACAAGCACTTTTTGGGCGGCTTATAACTTCACTCCCCCTGGACGAATCCTCACCAACCTTTGCAAGTAAAGTATATTGCCCACTCTGAATTTTGTTGCAAAGTTTGGTGAGGATTCGTCCAGGTGGGGCAAAGTTAAAGGGGGGGTCCCAAAACTTTTGTTTTTTCCCATAGACATAATGGGAAAAAAATTTGAGCACACCTACAGCCCAAACCGCTGGACGGATTTACACCAAATTTGCATAGCAACTTATCCCACTTTCATTTGCAAATTTGAATGGTCTAGCAAGTTCTGTATCTGAGTGCATTATTCAGAATTTCCGTTGCTTCTTTGTCGACGTCCCTGGTTTACATTCCCTAATAGGTTCTTCTATGTTTGCAGTAATTGATGAAACTTTAGCTTCTTTTCTTTTCTTTCTGGAATTTGCTGTTGGATTCTGTTGCATTTCTGTTTCATTTAGTTTTCTTTTACCACGTTTTGTATTCTAGAATGCAAGGAATATCAGCTTTGACTTTACTTGCATCAAAGTTCATTAGCAATAGACCGTCAAGTGTACGTAAGCATGATAATGCTACATATTTCATGCCTTCCTTAAAGACTGTGTTTCCTATATCTATCAATGCTTTGTCTAGGGTAAGACCTTGGGATTTATGAATGGTAACTGCATATGCAAGAGTTAGAGAAAATTGCTCTCTACGTACATACATGTCTTTGAAGAGAAGGAATCGAGCAATTGAGCGCCCTATCCTTTTCACTTCTGAAACTTTATCGAAGCGAATATTGACAAACTGAATATCACGTGGGTATGATTGGAAGCCAACAACTGTGCCCAGTGCTCCATTAACTAGCCGTTGCTTTATGTCAAGGTTACGTTTAAGCATAACTCTACAATTTAAGGATAATTTCAATATTTTTTCCAACCCAGCTGTGTTGGAGATTGAATTTTCTAAACTATTTACAGGCCGATTCATGGAATTAATGTGCGCCGAAAATTCTGGCGCAGAGGTGCCAAAACGTGCGAATCGCAGTCCAAGTGCGAAAATCGCAGGGAAACCAGCGCACATCGATTCATGGAAGTCCATGCGTGAGAAAAATATTGGATGTGTGCTGAAAAAGTGTGCGGCGCACGCCGGCGCACAGGTCATCCAACGGCGTGCGCCACGGCCACAGCGAAATCGCACATAGCGCGGCGCTCATAACAAAAGTAGGCGGAACACGGGGCGTAACACTCAGAATGGGGAACAACGTGTGAAAATATGGGCGTCACAGGGGAAGTACAGGAGGCAAGTGCGCGGAACGCCCACACGCTCGCCTACAACTCGTATTCATGGAATTGAATAGGGCAAACCAGTGCACGGGCAAAGACGTTCACAGGGTCAAACAAGTCCGCCACAAGAAAGCAGGTGGTAGCGTCCTGCGCCTGAAATAAATGTGCGCCAAAATGTGCGCTAACAAAAAGCACCTATATACAGCTATGATGAATGATCCATACTGTGGCCCTCTACGACAAATGAGGTGCAAAGGGGTACCGACAAACACGGACACCCGCTGTGTGAAAAATAGCGTGTGCGCGGGAAGTTCCACACGCGATTGGCCTGGGTACATGTTTTTCAGGGTGCGCGGGAAGTTCCACACGCGATTGTCCTTGGTACGTGTATTTCGGGGTACGCGTGAAGTTTCACACACAATTTCAGCAGGGTACGTGTATTCCAAGGTGCGCGGGAAGTTTCACACGCGAATTTGCAGGGTACGTGTATTTCGGGGTGTGCATGAAGTTCCACACGCGATTTCAGCAGGGTATGTGTACTCTGGGTGCGCAGAAAGTTCCACACGCGAAATCAAGCAGCCTACGTGTATTTCGGGGGTGCCGGGGAGTACTACACGTGAATTGGCCGTGTGGGTCCTCCCAGGTGTTCCCTCTACACCCTCCACGGCCCCTGCAGGTGGCCCACACCACAGGGGACTACCCCGCAGGCAGCCCATCCACCATGGCCATGCCCCCCAGCCAACCCACATGTCACCTTGCACTACTGCCCACCAACGCATGTCTCCCAGCACCCCCACCCCCCAGCATCCAGGGGCACCCTCCACCAAGCCCCCACTCATGTCTCCCACCCCCCCGCCCCCCAGCAGTCAGGGGCACCCTCCACCAGGCCCCCACTCATGTCTCCCTGCACCCCCACCCCCCAGCACTGTGGGGCACCCTCCACCAGGCCCCCACTCATGTCTCCCACTCCCCCACCCCCCAGCAGTCAGGGGCGCCCTCTACCAGGCCCCCACTCATGTCTCCCTGCACCCCCACCCCCCAGCATCCAGGGGCACCCTCCATCAGGCCCCCACTCATGTCTCCCAGCACCCCCACCCCCCAGCATCCAGGGGCACCCTCCACCAGGCCCCCACTCATGTCCAACTCATGTCTCCCTGACCCCCACCCCCCCAGCAGTCAGGGGCACCCTCCACCAGGCCCCCACTCATGTCTCCCACTCCCCCACCCCCCAGCAGTCAGGGGCACCCTCCACCCCCCAGCATCCAGGGGCACCCTCCATCAGGCCCCACTCATGTCTCCCATCACCCCCACCCCCCAGCATCCAGGGGCACCCTCCACCAGGCCCCCACTCATGTCCAACTCATGTCTCCCTGTACCCCCACCCCCCAGCAGTTAGAGGCACCCTCCACCAGGCCCCCACTCATGTCTCCCAGCACCCCCACCCCCCAGCATCCAGGGGCACCCTCCACCAGGCCCCCACTAATGTCTCCCAGCACCCCCACCCCCAGCATCCAGGGGTACCCTCCACCAGGCCCCCACTCATGTCCGACTCATGTCCCCCTGCACCCCCACCCCCCCAGCAGTCAGGGGCACTCTCCACCAGGCCCCCACTCATGTCTCCCAGCACCCCCACCCCCCAGCATCCAGGGGCACCCTCCACCAGGCCCCCACTCATGTCTCCCTGCACCCCCACCCCCAGCAGTGCGATTTGCCTGGGTACATGTATTTCAGGGGTGCGCGGGTAGTCTTACATGCGATTTCATCAGGGTACGTGTATTATGGGTCCACATGAACTTCCACACGCGATATCAGCAGGGTACGTGTATTACGGGCCCGCATGAACTTCCACACGCGATATCAGCAGGGTACGTGTATTACGGGGTCCGCGTGACCTTCCACACGCGATATCAGCAGGATACGTGTATTACGGGGTTCGCGTGAACTTCCACACGCGACTGGGCCTGGGAGAGTGGGGTACGTGTATTCCTGGGGTGGGCGGGAATATTTACACGTGACTGGGCCTGGGAGAGCGTGTTACGTGTATTCCTGGGGTGGGTGGGAAGATTTACATGGTCGCCTACAACGCGCCAAAAAAAAAAAAAGGTCCAATACGGAAACACGTACGCCAGCATGAAGCAGGCGCACGTCCCGCGCAGCATAAAAGTGTGCGCAAACAACAAACAAGCTCAGACGCCAGGATGAATATACCGTTCCTAGCAGCAGTGGCCGTAGGATACCGCAGGAAGAAGAGGAGGATAGTCAGGGCCAGAATCTTTACACCCAGAACCATCCTTTTTGGTATGCCGGATGACCAGGTGTATGGGAGGTACAGGTTTCCACCTCACATAATACTCGACCTGGTCAGTGAGTGGGAGGATGACCTCACATCACCCACCCTGTGCTCCCAAGCACTCATCCCCCTGGAGAAGGTTCTCAATGTACTGCACTTCTTGGCTACCGGATCATTTCAGCGGACAAGTGCCATAGCGGGGGGGTGTCACAGCCCACGCAGTCACGGTGTCTACACCAGGTGTTGGCCATCATCACTGCACGCCCATCAGTCCGCAGGCACATATACCTGCCCAGAACACCTGCAGAAAGGCAGGCTGTCAGCCAGGATTTCTACAGGGTGGCACAATTCCCCAAAGTGCTAGTTGCCATTGATTGCACCCATGTGTCTCGATGTCCCCCCAGGGCATCTGAGCACATCTATAGAAACCGCAAGCACTGACATTCCATCAACGTCCAGGTAGTATGTAATGCCAAGGGAATCATCACCTCAGTATATGCCAACTATCCAGGGTCCACCCACGACAGCTTCATTTACAGGATGTCAACCCTAAACCGGGACATGGAAGCTGGGCTGCATGGCGATGCATGGCTGCTTGGTGAGTATAAATGCCACAGCACACGCATGCATGACAGATACAGAGTAATGTCACTACCCCACTAATGATCCCCATCACCACCTCCCCAGGGGACAGTGCCTACCCTCTGAGCACCCACATGATGACGCCAATTCGGAACCCCATCACGCCTCCCGAGGTAAGATACAACACAGCCCATATTGCAACCCGGGGCATAGTGGAGCGCACATTCGGAGTGCTCAAGTCACGCTTTCGCTCCCTTGACCGTTCTGGCGGGCAGCTGTTATACGCTCCCCCAATAGTGTGCAGAATCATAGTGGCAGCATGTGTCCTGAACAATGTTGCAACACGCCGGGGTCTGGCGGTGGACATGGTGGTGCCCCCACATCCCCAACCACATGCACGCCTGCTGCGCATGGGAGGGGAAAGGGCACGGGGTGAGGCAGCCCGTACGCAGCTGGTGGCTAATTACTTCACAGAGTAATCACACCCCTGTGGAGTGCACACAGCCCTGGCACATACCATCTGACAATCAATGATAACTCAATCTGACAATTCTGATGAATTAAGGGACAGTCAACTGTCAGAACCATAGCAGCCTGAGATTGTTCACCTGGAAGTGTCAGAATGTGTGCATCCCTACCTACGGAAACACCAACAATGCAGTGTCATCAAATGACACACTTCTATGCAGCAAAAATGAATACCCACTTGCAAAATACAACATGAGAACAGTGCCATGTCACCCAACCCCTCCCCGGCACCGCCACACAACACACCATGGCATGTCATGCTATGTGAGAGCAAACAATTTAATCCCCACAACATGTCACAAGTGTCACAAAGTACAGTGTCCCTAATGGAAACTGGCCACACATGAAATGCTCACAGTAATGCAGGACCAACAACACACATTACCAAATATTTAGCAATAATACTAATCACCTACACAACCTCCAACCTACCATAAACATGACAGTACGGATTTAAAAAATTGGTAGTCTCACTACCTGATAATGCCAGCACTTCGACCACTTCCAACTGTACAGTGTTAGCGCCACGCAAAAGTGTAGGTGCACTGCTTACAACATGGACTCCATTTCCAAAGTAGACCGCCTTGTGAAGACATGATGAATGGACCTGCAAATAAGGAGGATGAGATGGATGCAGAGGCATATATCAATGCAGTGTACAATACAACAACAATATGCACTAGGAATGTATACACAGTATTGACTACAGACTGCCCACACATCAAATGGGAGTCCAACGTCACTGTGTAAGTCAAAGTCACTTGGGCACACCCTTTGCAAGCCCATGGAAATGGGAAGCAGGAGGGGTGTGTGTCACACAAACCCAAGCATCTAACCAAAATTCAGGACAAGCCTGCATGTGCCCAGCCACAATACAGCGTATGCCCACGGGAGCCACACAAGGCAACACACTGTAAAAAAAATCAAAAATCAAAAATCAAAAATCAAAAATGGCCATGTATGGGCAAGGGGGGGAGGGGAGGCCACCCAGGAGGTCCGAGGACAGGGTGCACACCAAAACCCACCTGTGTGGATTTTGGGGAAAAAAAACACCTCCATGGGCTCATGGCCTGCACGGCTACCCTATTGTGAGAGAATCGCTGATGTCGCTCTCCTCACCCTCTGCAGCTGCATCAGGAGGTGGTGGCACTATGGGAGGCAGCCCACGCAAAGCCCTAGTCTGGTCCTCCATGGCAGCAAGCATGCGGGTGTGGAAGGTCTGGTTCTGGAGGATAATCGTGCAGAGGTCCCCATGCAACAACTCACGGGATGCCCGGACCTCCTCCCTAGTTGCCTGCATCTCAGCTGAGAGCGTACGTGTGAGCCGCTCCAGCTGCTGTTCTATCCTCGTGTCAGTTGAAGCCTCAAGCTCAACAAGAGTCACCCTGAGCTGATGGAGTTCCACCCTCAGGGCTTCCCTGTGGCCATGGGACTCAATAAAAATGGCTTCTCGCAGAGTCTCCAGTGCCGCCCGTCTGTCCCTGTTGGACGCCAACATGTCCTCCCTGTGTGACTGGCAAATGGAGTCTGTTGCCTGCTGTAGTTGTTCCATCAGCCTTTCTTGGGGGACAATGGAAGTGGCCACCCTATCCATGGCCTGAGCCATCATCTCAGATGATTCTGCCTATTGGTTTGCCATACCGTATATGTATTGCTCCCATGCGGTATTGCCAGGTGGCGTACGTCCACCATGTCGGCGGGCACCACACCTGTCTGGGGCAAGGCGAACTGCGCCTTGCTGTGCCGGCACTGCCTGAGGATGCAGGACTGCATTCCCCCTCTGATCTGCTGGCCCAGGAACAGGATCAGATGTTGCGGAGTGTGACCCTGCATCCGTAACCACCAAAGGCAGACCTACCAACACTGACATCCCCATTGAGGGTTCTACCCCTGGTGCAGATCGGTTGGACAGTACAGAATCCCTCCCAGAAACACTTACATGCGACCGCACATAGGTCTCATCATCCGAATCAACACCTGAATAGAGCTCGGGGGAGCTGCACCCAGAGACACCCCTTGAGAGAATGGTCTGCAGCAAGTGTGGGTTCTCACCCACCACCACACCACGTCCCTCACTGGTGGCAAATTAAAAGCACGATGCAGAGAAATCGGGAGACCTTCAGAGGGAGATGTCACCACAGCAATCGGGAGCGCTTACTTTACTCATACGATTACATTGCAAGTAGCATTACTGTAGCCCATACACAGTACACAACTCCGACATTTTCCCATACAAAATTTAGTTCCACCCTAAATAGGCATGCTTGCAATGTATGTATAGGTTATGCAGAAGACAGTAAGCAGTTGTGCGGTTTGTCAATGATAAATCGGATATCTTGCACTTAAAAGGGGGAGCGTTGGTATGTATTGCCTATGCACATTTAGCAGCATTAATCTGTCTAAATTAAATCATAAGGGTTGCACATGTTCTCTGATTACAATATACATACCTGTATTCTATACTCATGCATGTGCGCATGCATGGAGCTGTATGTAGAAATTCGCAATACTTGCACAGTAGCTTGTGAAGTAGGTGCTCTGCAATGATATGCGACTTCAGTTCAGAATCATCGACAGTAATTTTGAAGTGCGCAATGTTGATGACGTAGTTAGAATTAGTGATGTTCAATGTGATTGGTGGATGGTTGTGTGACTGCTTAGTTGTGTCCAATGAGGGACTTGAATTGCTACCACTGTGGAAAGGATGGAAGGACTGGGTAAGAGTTACGTGCCGCATGTAGGTCTTACCCAGTCCTTCCGCAGGTAGGGCGTGTCACATACGGGTTTCTACAGAAAATTCTGCATGGAAAGGGGACTGTAGGCATCAGCCAATCAGATGTTCACATTACTCTTTTGTGTTGAAAGACAGTGCGTACACAGAAGATGGCAGAGGTGGAGAGGGTCAGGGTTTTGGTGCTTGGAGACATTTTTGTGCATGGCTTACAACACTATGCCGAGAGTAGGCATGTGGCACACCATTTTAATGTGAGAGGAGTGGAGGTGGTGTGGAGTGTTGACACTGATGCCAATGCTGCGGCAATTCTGCACGTTTGCAGAGACATGCGTACAATGACCACTCCTCATGTTGTAATTTTGCACTACGGTGCTTCCCATTTGGGATACGTGAGTTCACGTACTTTGTTGACAGATTTGGCACAGTTGGTTGAAGCACTCATGACCATCTTCCCAACAACAAAAGTAATTTTTTCTGCTTTACTTCCTAGAGTAAAATGGGACAGCAAATCTGTTTTCTGTCCATATCAAAGTATTGGGAGGTGTATCATCAATTGCGACATGCGTGCATTCATGTTACGAGCTGGTATGTTTTTCTGCAGTCACAATAACATTGCTTCAAGCAATACAGATTATTTTGAAGCAGATGGTGTTGCGCTATCTTCTTTGGGGAATGCGATGTTCTTTTGGAACATATGGCTTGCTTTAGAGAAGGTTCTGTAATGGTTGTAGGAGTAAAGCAAGGACACAAAATACAAAAAAATAAATTAAATAACAAATATCTGTATGGTATCTGGCCAAAAATAAAAAAAATGTCTCTTTTCAGCGCCCACCTTAAAGATGAAAAATGGGAATAACACTTTAATGTACCGTCGTCACGCTCTGATCCTATACATGTCTGCGAACATGGTGGCACTTTGCAGCCAACGCATATCACCAACAGGGATTCAGGGGTGGAGACGCATGCAAATGAGAATGAGCGGAGCTAGGGATTGGTCCATAAAGTTCAGTAGGTGTGTTCTGAACGGCACACTTTAGTAAGATCATCTTCTCCTTGACAGGAGACCACACAGCCATGGCTTTCCATTCTCGAAAGCAGATTATCTGGATTTTGGGAGACTCATGGATACATTGGTTGAAGATGCATGCAGAAAGCTGCAGTTTATCTGCAGATCTCGGATTTCCTCATGTGGAAGTGCACTGGCATGGCGTGCGTGGCATGAGGTGGCTAGACTTGGTACCTCTCTGTGTTACTTTACTGACAGAGCGTCCTCCAGATATACTTATCATTCATTGCGGAGGAAACAGTTTAGGCCATGTCTCTGGAATTTCTTTGCAATTTGCAATGAAGGAAGGAATTACAAAGCTCATGGACATGTTTCCAAATTGTCAAATACTTTTTTCCCATATTGCACAAAGACAAATATGTCTGCGTTCTTCTGCTTTTGGTCCACAAATAGAGAAAGCGAGATGCAATGTGAATAAGGCTGCTTGTGCCTTTTTAAGGGATGTTGGCATGTCCTCCTTCCACAATGAAAACATTTTGTTTCTCAGCTCTTTCATTTTCCGCAGAGATGGAGTCCACCTCACATATGCTGGCAATCAGATTTTTCTTCGCAATGTACAAAATGCATTGCAACCTCTTTTGAATTCACACTAACCTATCTGACAATCCGTTTTCTCCAATGTACCATTTTTGATCCACACAACACACCACCAAAAGGCTCTTTTCAGAGCCACCACTTACTCCTAGCATACTCTTCATTGTGTTTGCTCCGCTTGCATCCTCCGTTTTTTCCCCTATAACTGTCAGCAAACTTTTCCACCACTCCGCGGGGGTCTACAACCGTCACTTCATAGTTCTATTGTTATACTGAGAAAGGCACCTCTGAAAAGAGCCTTTTCTGTAATTATTGTTGTTTTCACGTTTATTGCTTCACAGCACACGACACAATAGGAGAAGAGGCCAAAGGAGGGTAAGGAAGGGACACCAGCCACGGGGATAAGAAAGTGCAAGTGAACAGAGAAAGATATAGGGTGAGCTTTATTTAGGTAAGGAGCAGATCTTCGGGTGCTCTGTGACCGTAGCCTCAAAAGTACTTCGAAAACTCTCCCCCCTGCAGAGTACTGCGTCACAATACTTACACACTATTGTCACATTTGAAAGGTAAGGGTCAACAGCATTTCGAATGGCTTGTGAGGCAGCTGGAGGGAGGCGCTCCCACACAGGAGTGATTCTTGTGGTGGGAGGATCGGACATGGAGGATGCTGTGGAGGAACTCAATCAACTACGCTCTTCACATGGCACCACCTTGCGAATGTCCGCAGTGTGGAACAAAGTTAGGTGTCGCGTCATGGTTGTCGTACCAAAGCTGTACGAACCAAGTCTCCCGCGACTCAGCACCACCTCGCACTGGTTACACTTCACCAGGTTCGCACGTGCTTTTGGTACATTCCCATAAATGGAAAACAACTGCCACACCCACGACTCCCGGCGAGTGCTCCTAGTGCTGAGTTCCTCCACTTCATTCTCTTCTTCCTCTTCTTCCTCGCTCTCTACATCCTGACCCATAAATATCTCTCTGCAGGCCCTTGGGGAGCTGGTAGTGGTGGCGGGTTTGGGTGTGGTGCAGAGGCTAATGAACCAATAGCAGCCATGGAAGCCATACCGATTAGTTTCCTTTAAGTCACTACAGCAATAAAGGCAGTACACCTCAATCTGTTATAGCTTAAAGGACAATGAAGATGCGCTCGGGGGTGTGGCCATTTGTAGGGGTGGAGGGGAATGCCTCGTGACCGTCTTCATCACTGCAAAGCGGTACAAAAATTTTACACACCAAGTCCTCAGGTCAGCTATTGTCTGGGATATGTGAAATTATATTTTTATACTCTACAATACTTTGCCTTGTGTCTACAAGTTTGGACTGTTGCAGAAGCACACAAAGTGCGCAAATTAGTCCACACGCTCAGCGTGGGTGCAGTCACATGATGACGTCCTGAACACATCCGCGCCAGAAATGGGAGTTCACTGGACAGCAAATGCAGAGTACCAAACATGCGCGCAAGTGTCCTACGGACAGTGTTCGGGTTCTCAAACTAATTCAAAGTGTGACACAAGTGAGACGGACAGTTAGGGACAGGCACGATGTTCGCTATACTTATGGTTGTACTGCGCATGTGCATGCATGATATGTTCACTGTACGGACAGTTCCAGTGTCCTAAGGACAACTCCATTTTGTTTGCCTATGAACTTGCCGGCCACCGCGCCTGTTCTACAGACGGCACCATTTTGGCTGCGCCCGATACGGACAGGTATACTGCCCTTCACACACTCCCATTTTTCTCATTTACAGCCATCCCGGACATCTGGTGTGTTCTACGAACATGTTTCATCTCGTTTACAAGCAGTATGGCGAGGTATAATGTCCTTAGGATGCCCCTTTCTGTTTATGTATGCACAACTTCAACAGATGGTGCAGTCAAACATCAAGTCCATCTTACTTGACATTGGTAAGGGTAGGTGTACTGCCTTTACAGCACCTACATTCCATTCCTTTTGGATAGGTCGAACAGGCGCGCTGTTCGCGAACATTCAACATGGGCTGGTTATGAGGAGAAGATTTGTGAGGGGAAGAAGGGATGGATATTTCATCAAAACGTCTATTTTCCTCTTGAAGGTTTGGGGAAGGTTCACTATGGAATGGAGAAGCAGGGCAGGTACAGGTGGGGCAATGGTAACAAACCTTTCCTCTCACACAGTCCTCCACAAACTCCCGTAAACTTTTAAAATTCTCATTCAAAATGTCAATGTTCTGCTCAATCCTTTTGATCCTATCTTCTTCTGTCTCGTTTGTTGCCCTTTCTTCTTTTCTTTCCTGGTCTGTTCAAAAACAATATATACATATGTTAAATGCGTATAAAATACTGGTCATTATTTTGCATATGTAGAGCAATGTGTACCATTATTGTCGCTGTCTTCAGACATTTCCCCATGCGGAAAGTACTCCTCCAGCCACTCCAAAGTACTAGCCATTTCTGAGTCAAAACAACAGAAAGAAATTATAATTTCTGCACCACCTACCAAAAAAGAACACACACATACAAAAAAATGACCTTGACTCACTCTTTTGATGTAATCTCCCTTCTTCCTACTGCGTCTGTCCACTGTCGTTCCAGGCTGCCAAGTTTCTGTGAAGTGATTACGATGGAGGCATACTTTTTTTTTATGGTACCATTCATTTCATTCTACATGCTTATTAAATGTGCCCTTTTCTTTTCACATCTTCAGGTTTCCATATTTACTTATTACTACTTATAATATCTTTATGTCCTTCTTCTACGTTGTACACTTTTTGTGTAAGACAATAGTACATTTTCATATGCCCCCGCCTCTTTGGGTAATGTTGATCCTGTCCGCCCCGTCTTCAAACAGGCGCTCAGTCCGCAAACAGGCGTTCAGAACATACAGAACCCCCTTTCTATTATCAGTAGGGCGGGGGTTCTGTATGTTCTATGTTAAATGTATATCAAGTACGTAGATTATACTACATATCTCCCAAAATCACATCATCACAGTCTATATTCCACACAACACCTTCATTGACACACTGTCATGATTAAGTTCCCCTTCCAAAAACCTGTACAATTCACTACAAAAAAACTTTGTTAAGGGGGCGTTATGGTTAAGTTGCCCTCCTAAAAACCTGTACAATTCACTAAAAAAAAAACTTTGTTGAGGGGAAGTTATGGTTAAGTTGCCCTACCAAAAACCTGTGCAGTTCACTAAAAAAATAATTTCAACCTCCCCTTTATGGTTCAAATTAAAACTGAAAAACCCCTGAAATTTGACAGTTATGGTAACCTGTGCCCCCAAACCTCATCACTGACGACATCACATGTTAAGTCCCTTTGTTTTCGTTCCCTGCCATATATATATATATATATATATATATATACAGTAAAAAAACTTTGTTAAAGGAATGTTATACTTCACAGCAAAACCAAAAAAACACTGCTCATTCCCCCATTATTGTAAGCTAAGCAACCATAACTCGCACCATCTACGCGCATTGCTAAGACTAACACCCAGGACATCAAAGATGACATCACAGACACTATACCTGTCCGTATTGTTCGCAGGCAAGTAGAAACTGTTCTAAGGACATCCAATGTGTCAGCGGACATTAAAAATGCCATGAGACTTAGTTAAAAATATTTGATTCTATGGGTGTGATCATAGTTTAAAATGTTCGGCCAAAGGCCATGCACCCACGACTCTAGGCCCTGGCGGCAACCACCGCAGCATATCACACCCATCGATCACACCCATAGAATCAAACATGGGTGTGATGTATGGGTGTGATATGTTTTGGAGTTGTGGCCAGAGTGTACCCAAGACCGAAGTTATAAGTACTGGAGTTATAAGCTACTGTGGGTGTGATATGTGGTGGTGGTTTTGGCAGGGTGCCTGGGTGAAGGCTGTAGGCTGTAGGCTGTATACTCAATACTCTAGTTCCTGACCACAACCACTGCACCGTATCACAGCCATAGATCACACCTATAGATTTGATTATCTTTAAAATGGTTTCAATTATACTCACTGCATGATTTGTTGACATTCGATACATTGTTTACATGAGTTTGGTACCTGGAGGAAGTATTCTTTTTCATGTTGTGTGATAAAAGAAAAGAGCAGGTACGTGTATGTATTCTATAAAGACTTATTACATTTCATAATAGATATTTCAGCTTTTTTTTACCCTCATATTTGGTTTACAAAACAGTGTACTGTGCATTTTTCTCAGTTTCTGTGTTTGAAATCATTGGGTCTGTGGAAAAAACACTGTTTTGTTATACTACAGTCTATTTGTTTGTTTCCTTTCAGTGTTTACTTCTTGTTTCTGGTTAATGTTCTATCTGTTGGATTGTTGCAGATTTTTGAAGCAGTTAAATACCTGATGGCGTATTGTGACTGTCTATTTTGTGTTACAATTTATTGGCATTCGTTTATCTCTTTGCTTGTTATACAATCTTGGGCTAGTTAGATACCTGTTGGCATATTCTAACAGTTTATAGTTTTTTCATTGATTTTATTTTTAATGTTGAAGTACAGATTAGTTATTAAATTTTGGTTCCAAGAAGATTAAACAAGTGTTTGTAAGATTTGCTTGTAATCTCTGCTTTAGAGTAACCATCCACATTTTTGTTGCAGATTTCTGAAGCAGTTAGATACCTGTTAGTGTATTCTAACTGTAATTATTATTTTTTAATTAATTTAGTGGTATTGATTTATCTGTTTGGTTGTTGCAAAATCTTGGGACAGTTAGATACCTGTTGGCGTATTCTAACTGTTTTTTTCTTGTTATAATTTAGTGGTATTCATTTATCTGTTTGGTTGTTATAGAATCCTGGGACATTAGGATACCTGTTGGCGTATTCTAACAGTTTATAGTTTTCTAATTGAAGTTTTGTTAATGTTTAAGTTCAGATTAGTTATTACATTTTGTCTTTAAAAAGATTAAATAAGCGTTGGTAAGATTTGCTGGTAATCTCTGCTTTAGAGTAATGGTACTATCATTACATTCAAACCAGCCACATTTCTTTTTTAAATATGCAGTGTAGTGACCTGCATTGGTTGTGGCTCCTGCGTGGTAGATTATACCTATTGTTGTGAAGGTTTTTCTACCAAGTGATACTTGACCATGTGTGAATCCAGTCAGCTTGCAGTTGTTTTTGCTACCATCTGCATTATAACGTAGAAGCATTAGTATTAGGTATTTACTCTGCGTTTGTATTAGTAGTTTGTGGAGCGATTATCTGAATTGCAGTTAGTACATAATCTGCTGTGATGTGCATGTTGTACAAGTTGCTGAAATGGAATGGATTCACAATTTGGTATGGATACATACACAAAGCGCTCATTAGGGATTTCTTCTTGTGTAACATTGTCCGGAGAGTGCAGGTATGTTTCCACATGTATGAAATCTGGAAGATTTCATTTATAGGTATGTTTTTGTTTTCCAATACTTGTAGTAAGTACATAAGAAATTCTTGTGGATCTTCTTGTGAGTTTATAGTGAATTTTACCATTCCAGCACAGTAGTCCAATTTGTAGTACAACTTTTGTCTTATTCCGTAAACACTATACGTGGTGTCAGGATTGTTTTTTGCGTTTCTATGAAGGACTTACATTTGCAAACACAATTGGTCTGTACTGTGTAAGTAAATGTTGTCAACAATTGTTGGCAATTGAAATAGAATATTCATTGCTACATTTGCATAACAATTTACACCAGTTACATTTGAACATTTGAATGGACCAGGTAGTTCTGTGTCCAAGTCATTTTTTCGGAGTGTATGTTGCCTCTCTGAAGAAGTACCTAAGTTACTTTGACTAATTGGTTCTTCTTTACTTATTGTGAATGTTGAAGTGTTAGCTTCTTTTACTCTCTTTGGAGGATTTCCACATTTTTTGTGGAACAGGATATGCTTTTAGATTGAGGTGTATAGTGAACATAGTCTATTGTGTTCTAGAATGCAAGGAATATCAGTGTTGACTTTACTTGCATCAAAGTTGATTAGAAATAGACCTTCAAGTGTATGTAATCGTGATAGTGCTACGTAGCTCATGCCTTCTTTAAAGACTGTATTACCAATATCTATCAATGCTTGGTCTAGGGTAAGACCTTGGGAATTATGAATGGTGACTGCATATGCAAGAGTTAGAGAAAATTGTTCTCTACGTACATACATGTCTTTGAAGAGAAGGAATCGAGCTGTTGAGCGCCCTATCCTTTTTACTTCAGAAAGTTTGTCAAAGAGTATATTGACAAACTGAATGTTGTTGTCACGTGGGTGTGTTTGAAAGCCAACAACTGTACCCAGTGCCCTATTAACTAGACCTTGCTCCACGTCCAGGTTAGGTTTAAGCATTACTCTACAGTTTAAGGATAATTTTAATATTTTTTTCCAACCCAGCTGTGTTGGAGATTGAATTTTCTAAGGTATTTAGTCTTGTTGTGGCTTGTTGACACATTGGTAGTGTAATACCTTGTACGTCCAGTTTGTCTGTGGAGTAGATTTCAATTATTGGTTGCATTTCTTTTTTTAACATTGTTTCACTGAATTTGGAACAGCGTGCAAGAGTTGGCATTAAGGCCGTATAATTGACATTTATTTGCACTAAATGTTCCATAACATCAGTAGCACATGAGTTATCGTCATAAAGTGCCTGGATGTGCCAGGTTTTTAATATAGTTTGTGCTTCTTGAGATAGTACACCAACTCTAATACTTTTTAAAATGTTGGTGCAGGTGAGGTCTGTAGATTGGCACATGTTTTCTGTTAATTCTTTGTATTGGAAATGTTGGCAAAGGTTGACATTTCCTATGCTGCCAATAATTGTAGAGCAGAGTTTGTGTCCTAAGGTTTTAAAAATAGGTTCACCTTTCACTGGTTTCAATTGAAGAAGATCTCTGAAAACAATAATGTGTTTTCCTCCAAAGAGTTCTTCGTAGTTTGTTTTAAGTACTTCTTGCAATCTGAGATGAATCAAAGCCAACATTAGGTTGGAGACCATGCTCACTTCATCTATCAGTAGCATTTCCATTTGTTTTAACACACTGCGTAGTTCCATTGCAGCTTCTGTAGAAAGTTTGTAATAATTTAATTTGTTTTTGTGTTCTACTGGAAGAAGTAGTAATTGGTGTAAAGTGACACCACCTATGTTGTAGGCAGCTAAACCTGTGGGGGCAGTTACAACAGCTGACAGTTTGTTGTTTGTCAATTGTTGTAGGAACTTGCTGATGGTTTTGATTAAGAATGTTTTGCCTGAACCAGCTTCACCACTGACGTATAGTAGTATAGGTTTGTAATTTTGGCAGGTACATTCTTTATTTTCATGTTGTACACCATGTGCAATTTCTTTTGTTACTTCTTCAAAAATTGTGCGCTGCTCTTTGTTTAGTTTTGATTGTAGCACAGTTAAGTCTTCTGTATCTTCTTCATAGTGACACATGGTGTTTTCTACTTCTGTCATAGCTAATTCTGCCTCATTTGCTACTAGTGGCTGTCCCAGTGGTTCTTGGCTTCCTGTTACAGAAGGTTGACTACTGTCGGGAGTGTCCTTATCTAGTTCGGCCTGGAGTTCTTCTTCATGTTGCTGTTCATTTTGCAACATTGTTTTGTGCTGCATAAAGTCCACATCAGTGATAGTGCTTTCATTTGCTTTGAAAGCATCTTCGTAGCAGTCATAGTTATCTAGTAACTCGTTTTCTTTTCTCCATGGTTTAAAAAGTTGTAGGAGGGACATGTAATCTAGTTCTTTCTGTTGAGGAGTTTGTAATGACAAATTGATATGATTAATTAAACTTGGTTTGGTAAGTTTTACTAAGCTGCCTTCACAATCTGTCACTGTATATCTACCTTTGCTTTCATCAGGTTTTATATTATTTTTGTATGCAAAGTTTGGGCTATGTGGGATAGACACATGTTTTCCAAAGTGGTAATCCTGTTCGGGTAGTATGTGTCTAGTAAATTGTTTTTCAAAATGTCTTGGCTGTTTGGATCATTTTTGGCTATTGTTTCTATGTCGTCATATGATTTGAGAACTCTTTTTCTAGATTTAGCAGGACCAAGACTTAGCCATACTATATTTTCAGATTTTCCATACAAAGCAGTACCGGTTAAACAATCTGCAGCTTCATAGGTGCCACATTCTCTATGAGAGAGCATGTTTATGCCTAAACTGTACCATTTCTGAGATAGTGTTTTGTCTGATGATAGGTCATTACAGAGGTCTTGAAGCTCTGTTTTTTCTGCTTTTGTTAAGTATGCTGTAACATATCGTGCTACTGCAGTGTAAATGTCTGCAATGTAGTGCACATCTATGCTTGCATTCCATACTTGGGCAATGATTGCATTGTAATCATTGATATATTTTGATTCTTCTGTTCTTTTTATGTAATACGTGCTCTTAGGTGATTTACCTTAAACACTATGTCTAACTGAAGACATGAAGTTGTTTACTTCACCGGTTTCTGTAACTGGTCTAGGGACACCAAACCGGCATTTGATGTAGTATTTCCCTTTCTTTTTGTATTTGCGACAACAATATTGGCCACATTTGTGTCTTTGAAATTGTACAATTTGTGCATGAAGGTCACTATTTGTCGTTTGTGAAGGGATTCACAAGTGACATATTTTTGAATGAACTGCAAAACAGTGGCATCACTGTCCTGACCAAATTTAGGAGCATCTTCAATCCATAATAGCATGTGGATATGTGGTGCTCTTCTGGCTTTATATTCTTTTCTCCAAAAGAAGTGTTCCACTTCTCCGAGTGGAGGAACAGTTTTATTACAAATAAAGTGTAGCATATCAATGAAACGATGATGGAAATATCCTGAAACATTAACAGGATCTAGAGAGCAAAGTTCTATGTTTGTTTTGTTTTTGTTTGATATGCGTAGGAAATCATGTAAATCTTCCCATGCATATTCTGCACAACTTAATGTAACAAACCAAGTGGGTGGTCCAAGATTTCTGATCATACAACGTACATCTTCGTGACATTGGAACCAGTATTCTTTTGTACCACGCATGTTTGCAAATAGATTTGTAATACTTCATTGTAAAACCTCATCTTTTTCTTGCACTTTTTGTATTAATTGTGTAGCTGACATATTTTGAAACTGTGTTCCCCTTTTCAATATGTGTGCAACTCCGTAACATAGAGTTGCTAGTTCACTTTCAAAGAGTAGGTGGAATATGTATTCCACATTTTGTCTAAATCTGGGATCTTCAGAATACATTCATAATGAACAGTATTCTGATGCTGTTATTTGAGTGGGTCTGTCATCGTATCTTCCTCCTTTGCCAGTAGGAAATAGTAGAGGAAAAGCACATGCTTCTATACTTTTTTCCCATATGCTCATTGGTGATCATTTGGTTTGTCGCATTTGGTACGTTTCTAGTGCATCATCTATGCTGTCTTTAGAGTGCAATGGATGAATTGTATAATGGTCTAAAATTTTGGATACTGCAGCTGGATCCAGAAGTTCAAATTGACCAGTTTCTCATGACTCTTGAATTATTTCAGTTGTTCCCCTTAAGTTTTCTTCAATATTTATTTCTTTGTAGTACTCATTACTGTCTTTTAGATATTGTAAGGCTTGTCTAAATGTATGTAAGTCGATGAGTTGTTGCCAAATTTGTTTTGTCTTTTGTTGCTACACCATTTACTAAGATAATTAAATATTGTTCTATTGGATTTTGCATTCCTAGAGTGTGCACATTTTCTGTCAGATTTAATGGTAAATAAACTATTTTGCCACAAATACCTTTCACCAATTCAGAGGTAGGTAATTTTGCTGTTTTTGGTTGAAGACGTATTATTGCTTGAAATGGGTGTACTGTTTGGATTATGATGCTCTCATATAAATTGAGTTGTTGCAGGGGTTTTGGTAGTGGAAATAATTCCAAATTATTTGTGATAGCACATGAAGAAGTTTGGTTGTTGTCAGGTTTTGTAGTGCAGTAATTGCAAAGTATTAAAGGCTCAGTTATTTCATATTTGTTTTCTACTATAAGCTAGAGAGCTAATTCAAACCATTTAGAATCTTCATTGTCGTCCAGTGGTTGAAGTGTACGAAAAGAAATAGCGGAGCTATGTTCCCTGCTGGCTTGCCCCTGCTCCCCACAAACCCCATTGCCACAACCCCTCCCACACACAATACACCCCCCCAAACACTTGCACCTGCTGTTTAAGGGAACATTCAGTGCAGTACACTGAAAGTGTAGGTTTCAACTTCTTCCTACAATTTTATTTTAAAACAAAACCATTCCGGAATGGTTTCTTTTAAAAATAAAAGTATAGGAGCTGTACAAGCTAATTAAAAAAAGCATAGGAGCACTGCTCCCGACCGCTCCCACTCACTTCAACCACTGTTGTCATCTATTTTGTATGTTATGTCTATAGTTTTTGTATTAGTTTCATAAAAAAGTTCTGCGGCAACAAAAACACACATGGTTTGTTATTTCAGCGGATGTACTTTTACATTTTAGTATTTATTTTTTTGTATGTGTGTAGTAGAAGGTTGCCATGTGTACAATTGTTGCTAGTTTGTTGTAAAGGTATTGCGTTTTGTAAGTGGCGTTCACTTCCAAAATATGTTACTGGATATGGTGAATTTCTTCAAGTAATTCTTTGGCTGTACCATGTAGAAGATTGTTATTTAAATTGGTTAGTGCTAATGCAGGACTTTTAGCATAGTACAGTTTATAGACTAGATTTCTTATAGTTGGATGATGTGTTGATATCATTTTGATATGATAGAAGGTACTTTTGCAAATTGGTCCTGAAATGCAGGCTAATGAATGTCCTTGTAGCCCTGTGTATTTACGCACTGGACAGGTATCCATATTTTGCAGCAGTTTCATTTTGATTTTGTCTTTCCCTTTCACATATTGCTTTAGAAATTGGCGTAAAGATTTGAAAGATTTTTTGGGAATGTTACACATTGATGTGCATGACCATTTGTATACTGCATTTTTTCGTTCAGTCAAATGGAGAGGTAATTCTGAGTTTTCAGGGGATATTTTTGTAGGCAGTATTTCTTGTTCCATCACGGTATTATTCATTTTTTCATAACCTCGTTCACTGCTATGCATAGCAATCATATTTGTTTGCTTTTTTTTTGCATGCTTCTTCATTAAAATATGGTTCTGTGTTTGTGGTGTGACTCCATTCACCTCCACAGATATTTAAGAAGTCTTTTTTGTAATTTACTAATTAGTTTTGTAAGTGGTTTCATTCTTTTTAACACTAAAATAAATAATTTTCTTATGAATAGGATTGCACTGTCTATCAAAGCTTCTAATATTAATATTCTACGGTAGGTTTTAAGGGTTATGTATGATTTCTCTCCTGTTTTTATAAGATTTTGAAGCACTCTGTGGCGGAACATTTTTGCTAAAATATGTTTTTGGTATGTTTTCTTGCCATTATATCAAGATTTATAGGAGTAGTTTAGCAGTAGTGGTAGCTGAATTCTTGATAATCGTTTTCTGTTTTGTTTTACATTTCGATAGAGGAGGCAAAGTTTCTCTACTTGAAACATGTTTTCTTTTGCTAAATGACTGTATTAGCTGTTTTGTTTGAACCTTTTGTACAAATTCTGCTAGAGATGGATGCTTATTTTGGATACTTATTTTTTCATTTGCTCTACTCCACGTTGTTTTCTACGGACTTGCTTTTTGGTAAGCATTCTTTGGGGTTTGTTGACAAAAATAACAGTAAGAATATTATGGTAGTATTGTACTTAATTTTTTTGTGTGGAAAGATTAGGTTTCTTCTGAGTTGTTGTTCCTACTTCAGATTCTGCTGCTTTTCAGGAGAGTGCTCTTCACTGTAATTGTAAAGGAAAGAAGTTAGTAATTTTGTGTGTATATAGTATGTAGTTTCCTTTGACTATGTGCAGCCTTCATATTTTATTTACATTATGTTAGTTCAACATGTTATGCAAATAAGTAGAATAGAAAGTGTATGAAAAATGCTTGGTTTCTTAAGGCTGGGTTATTGGATGTTGGGAGACAGAAGAAATAATGATATACTTATTTTGCAATTTTTATAAGGTAAATGGCAAATACTTTATAGAAAAGCATGGAATGTATGCACTTGTGAAGGTGTAGGTAATAAATCAGAAGTATGTGATGTACAGGTAGTGGTGTTATTGCAGTTGGGAGTTTTTCAATGTTAGTGTTTATCTGTGTGAGTGTTTTAAGGTGCTTGACCTTATCCTGGTTGTGTTTATTTTTTTAGATATCTGTGTGTGTAAACATTTGTTTAGATAGCAGACAGGTTTGGAAGTGACAGTTGATTATAGTAGATGGGAAACATGACAGTAAATTCATTTTATAGGTTATACAGATTAAGTGACAGTTACTCTGTTTATATGCATTCATAAGATTTGTATTTGTACTGTGCAGAAAATATGCATACCTGTAGTTTGTATTCATGCATGTGGATATGCATGCAGCTGCAAGTATAAATCTTGGAGACTTGTACAGTAGTTTTTGTAGTAGGTGCTTTCCAATGATATGAGACTTGTACTCAGAGTAATCTACAGTACATTTGATGTTCTGAACTCTGATGATGCAGTTAGATGTAGAGGTATTGAATGTGATTGGTGGATGGTTGTGTGACTGTTTAGCTGTATCCAATGCGGAATGGCACAGAGAGTGAAGTGAAAATGGTAGAAGGACTGTCTAGGTTACGATATGTTTGCAGACATAACGGAAAGTCCGCAGACACTACGAATTACATTCGGGGATTTTGAGGTTGGAAGGCATGCAAATGAGAATGAGCAGAGGAATTGATTGGTCAGTAAAGTTTGGTGGGTGCGTTGTGTAAGAAGACAGTTTGTCAGAAGATATTTTTCCTGAGAGAAGAACAGTTAGCTAAGGCCGTGTGTTTCAGAAAACAGATTGTCTGGATTTTGGGAGACTCATGGATACATTGGTTGGAGGTGCATGCACAACGCTGTGGAGAAGCTGCAGATCTGCAGATCTTCTTGGAGTATGCGGAATTAAGTGACTAGACTTGCTACCTCTCTGGGCTAGTTTGCAGACAGAGCATCATCCAGACATAATTATAATTAATTGTGGAGGGAACAGTTTGGGACATGTGTCAGGAATTTCTTTGCAATTTGCAATGAAAGAAGGACTTGGGAAGGTCATAGATATGTTTCCAAATTCGCAAGTAATTTTTTCTCGTATTGCGCAAAGACAAATGTGGTCCACAAATGGAGAAATCAAGGCGTAATATCAATAAGGCTGTTTGTGCCTTCCTAAGAGATGTTGTCCTCTTTTCACAATGAAAATATTATGTTTCATGACACAAACATTTTTGGTAGAGATGAAGTTCATCTTACTTATGCTGGTAATCAGATGCATTGCGTCGTTTTGTGAAATTACAGGCAGCTTTTTTGCATGAGGTGTTGATTTTTTAAAGTTTTTAAATACAAAAGAATACCACAAAAGCTCTGCTCTTTTCAGAGCCACCACTTCCTCCCAGATAAAAATGCAATAATTTTGATAGGGCAACACCCCAAAATATTAGATTTTCACGAACTGTCCGCAGACTTTTAAAAAGAAAAATCAGTAGCCTGCTCAATTTATTTCCCACTTCTATTTTCTGACTGTGAAAGGCGGCTCTGAAAAGAGCCTTTTTTATATTTTTGTTGTTTTGTATTTTTTTGGGTTTTTTACACGACACACTAGGAGAGGAGGGGAAAGGAGGGTAAGAGGGGACACCAACCACAGGGATAAGAAAGGGCGGGTGGAGAGAGGAAGATGTAGGGTGGGCCTTACTTAGGTAGTGAGCAGGTCTTCTCGTGCTCTGAGACCAGAGTCTCAAAAGCATATCGAGTCTCTCCCCCCTGCAGAGTACTGCGTCGCACTACATATACAAAACTGTGACCCTCGAAAGGTAAGGGTCATCAGCATTGTGAATGGCGTGTGAGGCAGCTGGAGGTATGCGCTCTCCCACAGGAGTGTCTCTTGTGTTGAGAGGAGCAGAAACAGAGGCTGAAGTAGGGGAACTCAACCTACTATGCTCGTTGCAAGGTACAACCTTACAAACGGCCCTACCGTGGAATGACTCTAGGTGACGCTTCATAGTAGTCGTACCAAAGCTGTACGAACCAAGTCTCCCGCGACTCAGTACCATTTTGCACTCGTTGCTGGTGACTTTGTTCGTGCGCACCTTGGATACGTTACCATGAATGGTAAATAACCGCCACACCCAAGAATCACGGCGAGTGCTGGTAGTAGGGACTTCCACTACCTCATCCTCATCATCCTCTTCATCCTCCTCTGCATCCTCATGCCTCTTCCCATCAGGATTCAGAAGAAAATCTTCAAAAATTGGCAGCAAAATGCACCGTGTTCTGTAAGGTAGCCAGAAACACAATGAGGATGAGCTTTGGGGTGTGGCCTTTTATAGGAATGCTGGTGCGTGGTTTGCGGACACCCGCGATGTCCGCGGATAGGACAAACATCTTAAAAGTGCTCAAGAAGTCCTAAACAATATGTAGAAAGTCAGGGTTATTGTCTGGGACATGTGCTATGGTGCATTTTTAGTATAAAATACTGTGGATTGCCTGAAAAGGTACTTTTAAAATCTTCGGGGACCAGGACAGTGTCCACAATTCAGGACACATGCTCAGCGTGGGTGCGGACACATGATGGCGCCGCAAACATGTCCGCGAATGGAAGAGGTGTTTGCAGGACATTAAATGCACGAGAACGGTTGTGCGCATGCGCATGGGTGTTCTACGGACAGTGTTTGGGTCATGAAATTAATTAAAAGCACGACACAAGCGACGCGAACACTAACGGACAGGCACAATGTTCGGAGAATTTACGGGTGTTGTGCGCATGTGCGTAGATTTTCTTTAGGCAGTACGGTTAGGTATAGTGTCCTTAGAACACCTACATTTTGGTTAATTGGACATCCCGGACACCGAGTGTGTTCTTAGAATAGTTTCAATTTTCCAGCGTACAGTACGGACAGGTATATTGTCCTTAGGACACCTCCATTTTGATTAATTGCGGACATCGTGGACAACAAGTGTGTTCTTAGAACAGTTTCAACTTGCCAGCGAACAGTACGGACAGGTACAGTGTTCATACGACACCTCCATTTTGATTAATTACGGACATTGCGGACACCTTGTGTGTTCTTAGAACAGTTTCAACTTCCCTGCAAACAGTACAGACAGGTATAGTGTCCTTAGAACGCCCCCACTTTCATTTTATTGCGGACATCCCGGACACCGAATGCGTTCTTAGAACAGTTTGGACTTGCTTGCGAACATTACGGACAGGCATAATGTTCTTAGAACATCTCCATTTTGGTTATTTACGGACATCCCGGACACCTCGTTTGTTCTTTGAAAAAAAAATGAATTAGGACGTATATAGATGTAATTTATGAAAGAGAAGGGGAAGCAGAAACTGAGACAAAAACAGGAGAATTGGGGGTTTCAAGAGAATTCATAGGAGGTGAAGAAGGGATGGAAGTCTCATCAAAACGTTTTTGTTCATGGCGAGGGTTTGGGGATAATTGACTTGGATATGGTGAGGGGGGACAGGTGCATGTTGTAGAATGGTATCTGTTTTTTTCTTTCAAGTGATCCTCCACAAAGTATTTCAAATTGTTGAAATTTGCCATGAGCATGTCCATTTTTTCTTCCATGCGCTGGGGAGTCTTATCCACTATTTCTTTTGGCATACTATTTTCAATGTTTGTATGGTCTGTACAAAAAAAAAAGATTTTATGTTAAGTGTATGTAAAGTAATACTTATTAATTGGTTTATATACAGAAATGTCTACCATTAGGTTCACTATCTTCAGACATTTCCTCACGTGGGAAATTTCTCCTCAAGCCACTTCAAAGTACTGGACATTTCTGTGAGAAAAGAAAATGATATCACTTTTTTTGTATCTAATACAGAAATTTTACAAATATATAATAAAAATGAAGTACCCTTTACTAGCTTCTTGTAAGTTGTGTTCTTACTGGTTTGTAGCTCTGCTGTTGCTCCTAGTTGTGCAGTTTCTGTCAGGTAATTATGTCGGAAGCCTATCTTTCTTCTTTTGGTACATTCCATTTTAGTACATATTTTATTTAAATGAATGGTTGATGTGTTACATATATGGGTTACACTTATTATTTATTACTACATACGTGTATGTGTGCTGGTTTGTGAACTTCAGCAGTGTTCATATGGTATGATATAACAATTTAAGATACCCCCTGACTTTTTGGGTAGTGTTGCTTTTGTCCGCGTCTGTCCACGGACATAGGAAGAGTCTGTGGGCATCAAATTCAGTAGCAGGGGTTCAGTATGTTCTATGTTACATTTGTATAAAGTCAGGGATATTATTGTTAAGATGTGCTACTAAAAACCTATGAAATTCAGTAAAGAAACTTTGTTAAAGGGACGTTATGGTTAAGTTGTGCTACTAAAAACCTATGAAATTCAGTAAAACAGCTTTGCAAAAGGGTGTTAGGGTTCCAAGTAAAACTGAAAACCCCCTGAAATTCGCCAGTTATTGTAAGTTAAACCACCATAATTTGCGCCACCACTGTGAGCTGCTAAGACTAACTCCCAAGACATCAACGATGACATCAAAAATGTCATTGATGACATCACTGATTACATCACATGTCTGGCTCCCCCTTCATTCCTTTACTGACATATCTAGGGCACATGGTTTTCTTCAGTAACTGGCAGGAAATAACAATTGAAAAGGTACTATATTTGTAGAGTTATCCCTCAAGTATGTTCTTACAGTAATTCTCTTAGGGTCCAGTTATATCATATGAAACATATACATAAAGGAAGACACAGGCTTGAAAGACAGCAATGGTTTCTGTGCATGAAGATAATCAGTAGGGTTATCACCACTTTCTCATAGTTCTTTTTTTATTACTGTATTTTACCTTGTATATATTCATGTTTGTATACATTGTACTCACACTACTTTCTTTAGGGTGCAGTCACATCATATGATATATATACATAGGGTAAGTTGCACCTTTGAAACAGAACAATAATTTCTCTGCATAAAGATAATTAGTTAGGTTATGAACACTTTCTGCTACTACTATTGCTTTTTTTCTTACTTCACTTTCATTGTATATACTCATATTTGTATGTGTTGTTATTTCTTTGTGTTTTGTCTGTAGTAAGTAGGTTTTATTAGCTACTTATTACATGTTTGAAAGTATGCAAAACTGTAATAAGAAAGTAGTTATCATTTCAGTATTGAATATGGCAAAATCATGAATATTGCACTTCCATCATGTATGCTGCACACAATGTATGTATATCAATGTATTGATTAATGCACTACGTAGCTCATGATATTTATTCCAATGATCCTTGACACTTTTTTGTGAACATTATATTAAGAATCCATAGGACAGACTTTTTATGAAAAGTAAATGCACATGTGATGTAATCAGTGATGTCATCAGTGATATTTGTGATGTTATCTTTGATGTCCTAGGTGTTAGTCTTAGCAGTGCACAGTGGTGGCACGAGTTATGGTTGTTTAACTTATCATAACTGGCGAATTTCAGGTTTTTTTTCAGTTTTACTTGGAACCATAATGGCACGTTTGTATTATGGCACATTTGTAAAGTTTGTTTAGTGAATTTCACAGAACTCTCTCTCTATATATATATATATATATATATATATATATGTATATATATATATGTATATATATATATATATATATGTGAAAGAGTTCAAGAAAACATGTTTTTAAATATAGGCATACCTGTACTATGTTTTGTTAGATGCAGATCTTGTTGAATCTGGAAATAAAAATCTTGGGCAGTTGCACAGTAGTTTTTGATGCAGATGTGTTTACTTAACAGGAGATATGTACGCTGTGAGTTCAGTTATACATCTGAATTGTTGAAGTGAGATGACATGGTCAGGTGTAGAGGTTTTGGATGTGATTGGTGGATGGATGTGTGACTGTAGGAAATTAGCCAATGAGAGAGTGCTGAGAATATGAAAGTGGAAAGTATAGAAGGGCTGCCCCTGTGCTATGTGGTCGAGGGCACGTGCCACATCCAGGTCTTTTGTGGATGCCTGGCATGGAAAGGGGACTGTGGGGATTAGCCAATCAGGTTTGCTGGGTTTGGTGTACAGGAAGAGAGGGTAATCATTTTATTTGCAGAAGTTGTGAGAGCAGGGATAATGGCTGTGTCTTTGGGAAGCATACTGCTTGGATTCTGGGGATTCTTCAATTCATTCATTGAAGGTGTATGATGATAATCATGGCATCTTTGGAAATATTGGATTGGCAGAAGTTGGCATTTTCTGGCATGCAGTTTGTATCGTAAACTGGCTAAGCTTTCTTTCATTCTGTGAGAATATGGCTCACTTCAAATGTGCATAGATTGTAATTGTGCATTGTGGAGGGGACAGTTTAGGGTGTGTGACTCCAGTGTCTTTGCAAGTTGTGCTGAAGGATTTCTTTAAAAGCCTAATACAACTGTTTTCTGCTGCTCACATTATGTTTTCAGACATACATCAGAGGCTCACAAGGAGATGTCCAACACACATATTCAGTCCTCAAATTGAAGAATCAAGGCAGATTGTTAAGAAAGGTGTATCTGCTTTTTTATATGCTGCAAGAAGGTCATCCTTTTAACTCTCATGAATGTGTTGAAGACATTTCTGTAAGGAAATTGTATAGGAAGATGTAGAGCGTACAGTATTACTGTACATAAAAGCAAAAACAAAAAAAAAGAGAGAAATAAAAGGTGTTTGTTAACGAACCCAAAAATAAAAACAATGGGCCTCATTACACGTAAAGCTCTTAGCACCATGGTTCATGCCGGTAATTTACCGGTACCGCCTTGGAGGAAAGGGGAATTACCGCCCTATTCCAAGGTTGGGAAGGTAGTAATTACGCCTTCCTCCATTGCCCTTCCCCATTCCCATTTTTGCCCTATAGGGCTCTATGGGAATGGGGAAGGCGCTAATTACTGTACCGCAAATTGCGGTACCGTAATTAGCACCCTGGTCCCTTTGCGGGTTGGTTTTTAACGCCTGCTAAAAAGCAGGCGTTGAAGTACCAAGCCGCAAAGGGACCTCATAGTAAGGCGGTAAGGGTTTACCGGTACCGGTTCCCTTACCGCACTACGTGTAATGAGGCCCAATGTTCTTTTCAGAGCCAACACTAAAGATTAAATAACTTACATTTTGTTTAATTTCCCTCCTCAACCCCTTCAATTGGACGATCTGTCCGTGGATGGCACGTTCCACATCCGGTTCTTTTGAGGTTGCCTCACATGGAAAGGGGCCTGTGCATCAGGGAATCAGTACAGGAGGAGAGTGTAGCAGGAGTTCTGTTAGTAGGAGATGTGAAAGGATTGTAAATGGCCATAGCAATGTCTTTCAGCAGGCAGAGTAGTTGATTTTGGGATGATCTTGGGTCCACTTGGTGAAGGTGTATGCTGAGCTTTGTAGAATAGCCACAACTCGTGGATTACCTGAATTGGAAGTGTTCTGGTATGGAATGTGAGTCATGAAGTGGGTGGCAATGCTCCCATATGGTTGAATTAAGGCATCCAGACATTATTATCATTCATGGTGGTGGGAACAATATTGAGGACTGTGACTGGAATTTCTTTGCATTTTGCAATGAAGGAGATATTGGGAAAGTTGAAGGACATGTTCCCTAATTCCAAAATGTTGTGTTCACACATTGTGCAGAGACAAATGTGGACGCGTTCCTGTTCATTTGGTCCACAAATGGAAAAAGCGAGGCGCAAGGTCAATTAAACTGATGTGGGTAATCAGATTTTTGTGAAAATGCTTTGAAGCAGTTTTTGTGAAAGTGAGAAAAAATAATGAAATTCAGTAAAATGTTTTCTTAGTTCAGTTTTAAAACCAAAAATAAAAAAAGAATATAGAAGCTAACAACCAAAAGAATGGGTTCTTATAAGAGCCACCCTTTTTTAATGCAAAACAATTGGAATGATTGCAAATGTCCCACACCTGAAATCTTTAGGCGTCTGCGGACCCCCACGATTCCCGCAGCCATCTGCTCTGTCACCAGACTATGCAGGCCTCGCAGGGGCCTGTGAATTTTTTTCCCACTTCTATTTTTTAACTGTGAAAGGTGGCTCCTAAAGGAACTGGTTTTATGGTGTTTTATTTTCTTTTTCAGTTTTTTTTCCAGGGGAGGGAAGTAAAGGTGGAGAAGGGAAGAGAGGGAAGGAGCACCAACCACAAAGCTGGAGAGGTAGGTGTACATGGGAAGACGTTGCGGGTACCTTACATTTAAGGTATGGGGCACTGTTTCCCATGCTCTTTGACAACTGCCTCAAAGCACTGCGAAACTGAGCCCCCCTGCAGAGTGGTGTGTCACAGTACGTGCAGCACATGTGGCCCTCGAAAGGTAAGGATCTACAGCATTCCGTATGGCCTGTGAGGCAGCCGGTGTAATCCTCTACCCCACAGAAGTACCCTGTGTGCTGGCAGGAGTGGGTGATAAAGGTGGCGCAGAAGAAGATAGCCTGCTTCTCCCTGAGAAAGGAACAGCCTTTCTCAGTGCAACCGGGTGGTTAGAATGGACGTGGTGGTGCATTGATGTGGTCTCGAAGGAGCAGTGCACTTGTTGTCCACAAGTGAGTTTCACCCCACACTCAATGCATTCAGCACAGGCAGCCTTCACCTTCAGGGCACAAGCACGGTCTTAAAATACTGTCACACCCAGGACTCACTCAGGGTGCTGGAGGTAGGCTCTTCCACTACCTCATCTTCATGCTCCTCTTGATCCTCCTCTACATCATAGCACCTGTTTTCCTGTCCAGGCCCTTCAGATGTTGATGGTGGTGGAATGGGCTTGATTGGGAAGCAGCTGTGGCCATAGTAGATTCAATGATGCTGTCCACTCTCCACAATGAAAGTTCTGCAAAACAGGTGCTGTGAGATGCTCTCCCCTGAATAGCCAGATTATGAATGAGTAAAAGTAATGGGTGGGTCCCTTTAGAGGAACCGTCCACAAACAGTCCTGCTGTCTGCGGACTACCTAGTCGCATAAAGGAGTTGAACATTTCTAGAAAGTTGCCAGATCAATCAAAAATGAGTCTGGGATCTGTGCAAGGGTAAAGTAATGCTTGAAACAACCTAGATTGGCTGGAAAAGCACTTTTAAACTGTCAGCGGCCATGGACACCATTCACAAACACCGCTGTCATACCGCACAGGTGCGGACACATGATGACTTCTGGGAATGTCCATGGCCCGACGGCCATCCGCAGACTCCCTCCAGGCGAGAATCGCCAGACGCATGCGCTGGATGTCCATAGAACAGACACTGTGTCCGCGGACTAATTAAAAGTGCCTCACACGAAAGCGAACATGTCCAGACATCGCGCCTGTCTGGGGGCACCTCAATTTTGATTGCGGACACCGCAGACAGTCGTGTTGTCTGCAGACTCATAATTGGGCTTTCAAAAACAATAGACATATCACACAAGAATATACAAAACATTGGTAGTATAAACTGTATATACGATCAAGAAAGGGATGGGGAAACATGAATCGGAGAATCAGGAACTTTTGTACAATAATTATGAGAAAAAGAAGGGAATGAGGTTTCATCAAAGCATATTTCATTAAAATGTTCAGAATTTGCTGGGGATGATTGCTGTGGACAAGGGGGACACGTGCAAGAAGGACAGTGATGGGGGACATTTTTAATCACATGATTTTTCACATAGTGTACACGTTTTTTCAAATCATTACTAAGTTCATTTATTTGTTGGACAAGTTCATGATTTCATTATTTACAGTTGGAGATAGGGCTTCTGTTTGTGAATTTGGGGATTGGTTATAATTCAGCTAAGCCTGTGTGCACAAAAGGCTTTTTCAGAAGGAGTTACCTGCTGTTGTGCTGTGGCTGTGTTGGAGCAGCTATCCCACCAGCCGCTTTAACTGGAGAAACTTGCCAGAATTGAGTGAATAAGGAAAGCGCTGTCACGCTGAGAAGCTCCGCCACCCCTGCTCCGGGCCCCGCCTTGCAGGAAGTGTGGCAATATAACATTGCCCCAGGCACGCTTGCCGCGCTAAACCCGTGTGCACAAAGGGCGTTTTCAGAAGGAGTTACCTTCTGTTGTGCTTGGCTGCGTTGGAGCAGCTGTCCCACCAGCTGCTTTCACTGGAGAAACTCGCCGGAATTGAGTGAATAAGGAAAGCGCCGTCGCGCTCAGAAGCACCGCCACCCTGCTGCGGGCTCCGACTTGCAGGAAGTGTGCCAATATAACATTGCCCCACGCACCCTTGCGGCGCTAAGCCCATGTGCGAAAAGGGCATTTTCAGAAGGAGTTACATGCTGTTGTACGGTTTGGCTGCTTGCTGTGGCTTTGGCAGCGAACTAACTGCATGACGCAGGCCCCTGCTAATTTGAGTAAGACCTTACACGAGGAGCTGCACGACGAAATGAAGTCACTACCAGTAGAAACACTGACTGCAGTTTTAAGAACGCATCTACAGGTAAGACAAATATTTACCTCTCTCCCAGAAGTAGAAGCAAATCCCGACCACTTACCCAGAGCGGTGAACAAAGACCTGCCTATGTTCAAACAGACACACCTACGATTCAAACCCAAGAAGCGAAAGAGCCTCTCAGTGGGGTCAGACACGATTACTGAAAAGAACCTACCGATACCCTTAAAGCAGATCCTGCCATAAAATCGTGCGACCCCCAAAGTGCCCCTACCTCCCCAGTTTTAGTGGAGAGTACTAGTCTCTCACTTCTGGATGCCGGTCGAACAAAAATTGCTGTTGAGTGGTTGTGCAGCGACAAACCCGGCGACCAAGGTTCCAGTCACTTAGGGGATAACGACAGGATGGATAGGCCCCCCCCATGAAAGAGCATGATAGCCCCATGGGCCAAACAAATGAGAAACCACGTGAGATCTCAGAAAACACTCCAGATAGGTCAGCAAAAGTAACAGAGAAAGAGCATACTGACCTAACAAAAAAATCAAGACCAAGGGCCTCATTACGACCCTTGCGGAAATGGAAAAATGATGGCGGAAATGCAATACCGCCATCGAACACCGCTCGTTGCGATCATGACCCGTCACCGTAAAGTACGATGCCATTAGCGACACCGCAGTGAACGGCAACGCTAACTGCACCAAGTACGCGCACGCGCGCCTTGCAAAACCGGAATCACCGCCATGGCGCAACGGTACGCGAATTCTGACCCTAGCGGACATGTACTGAACGCCATCAAGCACGTCGTAAAGTACCATTCCGCCATGGCGAGAAATACGGCAACGCGAACCAACCGTAAATGGCCCACTGAGTGCCTGCACTCCACTCCCTGGCCTCATTGCACAACTCCTGGCAGGCGCAATGTACTCACACTATGCAACCAGTGAAATCCACAATTCACCCATGCATGCCAACGTAGAAAAGCATGCAGGGGCTCAAAGCGCCCCGTGAGTGGGCATCCATGTACGGCATGTCACCATAGCCGTACTGACGCAGCACAGGCATGTGAAGGTACAATACATCAAAATGAAAATCAAGAACACATGACACAAAACAACAGTAGTCCCCCATCGCTTGCCACCAGCGCAAGGCAACATCCAAAACAGCATCCTGAGGGGGATTGCACCAGCCCTGTACTCATGCCAGTAAACAAACCAACCATCAGCAGAAGCATGTACCACACAAGTCGGCAGAGTGACTGAGCAGCCAGGCTCATCCCAAGAGGGGCCGATGGGAGCTGCAGGGCACAGATGGCATCAATACAGAAGCTATTCCAATGGACATGACCCCAGTCCCCCTCCAACAAACGCACGCAAACACAGTCACCTGTGACCAGCCACATTCTGAACAACCCATCATTCCACCAATCGACCTGGCTGACAGGCACCAGTCGGCCAAAAGCCAATCCCCCGCCCCTGAACAGCACATCATGTAAACAGTCACAATGGCAGCCCCTATCCGTGACCATACTGTGCTACGTAGGCAAACGCGGCCAGTACTGTACCACACAACTCAACTCAGAAGGCGGAACACAATGCAGATCATCACGCAATACATACCGCCACAAAGCGAAAATCGCCACATCACCTGCAAAGAACAACGCAACACGACAAATATCGGAATACAATTTAAATGCACATCCAAATGACAAAGGCCCCACAGCAATTTGCAAAATACCACCAAAACAACCATCATCACCGAGGGCTGCATCTGCAATAATTGACCGGCTTCCACTTGTGTGACGCCCTGTACCATCATGGCACACAGGGCCTACATCAACGTTCCAAAAGGCAACATGGAAGCGGCAAGAACCGCAGGTCCGTCCCATGAGGCAGGCACTAGTCGAGCTGAAAGGCCGAAATGTTGCACCTAGCCACCAGTACAGCGTAAGGGCATGTGGCCCATTGGCGATCGTCCCATAAGATCGAAATGGTGCTCCACTGATTCACCCGAAGCTGCAGGAGTCGAGAGTAAAAACCATCTGGAGGAGTGGCGTAGAGATGGCATCTGCAATAGGGCAGGAGATACCTGTCACCCAAAAGAAACACAAATTAACCGATTGCATTACGGGACTCATGATGCATTACAATCTTCATTCAACACACCAAATCCACACCCATATGCATGCTAGCCCACTCCAAAGGAATATACACACCCCTAAATCAGTATCGAATCATAACGAAACCAATCGAGCCAAATACACCATTGTCAACGTCGGTTACTGTGCATGCGTCCGTCAAGATAGAACCCATATCATGGGATTAGTAACGTGCCTAGACACAAGTGTATGAAGGCGCGTCGAGACAGGGAGGATCCGACAAGGGCAGATAGACGTATGTCCCACTATGGCAGCCTTGCATCACATAACGCAGGGGAAGGGGAGTGAATCAAAAAACCCATGTACATGGCAGACCCTAAACGGAATCATCAGTCCATGCATCCACACATCATTCCCTCATCCCGCAATGAAAACGCATGAATATTCACTCACATAATATGTGAAACTTCCATCGCGTCTGTGCGTAATGCAGTCCGCAAAAACCACTGTGCCCCTGGCCGGATCTGTAGTGTTGTGAAGCAAGATGGATTTGGGAACGTCCTGCCTTATCGTCCACTACGCTGTTGCGCATCCCATTCAATTCATATCATTCATTGCCTGCTCGTTATGGGCCATGTCCCAAGGACATTCTACAATAGAACGTTACATTTCCAGCCAGACCTGTGGGCGTATCCTCGCCGCTACTTCAAAACCCAAAATGCTGGCCTTCGAATTCCTCACTTGCAACATTACGTCGAAAAGGCTTCTGTGAACGCTTGCATTCACAATTACATCAATGTAGTGCGGCTGTGTGTCATGATGCTAACTGGCTGCAATCACAAATGGCACGCCACGCCCGTCGGTGAAGTACGTTACTGTGCTGCATGAGGGTCGGCCATCGATCGAGCCCTACATACCACTGACTCTTCACAGGTATGTAAGCGGCTGCAATCATAGCATGTGTAACAATGGGAGCATAGCATGAAAATCAGTCAAAGTACATCACACTGCCATCGGGATTTGATACATGATTCAAATCCCAAGATGCCATGCGGCCAAATGCAGCCTTACGTGCGGGACGTGCTCGGCCAGAAGGGATAGCATCTGCCACAGAATCATTCAATCAGCACAGGTGGAGGCCATACAGGCCGACAGCACATATATTGCAGACCCAAACCCCTCCCACAACCACTCCCACTCCAAAATGCTACCGGCAGGACTAGCGATGTTGGGCCTGGGGTACCAGATAGCACTGCAAGTGCTACAACTACAAGAAGACGACGAACAACAACAGGTACAACAACCGGGCGCACAGGGGAGACGGAGGAGAAGGAGGAGGAGGAGGGCAAGGCAGGGTCAGCAAGGCCCACAAGCACTGCCACTACCACCACGCAGGCGGCCCGCAATCCCACGCCTCCGAGCCGATCCGTTCAACCTCACTGCTGAGCAGATCCACACCCTCTACCGTTTGGACCGGGACACCATAATCGCCATTGTGGACATGACACATGCTGACCTCGTGAGCATGATAGATAGCCCAACCGCCATCCCACCCCTACTGAAGGTGGTGTCTGCACTCCACTTCCTGGCCACAGGCACCTACCAGCACACAGTGGGACAGTTGCATGGCATTTCACAGCCACTGTTCTCACGGACACTCTTCCAAGTGCACGATGCCCTCCTGAAGCACGCCGACGACCACATCACACTACCACGCACGTACCAGGAGATTACCAACGCTAAAGTGGGATTCCATGCACTTGGCGGCATCCCGGGTTGCATTGGTGCCATCGACTGCACCCATGTTGAATTGGTTGTCCCACATGCCATGGAGGTCCAGTACCGCAACCGGAAACAATTTCATTCAATCAATGTGCAAATGGTGTGTGACTCCAACAAGATATTTACGCATTGTTGTGCCAGATTTCCAGGATCTACCCATGATTCTATGGTCCTGAGGAACACAAGAATACCACGCTACATGGAGCGACACGCAGGGCACAGATCCTGGCTACTCGGTGAGTCTCATTCCATGCATGACATCGTGGCCCATTTGATGCGTCAATGACCTTGCAGGGGGGGGGGGGGCTACTTAGCACTATCATTCCACTGACACCCTTTATTCGTCTCATACAGGTGATGCCGGGTATCCACTGAAGAGATGGCTCCTTACACCAATCCGGAACCCACAGAACGAGCATGAGGAGGACTACAACCATGCCCACTCACGTACCCGTGTGGTCATTGAACAGGCATTCGGCCTACTGAAGGCTCGTTTCCGCAGCCTCAGCAGGTCTGGCGGGGCACTCATGTACAGCCATGAGAAGGTTTCTAAGATGGTCATGGCATGTGTCATGCTGCACAACATGTGCATACGTAGGAATGTGCCCATGCCCCCTGACGCTGTACTGCATGCACCTGAAGATGATGATGATGATGAGGGTGGGGATGTGGAGGCACCTCAAGGAGTCCATGAGGCACAGGATGTACGTGCAATCCGACAGAGCATCATAGATGCATGCTTCTAGCAACCACGCATGGTGCCTATTACACGGAAAGGGGACCTGTGGCACTGTGTGTGTGTAGTACAGGCACATTGTGGACTGTACGCCTATGAAGGCCTCGTACGCAAATATCAATGTCCACACATGTCATTGGATGATAATGAGGTGCTGTATTGTTAATGTGATTTGATTTATACACCCTATGGACCCGCCACCCAGTGAAGCCCAACACACCCCCTCCACCCTACTACCTCCCCCCCCAACACCAGTGTCCAAATATGCATGCTGTCCGTGGGTAGACGCTATTGCAAGCCCCCTCTACGGGTATCAGGGGCACCCCTGCCCGTGGAGCGCAGGTTCCTGCCAGATCTGCGTTGGGGGCTGCCCTGGACGGAACTTGCCACGGATGATGTCTCTGCCTGCTCGCGTCCATGCATGTCTCTGAGGGTTTGTGAGAGCTCCGAGAGCACACGGCGCACAGCAGCAAGTTCAGCACAAACGTCTTTGGACGTCGCATGCAGTTCCCCCCTCAGGCTCTCGGTGCTTTTCTCCATTTGTGCTCTCAGGCTCTCGGTGCTTCTCTCCATTTCTCCCCTGAGGCTCTCACTACTTTTCTCTATTTGTGCCCTGAGTGTCTCGGTGGATGTTTCCATGGCTGCCCTGGAACCCCCGCATTCATTTGCATGGTCCTTGAGTAGCGTGGACGCTTCCTGCTGTTGCTCGATCAGCAGGTCGAGGGACTGTTGCCTCTGCTGGGCCATGGACATTTGCGGTGGTGTGACAGGGGGGCTGCTCAACACATGTTGCCTTGGCACAGGACTTGTGGGGGTTGGCCAGTCGTCGTCTTCAGGGTGCCCCTGCGTGGTTTTGTCATGGTGTAGGGGATGGAACATGCAGGGGGATTGGGAAAGGTCATGGATGGTACCTACGTCGCCAGCACTGTTTTCCGTGTCGGAGCATGCTGGCATGACAGCTGTGTCACCTATGGTGCTGCTACCACCAGAGGCAGTGCCATCAGATACGTTCTTTGGGGGGACCTGTGGTGCTGGGGTTGTGGACTTGCTGGCTGCTGGGGTGCCTGTTGCAGTCCCCTCCAGTGTGCTGCCACTTGATTCCTGCTGCTGCCGTGTCTTGATCCTTGCACCTGAGGTGGAGGCTCTTGGGACGTTGGTCCTGGCCCTCTTTGCAGGCGTGCTGGTAGGGGTGTCCTGCAGCTCGTCGTTGGTATCGGACCCTGTGGTGGAGTAAAGAGGGGCGAGCGTTAGTTATGGGTCTGTCGGATTTGGAATGGCAACGTATCAAATGCATTGGGGTGGTACATGAGGCTGATTTGGGACTGAGCTTTGGAGGTGGGCTCATTTTCGTGTGGATTGAGGATGCATTCATTTGGCTGCCTGCAGTTAGGGGGTGCATGCTGCACATGTAGGGTTGTTTATGGCTTCTTGATTGATTTGTTTGTTCATTCTGACTTTTAGAGGGCGCTGTCAGGGCAAAGTATGTATTGCACTATGGGGTCACATGGTACTGCACATGTTCGTGGTTTGTGGATTTCGCATTGTTTCTCTTGGCCAACCTACCTGATTCTCCGGATGTCGGCACTCCTTTCTCCATCCCTCCGACTCCCTCTATGCTCTCCATTCCTATGGTGGAGGCGCAGATTTCCTCCCAGGGGGTCAACTTGATGGGCGACTCTGAACCCCCCCCGGTAGCTGTGGCGATGTTCCTGTTCGCAGAAAGTATGCTGCGTACGCGGATCCGCAGGTCGTCCCACCGCTTGCGACATTGCTGTGGCGTGCGGGGTGTTGTCCCCACCGCACTTACGCGCTGTGCCACCAGGGCCCATATGGCCTTCTTGTTGGCAAGGGCCATCCTGGTCATTTGACTGGAGAAGACGACGGCAGAATTTTCCTGGAGGGTCTCGGTGAGCACGGTCAGTTCCTCTCGGGAGAAGTGTACCTGCCGCTTGCGGTCACACGCTTTCTTGGCTACCTTTCCCATATTTATTTTTTTAACTGGGGTTGCTAACGGGTTGGGATGTGTGTCAGGGTCGGATTTTTTATGGTTGTGTTGGGATTCGGATTTTATAGTTGTGCGGCGTGCTGTTTCCCGTTCCGGCCACATGCTTTTACTTCCGTTTCCGTATATTTACGGTGGCCGTAATTTGCGGTGCACGCTCGTTACGGTGACCGCTCATTACGGTGACCGCTAAGATGGGTGGCGGTATTGCACCTGGTGCAGCGTACGGCGGCGGTAAGGGCCGTTTTGGGGTCATTTCCGCCATCGCAGCCTTTCGGATTCCGCCATGGCGTAATGCTCGTGCCCGATGGGTCGTGATTGGCCGCACTTTGCTCCTTCGTGCAATGGCGGAAACGCTATTTACGCTGTTGCGGTCCGGTCAGTCACTTTCCGCCAGGGTCGTAATGAGGCCCCAAGTAAAGAGGATTGCCTCGACCTCTGTCCTCAAGGATCGCCACAATTCCCTGATGAGGGTGAAAGTGTCCAGGAGGAGGGTCACAATTTAAAACCTGTTAATGACGTCAAGCAGGCCACTCGAAATAGGGAGGGGAGGTCCTCTCCAATCAAGGAAAATAAGCAAAATAAACCGCGAAAAGCGAAGTAAAACATCTCTGAGAATGACTCCAACTTACCTATTGATGGCCCCAAAAGAGCTCAATCTCTGCCTCTGAGGCCTATGGGAAAATACAGATCCTTGGGATAAGGATGATCCAGGACATTTGGAAGAAGCCCTACATGACTCTTACCCTGCAAGGGGAAAAAACCTCCACCAACTCGAACCCATAGGGTTTGACATCTTCCTGCCTTATAAGAAAGCCACCTAACCCAAGATTAGCGAATAAAATCATGCAAGATCTAACGATCCTGACGGGGAAAATAGAAAGAGAGAAAAGGAAAAGCTTCTCCTTCATAAATGAGATAATAGCAGCCTTGGATAAAGAACAAGGTAAAAAGGATGCTCGGGGTGATAAAGTCCATGAAAAAATCTGACTGACTTATGAAAAACAAATGTCAACTAAAATGACTCAAACATTGGCTATTACAGATGAAAGGTTGCTTCATGGTTATATGACTGAAGAGTGAATCTCTCCATTAATCAATGAAGCCTGCAAAATTGAAAGGTTAAAGGATACTGAACACATCCAAAATGTGATCATGGAGTCTTTAAACATCACACTTGCTCCATTCCTAAAACTTTATGAGGTGATAAAAGATTCACTACAAGAAGTAACTTGCACCAACATACAAATTAAAGAGGCAAATTTGTCAATGGAATCTTCCTTGCAGGGATTAGATGTACGAATGAATAAGGAAGCAGAACAAACGCTACTCTGGAAAAATGGATAAGGACTGCAAATGGATGAGAAATCTCTGTAAAAAGAACAACGAGTTGGACCCACCGGCAGGTGACATAAAGGCCGGAAAGGGTCCAATGAAATTGAAACAAGGAGAAGGCACCGAACCAGATCAAACAGGTAATCCCCCAGATGCTGTAATACTGATCTCTCTGCAAAAGAAGGCTGATGAGAGAGGAGAGCCCGCGCTTAAACCGGACCAAACAAACGTTGCAGTTTTTGCAGGCGGTACTTCAAACAGCCAGGAACATCAAGGGGGAAAGGTGGCATCAACAAAAATGGAAAAGGAAAAAAAAATCAAAAAACGAAACCTTAAAACAGAAACGCGCCAGGAAGCACGAGAAAGCACTGTTTGCTGGCTGTTTCATCGTGTGCAGAGCTCGTGAGGATCGTGTTACTAAACGGCCTGGAGGACGTCTTTAGCAGCTACACCACGCTGCCTGGAGGTGAATCAGCGTGTGTGTTGTGGCTGTCTTCTAACCTTCTTTGGACCTGTTCTTTCATTACTGGACTTTGATTATATGGACTTTGTTACATATATGGACTTTGTTTTTAGTTTTAGAAGCAACAGAGTATCTTGCAGCCTTTCTTTTTATTCTTTTTCAGTGTGCGCCTGTGGCTCTGCCCATTAGGTGCCTGGGGCACTTTTTTTCTTTCTATTAATTCCCATGGTACAGCGCACTCGCGCGCGCACCGGGAAGCACGAGAAAGCACTGTTTGCTGTTCGCTGCGTGCAGTGCGTGGTGCATTTTGAATCCTCATTTTTGCAATTGTTCATATCGCACCCAAGGGGACAAAGTGGCTGGCTAATTTGCTGTTTGGGTGTCGGGTGTTGGGTGCGGGTGACTAATACTGTTTTATTTGTATACCTTTTTGGGCTGGTAAGGAGACTGGGTTAGGCTGCTGGGGAGTGGTGTTTTGGCTTAGATTGGGCAATTCAACGAAGTTCAGGGCTGCTCTAGTCTACAAAGGCAACATGGGCAAAATTGTTAAATCAATAACCACGATGAAAGACCCGCGTGCGGATTTTTTCTCAGCAGTAACAACGCGCAGGGCTAGTTTGGCGCGTGCGGTGGCGGTACCTCTGCCACCTCCTTGTATTGAGGAAGATGAATTACTTGAATGCACTCAAGCTTGCTCTAACGAACTTAAATCAAATGCTGTGTCACTTACTAACTTGACTGAATCTACAGACTCTTTCCAATCACTGTTTGTGGAAGAATATTCAGTCCCTATGGGGAAGGAGGTTCTAAAACATCAGTGGGGGGTGGCTTCTGAGAAATTGCTCAATAGTAACTCCAATAATGATTCCTTTTGTGATACTCCTAGCGACTTTCTGACTGCTGACTTAGAACTTTTAGACAATCAAACGACCCATGACACTCCCCTGATTGAGGGAGTTGAGGTGATCAATAACAAGGATATTGGTATGATGTTAGGAATCTTCAATAGACTAATTTTGTATGAACTTAGGAGACAGACTGAAGTATTGGGTCAAATCAATTCTGCAATAGAACTGATCCCCTCGAGAGTGAATGACCTACTTTCTAATTCCCCGAGTGATATAAAGTCTGCATTGGCGTGTTCAGTAACGGACTTGCCTGTCCAGGATCCTGGGGTTGTTCAATCCTCAGTCATCTCTCAAGATATTATTGAAGTAATCGTTGTACCTGATACACAGGGCAATAAGAGTGTGAAAGACTCGGTTAAAACTGTCTTGGAAGCTGCCTTGGAGAAGGCAGATACTCCAAATATTCCTGTTATGGAAAGTGTTTTGGCTGATAATTCCAAAAACACAGCCGTTTTAAACAACAAAAAGGAAAAAAAAAAAAAAGCATGACAGACCAAACTGATGCGTGCAAACAACATGGCTAAAACATCTCGTACATTTCTGAGAGACTTGACCTTCAAAAATTCGATCCTAGAGGCCAGGGAGGTTTTGGAGGGTGGCTATGAGAACCAACCCCCTGTGGAAGAGGGGGTCGAGGTCCAGTCTCTGCCTGGGGTTTCGAAGGAGGCCTGCCAATCCTCCTTGGGAGCGTATTTTGAGGCTAGCAACTCGATTTCTAATGCAATGAAGTACAAAAAAAGAGAAGCGAGTGAGATTGCCTCACAGTTATCATCTCTAAAAACAGGATTAGAGGACATTTTTGAAATATTTAAAACTAACTCTTTGAACGCTAATAGCTCTCTCGCTCCAATTAACATAGGGATCAAAGTGGCTAATCATGCAAGTGGGCTGTTTGCTGCGTTGCACTCACGTGATAATAATGAGGGTAAGGACTTACTCCTGAATGTTGGTGCCCCAATTGAAGACAAGGGTCAGCTGTCATGTTCAGTTAACACGGGGCTGGGCTCCAGTGAACGGCATTATAAGGAGAAGATGGTTGGTGCTACATCTGTACAGACCAGATGTGTTGCCCTGGCACCCACGGGTTTAGCACCTGCCATTCTAAACAAGCCAACACCTACTGCCTCTGTACCTATCCCTGTAACTATGTCTGAGGTGCTGCAAATGCCTGAAGCTACTGAACCTCTTTCCGATTCGATCACTGATTTGAATAATTTGGATGTGTCATTGTCTAAGTCTGTTACTCATCCAGTCAGTAAAGAGGATGAAATTACATCTATGGTGAAGAAAATCTTAGAGGACACATTTGTATCGAATAATAATGGGTGGTATTTACCACGCAATAATATGAGAGAACCTACAAGTGTCAATATGTGTGGCACAAACAAACAAAACTTTGAAAAATCAATCAACGGTCTTGATCTAAGAAAACCTGCTTTGAGCGACCTTCCTAGTCTCATATTGACAACTCTGTTTTGGGCGGGTAACCGAACTTCTTTAAACCGTTCCTACATACTCTCATTGTTTGCGGCAATTCCGGAACTAGCTCTAATTTCATCAGCTGATATAGTTCTGGTGGACTTCATTCATAGACAGAGATTTGACTATGTGCGTCTTGTAATAATACCATCCCCTCTAGTAAGAAACCTCTTGCTAAAGGAGGATGAATCCTTACAACGTAGGGGTTTTGACCTCTTCCAATATGAGCACACCTTCCCCCCAACGAATGGCAATTCCCAATTCAAAAATGGTGCGGAAGGTGGAGTAGGGGTGGAACCTCAGGCAGGGAGTAACAATTTTTCAATGGGCAATGATGACAAGCAAGAGTGGAGATGGTTGGCTCTTTCCCTCAGAGAATCCATTAACTCTATGAGGGAAATGGGAAACCCACTCTAGCAAGCCTAGAAAAATAACTTTGGCAAGTTGGAATGGAAGAGGACATTTACACTTAATCCATAATAGTGAGGTTACCAATGTTTTACAATCTTATGATTTGCTATTCCTGCAAGAAACTTGGGCTACCAGTGATCTCTTATGGGAAGGTTTTGATATAGCTCAAACTAAGGCTGTAAAGGGGGTTAAAGGTTGGCCTATGGATGGACTCCTAATTGCCTGCAAACAAACTCTAGGGGCAACAAAAATGAGTGAATGGTCTCGTTCCAATTCCTTTCTAACCGTGACCTACGAAATCAAAATTGGCAAGATCAATATCCAATTTTGCATCACCAATGTATATTGGAACCCGCTAAAATATTCTGATTCCCAATTGGTAAAAGAAATTAACAACTTGACCGCAAAAATCGATGCATGGAGAGCGGCCAATGTGAACGGTTTCATAATCTTAGCAGAGGACTTGAATTCAGATTGTAATATTGACTCTACGGTGGCGGATGCCTTATTGTCTGAAAACAAGCTGTTTAACTGTAATGCCAAGTTTACGGCAGGGAACCCCAAGTTTCGGGGAGCTCCATCGTATAATTTTGTGGAAATTATGGGATTATCGATGACGGACAACAAATGCCATACTTGGAATGCTAGAGGCCATAGCTCTATTTTGGATTATATTTTTGTGTCTATTGGGTTTGATAAAGTTATTTCCAAACTTACTGTAGTTAAGATGCCTACTAGTGATCACAATTTATTACATATTAACTTATCATGCTATACTCAGGGCCTGATAGTAAATCAAAAAGGTAACAGAGTGAGGTGGTCATTTGCTAAAACTAAGAAATTTTACTCTGTTATGGTTAAGAATTTCGAACAGATGCATTTCGAAGACCGGATATGTAATTTGTCTGTGACCAGGTTTACAACACATGTGAACAATCTTATTTTGAATTCAGCAGTAAATACGATACCTGGTGGTAATGCTAGAAGGAATCACTCACACTGCTTCAATATGGAGGTTCATAACCATAGAAAATTAATGAAAAGTGAAATTCGTCAGTTAACAAAATTGGCCATACCGCAGACCATGCATTTACGCTGATTAAAAAAATGAAGCAACAATACAAAAATTGGCTAATAAGCTTTAAGGGCATGCAAGCCCAATCGGAGATGGGGAATATATGCTTAATGCACTAAAAGGTAACAACATTTCTAACTTTTGGCAAATCATTAATAAGGTTCAAGTATCCCAAGAGGAAATGCTATTTACTCAAATCAGTGAGAGAAGGTGGGTTGACTACTTCTCGAAAATGTATGGCGGCGACTTAGCCAATTTTGGAGGTTGTGTTAATAAGACTGCGATATGGGAACTGAACATCTCTGTCTCCAATATCTCTTGCCTTATTATTAAATTAAAAAACTTGGCGGCTCCAGGGCCGAACAATTTATCAAATAAGATCCTAAAAACGGATACTGATTTGTGGGCTAAGGTTCTGCATATCCTATATAAGGATTTTCTGAGCACTAAAACTATACCTGAATCCTGGAGATTAGCTCTAGTACTTCCGATCTATAAAAAGGGATCCAGATTTGCTCCGGAAAGCTATAGACCTAGACCCATAGCTATCTCGGACCCGGAGTCTAAAATATTTCCCTAGACGGGAGCTACGTGATGATTCTCTTCAAGCAAACCGCATGATAACACCAGAGCATATAACAGAGCATATAAAAAATTGTGGAATTTCCAGAAGAAAGGCGGATGGACCAAGTTATTCTACATCTAAACTCCAAAAAAGTCAAGCACAAATTGCTGGAGGCTAATGATATCCTGAGAAAAAAAGGCTTGCGATTAGAAACCCTGGAAGAAAGATCAAACATAAACAATTCAAAAGAAATAAACAAGGATATGAAAGAACATAATTAGGTGAAAAAAGCACAAAAAGAAAAAAAATACACAGACAAGAAACTGAGTGAAAAATCCAGATCAATCCCAGGGGGTGAAGTTAAACAGGATTTAAGAGAAAGTGCAAAAGAACAATCGAAAACTCAGATTAAAAGTCCTTTCACAATAAAAAAAATTGCAGAGCAAATGAAAACCTTGAGGTTTACTGTGGATAACTCAGGGAATATGGGGAAGAGTAAAACCAACCTAAAGGAAGGAAAAAAGACCTCCACTGACTGGACATGGATGGCAAGTACTCTAAACACAAAGAAAAAACAATAGATTGGTGAGGAGCCCCAAAGAAACGTCTACTGTGCCTCATGGAACACCAGAGGCTTAAAGCATTTGTTTACTAATGACAGTAGTTTCTTGGGCAAATATGACCTCATTTCCATCCAGGAATCTGAAGGATACGAAGTATACATTAACCTGGCCAGAAAGGGGCCTAAAGGGAGACCATATGCAGGCCTTATGATGCTCAAAAAACTAGACAGTGCCCTGCAAGTTTTGGAACACCTCATCCCAAACCCCTATGTACAAATATTAAAAATAGAACTCCACTCGGAGAGGCACAAGGGGCCGTCAAAGTTGCTAGTGATAAACACCTACTGGAGTGAAAATATGCCTCACCTGGAAGGCTACTTAAAAGACATCATGAATGCCATCAATAAGTCAATGATGGAGGACAAAGACCAGCTGTTACTCCTTAGTGGAGATCTAAATATCAAATTGCTAGATAGGGAGGGGAAGATCAAACAGACAGAACATCTAGTAGGGAAAGAACAAAAATGGATGGAGGAAATGTGAATCCGAGATATGAGGATTTTAAATAGCCAGACGAGAGGCGACCTGACAGGAGACAACACATGGCACTGCGGAAAATCCAGAGCTTGTCTGGACTATTTTTTTGTAGGAGGTAATAAACTGGTATGGATAAACTCCTTTACAATTAAGAAACAAACAAACAGTGATCATAGTTTACTGGAAACGGAACTCGCTTGGAAAATGAGATCCCCACCTAAGATAAAAGAAATGATGGAAACGGACGTCTCCTGGGGAAGAAATCGATTAAGGATTAAAACATAGTCAATTCCACAACTGGTGCAAATATATAAATATTTCATTGGGAATGGAGAGGATGTGGTTGAATACAAATGGCTGCTTAAAGCCTTTGAGGTAAGTATGATTCAAATAAGGTGAAAACCATTCAAAAGAAACAGGCATATGATGAGCTCTTAGTGGCCAGAAGGAAACAATATAGAGCTGAGCTGACACGCATTACAAAGGCTAACTCTAGTGATAAAGACGAACAATGGAGGAAGTGTCGACAAACATATAAAAATTGGTTCCACTCAACTCGATTTATGAGAGCTCAAGGAGACGCTGAGAAAATGTTAGCCGCAGTATCAGCTAATAATGCAATAAGCACATGGGACATAATCAATATTAGAGACCTTAACCAATCGGCAGTAGTCTCACAGGAAAACTGGCTTAAACACTACACCTCACTATATGAGGGGAACATTAAGAAAATGGCTATAGAAAAGGCCCTGAAGTAACTCTGTGGGCTCTAGAATTCGACAGAGATGACATCGTAATGATGATTAAAAAAATTAAGTGCTTCTAGGGCAGCGGGCCCAAATGGCATCTTGAATAAGATGCTGAAAGACAGCTGCGAGGAATGGTCAGACTTAATCCATGCACTATTCCAGCAAATAAGACGATCGAGACAAATCCCCTCTTCTTGGAGAGAGGCTTACATCGTACCAATCTACAAAAAAGGAGATAGATGGAAACCCCAGAAATGATAGACCAATAGCGTTGCTGGACTCTATAGGCAAACTATTTGCATCTATTTTGTTAAGAGACCTAAAGAAATGGCCGACCCGGGCCAAAATCCTGGACGAGAGACAATCAGCTTTCATCAGTGGAGTAGGAACAGCCTTAAATATGTTCCTAATCATTCTCATGAAAGCAAACACCCTGGAAGGGAAAAAAGCCATCTATTTAGCCTGTATTGATCTCGAACAGGAGTTTGATGGGATAAACCGGGAACGCCTGTGGCAAAAGATGGAAAAATGGGGATGCCCGGTATACCTTTTAGAAGCCACCCAAGCCCTGTATACTGACACCACGATACAGGTTCAAACTACAGCAAATGGAGGGGTGACCAGAAAGATCAGAACATCCTGTGGAATCAAGCAGGGATGCGCCTGGGCTCCGTTCCTTTTTGTTCTATATATGGCAGATATGAAGAATATGCAAGACCAGATCCGCGCCTTCACCCCAAAGATCAATGGGACGGAAGTGCCATGGATGCTGTATGCTGACGATGCAGTATTCGCCAACGCCAATTGGGCTACAGCGAAGGATAGAGGCCTTCAAAAAATACCTAATAGAAAATGAGATGAAAATAAACATCAAGAAATCCATGGTCCTGATAATGAAGTCCAGCCGTGGTAAAAGAGGGGCAATGAAAAATCACGCCTGGTGAATGAAAAACTGGAAGTTGTGGACACAACATTATATCTTGGACTAAGGATTAATATAAACTGTAATGAAGAAGGCCACTATGCATTGATGTGGGAAAAACTAATGACTTTAACTAATCAAGGGCTGATAATAAATCAAAGGTATGGAAAGTTCTCCTTGCTGCCTATTGTTACTTTTTATAAACAAAAGGTGTCAGCTGAAATCACTTATAGAGTTGAGGCCTTGCAAGCCCTGAGCTGGGAAGTATGGAACGTTTGCGAGTCCTACTTCTGGTGGAAAATCTTATGCCTTCCAAACTTGCGGCCGATTGAGCTCATAAGAACTGAACTAAGGCTCCAATCCCTGGCGTAAATAGTGCTATGGAAATCTCTATCTCTCTACCGCAAATGCATTCTTGACAAACCACCACAGCCATATTTAATACTAGCCCAGTCAGGGCCAATAAATAGAGACACGATACTCCAACGCTTGAAAAAGAAATGCAAGGCTATTCTAGAACAGTTCAGCATCTCTGAGGATACCTTGAAATATAACCCTGACAAGGCTAAAAGAACTATCCAGGAAAAAGACTCGGGCAAAACTCAAGAGAAGAAACTGTCAAGAAACCACTGTCATAACATCATATGGGAACGTAAAGCATTGAACATCCTCCCACCATACCTAAAGAAGTTCCCATCAAGCCACTACAGAGACCTTCTACAGAGATGCAGACTGAACATCTGGAACTCTAGAGAGATTAAATGGAGGAAAAAGCAACTAGAAAAATCAAAAGCATATTGTAGACATTGTGAAAACAGAGAGCAACTGGAACACGTTATGCTAAACTGCCTGGCCCTGGCATTGAAGTGCCAGCCAGCAATGGGGAGTTATACTCACAGGATTTCACCAGAAATGGAGGAGGAATATTGGGAGAGACTATTGACAGTCGAAACGGTGGGAAGAACAATAGATGCTCTAAAATGTGTGGAATCCCTGAAACTGGGTTTGGAGGAGGGAGGAAGGACTGGGAGTAAGAGGGAAGTAAACGGGCTCATAGTACCCTCCTGCTAAAATGACTAAGAAGAATAATTTTATAGATCATGAAATAATGATCTTTTGCCTGATGTGACGTGACTGAATTGAATGTGAAAAATGTTAAAGGTTTAAATGGTTTAACCAATAAAACATTTTAAAAAAATCAACTGGGGTATGATTTCTTCATGAAAACTATGCACTGTAAGAGAAATAGCAATTATTATTTTAGTAAGCTGTGTACAAAATACATTATTTGTTTCATTAAAGTATCTATTGAATAACATTGGAGATGTTATTTTCAGTCATTTCTTCTTTTGGGAAGTTCTCCTCTAGCCATTCAAGTGTGCTTGCCATTTCTGTGAGAAAAAAGGGCTTATGTCTTATAACACATGTTCATGGATTGAAAGTTAATAAAAGAGAAATAAATACAATGCACTTACTATTTAGTGAGAATGCGTTGTCCAATAAGCACCCAGTGTTTCTTAGTCTGTATGCAGAGTAGTGAGGCGATTATATGAAGTATACAGTTATGATTTGTGTTTGATGCATTCCATTGTGATGTGTGCTATATAAAAAAACAATTCATATTTTTAACATGAGTGTTTCTACAAAAAGGTATATTTGCATGTTGTAAACATTATTTGTGATTTTAGGTACATCTGTTTGTTGGTTGATGGGTGCATCTTTTGTGGGTCTCTCTTATGATTCTGAGCCTTGTAAATGCTGTCCGACGTCCGTGGACTCCTACGCTGTCTGCGGACTCCATATGTGCTATATTGTGGGCGAGTATTATATAGGGGACTTGAAGCAGATTAAGGGTGCACTAGTAAAAACATATGGGATTGATTGAAAAAACTTTTAAAGGAATGTTACAGATAAGCTGCACTAACAAAAGCCCTTGCAATTCACTGAAAGAACATTGTTAAAGGGATGTTATTGTTAAGTTGCACTAACTAAAACCCATGAAATTCAGTGAAAGAAACAATGTTAAAGGGACGTTATGGTTACAAACAAAAATGAAAAGCCCTTGAAATTTGCCAGTTATGGTATGATAAGCAACCGTAACTCACACCACCTCCCCGTACTGCTAAGAATAACACCCAGGACATCAAAGATGACATCACCCGATTGTAGAGACTTTTCATCAAAATTTATTGTATATGTGATGTCATCAGTGATGTCATTAATGACATGTCTGATGTTATATTTGATGTCCTTGTTGTTAGTCTTAGCAGTGCACTGTGGTGGCGTGAGTTATGATTGCTTAGCTTACCATAACTGGGGAATTTTTGAGGTTTTCTGGCTTAGCTTTTAACCCTAACCTCCCTCTAACAATGTTTTTTCATTGAATTTTATAGGTTTTTATTAGTGCAAGTCAACCATAACGTCCCTTTAACAAAGTTTTTTCAGTGAATTACTAATTTCATAGAACATATTAATATCATACTTACCCCAACACAGCAACATTTGTGTCCAAATTACAAAGTTTCACCTTAAACCTCTACCATTACCCACCTTCTACCATCATTTTTAACAAATCTATAGACTTTTTGCATTTTTTTCCACTGTCTGTCTATGTTTGCGAACGTCTGACATCATCACATACTTTCCGGACAGTCCCACAAAAGCACCACGCGCGTGAGCGTGCGGCTGGATCACATGTTTGTGAATGTTTCTGCACTTCGCAAATAGATCTGTGCTTCGCAGACATTTCAGAACTGCTTTTTCAGCTGATATAGGAGCTTTCAAGCTCAAAAACGACCCTTGCAGAGCTCCTACACCTATTCTTACTCATTATCCATTAGCAATCTAGCACAGAGCACATACTTGGAAGAATATTAGAAAAACTGCTATTTATCTTAAAAATGTCATCAGCTATTGCCATCCCTCCTCCCCAAGAGCCACCACCACCACCAGCTGGAGGACCTACACAACAAAAACACAATACTTCAAAAGATAATGAAGAGGACCAAGAAGATGAGGTAAAGTAAGTACCTATCTCTAACATCCAGAGAGAATCATGGATGTGGCATTTCTGTACCACTGTTGGCAATATACCAAAGGCTAAAGTTACCAAAGTAAAATGCACTTAGTCTAACGTCGTACTCAGTCGCGGACTACCTGGACAATATTCCTACAGTACCACCTCCATGAGCCACAACACCAAATCCAACCACTCCAATGCTCTCAGAAGGGTTAGTCCGTTCTTAGCAAGTACTAGGCTGTCTTCCTCCACCTCATCTTCCTCTACCAATAGTTTAACCACACAGCCTACTTCGGTGGGACACAAAATCCCAACAGCTACCTTGCAAGCGATAAAAGAGGCTGTTGATCACTATCTTTCAAAGACAACAGTACTCTGTATAAACTGCAACACACCACTATACAGGTGGGAGCAATTTCGAAGTGATTTTGAAGTTGTAATCAAGGAACATGAGAAACACTACCACCTATTTTAGTCGTAACACACGTGCAACATCTTACCCTGCCACCTGCCCCTCCATATTAAAGCTTGGTGCCTCTTCCCTCGTTTCCCTCCCCACCTTACTTTCTGAGCTCTCTTGCAAAAAAAAAAAATCCTTTAGGAAGCACCTTTCACAGTTAAAACTAAAAAAAAGAAATCCTTTAGACTTCTTCTAGTTTACATTTCTCATTAAAGTAAATAGACTCAATAATATTTTCCAACATGTCCATTAGATTTTTGTGGTATGCTAATGGAAATAATGTAACATTTATATTTTCCTTCCTACAGCGGGACACGCGCAGCGTCCCACTGTAGGAAGGAAAATCGTTTTCCAAGATGGCCACCATGGAAACAGAAAGCAGAGTTCCGTACAAAGCCCCTCTTCCATTTCCATGGCGGCCTGCATGATGCAAAGAGAAGGAGCAAATGCAGCGCAAAACACCCGCCGCTGCCGAAATAATGTAAGTAGGGGTTTGGGGGGGAAATAAAATGGGACACAGGGTGGGGAGGAAGATGGCGGCAGGGCCAGCCAGCCGCCAGTCAGCTTGGAATGCAGGCTTGTACCAGAGGTTCAAGCCCGCGGTCCTACCCACGTGATTGGCTTGCTCCCCCACCCACAGTGCTAATGTACAATTGTATATTACAGAAAAATATAAAAGGACAACAACTATTTTCTGCCCCAAGCAGCTTTCTCTAGCATACAATAAGGACCATAATCAATGGACTTAGCCCTAACTATAGGGCTGCTATTGCAGGCCCTGTAATATATATGCAACAGTAATATATATATATATATATATATATATATATATATATATATATATATATATTTCACATGTGATATACATACATGTATATATCTCGGATATATCTCACGTGATATATATATTTGTGTGCTACAAACAATACACGCCGGCACAATGGTGGGGAAAGGAGTGCAGAGCACATTTGTTCAAAGCACCCAGCTTTGTTGAATGGTCCCTCGGTGAGGCTGGGGGCTTATCATACTACCAGCCATGACACTTCTCCACAACAGCTACCGGAACATTACCATTTTGGTACAGTAACACTTGTGTAAAGGCACGTTATAAATGCCATATCATATCATATCATATCATATCATATCATATCATATCATATCAGTATATTGGTGCTACTTTTTTGCTTTTGCAAAAGTGGAGGAGTGCCCCGTGAATGGGTGTAAAAAATGAAAGATTCTGAAAGTGCTGGTTGCTAGGATGGTTTTCTGCCCTTCCTAGCAACCGCACATATATTCCGAAAGTGGTGCATTCATTACGACTTCGGAAGAATGTGCCACCTTCAGAATAGGTCTTAAGTACTGAAAAGGTTGCTATTGCTTTCTGCACCCTTCTCGGTAGTTAACACCACGTTCAGAATCGAGCCCATAATCTGACAACATACACATTGGGAGCTGAAAGGGAGGTAGAACCTGAAAACATTCAGATGACATCCCATATTGACTTATTGAGTTGTGATGTGGACCCCACTACACCAACATGGCTCAACACAGCAGGAGGACTGCTGCACAGAGCCCCAGTGAGTGTGTGGGTCTCCTGTGATGAATCAAGCTGCACCACAGTAAAATCATATGTTCCAGATCCTTTGCCCTCATTGGGGCACCAGACACACATTATCTAAACGGATACCTGCAGCACTACTAAATTGTGCATACAAAGCTAGCACCACATACCTAGCCAGCACCAGGGGAATATTTAATGTATCTCCAAACATGTGCAAGCTGAATGTTCCAAAATATGCCAAGATTGCTGTGTAGAAATACACTCATGCTGGCTTAGACCTTAATGACAGAACTGACACTATTAATAGACATGTTGGTGCCGGCTGTGCAATGTATGGAATTATTACCTCATGAAAAGACTATCACATTGCCTTTGACCTCAATCCATGTAAGTCTACTAGTAGAAAAAATCGTGTCCACACTAGATGTGCCAAAATATGCAAGTATGGCCCCAATTTTCTTTGCAGGTGTTCATATCTGGCCTTGCTTTGGGCCCCAAACCGCTATCCCAAGCACATACTCAATCCTCTCAAGTGTATTGTAATGACTTCTATCAATAAAATAAATTTACTTCTAAATGGGATGGAAACTGGGGAAATAATAACAATGGCAACACAGTAAAAACAGTCATGATCCTACCAGGCACTGTGGCATTTGGACATGCAAGTGCAGTGAGGAGAAAAGCAGGAGAAAGAGAGGGGGGGGTGGAGCAGAGGAGTGGACACATGCTGGTGGATGTCTCAGGAGGGAAGTGCTAAGGGGGGGCCAAGGAGGGGCTCTCAGTGCTAAGCCCAAGAGAGGAATGAAGAGCTGCCAAGCAGGGGCTTGCAAGGGCAGTGCAGTGGGCAGAGGGCAGGGGGTGCTGGCATCGACTGGGAGAAAAGACCTGGAATCCTTTGGGATTTATGAGTATCAGGGCGCCGGTAACAGCAGCCGTCGGGTTGAATAACAGGGAAGGGAAAGAGGGAAAGATTTAGGGAACAGCAGAGTTTTTAGCAGTTTACTGAACATACACAGGACATAGGTCCAGATCAAGTCTGAGAGGGGCAGGGAAGCTGTTCCAGAGGGAGGAGCCAGTCAAGTAGAGAGACCTCCCCCCACTCTCTGTATGGAGAAACGTTTGACAGTGAAAGAGTTGGAGTTAGAGGAGCGTAGGTCTCTAGCAGGGGAGTATTTAGGGAGGGAAAGTTGGAGCATAGTCCCAGGCCTCAGAAAGCCTTGTGGAAGATGCAGGGGGTCTTGAATGTGACCTTGAAGCCACCTGGAGCCAGGGGAGTGATTTTAGGGCTGGACTGATACGGTCCCTGGGGTGGAGGCCAAGGGGAAGTCTTGCAGCCCTATTCTGGAATAGCTGTAGATGGCATAGGGAGGAAAGAGGGAGATTGAGAAAGAGGCTGTTGCAGTAGTCCAGTCTGGAGAGGACCAGAGCTCTGGAGACATTGAGCTTCTGGGGGAGGGTGAGGAAAGAAAAAATGCCTCTGAAAAGGTGGAGCTGGAAGTGGGACTTCTTAGTAAGGTCCATTATGTGAAGGGTGAAGGAGAGAGTGGAATCAACAATGACCCCAACATTGTTGGCCTCACAGGATGGTGAGGCTAGAGGGCCCAAAGAGGGTGACCCGAGGGTAGGAGGAAAAGAAATTGCATGTGTCCCAAAGAGTAGGATCTCCGGTTTACTGGCATTAAGACAGAGATCATTAGCAGCACACCATGCCTGAACGGCGGATAAAGTGTCAGGGAGCAGCAAGGAGAATCAGGAGTTACTAGAGATAAGCTTGAAGGAAAGCTGTGTGTCATCGGCATAACACTGGAAATTAGGAGAGAAGGTGGAATTCAGGTGTACAAGAGGGCAAGATAGATATTGAAGAGCCATGACACCTGATTTGAGGAGATCTTCATAGAGCGGACAGCTTTAGAGACCTCATCTGGTGCTATGGGCAGGAGGGAGGAGAGTGAAGGGGTGGAAGGAGGGGAGCCAAGGGAGTCAGGGGAGCAGGTGTGGGAGTGAAGATGGGGTGGAGGAAAGTGAGGACAAGATGTCCTCATTTATTTATGTGAAATGGGAGGCCAAAGCGGTGCAGAGAGTCTGGGAGGGAAGGAGAGAGGTGACAATTGCAGCTGGATTGGCGAGTTCCTTGCAGATTTTGAAAAGTTTGGCTGTGTTGTTAGTGACTCCAGAGATGTGGGCCTGCTTCTAGGAGCAGATAGAGAAGCAATATTGCCTTTGGAGCAGGCAGCAGGCAAGTTTGTCAGAAGGTAAATGCAAGTTCTGCCACTCCAATTCAGCAACACTGCACTTGCATTTCAGAGATGTTAGATCAGAGCTATACAAACTGTTGTTCTTGGAGGCAGATTTTAGGCAGACGCTCATGACAATGCAAGGATTTCAAGGGTGTTAGAGATGGAGAGATGCAGGTTAGCAAGGACAGAGTCAGAGTCAGAAGTGGAGGTGGGGAGGGGATGACGGTGGAGGCGAAAGCAGCGAGTGACACTCACTTTATAGGTCAGATGATCGTGGAGAAGGCTGGGAGTGCTGATGATGGGGAACATAGAGGTCCAAGTTACACTTTCTGGGTCTGTATAATAAAATATGGCTGTAGTCATTGATGAGACTTTGAATGCACTGGTTCCTACTTTGCCTTGTTTTATACGGGATACAAAGGATTTTCTATCTTTTTTGTAATCATGTTTTATTGGTTAAAATTCAAACATAACATATTGATGGTACAACTTGAGAAGATGGCATGCTGCTGGCTACCGTTGATGTCGTATCATTGTATACTTCTATTGACCATCATATCGGGCAAGCAGCATGTACATCCTTTCTCAACATGAGGTCCCTGAATTAATTACACCATTCTGAGATGATCATTGAAGTTATGGATTTTTGCCTTAATCATAATGATTTTCTTTTTAATGATTGCTACTAGCACCAGGTCAGGGGGACTGCAATATGGGACATGTTTGCCCGCTCGTATGCCAGCCTGTCCATGGGGGGGGTTACCATAATTTTGTGTGGGGCAATGCCAATGAGTTTCATACTGACAATGTGCCATGTTGACTCTGTTATATCGATAACCTGTTTATCCTGTGGAAGGGCAGAGAGGCAGAGTGGTTGGTCTTTGTGAAGATCCTAAATGATAATAATTTGAATTTACGTTTTACAGAAACACATAGTGACACTGATTTGATGTTCCTGGATGTAAAGGTTCCTAAAGGGATACATGGATTGACACTACAGTGTTTTGTAAGTGTCAGCTAAGAGCAGTCATCCCAGGACCTGCATTAACAGTATCCCTTATGGGGAGTTTGTGTGGTTCCAATGTAACTGTTTAGATGTGTCTGATTTTGATACTCGGAGTGTTTCGGCTGCATCTCATTTTGCCTCAAAAGGTTACTCCACAAAACAATACAACAAGAATGTGTACATGCACGCAGTCTTGATTGAGACTCTCTTTTGGCTACATCCAGGTTTAGTGCCAGTGAGACCGATCAAGAAGTTCGACTCATTCTTACTTATGGTTCTGCATCAAATCAGATTCAGGATATCATTTCTAAATACTGGCATGTCATCTGGGCAGATAAGGATGTAAATACGGACCTCCAAACCCGCCCCTGCCTTACCTTCCAAAGAGCAGTGTCTTTGAAAAACAAACTTGTCTCTAGTTTCCTAGCACCGGCCAAATCACATACGTGGCTAGCACAGAATACATTTAGGTTTGTCCAATGCACAAGATGCAAGGTGTGCGAGTATGCAAAATCCATGTCTTCTTTTAAACATCCTGTAAGTGGGACTACATTTTCCATTCGTGGCAACATTAATTGTAATATCAATTTTGTTTATGTTCTTAGCTGCTCCTGTTCTACGTGGTTTGTCAAGAGCATGAAATGCAAGTTGAAACTCAGGATTTTACAAGATGTCTATGCGACTAAGAACAGGGACTTTTCATATCCCATCACCAAACATTTTCTCAATGGACAGTTGATTGGGTTTTCATTTTTTGGAGTCGAAAACGTTAAGAAACAGCCCCAGAGAGGTGATAGGACACTGAACTTAGATAGCTGGAGAATAAAATGATCATTGATTTCCAAACGAAATCTCTAATTAGACACAATGTGGATGTGGAGCTTTACACTTTTATTGGTGTCTAATTATGACTGATATATGCCTTTCCATTTGTTTAACTTACACAATATATGAAATGTAACAGTGAATAGTTGTTAGAGTGTTTAGTCCCCTGTATGTCATACTATGGTTGGCATACTTTTGTTGTTTGATTTGTTCATTTATCTTGTGGCATGAATATGAGTAGGATATTCAGAGCTATTGACCTACTGTTTTGTTATATAAAGTTTCAGATTATTAATGTGTTAGTTTTATTCTAACTCAGGGAACTTTCTTTTATGTATTGCATTATGCACTATACAATAGTACCCTGTTTAAATCTGCATTATGCACCTTGCACATTCTGCACTTTATATCTGTGCTCTGTTTACATTTGCACAATGCACTTTGCAGCCTGTGTTTCGTTGATATTTGCACTGTGCACTTTACAGCTGTGCATACAGTTTACATCTGCAACTTGTCATTTTTATCTGTGCCGAGCATGTTTTTCATAACAAATATTGTATTGTACAATTTTTTATTTTTTCAGTATGTTCAAATGTGTTGAGCAAGGTGTATGTTAATTTGTTCATTCAGGAGTCACAAATTTTGTTTTGCACTATTTTAGCACTTTGCATTGTTTACATTATTTCCCCCCTCCTTCTAAATGGAGTGGTAAGGTGGGGTATTGTTGCATTTGCATTTTACATTTTGCATTCATGCATGTTGTTGACAATTGCACAATGTTGCATCTTGCCTATACTATGCAACACATGGGGTACATGTGGAGTTTTTTGCATATTCCATATTCCATTCTGATTCATTAGGGGTATCCCCAATTAAAGAGCCATTTAAATGTTACAACATAATATTTGAGAATCGAAGTTGGGAACATATATTAAATTGCAATGGACCCATGCGGATTTGTATTGCATTTTGTTGTTCCCATTATGGTATATATGACATTAGCATGCAACAAACAAGGTTATTTATGACCATGGAATGATGCATTTATATATTGATACATTTAAACATTCATGTTCTTTGTATTATGTTTCCTTTGATGCAAATGATTATTTGTTGGCACTGTGCACTTTATAAATTAACTCATTCCCCTGATTTGGTATGGGGAATGGTATACAAAAAGATGGCCATCGTATTTGACTAACATCATACCTAAAGTTAAAACACCATAGAGTTGAATGCCACTCTTTTTTTATTCGCTGGCGTTGCATTGTATTATTTAATGTGAACAAGTGCCCATGGAGGCATGAAACACGTTGCTGTGCTGTTTTTACGTGTGGACGTTGGTCCATATTAAACATTTTTCCACAGACTTGGTGTCTATGATGGTGCTTGCATGTGTGTTGTGTGACCCATGCATCTATTGTTTTAAGGATCTGGGTTTTTGAATATATATTACAGGGCCTGAAGTAGCGGCCTATAGTTATGGTCAAGTTGCTCAACTCATAGAAAGAGCACTTTTTGGGTAGCTTATAACGTTGCCCCCTTTGGACGAATCGTCACCAAACTATGCAAAAGTATACCACCCATGCGGAATGATTCTGCTAAGTTTTGCATAGTTTAATCCGGGGGGGGTAAGTTATAGGGAGGGTACCAAAATGTGTGGACATCCGCAAAGACGCAATGTAAAAAGAACGTACTCATGCCAACAGCCCAAATCGCTGGATGGATGTTCACCAAATTTGTGCTAGGAGTGGTGGCTTGGTCTTAAAAGTGTGCTTTTGTAAAGTTGGTGTAAGTCGGTCCAGATGCTTTTGTAAAAGGCCAAAAAGTAGGTTAAACAAAGACAGTGATATCTGGGTCCATATGCAGACTTACTTCCCGCTTTGAGGTCCACGGCCATGTGTGGACAAATCAGAGGGCGGTGTGATGTCCCTGGACATCGTACGTGCTAGCTGATTGGGTGATGAAAAATATTTTATTAAACGCCTGCCATGTATAATCCACGGACAACCGCTGTTGTTTTAGGGCAGCACAGTGGGGAGAAATTGTGGAAAACACATTTGAGGTTATTTGGTGGAGGAAAGACGCTCTGTAAAGGGTGGGGAAGTGGAACAAAGTTGACATGGAGATTTTTTTATAGGTGGAAAAAAGTGTGCCGGTGCTGCCGAGACCATGGTCAATTTTAGTGTCCGCAGACATCATTTGGATGGGTGAGTCTTGTTATTCGATGGTGTATTGTACGTACTTGTTATATGGTTTAATTATATACTAGTGGTTGTGGCCAGTGGCCATATTCTTGGTGGCATGGCCATAGGCAAAACATATTATAGTAATATGTATAGTAATTATAGGTACTGTATTATTTTTCTTTTACATTTGTAAAGCTCCCAATCCCAAGGGCATCAGGGCGCTGATGCAACCAGTTACAGCTAAACATAGTGTGGATAAATGAGGTTGTCAAGTATGAAGGTTGGCCTGCTAGTCAACGAGCCAGGATTTAAGTGCTCACTGAAAGGGCCAGTAGGAGGTCTCTGCTCTCAGTTTGGGCAGAACTGAAGGGAGTTCAGTGTTTGGCCATGACTGATGGGAAACTGGAGCCTGCTCTGCCTGATTTTCTTTTCTTTGGCATCTTTAGGCGGTTGGCATATATAGTTCTCACTTGTCTTGCGAATGTGGTTCTCTCAATGTCCTGGCATAGGTATTGCAGGGCAGTGTTGGTTAGGCATTTGTGTGTGATGCAGAGGGTTTTGAATATGAATATGTATGGGGAGTATACATTATTTATAATATGTTGGAGTGATGTAATTGAAGTGTATTTGGTATTTATGTTTGTAGTACAGTTGAGGCTAGTGCTCATGGAACATGTATTTGTTTCTTTGTGAAGATAGCAAATATGATAATAGTTGGTCTGGTTACTTAGTTGCATCCAGTAATAAAGCTGCAATCTCTGGTTCTTTTCCTGTGGAAGAAAACAGTATAATGTGGTAAGCAGGATTGCATACAGTTTGTCATATACAAAATAATCACTGGGTCACTGAAAAATAAAATCCATTGACAATTAAAAAAACATATTATAATTATGTCAATGGAAGTGTGATAGTATTTTGTATGAAATGTGTAGTAATTAAGGACACGTTCTAACTATATTGGACTTTATAAGATGTTTTGTAGTAAGAATATCTATGATGGCATATTTGAAGGTTATTTAGTGTTTATATTGAATCTTTTATATAGATTGCCCATATATTGAATATTTTATATTGAAAACCTTTATAGTGAATGTATTTAGGGTGGGGTAAAGGGTTAAATATTTTTGGGAAACAGTCAGGATGGGTTTTTAGGGATGGGAAACAGGGATTGTGGGGAACCCCACCAAAAAAAAAAAAAGAAAAGTGCATTCACTATAACATTTTTCAATATAAAAGATTTGATATATGAGCATTCATTATTCATTACTTCAGTATAAAGACATTTAACCATTTGAAATGTATTGCAATGAAGGGTATTTTGGAAGTAGTTAGATACCTGTTGGTGTATTCTAACTGTCTTGAGTTTTAAAAATACTATTGTAGTATTTTGGATGTAGTCAGATACCAGTTGGCTTATTCTAACTGTTTAGTGTACTATAGTTAAGTGAGTTAATTTGGGTTGAAGGAATATTAAGTAGGCATTTGTTAGATTTGGTGGTAACGTTGCCATATTGTAATTATATTGGATTTTACAAGAAGTATTGCAGAACTGTTATGGCATATTTGAAGTATATTGCAATGAGGGGTGTTTTTGAAGTAGTTAGATACCTGTTGGCGTATTCTAGCTATTTTGGCTTTTAAAAGTACTATTGTAGTATTATGGATGTAGTTATATACCCTTTGGTGTATTCTAACTGTTTATTGTGCTACAGTTTAGTGACTAAACTTGGGTTGAAGGAATATTAAGTAGGCATTTGTTAGATTTTCTGGTAACCTATGTTTTGGAGTAACAGAGGTGTTGTTACATTCAAATCAACCACTTTTTTTTTACCTATGCAGTAGAGTGGCCTGAAGTGGTAGTAGTGCAAGTGTGGTTGATTATGCCCATTGTTGTAAAGGTTTTCTTGCCACGAGATACTTGACCGTGTGCAAAGTTATTAAGCGTAACGTTGTTTTTGCTACCATCTGCATCGTACCTTAGAAGCATTAGTATCACATATTGGCCTTGCGAGTTTCTTTGTATGGTGGAACGAATGTCTGAATTACAAAAATGGCATACTATGCTATGATTTACATTCTGCAGAAGCTGGTAAAATGGAATGGATTCAGAATTTGGATACATACACAAATCTTTCATTAGGGATGTGTTCTTGTGAAACCTGGTTGCAGAGAGTATGTTTCCATGTGTATGAAATCTGGAAGATTGCATTTATAGGGATGTGTTTGACTTCCAGTACTTGTTGTAAGTACATTAGGAATACTTGTGGATCTTCATGTGTGTTTATAGTGAATTTTGCCATTCCTATACAGTAGTCCAATGCTTGACAGATTCCTGAGACACTAACTGCTGTCAGGATTATTGGTGGCATTTCTATGAAGGACAAGCATTTGCAAACATAACTGTTCCAAGCCATTTAAGTAAATGTTGTGACCAATTGGAAGAGAAGATTGACTGCTACATTTGAATAGCAATTACTCCAGTTGTGTTGCTGAATTTAAATGGTCCAGAGAGTTGTGACTCTGCATCTTTTGATGGGCCTGCAGTTGTTTTTTGAGAAGAGACCTTTGTTTATTTGTCTTTTAATGGATGGGCAGTCGGTTTTGGACTAGACATCTTTGTATTTGTGTCATTTGACAGAGTCACAGTTGGTTGTTGTTTCTTTAGAGGTATTGTAGGGAGATCTGTTGTAGGTTCTGTGTCTATTAATTTTCTTTTTAAAGGTTTCCTTTTCTGAGGTACAGGGTACATATCTAGATGGGAGTGTACAGTGCACATAGCCTGTTGTATTCTTGGATGCAAGGAATGTTAGCATTGACTTTGTTTGCATCAAGCAGGTTCTTAAGTACAGTGAGTTCCCAAGCCCCACAAAGCAATGTCCACACACTATGTTAATTGAAACACAGTTTCTTTATATAAAATAAGTCTCAGTAATATATATATATATATATATATATATATATATATATATATATATATATATATATATATATATATATATATACATGTAAATAATAACACTTTGTACTTTGGGAATATTTATTCAAAGAATGGCAAATATATATACTCGATGTGGTACTACACAATACTTAAATTCAGTAATAGATGCACTAACTGCAGACAGTGTTAAATTGGCATGTGAATTCCTAAGTGAGGTATAACAGCACATAATAGGAAAGAAAGGCAGGTTAGTTATGAACAGTGGCAGAATGCTTTTGTAAGACTAGATACACAATTCTGTGTGAGGATCCTCCCACCTGGGCAACCTGTAATGGAAAAGTTAGGGAGTAATGTATCTTGCCTTTTACAGCCCAATACAACAATGTTCAATAACGTTGTACTTTCTTTTAACAAGTTCTACCACCCCAAATGACCTGTGAGGCCACTGGATAACTGGTTCCAAGATCAATCTGGGACCCCTGGATGACTTCTGGGGCTTGCCAATGCTCTTCCTCGTCACAGTACCTCTGGTGCCTTAGCAGGCAAAGTTACAGAGTTTTCTCATTTCATGCGATGATTCCCTCTGAGGATGGATCCTCCTTGGAAGAAGGAGCCACTGGGGTCCTGAGTCCAAGAAGAAAAATAGAATTAAAATCTTTCTGAAATGCAGAAATGTTGTTCTTCGTGGTGCTCTCTTTTGGTCTACCATTCCTCTGACTGTAGAAGACCTGGAAAGATAGAACTTGCTGTGGGCTCTTTAAAGGCTTGTCAGATGAGGGTAAAACCCCTGGAACCCTTCAATCACTTCTGGCAGCGACGGGCGCCCAGGTCACTTTTGGTCTCTGGTTTCAGATGTACGCGGTAGCCCGACTTTTGGTTCTTTGATGCTGCAGCTGCAGCACAGACCTCTGGATAGCTTCTGGTGCCTGGACTCGACCACTGGAGTGGATCTCGGACCCTCACCAAGTCTGGACCTTTGGGCCATCTCTGTTAGCTTCTTATGGTGGCAAACCCACTCACAGGCCTTGCTCTGCATCCACCGACTCTGGACTCCCTCTGGCAGAAAACAGTGGTCCTTGATGATGGCAAGAATGTTGCTTGAAATGTTCTTAGGCAGTTTAGAACATTTGCAGCTCTGGGTGTCCAGCAACACTATACCAGGACACCCCCTCTTCTGGGTGGTAGACAGCAATGGCTTCCAGCGGTCAGAAAATGCACCTCCAGACCCTGGCTGTCACTAGTAGACTTCTTTGGCTCGAGATGTCAGGGCACTCCTCTCCAGGACTCACGAAGACCCTTTCTCTGGATGGCAGGCACACTGGACTGGCTTGTTAGACACTCCTCTGCACATTAGAACACTGCTAGTACCTCCACAACACCTTCCCTGGGTTCCCACACTACTCCCTCCAGGTTTTGAGACTCATGTGATGTGGTTGCCCCAAAGGACCAAAAGCTCCGTACCGGTTACACTGTACGTGCCCGGTTGCAGCCCTTCCTGCATTGGCAGTTGCCATGGAGAGCATACAGCAGAAGGGGCGGCGGAAGGCTTCCGCATCGAACAATCATCTGCTCACGTGATTCACAGCGGCGTTTCCCACGTGACGATGGAAGGTGTCACATGACTCGGAAGCGCACAGTACTTAATGCTTGATGCACGGAGGACTCACCTCTTCTCAGCTGTCTTTCGACTCTGTTTGGCGCTACGTTTGGACTTGCTCTGTTGGTTTACCTTGACTTTGGATCACTCACCTGGACTCCCTCGGATTATCCTTTTGTACCTTCGCTTGGAACTGTTTCTTCATTGCTGAACCTCGACCCGTCCCTCACCTGCCTTCGGATAATCCCTTGGTACTTTGTTGGACTTCTACGCCATTGCCCTTTGGGAACTCACGCTACGCTTCCAGCTCTAGTCTCAGGTGGGCTGTCCTGTGTCCACGTGTGACTCTGTTGTTCTGGGGACTGCCTCTCATCTGAGTCTCGAACCTCCCTCACTAGGTCTCCCGGGTTTTCCAACCACCGGATAGATAAGATTATTCAGATCCTCTGCTTCTTGTATTCTATTGTATTTGCCTGGTACTTAACCCCGTTCTTTCTGCAGTAGCATCGGTGTTCCAGAGGTTCCATGGATCCGGGAAGTAACATCTCCCACCTGTGGCTCCAAAGGTCGCACAGCGGGGTTCTTTTGGTTCCCCTGTGCATCACTTGGGGACGGAGGTCTCAACGGTCTACACGACACTCAAGTCAGAACAGACTGAGAAGCCATATAGTCATGTTGAACAATGCAGGGGTCCACGGAAGAACCCATAGCTGCTTTAGTACAGGCAATTGCAGTATTAAGGGCAGATATGGCCGCCGCAAACACCGTGATTTACCAAAGGCTAGATTCCATACAGAGTGTCCAGCATTCCCTCCCTGCAGACTCTGAATTCGGGGATGCTGCCACTCCAGCCACACCTCCTCCATTGGCAAGTACACCAGCTCCAACACCGGTGGTCCTTCCAGCCCCTTCTCCCCTGGCTGCTCCTGAATGTTATCAAGGCGACCCCAAGAAGTTCAGGACCTTCATCAATCAGTGCAAGTTACACTTCCTGTGCAGACCTCTGGCCTTCCCTAAGTCCACTGCTAAAGCGGCCTTTACCCTTTCCCACCTGGCCGGAACGGCTGCCGCTTGGGCTAATCCTTTACTGGAGAACAATAGCCCGGTTCTCTATGATTTTGATTTGCTAGTTACTGAGATGTCCCGAGTCTTCGACACCCGACAGAAGGTACAATCCAGGGATCTGGAGTTGTTAGAACTAACCCAGGGTAGAGGGGCCTTGATAGACTACATCACCCGCTTCAACCAATTGGTCGCCGAGACATTATGGCCAGAAAGCAAGCGGGCGGTCGTATTTTATAGAGGGTTGAGTAATCCAATGACAGATGCTTTAGCAGTGGTCCCTTCCGTGCCCACTCAGTATCAAGAACTAGTGGATCTTGCCCTGCAGGTAGATGCACGTCGCTCAGAGCACAGGGCTGAGTTGGGCTTTTCCCATCCTACAGCGGTCAGTACTCCCGCCTCCAGCACTGAGGAACCCATGCAAGTGGGAGGTTTACGTAGTCCCATCACGACATCCGAGAGAGAACGTAGGAGGGTGGATAATGCATGCTTTTATTGTGGCACCACGGGACATTATCTTAAGGAATGCCCTCGACGTCCCAAGAAGTCCCAGGTTTTTCGGACAGCTCGACCCTAGACCCGGAGACCAGGTCGAGCTTCCAGTCCTCATCTCCGGGTGCCTCTCCTGCTTTCGCTCGTGTCCATCCCATCTTTGTACAGGCCACTCTTTGTCCCTCTGCGGGTATCTCCCACGCAGTCACGATCATCATTGACTCTGGTGCCACGGGGAACTACGTAGACATTGTTTTAGCCCATTCTCTCAATCTGCCTTTAGTGGTGAAAACCCGACCTGAACCGGTTCAAGCCGTAGACGGCACTGCCCTAGTCTCTGGTCCCGTTAGGCACCAAACTGCCCCCCTCTTATTGACTATACAAGGCATTCACACACACAGAGACGCTAAGTTTTGACCTGATCACCACACCCCAGTTCGGTATCATATTAGGAATGCCCTGGTTGCGTGAGCACAATCCTCTCATTAATTGGCAAACAGGCACTGTCCTCTTTGAGTCAGATATCTGCCAGAATGTTTGTCTCCCAACCCATCAGGAAACAGATACTCCGTCACGGGCCTTGGGAGCTCTCGCTCAGCTCACATTGAATGACGGTGGATCAGTGGTTGTGAATTCCCATACTGTTGGAGGGGTATTTAGCGGAATTCCCCCTGAGTACAAAGCATTCGAGTCAGTGTTCGATCGCGGTTCTTCTGAGGTGCTTCCTCCACACAGACCATATGACTGCCCGATTGAACTAATCCTGGGTTCTACCGTTCCTTCGGGCAGGATCTATTCTCTGTCCCACTCGGAAGAACAGGCTCTGAAGCAGTATGTCCAGAACGCCCTACGACTAGGCCACATCTGCCCCTCAACTTCACCAGCTGAAAACCCTATTTTTTTTGTTCCCAAGAAAGAGGGGATCTACGTCCTTGTGTGGATTACCGACGCCTTAACGCCATCACGAAAAAGGACAGGTATCCAATCCCTTTGATCACCCCCCTCCTGGACCGATTATCCCATGCCTCCTTTTTTACCAGGCTGGACCTTCGGGGCGTGTACAATCTAGTGCGCGTCCGCGAGGGCGATGAGTGGAAAACTGCTTTTTGCACCCGTTACGGGTTGTATGAATACTTAGTCATGCCCTTCGGCCTATGCAACGCCCCGGCCACATTCCAGCGTTTTATGAATGACATATTCCGGGACATTCTGGACGTGTACATGGTTGTTTATCTAGACCGCATCCTGATCTTTTCGCGGGATCTTGATGACCACGTGCAGCATGTCTGGGAGGTCTTATCCCGTCTAAGGAAACATTCGCTGTGTGCCAAACCCGAGAAGTGTCAGTTCCATAAAACGTCTGTTGAGTTTCTGGGCTTCCACATCACCCCTGGGGCTCTATCCATGAATGAATCCAAGGTGAGGGCAGTCCTAGATTGGCCGATTCCTCAGACACTCAAGGCCTTGCAGGCCTTTTTCGGTTTCACCAACTTCTACAGGCGCTTTATTTTGTCCATTTCTACAATTGTGGCCCCACTCACAGCTCTGACTAGCCCTCAAGTACCCTATCAGTGGCGGAAGGAACATCAGGAATCCTTCGAAGCTCTGAAGACCGCTTTCACCATAGCACCGATCCTTCAGCACCCCAAACCTGAACTTCCATTCATAGTCGAGGCTGACGCCTCTTCTTTCGCCCTCGGTGCGGTGTTGTCTCAGACATGTCCGACCACGGGAAAGTTGCACCCAGTGGCATATCACTCTCGCAAGTTTTCCAGTACTGATGCCCATTATACTGTAACGGAGAAGGAACTTCTGGCTGTCATGGATGCCTTTCGGGCGCCATCATCTCCTGGGGGCTAAGCATCCAATCACTGTCTACTCCGATCATCAGAACCTGCAGGACTTGGCCTCCCTAAAGTGCATCAACAGCAGACAGGTCCGGTGGCATCTCTTCTTTTCTGCCTTTGACTTTCACATCACTCATCGTCCTGGGGTCACTCATGGAAAAGCGGACGCCTTGTCACGCTCTCCGGGTGGGGTCTCGTTGCCAACCTTCCCTGATACTGTTCTGGGTAAGAGCCACGTGATTTGTCTCTGTACTCCCTCTCTCTCATTGTTGGATTCTGTGAGAGCATGGACGAACAGTCACTCTGACCAACTGCGAGATTGGGATCCGGTGTATTGTGACGGCTTGCCTTTCGTGCATGATCGTTTGTTTCTTCCCACGCCTGACACCCGTAGCCTGGCCCTTGAATGGTCTCATGATGCCCCCTTTAATGCCCATCCTGGCCAGGAGTGTACCATGGACCTCCTAAAGCGCTGGTGCTGGTGGCCCTCTATGAAGCGCGACGTGGAATGTTATGTCAACTCCTGCTCTGTTTGCGCTCAAGCCAAACATCGAAGAGGCCGCCCAGTCGGCCTGTTGCTTCCGCTACCGGTACCCCCTAGACCTTGGCACACACTGACTATGGATTTCGTGACCGATCTCCCCAAGGTGCGGGGTTTTGATACCATCTGGGTGGTGGTGGATGCATTTACTAAAATGGCTCGCTTTGTCCCCTGTAAGGGGATCCCTTCGGCCGCGGTCCTGGCTGACTTGTTTTTTGAGTCTGTTTTCACGTTGTTTGGGCTCCCTTCTGTCCTTATCTCCGACTGGGGGTCGCAATTCACGTCTCGTTTTTGGAGAGCTTTGACTAAGCTGCTTGGCATCGATACTAGGTACTCCTCGGCCTATCACCCCGAGACTGATGGACAGACCGAAAGGACAAACCAATCTATGGAGCAGTATCTTCGGTGTCTTATCTTGCAGCAGCAGTCCTCCTGGTTGAGTGTTTTACAGCTTGCCGAGTTTGCCTACAATAACGCGGCTCACTCTGCTACGGGTCTCTCTCCTTTCTACCCCCTCTATGGCCAACACCCCAAGGTCCTGCTCGTCCCTGACGCTTCTGTCTCCTTGAATCCTGCGGCCACGGCTTGTCTTAGAGATCTGTCTGCTGTTCATGCTCGTACTCTAATCCACCTTACTGAAGCAAAGGCCTCCATGAAGTCCTGTGCTGATGGCAAGCGCTTGGCTGCTCCTCCCCTTGCAGTGGGTTCCCGGGTGTGGTTGTCTTCCCGTCACCTTCGCCTGGTTGGTTGTCGGAAACTTCTGCCTCGCTTTGTTGGGCCGTATGTGATCTCCCAGGTTGTGAATCCAGTGGCTTTTCGTCTGGTTCTCCCGAGCTCTTGGCAAATCCATCCTGTTTTTCATGTCTCCCTTCTCAAGCCTTGCCCTGATTCCTCCCGTCTTTGTGCCCCGGTGGCCCCGGTGTCCCTGGCCTCCCCTGATGTCTTTGAAGTGTCAGCTATTCTGGGTTCCCGTTGGTTTGGGGGTGGGCTTCAGTATTTGGTGGACTGGACGGGTTATGCCCGGAGGAGCGCTCTTGGGTTTCCGCCCTGGACGTTAACGCTCCTCGGTTGGTGGCCCAGTTCCATCGGGATCACCCGTCCTGCCCACGGGGTCGTGGGCCATTGGGGGGGGGCTATGTTAGACGCTCCGGGCTATGTTAGACGCTCCTCTGCACATCAGAACACTGCTAGTACCTCCACAACACCTTCCCTGGGTTTCCACACTACTCCCTCCAGGTTTCGAGACTCACGTGATGTGGTTGCCCCAAACGACCGAAAACTCCGTACCGGTTACACTGTACGTGCCCGGTTGCAGTCCTTCCTGCATTGGCAGTTGCCATGGAGCGCATACAGCAGAAGGGGCGGCGGAACGCTTCCGCATCGAACAATCATCCGCTCACGTGATTCACAGCGGCGTTTCCCACGTGACGATGGAAGGCGTCACATGACTCGGAAGCGCACAGTACTTAATGCTTGATGCACGGAGCACTCACCGCTTCTCAGCTGTCTTTCGACTCTGTTTGGCACTACGTTTGGACTTGCTCTGTTGGTTTACCTTGACTTTGGATCACTCACCTGGACTCCCTCGATTATCCTTTTGTACCTTCGCTTGGAACTGTTTATTCATTGCTGAACCTCGACCCGTCCCTCACCTGCCTTCGGATCATCCCTTGGTACTTTGTTGGACTTCTACGCCATTGCCCTTTGGGAACTCATGCTACGCTTCCAGCTCTAGTCTCAGGTGGGCTGTCCTGTGTCCACGTGTGACTCCGGTCCCTGTTGTTCTGGGGACTGCTTCTCCTCTGAGTCTCGAACCTCCCTCACTAGGTCTCCCGGGTTTTCCAACCACCGGATAGGTAAGATTATTCAGATCCTCTGATTCTTGTATTCTAGTGTATTTGCCTGGTACTTAACCCCGTTTTTTCTGCAGCAGCATCGGTGTTCCAGAGGTTCCGTGAATCCGGGAAGTAACATCTCCCACCTGTGGCTCCAAAGGTCGCACAGCGGGGTTCTTTTGGTTCCCCTGTGCGTCACTTGGGGACGGAGGTCTCAACGGTCTACACGACACTCAAGTCAGAACATGGCTTCCAGGGTACTTCGGATGAAGAGTAGCAGGTTGCACAATGGTCCGTTGTAGCTCGAGGAGAGGTCTCCTTTGCAGGTCTTCTCTGGATCAGTCCTTCGAAGAACACAGCAGCTTTTGGATTATTTGAAGAAAATGCAGCAGCAGACTTCTCCTCCAGCTGGGATTCAAGGAACAGCTTTTTCTTGCTTCAGCTTTGACTTCAGCTTCTGAACAAATTGGCGAGTGAGAGGTCCCTGTTCTACACATTTGGTCCCCATTCACTCAGGCTGAGCCAGGATCAATCAACTGATCACACAGAAGGGCATTTATGCAGGCAAGCAGCCAATCAGGCTCACACGTATTCAGGTAATTCACTCCACGCAGACACCCACAACAAAGAATGTAGATTGGGGTAAGCACTCAGCCTTTCACTACACTAATCCGCATTCAGTCAGCGCTTTCTCGGTCATTGTGTCACACACAGAAACCAGACACCCATAACACAGAATTTGAGTTCACTTCAGACTCCATTCAAACAGGGCCCACCTCTAAGGTGTATTCACAAGGCAGCCCCAGAGCCCTATATGTTATTTCCACGCACGAGCCTGTCAGGAAGAAGGGACAGAATCAAGGCTTCCAGGACTTTGGGAAACAAAGTAAAAGGCAATAGAAACCAAGATGCAACAATGGCCATTTTGCCTTCCTGCATGAATCCACTGATTCCTATGACAGGGCTTGGGTGTCCCCAAAACGGAGGCCACTCAGAGCCACTGCCAAGTCAGCATGTAGCTGCCATCAGCCGAAACCCTGCTCTGTGGGCAACACACGGGTGGTCAAAAACACACGTAAGGGTTACAAGGGTGTACCCCAACCCATGTTATGTTATGTTAAAAAAAATCTTGTAAAGATCATCTTGCACCTGAAGCAACATGGCGCTGTAGAGAAACCAATTTGAAGCAACTGAAAATTAAACCACAGAGGATTCCTGGAATAGAGCCGTTTTAGGTTGGCGCCGAAAAACAGTGATATTTCGAAGTTTCAAAGGGAGCTTGTTACATAGTTGTGCGGTTGCAATAGAGAAAGCTCTGATTCCTAACCTAGTCCGTCAAACTCTAGGCAATAATATGTGAAAGTCCCAAAGAGAACGAAGAAAATGAGCCGGCACATACCAGCAAAAAGGTTTCTGCAAGTAAGCGGGACCCAAGCCGTTGAGAATACGATGGACTAGGCACAGCACCTTGAACTCGACTCTCTGAGTGACTGGAAACCAATGAAGATTACGCCTTCCTGATGTGATATAATCACAGAGCCATATCCAGGAGGTAGGCAGGCTGAGACAAATAAAGGGCGTTGCAATAACCGAAAGTACTCAAGATCAATGAGGCCACTGCATGGACCAGTAGCGGAATAGGAAGAAAAGGGAGTACTTTGCGCAGAACTCTGAGTTTAAAATGTCCTTGTTGACAAACTGCACTAACCTGTGCCTCAATAGAAAGAGAAGCCATGAGGATATCCCAGGGGTTTTGTTCACCAAAAGGAAAACAGAGCAGAACTGCCAGAGGTCCAGGCTGGACCTCAGTAACAGAAAACATAGAGAAAACACACACAGAGAAGTGGTAACAAGGAGTAGGAGACCCTGTACCTCCATACGGCATTTCCAGCATCACCATGGCAATTCCTCACAGTGTATCAGAAGTTAACAGACTTTCACAAGCCTTTTTTATTGTCTTGCCTGGAGAAAACATGAACAGGGCTCATGGCAGCAATAAGCTGTGGCTTTGGCTCACCTTTGTTATCCTTAAGTGTCTCTTTCCTGCTAAAGCCGGATTGCATTGAAGGGTCAAAGGGTGGATAGATTTTAAAAAAATGCGAATGTGAAACATGCCCTATTAACTAAGCGCTTCTTACGATCAATAACCTAATTAGCTTATCTTAAGGGGGAGACGTTAATTTAATGAACTCGTCCCCCTCACAGAGAGCCCAACACCTCCCATTGAAATACACCTTCCAAGTATAGGCAGAATGTCAAGCGCTCGAATCGATACGTTGCTTTTGAACGGGCAATTAATTTCTCCATGGAGTTTTACACATCAGCCACACTCTAATGGGAAGTTAGACATATGACTCTTTTTTTTTTTTTTTGGTGTCCAGAAAAGCTGCAGATCAAACAAGACTATAGAGCGCAATAGGGGTCTTGCTGCCCCAAGAGCATGTTTATTTCTCCGCCATGGCCCGATCTTCCTGCAGACGGTGTGCGAAGCAATCCCCTTTGAGGCCCCCAATAGGAGAAGGCTCAAGGTCTAACCTTTACTAACATTGAGCTGAATTGACAACATCGTATGGTGCTGAAATTAATGTTAATTTGCGAAACTGAAGCCATCTTTATAGGGTGTTTGCGCAAAGGATCAGAAAAGCCGGTTCTTCTCCTGCTGGGTTTTATCCGGGGTTGACTCACAGGGGATTCCGATAGATCTGCGATAGATAAAGGGCAACGCGAATGTGAAAAAGACTTTTTTGCTGAGATGTTTGTAAGTCAGATCTGCGGGATCCCTGCGAGCCGTTGCTGGGTTTCATGTACTACAGCGAGGAGAGGCTAATTATTTCTCGCGATAATATCCACAGAGGAGCTTTCCCCTGACAAAGGGTTACCACTGCTTTGTGCATTCAGCTAATGGGCAGAGATGAAAGCGAGGTCTCGTTGGCACCTTGGAGGACCGCGTGCTGTATCTTTTCTTTCGACTGCATGCCCGGAAACATTATTTTACAGGTTTAACGTCTGTAACTAGGACAATGAGTCATTGCTGACACGCACACATTCTAAAGCACTCATCGATCAAATGCCAGGCTCTTTCTGCATGCTTTACTTTAATGCATTGTTATGAGCAGTCTGCTTTGAGGTTAAACATAGCGTTAGACAGACATGAGTGGCATGCATAAAACCCAGATTGATGTTTTCCGGATTGGCCACTGTGCGAAAAAAGAGGAATCCGGGAGGCGCTGTCCCTTCAACATCGTTGGTTCCAATTACGTTTAAAACCAATGTCGCTTAGGCACACGAAACACTGTGTTTCAGTGATCAAATTATCGTTTGTTCTGATTCATTTGTTCTATCGGTTCAATTGAAACACAGCAAGACTACATTTCCCAACATCCCCTTGTTTGTTAAATGAAAGCCTGGAAAGTAGAAAAGCGTTGCAAAAGAAGTAGGTTCAGCTCACCACACATTTCAGAGCTTTCTCATATAGTATTTTGTGTTGTTGTTGTTGTTTTGCTGCTGTATTGCATAAATGCATTACTATAAGCTCCAAAATGCAATGAGAATGGGACGTGTGGTACTGGTCACACTTGACATCAACTAGACTGCTCCGTTAAATTGCTCCTTAACACAAGGTGGTCATACTAAGGTTACAGATATCCCAACATGCCACATTTTATTGGGGGTGGTGTGGGGGAGAAGGGGGGCGTGCGTGTCCAGAGCATCAATTCATGCCTAAAAGTCCTAGACCCTCATTACAATTTTGTTGATATCCCGCCAGTAAATCTGGCAGGTTGCCACCAAAACGGTAATACCGTTCCCACCACTTAGAATGCTGAAATTACTGGCAAATTCCAAGTGGTGGAAACACCAGTAAATCCTGATTCCATGGACGGGAATGCCTGAATTACTGGAACTGAAATTCCAGTGCCAGTATTTCTAAGCATTTTTTTGTCAGTGGGGGCAAGATTTACATCCAGCTCTTGGCTGTAGGTAAATCAGTGCCCCCACCAGAAAACTTGTGTTTTGCTGGTGCAGTAAAATTGCCAGTGCAGGAATTCCCGGCAGTTTTACCAGTATCTTTACCACACTGGCAAAACTGTAATGAAGCCCCTAGAATTCAAAGAAGATTACCAGGACTGGATAATCACCTCTTGAAACTAATGGGTTATGTGATTGTTTTTGTGTCTTAGCACATGTGTCCTTGAATCCAGAGTTGCACCCAGCATCAGTGCCTTAAAATACCAGGAAAGAACATATCAGGAAAGCGCATAAGCATCCCCTATTAACAGTGGCGAAGAAAATACATATATTGCTTTGCAAATAGATATATACAACTGCACTGATTATTTCCTGATGGGGGCAATGTTTACCTCTAGCTCTTGGCTAGATGTAAATCAGTGCCCTCCCCACCAAACTTTTCATTTGCCGGTGCAGTAAAACTGCAAGTGGCAGAATTACCAGCAGTTTTACCAGCACATTTACTGCACCAGCAAAACTGTAATGAGGCCCCTAGAATGCAATGAAGATTAACAGCACTGGATAATCACCTGCCGAAAGGAATGGGGTATGTGATTGTGTGGTGTCTTAGCACACATGTCCTTGAATCCATAGTTGTGCCCCAAATCTGTGCCTTAAAATACCAGGAAAGAACATAAACTCCCCTATTAACATTGTTGCTGAAAATACGATTATTGCTTTTCAAATTAATATATTCAATTGGACATATCGTTGCCTGATGTAAATGTACAGGTGTCTTGTGATTGTGAAAAGCATTCATGTTCTTACAAGCCCTCCATTGCCTGAACTGACATGAACAGGACGCAAGAAATCTAAACAATTTAGAAAAAAAATTACAACCCACCGGTGGCTTATCAAACTCACCTATACATTCCAACTGTATGATGTTTGAATTGGGAGACAACTAGTTTGGTGATATTTTGCACCCACCCCAGATCAGGCGTGCACAATTTTTATTTATTGAATAAAGTTATTTTTATGAACATGGGACCCAATTTAACAATACTGATTCCCTATAGCCCTTTATAAATGAAATAGAAGTATGTAAATCAATTTGAATATTGACAAATAATGCATCTATGAAATTCCAATATCAGTGGTGACCCCCATGAAGAATGATCACTACACCAGTACTTCAATTTTCGATGCTACATTTACAGTGATAGATACCTTTCTAACACACATTTAACTATCTGTACCTCTCATTTACCCTGAGTATGTATCCACCATGCATTGGAAAGTGTATTAGGCTCAGGATAAAGCTGTCATTTTATAGAAAAGCAAATTAACTCAGAACATCCCTGCCTATCTAACTCTCTCTACTTATTTGGAATAAACATAAACACCTCCCCACTACGCAATAGACATGTGAGCATTTCAAACAGTATTTCAAAAACTAATTTTAAAAGACAGGCTACTTAACACTCTTACATTAAAATTGCTTGCAAAACATGCATTTTCCTTGCGAAAGGGAAAATGTATGTTTAATTTGCATGTTTGCTAGATTCTCTTCAGTGGTGTTTCAACTGCATTACTATGTAAAAGTGTACATTCGTCATTTTCAATGGGCAACTTAAAGGTGGGAAAATGGGAAGCAGTTAATAAGGCTTGCCCTTTTGTCTTGAGGATGTCAGCACTAGTAACAGGATTCTGCTTGGTGGTATAACCAAGGAATGACTTCAATTACATTATTTGTCTAGGCATGCACAGTGAGATATCCTTAATTCTTCTGTGCTTGCACAATGCAGAGAAATGGAATCAGGGGATCTTGCCATGTACAGATTTTAGGATCTAGTGGTCTGCAACCTGTGGCTCCCCAGGCGTTTTGGACTACAACACCCATGATCCCTCATCATTGACATTGCTGTTTAGGGCTGATGGGATTTGTAGTCTAGAACATCTGGAGAGCCAAAGGTTGCAGACCACTGAATAATTCCAGAAGTGCATACCCTTTCTAAATGTTTATTGATTTCCCAGGGTGCACATTCAATTTGTATACCTCCACTTATCAGCGCTAACCAATAACACAGGGCAGCACATTTCCACAAAACAGGACAACATTATCACATTTCTTCACAATCAAAGGTCAGTCAAAGACTTATAATTTTAATCTCTCTGTATATTTCTTTACACAAAGTTGCTGTTAAGGCTCTGTCCTGTAAAAGAAAACAGACTCCAATGCAAGGCCCCATTTATTTTCTTTTTCATATGAATTGTGGTACTTTAAGGGAACAAAACAGACTCTGCTCCGATTAAAAAATTGTTGCTGTATTCTTACATGTAACTGGAGAGATTTATTTTTCTGCTTTGTGTTGTCATTTGGTCATATACTATAGTTATAGATGGGCTACTAACATCACACATGTCCTTGCAAATGTCCTATTGATGCACTCAGGCTGCTGCTCACGTGTTGACCTTTAAATGTTCCTTGCATCCTTTCTTCACATACATTTCCCTACACAGATATGAGCCCACAGCAAATATACTAGTGTGTCTAACAGAGCTTTATTTATGCTGGACTTTATTCACATATAATAGTTGTGATGTAGCCAGTGCCAAAATGGTGTAAGATAATAAATAATAAATGGCAGCCTCGCAATACCACTATAAATACCTGTAAATATGTTATTATTACAGGCTAGTTGTCACATCAATGACATCATTATCGCACTGTAATCGGTTTTTAAACTCCAGTTGTGATATCAAACTACAGTACAAAAAAATGATATTGCAAGCTACCTCAAAGTTCCATGCCTTTATAAATTAACTTGTCTTTTTGCCTCATTCCTCTCTTTGGTCAGATAATTCCTAAGTGACTTGCAATACCCTAACATACATTATCCCCAATAAAATGCATTCCAAGAGATCACCCAAATCCCCCTTGTTCCATTTGCTTATATAAACAGAACTAAACCAATAGTCTTTGACATACCCTTTGATCTGCTTTTAAGTGGCCAAGAAAAGTGCAATACCTACTCCATGAGAGATCATGGGTAGTTGCAGGAAAGGTTTTGTGGACAAATGCTAAATAGCTCAAATATTGGCTACTATGAAGTTCCCTGATTCGCCACGTCAGTTTAGATTAAAGGCTAAAAGGTTTGGTTAGTTTTATCCTTGCCCAGTCCTGTGCAATACATTGAAACAAAGACGATATCATGATAAAGCCAAAACGAGTAAAAAAAAAAAAACAAACAATAAAACAATACATAACCCACTATGTGGCAGAGACTTGTAAAGGCCCCTAAAAGTCAGCAGGTTTTTTTTCAACTTTAAGCATGAACTAGCCTCATGCTAGAATTGAAATAAAAACAAAACTGATTGTTCGAAGGTAAAGCGTTGTCACATGAAGCAAAATAATGAGTGAAAGAATGTGAGTTACAATTACTACAGTCTATGTTTTAATCACAGTTATGCTTGAAATGTATCAGAACTATGTTAACTTTGCCAACTTTGCCAACTCGTGTTTCGACCCTTCCTGTGTCTTTATCAAGGCAAGGATCTAGTATAGGAAACTGCAATAGCTTGATCCTGACAATCACTGGTTGTGTTAGACCATAAACAGATCGATGGATACAATGCAAACAGACACTCCTGTGTCAGTAGAGTTTCTGGTTCCATGTTGCTGGTGTATTACACAGTGTTTTTGTCTGTCATTGTGTACTGTAATCCTCCCAATGCCACAGTACAGAGTTGTACGAAGTGTGGATGTGACCGGGCAGAGTCCCTGTGTAGTGTGTACACAGTGCACTGTCCTCTGGAGTATTTGCAGCTTCTTTGCACATGTGGTGAAAGGCAAGATGAATCCCAGTGCACCCCCTGTTAGCTTAAAGTGGTGCCCATGTACTAGTGGGAGGGGGGGGAGCAGAGTTGCAGATTGTGTGGATCATGATGTGGGGCAGGTGAGGGCATATAAGCTCAAAGCATGACATTTCTGCACTGATGCAAGCATATACATCTGCATAGTGAATATGTGGAAAATGCATGACATGAGTTCTCCTGCAGTTGTTGTGGGTAGGTTTCCAGTGTCAGTCCTTTGTCTTGCTGATACAGCTGCATCCTGACCATCACATGGGCAACAGAGCAGCCAGGGCCAAGCCTTGTCATGTAAACATTCCCTACCTTCACACGTTAAGTGGTTCTCATCTCACCCACTTCAGAAGGATGAAAGGTGGAGTCATCACATTTGGACCCGCTGAAAACCCCATGCAACACCTATTATTGTACTACATGTACTTTGACCCACTGAGCTGTCTCACGGTGGAACCACTTTAAAAAAGGTATCAGGGACATCAGTGAAGCAGATGCCTTAACATAATGAGCTCCAATGAGCTCAAAATAGGGCTGTCTTCTGCAAAAGCATTCAGCTGTTGGTTAATACGTTATTACTAAAATAATAAGTGTTCCTATTACCCGAATGAACAGTATTTAATTCATCGGTACTTTGCTGCAAAAAACAAAAAATGTATCCCCCTACCTGCATACCGTGCCATACATTAAGCTGTACCCGCCAAGTGCCCCAATCAATGAGTACAACCTTGATTCAGCGTTTGTCTTTTTTTAGCCAAAAACATATTTGACTGGTTGTGCTGTGCTAGCTGAACTGTCGCTTGACACGTTGTGAGGTCCTTTCCTCTACATATTCTTCCACTGCTTCTGAGTTAGGAGTGTGGGAAGTGCAGAGGCTAGTGTCGGTGGAACGCCTGAGGCTGATGGAGCCAACATCAGCTGTGGATAGACTTGCTTACTCACAGCACAGCAGCCATCTCAAGCAAGTCTGGACTAGACCTGGAACTGGAGAAAGTAGGTCCAGTGACTTGTGGCTTGAGGCTTGCGGCATGTTGATGAACTCTGAAGAGCCAGCAAGAAGCTCTGTGCTTGTGGAGCGCTGGCCGCAGGTTCAGTCACTTGCCAGTCAGTCGCCAGTAGAGCAACAGGAGGACTCTGATGAAGGAGGTCCGAAATCCCAGGAGCAGTTGGCTGCAAAGGGGAGTAGGTGCTGGAGCGGGCATGCATGCATCGTTTCCTGCACCAGACTAGATAAGACTTCTTTCCAGGGAGACTGAGCATGTAGGAGATATGCACAAACAGCCTCCTGGCCTCATTAGTACCAGATCTCCCATGCCCCTAATGGCCCTAATGCGATTAATGTCAAAGGCCACTTTTATGTCAGCAGCTAATACAAATCCAACAGCGGACGAGGTTGTCCCACTTATGTGTACCCAGTCAACCTTCCACCCACTCAGTGTGCTTGGCTTGTACAGCATTTTGGTGAATAAGGTGGAAGGGGAGGGGGAAGAGGGTCTGGTAACAACGCGCCAAAGAGAGGAGATTATTCACACAACTGCTCCGGCCAAGGCCTAACCTTCTTTTCACCCACTGGGATTAGTGACACCTCCTTTTCCACACCTCGACTGGGACCGCCAAGATTCGATAGTGGAGCAGATGGAAGTTTAATGGAGTAAGAGAGTTAAGGCTTTTCTCCAGCAGTTGCTGACGGGCCCCTACTCATATGTTCACTCCCGATTCTTTGATCCCCCAAAAAAACCAAATCAGGCTGCAGTAAAACATTGTACTTACCCCACTCTTGTACCTCTGGCACAAGAAGAAGAAGAGGTAGGAAAAGGAAAAGAAAATAGTAGACTTAATGTATGGGGCGACATCTGTGCCAGGTGTTGACATTGTTCTGGAACAGGAACCTGAATCAAGGCTGGAGCCCAATGCTGAGTTGTCTGTCAAAAAGTCCCAGGTACACTGGAGCCAGAAGGAACAGGAATGTTTGAGGCCGGCCGAAACCCAAAATCCAGTAACTGTTTGTGATCTAATGGGGGGCGGGTCCAGAGGGTGGCAGCCCCAAATCTGGATGAGGAGAAAAAACACAGGGAGCACTCTGAATTTAAGTATATGGCTAAGAGCCCAGCCTGCCCGACACTGTCTAAACAGTAGTACAAGCCAGTTACTACTGCCAGTGGGTAGGTAATTTGAAAAACGTCACCATCCTACATGGCAAAGAACTTACATCTAAATAAATGCAAATGCAGAAATCAAGGAGGACATAGGGGATGATAACAACAGCCCCCCAACTATAATTCCTGCCTTAATACATGGAGATAATTATGGACTATTACCATCACCATTAGCTTCTGCCTGCCCAATGCAATTTACCCAGAAGAATTCCTAAGAAGCCCTGGTCTTGGCTGACTTCCAAATACGGCAATGTTCAACTTCAACCCTAAATCCGGAAGGCCAGGAAGAACTGGAATCGATTTCTGTCAATGCAAACTTAGCTGAAAGCTTGTACACCAGCATGGCAGGCCCAGGCCTTGGGGGACCACTTATAGTAAGAGAGAAGGGCTGACTGATGGAAAGATCCTTGAAAAGTAACATTGCAAGAATTTAACAAAATATTAAAATAGTGGACACTGGTAGCTTGACACCCCCCTAAGAAGCAATATAACTACCAGGGAGTCAGTCTGTCATATATTTGAAAATAATTTAGGGTTTTTAAGGTTGTAAATGTAGACAAAAATATCATCAAATAGGAGGACAGAGACTTAAGCACCTATACCCTTGCCCTGCTCAGATTCCTCAACATCCACAGATTCTACGACCCCCCCGCAAAGGAATACAAGAGGAGGTAGGAGGCATGTGGTGGAACGAACAACTGATCCTCCTAATAAATTGTATCCATTAAGTGTAATGTGTACACTGATTATTGCCTTGTCTACCTTTATGAAACTCTATGAGGCAATAAATCACAGTTTGAAGGATAAAGTTACCCTGCTGGCCATGCTGCATTCAAAGCTACTGTTTAATGAAGGCTATATTACAGCATATATGGTACCTGTCAGCTGTGGAGTGCACTATGGAAGGAAACACACTGAATCCCACACCCAGAAGGAGTCCATGGAGGCACACGCTTCAAACAACTGACTGGGACCTCATCTGAACCCTGAGCCTTTGATTCAAGAGAATCCAAGGGGGTGACAAGGGAGATAGCCTGCCAATGGGAAGCAGATATGGAGCTGGATAATGAGAGAAAACATGAGACCTCCAGGATCCCTGGAGGGTCCTCTGTTGACATAAGTCTCCAGGGTAAAGTGATACTTTTTCCCTATGAAGAAGCACTTTGAAGAACTTCACTTGTGTGTAAGCGCTTTACAAATAAACAATTACAATTAGAATTCTGAAACACCGACTCTGCAAGCTGAATCAGAAATTGAAAATCCAGCATGTTGGGAGCCAATCCCAGCTCCATTAATAGCACCATTTCCAATATTTGGTCAAAAAAGAAAAAAGAAAATGAAGAGAGAAACCTGCCTTGCTGCTGAAGACACAGTCGGTCATCTGCAAGGTTAAATCAAATGACTTATGAAACTTTTTTAGAAACTTGTTGATATAGAGTACCTCTGCTCAGCTGTCCATAACATTAAATGAGAAAAGTTTGAAGGATGGAAAAAAAACTGGCGTGGAGAACCACACCTAATTTTAGAAGAGATTGAGCTTTTTCTAAGCTATTTAGTCGTACTGTTGCTTGCTGACACATAGGGAGTGTCATGCTGTGCACTTTTAGTTTGTCTGTGGAGCCCACATGCAGTATTGGTTGCATTTCCTTTTTCAACATTGTTTTGTTGAATTAACTGCAGCTTGATAGGGTTGGCATTAAGGACATGCATGATATATTTTTTGGAGTTAATTGTTCCATTGCATCAAGAGCAGATGGGTTTTGTCCATACAGCTCATGGATTAGACTACTATTTAAGACGGATTTTCCGTCTTTAGTAAGCAGAACAGTTCTAATGCTTTTTAAAATGGTAGCATAGATAAGGTCTGTAGACTGACACATGCTTTAATATAGTTCTCTGTACTAAAAATGTTGCCAAAGATTTACATTTCCCATGCTGACAAGTATTTTACGGCATTGTTTATGTCCTAATGATTTGAAAATAGGTTGATCTTTTGTTGGGGTTAACAGTAGGAGGTCTCAGAAAACAAGAACGTGTTTTCCTCCAAACAGTTTTTCGTAGACGTTTTTAGGACTTCTTGCATTCCGAGGTGAATTAAAGCCAACATGAGTTTGGAAACCATGCTTACTTCCTCTATTAAGAACACTTTCATTTGTTTCATAATTCTGTGTACTTAAGTAGCAGCTTCTGCTGATAATTTGTAATATTCTAATTTGCTTTGTGTTCTACTGGAAGGAGCAGTAGTCGGTGTAAAGTTGCACCTCCTATGTTGTAGGCAGCTAAACCCTCGGGGGCTGTTACAACAGCCAAAAGGTTGTTGTTTTTTTTACCTTTAGTAGGAATGTGCTGATCATTTTAATTAAGAATGTTTTACAATAAACAGCTTCACCACATACAGGAGCAGAGGTGTATCATGTTTACAGGTACAACTTTTAGTTTCATGTTTAAAACCATTTTCAATGTCTTCAGTGACTTCTAGATAAATGGTGAGTTGTTCATCATTCAGCTGTGATTTGAGCACTGACAAGTCTTCTTCTGATTGTTTAAATGGATACATGGGGCTTTCTACTTCAGTCACGGCTATTTCCGCTTCATTTAGAACGAGTGGTTCTCCAATTGGTTCTTGGTTTCCTGGAAGAGAAGGGTGACTGCTCTCAGGAGTGTCTTTATCGAGTTGAGCTTCAACTTCTTCCTTTTGTTGGAGTTCATTGTCCAACATGTCTTTCTATTGCTTGAAATTGACATTTGTTTACTGCTTTCATGTGCTTTGAATGCAGGTTCAAATGAGTTGGGGTTAACTAATAATTCTTCTTCTTTTTTCCATGGTATAGAAATTGGAGATGGGCCATGTAATGAAATTCCCTATGTTGCGGAGATGTAATTGATAATTTTGAAAAATTCATTAGACTGTGTTAGGCAGAACTATATGCAGTACCCTTTGGGAACACCACACACAATTAAGACTACAAGCGACAGTACAAATTCACCTTTGGTACTAGCCTGTACTACACAGTAAAGTGGTAGGGAGGGCTGAGCAGCCAGACTTATCTGAAGAGTAAATGAGCAGTATCAATAGTTACACAAAGGACAGCAATTACTATGATTCAAACAAACACTGACTCAAGGTTTCTGAGTAAAAGAATATACATTTATTTATACATCATTTGTAAAACATTTCACTGAAGTAAAGCAGTTGAAAAATCACACTCGTAATGCACTACACCACACCCGATAGATTCTGGATAAGTTAGGCTCAAAATTAAGTGTGAGCAAAATGGCACTCCAGCAATTTAAAGTGGGGGGGAGACAAAGTTAGACAAGAATTGAACAGCACCAACAAGTAAGTAAGCAGGGCAAGCTAGAAAAAGGAACTACAGTGAAGAAATCAGATTAAAGGGGCCTGGCCCAAAGCCAATGGACCAAAGTATTTGCTCAAGATCACACAGTTCAGGGTAGTTTGCGGTTAAGTCTTTGCCAAGAGTTCAGAATGAAGTTGGTCAGACAAAAAGAATGGAGAAGGACAAGCCCTTGGACTGGCAAAAGGTTTCACACACCTTCACCGCAGCTGGACGAAACAAACAACCATATTTGAACAGTACCTTAAATGGAGAAGAAGGCTGTAGCTGAGGCGGACGTTCCTGGCAGGTCCTGCAGGCTCACGGTTCCTGAAGTGACTGTCAGACTGACATGAAGTAGAAAGATTGGAGGGCCCTGAACTGCCCAGGGAAGAAAACAGCAGCAGAGCAAAGCAACTAAATAAAAGGTGTGCTCCTTAAAACGCAAGCAAGGTCCAATCCTCCTGGCTATCTGGTTCACTGTAGCTCTGTACAGCAAATTCGACCAGATAAAGGAGGCCTGGAGAGCAGTTTGGTGAACTGGTTGTTCCCACCAGCTCAAGGGGAGAAGATTCCTTGCAGATGTTCCCTGTCGTTGGAGTATGACGATTCGGACCTGCAGCATGGCTTCACCGGGAGTTTCAGTCGCTGTAGGGTCCTCTTCTGTCAGCTCCTCTTCGGTTCACTCATTCCATTGGTGACTCTGCCTTTCCAGCCCCAGAGACCTGCTTTTTATCCGGTTTTCCCCTATTCACACAGCCTGGCTGACAATAACAAAGCCGGGTGTCTGTCCCGCCGGGACAGTCACCACAGCCAATCATCAGATCAGAGTGCGTCATGGGTCTCCAAGGAGACCCTATGCATGGAGTCCTAAACCCCTCCCTCACATGCTGTCCCCCCAGACATACAGGCACCTAAGGAGGGCCTCTGTGCAGAAGCCCGCGAAAGGACACTGAACGAAGGAACCAAACATGGTTTGGCGCACAGAGTAAAACACGAGAAAGACTTTTACAAAAAGAAATGGTGACTAAACCCAGCTGGAACTGTATAAAAACGTACATGGTCTAGCAGGTTTAAGTTCGAGGCTACCAAAATAGCCTAAAACAATCCGAGGCCTATTTAAGATAACAGCGGTAGGAAAAATAGGGTAGTTACCACTGCCACCAGCCAAGTCTTAATGAAAAGGGAGCGAAGCAATGCTCCAAGAGAAACAGACAAAAAGGGATACATTTTAACCCTTTCTAGCAATCTATTTAAGATAGTGTGTGCTGGGTCTGTGAGTTTTGAAAGAGAATAATAAAGTCAAAGGCCATTTTACATGTTCTGGGAGAAAGTAGTCAGTGCCAGTAGATGGAGTTGGAATTGAGAAGTCAAAAAGACAACCCTGCGTCACTGCACTAAAGTTGTTGTGTACCACACAGTAAAAAGATGATGCCTATGGAGTAGGTGAGGCTCCACAGTCTATGAACACAAGAAAATGTTAAACACACACTGCAAAACACATGTAAGAATGGGAAAAAAGGCTCACACTCTTACCAGGTGAAAAAATAAAGCCCATAAATCCAGCAAAGCTGCTGAGGTAGGCAAGGGAAATTAGCCATTCTGGAGAATTCTCCCTAACAGACTGGGTTTGGGAAGTTTGACTAGGCTTCTTTACAAGTTGAGAGTACATATTTGCCAGTTGTCTCATCTGTTGTGACATTATTTTTGTAGGAATGGTTTTGGGCTGCGTGGTACAGCACATGTTTTGCAAATCAGGACTTCTATTTGGCTAGTGTGTGTCTATTACATTGTTTTTAAAATGTCTTGGCTGTTGGGATTATTTGTGGCTATTGTTTCTCTAGGTTGGATTTCAGTACTCTTTTTCGGGATAAAACTGGACTAAGGTTTAGTCAGACAATGTGTTCTGATTTTGCATATAAGCCCATACCTGTTAAACAGTCTGCAGCTTCATAGGACCGCATTCTTTTCAAACCGAATCTGTACAATTTTTGTGACAGTGTTTTGTCTGATTATATGCCATCCTAGAGGTCTTTTAGCTCTGTTTTCTCAGCTTTGGTGAGGTAGACTGTGACATAATTTGCAACAGCAGTGGAATTGTGTGCAATATATTGCATTGCTATTTTAGCATTCCAAAAGTGGGCATTGATTGCATTGTAATCATTGATGTACTTTGATACTTCATCCCTTTTAATGTTGTACGGTTTTTAGGTGATTTAACTTTCACACTGTTTCTAACTGAAGGCATCGAGCTAATTACTTGTCCTTTTTTCTGAAACTGGTCTAGGGGAGCCAAAACGACATTTGGTATAGTATATGCCTTTGTTTTTATATCTACATCAGCTGTATTTGCCACACTTATGTTTTTGGAAGCGGAAGATTTCTGTACGTAGGTCACTATGTGTGGTTTCTGAAGGGATGTCACAGGTAAGTATTTTGGAATAACTGTAAAACAGTGGAAACACTGTCATGGTCAAATTTGAGAGCGTGTGGATGTGTGGTGCTCCTCTGGATTGATATATTTTTTTCAAAAATAAGTGTTGCACTTCTCCTAGTAGAGGGGTAGTTAAATTGCAGGTGATGTGCAGCATTGCAAATAAAGCGATGTTGAAAGTATATTGATACATTCACAGGTTGAAGAGAACAGAGTTCTCTTTTGTGTTTTTATGTCTATTCCTTCTTTATTTTGGTTTGCTATGTGTAACATGTCATGCAAGTTATCTGATGCATATTCTGCACAACCTAAAATAACAAACCTTGTGGGTGGACCTAGGTTCCTTAGCATACAAGGTATATTTGCATGACATCGTATCCAGTATTCTTTGTACCATGCATGTTTGCCAAGAGATTTGTGATACTTGTCTGCAAAACGTTGTCTTTGTCTTTTGTCTTTTGAAGTAGTTGGGTAGCGGACATGTTTAAAAAATTAGAGCCTGCTTTTAATGTGTGTGCAACTCCATAACATAGAGTTGCTAGTTCACTTTCGAAAAGGAGGTGGAAAGTATATTCTACATTTTGTCTGAATCTGGGTTCTTCAGAATACATTCGTAAAGAGTCATATTCTGAATCAATTATTTGTGTGGATCTTTAATCATATCTTCCTCCTTTTCCTGTAGGAAAGAGTACAGGAAAGGAGCATGCTTCTAAAATGTTCTCCCATATGCTCATTGGAGATCCTTTGGCTTGACGCATTTGATATTTTTCTAAAGCATCTTCTATAGTGTCTTTGGATTTTAGTGGGTGAATTGTATACTGGTTCAAAATATTGGCTGTAGTAATAGGATCTACACTTTCAAACTTGCCAGTTGTATCCTGAACTATTTGGGTGGTTTCTCTTAAGTTGTCCTCTATGTTTATATCTTTGTAGTATTAATTGTTTTCATATAGATATTGTACGGCTTGTGTAACCTTGTTTAAGTCGGCTAGTTGGTGCCAAATTTGTTTGTCTTTTGTTGGTACACCGTTAACTAGTACAATCAAAGATTGATCTATTGGCCATTGTACTCCTATAGTTTGTACATTTTCTTTAAGATCTAAGTTTTGTGGCATGCAGTTTTTGGCCTAAACTGGGCAAGCTTGTTCTTATTCTGTGAGAGTATGGCTCACTTTAAATGTCCAGACATTGTAACTGTGCATTGTGGAGGGGACAGTTTTGGGTATGTGACTCCAATGTATTTGCAGGTGGCCCTAAATGATTTCTTGAAAAGCCAAATGGAACAGTTTTCTGCTGCAAAGATATGTTTTTCCGAAATGAATCAGAGGCAAACATAGAGATGTCCAAGCTTTTTCAGTCCACAAATGGAAGAATCAAGGCAGTTTGTTAATAAAGGTGTATCTGCTTTTTTATATGCCGCAGGAATGTCATCTTTTGAGAATGAACACATAAGGTCTGATGGTGTGAATTTTTGTGGAGATGGACCACATTTTTTCAGAAATGCGATATTTCTTTACAATGTTAGGAATGCATTGAAAAAGTTCCTGTAAGAAAATTGTACAGGAAGATGTGCACTGCACAGAAGTACTGTACATAAAAAGCAAAACAAGAGGAAAAAGTGTGTTTGTTAACAAACCCAAAAAGAAACAAACAAAAACAAGGTTGTTTTCAGAGCACCAATAAAGAATAAATAATTTAAATTGTGTTTAATTTTCCCCGCACGTTTGAATGTCCACGACATCCACAGACAATGTGGAAGTCCGCGAATGGCAAGTGCCACATCCAGGTCTTATGAGGGCGCGTGGCATGGAAAGGTGACTGCAGAGGTTTGTTGGGTGTGGTGTACAGGAAGATAGGATAGCAGGAGTTTTGTTTGCATGAGTTTTGAGAGCATGGCTATGGCCATGTCTTGGAGGAGGGAGAGTGTATGGATTTTGGGGGATTCTTGCATCCATTGGCTGAAGGTATATGCTGAGCTCAAGGAGTGTCTGGAAATCTTGGACTTTATGAATTTTAAGTGTCTTGGTATGGAGTACGAGGACTGAAGTGGCCTGACTTACTCCTGTTTTGTGAGAATATGGTTCACTTTAAACATTCAGACATTATTTTTGTTCATTGTGGAGGGAACAGTTTGGGCTATGTTACCAGGATTTCATTGCAATTTTCAATGAAGCATACATTTGGAAAATTATGTCATTGGTGATGTCATCTTTGATGTCTGGGGTGTTAGTCTTAGCAGTGCACGGAGGTGGCGCTAATAATGGTTGCTTAGCGTACCATAACTGGTGAATTTCAAGGGTTTTTGGGTTTACTTGTAACCATAACATCACATTAACATCACTTTAGCATCCCTTTAACAATGTTTTTTCACAGAATTTCATGGGTTTTGTTACTGCAACTTAATCATGATGTTCCTTTAACAACGTTTTTTCCGTGAATTTCATGGGCTTTTGTTATTGCAACTTAAACATAATGTCCATTAACACATTTTTTTTCAGTGAATTTCATGGGTTTTTACTAGTGCACCTTTAATATGTACAAGTCCCTTATATTATACTCCCCATTCCCCAATATGGCAGCTATGGATTTGGACAATGTGGTAGTCCGTGGACATCGGGCGGCATTCACAAGGCTCAGAATCACAGGGGAAACCCGAAAAGAATGTACCCATCAACCAACAAACAGATATACATAAAATCACAACTAATGTTCACAACATGCAAATATACCTTTTTGTACACTTACTTGAAAAAATACTATTTTTTATTTTTTTATTTATCACACATTACAATGGAATGCACCAATCACAAACCATAACTGTACACTTAATATAATCTTCTCACTACAACTCTGCATGCAGATTGAGAAACACGAGGTGCTTATTGAATAACAAATTCCTACTAAACAGTAAGTACATTATATTTACTTCTCTGTTATTACCTTTCATTATATAAACATGTGTTATAAGACTGAACCACATTTTTCTCACAGAAATGGCCGGCACACTTGAGTGATTAGAGGAGAACTTCCCAAAAGAAGAAATTAGCGATGATAACATCTCCAATGGTATACAATACATAGTTTGATGCAAATAAATAATGTATTTTGCACACCTTCCTAAAATAATAATTTCTATTTTTCTTACAGTACATAGTTTTAATGAAAAACCTGCACCTCAGTTTGATTAAACACAATCCCAAGAATCACAATCAGAAGTCCTATACCCAACTGTAAATAATCAAATCATGTCATTAAAATGTTTCCATATCACTGTCCTTCTTACACCTGCCCCCCTTGTCCCCATCAATCATCTCCATCAAAATCTGAACATTTTAATCATTCCTCCCCTCATAAATATTGTACTCAAATTCCTAATCCTCCCATTTTTGTTTCCCATTCAGATACCCGTCCCTTTCTTGAATACATGCATGTTGTGTACTATAAATGTTTTGTTCATTGTTGTGTGATATTTCCTATTTTTTTAAAACTCTCATTATGAGTCTTCTGACACTATGACTGTGCGGAGTGTCCGCACTCTAAATGGAGGTGCCCCGGACAGGCGCGAAGTCCAGACATGTCCATTTTCATGTGATGAACTTTTAATTAGTCCATGAACACTGTGCCTGTTCTATGGACATCCAGCGGAGCATGCTGCCGTTCCCACCTGATGGGTGTTTGCGGATGTCATCATGTGACGACACCCATGTGGCATGATGGCATTGTTCGCAAATGCTGCCCGTTGCTGTAGACAGTGTAAAGGTGCTTTTCCAGCCACTTTAGGGTGTTTCAAGCACATACATTACCCTTGCAAAGCTCCCAGACCCATTCTATGTTGATCTGGCAACTTTTTACAACTTTCCAAGGCCTATTTTTGATTTGGTATCCTGTGGATAGCAAGACTGTCTGTGGACGGTTCCTCAGAAGGGACCACCCATTTCTTTTCCTCATTCTCAATCTGGCTATCCAGGAGAGAGCACTGGTTTCACTGCTGAGCACATTTCTTTTTCAGAAACGTGTTCTTGGAGACCATGGCATCTCTTATGGCCTTTGGTTCTTCGCAGCCACCCCCACCACCAACATCATCTGGAGGCCTGCAGAGGGGAACTGGTGCAGTGATACAGAAGAGGAGGACCAAGAGGAAGAAGAGGATGAAGTGGAAAAAGTCCCTGTCACCAGTGAGTCCTGGGTGCGGCAATTGTTTTCACAGCCGTTGGAAATGTCCCATAGGCTTGTGCAAGCAAGGTCCGATCCACTGAGTGCAAAGTTGGACTCAATCATGGGAACCCTTGCTTGTATTCCTATGGGACTACTTCCATGAGTCTCCACACCAAATCAACTCATGTGACTGCTCTGAGAAAGGCGATACATTTCTCAGGTAAGAACAGGTTGGCTTCTTCCACCCCATCATCTTCATCTGCTCCTGTCACCACAAATGAAACTCCTCTGGGGCAGAGGATCCCAGTGGCGGCTTCACAGGCCATAACTGAAAACTGTTGACCCTTATCTTTGGAGGGTCGCAATATATGTATGTACTGTCAAGCACCGATCTCCAGGGGGGAGCAGGCTGCAGTCAAGGAGCATGAGAAACACTGCCACCTACCTAAATAAGGCCAGCCCAACATCTTCTTCTCTCCACCGGCCCCTTCATCCCTGTGGTGCCCCTTACCTTGCCTCTCACCTTGCCTCTGCTGAAACAAACTGCCCCCAAAAATACAAAATACAAAAAACACAAAAAAAGTTCCTTTAGGAGCCACCGTTCACAGTTAAAAAATAGAAGTGAGAAGTCCACAGACTTCTGAAAACATTCTAGGCGTGGGGTAGGACAATTGAAATCATTTTAATTGTACTGCATTCAAAAAGCCTAGCTCTTAAATTAACCTTTTCTGTGTTTTTGAATTTTATATTTTTTTTCAATTTTTGGTTTTACAAACTGGACTAAGAAACCATTTTACTGAATTTAATTATTTCTTCTCACAATAGCTGCTTCAAAGCATTTTTAATGTTTTCCATAAAAATCTGATTACCCACATCAGTAAGATTAATAATAATTATCAGAATAATTACTGGGCCTAACAAATTTAATGTTCTCATCATGAAACAATGTCATGCCATCATTTTGAACAAAAGCACACACTGATTTATTGATATTGTGCCTCGCTTTTTCTATTTACGGACCAAATGAACTGGAACGCATCCACATCTGTCTCTGGGCAATGCGTGAAAAAATAATTTTGGAATTAGGGAACATTTCCTTCAACTTTCCCAATGTCTCCTTCATTGCAAACTGCAATGGGATTCCAGGCCCCAAACTGTTCCCACCATAGTGAATGATAATAATGCCTGGATCCTTCAATTGAATCAAATTTGCACAAAATGCAGCAAGTCCAGCCACTTGATGCCTCACACTCCGTACCAGAACACTTCCAAATCATGGAATCCAAGATTTTCGGCTATTCACACAATGCTTACCATACAAATTCAACCAATGCACCAAGGAGTCCCCCAAAATCCAAACACTCTGCATGCTGAAAGACATTGCCATGACAATTTTGAATCCTCTCACAACTCCTACTAACAAAACTCCTCCTAGCCACTCTTCCTGTACACCCCACCCAGGAAACCTGACTGGCTGATCCTCCAATGTCCAGGGACACCTACAACTGCAGTCTCTGCATTCCCCTTTCCATGCCAGGCAACCTTAAAAGACCTGAATGTGACTTGTGCCATCCACGGACGTTGTGGCCACTGAATGGGTGGGTGGGAACATTAAACACAATATAACTTATTTAATCTTTATTAGTCGGTCTGCAAAGAACAGTTTTTGGGGGGGTTGTTAACAAACACATTTTCTTTCCTTTTTTTGCTTGTATTTACATTAGTACTGTACACTCTACATCTTCCTTTAACATTTTCTTACAGGATCATTTTCAATGCATTCCTAACATTGTAAAGGAAAATTGCATTTCCAACATCTGTGAAGTGTACTCCATCTTGACAGAAAAAAAATCACACCATCAGAATCTATATTGTCATAACTGCTGAACCAATATGCATGCATTAGTAATGGCCGAACCCCAAACCCTCACCCATAATGATAGGCTCACAACTTCTTTCAAGTATTGGCAATAAAAGGCAGTAGGATTTTATTGTACAGATATGGGTTATGACAATAACAATATCACATATCATGATGGTATCATACTTTTGGGCACCGGGTCCTGAGGTTACCCCCTCGGACCTGGCCGCCTTCTTGTGTCCCACGACTTGTTGTGGGCACTGTACAGTGCCTTGTACTTCTTTTTGCTCTTCTCCCCTTTTTGTAGGGTGGGTGGGTTGTGTGGTAAAGAAGCAAGAAGATTTTGAAGACACTGAGTAAACAGTGAATCTCCTGTTTGCTTGGATCCCCGTTCAGGGTCCACAAACAGATTGTGTTTACTCTGAGCATGCTGCTTACATTTATAGGACCCAGGGAGGCCCTGGGTCTTTTTTGTGTATGTGGTGGGGGCTGCTGTTGTCGCAGCCCCCGGCCGGATAGCTGACTGTCTGAACCCCTGGTGGGGGCAGGTCTTTGAACCTGGGCCCTGCCTGATGGTTGTTTTCCATATGGCGCTTAGCAGCTTGCTGTTTGGAGGAAGGGTGCGATGACTGTTCGCACCTTAACCTTCTGTTGCTTTTGTGCTGCTGAGACTGCGTGTCTCTGTTGCAGGGGAGAAGGAGAGGAGCAGGCACGGAGAGGTTGGGGCTGCCCCTCTCCCAGCTGCCGATGTTAACAGCAGTTACCCTGCCTCGCTTGTGGGATGCCCATGCAGCATTGCCCATTCTCAAAGGATGGCATTCCTGCAACATATACTAAAAGCAGATAGAGCTTTATTGAGAAGCTGTCTTGATTCTTCAATTTGTGGACTGACAATGTTTGTTGGACATCTCCATGTTTGCCTCTGAATTATTTCAGAAAAAATTATGTTAGCAGAAGCAAACAGATGCAGTAGGGTTTTAAAGAAATACTTCAGGGCAACCTGCAAAGACATGGGAGTCACAAACCCCAAACTGTCGCCTCCACAATGCACAATCACAATGTCTGGATACATAAAGTGAGCCATACTCTCACAGAATGAAAACAAGCTTGCCCAGTTTGGGCCAAAAACTGCATTCCACAAAACGTTCACTTCTACCATTTCAATATTTGTATGGATGCCATGATTTTCAGCATACACCTTCAATGACTGAATTGAAGAGTCCCCCAGAATCCACACCATTTGCCTTCTCAAACACATAGCCATAGCCATTGTCAGTGTTCTCACAACTCCTGCAAACAAAACTGCTGCTACCCTCTCTTCCTGTGCGTGCACCACACCCAGCAAACCTGATTGGCTGATTCCCACAGTCCCCTTTCCATGCCAGGCATCCACAAAAGGCCCTGATACGGCACGTGCCATCTGTTGACTACTGCAGTGTCTGTGGACCTTGTAACAGGGGGCCAACCCTTCTACCCTTCCGACCTTCATGTTCCCAACACTCCCTCATCGGCTGCTTTCAAAGAGGCACACATTCATCCAACATTCACATCCAAAACATCTACAACTAACTCTTTCATCTTACTTCAACAGTTTAGATGTACACTTCATCTCTCAGAGTAAATGTTTCCTGTTAAGGAAATGCATCTGCATCAAGAACTACTGTGCAACTGTCATAGATGTCTGTTTCCAGATTCAACAAGATCTGCATCTCACAAAACATAGTGCAGTTATGCTTAAATTGAAAACAAAGGGCTATTGATATTGATATTGATATTTTATTTTTATCGCACTCGTACAGAAGTGATCAAGTGATTCAGAGTGCAACAATGCAATGGAGGGGAACAGGGGAGAACAAAACAAAAATCATACTAGGCCCAGTGACATTGAGAACGTGCAAGTGCATTGGAGAGGGGGAGGGGAAAAGTGCATGGAAGGGGGAGAAGTGGAAGGTGTGGAGCAAAGGAGAGAGATGAATAATAATAAATAAATAATAAAGGCAACAAACAGTGGTAGTGCAGCCAGCAATTGGCAACTGCTGGGTTTAAGGCAGCAGACAGGGTAGGGTCTGACAAGTGCAGGAAGAAAAAGGGGGACTGTATGGGTTCAGATACAGACCCCAGTACAAGGGGTGGTTTGGAGGCAGTGCGGGAGGGTGGCAGGGTGAGCAAGTACCTGGGCACGGAGGACAGAGGGTGGCCAGGTGCACGGTGCCAAGAGAGAACAGATCAGCAGGGGAGTTGAGTAGCGAAGGCAGAAGCAAAGAGGAAGGTCTTTAGGTGCTTCTGGAACTGGATATGGTTCTCCTCAAGTTTTAGAGTGGCAGGGAGGCTGTTCCAGAGAGAGGCCCCATCTGAAGACAGAGATCTACCCCCAGCCTGTTTCTTTGAAAAATAACTGACCCTGAGGTAGTTAAAGGTAGAGGAGCCAAGAGCTCAAGAGGGGAGCTACTTGCCGAGGGACAGCTGAGGGTTTTGAATTTAATCATTGCATCCACTGGGAGCCAATGGAGATATTTCAGAGCTGGAAAGATACGATCCCAGGGCTTGAGGCCAAGGACAAGTCTCGCAATCCTGTTCTGGATTAGTTGCAGAGGGCGGAGAGTAGAGGCAGGTAGATTTAGAAAGATCCTGTTACAATAGTTCAACCTAGAGAGAACCAGAGCTTGGGAGACCATGAGCTTCTGTAGTAAGGAGAGGAAAGGAAGAGTACCTCTGAGGAGGTGCAGTAGGAAGTTTGACATTCTAGAGACCTCAGAGATGTGGGTGGAGAAGGAAAGTGTGGAGTCAAAGATGACCCTAAGGTTCTTAACCCCCCAGGTGGGGGTAGGAGGAGGGCCACGCGAAGCTAAGTCAATGCTACTTGCCCTGTAGTAAGCTTCTCAATAACCATATTCTCTTGTTTAACCACTCTAACAAATGCCATGCATTGCAGCATTCATCACCTGCTCAAATGAAGCAGCAAACAATACAATGCTCTGCACTTCAAAATGTTTCTATTTTACAATCATTGTGATGCAAGTTAAACATGCATATGTGCATGTATAGCAGCACTGCGTCACTGTTTGATAAAATAAAGCAAAAGCATTTCTAATAGATATTTAGACTATTTCTGAGTGGCACTTAGTGTCTGCCTGTTTAATATGTTGGCACCACAAGCACACAACCCAACATCACCCATTCCAATCTATATATGCTTATTAAGTCTTTATTTTTTCCCTTGCATTCTGTCACTTCCCATTAACTTCGCCCATTATAAAACTCAAACTACAGAATCAAAGGGATAGCTGAAGACAACAGCCAAAAAAAGAATACCCTTTGCATTCAACAATGTAAGTACATTAATGTATCATGCACATGCAAGTAATTCCAGCAGCCCAATTCCACTATATATTACCTCAAACCAACATTTCTTTCACTATAGCCCATTATATTCCGCTGTTCACACTCTTACTATTCCCATTTTCACACCATCATTGCATGCCCACTCTGTTGCTCAAAACTACACAATCACCCTACAGATTCCATCACACCACCAGTCCCTTACTAACCCACTACATCACACCTCTGCAGACTCTTACTCTCACAACCTTCCCAACCACCCCTAATATAACACCTCACAATCAAAACAGCACTCTACTCATGTCTACAATCTCACCCACAAACCCATGCACCATACATGTACATACATTGCACAACTTTCCAACGCAAACTTTCTCTATCTCAACAGACACATCAAAATGCCTACTAAAAAGCAACTCCATAGAAAAGAAAGAAGAAATAGAGCAGATAAGAATACAATTATATTATATAGGTATCCACCTCTAAAGCAATGCATAGAAAACATTAAAATAAAAGAGCTAGTAACCTCACTCAGCAAAGCTAATCCCGCCATGACTAAAAAAAGTAAGGTACCTTTTGCAAAAACGAAAAGTAAAAAAATATGTACAAAGAAAAGCATACATACTAACAAACCTAACACTCTATCTACCGGAGTTAACATATCCACGACAAAGCAATCCAAAAAATGTGAGTTACAGAATATGTTCCACAATAGAGTTCTTCACAATCTTATAAAAACAGCTAAAAAGTCACAATCTACCCTTAAAAACTAGCGTAGGAGACTGATCTTGCAAGCTCTGATTGGCAGTGCTTTTCTACTAAATAGAACATTGTTTGTATTGATTGTAAACAACATAAACCCACACATTAATTGAATCAATACATTACAAAAACAACTTCTAAAGATGTGCAGTGTCAATATACAAAACTTTTCAAACTTTTGTAATGGTGAATGAATTTGCACAAACAGCACAAACCATATTTCAATGAAGAAGCTTATAAACAAGAACAACAACAAAACAATTGCATTATACATTAATGTTCGAGGGCACCATTATGGCAAAAGAAACCCTTATAGAAAAAAGTCCCCAACCAACTTTGAACCAAATGCTCTTTTCACACAAACAAACTATCTAGTGTACAAATGGACATGCAGCTCAATGTTTAATGTAGGCCAGCAATCCTTTAAATCATTATGACGATTCCTCAATCCCTATCTGAAACTAAAAGACAAAAGTAAAATGAAAACTTTACAAACCATAGCCTCCTGTCCAGAGCGCAGCCACACTGGTCTCCGACGACTTTCATTAGCCTGCATTTTGGAAATTTATTGTAAAATCACTTTCCACCACATCAAGATGTTAGCGACACACCATTCTACTATATAGAAACCTGTGCATCGACTATGCTATGCAAAAAGTCCGCTCTAGAACTGCAAAATCTAAATAACATTCTACTAAATGGAACAGCCAAAGAACTGCTTCAAGAAATAGAGCACATCCAATGTAAATACTTTAGAAGTCTAGTTGATGTACCTTCAGAAAACATTACTAAAACCTCATGAACACCAACATCCTAATAAAGACATGCAAAAAAGAAATAGCTATGTATCAAAACACATCTGCTGAAATACCAAACCAAATATGTGTCTGTTGTTGCAGACGTTTTATAAAAAGAGCACAAAAACAGTAGATGTAACCTACACAATAGAAAACAATGAAGAATCCCAATGGTTCCAATTAGCTATATATCTAACAGCAGAAACTAAATACAAAATACACGCTCAACAGTTTGCACATACTGCAACACCCAGCTTGACAATGACCAAATGGCATCACGTGCTATCACTAATAACTTCGAAATATTCCCACTTCCGAAAGCTCTTAACTAGTACAAGAGCATTATAATACAAGCAGTACACTGATTACAAGCTATAATATGCCTTCAACAGAAATCAGCCAAATAACCTCCATCCGAGTTACTAAAGAGCATCCATGGAAAAGTGGTATATTTGTCATTAGATCTGAAAGAAAATGTACAAACTCTAGGAGTACAAAGACCAATAGATCAATCTTTGATTATACTAGTTAATAGTGTGCCAACAAAAGACAAACAAATTTGGCAACAACTAGTCGACTTAAACAAAGTTAGACAAGCGCTACAATATCTAAAAGAACACAATGAATACTACAAAGATATACACATAGAGGAAAACCTAAGGGAAACCACCAAAATTATTCAAGACTAACCAGCAAATGGCTAATTTGAACCTTTAGATCCTGTTACTGCAGCCAACATTTTAGACCAGTATACAATTCACCCACTACACTCCAAAGACAAAATTGATGATGCATTAGAAACATATCAAATGCATCAAGCCAAAGGATGCCCAATGATCATATGGGGGAAAAAAAGTGTAGACGCAAGTTCTTTTCCTCTACTCTGTCCTGCAGGAAAAGGAGGTAGATATGATGAAACGTCTGCACAAATTATTGTATCAGAATATAGCTCTTTAAAAATGTATTCTGAAGACGCCAGATTCAGACAAAATGTTGAATACATTTTCCATGCTTCTTCGAAAGTGAACTAGCAACTCTATGTCATGGAGTTGCACACACATTAAAAACAGGTTCTAGCTTTTTTTTAAAATATCTGCTACCCAACTGCTTCAAAAAATAAAAGACAATGATGACGTTTTGCAGTCAAGTATCACAAATCTCTTGGCAAACATATGTGGTTCAAAACAATGCTGGTTTCGACATCTGATATAGTCGCTGATATACATAGTATGCTAAGGAACCTAGGCCCATCCACATGTTTGGTACTTTAAGTTGATCAGAGTATGCATTGGTTGACTTGCACGACTTCTTACGAATTGCAAACCAAAATAAAGACGGAATAGATATTAAAAAAAAATGGAAAACTCTGTTCACTTGACCCTGTCAATGTAGCAAGGTACTTTCACCATCGCTTCATTGACATGCTGTATTTTATCTGCAATAAAACTATACATCTGCTCGGAGAAGTGCAGCACTTCTTTTGGAGAAAAGAATATTAATCCAGAGGAGCACCACACATTCACATGCTTTTGTGGATAAAAGATACTGCTAAAATTGGCCATGATAGTGATGCCACTGTTTTACAGTTTAGTGAAAAATACATTACCTTTAACATTCTTTCAGAAACCACAGATAGTGAACTACATACACAAGTCTTATGTTTCCTAAACATAAGGGTGGTAAATACTGCCGACGTAGATATAACAATAAATGCAAATACTATACCAAATGTTGCTTTGGCTTGCTTCCTTAGACCAGTTTGCAAAAAAGGACAAGTAAATAGCATGATGTCTTCTGTTAGACACAGCATAAAGGCAAATCCTTTATAAATACATACAACATTAAAAGGGGAGAACAATCCAAGTACATCAATGATAACAATGCAATCATTGCCCACCTGTGGAATGCAATCATAGACATACAATACAGTGCAGACAATTCCACTGCAGTTGCGAGATATGTCACAGCTTATCCCACCAAAGCGTCGGTATGTACATACTCTCCCATAGAGAATGTGGGTGCTACAGAGCTGCAGACGGCTTAGCAGGTACAGACTTATATTGCAAATCTGAGCATATTGTCTAGCTGATCCTTTGACCAGCTTCATCCTGAAAAAACAGTACTAAAATCCTACCAAGAAATAGAAAACATTGCCACAAATAATCCCAACAACAGCCAGGACATTTTGAAAAAACAATTGAATTGACACATTCTACCCAAACATAAGGTCTGTACAACATTGACCAAAACTACACCGACAAAGACAATGTCACACCAAATGACACAACTGGCAAATATTCAGTTTCAACTTGTGAAAGAAGTCTAGTGAAACTCACCAAACCCTGTCTAATTAATCATATAAAGTTATAATTTAAATTTCCCCAACAAAGAGAACTGTATTACATGGCCTTACTCCAACTTTGTAAACCTTGGAGAAAAGAAAAATAATTATTAGGTGACCATGACTCCTTTGAAACTGAATTCAAAGCAAATGAAAGCAGTATAACAAATGACACTTTCAAACAATACAAAAACATGTTGGACAATGAACGCCAACACGAGAAAGAAATTGAAGCTCAATTACACAAAGACACTCCTGAGGGTAGTCAACCTTCCCATACAAGAAGCCAATAACCACTTGGAGAACCACTCATTCTAAATGAGGCAGAAATAGCCATTGCTGAGGTAGAAAATACCATGTATCAATACAAATAATCTATGGAGAACCTGTCAGTGCTGGAATGGCAGCTAAATGATGAACAATTCACAATTTATCTAGAAGTCACTGAAGAAATTGAACATGGTTTTAAACATGAAACTAAAACCTACAGCTGCAAAACATATAAACCTCTGCTCATGTATGTAAGTGGTGAAGCTTGTTCTGGTAAAATATTTGTAATTAAAACAATCAGCAAATGTCTACACAACTTAACAAATAACCTTTTGGCTGTAGTAACAGCCCCCAGAGGTTTAGCTGCCTACAACATAGGAGGTGTAACTTTATACTGACTACTGCTCCGCCCCATAGAACATCAAAACAAATTAGAATACTACAAATTATCAGTAGAAGCTGCAACTGAAGTACACACAATTATACATCAAATGAAAATGCTCCTGATAGATAAAGTAATTATGGTTTCCAGCCTCATGTGGCTTTAATTCATCTCAAAATGAAAGAAGTCCTAAAAACTAACTACAAAGTACTGTCACGAGGAAAACATGTCATTGTTTTCGGAGACCTCCTACAGTTAACACCAGTGAAAGGTCAACTAATTTTCAAAACATTAGGACACAAACAATGCTGCAATACCCCCGGCAGCATTAGAAATGTAAATCTCTGGCAACATTTTCAGTAAAGAGAACTAACTCAGAACATGAACCAGTCCGCAGACCTCACATATGCTAACATTTTTAAAAGCATTAGAACTGGTCTTCTTACTAAAGATGCAAAATCCATCTCAAATGGTAGACAAATTCATGAGCTATATGGACAACATACATCTGCTCCTGATGTCATGGAACAATAACTCAACAAAATATAATATGAAAGTCCTTAATGCCAACCCTATCAAGCTGTAGTCAATTCAACGAGACAATGTTGTAAAAAAGAAATGCAACCCATACTTCATATCAGCGCAACAGACAAATAGAAGTGCACAGCATGACAGTTCCTATGTGTCAACAAACAACAACACTATTAAACAGATTAGAAAAATATACCTTGAATGTAGCTGGGTTGGAGAAAATATTGACTTTGTGTCTAAACTGCAGAGTCATTCTATAATGTAAATTTGAATTAGAACAATGTTCAGCTAATGAAGCAATTAGTAAAGTTGTTGGCTTCCAAACATATCCACATGACAACACCATTCAGTTTGTCAACATCCACTTTGACAAACTTGCAGAAGTTAAACAAATTCGCAAAACAATAACATGTTTCCTTCTTTTCAAAGACATTTATGTTCTCAGAGAGCATTGCTCTCTATCTCTTTCACTTCTGCGTACACTCAATGGTCTATTCCTAGTTAACTTTGATGCAAACAAAGTTAACACTGACATTCCTTGCATCCTTGAATACAACAGGCTGCGAGCACTATACACCCCCATCTAGATTTGTAAACATGCAAGTAATACAAACAGAAGCTATAGCAGATCTCCTAACAATACAGCTAAAAAAAAACTATGACCAACTCATTCTGCCCCAAACAATACAACCACAAAACTAGTACAAAGTCAATTGTGCATCCATCAGAAACATCAGAAAAGAAAGACACACATGTCTCTTCTCCAGAAAGATCTGCAGGCCCATGAAACGATACACAAACAAATCTCTCTGGTCCATTTAAATTCCAACTGGAGTAAATTGTTATGCTAATGTGACAATTAATCTTCTCTTTCAATTGCCACCAATTGTTCACAACCTTTTCTTAAATGGCTCAGACCAGTTGTGTTTTCAAAGGCTTGTCCTTTACAGAAATGCCACAAATAATCCTGACAACACTTACAGTGTCTCAGGTATAAGGCACACATTGGACTACTGTGCAGTAATGGTCAAATTTACCATAAACACACAAGAAGATCCACAAGAATTCCTAATGTACTTACTACAAGTACTGGAAACCAAAAACATCCCCATAAGTGAAATCTTACAGATTTCATACACATGGAAACATGCATGCACTCCCTGCAACCATGTTTCACAAAATCACATCCCTAATAAATGGTTTGTAAATGTATCCATACCAAATTCTGAATCCATTCCATTTCAACAGCTTCTGCAAAATGCAATTCATGGCATGTTATGCCCTTTTGAAATTCAGACACTTAGTCCACGATACAAATAAACTCACATAGCCAATATGTCATACTAATGCTTCTAAGGGAAAATGCAGATGGTACTAAAAATAACAGTAAGCTTACAAGCTTCACACACGGCCAAGTATCTCTTGGCAAAAACAAAAACTTCACAACAGTAGTTATAGTATACCACACTGGTGCCACAACCACTTTAGGGCACTACACTGTATATGTCAAAAAAGAAGTGGTTGATTTGAATGTAATGATACCTCTGTTACTCCAAATCATAGGACACCAGCAAATTAAACAAATGCCTACTTACTATTCCTTCAACTCAAACAGTTAGATACGCCAGCAGGTATCTAACTGCATCCATAATACTACAATAGCACTTTTGATAGTCAATCTAGTTAGAATAAACAGGTATCTACTTACTTGAAAATAGCCTTCATTCCATAACACTTAAAATAAGCCATCTCAATTCTTATACAACACATCTTCTAACCTCTAATGTAGTTAGAATACGCCAGTAGGTGTCTAACTGCTTCAAGCATTCCCTTAATCACAACATACTTCAAACAAAAATACTATCAATGTTACACTAATATAACGGTAATGATTTTGTTTTTTAAAATCCAGTACAGATTTCTTTTCCCATTGATTATTTAATGTCAAAACAACACCACCAGTGTGTCATACACTAATGTTGTACCACACATGCTACTTAGAATGTACTGACCATGAGGGTCTAAAAAAATGTATATGTAAAATTGTATACAACTACAGCTTTTAAACTATCCTCTTTAAAACATTTTACTGTTTTTTTCCACAGAAAATAAACCAGAGATTCCAGCTTCATAACACTATTCAACTAGTAACCATTGCAATTTTGATCAAATACATATTCTATGGGCACTATCCTCAATTGTACCACAACCCTAAGTACCATATACAGTTCAATTACATTGTTCCTTCATATTACAAACACTTTGTACTCACGCTACATTACCTATAATATTACACACAGATTAATACTGTAGTGGTTGTTGTCAGTGGACATATTTTTGGGGCCAAGGCCTGTGGCTCTGCCTCCCAGAATCTGGCCACTGGCCTCAACCACCACAATAGACGTGCATACCATACATCATCAAGTAATAAAACTCAACCTGATCCCCATGCAATTGAAATGATGTCTGCAGACACCAAAATTTCCAACAGACTCTGCAGCATTTCCAAACCTCTTTTTCATCTATAAAAACAGCTCCACATTACCTTCATTCTACTTCCTTACCAGTTGTACACCCACTTTCAGCCATCAAATAACCCCAAATGTCTTTCCCAAGCTGTCCGTTCACTGCCCTGTTGGCGAACTACTGCAGTGCTGCGGACAGCCTTTTTCAACCTACAAAAAATTACCCCATATCATCTTCTTTCCAGTCTCCCACCCTTCGCTGCCCCTCTTTCCACCACCAAATAACCCAAAATGTGTTTTCCAGACTTTTCCCCCACCATGCTGTCCTTGGAGAGCCTCTGGTGTCTGGGGATCCAACATGGCGGGCATTTCCAAAAATCTGACACTTTTCACCATACAATAAGCCAGCACTTCCGATGTCCGTAGACCTCACGTTGCCCCCTGGACCAATTGGATGCTCGTCCGTGGACCGAACAGGGAAGCGAGCCCACGGACCAAACTCAGATATCACTATTTTTTCATCTACTTTTTGGTCGTTTAAAAAAAAAAACAACTTGATGGATTTACACCAAATTTACCAAACTTACTCAGGCCCTGTAATTCAGTGAAAAAACTTTGTTAAAGGGATATTATGGTTAAGTTGCACTAATAAAAACCTAGGAAATGCAATGTAAAAACGTTAAAGGGACGTTATTGTTACAAGCAAAACCCCCCCAAAAAAATGTGCCAGTTAGGTAAAAGCTAAGCAACAATAACTCGCGCCATCACCGCGCACTACCTAGACAAACACCCAGGACATGAAAGATGACATCACAAATGCCATTGATGATATTTCTAATAACATCACATATTAAAATAATTTTGATGAGCAGTGCCTACAAGGGGTAGTGTTTATCATGTTTATAATGATTTATAATTTTTATAAGGTTTATAATGCTTTGTATTTGGACAGAAATGGCAAACACACTTCAGTGGATCGGAGATCGCTTCCCAAAAGAAAAATGAGTGATGATGCAATCTCTAATGGTGAACAATACATCTTTCAATTTAAACACAAAATGTAATTTATATACAGCTTATTGAAATAATAATGTCTTCTTTTCTTGTAGTACATACTTTACTTGGAGATTGAAGAAAGTTCACCACCAATGAATTATGAACAATCAGAGCAATCCCAAAAACTATCCCAAACCCCAAATGTAAATAATCAGATAATAATGTTGGCTGAAAAATTGCATACATTTAATAATCATTTTAAATAACGTTTAAATTATGTAAAAAAACATGTATTTCAAAATGTTAATTATCACTGTCCCACTTGCAACCGTCCCTCTTGCCCCCAGCAATCACCCCTATCAGATTCACAACATTTAAAGGAAAGACAGTTTGATGAAACTTCTCTCCCTCCCTCCCTCAATCTTGACTTCCTACGAATATCAAATTTTCCCATTTATGTTTCCCATTCCGATACGGCATCCCTTTTAAGAATACATATGTTTTTTCTACTATAAATGTCTTGTATAAAATTCTGTGATTTTCTTTTAAAGGGAAATTCATAGTCCACAGACCACGCAACTGTTCAGGTGTCCATTTCTGGAAAAAGGGCCATTTGTGGATAGCGTGGCATGTCCAGACATGTGCGTTGTTGCATGACACCATTTTAAATAGTTTGTGGACAGCGCATTCATTTGCAGACATCAATGCATATGTGCATTGCGTCTGCCATCCGATGGGTGTCAGTGGACACACGTCAGTGCTGCAGACATCCCTGAACATTATCATCACCTGAGCACACCCGTACGGCATGACGGCATGTCCGCAAACAATGTTTGTCAACTTGGACAGTTGAAAACTGTATTTTCAGCCAATCTAGGGTGTTTTAAGTTGCAAGTTTACCCTTTCAGAGCTCTTAGACGCAACCTCAGTTGATCTGGCAACTTCTTACAACTTTCCAGGCCTATTTTCGACCCAGTAGTCTATGTACAGTAACACAGTCTGCAGATGGTTCCTCGGAAGGGACCCGCCCATTACTTTCAGTCATTCTTAATCTGGTTAACCAGAGGGCACCATGAGAAGACCTGCTTTTCAGAATTTGAAGAGCCTTGCACATACCTGCAAAATGGCATCTACTATGGCAATTCCTCCTCCCCAGTCACCACTACCACAACCACCCCCATCACCATCTGGAGGGCCTGGAAAGAGGAACAGGTGCAGAGATGCAGAAGAGGATGAAGAGGAATGCGAAGATGAGGTAGAGGAAATGTCTACCTCCAGCGCCCAAAGTGAGACCTGGGTGTGGTGTTTTTTTACCACCGTTGGGGATGTACCAAAGGCTCGGTAGCCAGGGTGAGATGCACTGAGTGCGGGTGTCGTACACAGTCATGGATAACCTGGACAAATGTCCCTGACTTGATACTAGAATGGGTTATTACCTTGATCAAATTGTGTTAATGCTGATATATATCACAACAGGTCAAACATCAGAATGTGAATCATTTCTGGAACAGTAGCATTTACCTGGGGATGCGCCAGTGTATTGTTAGCAAATACCTTATTTTGTGAAAAATTATGTTTGTTCCATATATGGTTTCAAAGTTTATTGACTACTCCAATCAGGTCTGGAGTTAGTAAGGCTCTTATCATGTTTGTAAATGTTTTGAAAATGATGGCACTTCTCCTTATTTTCCATCTTTATCATATGTCCAGTCATATATATTAATTGTGCACCAAAAATAGGCTGATTTTATTATTTATAAGATTGAACACTTGCATATGATCATTCTGACCACATGATCAACAACACACTATTCAAACTTTTTAAAGTTCACGCCAACATTGCATGTGTCTTTCGATGCCCTATTCTTCTTCTTCTTTCAAATCACGGGCCTGAGCCTGTAAACTCTTTGTAGCATCATACCATCTAGGTTCCGCCAACTATTTTCAATTTGTCTCTTCTTCATTGTTGATTTTCCACATCTAGGTGGTCTTCAGCATCACGCATGTGTGTTATGAAGTAACGTTCATGACACTCTGGGGGTAATTCATAGAATTCAGCGCACAAGTGTCGCACGTGGCTGGCGCACAGTGTGCGCGTGCGGCAGTCTGCGTGAGTCGCGTGTGCCAAAATCCATTTATGCACACAGCGTATTCATGGATTTTAACATCCAAAACCAGCCGTGGCGCAGAGTGGCACAGCGACCCTGCAGCAGCGCCAGTTACACCCCTAACCCCTCCCCGTGCACCATCAACAGCGCACAAATCCCGTACATGGCGCACAGGCCAGTGGATCAGCATACAGCCACCCAACCACGAAAAAGTCCGTAAAAATCCCCGCGCACTCCTCCGAATACACGTACCGCGCTGCGCAGGAAGTTTCACACGCTATTGGCCCTGTGCGAGCGGGATACATGTATTTCGGGGGTGCGCAGGAAGTTTCACACGCGATTGGCCCTGTGCAAGCGGGGTATGTGAATTTCCAGGGTGCGCGGGAAGTTTCACATGCGATTGGCCCTCTGCGAGCGGGGTACATGTATTTCGGAGGTGCACAGGAAGTTTTACACGTGAATGGCATTCTGCGAGCGGGGTACGTGTATTTCTGGGGTGCGCAGGAAGTTCCACACGCGAATGGCCCTGTGCGAGCAGGGTACATGTATTTTGGGGGTGCACAGGAAGTTTCACACATGATTGGCCCTGTGTGAGCGGGGTATGTATATTTCAGGGGTGCCCCAACAAATTGGCAGTGTGTCTCCTCTCAGGTGTGCCCTCTCCCCCCCCAGGGCCTGCAGTCAGACCCCAACACAGGGGTACACACTGCACCCTGGCCATCCTCCACAGGCTGCCCATCCACCCTGCTGAAGCCCCCCAGCCACCCCACATGTCACCATGCACAAGTGAGCACTGACTTATGTCCCCCAGCACCCCCATCCACACAGCATTGAGGGGCACCTGCCAACAGGCCCCGACTCATGTCCCCCAGCACCTTATCCACCCAGCATTGAGTGGCACCTGCCAGCAGGCCCCGACTAATGTCCCCCAGCACCCCCATCCACCCAGCATTGAGGGACACCTGCCAGCAGGCCCCAACCCATGTCCCCCAGCACCCCAATCCACCCAGCATTGAGGGGCTCCTGCCAGCAGACCCCGACTCACGTATCCCAGCACCCCATACACCCAGCATTGAGAGGCACCTGCCAGCAGGCCCCGACTCATGTCTCCCAGCACCCCATCCACCCAGCATTGAGGGGCTCCTGCCAGCAGACCCCGACTCACGTATCCCAGCACCCCATACACCCAGCATTGAGAGGCACCTGCCAGCAGGCCCCGACTCATGTCCCCCAGCACCCCATCCACCCAGCATTGAGGGGCACCTGCCAGCAGGCCCCGACTCATGTCCCCCAGCACCCCATCCACCCAGCATTGAGAGGCACCTGCCAGCAGGCCCCGACTCATATCTCCCAGCACCCCCATCCACCCAGCATTGAGGGGCACCTGCCAGCAGGCCCCGACTCATGTCCCCCAGCACCCCCATCCACCGAGCATTGAGGGGCACCTGCCAGCAGGCCCCGACTCATGTCCCCCAGCACCCCCATCCACCGAGCATTGAGGGGCACCTGCCAGCAGGCCCCGACTCATGTCCCCCAGTACCCCCATCCACCCAGAATTGAGGGGCACCTGCCAGCAGGCCCCGACTCATGTCCCACAGCACCCCACCCCAGTCTTGAGAGGCAATCAAGTCTCCTATCCACCCCACACTGAAATGGCTTTTCCATGACATAAACCGTAAGTCAACTATGTACATCGAAACATGTCCCTCACACACACACCCTGGGTGCAAGTGATTGTCTAAATCTACTTTTTCACATGCAGTAACCCAATGAGCGAATACCACACATGGAAGTAAGAAACAAAAAATGTATTAAGAACAAAATTAATGAAATGAAATGAAAACATAACATATTTCAAACAATGAAATGAAATGTATGTCTGAAAAATAAAAAAACATATGAAGAACCAATCCAAAGTGATGAAAAAAAAACATGTGTCCAATCTCACGGTCCACCAAATGAAATCCAAAGGAAACGTAAATTGAATAATCCATTGATCCATTGCGATAAGATAAAATAAAATAAAATCCTCACATGATCCACTGTTCAACTTAGTACACAGAGTTCATCCAGGGTCCATGAGCCCAACGAAAGAAATGAAACCTATCCAAAAAACTACCTAAGAAAATAACTATATACAAATGTGTGGGGCATAGTCTAAACACCCCAAATCAAAGAAAAACTAAAATGAAACCTAACACTAAAAACTATATACAATGGCGGCGGGCTAGTCCGACGGCTCACTTTCCGATTTCCCGGGCCAGGGCATCATCGAACTCCTGCTCAATGTCCTGGAGGCGGTCCTCTTGCATGGCCCCGAGGGTTCGTAGGGTCGATGCCATGTTGACCTCCAACTCCCTGCGAATTGCCTCGAGGCACTCGGCTCGCCTCAGTGCCCTCCGCATGGAGTTCTCCGCCCTGACCATTGTGAGCCGTGCCTCTTCCGCCTGCCGCCGCTCCGCATCTATGGCCTGGCCCAACCGCTGCCACACAGAAGACACTTCCAATCCTGGGTCCTCCTGCCCTCTGGCCGATGCCTGCCCCTCGGATGTTGAAGGCCCCGAGCCATCATGGCTCCCACCTTGTTGCTGCTGCTGCTGTGCCTGTGTCCTGGCTCTTGCTGCCTGCACGTCCTCCTCCGGCGGGGGTGCAGTTGTTGTGGTGGCCACCCCTGCTGGACGTCCGACTCCCGAATGTGGCAGGGATGTGTCCTCCACCTGCCTGTCCTCATGGTCAGAGGCAGCTCCACAGGGTACCCATGTGATACATGGGTGGGAAGATGGCATGGAGGATGACTGGCGCATAGGGGGTTCAGGTGAGGAGGAGGTCGGAATAAGGTCCAGCATACGGAGGAATCCAGCTCTGGTGACCCGTCCCATTAGGTCAACGCAGTCAACGAGGCATCCGAGATGACGTGCAGTGTCCACACAAAAACACTACACGTCACCTTGCATGCCCCGTTGACACAACGCCATCCCAGCCATGACAGGCTCAACCCAGTCCGGGATTGCCACATCCGCAGGGAGAGGAAGGCCAGTTGTTGTGCGCTCATCCCCTCCCTGAAAACGGGTCTGGACGTATGCATCCCTGCTGGTGCAGGATGATGCAGTCACAGGATCGGGGACAGGATTACACACAGGCACCTCTGTGGCAGCCTGTGCTGCCTCCTGTCCCTGCCCCTGCACTGCACCACTAGCACCAGTGGAACCCCCACCTCCAGACCCCATGTGTGTCCCTTCCATGGCCTCCTCCTCCACCAAACCCCCCACCAACCTGGATGACTCCATGCCATCTTCCTCCATTGGACCCTGTGGGGTCTCAGCTGCCCCTTCTGCTGCCTCTTGGACATACCCTCGGCAGCTGCGGCCTGGGACGTGGCACCAGACTCCTCACTCTCCGACTAGATGACAACCTGGGAGGGGAGCCGGGCCTTGCGCTTCCGGCTGGTGGTGCGATCCCTGCCGCTTTGCTCCACAGCACCCTCTCCGCCCTCTTCATCAGTTGACGCTGCAGACAGGGAGAGATAGAACACAGGCATCAGGGCACTGTACAATGGACTGATACACACATGACAGTTGCACATGAGTGGCAGTGTAAAACTACAGACATGGCATCACACTCCCCAACACACATGTCATTTCAGCTCACACACATGAGCAAATCAACAGGAATCTTGCACGAGGCAGCACCGTCCATAAATAAACAACAGCACATGCAGCCGAAGGTGAGCATGACGTCACATGCAACACGGGGAGTGCATAACACATGCACACACGCCACCAGACTGACATGCATCTGTACATCTCCACCACTGCAGTGATAATGTCACCATCCATGTCACATCTGGCAATCAGCCTCCTACGTGTCAGTATCACATGCATCCATGTTGCATCACAGTTGCCCACTTGTCAGATACACACACATGCACATGTACACAGTGCAGATACATGCAGCAGGAACCTACATCCATGTGTGACACCACAACCATGCCACAGTACATACACATAATTTTCACATGTGTGCACCCACACATGCATTTTCCCAGCATGCTTGCCAACACATACACCATTGATGTGTCTCACACATGAGAGGAATCACATGTGGCTGGTTCACGTCCCTGTACATACGCATCCATACATGGCCCTACAAAGACATATGTTGAACCTGTACACGATGTATCTCTTCTTTTGGCGGGGGTATTGGCTACACGTGTTTTGTCATCATCGCACTAGTCTGACGGTGAGCCACGCACGCTATTTTTCCCACTCGGGTGCCCCTGTGTATCGCACCCATTTTGGAGGTTATAGTAGCCTGCGTGTCCCACGTGTACGCGTTTTTCATGTTACTGGGTGCCACCGCATACTGCAGGAGGTTAATTCCATGCACGTAGGCTGCAGGGGTTGCGTGCACAGTTTTACTGCAGTTTTGGGGTGCCTGAGCGCTGCGTGACCCGTCACTACATCACCGGGTTCACATACAGCCTTGCAGATGCAGGGGTGCTGTTAACATCTTGCATCCCACCCCCTTCACCCCAATTGCCCAGGACAATTGTGGTGTACACCTCCCATTGGCACTCCTCCATCTGTGCCGGCACTACTCCATCTGTGCCATGGTTAGGAGGCCAGCAAAAGTGAGGGGCGCCTCAGCTGGGCGTCCTTCTCGTGGCGGGTGTGGTCAGGGACGTGGCCGTGGTGACCAGGGAGTAGGGGGACTCCAGGGTGTCCAGGGTGGCCACATAGGGGGAAGAGGCAGGGGTGCGCCACTTGTGCACGATGTTGTGCCATGTGTCGGTGCAGTCATGCCACCACCCCCTGTGGTTCCGGGAGATGCAGCTTCTGCATCTGGCACTGGCGCCCGTGTGACCCGGCAGTCCATTTCATCGACTGCCACGGGCCCAAGGGTAGTGGTAGCTGCAGGTGCAGCTGTGAACACCACCACCCAGGCTTAGGGTCTGCCAGCGCAGGCTGCGTTGGCACTTGAAGAGTCCTTAGAAGATTTACAACAGGGCAGGAGGGAAACCATAGGTGCAGGCAGGGCTGCCCTGACCGAGACACGTGTCCCTGGGGCAGTAATGTCATCTGCTACCCGACCAGCCGGGTGTTGGCAAGTGCAGGGGCAGATGCAGCCAACAACACCCCAGTTGTGAGTCTGCCAACCAGGACAGTCGCGGTCAATGACCCTGGCACAGCAGATGTTGCTGTGCAGGGTCCATCAGAGGGCACCCAGCTGCCACAGACGCAAGTCAGGCCTTTGGTCGTCCCTCCACCTGCCACTCCCTTGGCTCAAACCACCGGTGCCACTGGCCATACTGATCATGGCAGCATTTGCCAGCCAGTGTCTGCGCCACAATCCAAGAGGAGGAAGGTTGCACCTGCAGCACAGGCTGGGACCCCACTCACAGCCACAGCCTCCTGCATGTCGAGGAAGAAGCCTTTCTGCTACCAGGAACTGGACTTTCTCATGGACTACGTGCGGGACCACAGCCATGACATGCTAGTGGGGCCTAATTGTCAGACTATGCTGCCCACCATGCTACCCACTGGAAGCACGTTGCGGAACATGTGAGTGCATTCGGCCACGAGGTGCGCACGACACAAGAGTGCAAAAAGTGTTGGAATGACCTCAAATGCAGCGCTAAGGCTAAGCGTGCCTCAAATTACAACTTGACTCTGGTGACTGGCAGTGGGCTTGCACCTGAGGAGGAAGACCGCACTCCACACAAGTCACTCGTTGCGGAGTTCATACCATGTGAATCGGTCAAATGAGTGGGAGAGATGCCAGACGTTGATGCCCAGTCCAGTGAGTGTTGCTGCATGTTTTCTGAGGACATGTATTTTTTACTTGTGTGATGTGTTGTGCATGACTGCCACTACATGTCACGTGTACATGGTTCTGGTGTGCAAGTAATGCAATGCTTCACTGATGCATGTATGCTCTGCTGGATGGTGGACATGTGGAGCAGACAGGGACCACATCACCACTATTGCACCCTACTCACATGCTGGTCACCAGGATGCCCCTCCGGTACCATCTTCCAGCTCACTGGACCTTCTGCATGTAGCCTGTGGTGACCTTGCTCTCAGCCCTGGGACTATGTCATAGCATGACTGACGTGCATGTGTCCTCTGCCTGCATGCGGGTACTCCACGTATGCATGCTCCCTTATCCCTCCACCCCCCTCTGCACCCCAATTCCACCTTTGCACTGGTCTGCTTCAAATTTGCCGTTGAGTTTTTGCCTGTTCATGCATCCTGTATACATGCTAACTTCCACCAGCCAATCTGCCAGACATATGCTGTGGGGAACATCCTTTGTACTTGATGCAGGGTGTCTCACTTGGACTGTGCAGAGGTCAGATGCCCCACAGGGACATGCATGGCCATGCATGCTCCATGTGGATTCCATGCATGCCCCTACGTGTCCTTGCCTGGATGATCATTGTAGTACGTGTCCAGGGTGACCCACATTGCATGGCATTTCATCAGCCTTCCCATGGCCACTGTGGCTCAGTCCTGTGTCACACACATGTTTAGAGTGTGACAGTCTGTGTGGCTCACAGCCTGTTTCATGGCCAATGAATCTGTCCAACTGGTGTAGTGTCTTCTTCACACGTGGGTTTACTCCGGAGGTTTCATCATGTGTCCTGCTTACTGTCCCATCATCATCTGCTGTGTTGTCACTTGAATCACATAATGCAAGTGATGCTAGTCAACACTGTCTGTCAATACACAGGTCTATGGTCATCCTTTTGATACCATGCAAGGCATTGCTTCTTTTGCACTTGGGGGGAGGGGTGGTTTGCTTGTAGCCATGCTACCCATTGCATGTACATTGCATGTGATGGCTGAAGTTGATCTTGCACTGCCTTCACATTTTCTGATACACATCATGAAGTACTTGTACATGTGGATAGTGAGTAACGTACGAAAGTGCTGCCCTGCATCGACCCACTTGAGAGCGATATAACACCCTTCTACATGCCTAATCACAGAATCAATGTCAAGTTGACCCAGCATGCATGGCAGGTTCTCTTTTGTGTGTGACATGTCTGCTTCATGTGTCTGGTGTCTATGTGATGTCTATGTTATGTGCTTCTAACATGTGTAGTGACCTTTTTTCTCTCTACTGTTCAGATGATGACGCAATGGAGCCAGAGGATGGTGTTGTCATGTCAGGCACAGGGTTGTTATGACTACAGCAACCCGGCACAAGTGGGGGTCGTGGGGTGGTAGGCCACGAAAACCCACATGTGCTACAGTCCATCTTGTCTCTGGCTGGCAATGAGTCCAGCCCTGATGACCACTCTGACGTCCATGTCGAATTGGATGAGCATCAGGTCCATATGCCAGGGGTGAGTGATTCGGATGTGGGAACTCCTCTGTCCGCGACACCTGCACTGAGGGGTCAGACAGTCTTGGAACCTCTGCCTGTGGTGGATCGGGATGCAGGTCACCCTCCACACCAGTCACTGATGTGCCTGGGCCATCACGTCGTTGGGGGCATGTAGTCGTGCAGCCACGGGCGGTGCCAACACAACGAGGACACCCGGTCCTTGGGTCCCGCACGGGTGAAGCTCAGCAATGCGGTCACCACGTGCAACCGCAGTATACTGAGTGGGAGAAAGACATGACTGCCAATTCTGAACGCCAGGGGGCAGCAATGGAGAACATCGCTGTGAGCATGGAGCGTGTGGCCCAATCCGTGCTCCCCCCTGCTAGCCAGGTGCTTCTCCAGCAGCAGGCAGCACGGTCCACGGCCCGCTCACTCAGGCTGGGCATGGCGGCCTCAGACAGGGCACGCCAGGCTGAAATGGTGTCTTTGCGTCGAGCAATTGCTGCTCATGCAGAGGCACACATGGAGGCCCTGAGGGAGGAGTATGCTACCCTCAGATCCACTCTGGGTGTCCTTCTGATGTCCCAGAGGTTTGCGCAGCTTGAGCTTACCATCTCGGCTGAGCTACATGCTTGCCGGGAGGTGCATCAGTTGTCCAGCCAGGCCTTGCAGGAGGAATTCTGTGTTACACGTGTTACCTTGCAAGAGGAAGCACGCGTATCACGTGAGGTCCTGCATGCAGACCTACGTGTCGTCGCTGCACAGAACCAGGCTCACCCGTCCGGCAGACTTGCTGCCGACGAGGGGCAAGCTGCGGCTAGGCGTGGTCAAGATCCTGTGCCACGTCCTCCTTTCCAGGAAGAGCCAGACTCAGACGATGAAGTATCTCCCACATAGGTCGGGCTGTGCAGGCGTTGAGCCCATGGAGGTTTTTTTTTTCCTCAACATCATCGCATGCGGGTGTTGAGCAGCACCCTGTAGCTCCTCCCTCCTGGGTGCTCCACCCCCCCGGGTCGTATGTGGCCATTTTTGATTTTTCTTTTAGTTTACTTAGTTAAGTTTCTATTTGATAGTTAGTTTAATTAGGTAATGTAGGTTTTAATAGTTAGTATAATTAGTTAATATAGTTTAAAATTGCTTGTCTATTGTGATTTCATGTGACGGTGTGGTGTTTTGTGGCTTTTGAAAGCATCCACTGTCTGTTCCAGCTGGGCCCTTCAGGCTTGTCTTGTGTATGTGTTTGCAGCTTGCGGTCCTGACTCACATATGCCACTCCTGCTTCCGTTATCCATGGGCTCGCAAGGATGGTTCGGTGTAACAGCCTATTACACAAGGGCTTTGGACTGTCATATCTGTGGCATGTCTGCTGCTGTCCTACTTGTGTTAACACCCCTAGTGGGGATGATAGGGGTGTTATTGACCACTGTTCTTCTTTTGCTAGATGGGGGGTTTCATGATTCATGTGTACATTAATTTCTATACATTGTGTAGTATGTTTCTTATCTTTACTGTAGATGTGCTTGTTGCAATTCATGCTGTAGATAGTGTCAATCACACTTTGCCTGTGAAAGTCGCACTGATGGTATGATTTCTGATGTACGTCTCTGACATGGTACAGTCATGAAATGCCTGAAGAGACACACACAGGTGATTTCAAAGCATTAATCGTGTTTCATGCCCTTTCTGCAGGGGGATGAGCTTCCAGACCACCTTTACCAGCAGACATGGCCCATTGGACGTCTGGAAGCTGGACACGTTTGGTGGTGCCGACATGCGCATGCGTGCGCAAGCAGAACCACAGGGATTGCTCACATACATCCAAAAAAGCTGACGTGTTTCAAGGGACTCCAGGCAAGGTGAGCAGCACAGGGGGGCCACACCACAGCCAACCTTCCACCAGGCCAGGTGCACATGCATGCTTACTTAGTAGCTGCACTGACGGTGAGCTTGGACAAATATTGGTGTTGAAGCACACAATACAGCTGAGATGCGTTGGTGGACTAATGGGTAGTTGATGGGAAAGTTGTCTGGGGCACCTGCAGGGGCAGTGGCACATACACTGCGATCGACCATGGTCCATTGAGGCAGTTGTATTAGCCATGTAGCGTTCCAAGATATGGAAAGAAGCTGCTCACTGGGACAGACAGCAAGGGACAGACTCGTGTGCAGTGCATTTTATTTCCATGTAGAATTTGCCACATGCACTACCTACTTTATTTTGGTCATGGTGGAACACAACTTGTTTTGAAGTCGTACCTTGCTATATATAGCGTCTAGCTGCTTACACAGGGAACATTGCATGTTGTGTGAATCGTGCCACATTGGTCTTCCATTTGCCACGTACCCGCCGGCGCCTGACTTACTGCATTGACTGTGTATGAACCATCACAGGGTGAATGTTACGTATGGGTACGAAGCACCACACCAGACTGTTTCTTTCTAGAGTAGTTTGTTACTTTGGGGCATGTTTGGTGTTGTGTTTGTGTGTTATGGGCATGCACAGATTAGTAACTGTGGCTCTCTTTGCAGCATTGAACTGCTCCTTTTACCGGACCTGAGAGTGAGCAGGCAGGAGGCCAGCACTCACCCCAGAGATAAGTTTCTCTTTGAGTTCCATTTGAGTAATTTGGTACTATGTGCATGATGAACAAGTTTGGTCTGATTGTGTATGTGTTAATGTGAGTAGTACATTTTTGTGCATTCCCTACTTTCCCTTGTAAATCCTACTCCCCTCTCCTGCCCCTCTTTCCGGTTATCCAGATTACCAATGCCTGTCCTGACTACATATCCCTGACCCTCCTTCCCCACCAGGGTCGCAGAGGCCTGTGTAATTTTGGCCTTGCAGGCACCCAGACCATGATGGGGGTGGTTGGCTCGTGCCACTCCTGTGCCTGTACACAGGAGCTGTGACAGTACACATCAGTTCATGGTGCATCATTGTATATCATGTACCAAACATGGTACACATCCTGTTGTGACATTGTTTTACTCTGGTACCTTGGTTGTTCCATCATTGTGCTAGTACTTCTGCTTTGTGATGTACTCCTACTTCAAGTCATCTACTGGAGACTCTTCTGATGTATTTTGCTGACTGCAGGCTTTTTGCTTGGCTTGTGTGTTTGCCCACTTTGAGTTCTCTTTGATTTGGTATTTTTCAATGTCAAGGTGGACTCTGAGGGTGCTGGACACTTTTTACACGCAAGGTGGAAGATGGAGACAAAGGTGAAGGGTGATCCTGTGGCCAGGTAAGCTTCAAGGAAGACGACTACATAACCCAGGTGCTGTTGAGCAGTGGGTCATGGTGATTTGTGAGGGAGGGGGGGTATTTTGTTGTTGACAGTTGCCTTGCCCTACAGTGTGATGGGCACCCTGACATTGTTATTGTGGTATCCTATGTACATGATGTATTCTGCTGATCAATGCTTGTTCATGTGTTGTGTTTACCTTTCAGGTGTGAGGGCATAGTTGTGGTTTGACATGCTGGGGTGTACACATAGTCAATGTTCACATGTGATGTGTAGAGGACACTTATGGTCACTTGATTGCACATGCATGTCCCTACTGACACACACACTTGCACTATGATACACAACATGTACAACCACCCTTCCATGTCCACATGTACATTCAGTTTGCCTTCTGGGGCCCACTGTGTCCCTGCAGCACATGATCTATGACCATTTGTGGATCCTGTGCATGCGTAATTTGCTTTTTGATGTAGTTTGTCGTTTTGATGTGATGCTCAGGGTGTGCGTCACACACAATGGCTGATCACTATGCTGTGTGCTGAGCAGTGTGTTGCAGGAGATGGACACAGCACACGGATTCTGCAGTGTTGATTTTACAATGCACAATGTGCATGTAAACAGGCATTCATTGTTATGTTTCAACTACAACTGTTGGAATGCATTTGGGAATGACTTATTTTGGGTGGGAGGTTGTTGGTCAGTCATTTCATCTGATTCCATGTCAGGCATCATTGTCTGATGCCACTTTACATTTTTCACATGTCAATGGGCCTCATTACAACTCAGGCGTTAAGGGTTAACGCTGTCGTTAACCCTGAACGCCTAATTCCAATTTTAACGGCTGCTTTTAGCAGCTGTTAAAACCCATGGCGCTAACCCGCCTTGGTGCTAATTAGCGCCTTCCCCACTCCCATTATGCCCTATGGGGCAAACATGGGAATAGGGAAGGGTAAATGGGAAATGGGGATTTACCGCCCCACTCACCTTGGAATGGGGAGGTAAATCAGCCATCCACCATGGTGTAAACATAGTTTACACCATGGTGGTAAAGTTGGCGTACTTACCGCCTGGGTCGTAATGAACCCAAATGTGTACATTATTGGTACTGTGTTGGTGTTTTGCTATTACTTGCCATGTCATGTTGTGGTTTGGGAGGGTTTGGGTGACATACCAGTGATAGTCATGGCCTGTTTTGCAGGTCTGTGTGATTCACACCTTGAATATGTGCCTTTTGGTCACACAGGATTGGCTGGTTTGAGTAGCTAGGGATGCACACAATGTGGCACATCCATGGCAACATTCTCAGGGTGGTAAGGTTGTGACAGTTGACTGTCTCTTTGTCATCATCGATTGTCACCTGGTATGTGCCAGTCATGTGTGCACTCCGCAGGGGTGGGAGTTTAGGTGAAAAATGTGGCCACAAGCTGTGTCCGGGCTGCCTCGCCACGTGCCCTATCCCCTCCCATGGGCAGCGCCTGTGCCTGTGGTTGGGGATGTGGGGGCACCACCTTGTCCACCGGTAGGCCCTGCCGTGTTGCAACATTGTGCAGAACACATGTTGCCACAATGATCCTGCACACTACTGGGGGTGCATAGAGTAGCTGCCCGCCAGAGCGGTCAAGGGAACGGAAGCCTGACTTGAGCACTCCGAATGTGCGCTCCACTATGGCCCTGGTTGCAATATGGGCCGCGTTGTATCTTACCTGGGGTGGTGAGGTGGGGTTCCGGATTGGCATCATCATGTGGTTGCTCAGAGGGTAGGCACTGTCCCCTGGAGAGGTGATAATGGTTGTGATTATTGGGGTTTGTCTGTGTGTGACATGCATGCATGTGCACAGGCATTTGTACTCACCAAGGAGCCATGTGCCCAGCTTCCAGGGCCCGGCTCAGGGCGGACATTCTGTATATGAAACTGTCATGGGTGGAGCCAGGGTAGTTTGCATAGACAGAGGTGATGATTCCCTTGGCATTGCATACCACCTGTACATTGATGGAATGCCAGTGCTTGCGGTTTCGGTAGATGTGCTCAGTGGCCCTAGGTGGATGTAGGGCCACATGGGTACAATCTATGGCACCAAGCACTTTGGGGAAGTGTGCCACCCTGTAAAAGTCCTGGACCATGGCCTGCCTTTCTGCAGGTGTTCTGGGCATGTATATGTGCCTGCGGACTGAGGGGCGCGCAGTCATGATTGTCAACACCTGGTGTAGGCAGCGTGACTGCATGGCCTGTGAGACCCCCCCCACCATGGCAGTAGTCCGCGGAAATGACCCAGTGGCCAAAAAATGTGGGACATTGAGCTCCTTCTCCAAGGGGCTCAATGCTTGGGAGCAGAGGGTGGGCGATTTAAGGTCATCTTCCCACTCCCTGACCAAGTCTAGGATGATACGAGGTGGAAACCTATACCTGCCGTAGACCTGGTCGTCAGGCATCCCAAAAAGGCATGTCTGGGGGTAAAAAACGCGGGCCCTGGCTATTCTCCTCCTCCTGAGGTGTCCACTATCAGTGCTGTGACAAATTGGTCATTCATCATAGCGTTATGTACGTGTTTGTTGTTTGTGCGCGCTTTTATACTGTGCGCGGGGACGCTTCCGCCTGCCTTTGTGTATTTCCCTGCAGTACTTCTCCAACTATGCCTTCTTTTTCACGCATTGTTCCCCATTCCGCGTGTTACACCCCGTGTTCCGCCCACTTTTGTTGTGTGCGCCGCGCTATGTGCACGTAGCGCACGCCGTTTGATGACATGTGCGCCCGCGTTCACCACCCACGATTTTAGCACACATCCCAGGATTTACACGCGCACGGACTTCCATGAATCGATGTGCGCAGCGATTTTTCGGCGCACATTAATTCCATGAATCGGCAACTCTGTCTTTTTACAAGACATTGAACATCAGCCTTATCCCCCACATTAACTCGTACTTTGCTTATCAAGGCCCAACTTTCATTATTTATTCCCTAAACCTTTTCCACAAATAATCGGGATCTATATTTTTTTCTCTTATGCGATTCGAGCATGTGCGGTATGACATCATTGGTGTGACGCTGCCGTGCATACACAGAAATGCGTCACCTCAATGACAGTATATAAACTAACTCACAGATACAGCACAACATCTTCTTCCCGCGGATGTGGTATACACAGAGAGGACACCTGGTTCTGTCCGGTCCATTTACTCCAAGTAAGTTGATTAACAGGAATATCTACTTAGCATTTATTGCTCCGCCTGAATAACCTCTTTTATTATCAGAGCCTGATCTATTTTTTTAGGCCTATAAACTATTCTGTGTTGCCTTCTTGACAACACTGACCATACCCTGCTGAAGCTATCTATGCCTGTTGGGGCTATCAGACCATCGCACCTAATCTCGCCACCTTTCCAGAGGGGGTTTACAATCCAAGTGGCACCTTTCTTCTTTTGGGCTTGATCCATTTACCTCAAGTTAGTGTTTCTAATTAAACTTTGACTAGCCCTTTACTGGGCTCCTCTAGCATCATTTAAACACATTGGAGACTTATCTGGAATCTCCCCTGTTTCCACAGACTTGCAAACATCCTTTTGTTTGGTCTATGATTTGACTGGTCAAACGCTCCTGAAATGATCTCGGACTACTTTTAGACCTGTCCACCTACAACCTTTCTTTAGGGTGATTAAAATCTCAGTGGGTAAGTGTTGTTCCCTGATACCTACCTGCTCTCTATACAAATCTCAGTAGTCCATACTTATCTCAAAAGTGCTTCCCATTATATTTTACAGGGATTTCCTAGGTCGCTAAACAGGCTATTTCCCGCACAGAATTGCAATATGATCGCACTCATAACTTCAGGAAATTTCAAGCATATAGCAACCACAAGGTCAGCTTTTTTAGAAATATTTAGCTTCAGATAAACTTCTAATATTTACAATCATTGTTTGTACTTACACAACCACATGGTACATTTTCCACAGGCTGAGTTATTTTGAATAATCTACATGGCTATATTTGCTCTAAGAATATCAATTGGTTCAAGTCGACAATGATTTATTGACATGTTTTGTAACTTTATCAGTTGTAATAGATATTGATTGATGAATTATTGTGTCAAGTGTGATACTAAGATGTATGTATTTTCTTTTATAGTCTAGAACTTAAATAATTATTATTTATGCCCCTGATGAAGAGTGAATTCTCGAAACACGTTGGGCCAACTAATATACAATACATTTCAAGTTTTTGTGATAAATTTGAAAATGTTCATTTGATTAACTTATTCTTTTCCTGAATTTTCTGCATGTTTTATGATTGCATTTAAACAAGATATGAATTTTCTTAAAATGAGTGGTTGAATGAAATAGGTAATGGTCTCATTACCTGGCAATTAGATACCACTTTTGTAAACTATTGATCTGTTCTCAGATACTAGATAGTGTGCAGGGGACAGGAGTTCCCCAGTTTTGGGAACATCTTTTTTTTCCATATTATTTCCAACCTAGATGCCAAGGTTGAGAATATCTCCCCGCACCTCAAATTTCTAGAAATTGTGATTCCTGAATGATTTAACATCACACCCTAACATTGACCCACACTTTATAAAATATAGGTGTGCCTAGTGTTTTCCCACCAGTTTCTGTACTACTACGGGACCACCTCCATTAACCGCCACACCAGATCCATCCACCCGGTTGCTCTGAATATGGTTGTTCCTTTCTCAGGGAGAAGCAAGTTGACAGCCTCAACCCCACATTCCTCTACCACTCCTGTCACCACACAGGCTACTCCTGTGGGGTAGAGGATCCCAGTGGCTGCCTCGCAGGCTATACAGAACGCTGTTGACCCTTACTTTTTGAGGTTCACGGTCCTATGTTTGTACTGCAATGCACCTATATGCAGTGGAGAGCAATTCTTGAAGTGCTTTCGAGGCTGCGGTCAAGGAGCATGAGAAACATTGTGAAATACCTTAAATTTAAGGCCAGCCCAACATCTTTCTCTTTCCACCTGCCCCTGTGACTCTGTGGTTGGTGCTCCTCCTGTCCCTACCATCCCCCACCTTACCTCTCCTGAAAAAAATGAGCCCCAAACAATACAAAATCACAAAACACAATAAGAGTTTCCTTAAGAAGCCACCTTTGACAGTTAAAAAATAGAACTGAAAAAAAAATGACAGGGCCCTTTGCAGCCTGCATAGTCCGTGGACAGTGCTGTAGTCTGCAGACATCTTCACAATTCCAGGCATGGGGCAGGGGTAATTAAAATTATTTTTTATTGTTTTTCATTCAAAAATGGTGGCCTTTTTTCAATTTTTGGCGTTTATATATTGTTTTTGATTATGTGGTTTTATGTACTGATCTAACAAATGATCCACTGAACTTACTTATTTTTTCGACAAAACGTGCTGTTTCTCATTTATTTTCTGTGTTTCCTTTTTGTTTACTTCAACTACTAGGAATACTTGAATCCATATGTTATGTGTTCACACAAGCTGCTTCAATGCATTTTGTAAGTTGTCAAGAAAATTCTGATTGCCCACATCAGTCAGATGAACTCCATCTCTTCGAAAAAGTTTGACAATATCAAATTTGATATTTTCATTATGAAAAAATGAAATGCCATTGTGTATGGGGTCGCCTCATAGAACTCACCAAACAATTACAAAAATAGTCAAAAAGGAGAATACGCTAGTGCAAAAGAAACACCATTTTATTCAGGGCCTCTGGGACAGCAAATCCAGACAGAACATGGAAAAGAACTGCATGAAAAGGTGCTATCAAATATCCTCCCCAAAATAAAGGCTTTTATAGAAAGCAAGAACATTTGCGCTTACGATTGTGTGGCATGAACAAATATCCCCACACAGAAATGATTGGATTCTGCACTTTGGACCCATATAGAACTGAAAAATAAATTGCAGGGCCCTTTGCAGTCTGCATAGTCCGTGGACAGTGCTGTAGTCTGTAGACACCTGCACAATTCCAGGCATGGGGCAGTGGTAATTTAAATTATTTTAATTGTTTTTCATTCAAAAATTGTGGCTTTTTTACATTTTGGCTTTTATATGTTGTTTTGGATTATATGGTTTTATGCACTGATCTAACAAATGATCCACTGAACTTAATTATTTTTTTCACAAAACGTGTTTCCCATTAATTTTCTTTTTTTCCTATTAGTTTACTTCAACTACTAGAAATACTTGAATCTGTATTTTATGTGTTCACACAAGCTGCTTAAATGCATTTTGTAAGTTTTCAAGAAATATCTGATTGCCCACATCAGTCAGACGCACTGCATCTCTTTGAAAACTGTTCACAATATCAAATTTGATATTTGCATTATGAAAAAATGTCACGCCATTTTTTATGGGGTCGCCTCGTAGAACTCACCAAACAATTACAAAAATAGTCAAAAAGGAGTGTACGCCAGTGCAAGAAGAAACACCTTTTTATTCAGGGTATCTGGGACAGCAAATTCAAACAGAATGTGGAACAGAACTGCATGCAAATGCACTATCATAGATCCACCCCAAAATAAAGGTTTTTATAGAAAGCAAGAACATTTGCATTTACGATTGTGCACATGAACAAATATCCCCACATAGAAATGATTGGACTCTGCACTTTGGACCCTTATAGAAACATGTACATTGCGATCAATGATTGGGTCCATTAATCTTCCCACAATGCCCTGAATTACAGAGTTGTGATGTCACAATCCACCCCAATTCCCACAACACAAACGTATGTGATTGAAACATTTGCGATGACCAACAGAACTTTATTATTCTGCCCTGGTCACCTCTTCCTAACTCTCATGGGTACGGCTTCACACCATGATCCTTGAACCATGGACATACTGCTGCATAAATGTTGCATATTGTAAAAACTCTAACCCTCTTCCAAGGGAAAACAGTCCACAGGTGATTTGAAACTACTGTGGTTCTTGCCGGTTGCATTAGTAAATCGTATTTCATAAATGATTTTGAATTATAAAATGATCATGCATTCATTATCCACTGGCAGAACGTATGAGCACTTAAAGCTGGCCTGGGATTTCATGCTCTGTACTAATGAACCAGCCGCAGAAGCCTTTTTCGTGAACAAAATGCTGACACATGTTTAAAGCAGAAGCAAGCTTTTGGGGCCTATTTACTGTGTTTCATTCTACCACTTAGCGTGATTATACTTACCTGTGCTTCGCTATTCATGGATTTGTTTTATTAAGCATTTTCTTTCACTAATATCAGAGATATCCCCCTTCCCCTTTTACAGTGCTACTCTCGCAGCTCGCAAATGCTCAACTTGCATTTTTATTACATTATTCCCCGGTTTATTAATTTAATCAATGACTAAATCTGTTTGGGCTTCTAATTTTTTAGCAACTTCATCTTTATGGATATATATATTTGCTAACCTTGTCATGTCTCCCCCATTCTCCTCCCAGCCGTTCAGATCTTCCCCAACCTAGACACATCCTGTCCCATCTTTTAGGCATTGGATACAGAATGAATTATAATTTTCAACATCAGCAGGTTGTGTAACGACCCATCCATCAGGATCCTCCCCTTCAATTTCCTGCATTATGTGCTTCCTTCTCTTCATTTAAAGACTGTTTTTTTCAATACTCAAGGGTAACATCAAATATCTTTTTGCTCATTAAAATACACTTTAGAAATGTTCTTAATAACACAGAAGGTGATGACAAGCAGCACCAACACAGGGAGTGTCATTGAAAAAACCGGAGAGCCAGGTAGGCACACATGCATATTCTGTCCAGCCAGTCTTTTGCTTGCACTCCATTAACCTTGCTTGTCATCTTTCCCTGGAGTGTCCTTATCTCTTGTATAGCTGCACTTAGAGTGCAATTGGAGGCCTCACCATTAGGAATTTCAGTGCAGCAACTTGACCCAAATTTGGCAGACCCACCTCCTTCGATGGCTGTTAGGAGGTCCTGAACAAATCGATTTTGAAGGACCACCAAGCGCAAAGCCCTCATCTCTTCCTTGATTGCATTTAACCCTTTGGCAGTTGATTTAGCCAGTTGCAATAGCTCGTAGGGGGTTAGCTGCTGCCAATTAGAATGATCTGCAGCCTCTACTCCAGGAAACAACAGAGAAGCAAAAAGGTGGCAGCTGTGGAAAAGAGCCTGTACTCATCCAGGATAACAGCCAGGTTCTCTGCGCTCTACCTTGAGAAATCTTTAGTTTCCCACATTCTCCTTCTCATTCCTTTGTACTGTGCCATTTTTCCCTGCAGTGCAATCTTCATGGCAATGCTATTGTATGGCACCACAAGTGCAGGGCTGTGCAAAGTGATGAACTTGCATATTCCATTCCAGTCAGGCGGAAGTTTTGCATATGCTTTGGATCCGTAAGCCTACCACAGGTCCATCACTGCTGCTGTACCCCGGGTCAGCGATGCATTCTGCATGACCTTGGCGCAGCCAGAATTAGTTCCCAGGAAAACTGACTCATTCAACCTGAAACTAAAAGGGATTAGTGTAAAGATCCTTACGTCAACTGTTTGATGTTTTTCGTGTAACCACATTAAGACATGAACATACTTTCCCAAAGTTGTTTGGCAGTTGTCATTAACCCTGGCTACCAGGTTTTGCTCAAAATTCACTAGTCCTTCAGCATGACAGTGCATTATTCCACCCTTCTGATTTGTCCCCATACCATACTGCTCCCTCCATCCACATCTGTGGTCTCGTATGACACCCGAGGACATTATGACACCCTTTAGTTGTGCATTGTAATCTTTTATGATATTTTATTTGTAATTCCCCCTCTTAAGGACAGAGTCTGGGGTTTTTGATAAAATCTAAAGGCAGTTAGAAAATGAAAAGAAAATATGCACATACTCCCCATTATGTTGTGCTTAGGGAGACAATACTTTTATCCCTGCGAACGCCCATAATGTGGACTCATCCCCGTCATCCCTGTATTTTCACTACAGTCGGTGTCTAATAGACGACGATATGTGGGCCAGTGAAATGCTCCTCTTTACAATTCCTCACGTGGTTACGAACAGAAATGTGGTTCTCAGGATAACGAGGTTCTGCTTGAAAGAAATGTCTGTTTGGAACCCCTGGTTGTCCAGATTGGTTTTTAGGCATCCTATGCAATGATATGTTTTTAATAGACTTGGTAATTCTTTGAGATACAAATCAAATACCCCCCAGAATAGCAGATGTAGAGTGAGCATCCCAGATGTTACCTGACAGCAGAATAGGCAAATGCATTCTATAACAATCTTGTGAGGCGTCAAATGATGATCTCCTCCAGGCGTTTTTCTTAATGCACACAAAGCAGCACACCCATGATTTCTTAAGCATTTGCATAAACTTAGCCAATTGCATTTTTGGCTTGAGGATGGTAAACCGTTCATAATTTTTGCTTTAGCCCCAGGAGAGTTGTTATTTTTTTTATTAAGTCATTAGCGAAATGCTGCCCATCATCAGATCGAATTTCATCTGAAATCCCCCACCTCAGGAACACCTCCCTCACCAGAAATGTTGCTGCAGAGCGGGCATAATTGCAGGCACAGGGACCATGGACACACTACTACGAGCAAATACTTGTAAGAAGTACATCTCTCTTGCATATCAACGTAATCAATATGAAAGTGCTGAAAGGGGCCTTCCAGTCACGACAATGTTCACTGTACAACTGTTAATGTATGACATGGTAGAAACTTCTGACAAATCATAAAGTTACTTAGATACTCAGAAACACACATACAAATGTGGCACAAACAAGTCTTTACTTATCCCTGCATCCACATGCTCTTTCGATACGGTAGAAGTATAGTGAAGTGCTCCAATGCAAATTGTTACAGTTTCCTTGGCATGACAACCTTTCCTGTGCTATGATGTTGCCAAACCAAATCAGTTGGAGACAGTGAGCATGCTCTCCTTTTACAGCGCTCTTTTTCAGCATCTGATGCTTCTCCATGCAAATTAATTACCTACAATATTGATATTGCATTGAAACTTCCTTGCAATGCATCTTTCTCTTTGCTTACTTTCAGTACTGTGATTAGGGGTATTTTTTCTTGCTCGGCAGGGTACAATACATGTGATCCCTCTGGCATATACGCCTTTTTTTGCAACTCTGTCGGCCCTTTCTGTTCCAAGTTAGATAAAATCATGCCTATGGGCTTTACACTTTATCAATGCTAATTATACTGGGAGTGGTAACATTTCTAATAGTTCACGCAATAATGTTGTATTTCAAACGGGAGTACCATTGCTTCTTTTAAACCTTCTCCTTTCCCCTCTTGCTAGTCCTGAGTGTACTGTAGAGGAGACATAAGCTGAGTCAGGGAAGATGTTTACTGCTTGGCCCTCAGACATGTTTAGTGTTTGAATTAGAGCCACTTATCCAACTACTTGTGTAGAGCAATGATTTGGCAATAGTGTCTGTGAGTACACTATCAATTCCTCCCCTTTTTGTACTCCCATCCATACGACCCCACTGTACTCCCGGAGTGCGTTTGCCCCGTTGTTTGATCAATGCTGGAACTACCGTCAATGAAAATCATGTCCCCCTTCGATCAACATGGTTATTGTGGAAGCCTATTCAATAGTGAATGCAGCAACAGCAAGTGTCGGCTCACATGAGAAGTGTCCCTGCATAACTGCATCCCGTTACTCACTGTAATATGCAAGTGGCTTGTGTCCCTGTCCCATTTTCTGTGTCAGTACTGCTGTTATTACATTTCTATCTGAATGTGCGATCAGGTGAAATGTTTCCTTGTAATTGGGAATTGCTAAAACTGATGCTTCTGCTAACTCATTTTTCAGCTTGTCACAATTCTTGCCCATCTCAACTGTCCATTTTATGTGTGTTTTGTTTTTCTGTGTTTCTTTTACAATGGCCTGGTCTATGTGGAACAATCCAAGACCCATGCTCTGCAATAGTTGCACAAGCCCACAAATTGCTGCATCTCTTTCACTGTTTTTGGTCATGGAGTCTTGTGTATGGCCTCTACTCTGTTGGGTGTTATTCTTCTCTGGTCTGCTGACACAATCTGACCCAAGTACACCACCTCTTTTTGACAGTATTGCAATTTCTCCCTGTCCACATTGTATCCTTTGTCTGCTAACTGTGTCATTAGTGTCACTGAGTAACAAGTCATCAACGTGTTGTATCACTGTGCTCGCAACCTGTAAATTGCTCAAGTCCTTTTGTATTACTAAGTTGAAGATGCTAGGCCCTTCGCAGTACCCCTGAGGGATTCTAGTATGTTTGAACTGCGTCCCATGATGTGTAAATGTGTTCATATACCTGGAGTCTGGGTGTAATGCAATGGAGAAAAAGGTGTACTTTAAGTGCACTACAGTGAAATAGTGTGCCTCCACAGGATTGTTACATAAAATCCTCGCAGGGTTGGGAACCAATGGGTATTCTGTCTCAATAATGTCATTTAGAGGGTCTAAATTCTGTATAAAATGCTGCGCTTCTCCCTTTGTCTTCTTAATCAGATAGATAGCGATGTTGTAAGGTGATGAGCTCACCTGTATTATGCCTTGCTGCCATAGCGCATGCAGTTTCTCATATATGCCTTCATCTGCCACTCATGATAGAGAGTGCTGCTTTACTTGTGCCAAATATTCCTGTAAATATTGTGCTTTCTGTTTCATTATCTGGATCATCTGGGGCGCTGCTCTTTCTGTGATGTGTACTAGGCAAGGTAGGCTCAGCTCAAACACTATCTCTCCTTCTTCGTTCTCATTTGTTGCAAACAACTCTGTGTCACTCCTGTCAATGTCAATGTGGGATCAATACACAATATTGATCACCATTCCATGGTGTTCTCATCAGTGACAACTAGCATAACTTTGTCCTTTCATATATCTACTTTCTCCAAATAGAGTAGAGTGTGTGTGTCTGAGCTAACTGAGGAGGGACACTGAGGCCTTAACAAGAATTTGTTTGGCAGCTGAAACACCTTTCCCTCGATCCCTGGCAACCATCCCAACAGCAGGTGTACTGCATATACAAACACCTCTATGTGTGTTGCTATGCCTCTCATGTTGCTGTGTGCATGGTATGCCTGAAACAGTACTGCCACCTGTGCTGGGTACATTCCCAGTGTGGAGCACACCATCCCCTTCTCTAAAAATTAAATTGTGGCCTTCAATTTACTGAGTAGCTGCCTCCCCAGAATATTGATGGGAGTGTATTTTAAATAAAGTAAAGGTGCTACAATGTGCTGTGTCCCTATTGTTAAGGGTACATCTTTTATCAGGGGAACTTTCAAAATTGTGCCCCAAAAAAGGCCTTACTTTCCAAACCTTTGTTAGATAATGGAAATTCTTCTTCCTTTACGCACAATCTTGTCACCCCAGTATATATAAGAAAGAAAAAACCCTTCTGTCCTATCTGAACTGCTACCTTCAGTTCCTCCATAGGGTTTTCAGTGACTGCTAGAACAAGACTCATGGCATTCCTATTGAGAATAATTGTTCACGATTGGCTCAAATGGGTTACCACCCAAAGGTGTCACTCATATGTATTGGGGTATAGTATTCTTTCCCTGTGTTGTTACCCCTTCTGGGATCTGTGCCTTTGCTGGTGCCTGAAGTACACTCACTGTACCTTAAATTATGTTATTTCCCCACTCTGTATCAGTACCTGTCCCTGAGTAGTAACACCTTGTGTCTGTGCGGGCTGTTATATGCAATTGTTGTTGCTGTGGTATTACTTGCATTTGCTGAAAAAGTCTGCAGCATGTATGTTTGCTATTTTTGTGGTACGAACTGCACCTGTTGAGGAATCTGCTGCATGCATGTCTGCTTTGGTTGCCCTGCCCTGCAACAAGTGAGCATGTTCGTACAACATGTCCACAATTTCTGCATGAGAAACATTGCACTTGAAACGTGGAGTAATTCCCCTATATACCATTCCCCTATCACACACAATATATCCTCTCCCTGTCTGATACTGACCCATATATGCATCTCGTCTGCCTGCCTGTATGGATCCCTTGCTGCTGTGTGTTTATCAATGCAGGTTTCTGCTGCATCTGTACTGTTCCCCATTGCTGATTGGATGGCACCTGAATGTAACCTCCTGGTGGCATTATGGCAGCCACTGGAAGCCCCCCCTGCTGTGCCTGTGGTACGACAACTGGGCTTGTGAGTACTCCCTCCATATGTATTTCCATCAGTTTTTTTTGTGGAACCAATTTGTTTTCTAGCTTGGTAGCGTTATCCACTGTCTCCTTGGCCTTCTTCTGTTTTTTCTTGCAAAACTGGACAATTGCCACCTGTATCTCATGCCACCCCTTTGCCTCTATTCGCATTATTTCTTCTAAAGAGACCTGCACATCCACTTAGATGTGGTAAACAAAGGTATTTTTGTGTCCCTTGACTGTTTATTTTCCTGCATCCACATTTCCTGTATGGATTATATGTATTCTGTGGGGTCCTCATCAGGCTTCATTTTGTGATCCAATGTAGAACCCATGTCTGACGTATCTGGATACAGTTCCCTCAGAGCCTTCCAAACATGTGCTTGCAATTTGTTAAAGGGCGCTCTGCCATGTAAATTAGAGCTTAATTTTACCCTGGGTTATGCAGCCTGTTGCTGTATTTTGTCACTCCTCTCCCAACCAATACTGCCACTAAACGTTTTATGTCTCCTATGGTCAATGGGATCCCCGCTGTCTCTTTCTCAAAAACATAAATCCATGCGCTCGCCCCTGCCATTAATGAAGGTAAATTGTACACTAAATTGCCCATGTCCATTGTCTGCCATCATATGTAGTGGACCTCTCCCCTCGCTTTATGTAAAAGCGGCATTTGTGTGTGCACTGTGCATTTATTGCCATGTTGTGGTCTTTTTTCTACCGCTATTCTGGTTTTCCTGCTTCAGAAACTATTTCCCCAGTCACACAGTGATTCTTCTCTTTCCTCCTTTTCTTTCTTAGCAATTATGTGCTCTCTTGCGTAAATGTCTTGTCAACACTAATGGACAATCAATTCTAGCAATTCTAGCGTCTCATTTATTTACGTCAAATCATGTTTTCATCCAGAAATGGACAAGATATGTTTATCAAGTATTAGTAATGGCAGACGTGGATTTGCAAACGCTTATATTTAATCCAGTAAGAGGGAAAAAGAAAATCTTCCTCCAAGATTGGATTCTAACTCGCTCTTTATGCTTGCAGTATAAGCATGTTAATTGCTATGCTGACAAGAGAATGGGAGTTGTAGAACCATATTTGATCAGAACACCGTCCCCATAAATTTGCATGGCCATGGTAAAAATGCGTTTCAATCTTTGGCATACTGGAGATGTCTTAACTCAACGAAAACTAATCGATGGGCCAGTGAATTTTTGTAGATTTTGTTGTGATTTGACACAAAAATAAACATTAGAACATCTAATTATAGAGTGCACAGTGCTGATTCCTTTGAGAAACAAATTGTTTGTGAAACATATGTACTCAGTTGCAAATGTTCAGCCTGAATTCAGATGGGCTTTTCTTCTCAATTCTACCAAGACAAGTCTAAATATAGCCCTGGTGAATTTTTTCACTACTTTGTTTCATGATAATGAAATTGGCTAATAGGCAAATGTTAAGTTTTTTAGATTTTATGTCATTTATGACTGTTTTATACAATAGTTATGTAAATTGTTAAGAATATAAGGCTTTAAAAAACTATTGTAGCTGTTTTCCCTTCTGTAACCTAGCACTTATGCAATTGATTGATATTATGATAAGCTTACAATTGTCTAAAAAGATCTCTTCTTTTTTTCCTTTTCTTCTTTCTTCTATATTTATTATTTGTTATTGTAATTACTATAATATATGTACATGTTTTCCTTTTTTGAATATATAAATTGAAAAAAGTAGATTAATTTCTGCTAAATTTCAATAAAAAATAAATAAAACATATCTCTTCTACTTTGCTGTCTCCTGTCTGTCAAAGGGTGGGTGTCTGTTTCGTCATCCCCTTGATCGCTGTTAGCACTGTCCTCCCAGTAGAGTGTGTCCACCTTCTGCCGTGTCATTTTTGCTGTTGTCCTTGTCTTGTCCCTAATTGTCTCTTTTAAACTTTATGCATTATGCTGCTATCCACCCCTGTTGTTCATTGGCTACCTTCTTGTGTTGCTTTCCTTTCTCTTCTATTTCCCTTTCCATAGGTTTTTCTGCCTCTTTGAACACACTGTCAAGTTGTTGCTGTGCGCTCTTTTTCATGTAATTTAAATATTTCCTCTTCCCTTTCTTGTCCTTGCCGATAATGCTTGTGCTGTCCTTGTGTTTCTTTTTATGTGTTCCTTCCTTGTCTTGAGACACTCGTTTAGGATTTGTATACCATGGAGCTGGTTTTAATAATGGCTATATCATATAGGGTGGCAGCGTTGCAATTCCCTGCTCCTCCTCCTCTTTCCCAATCCCTGTTTCTTTCTCTTTTTCTTCGTACATTTTTCAAAGCCCCAGAATGTCTTGTTTCTTTTAACTGTTGCTCCTTTGTATGTAGCTGCTAAATACGAGCACATACTTTCTATAATATTTGTAGCGAACGTTCCATCTGCAGGCCACTCTTTATAACAATTGCCCACTGTGTCGTGTACCCACTCAAAACAGTACTTTGATATTTTATTGCGGTATTGGGCCAAATTCCTATGCATGTGGTTACACGGAGCATCCATCCAGTAGGATGGTATTGCCTCTGCCTTATTTCTTTCTTATTAAAATATTCTTCTCTCCCTACTTCCTTTCTTCCCTTTATGAATGTGAACCTTTACAAATATCACTCTCTTTTCAAACAGTCCCACTCACTCAGCATTTACACTTTTTCTATATCACCCTATTGTCATTCACTCCAGCCTTCTCAACAGGTCAGCCCCTTCTCACCTTGCATTCAAGGCTTACACACAGTGGCCTCCTCCACAGGCCCACCATCTTAACAACAAAGCCCTTTATTGCGTGTTAGAAAAATCTGTTACTCCTCCTCTTGTTCAACTATATCAGCAACTTGCGCTATGCAGCTCTGCGCTTTTTACAGGTTAATCTGGGTCTGGCTCTTCTGTCCCTTCCACAGCCACATGGAATGAACGTTACGATCACGTTTCGCAACACTGAAAAACGAACTGCTGTTACTCACAAACATGTGCATGCATATACCCGAATAAACTCTTCCCCAAGAAAAATAAAATGATGTAACTATACCAATTGCCTGCACTATGCCCAACTCTTCTTACAAGGTCTGACACTTACTATGCAATCATCTGCTCTAGTGCAGATGTGCCAACGTCTACCTGCTCCCTATCGGAACGGCAGACCTAATATCTAATACTAGCAAGGCCAATCGCCCTCTTCACCACTAACGAGGGTGCATCATAAACACCATAAAAGAGTCCCTCCGGGAGCACGGCTGGAATTCTCATGCCTCGGTCAAACAGCAAAGATATCTTGCTGGGGCCTCCAAAGATGTGTATTGGGTCACCTCGTAGAACTCACCAAAATATTACAAAAGTAGTCAAAAAGGAGTGTATGCCGGGGCAAGAAGTAACACAATTTTATTCAAGGCCCCAGACGCAGCTGGTACAGCAAATTCAAACAGAACGTTGAACAGAACTGCATAAAAAGGCACTGTCAAAGATTTGCACCCAAAATAAATACTTTTATAGAAAGCAAGATAACTAGCATTTACAATCGTGCAACATGAAAATATCCCCCCAAATAGAAATGATTGGACTCTGCACTTTGGATCCTTATAGAACCATAGACATTTCAATCAATCCTTGGGTCCATGAACATCAATTACAGGGTTGTGATGTCACAATCCACCCCCATTGCCCACAACTAATAATTAAGTGATTGAAACATTTGAGACAACCTGCAGAACTTTATTATTCTGCCCTGGTCACCTCTTCCGGACTCTCATGGGACCGGCTACCAACCATGACACTATCAGAGCCTTGAACCACTGACATACTGCTGCATAAATGTTACATATTGGGAACATTCTAACCCTCTTCCCAGGGAAAACGGTCTACGGGTGAGTTGAAACTATCATGATTCTTGCTGGCTCCATTTGGAAAATTACATTTCATAAATGATTTTCAATTATAAAATGATCTCGTAGTCATTATCCACTGGTGGAAGCTATGAGCACTAATCAGTTGACCTCCAAAAATAACAACCACTTTGTGCTTCACTTAACGCTGGCCTGGCATTGCATGCTCTGTACTAATGAACCAGCCGCAGCAGCCTTTTCATTAAACAAAATGCTCACACATGTTTAAAGCAGAAGCAAGCCTTCGGGGCCTATTTACCCTGTTACATTCTACCACTAAGTTTGATACATTTTACCTGTGCTTCTCTATTTATGGATTAGTTTTATTAAGCATTTTATTACACTAATATCAGAAAGAGCCCCCCTCCCCTTTTACAGTGCTACTCTCACAGCTTGTAAGTGCGCTCCTTCATACAGCGCTCAAATTGCATTTTTATTACACAAGGTTTCCGCAAAAAGGCATCTACTACTTGGTTCACATTGTGCCTTGCTTTCTCAATTTTTGGACAAAATATATTTGAACGCACCCACTTTTCTCTTTGAGATATGCGAGAAAAAACAATCTTCGCACGTGGAAACGGTTCCATCAACTTTCCAAATGTATCCTTCATTGTAAACTTCAATGCAATTCCGATAACATAGCCCAAACTGTTGCCTCCACAGAGAACTACAATGATATCCAGATGCTTCAAGTGAACCACATTCTAATAAAACCGAAGGAATTCCGGCCACTTTATTCCTCAAACTCCATAACGTGAAAATTGAAATTAATTTAATCCAAGATTCTAAAACAATCCACAGTGTTCAGAGTAAACCTTCAGCCAATGGATCCAAGAGACTTCCAGAATCCATACACTCTGCTGTCTCAAACACATAGACATAGCCATTTTCAGTGCACTCACCAAACAAAACTCCTGCTACCCTCTCTTCCTGTACACCACATCGTGGAAACCTGATTTGCTGATCCCCCCTCCTCACCTTTTGCTAGTTATATCAAAGTTCTCCATACCCAGCGTGCTACAGTTTGAAATAATCCCTGCACCTACGGCCCCCCTTTTACCACTTTGCTTTACTTTTCTTTGCCTAACCCAGACATTTTCTTGTGGGGTCAATTTTGCTCAAGAACCCAGCTATTTCTTCAATCATAGCATTAGCTTCATCAATTCCTTCCACGAACTTGGAGGTATGCTTCTCGCAGAGCCATTGGGTAAAGAACTTAAATCCTTCATTTTCAACATGGTAAATAAAAAAATCTCGCCACCACACCTGTCGCCACATTGACCCAAAATAACAATGGCCCACCTATAATAAAACAGAAGAGAACACATGAAATCAAATGAAATCAATCAAAGTTAAAAACTGAATTAGACTATTTTAAAACAACGAAAAAGAAAATCGTTAATACCCAAATTCTAAAACTGAAGCTTGAAGCTTCAGTTCCTGATGAAATGTTTATAAAATGTCTATAAAAAACATCAGCCAGGGAGAGTTTCAACCACAAGAAACGGAAGACAAAAATCGACAGGTATCGGGAGCACCCACTGTTGGCGTCATCCAAATCCTGGTAATCCAGGAAAATCTATTCTAGAGCTTGGTGGAAATGAGGAGACATAGGATGGAGAGCAAGGCACAATTTATGGCTGAGAGGGCTGCCAGAGTCCGACTCCCCCTCCTCGCTCCTGTGTGCACCTGCCAGGCAATACTCTCAAGGTCCCCGTCTCCTAGTGCCCCTCACAAGTCCTTGTTTCAGACTAAGCTTTCTCTTCAAGTATAATGATGAATAATAAAAAGGGGCTATGAGTGCACTGAGCATTACTGTGAGTTCATGTGCACATGGGTTACTTATTGCTACTACGTGGCTGTGCGGCTAATGCATCTTCCCCAGTCAACCTCCCTAACACTTCAATATGCATGCTTCTGGGACCGCAGTATCCCTAAACCTTCACTTATTGTTAGGGTCAAAGAGGTTTCCTTGCTTGACATGGTAATAAAAATGCGGGCACAAATTCACCTTACGTCCGAGAGTCCACGCACTTGCCTATAACGCCCCCACTCCCAACAGCTGACGGAGCTCCCAGCGAGACTGAAACTCATGCGCCCTTTATCCTGCGGGTTTCGGCCCTGCGGGTAAACGCCTGGGTTTAAATATCCAAGAGGTGGTCCAAAGAAAGGCAGAGTCAGCACCAGTAGCAATTCCACCAAGACTCCCATGCCCTTCGTCCCGCGGGATACATTTGCTCCTTTCCCACAGCCACCCAGACAATAATGAAGCTAAACTAAGAGAGGACATTTTGCACACAGGGAAAATAATAATTTAGGAAAAAAGCCACAAGGTAAAAAAAGGGATCTGAACAGAGTTTCATGAGGCAAGCAGAAAAATAACCAACAATTATGATAGCAAGAACATTTGTCATATTTCTCCACCCCAACAGAGTAATGCTATCCTTTCAATATGTGATAAGAAAAGGTCATTAAATAGCAGCTATTTTGTATCAGGAGAATTTTCCAATATCTACTTCCAAATAAGTATGAGGTCAATATCGCTTATATCGCTTTATTAATAAACGACTCTCACATACTCTAAATATATGCTCGAAACCTAATTACGTATGTTCTGTGCTTCACATAAAGAACAACAACCTATATATTTGTTTGTTGAACTCAAAACCTCTGATAAACACAAATACACCACATGTCTAATATTGAGTATTCATTCTGTGAGTGACAATCCAACTCATAACCCATTCGTCCGGAAAGACCCCTCATTCAATTGGTAAGGAGTTATGGCTGGTTACTTATTAGTTTGATTTGCTCTATTCTTGAATATTGGAGTTCTAACATCTCACATACTTTATGTCAATGTTCAGTCCTGATTAAATAAATGTCTCCATCTTCCCATTTCCCCTCTCCCGGCCTTATCATTATTATTATTCAGGTTCAATTGTAATGTTTTCCAACTGTTATATGGTATGTTGTATGGCATCATGGAACTGTGATTAATTTGTTGTGAATATTGTGGGTGTTAACAAGAATTTGAATGGAAAACTTTGGGCTTTCTCATTTTTTATTAAATGATTGGGTATTTTTCTGTCCCATTTGCATTTTGTTTTGTAACAACATTTCTGTGAACCAGTGCCAATGGTTCTATTGTATGACAAACGATGGTACATGTTGTTTGAAGGCCTTATGAGGGTTAACACACATGTTGGCTGTCCAATAAAATACTGAGTGTCTGATTAGGAGTATTGGTGTTGTGATTATCTGCTCAAACAGAAATGTGTTCGTAGCATAAAGTAATGCATTGAGCACACAGTTGGCCAGATGTGGAACACTGTTATGACTCACACCTCAAATAGGGTGCCCTTCTAATTTGCTTTTTTTTTAAAGCTGAGGCTATTCGTATGGAATGATGTTTGTTAAAGGTTTGAAATAAACCAATAAAAAAGAAAAAGAAATATATGGTTATGCAGCCCTTTAAGACTTTGTGAACCCTGCTGCCATGCTGCCATGCTGCCATGGACGCCCACGTGTCCCGGGTTGGCAATATGATTCATATAACATCTGCTGCTTCACTGGACAGAAAGCAAGATCCTTGATGTGCCCACTCTACTACACCACTGTGAAGGCTTTGATGACCTGGATTGCATCAAGCATCCCAATATCTTCAGAGTCAGGCTGGTAGTGGTACCAGAAAAACTGAATCAACACTATGTATCCCTCACACGGAATGCCCCACAATTCCCCAATTTCGTAAAATTTCTCAAAACGTTTCTTTTTCAACAACACCTGACCAAAGACGAAACCCAATTGCTGCACATGCCACAAACGGCACTGTGCTACTTTTAAAAAACACCAGACCAAACGCTGGTTACCTATACACTCTACAGCGGTCTGCTGCTCTCCTGCTATGTTCACGTTTTAAACAATTAAATAATAATTGTATATGCTTTTGACTAAGTAAACTTCTCATTCATACACTGCAGAGCACCAATAAATAGGATAGCCCCAGAGCACGAGGTTCTAAACAAAGGACTAAATATGTAAATGTATGAACGCCTTTTTCTGGCAGGCTACTTTCTGTCCCCAACGGTAAACATCCGAGGATTTGCCTAAGCCAAGCTACCCTTTGTGTATCACTTGCTGGTGGTACCCTTTTCTCCTTAAATGGCTCCCATTCCAGCAGATGTCTGAAAGGGATGTGGGAACGTAGATGCACTCCCAAGTAGGAAAACAAAATCAGTTATTGTTTATCCCGTGTTCCCATCAGACCTCATGATACAGAGATGCACTGAAATTGCAAATGCTCCATGTCAATGCCTCTTCTAATCTCTCTATATATAAACGAGAAATGTGTGGATACGTGAATGTGTGTGTGTTTGAAATTTTTAGCATACTGCCAAACATTCTACAAACCTGAAATTCGGCGTGTGGGTAGGTTGCATGGTGTAGACAATGTACAACGTATACAATATACATTTTCTTTCTTTTTTTTGAGGTGTCTGCATTGCTTACCCCTGCCAAATGTGGATATGTGTATGTGTCTATTTGAAATGTTCAGCATACTTCTCAACATGCTACAAACCTGAATTTTGGCATGTGGCTAGGTTCCATGGTGTAGACAATATAAAAAGTATAGAATATAAATGTTTATTTTTTTTATTTTTTTAAGCAGTCTGCAATGCTTACTACTGCCATATGGCTCTTCGCGCCATAGTTCTGCCGTAGTCCTACATAAACTTCAGCAGTTCATTGCTCCTAAACTTTCCACACTATCAGCATTCTAGCTGACATTAGTGACACAAAATGGTGCTTTTGTAGTAATGCGGGTGACAGGAAAGGGAGCATGGCTCTTCAATAATGTCCGCAATGACATTGTCCATCACCCTGTGGCAAATATCTCATGATATTATATTAGGGATACTGTTGCATGGCATAGGGTGCACTATTGATAACATGTTGCATGACCTGAGATGCACGTGGGGTTGAGGGTTCAAGCACTTAGAATGGGATCTTCACTTAGGAATGAGCAGTAGAGTTGGGTGGCATTTCTTACTGTTGGGATGGGCCTAGCTTATGGCACTGATAAAGGCAGGCGCTGTCCAATGAAATGTCCATGTTTGAAAGTGAACCTGCAGCAACTGCCGTGTGTATTCAGGTGTCCAGAAAGAACATTGAATACACTTCCATAATACCAAACTTGAGCCACTCCAGAGCAAACATCATCATGTGCTATGTGTGCGGGCAGGTTATCTGTGGCAGGAGTTGACTGCAGATACCATATTGAAGTAAATGTATTTTTAAATAAAACATTAATTATTGAAAAAGGAGTAGGACCCAGCACACCATGTCTGAGATTTCATCATAGCAGATGAAGCACAGATTAAAATGTGTCATCACTTCTCGCCAGTCACTCAACTTAAATTAATTACCCTCAACATTGTTCAGTATTCCAGTCAGACTCTACGGGAAATCAGTATTAAGAGAATCACTGTGAATCTCAGCTCCCACTCCAACCACTCTCGCTCACCACCACCTGTCCCTGGCCCAATTCAGTACACTTTCATTAAGCAAAACCACGATAGGTTTCATTTTCAGAAATATATATAAGTGTATCACAGTCTTCATATGCCCAAAGCATTGCAGGCTCTGCCTCTCACGTCTGGTACATTGATCCATTACCTGTGCCGTGTATATTTTAAAACATTGTACACTGTTTGCATTTATTTAGTAACACAAATCGTAGCCAACAAATGTAGTCAATGATCCAGCACCAACCCTCACTGCTGACAAATGGAGCATCATGAAATGGCTCGTTTTCTTACATCTTTCAGCACAGCAATAATTAATTTGTTCCATCACTACCGCTTGCAAAATGTGGTTAGAAAATGCCCTTATCTGTTTCAATGCTGTTAAATAAGGAACACGTGGTTAATTCAAGGATCGTGTTCGTTTACTAATCTAAAAATCCATACCACTGGGCTGCTACTTCATTACACCGTGCATTTCCGCTGGTTGTAAAGCACATGGATGGCTTTCTGCTGTTTAAGGAAACCGTTAGCCTTTGCAAGCAGACCCTATTGTGCATTATTACTATTGGACGCTTGCTGCATCTGTCACTGCCTGTAGTGTCCAAGGGAATTCGGAATTTACCGTGATCTGTGAAGGGCTAAAATAAATCTAGATTTAAAACCTAAAAATGTGTGCCACCTTTAACACGTTCGGATAATGTTTTTCCTGTCCACATCCCAGTTTATTGTCTGTTTTTCTACATACAAAAGGAATATAACCAAGGAAGACTGTTTTTTGTCTTTGTTTACCTACATAGTACCAGGTGCATTTTAAGTGCATGAGTAAACCCTGTTGATCAGCTAATACCTTGATTATTTGCCATCAACCCCATTACTCTGCGTATTACTTACTAGTGTGAGAAAAGATTATGACGTAAAAACGGCCCCTCCAGTTGTCTTACATACTACGCAATAACGACATCTACTCTATCACCTACACTCACATGAACCCTCATGTTCTCCTGCCTGAGGGGTACACTAGGCTCAGGAGCTAAAGTATTTTACTGTCATGACAAAAACATTAATGTGTCTCCAGACCTCCAACCATTGAGGATGCTGGACAGTACTTAACAAATGTTCAGAATTGTGACAAAATGCCTGCTGTTCTGCACGAGTGCATGGATGAGTATTAGTTTCTAAAGTCCTATTCAACCATACACTACAACATGAATGGTATGTATCCTTTGCATCTTTAAGGTAGCAATCACTGATTGAAGGCTATATTCTTCAAGACATGTGAGGGATAGCAAGGATAGCAAGGAAGAATTCAAACAATAGTATGGTGGTACCAAAATAAAGAAAATGTCTGACCACGGTTCTATAAAAAATTCAAGATATTAATCAAACTGAAGGGACAGGCAGACAAATAAAAAGAGTAACAATCTGCCCCTCTACTGAAATACACCAAATGTGTAGACTTTTTATTCAAAGGGGAACTCTGGATATGGAGACATCAGGCAATTGACCTTTGCGTGAATTGACTTCTGCAGTAATTCCCAAAGTAGCTGTCTTAAAAATATAAAGAGTTGGATTTTAATTGTCTCTAGAGCCCAGGGAATGAAGCCAAGGGAACAGATAGCTGATCAGATAGCACATCCACCTGAGTGCTAGTTCTGACATGTGTGTGCTGCCTGATGATGCAGATTCTAATCCCGGCAGGACCAACTCAGCCTCATATCTTTCTGAGGTTGATACATTGAGTGCAATGCAGTGGGATAATAATATCAGCTTTTATTTTAGCAGTGAGATACCTGCAGGTATGTAGTGCCTGTAAGGATATTTGGCGTGTTACAGCACAGAGTACAGCACTACTACACAGGTAGCAAACAGCACAGAGTACAGCACTACTACACAGGTAGCAAACAGCACAGAGTACAGCACTACTACACAGGTAGCAAACAGCACAGAGTACAGCACTACTGCACAGGTAGCAATTTTTTTTTTGCAGCACCACCACAAGGGTGCGGTGCATTGCTATATGTGTTACCAGATTAACAAGGAAAGACAGGCCATTCAGTCAAAAACGATTTTAACATATAAGATGCAAATCTATTTTTACAGTTAAAAGCACACGTGCACATTCAAAAATGCACACTATTTTTCACCTGAAATGCCCATGGTGCGAGAGACACATTTGAAAATAATAACTAACCTTACTGATAACTAACCTGACTAATGAAACATAATCCACTAATAAAAATGTGTCTCCACTGCAGAATTAGGCATATTCTGAAAGTGAACTTTTAAACGCACATCCATTTTTTTTTCTTCTCTGCTGCCCTGTCCACATAATTACAGGAAGCAAAAGAGCTCGAAAGAACAGGAAATCAGTCGGTTACAAAGTATTACTATAAAAATGAGCCATTGTGTAGAGAAGGAGGAGATGGCATGATTGATTCTGATTGGAGCAGCGTCATAGCAAGTATCATGCTAGAGGGAGTGATCAGAGTTTTGCTGGGGGGAGTTGGAGGAGAAAGAAGGGAGTCAAGATTTGGCAGAGCTGGGAGGAAGACCTTTTCCTGGTTGGAGCATTCCTATCTGCAAAAGCTGAGAATTCCAGGCAATGACCCCGGTTTGAGAAGGCAGGCGTTCCTTTTTACTGGGGTTAATCTTCAAGGGAGCCACATTCAGAAAGAGAACAACTAAAGAGATAAGGTAATTACAGAAGTGTGGGAGCTGAGTGTGTACGATAATATGCAGTCAGTGTAGGATTCCTGTGCATGCCTTAATCAAATGCTAATGTTGCAATTTGAATTCTGTTCTCCGCCACTCTCTTTGCAGTGTGTCATAGACAAAGCTGTTACTGTGCTATTGTATTTATTTCTGTAAAGAATGAGATCGTGTTTAAATGCAACTTTTATAATACAGAAAGATATTTGAAAGCAGACGGGTGGTGTGTTTACTATTTACCATTACAATGCTGATGATGTGGGGAGATTTTTAAACAATGCAATGGTCATTTTAAGACAGATGTGTGCATGTCAGATTCAGATTCAGTATGAACAGTTGTGAGTGATTGTAGCATAGCTCGTTGGCGGTACATGAGCCAATGGGAAGAGAGACTCTCTGAACATCGTTCCCTACCGTATATAAGGTAGTGGAAATTACCACAAAATTACCACATATAGCTCTCTGTCGTAAATATGTCAGTGAGATCGCCCATGGTGGCACACTAACACTAACACTGAAAATGTGGTATTCCTAAAATGTAGGTCTGAGGTCTCTCTACACGAAAAATCTAAGCAAAGATAAGGGATTCTGGACATTGGGGCCACAAATAAAACAAGGGAATTATGCTCACCAAAATACCACCAACCACGTATACCAAATATGCATGCCTGGGTGTTGAAATAATGCATGTCCACTGTATTATTGTTGCACATGGCCAAATCTGAATACAAAGAGTGATTATTGCTAAGTTATTTCTCGGCGATAATAAAATACCGTCAGGCCCCAAATCTCCACAAAATACCCTACATATTTATGGTGCGTTGCAGGCCGGGAAAGTGATCATAGAGTACCTACTGGGCGTGGCAAGCGTGTCTCACACTGCCATTTGCACATTAAAGGGAACCCTTTTTATAATAGCAGTGTGCCACTAAAAACGAATTTCAGAATGTCACAAAGGGAAACCACATTCTCAGATCTAGTGCAATATTTAGAGGCAAAGTTGTTTGCACATGGGAATTGGTCATCGAATAGCACGTTGGAATGGAGTAACCGCATTCAGGGTGAGGTGCAGAAAGAAAAATTAGACAATATTTTTGCAGCAGGCAGCATAATACAGGTCTGCCTTACAAGATTATTGAATGCAGCCGATAAAAGTGCAGAGAAAGACTGTTTAATAAGGCTATGCGGCAAAATATGGTTTATTTTAAACAAGTCCCTGCGAATGCAAGAGAATGATACTCAGCTAATTAACAGGTTAAAGACTGAATTAGAGGGGGCAAGTAAAAATCAGGAAATGTTGAGAGCAGAATTGGATGTATGCCAAAAAGACATGCAATTAAAATGCAGAGACTTTGATACTCAGTTATCCAAAAGCAAGAAACAATTTGAAGATAGTGAGCAAGAATTGGCACACTTAAAAGCCTTAGTGGATCACATTAGGCAGGATAAAGATGAGGTTGTTTCAGAAATGCAGCTTTTACAAAAAGAACATTGTGAAAAAGAAGGTGATCTCCAGAGTGCAGAACAAGAAATGATTAAAATGATTCAAGAAAGAGACAAGAGAAATAAAGAGTTCAATGAATGCCAAATGCAAATGTGCGACATGCAGGAGGTGATTAATAAAATGAGTGATGAAAATAATTATTTGCAAAATGAAGCAACCAGACTCCTTAAAAAGTGTAAGGACTTAGAACAGCAAATGTGCATTCCCAGGTCCCAGGAGAGGCGGCAGGGTACCACATTCAATGGAGTGGAGGTGAATACTAGCTCTGCCCAAAGAGCTAGTGCTCCAGTGACTGGGCCGGTGACTGAAATTGGTTGCAGCGCCCTTGGGGGATTTGATACTCCCATTGGGGGCAGCCACCAATCTCATACACCTGAAAACAGGATTGAATCACAAAATAGTGCAATTCCATGTATTGCAACAAGTAGCCCCATAAAAATAATGAAATCCATTAAAGCCCTGATCAAACCATTTAAAAAGGGAGGTGAATGCTGCATTGAGGATCACTTAGAAGCGGTGCATGACATTTTTAAAGCACTCCAGATACCTAAGGAACAGTACAGACAATATTTTCATTTAACTTTAGATGCCCCGACGGCCAGCATCCTAAGGGGATTAAATGAACAGCAGAATATGACATGGCTGGAGTTTGAAAAAGAAATTAGGCGTCATTTTTCTCCTTTTCAGTCATTGCAGGAGGCAAAGAAAGTCGCGTACACAATTACTGCTGGACCTAATATATCCCCTCGCCAATTTTTACAAAACTTAAAAAGAGCATTTTCTCGCTTTGATGTATCTTTTGACTCAAATTCCAATGAGTTTAAAACTGCATACTTCTATGGGCTACAGAAAGACATCATATCCCAATTGGTCCGTGAATTTGACCGTGACAAGTCCCTTGAATGGATTGTACATCAAAGCACAAAACTATATGAGGTACTCTATTGTCAGGGTAGAGAAAGTGATAAAATGAAAGATACTAGACTTAAATCTAAAGAACCCTCAGCCACAGTAATGGAAATCAGGTCAGCCAAAATGTCCCTTGAGTCTGCTCAAAGCCAAGGTAAAAATAATGTGACACCTGAACAAAGGGGTAATCAACAAAGATCGCCATTTCCTGTACCAATGTTCCAATCACATGATCCTAGTAATAGAGAGAGCTACATCAGCCCTAGGTATTTAGGGGACAGACCCCGGGTAGGATATCGGCCTGATATGGCAGGTATGAACAATAACCAGAGACAAAATCAAGATCAAAGAAATGATGGTCCCTACCAGTCGTTGGGGACACAGAGAAGATTTGATCCCAGCACCATGATATATGGTAATCAGGGTAGGCCCCGATATGTGGATCGATTTACTGATAATGGAAATCAACATAGGGGTCAGTACCCACAATCTGAGAGACAGGACATGAGGCAAAACGTGAACTACAGTCCACGTCAGTACAATGAGTCCCCACCAGGGGACTATAATCAAAGGATGGGTGCAACCCGCTCCCCTCCACAAATGAATCAAGAGTTCAGAAACCATCCCAACCGACATCAATCACCTGAGAGGTATCAGAATAGATCCAATCAGGGGGAAAACAACCAATATCGACCTAGGCCACAGAAAGAGGATCCTAGAGAGATGGAAAGATTCCAGTGCCTTGAGGCCCAAGTGAAAATGTTAGCTGAGCAAATAGGAAAGCTCTATACAGCGCAAAAACAACCTTCCAAAGAGGGGGCTGATGGCCATAGCAATGACCGGGGGGCTTCCGAAAAGTGACTAAGTACTCATGATAACTGCAGTGCCAAAATGACAGATTGCTCTGATATAATTTTGCATAACGACTCTGAGATGCCTAATGGATTAAAAATGAAAGTACCAGTAAATGAAATTGTGATAGAAAGTGCAAATACTTCTAAAAAAGAGGTACGGTTTAACTTAGAGCTAAATAAAACAGTAAAGATTTGCACAAATGAAAAAGAAACATTAGGAATTCCAAAAGAACAAAGGAACAGATTTAAGAAAAATGACTCATGCATGGGGAATACCAGTGAACAGGGAGTAAGTGGGGATGCTATAGCTCCTTCCCTGGGCAAGCAAAACAATGACCAAACACAGACAGAAAAAGGAAATACTCACAAGGAGGGTACAAGTCAATCACCTGAAGAATTCTTTGAGCCACATATTTTTGAAGAGGCTGAAAGGGCTGGTATCACACTAAATGATCACAAATGCACAGAATTAAAATATGACAAATTGCTGAATGATGTTGTTACACATGTTCAGTTGGAGGATTGTAATGTGGTCTCTGATGTTACCCAGATGGATGGGCGAACAGTGGCCACACTCCAAAAAACCTCTGAACATGGAGAAATGAATAAAATCTCTCGCACAGAAATGGGTAAAAAGGAGGGAAAAATGTCTTTTCATTTACCAATGTGCTTAGCCAAAAGTGAAAAAGACCTGAGAAAGGTGAGCCCTGAAATCAGTAAGAATTCACATTTCTTATGTGTATTGGAGGAAGTTGAGGACAGATATTATGCACCCATCACTGTAGAAGAAAAATGCCACACCTTTGCTATGATTGACACTGGCGCACAGGCCACAATTATGTCCAAGGAGCTGGTAAAGAGTATCAATGAAGGGAGGCCTCCACAGAGTCAGATCACAGTGAAGGAAAATCAAGGCCCAGTGCATAACTTTAATGGGGAGGAGGTGCCCATCATAGGTGTAACTGAGGTTGACATAAAAATAGGAAAGCACAGAATGAAACAAGAGGTATTGATCACATCTATTTGTGAAATTCCATTTCTGATGGGGACAGATTGCCTGAAAAGATTGTCTCCTCTCATAGATGGGGTGAATGGAGTGCTGTGGTCCTTAACCAAAAAACCATTGAGGCCTAAGAAACTAAAATCACAAAACAGCAATATAAATGAATGTCACACCGTTGCCAAAACAAATGATGCTGTGGAGGTATATCTCCAGAATAGCTGCATACCTAGTGTCACTGTCATATTAATGTGTCAAGACAAAATGCAGAGCGACAATGAAAAACTACCTGTACAAATATACTTGGACCCAAGGAAAGATTGGCAGACTGCCATAGATGAGCACACATTATGTTTTTATCTAAAAGAGAAAACGTGCAAACAGAATATTGCTCCTCAAACAGATTCAGAAAAACACATTACCACTCTGGCAGAAATACACATGGAAGATGAGCAACCATGGGTTCATGTTGGTATAAATGATTATCTTAAAACAATAAAAGCCACTTTAGCGCTTGAACATGAAAGGAGTTTCATTAATGAGAAATTGTTGCAAAAAATTATGGAGAGGGAAGAAATCCCGAAATTTAGGATTAAAAACCAATATGTTTCTGGCTTGGACAGTTCAGACTTTGAAAACCGAATTGCAGGCAGATGCATGCTTAAAATTAGCATTGGGCAGAAAACAATTTACCATAATGTATGGATAGTGAGTGGAGCACAAAATTAATTTTACATGGGAAATGACATCATGCACAGAATGTGTATGGTGTTAGATTTCCTTAATCAAAAAATATGGTCACGCCTAGGTGGTCCGGCACCTGAATTTGAAGACAAAAGAAGGGCTTATCATTGTGCACAACTGGTTCCTTATGCAATCGAATTACAAATGAGGAAAAATACTATTATTCCTGCATTTACAAAACAGTTTGCAATAACACTGAAATGCAAAAATGGACAGCAGATGAAAGGCTCTGATGCATTTGTATGCCTGAATGAATCCATAAAACAGCAAGGCCTGGATTATGAATACATTCCATTGGAAGACATTGGTGAGGGATCTGTAAAAATCATGGTAAATAATAAAGGTTGTCAGGATATTGATTTAGAGGAAAACTCCACATTAGGAATGGCCATACAAAAATCACATTATACGGCAGATTTAAATAACATGGTGATTGGGAATATTCCTGAAAAATATGTAGATGCCAAGGGCGAGTTGCCAGAACACCTGGACTCTCAGCCCAAAGGAATATTTAAAATTCATTCTGTGTATCCTTATGATTCAAATGAGACAGTGTGCTGCCATCAGGAGGATTGCATAATATTTAATTTAAATGAAAATGAAACAGAAAATCAGCACATTGAAGTGGAAGCTGATATGCCAAAATATTTAAAAGTGGCAGCTTTACAAAAAGACACAGCCACACAGTTAGAAGAAAGCGCCGAGATTCCCTTACCAGAAGATTTTCCAGAATTTTCCAAAATGGTAGAAGAGCAGATCTCCTTAGCGGATGCATGTGAAAGCAATGAAGAGAGGGACAATCTGAGGGAGATATTTATGGAGTTTAAGGATGTATTTGCAAAAGATGCTTATGATTGTGGTTTAACTGATTTACATGTGGCCACACTACCAGAAGGATGTAGCAGAAATCCAGTGTTTGTGCGCCAGTATAGACTACCGCTGGCATGTTTAGAATCATTGGCAGAGATTATTAAAAATTTGGAATCACGGGGAATCATCAGGCCCATTCATAGCACATCCAATACACCTATTTTAGGTGTATTGAAGCCAAATGGTCAATGGCGGCTATGTGCAGACTTGAGAGAGTTAAATAAAAGAGTACCAATATCTAGATGGCCACTGCCATTCATTGATCAGGGCCTAGCTCAGATACATGGTTCAAATGTATTTACCACATTAGATCTCACCTCTGGATATTGGTGCATGCCATTGGCAGAGGAGATACAGAATTTATTTTCCTTTACATTTGACAGGACTCAATATGCCTGGCTTAGAGCTCCGTTCGGGTACATCAATAGTGGGAGTGAATTTGGCATATTTTTGAGAAAGGCCATGCCGGATGCAGCGGAAAGAGGAACAATAGTTTATGTGGACGATGTCCTGATAAAAAATGAAAGTTTGAAAAGCCATTTTGATGAAATAAGACATGTACTTGGCCAATTGCAGAAAGCAGGCGCCAAAGTATCTTTGCAAAAAGCACAATGGTGCAAGAAAAAAGTGAACTTTCTAGGGCATGAAGTGACTGAACATGGGCTAAATCCACAAAAGAAGAAAATAGAGGCCATACAAAGATTAAAAGATCCTAAAAATGTGAAAGGAGTAAAAAGTTTATTAGGGATGACAGGCTATAACAGAAAGTTCATTGAAAATTATGCAGAAATCACTCAACCATTGACTAAACTGCTTAAACTGAATACTCCCCGGAGATGGGAAAAAGGGCAGTCTGATGCAGTGGCTAAATTAAAGGAATGTCTTGTAAAGGCACCATGTTTAGCATACCCCATAAAGGACAGGGATTTCTTTATAGAAATAGGTTTTTCTGAACATTGTATGTCAGCAGTGTTATCACAAAAACACGATTTGAATCACAAAACCATTGCATATGCAAGTAAGGCATTTACCCAAGTTGAAATGAAATTTAATGAATGTGAAAAGGCCCTATTAACCACTGTGTGGGCGCTACAACATTTCCGCCCCATTGTTCAGGGAGAAAAGGTGATTATTGAAACAAATCATCAACCTTTGCAGTTTTTAGAGAGTAAAAGAATTAGATCAGGCAATCTAGCACAATCCAGAATCACTTCATGGACGCTGGCATTACAAGGTTTTCCCGTAGAAGTGAGATATGGACAAAATAAAAAGAGCCCAATTGCTCAAGGGTTAGCTGAATTACATGACTGTGCAGCTGAACAAATACCAAATGAAATGGAAGTGGAAACTAGTTTGCAGGAATTTGAACAATCACCACACAAAGCTTTTGAGGAAAAAACATGCAAGCATTTGCCAACTGTATATGTGGATGGTTGTGCTTTTCACATTGAAAATGACAATAATAAACAATTAGTGGCAGGAATAGGAAATGTCTGGTTGAAATGTGAAGGCGTTCCCAGTATAGGGATGAGGATTGGAGATAGGAGCAGTCAGGTGGCGGAATTGGCAGCCATTTATAAAGCAATTGCTACTGCAGTTGATAAAAAGTTCAGTGAAATTGTCCTGGTGACTGATTCTGACTATGCACGGAATAGCTTTGTGGAGTATTTGCCTGGTTGGAAAGCAAGAGGCATGGTTACATACAACAAAAAGCCACTTAAACATGGAAAAATGATACAAGCCATAGACAAATTGGTGTCAGAAAATAATTTAACAATATACTGGAGAAAAATTTGTGGGCATTTAAAAACACCAGGAGAGGATAAGGAGGGAAATGATAAGGCAGACCACCTGGCTAAGATTGGGGCTGTGATGGGAGAATATCTACCTATTGATTATTTAATGGGTGAAATACAAATTGATGCAGTCACACGTTCTAAAGCACCAAAGGAGGTAGATCAACCGGTGGTGCAGTGGAGTCATGACACGCCAGACCAAGATTTGATTGAGGCACAAAAGAATGATCAAATTTTGGGAATCTATTATAATCATTTGATAGACCCCAAACAAAATCCTTTAACAGAAAATGATTGTATGGGAAAAGAAGAGTTGAGGGTGCTATTAAATAACAAAACACGAATTAGATTACAGGATGGACTCATGATTAGAGAGTCCTTAACAGGGCAAATACAGTGGGTAGTACCCCTTTCATTCAGAGGACTAATGCTACACCATACACATGATGCCATAACTGCAGGCCATAGAGGTTCACAAAAAACATTAGAAATACTAAACGATTATGCTTACTGGCCACATATGTCCCAAGATGTGGAATTATATACTAGAGGATGTCTAGTATGCGCCCAATTTAAACCTGCTTCACCAATGCATAGAGCACCATTGATGAAAAGAGGCCTAACTCTCCCATGGTCAGATTTGCAAATAGACTATGTAGGTCCTTTAAAAAGGTCGAGCAGGGGACACCGTTATATTTTGAGTGTGGTATGTTTGATGTCGAAGTGGATTGAATGCATTCCTGCACCAGATTGTAGTGCGCAAACAGCAGCCACATTGCTGGTGAACCATGTGTTCTCAAGGTTTGGGTTGCCACAAAGAATTGAGTCAGACAGAGGAAGTCATTTCACAAGTACTCTAATGAGTAAGGTATGGCAAATACTAGGTGTGAAAAGGAAACTACATATCGCATATCGGGCGGCGTCTTCAGGTACAGTTGAAAGAAGCAATAGGTCTGTTGTGGATATTTTAAAGAAATTTGTGGCAGAAGCAGGTTCCAGCTGGGATTTACGTTTACCGTTGGTTTTGATGGCAATCAGATCGACTCCTGCCAAAGCAACAGGTGTTAGCCCTCATGAGGTCTTGACAGGTAGGAAATTGGTGTTACCACAACACCTACTATACAGAACACATGAGCAAACTCTTGTGAGTGCATCCACAGTTCATGAATATATTGATGAACTGAGGAGGCATTTGCAACATGCATTTGCTTTTGTGCAGAGAAATCTGGAAAGAGCCGCTGACAGTGAAAAGTCTTATTATGACAAAAAGACATCAGTAAAGGAATACAGTGTAGGGGATCAGGTGTACAAGTTTCATTTTGGAAAAAGTAAACAGAAAAATTCTAAATTTCTAGCAGCCTGGCAGGGGCCATTTCGAATTATAGATAAGGTCTCTCCTGTGGTTTATAAAATTTTGAAAAATGAAGGTGAAACAGCAATAGAGCAGTTTGTCCATGTAAATCAAATCAAACCATGCCATCCCAGACATGAGATCAGGCAGCTTGAGCATGTAGAAACAGTTAAAGTCCCTTGAACACAAAAAGAGAAAATAAATGGGTGTAATCAGGAGGCAGTGACAAAGAAGTTAAAAAAATGTTGATTGTTATGATATGATATGATATGGTATTTGTAACTCGCCTATACACAAGTGTTTCAAGGCGCGAGATGGTACATAAACACTGTAATATATGTAAAAATATATAATATAAATAAATAAATAAATAAATAAATGCACATATAATGGAAGCTCATGGTTGGTGTGCAGAGAGAAAGTGTGTTAAATATTGAATATCTGCTTGTTTTCTTTTAACTTGTGTTTCATTTCAGGAAAAAATAAAAAAAAAAAAATGAAATATTTTTACCAAGCATGTTTTATTTTTGGCAAAAGGATGAAGTTAGTATTATGCTATGTACTTAATTTGTTTATTTTCTATTTTGATTTAGACAATTAACATTATTTGGTCGGAGGTTCCGGGATCAGAGCCCACGGGAGAGACGATGGAGTCCTGGAGTCCCCTGGATGAAGACCAAAAGATGCCTGCCTCCAGGTGGAGGTGAAGACAAGATAACCAGAATGCTAAAAAGGATGACTCCTATGGATCTAAGATTGCCAAGATGGAAGTGTACTCGAATGAACCGAATAACATCGCTGGTCGGGACATATCAGAAGCGGACAAGAGTCCTGACATATGGAGTTCCACGTATTTATTATTTTAATTATTTATTTTAATTTGTTATATTAATTATTTGTTTTAGTTAGTTGTTTTATTTCTTTGTTTTTAATTGACTTGGAAAATCTATACTTAAAGTAATGCCACTTCAACTGAGAAGGCAAATGTAGAACATTTTGTAAACTAATGAACTCAGATGAATACTGTGTTGATTGCAAATTTTTCATTGAGGCACATGAATATTCATTTTGTTGGATTGCTATATTGTAAAAGAAAAAAAGAGAGAACAAATTGTTTTTAGGAATTGGCTTGGATTATAGCCAAGTTCTAAAAACAAAAGGAGGGTATGTAAGGATATTTGGCGTGTTACAGCACAGAGTACAGCACTACTACACAGGTAGCAAACAGCACAGAGTACAGCACTACTACACAGGTAGCAAACAGCACAGAGTACAGCACTACTGCACAGGTAGCAATTTTTTTTTGCAGCACCACCACAAGGGTGCGGTGCATTGCTATATGTGTTACCAGATTAACAAGGAAAGACAGGCCATTCAGTCAAAAACGATTTTAACATATAAGATGCAAATCTATTTTTACAGTTAAAAGCACACGTGCACATTCAAAAATGCACACTATTTTTCACCTGAAATTCCTATGGTGCGAGAGACACATTTGAAAATAATAACTAACCTTACTGATAACTAACCTGACTAATGAAACATAATCCACTAATAAAAATGTGTCTCCACTGCAGAATTAGGCATATTCTGAAAGTGAACTTTTAAACGCACATCCATTTTTTTTTCTTCTCTGCTGCCCTGTCCACATAATTACAGGAAGCAAAAGAGCTCGAAAGAACAGGAAATCAGTCGGTTACAAAGTATTACTATAAAAATGAGCCATTGTGTAGAGAAGGAGGAGATGGCATGATTGATTCTGATTGGAGCAGCGTCATAGCAAGTATCATGCTAGAGGGAGTGATCAGAGTTTTGCTGGGGGGAGTTGGAGGAGAAAGAAGGGAGTCAAGATTTGGCAGAGCTGGGAGGAAGACCTTTTCCTGGTTGGAGCATTCCTATCTGCAAAAGCTGAGAATTCCAGGCAATGACCCCGGTTTGAGAAGGCAGGCGTTCCTTTTTACTGGGGTTAATCTTCAAGGGAGCCACATTCAGAAAGAGAACAACTAAAGAGATAAGGTAATTACAGAAGTGTGGGAGCTGAGTGTGTACGATAATATGCAGTCAGTGTAGGATTCCTGTGCATGCCTTAATCAAATGCTAATGTTGCAATTTGAATTCTGTTCTCCGCCACTCTCTTTGCAGTGTGTCAAGCTGTTACTGTGCTATTGTATTTATTTCTGTAAAGAATGAGATCGTGTTTAAATGCAACTTTTATAATACAGAAAGATATTTGAAAGCAGACGGGTGGTGTGTTTACTATTTACCATTACAATGCTGATGATGTGGGGAGATTTTTAAACAATGCAATGGTCATTTTAAGACAGATGTGTGCATGTCAGATTCAGATTCAGTATGAACAGTTGTGAGTGATTGTAGCATAGCTCGTTGGAGGTACATGAGCCAATGGGAAGAGAGACTCTCTGAACATCGTTCCCTACCGTATATAAGGTAGTGGAAATTACCACAAAATTACCCCATATAGCTCTCTGTCGTAAATAAGTCAGTGAGATCGCCCATGGTGGCACACTAACACTAACACTGAAAATGTGGTATTCCTAAAATGTAGGTCTGAGGTCTCTCTAGTGATTACACGAAAAATCTAAGCAAAGATAAGGGATTCTGGACATTGGGGCCACAAATAAAACAAGGGAATTATGCTCACCAAAATACCACCAACCACGTATACCAAATATGCATGCCTGGGTGCTGAAATAATGCATGTCCACTGTATTATTGTTGCACATGGCCAAATCTGAATACAAAGAGTGATTATTGCTAAGTTATTTCTCGGCGATAATAAAATACCGTCAGGCCCCAAATCTCCACAAAATACCCTACATGCCTCATGTACAAAAAAAAAAATACACCTAGACAGAACCACTGTTAGACACTTTAGAATCTTCCTTGGAGTTCACTGCTGAGGAAAGGTGAGTCTGTCTTCTGCCCATCCCAAACAAGAAGGGTGCAAGGGGCTGCAATTTCAGCAGATCGAGTGCTGGGGGTCCAAGCAGGAGGCAGGCTTATAATAGCAACATGTATTTGGTGTGCTGCACTGGCCAGAGTCTCTGATGAGCCCTTGCTTGGAATGTTGCCTGAGAACACTTGCAGGTGAGCCCCTTCCAGTAGGCAGAGTCTTGAGTACACATGCCTCAGCAGACACGTGTGTGGGCAGTCTTTCCAAGCAGCAACAGTTCACTTCAAAGGGTCTTCTGAAGTGTGGGAGGATGGCCTTGTGCCCTCTTTGGAAAGCGTTATCTTACCTCGATGGCAGTGGTCTTTGATCAGACTGTACTTCATGCAGGTGAAACCTTTTTCTGGTGTCCAAAGATGATTCTGTAAGGTGCAATAATGGTTGCTGTGACGCATGTCAATCCCAGAGTGCACTCTATGTCTGAAGGAAGTGAGGAGAGTCACACGAAGTATGGATGATTCAAGAATTTATCAGATGGTAGAATCCTTCTCTTGCTTGTAAATTCTCTCCTGGCATACTGTTCTCCCTGTCTGCCTTTCATCAAAGAACGCTCCAGTCATTATCCCGCTTATGTGACCAACCGATTGTGTTGGCTGAGTTCCATTTAAAGCACTGGTTCCCACCCAGCTCCATGGACAAATCCTGTCCCTCTGAGAAAGTGTCACAACTTCACAGGCGAGAACAAATGAAAGGAAGCCTGCAGGGCCAGACCTAATAGCTTGTTGGTAGAGGAACTCATCCCCAGAAAGTGGTACACCCAACTCTGACAAATGCACGGGTCACTGGAATGCCATTTAAATAACACTCATCAGATTGGTCTTTGTAATTTATAACTCTACTTTCACAAATGAAGCCAGATATAGCGCATGCCTCTATTTTTCAATCTGTCAACAGGCATTGTGCATACACAGTTAGCAACTGAAACGACTTGTTTAATTCCAAACGGATCGCTGCTTTCACACCAAAAAAGCTCAATGCAAAGGGTAGAACAACCTTGGTAGTAGACATGCCAGTGGGAAATCCATTGTAGGGCACCTTCCTGAAGAAGTCATCCTTTACTCCGTCCCGCTTTTTCTTTTTGTTGTTGTCTTTGTGTGCATGTGCGCCCTGATGCCTGCGGGCTACAGGCACGTTACAAATAAACAAATGTAAGGTCTACCAAATTTGTAGACTGCTAACACACATGTAACATATTCGGAAACCAAAAAGAGATTTTGACTTTGTAAGTGAACACAGTGTCACCCCAGTGCTACTACGGATGCATTTACCTTTTACAGACGGTTTGTAATTGCACATTATGCTTTCCCTCAACTTACAATTCTCAATTAATACAGAGAGATGTGTCAGTGGTACAGCGGTGTGATGTGACGTTTTTGAGTAGGGCGCATAAAAGTAAAGCAAAATTAGAAACTGTTATCCAGTTTCTGCATGTGCATAATGGTGTGTTAAATACTGTGTGACACATCCATGGCTGGCATGCCAATAACTGATGTGCAGCAGAAAGTGTACATCTGTTATTATACATGTATGTTGGTTGGTTCAAGTGTAGAACCAACGCCCAGTAGGGCAATCTGGGTAAAAACCAAACCGCAACGCCTTTAAAAACTCAGGGCATGGTCTGAAAGTGAGGCTCTTTAGCAGATATGACTTTCAAGACAAACCTGATGTAGTAGAGCACCTACAATTTCACAAGAAGCGGAGTGATTCCCCACAGCATGTGGAAATCCACTACACGAACATGGAAGACTTAGGATGGAATTATTATTGTTAAGTAATAAAGGCATTTCCCTGAATTCCGTGTATTTCATTCCCTTATTTACTTCTGTAAGTAAAAAACAAGTTAGAACGGGCGAAACACAGAGATCCACAGAAACATGGAACTCCTGAATCACGAAGCTGTATCATCCTGTATGGAAGTATCAACCCTGTCAATGGTATAGTCCCTAACTATTCTTAACTCCCCCCATCATCGCTAGATCTACAACCTGACGAGTGTAATGCTTTATACAAGTTAAGAGAGAACAGCACATTGCTGCCATACACACATCAGTCAGAAGAATGCTCAGCACCTCTGCCAAAGAAGCACCATTCCCCTTGTCGATCAGCCCTTGTCAAATGCATCTCAACGTGAGCAATCCGTACTCTAGAGTGACATATGTATATGTTGGTATTTTATGAGGTCTGACTTGGCTGTCTCACTAAGAAACGCTGCTACTATTTTGAAAATATATCTCCGAAACACGCTGGACACTGATATCCTGTTTGCCATTTCATCACTAGGCGGGTCCTTCTCATTCAACAGTGATAAAATGACCCACGACTGTAGGCAATCTTTCAAGCACGTAGGTATTCTGGAGCTCAATGTTCACTGTGAAATGGGTGAACACATGGTTAAACACTTAGTCTGTCTACCAATAATAGATTGAAGACCAAGGGTTAAGCCTAGTCAATGCCTCAACCATTGATGAACCCCCTCTACTTACTAGGCACCAGGTTTTGATCTGCTCCATCATTGTTCTTTTGAATATGTTCAATGCACATATCTAACACTTGCATTATTTAAAAAGGTAGTATGTACGTATTTCATTTATCCCTGCTTTTTTGTTGGTGTTTTTGCACAATCTAGCATTTGTGAGTGTAAGACTCTGGTGCACACGTTCAGATTATACATTCCTATTAATGTATTGATGTATTAAATATTTCTTATGTTTGAGCTGATTGGAAAAGAAATACATGAAACTCCCTAGAAGATGTTTGCCGAAACTTGCAGAAACAACAGGTCTCCCCGTTCTTTATCATTGGAGTTCTAATAATACATGTACTAGGAATGGGCATTTTGTCATTACCTATATACTGCACACATCCTGAAGGTTCCAAGACCGATCCCACAACCGTAAAACGTTAGAGAACACAGTGGGCCAAGATCAAAGATAAGTGTGTGAGCAATTTTCATTTGCTTGTTAGAATGTTACTCTTGCAGAACCACTTATAGCTTGTGTTTGCTGTTGAAAAAGCATCCCATAATATTCACAAAAAACAATTTTAACTTCTAAGTTAATCATTGACCCCTTCCTCCACAACATTAGGTTATGCAGCAGGGGAGCAGGTGTAAGTGGATCTAGGTCACCTGACCTAAGCCCCGCCCACCTGCTGCCTTCCTGGTAGCGGCTCTTTTTCACCACTTAGCAAGCCCCGCCGACCTGGTGCCTTCCTGCTTGCCACTCTTCTATTTCACCACTTAGCAAGCCCCGCCCACCTGGTGCCTTCCTGCTTGCTGCTGTTTTTCCCTACTTAAGGAGCCCTCCAGCCTCTTTTCCTTTGCAGCTTGGGAGCAGGTGTAAGTTGATCTAGGTCACCTGGCTTATGCACCACACACCTTCTTAGCCCTGCCTCTTCCTTCCTGCTCTTAACTCTTAGATCAAGGGTGTCTCTCGCCTGGGCGTCCAAAGTGAAGGGCAATTCCTGTTTGGACCTGTTCGGACCAGGAGGATCCAGGACCTGAACCCCTGCTAGGACAGCAGGTAAGCATGCACCAACATGTGTTTACACCCTCTGTCCCCATAGGCCATCCCCACCCTCTGTGGTCCCCCTGTGTTGTTCCCTTGTGCCCCCCCTTCCTGTACACAGGAGTCTGCCCTGATACATTCTGGTTTCACCATCACCGTCTTGTGGACAATGCTGGATTTTACTTTATGGATTTCATTGGTTCACAGTGTGTTACCCTTTCTCAACGCTCATGCTGGACTTCCATTGCATCTTGTACTCATGGTGACCCTGAATCATGCTGTTCCAACATTGTGTGTTACTACTGACTTCTGCAGTTGTATTCGCTCTCCCCTCTTGCTTCTCCACTCTTTTACTCTTTTTGACTACTTACTCTCTTCTCTCCTCCCCTCTACCTTTTCCTATCTCCTCCCCTTACTTTCTCTATGCACTTACTCTATCAGAATTGTCTCTGGACCTAGTATGATAGCAACCTCGTCTGTCGTTCCCCCATCCCCTTACTGTTCCCCCTCTGCCTCCAACACTATCTGAAATGTTGTCAGGGCTAGTATGATAGTCGCTTGTTTTGTTCCTCCCCACCCTTTCTACACCCCTATACCTCATCCTTTTGTTTTTCTCCGGCTCTACCAGAAATGTCATCAAGCCTAGTACAGTAGTCGCCTGTCTGTTTCCATTGCCTTTCCACTCTCTCCCTCTCTTCCTAATCTATGTCTTAGCTCTTGCACTATCTGAAATGTCATCAGGCCAAGTACGATAGTTAATTTCACATCCTTACTGTTCATGGCCTGTAAGAATGTCATTGTATTTTCCCTTGTTGCCTCCCTTGCCTTGAAGCACTTTGAAACACATTGTGTATAGGCGCTATATAAATAAACTATCATATCATATCATATCATAATGTTTTTGAACTATAACTGTGTTTTCTCACTCAACTTCCCTCCACCTGTTCATACCTGACTCTATGTTGAGTGCAGAGGACTACAGTTTTGGACCATTCACGAACAACAATTCTATTTGCTGGCACATAAACTGCATTGCCTTCTCTGGGGAGTGTTTATTTTTGAAGGTGTCATTTTTTCCAACTGAACAGCTACATAGTAACACAGTGTTCTCTTTGGATCCATGCACTGTGCTACAATACTGTGTAAAGGTGTGTACTCGATTTTCAAGTGTCACTGTAAAAACTGAATTTGGGCACCCACAGCTCCCAGGAGTAGGGGGACACATAGTGGCCTACATCCCTACCATCCAAGTGCTCTCGGTCAACTCACCCCACACATATGCAGCTGGAAATGCACCACAGTACCCCACAACCAGACTCACTCACACCAAACTGCAAAGAGATCAAAAGTAGAATTCAGGCCATCCATCAAGATTTGTTGTTGGCTGCTGTGCACTGCATGTACCAGGCTGATTGTAAGTGGTCTGTGCACCCAGAATCAATATTCTCCTTTTATTCGAGATTTCCTCGCTGCTTAAGTTTTTCCACAGAGACTCATTTGGAGGGCAGCTCTTTGGTTTTATCAATGCTGTTTTGTGTTCTGTAAAAATTCAAGCAAGATATTAATAGATGTTAATATATTATTAATAGTAGTTCTAAAATCTAAACCTGGGCTGATAATGGTAGCAGAATTACCTCTGCCCTACCTATGACAACCTGACACCTGTAGGCTGCCCTGCTCCTCACCTTCATTTTCAATGCTGTGCATCCCAAAGCATCATCCGTGCATACAAACACACAATGCGTGACTTTTAAATGAGATAACTCTCTATGTTTTTCCACAGATTTATTTTAGGAAGCCCCACCAAGCCACCATGCACCATCCAGCGGCTCCTAAGTGAGAATGCTGGAAGGATTTATATTTCATATGTTTTTATTTTATCAAAACCCACATTTGTATTTGATGCTTCGCCATTCCTTTCAATGACTGACCATTAGTAGCACTTTTTTTTAATATGTGAATTTGTCCTGCAACAAATGTCCTGAGTTAGTAGCCTAGACCAACATGTGTTGATGTCAATGATTTGCTCTACATTTCTCATTGGTTTATGAAACTTCTTTAAATAGCCCTGAAGTCACACTCAGGGTATTGTAAACAGCTCAACAAATGCAATTAACATTTTTTTTAAAACATTGGATGAGGAAGGGGTTCGAACCCAGTGTTTTCGACTTTTCCATATTCGAATGTGAGACTCCAAAATACTTCTCAACTTATGGCGTAAGCAGGAATTCTAGGAAGTCTAAATAAGCAACCAATCCTCATATGTCCTCTCAATCAAACATTGTGCATGGGCATAACATTTTGATTAGTGACACATCATAAAGAGATTGGTGTGTGGGAGTGAGGGGCCAATAGGCCCCCCGCCCCTCCTCTCCTTAGTACAAACCTGGACCATGTGCCTCCAATGGTGGGGGGTGCCTCCGTCGCCCTTATGCAATGTCAGCATTGGCTGGCATCTGTGTAGATGGGACCATCGCGCAGGACACAAGGCATCCTCCTTTGTGCCCCCTTCACGCCATCTTGGTAACTAGGCCTCACTGCGATAATACGAAAAGGCTTCTCCCCCCTTTGTAGCACCGCACACGCAGAACACATGGCCCCCACCTTTTCTCTCACTGTGTCTGGAAAACACTGCAGCTCCATTCTCACGCTGAAGCCCTGGAGGTAATTGCAACAAAGAACTAATGTAACAACCCACTCTTTCCTGAGATCACTGCCCTGCGTGTGAACCGGATTGAGCCAAGCATCCATCTCCACAAATCTGTCCATTCCCCCTCACCCTCGCCATTGGAAAATTACTGCCAGTGTAACCCAGTGTCCCTGCAAGATATTCTCTTGAAGTACCAAATATGTGACCCCACCATGATGCCCGCCAAGCGGATCCCCAACTAACGTAAGACCCCTGTCACAATATATCGCCTACCAATACTAACAAATGCCAACGTGCCTCAGGCTCTATACGAGTCCAAACCCTGGCTTCAATCAATGCTATCATGATGGTCTAAGCCCTTTAACCTGATGCTCTGTATAAGCCACTGTTATTGACAATGCAAATACATGTAAGACATTTATAGGTTTACAATGATTTGTTCAAACGAGTGGCAAAGTAATTATTTAGTGCATGCTTCACAGAGATGTATTATGTTAGCTTAGTTAGTGATCACCCCACCTCACAGCAACCTGACCTTTACCCCTCCTGGACAATGACAACAAGTCACGTGAAGTAATTCCTCCCGGTGAAGGAGCAACCAATCCAGATGGAACCGTATCATCATCGCCATATGTGACTATACTTGCTGACCAATCATGTACCGCTTTGACACCCTACACTAAATGCGTCATGTATGACGAAATGTACCTTTATAATATGATGTAACTATGATTATTGTTAGAGCGCTCTCGGGCAGCAGAGTTCTTTGGATGCCAAATATTTATAAACTATTATTCAACTCACGCAACCTCTCCTCTTAGCCTTATTCCCCATCTGGGGTGAGTCACATTTATTCTTTGCACGTCTAAAGACGGGGAGTGTGCCTACATTGGAAAGGTGGTTTGCATTTCTCTTCAAGCATATCAATGTTGAGAAGAATTTAAATAATAAATTAACCACAGAAGATTTGCTGAGAAAAGAGGTATGCTGTTGGGTGAAAGGGTATATTTTTTGTGGACCAATATAACATATGCTGATGACAAGGTGAAACCTATAGAAATCAAAGTGTTAATCTCTCATATTAGAGACAACTGAGTTGACTTTGTTTCCGTTTTGGTAACACCCAATACCATGTCATTGTCACATTCCCAGAAACATAAACACTAACTCCAGCTATGTTTTAACAGCCCTTTTTGCATACAACATATGCCATAATTTCTTCTCTTGTGAAGCCAAATCTAGAAATGTGCATTACAAGATCAGCCATTTATCTAGATGAAAAGAGGGTTATTACTTTAAGAAATAATGCCCTTTGTTAAGTAGAATTATATCTGAAATACTTTTAAGATAAGTAGATCTACACAATAAAGGCTCTCAATTGCCCAGACAGTTGATATATGTATGTGCAACAAAAAACAAGACATACCTGAATCCAAGGCAATGCTCCAAACAGAAGAGACTTATAGATACACACTTGTAATAGCTGCTACCCTAGGAGAAGGACTGCATTCTTCAGATTATTCATGAACATAAAACCTTTCTAGAGACAAATAACAATGGGCATATACGTAAAGGATTGAGCTTAATTGATGTTTAATAAATACAATAATGCAGGTAATCTATCTCTTGTTCGATGGTTGGCTGATCAGCCTACCTTTTCATAAAGATCCATGCCAAAAGCAAATTGCACACATGTGCTCAGCTGTATCCCTCTCTTAGCATCTGTACAACCTTCCTTCAGCGGCCTAGGGTCCCATGCATATTCTTTATAGCTGTCAGAACACCAGAAACCATGTTCCTGCACACAGAGTCTGTATTTAACTTTTGCACCAAATGGATGCCAGACGCGTGTCAATCCTTCACGTAGTCAAGCTATGTGGAGTCTATGTGGATTCATGGATAGCCTACCTGTCTCTATTTCAGCAAGTGAGTCAAAGGCAGGATGCTGTTCTTTTTTGATTCTATGGGAGGATGGGTAACACCTACTGTCATGCCCAGATGCTCTCAACAGGAGATCTCCTGTAAACATGCTTCAAATAATCACAAACATACCAAAAGCTTAATCCACACTAGAGTGTTCCATTTGAAAGGAACTTTGAAGCTGCATGCTTGGGAAGGGGACGATGTGAGAGTAGTCAAATATGATAGATAAGGGGATTTCCTATCTTGTTTATCTGTGGGCCTCTCTCTCCTTCCTGTCCCCTCTCTTACCAGATGCACAAGGCACTCATGGGAATCCATAAACAGATTAGACGGCTGTTTCTGCCGGTTTGAAAACATCCCCAAACTGATTCCACCATGTTCGAAAGCCTTCAAAGCACACAATAGCCCCTACTGCTGCTTTAGTACTCTTGTCGACCTTTGAAACTCTTCTTGCATTATCAAACTGGTTCAATTAGCATCACAGCAGCAGTGTGCCTCATCACTACAGCTCACAAACAACTCAAAGTTGCAAATGCCTTCAAACCAATGCATTTTCGAAAAACACATGCAACCAACTGGACCTTTGCATTAGCGTGACCCAGACCTATACTCAAACCACTGGACGCATCATGTCACATGATTACTCAACCTTTTGCTACCTATCATCTAAAACCAGATTAGCCGTTGAACTGCACCACTCAAACACTGCATTGAACCATACATGGCTCTTCTTCAAACCCAATGTCAAAGTCAATGCAGACTCACCACTGGATCAACGCACCTCGTCACACGTGAACCGTCTAAAGCTGTCCTTGTGCATTGTAAGTTGGCCAAGGCTGGTAAATAGCCAAATAACCCAAAAACTGTATGGTTGAAAGGCTGAGACACTCTGGTCTACTCTTGGGACCATAGAGACTGATAAGCCAAGCATTGTGTGCTGTTTTCTATAGACATATCAATTTTCATAGGATGTTGTTGCAATTTCCTGCCTATTCACTGCTGATCCAGTACCCAGAGTACTATCACATATATGTTTAGTATTTTTGGTGTTCTCTCCAGAGGGGTGGATTTTTATAAAACAATTTTTGCATATTGGTTATATATATATATATATATATATATATATATATATATATATATATATATATATATATATTTATTATAGGGCGGATATTGTCAAAATGAGTCGGAGACACATAGGAAACTCTCAAATTTCTATTGTTAATAACTTTCGATTCGAGTGATTAAAAGTCAGCGGGGGCCCCCAGACTGCAATGTTACCTAAAGATTTGTTACAAAAATCTAAAAGTTATTAGGCGTCCCAAGTGTTTTTTTCTCCAAAAGTACGGCCTACATTTTCCCATAGACAAAAAGGTCAATTCTTTCCAAAGCACACAGCCCAAACTGCTGGAGGGATTTGGACCAGGTCCGAAACAACTTGTGCACAAAGAATTGACCCGCACGCCATGCTTGGTTTGGGGTTATTCCCTGCTGTACTTATTTTAAAGTTGACCCCTTCTCCTAAAATTATAGATATATCTCCCATGGTGTATTGGTGGATCATGGTTTTCAGAAATGAAACGACCGCCATCTTGCTTTTCTCTAGATGTGAGAGATAATCGGGGCTGTAGCCAAGGTCATTGTAAAATGAAATGCAGTAAAAAGCTATTTGCGGGTAATAAATGAGTACAATTGCCGTCACGGTATAGGTGGGGGGATGGCTAGAAAGCACTGAGTGAAATTTGGGAGTTGGAGGAGGTCCAGGGACCGAGTTTGCAACACAAAGCTTTCTGTAGCCTCGGCTATACCTTCGAGTAGCTGACATCTGAAAGCAAAATTGTGGGGGTGGGGAGGTAGCTGGAACAGATGAGGGGGGCACATGGTGAGGTGCAGGGAGTTGGGGCAGAAAATAATTCCCTTTCAGCCATTTTGCCGATATTCACAGCTATATCCGGGGCTATAGAGGACTACAGATAGACAATGGTATGTGTAGTTCGGTATCAATGGCTAAATAATTTCGGGTGACAGTGTTTTATATTTTATTTATAAGTACTTTCTCTAGGTACAGTGACATAAGGGGTGACAAATCACTGGCCATTGCCAAATGCCATGGTCAGTGACCTTGTGGGTATTAGACAGTCTTTTTTATTTTGGATGTGTGTTTTCAGACTTTTCAGCATGTGAGACTTCAGAGAAAGATAGAAGAAAATAGTTTAATAAAATTAATATAAAAAGGAGCAATTGTAGTCTAGTTTTAGAAGCGCCAGACAATGTATTTTAGGTTGTATATTCTCACTTATGGTATTATGTTGTGTGGGTGTCCAATGTCTAGTTTATTGTTATGTATTTTTTCATGATTCTTATTTTCCAGTTACTTTACATTAGCACACGAGTAGTGTTGTTCGGTATTCATCATTTAAGTTGGATTGCAGTATAAAACCTGAAGTAATTCTCCCTTTTAACTGACTTTTTGTAGTTGCAGCTAAGGTAAAAATCAATGAACTGTAGCTGCGTGTACAATAAAAAAATGTTTAGTTATTATTTATTGTATTTGTGTATTTATGTATGAGTAGTCCTTAAAAGGACTGTTTTGGGGTAAACTGAGTGTGGAACCTTAGCACATCAGGAGTACTGTTTTGCTGTTATGAAGGAACACTGCATTTCCTTCATTGGTTAGGTGTACTCTGTCATGCCTATATAAATTGGCCATGTAGAACTGTATGTTGCTGTTCAAAATCCATAATTGGTTGTGGGTTGTCATGAATACTGAAACTACTTTATTAACATTTCTCTGGGATTTCTCAAATTGACCATTACATCTGGTGGTCCATCTCCATTTTTGCCTCTGAGTGAGATTGGAAAAGATAAAGACGGTGTGAGGAAATAGTTCCATTAGTATTCCCATGTCTTGTTTCATAATTAAAGTAAGGAACACCCCTCTTACATTCCCCAAATCATTGCCTCCATAATGAATTAGTAGGACGTATGGTTGCCGTGTACTTCTCAGACTAAACTATTTAGGAAAAACCTGAAACCAACACATTCCCTGAAATCCAAACCATTTAATGGTTACATTTGTCAAACCTAGGTCCATGTTAATATTTAGTTTCTCACAAAAAGTGAGCAACCAAAACACCCAACTGTCTCCAATCAGCCACACAGTTTTCAAATCAACCATGATATCTGCAGTATTTCTCTGTCTCCAGGAAATTGATTGCTAGTTTGAATTTCTAGTAGTTTGTGTGAGCGGGGTATTTATGACATGTGTATGTGTTGTACTTTCAAATTGGTTGATGGTGCTACGCCTCCCTCATTGTAGCGATGGCTATATTTGAGCAAGTGACACCTTGCGTGTTTGTGGATGAGTGGTAGCCGCGACTACCCAGAATTTTGGGTGGGGTGGCATCTTATATGCATTGAGTGTTTTGGGGGATTGTAAGACACTAGAATAGTGGAGGAGGACTACGAGGAGTGGATGGGGGCTGATAGGTATGTTGGGGACAGTTTTTGGAGTTTGTTGCAGTGGAAATGCAATTTTGAATTCAAAGTTTTTGCAAATAGTCATGGCTACCAGCAGTCTGTAGGATGGGCTCTAGAATATTTGCGACGTTAAATAGCACGCGCGTAGGCGCATGCATACTATTCCAAGTTTCATTCGTTGTGGCTGGAGCCGAGGGTATATTTAAAGCTGCATCTATAAATATTCATTTTCTGTGCAATAATCATATGTTCATGTGCATGATACAGTACAGAATTGTATATGTGTGTGTTATTTTATGTACTTAGTTGTTCACTTATTTGATTTGAAGGTTTGAAAGCCAATTAAGTTTGATTTGGGGCTTGCAGGAAAATGTGCATGTAGCCACGGGTACAAATCAGCATCTGTATCCGTGTTGAATAGCCGTGGCTATGAAAGATGCTAGGTGGGTTTGTGGCAGTTTCCTTGTTTGTTATTGGTTGTTGTTACTTTTGCATTTATGTAGGGCTTGCGATAGGTTGTGCTGAAAATGTGTCAGACATGTCTGTAGTTTTATTGGTTTATAGTCCTCTTTTTTGGTGTTTGTTTTGGAATGTATATTTTTTGCAGTTGTCCTTTTGATTCCTGAACTTTGACTGTGCACAAGGCAGCAGTGTGGCTGATGTGAATGTAAGTGTTACTCTATATTGACAGATTTTACGTTTTATTTGTAGTGGTGTGTGTGTTAGTTGTAGTGACCATTGCTATCAAATAGTGTTCATTATTATTGTATTCATTTGCTGTGATTGAGTGACAAGTTTTTTCTAAGTTTGAAACATGTAGACATGAAGCGTTTGGATTTGTTATTAAGGCTAATGATTTCTTTGATTGTACCTTTTGTACTTCTAATGTATTTTGAGCTATGAAGTGTTTTGTGAGGTAATTCAATTGGTGGTTTTGTACAAGTTCATTTTTGTAATGTGCTTATTTTTGTATTTTCTTGTAGCTGCATTGTTATCATCATCCCAGTGGATTTGCAATAGATAATGTACAGTTAACTCCTGTGAAAGTTCAACCTATGTTCAAAACATAGTGGTACTGTCGGATATGGGAGCAGCACATTGGTAGACTATTCATTAAAAGCCTCGTTTGTGACCTTTTTAGCATGTTGGATGATTCTTTAAATGCAGTGCTTCAAGTATTTTAGGACTCTGGCTTTTGATGGCAGCACCTTCAATGTGTGGTGGTTGATTTTGTACAACTACTGCTCACAGCTCAATTGATGAGGGAAGTCAGTAAAAGAGTAGTCTGTGCATTTGATACCACTGTTGACATAGTTGGATTAGTGGAACGAGGTGCTACAGGTGCTGCTGAACTTCGTCTATCTAAGAAATGGGACCCATGAATTTTCTTTTATGATGGATTAATCATTATTGATGTTCCTAGACATTGCGAATGGAGTTTTCTTGTAGTAGGTGAAGAGTACCTCCTCTGCCTCTTTTTTTTGCACAGTTTCTCTTGACTTTGAAGTGCTCTTTTTTCATTCATGTGGTTTGTTGGTCCAAAGGATGACGTTGTCAGTGCTTGTGCTCCCATGTTCAGACATGTTGGAATGTTTTAGTAGGGAGCAAAATATAAAACAATGAAAATGACAACATGAAAAAGACAATGCTGCCAGAAATGAAAAAGTAAAACAAAAAGTCGTTTGATAGACAATATTTGTTAAATGACTTGTTCTGCAAGTTTATTTATCCTACCCTATTTTATCTTGTTCTCCAAGTTTATTCATGCCACCCTATTGTCTCTTGTTCTCCAAGTTTATTTTACCTTCTCTTAATGTGTGCTTTGTTTTCTTTCCCCCAGTTTATATATCCTTGTTTGTTATGTAGCAGTGTTTTATTATAGTGTTTTATATTGTTGTATGGTTGTTTTTAATCCAGATTGCATTTTTTTCCCAATGACCCAATGATTGGTATGTGCAAAGAGAACAACAGTGTACTATGCTCTAATGTTGTGTTTGTTATATAGTGCATGTAATGCACTGCATATAAAATATGAGGGTCATAACAATGTGTGTATTAAATTGTGTTTATTAAAGTTTGTGTGTCATTGAACTAATTCTGTTTTCTTTTTTTTAGTCACATATTTCTTTTAAACATAGATGTGTAGCCACAGCTGTTGGAGACACGGGTAACTGCAGCAAAGTCCTTGGGGTGTCCCAGGCACGGTTTCCATGGTGCAGCATGATTGAATATATTGGTAGCCATGGCTAAAGATATATTTAAATAAAACATTTGGAACATTTTTGAAATATGTATTGGTTGTAGTGTTTGCAAACAGTTAGTGTAACATTTGAAATACGTTTTAATCAATAATAATACCTAAAGGTGTACATATTTGAAAGGGGTAAATACATATTCAAACACATTTTGTGGAACGGAAGGGGATGTGGTTATGGGTTTTCTTTCAGTTTTTGTTGTAATACATGACATATCTTGTTCTGTAGCCACATTTTTTGCATTTTTCTGTCCATGATTACTTTTAAATGTTCAATGTCCTTTTTGATTGCTTGCATGTCTTTTTGTATGTTCATCATTATTTCTTTTAATTCTATCAAGGAATCCATAATCAGATTGGTGAGCCCTTGTCATGCTTCCTTTGTGAATGTTCTAGACACTTGAATCACTTCTTCATTTGTTTGAAAATATTTGAAATATTTTTAAACAATTGAAGATATAATACATTTTCAAAATATGTGGGTTGGTTGTATACACATTTGATAGTTTGGCAATAGGCAGATGAATTATATGTGTTTGGTGACTGATATTTGCTCATTTAAATTTAATTGTTAATCACATTTTACATTAACATCTAGAATGTACTTACAAAATCCTGATTGTGGTGCATCTTCTTCTAGAGCATTGCTTTGCATGTCTTTTTTTCAAATCTCTTCTTCTGTAGGGTTATTCTCCTCCAGCCATTACCATTATTGTTTCTTTATTCTAGTGGTATGGATAAATACTTCTTGTCAGTTCAGAGTTAGAATTTGGAATGGAGGAAGATTAATGAGGGGAGAAGGTGGAATACTTGTGTTTGCTTTGTGATTGGTTGTTCATTGTTTGTGTGGTTGGTGGCTGCCAATAGAATTGCAAGTAGCTCAGATGCTGTTGAATTGTATAGAGCCTTTGAGTGATGTTTATATATGCCAATAAAATTGTAGATGGGTGATTTATTGTTGCATTTGATATTTGAAAAATGGAGCCAATTCCAGAAGGAGAGGAATGTCTTTGTTCAGAAGGTTGTGGATCATGTTTTGAGAATGGGGTTAATAGTGATGTTGAGGACATAGGTGTTTAGTTCGCAAAGCATTGGTTTACAAGTTTTTTTTAAATGTGATAATATATTGGATGGAATCTTTGAAATGAGAGATATATGCTGCGATTGTAGAGAAATATTTTTGACAGGGAGCCAAGATTTTTTTTATCTTTGAAAAAAGAAAATTAATTAATCATCTAAAGAAAAAGCACAGATAAGTTTTGCAAAATGTTTTGAATCATCATGGAGGTGAAGAGTATTTCTCTGATTGAAAATGTTGGTGATGGGTTGATAGCAGAATCCAAGGATGCTTTTATTGTATTTGTAAGATAACTGAAATATGTTTGGGTGTCTCATTTGGTCAAGTTATGAGTATTTTTTGCAAAGTATGTTTTTCTATGTTTTAGTTCAGTGCTTTTAGGAGAGCGATGAAGCAGTATGACATGGTATGCCCGAAAAAATATTTACGAATAAAGGTTGTTTCTTAGTGCCATTGGAATATGTGATATGAATGAGGGTGTATATGAAATCCTAGTGTGAAACAAGCAGTATAACTATACCCTTGACAACTTTTGCTTTGTAATTGGATAATTAAGCTGTTTTTTGTGACCCTATATTTGTGATTAGGTTTATCATTGAAAAACGTATGGTTTCAAGCGAAGATATATTAGAAGTTGGCAAAGTCAATGGCCTGCACCACTGCTTCCTATAAAAGCACATGGCAGTCATGCCTACCTTTTTAGCGGTGGAGGTTATTTTGGTGGTTTAATGTTTTATATTTGGCATGGCAGGTAGGCCAAATGATTGATTTTCGAGCATCTGTTGTGACAGGTTATGTACATCCTGTTTTTTTCTAAATCATCTAAATCGCCCCTATGTTTTCTAAATCATGGTTTCTCTGTTATGGCATGCATTGGGTTGTGATATATCACACCCTTTTTTGAATTGTTATGGTATGTAAGAAATGGCTAATGTGCTGTATACAATGTCAAATTAATGGCTTTGCATAGTGGATTGAGGGAAACAATATTATTGATGAAGTGTATTAAGAAAGTTTTCTGGGGCGGGGCGATGTTGTGCACGGAAGAAAATGGACGCTTCTGTGTAAGCTCTGGTGAGATCCCAGGCCGCGACGCCATCATAACAACTTGCAGACTCCGTTTCTCCATATAATCGATACTGAACGTGTGTGAAGGGCCCCCGACAGACCAAACGAAGTTTGGAGGCACAGGGGTAAAAGGCTATTGAAATATTGGACTGCTGAGATACCACGCTCAACACGGGGTGCGAGCTGACATCGCGCCGCGAGGAGGAGGGCGGAGCCCGGCAAGAAAATACTGGAGGTGCGGCGAGTGAATAGGCGGCCTGCAAGCAACTGGGGTTGAAGCGCGGGTGCTCCGACAATCGTTGAGCACCTGCGAACCCCCCCGATCCGACTTCGAATTGACGGCGGAGGGAGCCCGGCAGCGCATGGGACATATCAAGCGAGGGGAGAGGAGGTAAGGAGTAGCGCCGCACAGTGGTGCCCGAGACGCTGAGTGGTACCCGGACTATGGGTGGGGGGCTGGGGCATGCGATCACGGACTTGGAGGCAGTCCCTCCCTGGCCCTCCCCCAGGCCTGGGTGTCGGACACTGAAGCAAAGGGTTGAGGCAGCCCTCGACCCCCTCCTCCCTCTCCTCTGCTAGGGCTCAGATATCTACGTGGCTCGAACACGAGCGTTGCGGCCACTGCAACAGGACCTGAACTTGCATATTTTCCCCACCATAAGACTGACAGACGCTGGTCTGGGTGGCTAAGTTGAGCAATACATTGCTGGCACATACCAGAGAGTGCAGACTAATGACACACAGCCATGTAAGCTGTGCTGTTCCAGAACTCGAGGGGCAAACGAGATAGAAGATTGTGCTAAAAGTGTGAGTGCCCTCCAAACAGGCATGAGGAAAACATTAGGGTCAATAAAACATCATTCCAACTGGGAGATAAGGCAATACTAACCAGCGAACAAGGTTCTGCAGAGCGACACCAGGCCTCCACCAACGGGTCTAAAGAGAGGGCAATCCCCCAATAACAAGTATTAAAGACCTGCTGGATGCACAGACGCTTAGCAATGCCTACAACCTCACAATATTGTCCAGCAAGAAAAGCAGTGTGATCTGATTGGTGGAATAGTCATTGAGATGAGATAGAAACCCACAGTGCAATTGGAAGGCGCACGCTAGTTACCCAAATAGGGTGAGAATACATCCGAATGAGCTAGACTGCCCCCCTGGCCGGGTTACTGGGGAGGCAAGGCAGCACACAGACCTAGGGTGGCAGTGGAGATAGCCACAGACAACGACCCCTAACATAGCCAACATCAGTCCACAAGAATTCACAGCATTGGAGACAAAGGCAAATCCCTCCTTGGAGCACTAGAGGAAAGAGCCTGGGTCGGAACCTATCCACACAAGCAGACTGTGACCTGGAAGTGGAAGGGGACCTCCGGAGTAGACCCCGGGGTTAACTCTCACTAAAGTAAACGATGCCCAAAAACGTTGGCTCTAGGAAAGGTGGAGGAACCATAGATAAGTTTACAACAACTATACAAAAAGATATTGGCCCTGAGATGGAGAAGGAAGCTCCCACACAAGAACTGCAGACCCCTAGTGGGGCAACGATGGACCCACAAGCAGTCTTTCTGGCCATGCAGAAATGCTTCTCTGCATTAAATGAGAAACTAGATGGAATTACAGTAAATGTAGCGAACATTAGAACGCAACTTGAAAAAACAACATTACGGAAGCCGAGGCGAGAATATCGGCCACAGAAGATGACCTTACAACTTTGAAAACCACAGTGGCCACAATGGCAATAGACTTAGGGACAGTGAAGGCCAAGTGTGAAGATTTGGAGGCAAGGTCCAGGCGCAATAACATTTGCATAGTCAGGGGTACCAGAGGAAGCAATAAAGGGATCGATGGAGAAAGCAATAGAAGAACTCTTGCACAAACTCTTAGGAGACCCGGGCTGGTCGCCGATGTTTGCTGTGGAGAGGGCGCGCAGATCACTCTCCCCAAGACCGAAGCCTGGGGCATGCCCTAGACCAATAATAGCGCAGTTGATGAATTATAGGGATAGAGACCTGATCCTCAGAGCGGCAAGGGAAAAACAAGAGTTACGATGGGAAGCGAAAATCATACGCATATTCGCGGACTTTACACTTCGCAGTGCAACAGGAAAGGAAAATGTTTACGGGGGTCAAGAAACTGTTGCGTGAAAGACGAGTGCAGTATGTCAAGCACTACCCTGCAAGACTCAAGATTCAGCATCAGAATAAAGTATATTTCTTTACGTTCCCAGAGGAGGCGGCAAGCTTTATCGAAACACATATCCCAGTCCCGATGAGGCAGCCAAGCGAAGAAGAGAACTTGTGAATACCTGCTGTTATGTAATAGTAAACACGTTCATGATATACTATTGATGTGCAAAAACGGTGAATCTCTCTGCAGAGGTTCATAAGAGGGGCAATTATTCTTTCACTGCAACTAAGATGATAAGTATTACCCCGCAAATGCAAATATGAGTTAGAGTAACGTAACAGAACCGGATGCACCATAAAATCCTAATGTTGGTACGGGCCTTGGTGACCACCACAGTTTCCCCATTGCAGGTGCACGGACGATTGTTGGAGGGGTGGGTGACACATTGTATACACAGTTGAAGTTAGGGGAACTGTGAGGGTGGGGGAAGGGGGGAAGTTGGGACTGTTGAGACTCAGTTTTGGGAAGAGTTGTAATAAAATGAAAAGCACACGGGAGCTAAGCACAATAACTTTTGCAAGTGCAGGCGAAACACACTGGCACTCATATGTTACCATACTCTTTATAGATAGTGGATAAAGTGGGGCCAGAGGACATTAAAATATTAAGTTGTAATGTTCAGGGTTTGGCATCCAGCATTAAGAAAAGGAAGATCCTGGAAAACATTAATAGACATAACCCCAAGATAATATTTTTACAGGAAACGCACATAGAGCCCCAGCATAATGGCCCACTGATACCGAAATGGAGAGAACACCAATACGTCACTAAGTATTCCAAGCAGGCGAGGGGAGTGGCAATCCTTCTACACAAATTCTTATTGTTCACATGCAGGAAGACGGAATGCGACGCTGAAGGGCGATGTGTGCTAATCCATGGCACTCTCTACGATAAAGAAATACTCCGTACTTAACGTGTATGGTCCGAATGTGGACGATCCGGAATTCTACTCCCAGATATTCCAAAAGATAGCAAAATACCCCACGGCCCATCTGATTTGTGGGGGGACTATAATACTATTCTTGATGTACACGCAGATCGCACGTCAACACAAGCTAGAACATTGACCAAGGCAGGGCAGACTATACTGGTGCATATGACAGATCTAAATCTAAGGGATGCATGGCGAACATTAAATCCATTTAAACGAGAATATACCTTCTACTCCTCCGTGCATGACATGCATTCTAGATTTGATCTATGGTTGGTAGGCAATGAGGTCCTATCTTGGGTTAATGAGTCCCTTATACACCCTAGAACGTTCTCTGAACATTCCCCAATACAACTGACCCTGCGGATTCCCGGTAGGGTGGTGAACAGACCTCCATGGAGGTTCAAACCTGCTGCATTACGGGACCAGGTCTATAAAAATGCGATGTCTCAACACATACATGACTTCTTTGAAATAAACGAAAATTCAGTTAACAGTTAAGCCACTTTATGGCAAGCTTTTAAGGTCTGCATCAGAGGCCACTCAATATCAGTGGAGAGTGGAATTCTCAAAGACATTAGGGGTAGACTGGAGCGGTTGGAAACACAATTGAGTGCATTGCAATCCCAGTATGCACACATTCCCTCATCACAGCACACCTCTGAAATAAAAATCAAACTAGACGAATATACAGAGGCAGCAGATCAAGAGATCTGATACTTCGACAAGCCTATTGCGGCACTCCGGTATAGGGAGGGTGAACGTCCAGGGAAACTACTAGCCAGTGTAGTAAAAGGGGAAATAGGTCCATCAACCATACCCTGTATACGTATGCAGGATGGTGTGGTAACCACCGAACGAGACAATGTGGAAGAGGAATTCTGCACATTTTACAATAAACTGTACTCCCACAATGCAATGTTACAGAAGATGAGATTCAACATTATCTCTCTCAGATTCCAACGACACTCTTATCGGATGACGCCAGAGAAACACTAGAAACCCTGATCACAGAAACTGAAATAATGGAGGCGATCAAGGCACGTCCCAATGGAAAAGCCCCGGGATCGGATGGCCTCGGAGCAGAATTCTATAAGGAGTTCATCCAGGAGCTGACCCCTAGGCTACACGCAGTATGGGAGGAGGCCTTAAACAAGGGTGTACTCCCTGAAACCACTAGGGAAGAAGTGATCACGCGTCTGCTTAAACCGGGGAAACCCCCTGAAGATTGTGGTTCGTATAGGCCATTGTTATTAATAAACACTGACGCAAAGATCTTTGCAAAGATTATAGCAACTAGACTTACACTATTAATATCCTATATGGTACATGAAGACCAAGCAGGGTTTGTTTATGGTGGATCTACGGCCATGAATATTAGAAAATGCCACAAAATCCTGGCTACGATCCCCCCCGAGACACAGGCGGTGGCGGTATCACTAGATATGCGTAAGGCATTTGATACGGTGTCGTGGCCCTTCTTATTCGGAGTACTGAAGAATTATGGATTTGGCCCTAACTTTATAAAATGGTTACAAATATCATACACAAGTCCCCAAGCCAAGATTAGAATCAACAGACACTTAACAAACAAATTAGAATTACGGGGAGGTACTCGACAGGGCTGCCCACTATCACCTTTACTGTTTGCCCTAGTGATAGAACCCCTGGCAGATATACTTAGGTCACGATACTGCTCTTATGGCCTATTGCTAGAAGGCAGGCTACAAATAATAACTCTATATGCAGATGATATCTTGTTGTATCTTAAAAACCCAGAACGCACATTAGGCAGAGTTTTGTCTGAGGTGGAGAGATTTGGTGAATACTCAGGTCTACAGTTAAATCCCAATAAATCAGAGTTATTCCCGCTGACAGAAAATACAAGGAAACCCCTGGATATACATGGCCCTATTTGGAATCCGACGCAAATTCAGTACCTGGGGGCATACATTGCCAGGACGCCCCAACACTCTCACGAGCCCTGAACTATAGCGCGCTGGCGATAGCATTATGCACTAAGATAAAGCAGTGGAGTGCGCTACCAATCTCAATGATGGGTAGAATAGCGCTACTCAAAATGATAATATTACTGAAGCTATTTTATCTATTCTGCACAGTACCAGTTTGGCCGGGACGAGTCCTGTTCACGAAGATGGGCAGCACCTGCGCCGAGTTTGTTTGGGGTGGCCACCCGAGACTCAGCTGGAAAACACTAACTGACACATACCTGAGGGATGGGTTGATGGCACCAGACCTGGAATTATATTACCTCGCAGCACAGGCACAGCAAGCGGCACAATGGGCTACACAATTCCTTAACCCAGGGATTCTGCCGCCTGCCCAGAAAGAACGAGAAGCAACAGCGCTATTGCATAAGTTGTCTAGACCAGCCCCCAAACACTATAACACCACAGATCCTAATAAGGTAACAACCACGGCAAGGGCGAAAATGGCGGATATATTTGCTACAAACAAACTATACCATCCGAGTATGCCTCTTTGGGGAGATCCACAAACGCCATTCAATTTAGATGGGGAGGTCGCAGGCACTGGAGCTCTTGGGACGTAACTCAATGGGGACAGCTCTTTATAGATAAGTGGTTTGTTCAGTGGGGAGACATAAAGGACGTATTGGGAAACACAAGTAAATATAAACAGCAATATGAGTGTGTGAGTGACGCTATATGTGAGCAGTACCCTACATTCCCAACTGAGCCAGAGGTAAATATGGGGCTTGGATACATGTTTACCGGGGAAACACAGAAAATCACAGTCTCGGCACTGTACAAAATCATAATGCAAACACGCCCAGCAGATATCCACACAGCCAGGACCAAGTGGGAACTTGACCTGGGGTAACAAATAGAAGAAGTGGAATGGTCTCAAATATGTGAGCTGACTAAACAGGTCTCATGCAATTCTATGTATAAGATAATCCACTATAAAATAATAAACAGGGCATACTACACCCCTGCAAAACTCAAACGGATTTACCCAGATGCCCCGGGAACATGCCTAAGGTGTAACAAAGAAGGTGCAGATATATACCACATGCTCTGGTCATGCATAAAACTAAAAGACTACTGGGGTGGGGTGTGTGAAGCGTTAAATGAAATGGCAGAACAACCGGTGGAATGGTCCCCGCGGCTATGTATCCTAGGGCCAGTGGGTGAGATGAATCCGATATGTAGGAAATTGTTAAATGTAAGCCTTTTGATAGCCAAGAGGGCAATATTGATGAGGTGGAAGAGTGCAATCCCCCCAACCAAGAACGAGTGGGATAGAGATATGTTATGGACCAATGATATGGAAGAGTTGTATATAGACATTGTGCTACCACCATCCAAACCCAAAAATATATGGGCAACATACAAACAATACTTATCAGACAAAGCCGAATGTATAAGCGAAGAGCCAGTGGAAGTCGACTGTGCATGATGCAAAACAATGTATTAATGTAAAGTATACATATGCAAGTGCTGTATCTGTGTGCAATGATAAATAAAGTATAAAAAAAAGTTTTCTGGGGCTGGTTAGGACATATGGCCATTGAAACATTAGTACAGTGGGGATGGACAGTGAAGGGAGGACATATATGCTGATATCTTTTTGTTAATTGGCAGTAGTAGTTAATAGTTTGTAGGGGAAAGGCAGGATGGTGCATTAGTCTACTGTGTTATTATGCTGAGATGGGTGGAATCAGGTGTGGAAGTTAACTGGTTATGTTTTTTGTTGAGGATGGCTAAGGAGGAGTAATTATATGGGTGCTGGGAGAAGCAAGAGTGTAGTAGGGCCTAGCATGTTGTACTTGACCATATGTGGTCTTTTTGCTTCTGCTTTGAGCATTACTGTAAGCAATGATACATTACTGATTTTCTCAAATTAAATTTTGTTGTGATTTTACATGCAGTAATTGCTAGTACTGCATGTGTGGCGGCAAATGTGTAATCATCCAGTACAACTCGCTTTACCACATATGGTATTAGTATTTACCAGATTGATTTTCTGCAGACATGTTATCACTATCATGTTTGAGCAAAGCACTGGGTACATTGTTGTCACCTCTCTTCATGAACAGGTGACAGAATTGAAAGAGGATTAGCAGTTAGTGGTGTCTTTGCACTACCCAGAGCTGTGCTGCCCTGGCTGCACTTACTCACAGCATTTGGTCCTATTTTCCCCTCTTCTCTCCCTTGCACTTCCTCCCTCTTTTTCTGTTTGTAAATGTTCTGTTCTTGCACTTGTATGATCTAACTGACACAAGGCCTAGTAAGATTGTTTGCCTTGTCTTCCCTTTGTCTTCCCTCCCTTGTCTTGTTGTGCCTAGAAATACTTGTGTACAGGTGTGCTATACATGAGTTATGATATATATTTTGGGATGTTATTGGGGTATATATGATAATTGTGGTTTATATGATAACTGGCCATCTCCAAACAGACTTGTCCCATCACCCTTACGGTCACGGACAGTGGTATTTGAGCCCTCTATCTTAAGTGGCACTTAGCGTTGAACTTCTGAGTCACTCCCTTGTCACTCTCTACGTTTCAGTTACCAGGAAGACAGGCCAGTTGTCCCAAATGTGTGGTCATGAATGCATCCAGGTTACTGTTTAAAAGTACCATGCTGTCTGAACCTAGAGATCCTGGTGAAACAGGGTGTGCAGGTTATGTCTGTGTCACATGTAATCTGCACATTTAGGGTTTGCTATTGTTTACAGTTCTGGAAGACATGCTTTATTTATTTTTATTTATTTTATTTATTGATTTTGTTACTCACCCAAACTCAGAGGTATCACTGTGTACAAAACATGAGACAGGTTTAACTGGTTCCAGGGAGAATTGCAGTATCACAGTATGTGATTATGGTATGAGAGCTTTCTCCCAATCGGTGACACACATGGCATATCGCACATATGTGCAGTTCAGGAAACTATTGGTGTTTGCAAACTGGTCAATGATGTAAAATTATCTTTTTAGATTATCTGTTAGCCCTGGGATTTTCAGTAGCCATGTGTGTTGTTGCATGGTGAAGGGGAGCTGTTACCACCTTTGACAGAATGTGTTGAAATATTGGCTGTATCAGGACATGAACCATGCCAACAGTGTATTGTGAGGAGTTTGTTTAAAACAATGGCGTGTAGCTACAAACTTCAAATGGCGTGACATGATACTGTATATACTTCCTTTGCATTCAAGGTCTCTGTCAATGAGTTGGAGTATGTAGATGATGATGCAGCTTATACGGTTTCTTGAATTTTACTGTTTGTCCCTATCGGGACAGCGCAACCCTGGATATGTGTGTCTATCATATTCTTCACCTTACTTGCAGGTCCATGTGTTGCATGAATGTTAGTATGCCTTTAATCTGCGCGGGCAGCTGCACCAGATACAGGAGGAGTTATCTACCAGGTTGTATGGTACTCTGAGTCTTCTCTCAGGTGTAGGTAGGCTTGTCATGTCCACAGTGGGTGAAGTGGATGCATCTTTGCTTCCTTTCAGAGCATGTGGCAGTCATGCCCACCTTCTTAATGGTAGAGGTTATTTTGGTGGTTTAATGTGCAAAATTTGGCATTGCAGGTAGAGCCAATGCCTGATTTTCCAGCATCTGTTTTGTCAGGTTATCTACTTCCTGTTTTTTCAAAATCCTGTTTTCTCTGTAATGGCATGAACTGGGTTTTGCCACATCACATCCTTCATTTTGGGATGTGGTGTGGATGTCAAATTATTATGGTATGTAAGAAATGGGTAATGTGGTTTATAAGATGTCAAATAAATGGGGTTGCATAGTGGGTTGGGGGAAACGGTATTATTGATGAGACTTTTTAAAAAAGTTCTTTGGATTGGTTAGGGCATATTGCCTTTGAAACATTAGTAGAGTGGGGATGGACAGTGAAGGGAGGACATAGATTCTGAAATTGTGTTGTTGATTAGCAGTAGTAGTTATTAGTTTGTAGGGGAAAGGCAGAATAGTGCATTAGGCTATTGTATTATCACGCTGACATGGGTGGAATCAGGAGACTTAGTTAATTGTGCATGCTTCTTATTGAGCAAGGGTGTGGTAGGGTTTAGTTATGTGAACATGAATATACTTAATGCTGTGTACTTAGAGTTGTTGTTTAGCTGTTAAGTAGAAGTTTGTGATGTGTTTTGTGGCGCTACTATGGAGCTTAGCCATTAAAGCTGTAGTGATATTGGGAATGGGTCGTGGAGGGAGGGTGGACATGCTGATATGTTTTGTAAAGTAGTATTAGTCATTTTATTTTAAAGGTTCCTTTTTTAATTATGATGGCCAATTTGGAACAATTTTTTATGTTTGCTGTCATCTGAAAAGGGAATAAGTGTATTTTTGATTTAAACAAAGGTGGTATATTTTTTTCTGGTGGGAGGTGTACTCACTTTAGGATATGTCTTGTCAGGAATAAAAAAAAAGAAAATGATCTGCATGCAGGTACGAATAACTATTATACTTGTGCTGATGGGCAGACACATGTTTTTTTGTTCTGCAGCTTTGAGTCAGTGTCTTGTTTCGATTGGCCTTAGAAATCTGGGGTTGCAGGGCCCTTAAAGTGCATCTGCACCTTTCAGCCTGGGCTTGAAACTTATATTTTATAGTGAAAATATAAATAAAACTATGTATAAATATAATAATTTCAATTTTTGTTTTGTAAAATGACATCAAGAAAAGAGCAACAACAAGCTATAAGTAAGGGGTGTCTGCAGGGAAGTAGAGTTAAACAGTATCATATTTTTAAAAATAGTGTTTTCAAATCTCTAGATACAAATCCTGTAGATAATGCAACAATTTCTAGTGTTGAGTATAGTTTTAGAAATGTTGAAGTTGAAATAAGAGATACGCCAACACAAAGTTTTGCTCGAACCAATAATATTTTTATTGAAAGTAAAAAAACAAATTTTATTTTTAAATGTGTTACCAGCTAGTAAAATAAGAAAGATTTTTTGAAAAAAAGGTAGTGGATGTGCTATCAATTTAAAACAGAGGAATAAGGATATATAAACGAGAATATATCACTCCTGTGTTTTCACCAATCTTTAGGAGAAGCATGAAACAAAAATATAGATATGTGTTAAAACGTTTTATTTTTGCAAAAAAATCATTAAGAAAGCTTTTGATATGAAAAGAAAATTGTTCATTTTCGTATTAAATAAACTTAAGAAATTGCTTAAGGTGACTACACCATTCTATACAGATATACAAACAGTTAATGTGCTTACATGTGACAATTTTTGTGACATCTTTGGTGGAGAGTGGAAACACACTTCTCATACTGAAAGATTTTTTAATGAGGAGAGTTACATTCAAGGAAAGAATGTTCCACTAGCCATTGATGAGAGTGGATGTAGCTATGAAGTCCGAAAGGGTGTGATTTCTGCAAAAGAAGAAATCATACAGTTTAATAATACGGAAATGGAAACTGTAAGTCAGTCAAAAAGGAAGCAAAAGAAGGATTGCGAGGTATGGACTTTCCATTTTCTCTGCAATATTGATAATTTTTCTTGTTTTTTTTGCCAGTATCGTATAAAAATCTTATTTTTGGTTCACGCTCTAGCTTGTCATGATAAAAGTAGATGTAAGAGTCATTTTCATCATATACAGATGCTAGCGGCACATCATACCAAGTTAAGTTACCTTCTAGTTAAACTGTATGAGTGTAAAACACCAAGCATGTCTCTTGTAGTTTTAAATCAAATGCTTTTGAATTGGAACTTTAGAAAGATGACTTTCTACAACGCAAATGATTAATGTGAGGCATTTAAAAGAGTATGGGGGTCATTGTGAGTTTGAAGGTAAGGGGAAAACAATGCCGGTAAAGGATTTCTGGCATCGCTTACCGCTACGGGCTATTCTGACCAGCCAGACCGCTATTAGCGGCATAATAAAGTACAGTGCCTCTAACAGCGGCATGGGCGCGGGCACATAGGCCATCATGCCGGAAGTAGCGGCATGCCGTAAACTGGAGGAGATCACAAGCGGACATGCAAATACTGGCATCATGAAGGCATTAAAAGTGGTTACCGGCATGCCGTAAACACTGGCATCTCTGACCAACCGTTAAATGCCTTGTACAGTGTTCCCAACTGCCACAGGTGCCACAATCAGCACAGGTGGAGGCAATGGAGTATGGCCCAGTAAAAAAGGAGCACACCCTCACACCACACCCCCTCCCACACCAAGATGATTCCAATAGTAGTAGCATTACTGGAGCTGGAGGACATGCTTGCATTGCCACAACATCAACAACAACAACAGCCGGCACCACAGAGGAGACGCAGGAGGAGAAGGAGGGTAAGACAGGCCCAGCATTCCCCACCAGTGCAGCCACCATTACCACGCAGGCAGCCCCAATCCCTCGCATCAGAGCCAGTCCTTTCAACCTAACCCCTGAGCAGAGCCACATTCTGTACCGTCTGGACCGGGACACCATCACCACCATTGTGAACATGATACACAACGACATTGTCAGCCTCATTGAAATACGCACCGCCATCCCCCCTCCATGCTCCACTTCCTTGCCACAGGCACCTACTAGCACACAGTGGGGCACATGCATGGCATATCACAACCCTTATTTTCTCGGATTATGAACCATGTGCCGGATGCCCTCCTCAAGCACACAAGGGACTACATATCCCTACCATGGACTCCCCAGGAGTAATTTGATACAAAAGTTGGCTTCCATGCACTGGCAGGCATTCCAAATTGTGTAGGTGCCCTCGACTGCACCCACGTGGAGTTGGTGGTCCCGCATGCCATGGAGGTGGTGTACCGCAACCGCAAGCAATTCCACTCCATCAATGTGCAGATGGTATGCAGCGCCAGCAAGATCATCACACATTGTTGTGCCCGATATCATGGATCAACTCATGACTCTATGGTCCTGTGAACTCCACGCTACCACTCTTCATGGAGCGACATGCTGGACGACGTGCCTGGCTGCTTGGTAAGTTGCATGACTGGCACATGGCATTGAAATGGGGGGAGAGATGCACACACCAACATGCTGCTAATGTTGATGTGACTGCAAGATGTGCACATCACCGAACACTGTGCTCCAAAGCATCACAAATGGTACATGACACCCAAATTCCATAGAAATGAATTAAGGACGACACCTATCACTACATGACTAACAAGAATCCACCCCACATCCCACAACACGTGCAAAACTCATCAGTGGCCCTCACTCTCCGTAACGCCATTCAGCACCATGCAGTGCACATGCACTATGTTGCTGTCTCCAGCAAATCACCACACAGGACAAGCATCCCTGGGAGTGCATTGAACTGAACCAACTAGGGAATCCACTGTCTGTCACAGGGCTGCCACACCCACAGGAGTGCTGCATGTCACCATGGGAATGATCAGCGCTGATTGGCCAATATTGCACAGACTACTGCCAACGCTCCCTCTAAGTGAATCTACAGAACACAACACATCACAAATTTGACACAAATACAGCTATATGCATACACGATGCATGTGCAACAAGACATCAGTGCACACCATGTATCATCTTGAAGATGCAACCACACCATTAGTCCATGGAAAAGGACACATTGAGTGACTGAAAATGGCGTAGAAACATCCAGGTGCATGTGGCCAACGATAATCTGCAGGCATGTGTGACTAGTACAGCTGTCCATCATGAATCGACTAACATTTACCTTTTATTGCCTCTCATGCAGGTGATAGTGGCTATCCCTTGAATCCGTGGCTCATCACCCCTGTCCGAAACCCACAGATCAGGCACGAGGAGGACTACAATCGTTCCCATACCCGTATCCGTGTGGTCATTGGGCAGACCTTTGGCCTGTTGAAGGCACGATTTCACTGCCTCAGCCGGTTGGGTGGGGCACTCCACTACAGGCATGAGAAGGTGGCCAAGATCATCATGGCATGTGTCATGCTGCACAATATGTGTATCCGAGGGAACGTGCCCCTGCCCCCTGACATTGAACTGCTACCACCTGGTGATGATGAAGGGGATGAAGAAAATGTGGCTGGTCATCATCGCGGTGCCGATTCACAGGAGGGACTTGCTGTGCGCCAGTCAGTGATTGCACAATATTTCTGACACACATGGCAGCAGAGGGTGACATGATAGTTGGACAGAGGGCACTGGGTGTGGGGTACATGTACACCATGCACTGTATATGAATAAATGACACATGCGCAATGATGAGTGTCCACTCAGGTCTTGCTTTTCACACAACAGGTGTATTAAATATAACAATGATAACAAAAGTCCAAAAACCCTCCACCACCCTCACCCCCCTAGCCCTGCAACTCCCCCTCAAACGCTCCCCCCTCCCCCTCCCCCACAACACCCCACACACCCTCACCCTTCTCCCCACCCCCCACAATTCCCCACACACCCTCACCCCCCTCCACCTCTCCCCACAACTTCCCCACACATGTCAAATCAAGTCTCCAATGCCTACATGAGGCTGCCCTGACTATCAATTGGCACTCCCTGGTCCAGGTGGCGGCATGTCTTGCCGGCACAGGGTACATGCTGACCTGTGGACCGGGCTCGTCTTGGTCGAACTAGATTATGACGGTGTGGCCGCCTGCTGGGATTGGGTAGCCGAATGCCCTGCCTCCATGGCATCGGATATGCGGCCTAAGACCTGGCAGAGAGCCGAGACCTCCTTGCAGAGGTGGTTGGTGTGATCTACAAAGGTTTTGGCCATGGAGGCGGTGTTCTCCGTGATGGACCTGCCTAGAGAGGCGAAGTTCTCACGCCACTCCTGTCTGAACAGTGTGTTGTCCTCAACAAACTGCCGCACAAGGGCAGTCAGCTGTTCTGACTGCTGCAGCCCTGCGGGTGCACCTGTGGAGGTTGATGGTCCCTGGCTGTCCTGCTCAGCCTCTATACTCTTCAGAATGGGACTGAAGTGCCCTTCCATTTGCTCCTGACCAGACTGCTCCAGAGTGGTGGCATGGTCAGTTTCGAGGTATGATATTTGGGGGGATGCCGATGGACTGGGCATACAGACCACTTCTGATGCATCGTCCTCAACGGGCACCCATTTGTCATCATGTGGGTCCACCACAGCCAGGGGTGCTGTGGCTGCCACCTCCCCAGCCAAACTGGACTCCTCAGAATGTGGTACCTTGCCTGATTCCTCAGGATGGCCAATGGGTGGTGGTGGTGCTTCGGCCTCTACGGCCCTTGGCAGCACCAGTGTCTTGGCAACCTGGTGTGTCTTGCCTGGGTTTGTCCCCTCGAGGTCGAAGGCGGTTGGTGTCATCCTGGGACTGTTGTGTATGTTCTTGATAGTATAGTAATAGGTGTGGAGAACTCTTTCCTGTGACTTGTGCTTGGCTATGTTATGATGTCAGATTCTTCTAGAACTTGGAACCCTGGAGCTTATGTTGCTGTTCAATTATGGGCAGTTGGTGATGGTCTGTGGAACTGGTTGGGGCTCTTTTGCAGATGTCTTCTCAAGCACAAAAAACAACCTACAAGTACTGAGCCTGTGTGGTTTATGTCTCTTCAATGGAAACGTGGATGGGATAATAGAAGACTTGCATCTGCCCAGAATCTGCGTAATGGACTGAAGACCCCCAACCCACTGGAAGGCAAAGGCGTTGGCTGGGAGCTCACCTGTTTTCCGGAATAGCTTCGGAGAGGAAGGTGCCTTTTTCGTTTGGTCCCAGGAGCCTCTGAGAGGAGGAGTTTGCTCGTGTGTCGAGCTGCTGCACCGAGGTTATTTGTTTATCCAGCGCTGTAGGCAAGCGCTGACGTGGGTGGCAAACCGTGTCCTCCGCTGCTCTGAAGGGAACGGACCGTGGTGGCTGTGATGACACCGGCACCCAAATTGCCTGTGTGAGGAGCTCCTCATAGCTCTGTTGCCTTTCCGCGCACGTGACGCGGCGCCTGCAGTATCCATTGGCTGCAGTGCAAGTAGGCCCTACCTCACGTTGTGGTCACGTGAGCGGCGCCATAAGGCAACGCCTTCCTGGTGCGGCTGACCTGGAATTTGTTGTGGCAGGGATCCGGAGCGTGGATCGGCGCTCATCCTTACGGTCTTGCCCAGGGCACATTGGGAAGGTGGCACCCCCTTAATGTTTTTCAATAAAAAAATAAAATATATATATATATATAAAGTGAAGGGGCATTTAAAAGTGAGCGCTTCCGCTGCACGTGGATTCCTCGTGGGAACACAGGTGAGATCTCATTTAATGTGGATGGGATCTAAATCTTCTCTCTGAAAGACAGAGGAGAAAACCTAGCTCCTGTGTGTGTGTGTGATCTTGCTCCCCCTTGCATGACTTTGGTCATTTCTGCTTGGAAAACGGGCTCATTGCGCACAAGAAGTGTTTTAGCGCAGTTGAGGTACTGTCGGTGCTATAACTAACATGGTCTTATCCGGAGTCCCCGGCCCACAGATGTTCAGGCCCACGTCGGCCCCCCCAGGATTAAGTTCCAGGCCAGTCTAGTAACAAAGCCATGCAAAAGGATAGTAGGCAAAACAATGTAAGGAAAGATGATAGATTGTGCTTCAGGTGTGGAAGTGCACGCCATCTATCAACATCTCCCATATGCCCTGGGAGACGTGCCAATTGTAGTATTTGCAAGAAGTGGGGGCATTTTGAAAACTGTTGTAAAAACTATCGCAATGGCGGGGGGAAAACGACCATGATGGTGGATGAGTGTGAGGTGGGAACGTCAGATGATGGTGAATGTTCCGAAAATTTAATTATTATGGTAAATATGGTACGTTGTTCATGGTTAGATGAAGGTGAACACCCCTCTGCTTGGGTTGAGGTAAATGGACATCGAATAAAAATGTTTGCAGATTCATGCTAAAAAATCACCCTGTTGTGGAAGGCAGTTTACGAAAACATCGTTGGTGGGTGTATGAAAGATCTAATTCCCTCAGATAAGAATCCTGGGGGTTATAATGGAAGCAGAATAATAGTTCTCGGTGCTGTAATGCCCTATTTAAATTTAAGGGGAGGATGACCTATGGCAAAATCTATGTCACTGAGAAAGGTGAAACACTACTTGGATGGAGGGAGCAGAGGGGCCTATGCATCAGACTAGACCCGAATAGTGAGGAACAAGTACTAAATATTTCCAATTTATCAGAGAGTGATAGAGATGCCCAGAAAGGTGCTGATATAATTATGAGATACCCAGAAGTATTCAACAAGGGCGTGGGATGCCTCAAAGGTATGGTCCACAAAATTGTTGTGAGGGAGGGAAGTGTACCGGTTGCTGCTAAACTTAGGCCTTTAGCATTGTCAATGCGACATGCTGTACGTGAGGAATTAAACAAATTGGAAAAAGCAGGTATAATTGAACCTGCAAAAGCTGTGGAATGGATTTCTCCGGTGGTAGTAGTGAAAAAGGGGAATGGAGATTTGAGAGTTTGCATTGATTTGAGAGAGCTTAATCGATGTGTGGTAGCTGATAGGCACCCCCTTCCAAACATGGGAGAACTTTTGAGCCAAATTGGAGATGCAAAATATTTTGCTAAATTGGATATGGCAGGTGCCTATCATCAAATCAATTTAGATGTTTAGTCTCGTAAGCTTATGGCTTTTATTACGTACGAGGGAATATACCAATTTCACCGTACACCATTTGGTTTGATATCAGCGTCCTCAGTATTTCAAAAGGTTATGGATAAGCTGTTGAAGGATGTGAGAGGAGTATGGTGTTTTCAAGGTTATGTGTTGATATGCGGAAAGAGTGAGAAGGAGTTGAGAGAGAGGATCATGGTGTGTTGGAAATCTTCAAAGGGAGGGGAATAACGTTGCGAAGCGAGAAATGTGTTTTTGCAACTCGCACTGTGGAATATTTGGGTCATGAGATTTCAGAAGATGTTTTGAGGCCGAAAAGAAATCTGGTGGATGGCATTATCAGAATGCAGTCACCGAAAAACAAAGCAGAATTGAGGTTGTTTTTAGGAACAATTGAATTTTATCATCGTTTCGTGGAGAACTACGCTGATTGTGTCACTAGTTTAAGAGCATTGTTGAAGAAGGGAGTAGAATTTGAATGGGACGAGAAATGTGAACGAGAGTTTTGTGAAATCAAAAAGAAAATTGATATGGCAAAGCCTCTCGCAATGTTTGATACGAGGAGGAGGACGATTCTCTCAGTGGATGCCAGTGATACTGGCATAGGAGTGGTGATGTCACAACCAGGAGTGGATGGTGCAGAAGCTGTGGTAATGCATGCTTCTCGCATGTTGAAAGGTGCAGAGCTTAATTATTCTGTACTGGAGAAGGAAGCGTTGGCATGTCATTGGGGCATAGAACAACTCAAAAATGTTGTGTGGGGACAAGAATTTACCCTGAGGACCGATCATAAGCCCCTTAAGGCTATATTTGAAAATAAAAGGTCTTCATAAGGTATCAAGAAGGGTTGCCTGCTGGGTAACAAGATGACAATGTCACAAATGTGTCATTGAAGTTGTGTCAGGCAGTGAGAATGTGCAGGCTGATCATGCTTCTAGAATGAGAATAGAAGAGGCCAGTGGTGATGATGGTAACAAAGTGAATGAGGTGGAGAATATGGTGTTTGCCACTGTAGAGGGTATTGTACAGAAAGAGGAGTGGATATGATTGTTGCAATCTGTTGAAATGTGGAGACGTATAACATGTTTTGTCAGGGATGGATGGCCGGAAAAAAGCTATTGTCTGGAGAAGAGAGATCACTGTGGGAAGTGAGGTTTGAGCTGTCATTGAAGGATGGGTTGTTGTACCGGTGGGATAAGTTGGTAGTTCCTGGTTGTTTAAGGGAAAGACTAATCAAAACTGCCCATCAGGGACATATTGGTGTATTCAAAACCAAAGGAATAATGAAAGGTGACTACTGGTGGCCAGGATTTGACCGTGAAATTGAAAGGGTGGTTGGAAACTGTTTGGTTTGTATCAAGTCAGGAAAAAATTTGATGGCTGTGTCCCAGCCCGTGATAAAGGTTCATGCACCCAATGGTGTGTGGCAGGATTTGGCCATGGATGTTCTGGGTCCGGTTGACACGGGAATGGGGCGAGGAAGGTTTGTTCTTGCTGTGATGGACATGTTTTCGAGGTGGACGGAATTCAAAGTGTTGAGAGAAGTAACATGCCAACAAGTTGTGACATTTTTGGAAAATATATTTGAGAGGAAAAGAACTGTGGTTGGAGTAGGGGATCTCGTTAGGATAAGGAGAGCTGTTATTTCCAAGAAGGGAGCGTCTCTTTATTCAGATCCGGTGAGAGTTGTCCAAGTGTTTGATAATTCCGTAAGATTAGAAAGTGGACAAGTATGGAATTTGTCTAGAGTTGCAAAAATAAAAGGGTAAGGTAAATGTATTATTCTACATAAGATGCATTTTAGTTTATGTAGCTTAAATGATTTGTTGTAATTTCTTCTTTTAATGATTTTTCTTTATACACTGTTTTCACTGTTGTGTTATGATAAGGGAGGGGGGTGTGTTGTGTATGTTCTTGATAGTATAGTAATAGGTGGGGAGAACTCTTTCCTGTGACTTGTGCTTGGCTATGTTATGATGTCAGATTCTTCTAGAACTTGGAACCCTGCAGTTTATGTTGCTGTTCAATTATGGGCAGTTGGTGATGGTCTGTGGGACTGGTTGGGGGTCTTTTACAGATGTCTTCTCAAGCACAATAAACCACCTAAAAGTACTGAGCCTGTGTGGGTTATGTCTCTTCAGGGACCTCTTCCGGGCTGTTTTCTCTGCAGGGGTCCTGCCCATCGTTGTCAGAGCCTGTGGGGGTCGAAGAGAGGGACGGCATGAATGATGTTTTGATAGGCATCATACATACATTTGGACAATTGATCATTAACACAATTGGGGGTAATAGGAATTTGTGTTTGGATGAGCACCTTGCTTTTTCCATGGGTGGGATATGCAGGCATATGTCGGCGTCACTCATGTTGGCCAAGAGCTATGCTATCTGACATGCATATTATTTGGGGCCTGCCCGCTGTGTGATGCATGGCATTTACATCTTTGTGTGGTATGTGTCAGGTACAGCATTGCCTTGCAGAAGGCACCGGCATGTGTCTGTGATGCGTCCGCTTACTTTGCTGGGAGTGTGTGTGTAAGTTGGACCATGGCTTGACTCTTTGGACTGACATATTGGTTGACTTTCATCAGACTCAGCCTTACAATGTTTTCTTAGGACACTCACCTCCATCGCCCGATGTTGTGGCCCCACACTCCATCTAGCCAACACCTTCTATCCCCTCCATTCCGATCATGCTGGTGCAGATGTCCTCCATGGGGTCAGCTTGATTGGTGAGCTGGGACCTCCTCCTGTTCCCATTGCCTGGCTCCTGTTCACTGAGAGTATATTTCTAACTCTGAGTTTGCAGGTCGTCCCAGCGCTTACAGCAGTCTTTGATGGTGAGTGGGGTGTTCCCAAGAGCACTGACTTTCTGAGCAACAAGTGCCCAGATCTCCTTTTTTTCAGAATTGTCTTCCTCTTCATGTTGCTGGAAAAGACTATCCCAGAATGCTCCTGCAGTGTCCCGACCAGCATCTCCAGCTCATCCTCAATAAGTCTCTCCTTGCGCTGGCGGGCAGTTCCCTTCTTGAGGGCCTTGGGCATAGTGGTGTGATAGGAGAATGTTTTCAGAACAACAGCAGAGTCCAACAGGTCCTGAGTGATGAGGATGGGAATGGATTGCGTTTTTAAATATGGCTCCTATGCTCCTTCCCGTTCCTGTGCGATGACGCTACTTCCGGTTCCGCTTATTAGCGGTGACCGTTATAAGCAGTGACCGCTAATAACGGTCACCGCTAATGCTGCATTGGGCCATGCCGGTAGTGCTCTCTGTGTTATGCATGATGCCGCTAAGGCTTTTTTCGTGTCTTTAACGGCATGGCGGTAATCACCTTACCGGCATGGCGCAAAGCTTGTGCCTGCGAAATCGTAATAGTCCTCTATTAGCGGACTGATGACTGCTTGGAAACGCTATTTACGCCATGCCGGTAAGGACCCTAACTTAGCTCCAAATTCATAATGACCCCCTGCGTGTAGATAGATGCAACCCTAACAGGAAGTGGAAATGATTATCCTATACTTTCAAATGATCAGATTTCTCAACAGTATAAAAGATGTATTGCAATGTTTGAGTTGTCTTCTACTGAAAGACCTGACATTGTTTGTGTATCTTGTCGAAACACTTTTTATAAGTCTCAAGTGCAACTAGTGTATGTTAAGAACTAAATTAAACACACTGTAGAAGATGTTTGGAAAGAACTTTATCTATATTTATTTGTAGAAAAATAATTTGACACAAGTGAGGCACTTTATATTTGTAGACACTGGGCCTCATTACGACCTCGGCGGTAGCCATGCCGCTATTGGTGGCATGGCTGCCACCGAAATTGCGTCCGGGTCCGGGTTCCCAGAATAAGGAATTACCGGGCCATTCTGAGTTCGGAGGGCCCAGTAATTCCTCCCTCCAAGGACCCGGACCTTCCCCATTCCCATTGCAGCCCCCATAGGGCTGAATGGGAATGGGAGAGGGAGCAAACAACGGGCCAATTACGGCCCGTTGTTTGCTCCCTCTTCCCCTCGCGGGACCCGGTAAGCATGCCTAGTTTTACCAGGCGTGCTTACCGTGTCCCGCGAGGGGACCTTGTAATGTGGCGGAACGGGTTTAACGAGTCTGCATCCTTTTGCGGCACCCGTTAACCCATTCCGCCAGGGTCGTAATGAAGTCCACTGTGTTGGATTTTATAATGAAACACGTATAACACAAAGAAGTGTTTTATTCTATATGGCAGTGCCTGATATCCCCCTTTTGCTTCAAATATTAAACATGTTTAAGTGATTGCATTGCAAACAGTTAATCCTTTTGAAGTTATTGTTATACAGTAAACAAAAGAAGTGAAATCTGCCTAAGACGTCCGTAGTGCAAGGTGTGAGGCAAAGTTATGTTTTTACCCCTGAATTTGGAAGAAAATGTTAATACTCTAGGAGTGAAGTGTGACTTTACAGATTATTTGTTTTACTAAATGGTGTTGCTGCTAAACATAAGAGATTTGGCAGCAGGTTATCGTTACTGGAAAAGTGAAAGACAAATTGTCATTTCTATTGGCGCACAATGCTTTATACAAAGGCTGTCTGACTGTACCAGACTTGTCTATGTTTGATGTACAGTCAACAACGAAGAGCAGTGAAGGTAAGTTTCAGAGTTTATCTGTTGCAGAAGGGAATAGTTTGTATGAACATTACACTACTCATCCTCTACACTCACGTGAAGTCATGGGTGACAGTTTAGAATTGTATTAAATGAAAGATGCCCCAATTAGTATCTGGGCAAAGACATTAGAAGCCTATTGCTTCCTTATGCTTTTTCCAATAGGTACTGGAGGAAGATTGGATGATCGGAATGTGTGAATCTCTGCTTCAGAATATCGTTATGCAGGAATGTATTGAGACGATTCACAATTCCACACCAATGTTGAATATATTTTTCACTTATTGTATGAAAGTGAATTTTCAACATTATGCTATGCCGTTGCTTCCGACTGGAACTAGATTTAAAAATATTTCTGCATGTGAGATGCTGCAACAGGTGAAAGAAACAAATTAGCTTTTAGAGGGCAAACTTACGAAAATCTTTGCTACATTGAGAGTAAATAAAGAATATTGGTAGAGGAGACACTCTGAAGTTAGATGCATGATCAGAACTTGAGATCTCCAACCTGGTTTATGACTTTAGGTTTCACTGAGTATGGTTGGGATGTTCTTGCAGAGTGGATTCCAGAAAGTAATGCAGAGAAAGGCAACATAGAACACATGCCACCTGGAGAATTGTGTTCTATGGACCCTGTAAGTGTATTGCGTTCTTTTCATCACAGAATTTTAACCATATTACACTTTATATGCAATAAAGAAAATGGTCCACAAGGCTGTGTAGAACATTTCTTTTGGAGGAAAGAGTACCAGGCATGTGGGGCTCCACATATAAATATGATGTTGTGAATTAAAGATGCGCCTCAGTTTGGTAAGGAAAGTGATTGCTGTGTGATGGTGTTCATTGAAAAATATGTTACTTGTTCTATTCCAGCTAAGCACGTGAATGCTGATCTACAAAACAAGGTGTAAAGGTTTCAAAGGCATTCATGTGGAAAGTACGGTCAAGGAAAATACAAACGTAATGACAAGTACTACACTACAGTGCAGATTTGGCTGTCCAAGGCTTGTGACACCAGTTGCTCGATTGAATAGTTTGATGTCATCTTTTCAACACCTTGTTACTGGTAAGTCTTAGAGAAATACCTATCAATTAAAAAGAAACAAGGAATGCCAATTTATTAATGATTACAACACTGTCATTGCTCAGCTATGGAATGCAAATACTGACATAGAGTTGATTGCGGATAATTCAACAGCTGTTGCTCGTTATGTTACAGCATACATGACAAAAGCAGAAAAGAGCTATGCAGCTGAAGTATGGGCAGATTCATTGTCAGATAAATGTCATAATCAAAAACTTGTAAGCTTTGGGTTGAAGATGCTTGCACATAGAGAGTGTGGTAGCTATGAAGTAGTTTTCCTCTGTATGGACCTAGTGTTAATGTAGTTTGGTTAAGTCTTGGGCCAGCTAGTACTACAAATCGGACATTGAAGCCTTTGACTGAAATTGAGCATTTAGCTGAATCAGCATCTAACAGTACAGAGATTTTGAAAAGCAACTTGATTGATACATATTATCCAAATCAATCTGAATTGTTGGAGGATCTTTGTTTATATTAAGTAGCACAATGCTACTCATATTGAAATGTTGAAGAAACAGTGACACAGGCTGTTTTAAAGTACATGGATGTAGTGGTTGTCTAGTGAGACATGAAAAGGCAAATATCATTAACCACACAAAACTGTCTTACCAAAGTGCTGAGAAAAAGGAATTATTTTATTTTTGTATTTTTAAGTTGTTCTTCCAATGGCATGCAGAGAGTGATTTACTTGGACGTTTTGAAACTTTTGAGAAATCATTTTTGATAAAAATGCTTTATTACATATCCAAAATGTGAGCAGTATTTGGATTTACTGGAGAAAGAACTACGTCAAGAAGAAATTTTGGCTGCTTAATTGGCAAAAGAGACTCCTGAGGGCAGTCCCGAATCTGCAGCATGAAGTCAAAAGGTTCTTGGTGATACAATTATTCAAACTGATGCTGAGCTTGCTATGGAGGAAGTAGACATTGCAATGGAACCGAGTAAAGTTGCAGATGTGAATTAAGATGACGTTTTTTGTAAACTTAATATAGAGCAAAAAGATGCTTATAATGAAATTAAAGATAGGTACTTACATGTTTTACTGCATGACAAGCGTAAATGCTCTTGTGTGCAATACAAACCTGTTTTGTTGTATGTCAGTGGACACGCAGGAATAGGTAAATCATTTTTATTAATGCAATAAGAGCTATGATCCAACATGTAACAGATTCCTCTTTGTCATATATTGTAACTGATCCAATAGGTTTAGCAGCATTTAATGTAGGAGGTGTTACTTTACATCACCTGTTAATGTTACCAGAAGAGAATGACAACAAACTAGAATGTCAGAAATGTGTATCAAGTGCAACACAAGAAGTAGGAAAAGTTTTTAGAAAATTAAATACCTTGATTGTAGATGAAGTAAGGATGGTGTCTAACTTGATGCTAGCTTGCATTCACTTGCGAATGCAAGAGGTTTTGAAGACTGACAACAACATTTTGGTTTGAGGTGAACATGTACTTGCTTTTGGAGACTTTATTAACTCATGTGAAAGGTCAACCCGTTTTTAGAATGCTGGAATCTAAGCATGCTCAAAAGAGTTTAGGAAGTATTTGACATTTTAACCTTTGGAATTTTTTTGAATTCCAGGAATTTGCCATTGGTATGAGACACTCTGGAGACTTGGAGTATGCAGACATGCTTAATAAGATTTTTATAGGTGTACTTGAGGAAAATGTGAAAGCAACCTTAAAGTGAAGACTGATTTCTAACATGTTTTATATAGATTCCTGGCCTTCTGATGTCATGTTGACTCTTAAGGAAAGAAAGAAAATGTGAGTTTTTCGATGTGCACACTTGCAGAGTGCAGCAAGTTTAACTCTACACTGCTACTGTCATAGAAGCAAAATATTGTAGAGGTAAATCATGTGATGTTTTAGATGGTCATGTTATGCCTTTAGAGTTGGGTAAGAGATCAAAAGCTCGATTAGGTCAACTGGAGAATTCAATTTCTAAAACTTCAGGTCTGGAAGGAGTTTTAAAACTGTGCATCAATGCACAAGTAATGTTGAAGAGGAATTTGTATGTACAAATTGGTTTAGTCAATGGATCAGTGGGAAGAGTGATTTCATTTCACACTTTTCCTCACAAGTATTGAACATGTTGACGTTAAGTTTGATCGCGTTAAAGGAACTCACTTGATTTCTCAGAGCTCTGCACGTTTCATGATTTTTAAGGATGCCTTTGTGAAAAAAGCACAGTTTCCATTGTGCTCTGCTTATGCAATAATTATTCATAAATCAAAAGGGTTGATGTTAGAAGAAGCACTTATTGTGCTTGCTTCGGCAGTACATATACTAACATTGGAATGATACAGAGAAGATTAGCATGGCCCCTGTGCAAGGATGATATGCAAATTCGTGAAGTGTTCCAACAAGAAAAAACATTTTTAAAAAGAGGAAAAAAAGAAGAACCACTTATTGACATTAGTCATACAGTGTTTAAAGAAGGAATGTCATAGGTAGCACTGTCACATTGTGAAAAATGTACAAGGTTTATTTGCATTAATCTTTGATGAAAACGAAGTGACAGCTGACATTTCTTGCATTTAAGATTATAATAGGTTGCATGTACTGTATGCTCCTCACCTGACCCTTATACAAGTACCTGTGAACCAGTCATCCAATAAACTTAAGGAGTCACTGAAAGCACATTCAAATGAAATTGAAATGAGTTGGAGAGTCGTTCAACTGTAACATACTGTCATTGCAGCTTTAGTACTGAATCAGGAGTTGAATGCTATTGTAATACAGCTTTGTGTATGTTGTTTCAAATGACTCCATTGATGCAAGAAATAGCTTTGGCAGCAAAGAAGGAGCTATGTGTTGAACTTAATTTCTTAAAATGTATGTAGATGAAAATCTATACATTTTACATTCGGCAACGTCTATCCGAAATGTAGTAGCTGTTGCAAGTGGAAATGAAGACTTTTCTCAAAATACACAGGAGGATAGTCATGTTTGATGTTTAATGAATGTCTTTGAGATATTAGTGAAAGAAATTGTTAATGTAGATAAGTATGTTGGTATTAGGTACAAATGGAAGCATATGTGTCCAAAATGTATGAAAGGGTATTCTATTCCAGATCGTTGTGAAAGATTTGTGTATCTGCATGTGCCTGATCTGAAAATTTAAAAATTTTCTGATCTTATAACTAAAACATTCCATGATATGCAATGCAGTGACAGTGGTTGTAATGTACAATCAACACTGCAAATTCTAGTTTTTAATAAGTATGCATTGACTATGTTTCAAAGTGACAATGTAGATGGTAGGAAAATTAACACGTCAATAATGAATTTTGTAAATAGTCAAGTTTCAGTTAGAAAGAAAACATTTAAAATGTGTGCAATTATTTTTCATGAGGGGGTAGCCATTGAATCTGGACATTTCATACAGAAGTAGGTACTGATGTAGACTGGCTTGTTTGTAATTACTCTATTGTCACACACCAAGCTATTTTAATTTAATGTATTTAGTAATTTATTGCATTTGGTTATACGGCCAAACCCTATAGATAATAGGTTGAATGTTAGAAGTGCCTAGAACTGGTTTCACAAAAATTACATATTGATTAATAGCAGGGTACATGATTACATAGTAACCAGAGCATGGTTGTTGTCGACATGTAGACAATAATATACAAGCTAAGAAGAGGTAATATACACTGGTTCAGGAATGAAGGCCTAGAGGCTAGGTTGAGGATGCTTACAGTGCCTAACGTATGGTTAGAATTTGTTAAAAAGCCAGAATTTTAGTAGTTTCTTGAATTGTATATGGGAGGGCTCATTACAAATGTTAGTGGGGAGTGATTTCCATATTCTAGGGGCTGCTACAGGGAAGCTGGAGCTACCTGTTCTGAAGTTCTTAAATCAAGGGATGTTGAGGTGCCTGTTGGAGTTGGATTTGAGTGTTCTGGCTGCTGGTTTGCAGGTAAAGCATTGATTAAGATAGATGGGGCAATCACAGTGACACATGTATGTGTGATGGTGAGTGTTTTATGTAGTATTCTGGCTTGTATCGGCAGTCAGTGTCCCTCTCTCCTGTGCTGTGATATATGGTACCTTCTCTTGATACCTAGCGCTGCTTTTAGGGCCTTGTTCTGTAGTAGTTGTATTTTGTTTATATTTTTCTTGGAGGTCCCTAGAAGGAGTATGTTGCAGTAGTCTATCTTAGCCAAGATGAGGCCTCTTGCAAGGGTGATGCAGTTCTGAGGTGTGAGGAAGGGTCAACTCAGGGAAAAATATTTGGCTGTATAAGCGGTGGACGAGGCAAGTGAATTGACTTGTCTACACATGGTAAGGCAGGAATCGAGGTACACACCTAGGGTTTTGACTTGGTTTGAGATGGTAATTGGGGTGCCATCTATGACAATAGATGTGTACTCTGGATGTAGCTTGCTTAGGCGGCCGAAGCGCACCTACTATGAGTATCTCTGTTTTTTCTCCATTGAGGCCAAGTCTTTTTTTCCCCATCCAGATCTTGTTCCTGCAGATGGTGTCCTTTTCTAGATTGCCTGTGATAGGGATGAGTATCTGTGTATCATCCACAAAATTAGTATATATTACACCATTGGCATCGAGGGCAGCAAAGATGAGTTTAGTATATGCATTGTAGAGAGTGGGAGAAAGGCACGATCCTTGCAGGATGCCCAGGGGTACAGTTATGGGATCTGCTGCTTCCTCACCAATGTAAACTCTAGAGATGCGATCTGACAGAAATGATTTGATCCAAGAGGTTGCTTATTTTGAAAAGTGGATTTTCTTTGCTAATGTTAGGCATAGTTTGTTGTGGTCCACTAAATGAAATGCTGTGGACAGATCAAGTAGTATTAAGATGCAAAGGTTCTCTGATTCTCTGATGACGTCCATCTGCTATTTTAGATCCAGTAATGCTATCTCAGTACTATGCCTGGGGCGCAAACCGGATGGTCTGTCCCCTAGTAGGTGGTTGTTTTCAAGGTGGGATTGAACTTGGGTATAAGCCATTTTCTCTATGACTTTAAGAAGAAAGGGGACTGTGGTGATGGGGCTGTAGTTGGTGGGAGTAGGGGTCTAGGGTGAGTTTTTTGAGCAGCGGTGTTACCCAGGCTTCTTTGATGTTCACTGGGACGGAATTGGAGCTGAACGCGGCGTTGATGAAATTGGTGATGAAGGGAGCTAGGGTGGGTGTGCAGGTCTTAGTTTAGCAGGAAAACTATTGTATTTGCAGTTTGAGGGTTTGAGAGAGGATATCATCTTATGTACTTGGGTTGGGGTCACTGCAGTGAAGTGAAATTGAGGTATGGTTGCTGAGGTGTTTGGCACGAATGTACGTGGGTGTGAGCTCTGTGGTGTGTAATAGGAGCTTTCTTCGGAGCAGGATTTTGTTTTGAAGGGTGTTTACTTTGGAGGATAGTGCATCCTGAATGGTAGTACACCTGGCTTTGCTCACAGTAGCTAGGCTGGGTGGTGGGATGGGTGTTTCCAGTTCTCGGATGATTGAGAACAGTTCTTTGCTATTGGAGGTGGCATTGGAGATGCAAAGGTTCAGGGAGTTTTCTTTGTGGGTAATCACTGCAAGTTTGCATGTTTTGGATATTGAGTGGAGTTCTTCATTAGTATCACTGGAGGGTTTTTTCTGCAGAGGTGTACAAGGGCTCTTTTTTTTCTACTGAGTTCAATGAGTTCATCATTGAAGCACGGGTTGCTACGTTTAGGTCTTGGTTGTTCGGGTCTGCAAGGGGATACTTCATCAATGGCTGTTTTCAGGCAATTATGATAATGCAGAGAGATACTGTCAGGGTTAGTGTCATCTGGGGTTGTGCGTTGAGTAGTTTGTTCAAGGTGCGGCTCAGGTTTTCTGGGGTTCGTTTCTGTGAGTTTCTCACCATAAGAGGGTAGGAAGGATAGTAGGAGGTACAAGATCATTAGTCAGGATTAAGTTGAATCGAATTAGCGAATGGTCTGTTCAGAATATCTCTAGGATATCTTCTAGGGAGACTGTAGTATTCAATGTTAGGATCCAGTCTAGAATTCTTCCCTTTGAATGGGTTGGGGCGTTAACAATTTGAGTGAATTGCATTTCTAGCAACGCATTATGGAAAGCAAAGGCTTTGAGATCTGATACGTTGTTGAAACCCAGATTGATGTCTCCTAGGAGGATGAATTTTTTGGGGGGTTTAAGGAAAGGGGTGATGAGAGGTAGGTCAACATTGGGGTTATTAGTAGAGCTAGGAGCTCTGTATAAGGAAATTGATTGTAGTTTGGGGCTTAATCACTAGTTTGACCCATAGGAGTTTACATCCTGATAAGGTCCCGTTTTGCATTCTCTAAACTGCAGGGCGGTTTTGGCAATGATGGCAACACCTCCTCCGGTGGTCTCATGTATGTCTGCTGTAAGAATGGTGTACTCTGGTGGAATGGCTAGCATAAGTAGAGGACCTGAGGCTGGGTGGAGCCATGTTTCAGTCAGTACTAAAAAGTCTAATTGGAATTCTAGAATAAGGTTGTGCACGTGGATGGCATGTACACCTAGGGACCTTACATTAAGTAGGGCGCCTTTTAGAGGTGTTTTAGGAGATTGGGAATGGGGTGTTTGGGTTGTTGGATCCTGTGTGTAGGTTTTTGTCATGCTGTGTTTTGGGTGAATTGAGCTGTGGTGGTGTGGTGGAGGTGTAGGGTGATGGTGAGGGTGGTGGTGGCGTGTGGGTGCGGTGTGGCTGGTGCAAGTGTGTATTGCTATTGGAGAGAGGGGTAGTCTGATTCCTGGTGTCTGTGAGTTGTTTGCGGGTGTGGGAGGAAAGTCTTGCTTTCCTTGTGGGTCTTAATATGGGTCTTGTGAGTGTGATTGCAGTGTTTTGTATCCTTGAGGAAAGGCGTGACAGACGCGTGGTGACTATGTGGGGTATGTTAGAATGTGATTTGCAAGTGTTATTGTGTGGTGTGGGTAGGAAGGCTGCTGCATTGGCAGAAATGGAGTGGGGAATGGGAGCGGGTTGTGTCTAGGGCAGTGGATGCATGCTAGGCCTGAATCTAGGTAGGTGTAGGCACCTTTAGTGCACACTCTGGTGACTGTGGTGCTGGTATCCTGTTGGAGGGGCGTCATTGATTGGATGTGGTGAGTAAATTTGGCACTGGAGCTGGTGACCATGGCTAGGTGTTGGAAGTGAAGCATTATAATGTATGTGGCTAGCATAGCAGTTGGTACTAGGTAGGGTGAACTGGTGCCTCTAGTATTCATTTGCCAGAGGCTAGAATCAATAGGTAGTAGTAGTGCCGGGGCACCAATGTTGTCAGGCTGAAGCATTAGATTGCTGCCTAGAGTAATGTCTGCAGCAAGAGATGGCTAATGATATTATGCTGGTGGGTGAGTAGGGCTGAAGCAACCAATCAGCAAGTCAAGGGAAGATTGTGTGCTAGCTATTAGTACATTGAGGCATGCATTGTACAATATTTGCTAAGAACATCTAAACAGCTGAGCAAGCATTGTGAGCTTTATTCGAGTGGTCGAGACTATCCTAATGAACATAAACATCTATACAGTTGCACAAATGTTTTAAGCTTTACTCGCGTGGTCGGGTCTATCCTAATGACTAGACATTCTGGGTCTGAGCTGCAAGCAGTAGTATTGTATGTGAGTTCCAGACCAACAACATAGACATAGCATACAATAGCTGATATAGATATTTTAGAATAGACAACGTCTGGGGTCGGCTCTGGTCGATATTCATGCATTCAAGACATGAAAACGCAGCAAGATGGGAAATTGAAAACAAACAGTGGTAGCAGGTGGGGGTGGAGTAACAGGAAAAGTTAGAAAGGTTTGTATAGCAGATCAGTCTTACTGCACCATGCGCTTGTCCACTGTGATGCAGTGTCCTTGAGTAGAGGATCAGGCGGGAGTTTGTGCATCGATCAGGAGGGACGGCACTACTGGGGTGTTAGATGAGGGGAGGAACTCGACTTGAGCAGGTATTTCTGGCGTTGGTGTCTGGACGACACTGGACAGGCATAGGACAGGTGCCTTGTTTGAGTGCCTTTGTTGGGGGCCAGCTAATGCCTGCCGGTGCCCCGATATTGGCTTAGTGGAGGTGATTTCCCAATCAGAGGGCAGCAAGCATTTACTGCTCTGAAGATGCCAAATTTACATGGTGGCGGCCATCTTAATAAAGGCAAAACTAGGTTGCCCAAGGGGGTTAAAGAAAGGTTACTTAATGTTGTTAGAAGCAAAGTTTTAAAATATATGTGTACTATTCTTTGTGAATATAAACATGCAAAATACACATCTGAAATAGAAAAAATAGGCTAATAAGTGGTTTATGTAAAGTAGGACATGGTTTTCTAGTAGGGTGTTTTTTTTAATAGTACTAAATACATGTAGAGGTATTATTGCGAAGATTATGTAACTTAGAAGAGAAAATAGCATTCTGCAATCTTCTACTTCTGTTTTATTGTCTATATATGTAATCCACATATATAAGGGTAAGGTTGCATACATGTTTCCATGTACATTATTTTGGGTGTCTGGAATGTAGAAGCTGATGACTGTTTACATAGGAAACACGTAAACAATAGGTTTTAGATACAAGAACATATAATGCAATTGAAATACAAAATTTAAAAAAATCACTGAAAAGGTAAATGTGTTAATTGTATAAATATGTTTTATTTGCAGTGTGGAGTTTTTAGAAAAATCAGACTGCCTCATCACGAGTTTGGCAGTAACCCTTAAATGCAGCGGTAACGCCATTACCGCTACATTTAAGGGTCCGCAACATCACGGGTTTGGTGGATTTACCCCCAGCTCTGAGCTGGGGGCAAATATGCCAAGATTCTGATGATTTTTGGTGCTATTACCGGCGGATGTAATACTGCGGGCAGTAAGTACACCGAACATTCCCCGTTGGGCCCAAAGGGGAATGGGAAATTCCTGAATGGGCCCAATGGGGAATGGGGACTTACTGTTCCACCAACCCCATGATCCGTCGCTAATAGCGCTATGGGGTTTTGCCGTAGGGCTAATAGCCCCGGTGTTAATACCACTGGGGTTAGTGCCCAACTCGTGATGAGGCCCAGACAATGTATTCATTCATTAAACTGTGCATATTCTTTCATTTTGTATGGTAGGTTTAAGAAAATTGTGATTTGCTTCTCAGGTATGCAGGTGGCCAGAAAAAGGATGCACACCAAATTCTGAAATTAGTTAAGAAGTTGCAATGTAGATATAGTTTATATAATTTAGAATACATTTGATATAGAAAAATAGGTATTCCACACTGTGTAGCAGTATCAGTGGTAATTGAAGTTTAAGTAATTATGTATAGTTTTAAGTTTTTTTTTTTTTAATATGATGTGTATGATATGAAATGTAATTATGAATTTCTCATGTGTGTTGGTGGCCAAACTAAGGACGCACCCAGATTTTATAAGAAATATGGCAATAACATTTGCTATGTCATTAATGTAGTTTTTGATAAGTGTTAATATATTTATTCACAATATTTATAAATAATGTTACAGTGTTGGCATATGGTATTTTCTTTTCTTTGTAAAACTAGACATAGTTATGCTATTTGTCTTGTTTAACTGGTGAAGGTTGCATAAAGTAATCTGTAAATTAGTCATCATGTAGCATAAAGTAATCTTTGTATAGTATTGTTATATCTGTACATTGTAGTGAAATGCAGTTATTGGTGTATGAACTATGGATGTTGCAGGCAATTCTTTTCGAATTTGCTGATGCAAAATGTAGTTCATAATAACGTAAAAGTTGAGTATTTTAAATAATATAACAGGGGTTTTATTTCTCCAATCTGCGACCCATCCAGTTAATCCAGAATAGATCTGCGAGACTTATCCTTAGCTTTATGCCGAGGGACCGCATCTTTACTGCCCTAAAAAGTCTTCACTGGCTCCCGGTTGCTGCAGATATTAAATGCAAATCCCTCTGTATCATCCACAAGTATTTCTGGGCCTGGGGACAAGATTAGCTTCAACTTTATCTTACTAAATACTCTCCCTCTAGACCACTACATTACTCTGGCACCAACTGTTTGTGTGTAAAGTATTTTGCTAAACAGGGGGTAGGGGCTCGATCGCTTTCCTCAGTTGGATCCCTACTATGGAACAGCCTCCCCCTCCCTCTACACTTTGAGCAGGACTTTCTTAAATGTTGGAAGCTCCTCAAGGCTTACCTCTTCACCTCGTCCTGCCCTTACTCTTTACTCTGCCAATCTCACTGTTGCTGTGATTGTTGTCCTCGGTCCTTATGCATCGTCTGGGCCTCTGACCTCCCGCACCCAATCACTCAGCTCCTGTCTACCCTCAGCACCTGCTACGCACACCCTGTACCCTGGAGATTGTCACCTTGCGTGGCTCCTGCCATGTAGCACTCATCATACCACACACTTCATCTGTGGCTCACCCACAAGTCCAGACATCCCAGCATTTACCCCTTCTACCCTCTTCCGTGTTGCACTTGTATGTTCAGAATACAAGGAATAGTAGGTGTGTCCTTTTCCTTTTTCCCTCCAAAGCTAAATATTGTGTTTTCTAATGTGTTTCACTCCCTTGTGTCCCTCCCTTTGCCCTGTGGGTGATTTGAAACAGTATTTTACTTGCTGTATAAGTGCCTAACAAGCAAACAATAAACAAATAAATAAATAAGAAGAGCACAATGAAACTGTGCTCTTTTCACAAAGGTATCCTTAAAAAGCATAAAATGTGCAGAAGTCTGAGAAATCAAATGAGTTTGTTCTGCAAGATCAAACTTCAGTTCAACATGCTCAATGTTCAAAAGTATGAAATGCAATCACTCTTCCCATTGCTCTATTAACTAGACCAATTCCTACCTTCAAATTCCTCTTCAACATTACTCATGTATTGATGCACAGTTTTAAAAATACTTCCAGACCGCTGTTTTAGAAATTGAATTTTCTAGTTGACCTAACATGACAATCTAAACATCTCCAGATTTTATCTCCACAATATTTTGCTTCTCTGACAGTAGCATTGCAGAGTTATACTCTGCAACAGTGCACATAAAAGCAACACAGGAAATATTGATTTCCATAAGAGTCAACATAGCATCTGAAGGACTGCAATCTACATGAAACATGTTAGACTGTTTCACATTTTCCTCAAGAACACCTATATGAATCTCATTATGCATTTCTGTAACTCCAAGACTGTAGATTGCCTCATATTAATGTTAAGTTCCTGGAATTCAAAAGAATTCCAAAGGTTAAAATGACCAGTACTTCCTATACTTTTTTGACTATCTTTAGATTGCAGTATTTTGAAAACTGGTTGACCTTTCAAGTGGCTAATTGTAACAAGTCTCCAAAAACAAGAACATGTTTACCTCCAAACAACATGTTGTAGTCAGTTTTCAAAACCTCTTGCATTTGCAAGTGAATGAATGCTAGTATCACGTTAGACACCATACTTATTTCATCTACAAACAAGGTATTCAATTTCCTAAGAACTTTTCCTACTTCTTGTGCTGCACTTGATACACGTTTTCAATACTCTATTTTGTTGCCATGCTCCACTGATAACATCAACAGGCGTTGTAAAGTAACACCTCCTACATTAAATGCTTCTAAACCTGTTGGAGCCGTTACAGTACATGCCAAAGCGGAATCTGTAATATTTTGGATTACAACCCTTATTGCATGAATTCAAAAAGATTTACCTGTTCCTGCTTGACCACTAGCATACAACAATACAGGTTTGTATTGCAAACAAGAACGATCACTCTTGTCATGCGGTAGACAATATAAGTACCAACCTTTATTGTATAATAAGCTTTGTTTTGCTCTATATTAAGTTTAGTTTGCATCTGAAACTTTACTTTGTTCCATTGCACTTTCTACTTTCTCCATGGCAAGCTCAACATCAGTTTGAATAATTGGCTTACCATGAACATTTTGACTTCCTGCTGCAGAATTTTGACTTCCTTTAGGAGTCCCTTTTGCCAATTCAATTGCCAAACCTTCTTTTTCGCATTTGTTCTTTCTCCAGTAACTCCAAGTACTGGTCAAATTGTCTATATGTAACTAAGCTTTTGTTAGCAAAAAATGATTCTTCAAAGTTTCAAATCTTCCAAGCAAATCACTCTCTGTATTCCATGGAAAGAACAACTGCGAATGACAAAAATAAAAGAATTCCTTTTTCTCAGCAGCTTGGCAAGGCAGTGTCATGTGGCTTTGCATGTCTCACCAGACAACTAGTGTATCAATTCACTTTCAACCATCCTCTGTTACTGTTTGCTTCAATATTTTGCTATGAGTAGCATTGTGCTACTTCATATAAACAAAGATCCTCCACTTCAGATCAATTTGGATAATATGTATCAATCAAGTTTATTTTCAGAATCTATGTACTATCAGGTACTGTTTCAGCTAACTGCTCAATTTCAATCAAAGGGTTCAGTACCAGATTTCTAGCACTAGCTGGTCCAAGACTTAACCAAAGTACATTGATGATATGTCCATAGAGAAGCAAACTAGTTAGTCCATCTGTGACTTCGTAGCTACCACATTATGCAAGAGCATCTTCAGACCAAAGCTGAGAAATGACAGGATTGTAATAATTAATGAATTGGATGTCCTTACTTCTTTTTAAAAGATAGGTATTTCTTGGTGACGTACCAGTAACATGGTGTTGAACAGATGACATTAAACTATTCACTCGACCAACTATTGTCACAGGCCATGGAAAGCCAATTATGCACTGCGTGTAATACTTGTCTTTACTTTTGTATTTTCTCTGACAGTACTTTCCACATGAGTGTCTTTGAAACCTTTCCACTTTGTTCCGTAGATCAGCATTCACGTAACAAGTAACATATTTTTCAATAAACTCTATCACTCAGCCTTCACATTGCTTACCAAACGGAGGAGCATATTTAACACAAAAAAGCTTATGAAGATGTGGAACACCAAGAACCTGATACTCTTTCCTCCCAATGGACCATTTTCTTCATTACTTATGAAGTGTAAAATGGCTTAAAATATTTGATTAAAAAAACGCGATACACATACAGGGTTCATAGAAACAATTACCCTGGTATTATATGTTCTATATCTTCTTTCTGTGAATTACTTTAACAAATCTGCTCTGCAAGATCATCGCAACCATACTCAGCACACCTCAAAGTTGCAGTGCAAGTTGGAGGGCCCACGTTTCTGATCTTGCATCTAACCTCAGAGTGTATCCAATACCAATATTGTTGGTTCCTCTAATTGTAGCAAGAACATTTGTAAGTTTACGTTCTAAAACTTAATTTCTTTCTTTTACCTGTTGCAGCATCTCACATGCCTAAAGATTTTGAAATCTAGTTCCAGTCTGAAGTGTGTGAGCAACAGAATAACATAATGTTGAAAATAAATTCACTTTCATACAATAAATGAAAAATATATTCAACATTGGGCGAAATCGGGAATCTTCAGAATACATTCTTGTACAACGATATTCAGAAGCAGAGGTCTTTCCCAACACTGATTAGTACACCTTTTGTTGCTTTCATTTGACAACAATCTAAACTGTCACCCTTCACTTCCCCTCAGTGTAGTGGATGAATAGTGTAATATTCATACAAACTAATCCCTTCTGAAACAGATAGACGTTATAATTCTTTCCTTGAATATAACTCTCCTCATTAAAAAATCTTTCTGTTTGAGAAGTGTGTTTCCACCCTCCACCTAAAATGTCACAATAGTTGTCACATGTCAGTACATTAACTCTCTTTATATTTGTATAGAAAGGTATTGTCACCTTAAGTAATTTTTTAAGTGTATTCAATACAACAATAAACAATGTTCTTTTCAGATCAAACACTTTTTTTAATTATTACTTCTACCTCCTTTTGCAAAAGACGCTTTACCACATACCTAGATTTTGGTTTCACACTTCTCCAAAGATTTGTAAAAAGCCGACAGTGATACATTTTCTAATATATATCTGTATTTTTCTGTTTCAAATTGAGATCACATTTCCTACCTTTTCTTCTAAAAAGTTTTCATTTTTTACTAGCTACCGATACATTTCATACACTTTTTTGTTTTCTTACTATCATAAAAATATTCTTGGTTCCATCGATAAGTTCAGTTGGTACATCTCCCATTTCCAATTGCAGATTTTTTTAAAGTATTGTTGATAACAGGTACAATAGCCCGTATTCGGGCCAAAATAGCAGTTCAATTGCTCACCTCAGTGGTACGCTGGAAAAAATTAGATCTTTATCGAAAAATAACATGTGAGCAAAAAGTGCCAGAACTAGATATTTTTCAGAGAAAGCCTAATCCTATAAATACAAGGGCATTATTAAAATGGAAACAACAAATAACATTAGCACTAAGGCCCTCATTAGGACTCCGGTGGTAAACCATGGTGCTATTAGCACCATGGTCGATGCCGGAGTCTGACATGGCGGAATGGGGAATTACCACCCCATTCCAAGGTTGGCGGGGCGGAAATTCCCCAATGCCGCCATGGCCCTTCCCCATTCCCATTTTTGCCCCATAGGACTCAATGGGAATGGGGAAGGTGCTAATTACGGTACTGCACATTGCGGTACCGTAATTAGCACCAAGGTCCCTTTGCGGGTCCCTACTTTAACGGCTGGTAAAACCTGCCGTTAAGGTCGGGTCCCGCAAAGGGACCTCATAATTAGGCACGAGGTGTTTAACTGCGCCGTAGCCTTTTACGGCGCCGTTAAACACTTAGCGCTGGGGTCATAATGAGGCCCTAAGTAAAGAAGATTTTACAGAAGAAATGCTACAAATGAGACCTCAACATGCCAAGAACCAAATCATGTATAATGACTGGATAAATATGAATTAAAGTATAACCCGTTATAAAGAAAACCAGACAAGTAAAACGGAGACCAGAGCCATCAACAAATTGCCATTGTACTTGTTTATATTTCCTGATAAAGACATCAGAACGTTTTTCATGACATTTCGGTTAAACCCACTACCAACAAAAGAAAGACTAGAAAGAACTAAACAACAAGAAAAGAACGAAATCTCTTGTCGGATATGTAAAAATCAGGTGGAAACAGAAAACTTGTATTATCTTATTATGTCCTGTCCTGCTCTCGAACATGAGAGAAATGTATGCCGATCCTATTTTGAGACCGCACACAAGACATTGATCCCCCAGGAAAGATGCGCCTGGATACTGTTAAGTTTTGAGAAACGGATGATTTATATCATTTTTCACTTTTGGAATAAGATTATGGACAAAATTGAAAAAGAGAATTGAGTGATATATGTATAAACAAAGTGCATATGAAAGATGTTTGATAAGACAAAATGAAAAGTTTATTTTAAACTGAAACATTTTAAATTTAAAAAAAAGAACAGGACTGCAAGACTTGTCCTTGGCCTCAAGTCCAGGGATCGTATCTCTGTGGCCCTAAAATATCTCCACTGACCGCCAGTGGCTGTGAGTATCAATTTCAAGAACCTCTGCATCGTCCACATGGCTTTCTGGGGCCGGAGACCAAACTAGATCCAACTTTCTCTTCCTAAGCATCTTCCTTCTCAAGCTCTCCACTCATCCACCTCCAACTCTCTGAGGGTCAGGCACTTCTCCAAGCAGAGAGTGGGGAGCAGACCAATGTCCTCAGATGGGTTCTCCCTCTGGAACAGCCTCCCTGCCTCTCTCAAACTTTAGCGAGACTACCTAAGGTTCCTCAAACAACTCAAAACCTTGCTTTTTGCGTCTGCTATCTCCATCTTCCTTGCTGATGTCCATGACTGCTGCGCAAACTGGCTACCTGGCCACCCACTGAACTTATGGGACCAGGCTCTTGCATGACCAGTTGCCATTACACTATCTCCAGGCCTCCCAACCACTGAAGTGACTGTATCTGCAGCCCTATGGTCCCCTGACTCTCTGCACTTATGAGCCACTGTAGGGCAGCACTTATTAGCTGCTTGCACTCTCCCATCCCCCTTGCCCCATGGCACTTCTCCAACTCCCTGCCTCCCTATGTACGATCTGAATGGCACAAGGCCTGATAAGATTTTTGTTTTCTCCTCCTTCTGTTCTCCTTCCTTGTCTTGTCGCGCCTAGAAACACTTGTGTACAGGCGCGTTATGAATGACTTATCAAATCATATCAAAAAGTAAGGTAATAATAGAACAGTGCTGCAAGAAAACTCACTGACACTTACCCCATCCAACTGCAGTTTTCACACCTTAAAAGCCTTTACTTAACCACTGTAGGCCATTTACACACACACACCTATCACTATGCTACTGCTCACACAACTACCTCCTGCCACAGGTTTGCTTCTCCCACCAACCATTTAATCGCTATCCTTTCCTTAGCTACTCTCATCAAAAAACATGCAAAATGAACAACCTCACCTACTACCACCTATTTAATCATAATAAGCAAATGGCCTAACCCACTATCCTGTTTTCATCGACAAACTAATCACTACTATTGCTACTCAACAAAACATAATACCTATGGCTCCCACGAGAATAGAGGGATTGTCTGTTGGAACCATTGCCTACATGGGAGTTGTCTGTCGAGAGGAGAGTGATCATCTGCCCCTATGTCTTCTCATTGATACTAACAATGTTCATAATTCTCCATTTGAATACAATAGGAATGGTCAGATCTCTCTTAATCCAGGTAACAATCCTATCTTGAGGAAAAAATATAATATCAAGGATGCTAGTAACTTTATTCGATCTTTCACATCTAACCCCATTCCAAGTGTTACAATGATTAACAACTTTTCCTCAATCATGGCTGATATTCAAAGTGGTGGTCAGTCATAATTTCGAAAAGAAATTCGAAAGACAATAATGTCGAAACAATAATATCGATAAAAAAAATATCGATTTTTTTTATTTTTTTATTATATATTTATTTTGGGGTCGGGAATAAAAAAAATGGGTAAAACAAAAAAAAATAGAAAAAAGGAGGTTTGGGGGGGAACCCCCCATTTCGAAATAAAAACGTAATTAAAAAAAAATCGATATTTTTTTCTCGATATTTTGACTTTCGAAATTTTTGTTTTTTAAATTATTACTATAAACCATTCAAAGTAAGACCATAGAACAACAATCTTACAAAAGAGTGTTGGAAAGAACTAATGGCCCACCATCTCCAAGAAAACACAAAGACAAAATAATTCAAACCGCCAAAAGAAACTTGCATCATGAAATTAAATGCATTGGACAGTGCAGTCCAGGGTCCACGATAACTGTCCAAATTAGAGCCCGAAAAAGCTCTTATAAAAGCTAGATAAAATCCTACAAAAAAGAACTAGAGCTGCATTTATGGCAGAAAATTGCCAGACTGGCCCTATTGGGGTTTGGTGATAGGATATGGCACTTGATCGCGAAGAATAGACCACACGACTTGACAATAAACTGCATCAATGAGGCCAAATGGGTGAAATATATTGCATCTACCCTTGGTCGTGTGAAATCTGTTGCCTCGCCCCTATCGATCCCTGATACACAATGGGAATGCAAAGCGTCAATTCCTGATATTATAGTTATCATTTTCCGACTGAAATCTTCTCATGCTGCTGGCCCTGACGGCATTTCTAACCTTGTAATCAAAAGCAACCCCCCATTCTGGGGAGCAGCCCTTCATATACTGTTCTCTCACATCGGAGTACATGGAATACTTCCTGCCTCCTGGAAATCTAGTAACATCCTGACTCTCCACAAGAAAGGGGCATGGGATGATCCTTCCAATTTCCAAATGTTAGCTATGCATGACGCCACCTCTAAAATCTTTACCAAATTTCTTTTATATGAACTGAATACATGGATCATGGATAACAAGATCCTGCCATTAAACCAAATAGGCTTTAGAGACAAATCAAGCACTTCTCATAATCTCCTCATACTAAGCTCTGCCATTGAACATTCCTGGCAGCGGCGTAAACTGGACGTACATTGTGCATTCATTGATTTTTACGCCGCATTCGACACTGTCTGTAGGAATCGGTTGTGGCGGAAATTGGACGAATAGGGGATTCCACCAGGTCTCCTCCGCTGTTACTCCATGCTGACACAACTGTTTGTGTCTGACTAAATGCTGTCGGGAAACTCTCGAAATCTATCTCTACTCACTGCGGAGTAAAAAAGGGGTGCATGATTGCGGCCATTGTATTTAATTTATATTTAGCTGACAAGTATGCTTCCTTTAATATTCAAGCGACCAACCCTATAAAAATTAAGAATGTGACCATAGGTTGGCTTGCTTATGCAGATGAACTCTTACTTTTCGATTATACGCCAGCAGGCTTGCAAATGTTGCTGAATGCCTATGTTTCATATGCTGATGCCAACGTCCTTAAGATTAATATTGCCAAAAGTAAAATCATGGTCTTCTCACCAAAATTCAGACCCAAAAGATCGCATTGGACACTATCTACTGAACCACTCGAGCACGTGTCATCATATAAATACTTAGGTCTTATCGTTGATGATGAACTGAAATGGGACCTACATTGGGCCGATTTGAAACGTAAATGTGATATATCAGTCAACGCACTTAGCGCATTTATTGGATGCAATAACGGCTATTGTGCATCAGCTGTTCTGTCCATATATAACGCCAAGATTTTGGCGATTTTGTCTTACGCAGTAGCAATTTGGGGCCAAAAATTAAAAAAAAAACAGATTATCATGTATGAAGCTAAACTCTTCAGGAGGCTATTTCATCTTCCCCAATGTATTAGTGTAGAATATTTCTATCTTGAATTTAACGTAAAGGGTATTTGGAAGGTATATATTGCCCAATGTGTTCTCCTCTACGAATGTCTAGTCACTGTGCAAAATGACACCATCATTGTCCCCTACATGAAGGCCTTTTTAGGTTTTGAGGACAACATACTGATAGGCACAATCGGTGCTTTAATGCAAACACACAATAAATGGTCATATGAGGGTAGTAACACATTCCTTTCTGGTGATGTAAAATATTGGCTGAAGCGTAAAATAGGCACGACAGCCCTTCTGGAAAATATGCTTCATATTGGTAACATGTCATCTACTAGAGACTACTGTAACGAGAGATTGTCTCGCATATCTCCTCCAAAATATATCACCGCCTATCCTAGCCCTCATATCTTTTGTACATCTCTATTAATCAAGTTTAACGCGACAGTGACATTATCATCAAACTGCAGGAGTAACCAATTCCTTTACCAAAATACATTTTGTTGCTTATGTGGTAATCTGGTTAATGAGACAGCGTTCCATTTAATCACAGAATGTGAATGTCTTGATTCTTTACGTATCTATTTTTTTAAAGCATATAATAATGAAATGAATACGACTGACATACCTTCTCTTTGGTTGGTTTTTATGCAAGGTAATGATACTGATATAGTATATTTTATTGTCCGGTTTTATGTGCATTTAGCAGAAATTTTTAAATGTCTACTTTAAGTATGGAATCTATTGTAATTACATTATGTGAACCGTGATTTTATTTTTGTATATGATCTGTATGAATGAATAGTTTATTAGATATACATATAGCAACAAGGTATATCTAATGAACTATTCATTCATTATAAACATAATAACATGTAAATTCTCCCTCCACTGCCCATCCCTGCTCTCACTAGGATTTTAATGGCCAAGTGCCCGAGCACCCCATAAAGCTACCTTAGCAAACCACATCAATAATATAATTTCCACCATCCCACTATGCACCGCTATTCATTTTACATTTCCTTATGTCAGTGCTAATATTATACACCATTGTACCCATGTCTTACATAACCTAACAATGCATGATGCAACATACACATATTAAATAAAATACATACATGAATCAACTCATTTGCAGGCTCATACGTATATGCAAAGAGTCAAACACATTAATTTATTACTGCACAAAAGCTGAAATGCCAACTATCAAACCGTACCCACTTAGCCACTATAAATTCACCTTCTTCACTTCACTTCAGAATTTCCCAAATACTATTTACCTGGTATATATGGCCTACAAAACCAAAAGACTGTGATAATACCTGTCATTATCAAGCCATAGTTTCACATTCTTAAAGCTGTTCCAAAATAATCTATAACACATCTTTGCTGTCATGTACCAAACAACTCTCAGCTCCTCTTTGCTGTGTCCTGATTTCATGAAAAAGATAAGATAAAAGGCCTGCAAGATAACATACTGCCACTTAGTCGCTCCACTCATCTGCAGTTTTCACACCTTACACAACTATACATAAATAATATAGGGCAACCCCATGCACACCCCATTGAGTACACTGCTAGTTATATAGCAGAGCCTACAACACCCGTGCTACTCCCACCACCTATTTAATCAGTCCTTCTTAGCCAATCTCATAAAGACACATTCCAAATAAACAACCTAACATTTTACCAACTATGTAAACATCATAAGCCAATGCACTAACCCACTATCCTGTTTTTCATCAACAAACTATTGCTATTCAACAACACATAATTCAATGGATTCCTCCCTCCAATGTCCATTCCTACTCCAGCTAGAATTTCAATGGTGAAGTGTCCTAAACACCACTTAGCAAACCACATCAATAATACAATTTACCCAATCCTACTATGCACCCCAATTCATTTGACATTTCCCTATGTCACTGAGAATCTTATACACCACAGTACCCATTCCTTACATAACCTAACAATGCATGATAAAGCATACACATATTAAAATAAACACATGTTCATTTTACCATACAACTTCCAACCACTCCTCAACAAAAACAAAAAAACGTCACTCCAAACTTAAAAATTCAAATGAACTTCCACAATTCTAGAAAACAATGCTTACACACTTCACTAAAACAGAAACCTAAACACACAACCACTCACCTTCAGCTTCAGAGTAGCCCAACACAGACCATCTGCACACTCGGATCACAAAAAGGTCACTTTTAATAGCTTTCAGAAATCACTAGCACAAAAGGAGGACTGCACAAATCAAACATGTACATGCCCAAAACATCTTTATTACAACCAACAGATATCAATAAAACCCAACAAATCCTTCTAAAGAATACCTTGAACAACATGTACAAACCTTTTGTTTTTTAAATCTGTCAACGTACATAACCACGACTATAACCATGGTTACAGGACGAAAACCCACTTATAGACACGGCTACACGTACATCTTTCAAATATGTCAAAAAACACATAACACAAAGGTTTCATATTGAATTCACACATGCCATCAGGTGTGAACATCCAAACAGAAACACATGTAGCTATCTGTGCTAAAACATCCATAGTATAATATGATTACTGAACCAAAACAGAAACGGTTGTCGCCGCGGGTACAGCTAACGGGTACATACCTGTGGCTTCCAAAGCCCACTACAAAGTTCACAGGATAAAAAAGACATAAAGCAAGTTGTAACACTTCAAAAAACATAACAGTACACATGAGAGCTTCAAATAAGAAACACATGGGAAAGTGTCTAATGCAAAACAAGGGGACACCATGATCACTGCACAGAAATTGAAATCGCCATACCCACAGATACACGTGACCAAAGAAAAATCAGTGTAGTGGCTACTCGTGCAAAAATACTCAACGTCCTATTGACTTGCTGGTACTCACTGCTATAAACCCCCTCAGGGAACATGTTACCCGCAACTACAGGCATCAAAAAATATATGACGTCCCATTGACTTCTGATACCCGTGACTATGGGCCTCATTCCGACCCTGGCGCTAATGGGTTAAAGGTGCCGTAAAAGGCTGCCGCGCCGGTAACCCATTAGCGCCTGATTACGAGGTCCCTTTGCGGGACCCGACCTTAAAGGCTGGTCTACACCAGCCGTTAAAGTAGGGACTCGCAAAGGGACCTTGGTGCTAAGTACGGTACCGCAATTTGCGGTACCATACTTAGCACCTTCCCCATTCCCATTGAGCCCTACGGGGCAAAAATGGGAATGGGGGAGGGCCATGGAGGAAGGGGGAATTACCGCCCTGCCAACCTTGTAATGGGGTGGTAATTCCCCTTTTCTCCATGGCGGAGTCGGTAAGTTACCGGCATGGACCATGGTGCTATTTTCCGCCTGGGTCGTAATGAGGCCCTATGTATGAAAACCGCAGCTACAGTCCACCTGACTGTGCATGACATTTCATTGGTTGCTTTTGTAGCTGCAGCTATAAAAAAAAACATGTTAGGTATTTCCCTATTCCAATATACTTGAAATGTTCTCTGGGTGGCACTTAAAAGGAAATCTGGGTGCTGTAACCAATATATAACTGTAAAAGCAAAAGGAAATATCGAAGCTGAGTAGCCCAAAAGGAAATACACCAAACGCGGGTTTACAAAGATACACAGATCTTTATTCTATAACTGAACAGTTTTCAAAGGAACAAAGTAACAGATAGCTATCAGGCCTTCAGTACATACAACAATGCTTTTTCGGCGTTCGTCATATGATGGCGCGCATGCTGTTCTCTACTCTTGAGCTGCTCCAAATTCTGTAATACGTCAAATTCTGCAGGTCTAGCCTTTTTCTTCAATAATATAGATTCTAAGTATTCAAAACGAGGGATTTCAAAACTACCATTGATTGGTCACTGAAGTTCAGAAGCATGTCTAGTTTGTCTGTGCCAAATATAATTAAATACTATACTACCAATGCTGTGCTTACAGTACATAGTACACGCCGGCGACCCCTCCATTGGTGCCGGATGGCCAAATTCCAAAGATTGTCTGTCCTTGCAGAATAATGCCCTGAAGCAGGCAAACAATTTCCCAGGCATATCAGATTCCTGGTGTTACCTGGTCAATAATTGTACTTGGAAGAACAATACGCCAAAACAAATTATCAGGATACTTAAGAATCGGGTCACGACTCACCTGATCAAATCCTAAGGAGGTCCGATTGGATATAAAGTTTTCTAACAAAGATTTTGTCATTTTTGGTGATTTCGGCAAATCTGCCCACCTCGATATATGGACCCTCGTCAAGATGCCGACTCGGACCGCGTGCTCACTGTCCAGGGATCGGGCTGTGCAGCGCTGCTGAGTTGTTGCGTCTCATTCAGGAAAGGGGCCCCCTTTACACCATCGATCCCGGTCCAATAGCCGCGTCAACCTTCAACGAGCTGGCATCAATCTTGAGGGTCCCTATTCGGGCACCATCTGTAAAAGAAAAAGGAAATATCGAGGCTGAGTACCCCAAAAGGAAATACACCAAACGCAGGTTTACAAAGATACATAGATCTTCATTCTATAACTGAACAGTTTTCAACAGAACAAAGTAACAGATAGCTATCAGGCTGTCAGTACATTACAGCGAATACCAGCCCTTTCGGAGTGAGGAGTGAGTGGGACTGTACATCAGAACATTCGGTCTTTTATACAATTTTGCAACATGATGTCCAGCCCCTTTACAGGTTAACCATTTCTCGGGCTAGGGGTTCATACCAAGTTCGCTTCTAATTTATTCATCTATATGCATATGGATTATTCCTAGTATATTCACAAATAGGTCACATTGGCAACAGTGTGTCTTTGGATTTAACATTAAGCCTTCGTACATATTTTATACAATATAGTCAAACAAGTCTTCACATTCAGGATTTAAACAGCATTGTGCTTAACATATGCTCGTGGATTAGTATCGTTGGTACAGGTAATCCTCGATCTACAGGTCAACGAAGGACAAGGTCTCCTTACATGACTCTAACTTTTGGCCTACGGGCAGTTTAAGCATTAACTTGCATGCAGAGGTCAAGACGGCCATGTTACAAACAGAAGAACATTGTCCACCATATTAGAAAACAGGGTGACTTTGAAGTGAGAATCAAAATGGCGGATGAACCAAAAATGGCGGCTAAAACGGTCTCAAGTCAGAACTTCGCAACGCGGATTTCTTCGCAGAGTGACTGGGCTTAGGCCAATATATACAGTAAAGGAGGCACAATATGATATCCCGTTTAATAAACCCTCCTTTTGGCCTAAGCCAAGCGCTAAACTACTTCTAGTCTCTTTACGAGTAACTCCACATCTCAATGTCCATACATCCTGAATCACTATCCGAGATGACAATTGCCATAAAATCAGTTACCAAGATTTCTTTCAGCTCATATTCGTTAGAGATTTTCTCTGAGGCGTATACTTTATGTCCTAATGTACCCATCGCTTGTGCGCAACATCCCCCTAGCATCAAACACATACCAGGAAGACATTGTATACAACAACAAAGAAACAGCTTCCGGAGACAAAACTGTTGGAGAGTGTGGAGGTGTAATGGCTGTTTCCCCAGACCACACAGGCTCAGGGAGAGTCTCCAATGCACTCTCGATGCTGGTTGCTGCTTCGTGATCATTGGTTACAGCATTGGTGAGGGGTTCGGCATCTTCTGTATCGTGTGGCACTGGGTGTGGAATCCTCTTGGAATCCTCTTGGTATGTGAAGCGTGTATCTAATTCTTCCGGTCTGCTACCCGCACAGTACCTCAGAATGGCATGACCGCATTCAGGGTGAGATGCAGAAAGAAAAACTAGACAATATTTTTGCAGAAGGCAGCATAATGCAGGTCTGCCTTCTAAGGTTATTAAACGCAGCCAATAAAAATGCAGAGAAAGACTGTTTGATACGGCTATGCGCCAAAATCTGGTTTATTTTGAATAGGTCCCTGCGAATGCAAGAAAATGACACCCAGCTAATTAACAGGTTAAAGACTGACTTAGATGGGGCAAGTAAAAATCAGGATATCTTAAGAGCAGAATTGGATGTATGCCAAAAAGACATGCAGTTAAAATGCAGAGATTTTGATGTTCAATTGTCCAAAAGCAAGAAACGATTTGAGGACAGTGAACAAGAATTGGTGAGGTTGTGTCAGAGATGCAGATTTTACAAAAAGAACATTGTGAGAAAGAAAGTGGCTGTCATGATGCCTACCACCATCAGGACAAAGGCCCTCAGCTCCGGGAGCAGGCATTCAGACATTTGTTTAAACCTCAGCAGCCCCGGCCAACGTGCCTGCAGCCAGCACCCAGTTTTGTGCCACGCCCGCCTCGAATCCTAGAATAAAGAAGAAGAAAAGGACAAGGTTAGAAAACAAACTTATTTCAAATTCCTCACCTAATTCCAGAACCATTTCATCTCCGGACCTGGAAAGTACATCAGTCCTGCACGCGTCGCTTCGCCAGCTCCAGCACGGCGCCATACTCACCAGTTCTCACAACATCTTTCAATCCGGCACTGTCTCCATCATTTCTTCGCCGTAATCCGGCACCTAGGGGACACAAGAAAAAACAAGGTGAGCCAAGGGAATCAACAAATACAACCTCTTACCACCATAGACTTACCTGATTTACCACCGGCGTTATTATTCCATAACTCTCCACATTTTCATATGCCGCATCTGTAAAGAGGGAGAAAAACAACACGTTAATGCATGCAATAGTTACCGGACAGCGTTGGGTAACACAGACTCTTACCTGAACGCCAGCAGCAGCTACGAGACCTTCTTCTCACAAACTCAGTTGCAACTTAAGGAAGGAAGGGGACAAGAGTGAACATCGGGCACATTGAACTCTTTGAACTTGATACGTACCAATCCCGCCAGGGACTTCAGAGTCAATACTTACCGGAACTCTCCCAACGCCTTCAAACCAGTGAAGTAACTGGTATCTACGTGCCCCTGCAAGACACGCAGGATGGAGAGCTAATCTTTTACGAACATAAGGTGAGGTTACTAAGGGGATACCGGAGGTGATTAGTGGGGGAGAGCGAGAACAGTTGGGAGGCCATCACTAAAACCCACAGGTAGTTAATCCCTGTCTCCACTTGCAGGAAAATACTTCTTCGGGTCCAGCAGACAAGACTAGGAGGGCCAGTCCAGACAGTCATCTCTGCACTACGCATCAAGTTGAAGGAGACCGCAGCTGTCCGGGTCCGATCGACACCCCTGTGGGGTCCGGTGAGCGTACTAGAACACAAAGCCTCTCTACAAATACCCACCCGGGTGTTATGAAAACCTCGGAAACTGACCAACTGGTCCAATTATTGGGGGAACTTAGGGTGGAAGTACATGCCGCTCACAAGAGACTAATGCCCTCATGAGAGAACTGATTGTCTCAAAGGAGCGCACAGATGATCTGGCTAGGCAACTACTGCAAAAACCAAGCTGGGCAAACGCCCCTACCTGGATATGGGGGAAACCCAACCCCCGTTTCATCAAGCAATCCTGTGCAAGTGGTTTTACCAGGAAATATTCCGTTAGCTCCACCCGAACGCTTTGCTGGGGACCCCAAAAGGTTTGCCGTGTTTATGAACCAATGCCGCTTGCACTTTTTATGCAGACCGGGAGCCTTTACAAATGACCAAGCCAAAGTAGCCTTTGTATTGTCATATTTTAGTGGCAGCGCAGCGGATTGGTCCATTCCATTAGTCAACCAGGATGATCCTCTTCTCCGGGATTTTCAGGGTTTTCAAAGGAGCATGGAAAAACTATTCGCCAGACACTCACAGGGTCAAGTCCTGGACAACAAACTTTTATCCTTACGACAAGGTAACCAGGATCTGCTAACCTATATTGCAACCTTCTATAGGTTGGTGGTGGAAACCGAGTGGCCAGAGGAAAAACGAATTACATTGTTTCATCGTGGACTTCGGGGAGAACTCAAAGATGTCTTGGCTCAAGTTGTGAACCCACCTCAGGATTGCACAGAATTTATAGACTTAGTGGTCCAGCTAGACCACCGACTTCAGAACCGAAAGACTGATCGAGCTAAGTTCGAGAACCGGGTATTGGTTAAACCCAACGTTGCCCGCAAAGGAACAGATGCATCTGAACCTATGCAGATCGGGGGGGTTAAAGGACCCTTAACTCAAAAGGAAAGAGAAAGAAGACGACAGATGCAGTTGTGTCTGTACTGTGGAACCTCAGGACATTTTCTACGGGATTGCCCTACAAAACCACCCAAGAAGGTGGTAGGAGTTGCTGATAAAAGCCACCTAGAGCCTGATTCGGGAAAAGACCACGCCCGACAAGCGTAGAGGTCCACTTGCCAAGCTTAAAGAAGGACACTCAGACCTCACATCTGATCATCCCAATGGTTCTACTTGATCCCAGGCAGCCATCACGTATGCACGCAGTAAGGACATACATAGATAGTGGGGCCGTAGGAAACTATATAGACCACAAATTGGTGGCAAGGATGAATCTACCTCTTTGCAAAAAGACCACTTCGGATGTCATCACCACAGTTGATGGAACTGAGATTGCCTCGGGGCCTGTAACTCATTCCACTACAGAGATGACACTGTTGAGTCAAGATGGGCATCGAGAGACTATTGTGTTTGATCTAATAAAAGCTCCACAGTTCCAGATAATACTGGGGATGCCATGGTTGGAAACACATAAAAATGGCAAAGCAGATGCCTTATCCCGAATAGGGATGGGAGAAGCACATGCAAACCCGGAACGGGTGCCAATAATTCCCGAGCAAAGAATTCTTGGCATAACTACTCTACAGACACTAGAAGATATTCATTCAAAAATCCAACAACTCTTTGATCCAGCAACCCTGTAGGACTGGGTAGATAAAGGCCCGGACTACTCAGTCGTCAATGACCTACCTTACTATCAAGGACGACTATTTCCACCACACAAGGAAATACAAGAACTAGTCATCTCCAATTACCATGACACCCTGATGGAAGGGCACCCAGGTATCGCAAAAACTGAAACGAAAATTAAGAGACAGTTCTGGTGGCCCACTTGGCGAAAAGATGTAAAGTAATTTGTGATGTCTTGTGGCATTTGCGCCCAAAACAAAAGCCTGAAGAAAAAACATGCTGGCCTTTCACAACCTTTGGATATTCCACCTATACCATGGCACACCTTGTCTTTAGACTTTATTACAGTTCTACCTCCATGTAATGAATTTAACACCATCCTAGTTATTGTGGATCTTTTTTCCAAGATGGCCCACTTTATTCCTTTAAAGGGGTTACCTTCTGCTTCGATTCTGGCCAAGGAGTTCCTCGAAAACATTGTTCGATTACACAGATTCCCTTCCGTATTGGTTTCTGACCGAGGTAGTCAATTTATCTCGCATTTTTGGAAGAAATGTTGTCAACTGGCACAAATCGATGTGAGGCTATCAACAAGTCACCATCCCCAGACCAATGGTCAGATGGAAAGGACCAACCAGACCCTTGAACAGTACCTACGCTGCATGCTACACCAGACCGAAAGCAATTGGAAAGATATTTTATGGATTTTCGAGTACGCATACAATAACTCTGTACATTCAGGAACTGGACAAAGCCCTTTTTATACCATATATGGACATCACCCTCGAACCTCGAAACTCGATTCACCTCAGCACTTAGAAATGCCTGCAGTTAGTCATTTGCACTCTACTATTACACACGCCTTTAAGGAAGCCACAGAAAATTTGAGACAAGCAAAAGAGAAATACAAGAAAAATGCTGATCAACATAGAAGTGAAACTCCACAATACCAGGCGCCAGGCTCATAGACTTTACTTACCTGATGCAGACCATGCTGTTAAAGAGTCCAAGCCTACATGAGGCCTGGATGGGACTATTTTGTTACAGGGACTATTTTTTACTCGGACGTGGCTCTAGGGAACTTCTTACCTGGAACTACTTTGGAGGCTATTTAAACCACACCCGAACAGCAGCACATGCTTCGCGTTATTCTGCTTCCAGCAGCGCGACGCTCACCGTGCCTGCAGCCAGCATCCAGTCTTTTGCCACGCCTGCGTGCCTGCAGCCAGCACCCAGTCTTCTGCCACGCCCGCCTTGAATCCGGAGCTCCTAGAATAAAGAAGAAGAAAAGGACAAGGTTAGAAAACAAACTTATTTCAAATTCCTCACCTAATTCCAAAACCATTTCAACTCCGGACCTGGAAAGTACATCAGTCCTTCACGCGTTGCATCGCCAGCTCCCGCACGGCGCCATACTTACCAGTTCTCAAAGCATCTTTCGATCCGGCACTGTCTCCAACATTTCTTCACCGTAATCCGGCACCTAGGGGTCACAAGAAAAAACAAGGTGAGCCAAGGGAATCAACAAATACAACCTCTTACCACCATAGACTTACCTGATTTACCACCGGCGTTATTATTCCATAACTCTCCACATTTTCATATGCCGCATCTGTAAAGAGGGAGAAAAACAACACGTTAACGCATGCAATAGTTACCGGACAGCGTTGGGTAACACAGACTCTTACCTGAACGCCAGCAGCAGCTACGAGGCCTTCTTCTCACGAGCTCAGTTGCAACTTAAGGAAGGAAGGGGACAAGAGTGAACATCGGGCACATTGAACTCTTTGAACTTGATACTTACCAATCCCGCCAGGGACTTCAGAGTCAATACTTACCGGAACTCTCCCAATGCCTTCAAACCAGTGAAGTAACTGGTATCTACGCGCCCCTGCAAGACACGCAGGATGGAGAGCTCATCTTTTACGAACATAAGGTGAGGTTACTAAGGGGATATCGGAGGTGATTAGTGGGTGAGAGCGAGAACAGTTGGGAGGCCATCACTAAAACCCACAGGTGGTTAATCCCTGTCTCCACTTGCAGGAAAATACTTCTTCGGGACCAGCAGACAAGACTAGGAGGGCTAGTCCAGACAGTCATCTCTGCACTACGCATCATGTTGAAGGAGACCGCAGCTGTCCAGGTGAGCGTAACAGTGATCTCCAAAATGCGGAACAAGAAATGGTTAAAATGCTTCAAGAAAGAGACAAGAGGAATAAAGAATTTAATGAGTGCCAAATGCAAATGAGCAACATGCAGGAGGTAATTAATAAAATGAGTGATGAAAACAACTATTTGCAAAACAAAGCAAACAGGCTCCTTAAAAAGTGTAAGGACTTAGAACAGCAAATGTGCATTCCCATGTCCCAGGAGAGGCGGCAGGGTACCACATTCAATGGAGTTGAGGTGAATTCTATTTCTACCCAAAGGGCTAGTGCCCCAGTGACTGGGCCGGTGACTGAACTTGGTTGCAGCGCCCTTGGGGGATTTGATACTCCCATTGGGGGCCGCCACAAATCCCATACACCTGGAACCAGGGATGAGTCACCAAGTAGTGCAATTCCATGCATTGCAACAAGTAGCCCCATAAAAATAATGAAATGCATTAAAGCCCTGATCAAACCATTTAAAAAAGGAGGGAAATGCTGCATTGAGGATCACATAGTTTGGTGTGCTCAAAACCGGTGCCAAGCACAATGCAGTCTTGAGCAGATCAAATGCTTGCTGGTGCTCCATGTTCCACGGCAATGGCGAGGAAATGTCCTTATTCATCAAAGCCAACATCGGCTTAATCACTAGTGAAAAACTGGGGGTCCACAACCTACAGTAGGAAGCCATACCTATCAAGGCTCTGACTTCCCTCTGTGCATTTGGAACAGACAGGCTAGAAATTAGTTTTATCCGTTCAGGTGTCAATCTTCTTCCCTCCTTTGACAGGAGATAGCCTAAATAGGCGACCTCATGACAACAATATTGAAACTTTTTAAGTGAAGATTTGTATTCATGTTTAGCCAAGTGCATAAGTAATAACACAGTGCCTTCCTTACAAGCGTTATCTTAGTCAGCAGCCAAAAGTAAGTCATCAACATACTGAAGCAGTGTACAAGTAGAGGGCAATTCAAGGGTATCAAGCTGTTCTTTCAAAGCCCTACTATAGTGCTAGGACTTTCCGTGTAACCTTGCGGTGCACGGGTAAAGGTGAACGAGCGTCCTCCTAAGGTGAACGCGAACAAGTATCTACTGCCCTTATGAATAGGGCTATTAAAGAAAGCATTCTTCAGGTCCACAACACTATAAGTAGCTGAAGCTGGAATCGTAGTTAATATTGACGTCACATCAGGCACAATTGGAAATTGCACAACTACCTACAATTTCCTCAATTACCCCTCGGTGCACAAAATCGGAGACGATGCATTTCAAAGCTTGCTCACCCTCAACTGAAATCTTATATTGTGGAATAGGGGGCAGCTTTACCCCATGCTTCAAAACTATTTTAACAGGCTCGATCTGCAAAACACTGACATCATTGTCGTCGATTGTCCATAAAGACTCTAGTACATTACTGAATTCTGGTGGCAAAGGTCTGGTTAAGAATTGTGCGACAGAAAGTTGCTGTGGTGAAATCGTCAAACGCACTCCATCAGAAGAACAATGAATTACCGCATTTAATTCCTTCAACAGATTCATCCCCAGCAAATTCTCTCCACAAATCAAAGTCAAAAGGAATGGACATTGGTCCGTGAAGGGACCCAAAGAAACAGTTACAGGCGAAGAAACTGGACAGACAACTGGTGTGCCAGAAAACCCTACAGAAACGTTGGTTTGCCCTGACAGTGGAATGTTTGGAACCCGAGAATGATCAATGGAACACTTCTGTGCCCCTGTATCTATCAAGAACAGATGATTCCTTTTTCCCACTATCATTTGAACGTAGGGACCTTTCTGATTAACGGGAATAAGTGTAGGTTCCAAACCCTGCTGCGGGCAATCCTAGCGAAACAGAATATCGTCAAAAGGAAGCTCTTCAGAGAGGTAAGCGGCAGAAGGATGATCAAATATGTTTCTAATAGCCACACTTGGTACATGATTATCCAGTGAAAAAGGTTGTTGTGGATCCTGTGCACACTGACCTCTACTAGGGCCCCCTACACCCGGGCGACCTCTGGATCGTCTACCCATATTCCCAAATGTGTTATTTGACCTTTGTCAAAGGACCAGACATTGTGCATGCCAATGACCCTCTTGGCGACAATAGGCACACTGGTTAATTTTCACAGGACCCAAGGGGACATTTCCTTGTGGAACATACTGACCTCTAATCTGCAAACTACCCCCTTTAGGCCCTCTAACAATTTTCTATAACAATACTTTAGTCTTCAAATCACCTTTTCTGGTTTCGACTCTTTCCTTTTCATTATTGACACGATTCTCATAGTACTGAGCCATGTGCAGTACTTCTGACTGAGACTTCGCTTGCCAAGCGCTCTCAGAAGACATAATTTGTGACTGGATGTCAGGCAGCAATTCACGCACAAATTTGTCTATGAATAATCTTTTCCCAGACTCAGTGCCTAAGTCTTGTCCACTGAAATCCAAGAATACCTGTTCGAACTGATTAAAGAACTTGGTAGCACCCTCAGACTTCCCTTGGACACAGGCCGTAAACTTGTCCCAAATAATTCTCTTTTCGGGAATTATGGTTTTCAATTTCGCAATGATTCTATCAGGTAAAGTTAGTATCACCTGAGGCGGTCTCTCGCCAGCTAGTCTTTCTCCATCGCAAAGACTTGCCAACTGTATATGTTGATGGTTGTGCCTTTCACATTGAAAATGACTTTGATAAACAATTAGTGTCAGGAATAGGGAATGTCTGGTTGAAGTGTGAAGGTGTCCCGAGTATAGGGATGAGAATTGGTGCTAGGAGCAGTCATGTAGCGGAATTGGCAGCCATTTATAAAGCAATTGCTACTGCAGTTGATAATAAATTCAGTGAAATTGTCCTGGTGACTGATTCTGATTACGCACGAAATAGCTTTGTGGAATATTTACCTGGCTGGAAAGCGAGAGGCATGATTACATACAATAAAACGCCACTTAAACATAGAAAAATGATACAAGCCATAGACAAATTGGTGTCAGAAAATGATTTAACAATATACTGGAGGAACATTCGTGGGCATTTGAAAACTCCAGGAGAGGATAAGGAGGGAAATGATAAGGCAGATCACCTGGCTAAAATGGGGCCTGTGATGGGAGAATTGCTACCTATCTGCTGGGACCACTGTCTACTACAGGTCCCACCCGTAATATAATGTACTACTACCTGTAATGTAATGTTCCACTAAGATATGCGCCCGGTTGCCCCTGGGTCTGGTCCGCGCTATACAAATAAAACAAATACAAATACAAATACAAATTGAACATTTACTGGGTGAAATACAAATTGATGCAGTAACACGTTCTAAAGCAACAAAGGAGTCAGATCAACCAGTGGTCCAGTGGAGCTATGATACACCAGATCAAGATCTGATTGAGGCACAAAAGAATGATCGAATTTTGGGAATCTATTATAATCATTTGATAGATCCTGAACAAAACCCTTTAACAGAAAATGATTGTATGGGAAAACAAGAGTTGAGGGTGCTATTAAAGAATAAAAAATGAATAAGACTACAAGATGGACTCATGATTAGAGAGTCCATAACAGGACAAATACAGTGGATGGTACCCCTTTCATTCAGAGGGTTACTGCTACACCATGCGCATGATGCTATAACTGCAGGCCACAGAGGCTCACAGAAAACAATGGAAATACTAAAAGATTATGCTTATTGGTCCCAAGATGTAGAATTATATACTAGAGGATGTCTAGTATGTGTCCAATTTAAACCTGCTTCACCAATGCATAGAGCTCCATTAATGAAAAGAGGCCTAACTCTTCCATGGTCAGATTTGCAAATAAACGATGTAGGGCCTGTAAAGAGGTCGAGCAGGGGGAACCGGTATATTTTAAGTGTGGTATGTTTGATCTCGAAGTGGATTGAGTGTATTCCTGCCCTAGATTGTAGTGCCAAACAGCAGCCACATTGCTGGGGAACCATGTGTTTTCAAGGTTTGGGTTGCACAAAGAATAGAATCAGACAGAGGAAGTCATTTTACAAGTGCTCTAATGAGTAAGGTATGGCAAATACTGGGTGTGAAGAGAAAGCTACATATCGGATATCGGGCGGCTTCTTCAGGTGGAATTGAACGAAGCAATAGGTCTGTTGTGGACATTTTAAAGACATTCATGGCAGAAGCAGGTTCCAGCAGGGAGTTACGCTTACCTTTGGTTCTGATGGCAATCAGATGAACTCCTGCCAAAGCAACAGGTATTAGCCCTCATGAAGTTTTGACAGGTAGGAAAATGGTGTTACCACAACACCTGCTATACAGGACACATGAGCAATAACTTGTGAGCGCATCCACAGTTCATGAATACGAGGAAGCATTTACAACATGCATTTGCTTTTGTACAGAAAAATTTAGAAAGAGCTGCTGACAGTGCAAAGTCATACTATGATAAAAAGATGTCAGTAAAGGAATATTGTGTGGGCGATCAGGTGTATAAATTTCATTTTGGAAAAGGTAAACAGAAAAATTCCAAATTTCTAGCAGCCTGGCAGGGGCCATATCGAATTATAGATAAGGTCTCTCCTGTGGTCTATAAAGTTTTGAAGACTGAAGGTGAAACAGCAACAGAGCAGTTTGTTCACGTAAATCAAATAAAACCATGTCACCCTAAACATGAGATTAAACAACTTGAGCGTGTAGAAGCAGATAAAGTCCCTTGAACATAAAAAGGTAAAGTGAATGGGTCTAGTCAATAGTAGTGGCAGAGAAGTTAAATAAAGATGGTTGATTATGATAATGGCACAAAAACACTGTTATATATGTGAATATATATAAAAAAATGGAAGCTAAAATTTAGGGAATTGGTGTGAAAATGTATTAAATATTGAATGCTGTTTTATGTATGTTTGTTTTCTCTTTAACCTATGTTTAATTTCAGAAAGCAAGAGGGAAAAGGGCGAAATATAAAGCATGTTTTATTTTTGGCAAAAGGGTGAAGTTAGTATTGTGCTTTGTACTTAATGTGTATCATTTTTATTTGGATTAGAATTTTACCATATTAGCACCGGAGGTCACGGGAGACGATGGAGTCCTGGAGTCCCCTGGATGAAGATCGAATGATGCCTGCCTCCGGGTGGAGGTGAAGACAAAGTAACCGGAATGCAAAAAAGTGATGACTCCTATGGGGAAAGGATCCAAGAGTGCCAAGATGGAAGAGTACCCGAATGAACCAAATGATGTGACATCGCTGGTTGGGACATATCAAAGGCAGACAAGTGTCCTGGGGTATGGAGTTCCACATATTTATTATTTTAATTAATTATTTTAATCTGTTATGTTAATTCTTTGGGCCTCATTACACGGAAGGCGGTGGTCCAGGGTGCTATTAGCACCCTGGACCATGCTGGTAAATTACCGGCACCGCCTTGGCGGAAAGGGGATTTACCGCCCCATTCCAAGGTTGGTGGGGCGGTAAATCCCCCTTCCGCCATTGCCCTTCCCCATTCCCATTTCTGCCCCATAGGGCTCTATGGGAATGGGGAAGGCGCTAATTACGGCACCGCAATTTTGCGGTGCCGTAATTAGCTCCGAGGTCCCTTAGCGGGTTGGTTTTTAACGCCTGCAAAAAGCAGGCGTTAAAACACCAACCCGCTAAGGGACCTCGTAGTAAGGCGGTAATGGTTAAAGGCCACCTTTACCATTAACGGTGGCCGTTAACCATTACCGCCTTCCGTGTAATGAGGCCCTTTGTTTTAGTTATTTGTTTTATTTTATTATTTTGTGATTGAACTCAAGTACAAAAGTAAGACACTGGACTATGGACACTTCAATTGGGAAGAAAGCTATGGAACATTTTATAAGAACTGATGGACTAAAAAATGAATTTTAATATTATGATGATTGAACAGTGATTTTTCAATTTTCATTTTTCACACCTGAATATTAATTGTATTGGATTGTTACATTTTAAAAAAGAAGAAAGGGAGCAAGTTGGATTCCTTCCAATTGTGGCTTGGACCATTGCCAAAATTCTCAGAGAAAGGAGGGGATATGTAGGATTATTTTGCGTGTTTTGGGAGCACAGCACCATTGCATGGGATTAATGTATTGCTATAATGTGGTACAAGCAATTGCACCCTTTTTTTTTCTCCTGAAATGCCTCTGTTGCAGGAGACACATTAGAGGATTAATGAACTAATATAATTAACAGTACTAACATGATCTTAATCAAATAACATCATAATGTGTTCTCCAGTGCAACATAAGGTGGAAAAGACAGGCTCTGAAAGTCATTTAAACGTGCACTTGGATTCATTTTCTTTTTCTCTGTTCACTGTGTTAGCTGGATGCGAAATCTGCATGCCAGGAAATGAGTAGATACAGTTTCTAAACCGTATAAGCCAAGCCATTGTTAAAAGAGGAGGATTTATTATTGTGCATTTTCATTGGTGACACGTCACCTTATGGGCTGTAACAGAGGTCTCTTGGTACATTTCGGGGAGGAAGAAAGGCAGAGGACATTTTACACAGCTCCGGGGAAGACCTGGGTGGAGTTTCTATAGGATTTCCTGATTGAGAGGTGCCGTCCCAGTCCATTGCTGACTTTCCCAGACTGAAGATTCCAGTCGATAAGCACCGGCTTGAGAGACCGCAGATCAGAACTGCATGCCCTCGCTGGGGTGCTTTGAAGGAAAGCCTTGAGCCATTTAAAGAAAGCGAACAGTCCGGGGAGTTCGCGTGCTTAACAGATAGAACTCGCTGGTAATTATCTTGTATGACAGTGAGGGTGCGGTATGTGCATGAGACCTATTTTAGACAGGCAGCGTAGCGATAGCTTTTCACTGTGTTACAATGACACATTTAAATGTTGCCAGCTGAAGGCAAAACAAACAATGTAATTTTTCTCTCTCTCTTGTCCAAAAATGAAAGGAAATTCGTAGTGTTCTTGCATTTTGTCTTTCTCATGTTTTTTATTTCAGAAGAGGATTGTCTCACGAATGGTAATGTTTAGTTTAGTTTAGTTTATTATTTGATAATGCGCTCCAAAACCCAGGGGTAGCCGGGCGCAGCAGTTACAAGAATACTTAAGGTTGCGTACATAAAAAAGGATACATACAGAATATGCATTGTATGAGTTATTAACATATATACAAAACCAATATACAAATATACAAGAAATACAGGAATGTGAATCCCTATCATAGGTCTGGTATCGGGGGTGTCAAAGGTAGTTATGCGCAATGATAGGGCCAGGTTCAGTGGGTTAGTTGTCGTTACTCCAGAGCCAACTTTTCACCTTACTCCTGAACTAGAGTAGGGTAGATTAGCTCTCAATGCCATGGGGAGTGAATTCCAAGCGCAGGCCGCTCTAACAGGGAAGCTAGCTCCGCCTGCTTTAGTTAGTCTAAATCTGGGGGTTTCAAGTAGGGAGTGGATAGAGGCTCTGGTATGGTGAGTAGAGGATTTTCTAGTCAGTCTAGCCGAGATGTAGGGGGGCGCAGTGTTGTTCAGTCCTTTATGTGTGAGAGATAGTGTTTTAAGGAGAACTCTGTCATTGATTTTTAGCCAGTGGTTGTTTTTCCTAATATTAGATATATGTGCTCTGCGGGGTATGTCAAGGGCTGCTCTAAGAGCATTATTCTGCAATATTTGCAATTTGTTAGTGACAGTTTTATTGGCGCCCGCATAAAGGGCATTACAGTAATCCAGTTTGGACATTACTAGGGCATTGGCTAGTGTGATACAATTGGTTGTGGACAGGTAAGGTCTGCAGGCCCTGATTAATTTGCAAGCATAGGCTGTGGAGGAAGCCAAAGCGTTAACTTGTTTTTTGAAAGATAAAGTGGAATCAAGGTAGAAGCCTAGTGTTTTTACCTCCGTTGCCACTTTGATTATATTACCGTCTATATTGAAGGCACTGTAGTTAGGGCTGAGTTTTTTATGGTTGGAGTCGGTACCCAGTATCAGTATCTCTGTTTTATCGTGATTCAGGCAGAGGCCATGTGAGGCCATCCATGCCTGAATGATGAGGTAAATCTTATTTACTAGAGCTCTGTCTTCAACAAAGTTGCCAGATAGTGGTGTGAGGATCTGCGTATCGTCCGCGTAGTTGGTGTAAGTTACCCCCAATCTGTCAAGTTTGTCAAAGAGTGGCTTAGTAAATATATTGTACATTGTGGGGGAGACACATGTAGCTTGTGGGACGCCACAGGTGATATGTATTGGGTCCGCTGAGGCTAATGGATAGAACACTCTTATCGTACGGTTAGCTAGGAAGGATTGTACCCATGCTATAGCTTCACTTGAGAAATGGGCGGCAGATGCTAGATGGTTGCATAACACTGCGTGGTCGACTAGATCGAAGGCCGCCGATAAGTCAAGGAGGAGGAGCATAGCTGTTTTACCTTTATCCTTCAACTCGTCGATTTGTGTCTTAAGGTCGATTAGGGCCGTTTCAGTACCATGTAGTGGTCTGAAGCCAGATTGGCGTGATCCTAGTAGTTGGTTTGTCTCCAGGTAGTTTTGGATCTGGAGGTAAGCTACTCTGTCAATGATTTTAAGGAGAAATGGGACCGTAGTAATGGGCCTATAATTAGTTGGGATGGCTGGGTCAAGGGTCTGTTTTTTCAGGGGAGGCAGCACCCAGGATTCTTTAAGGCTAGTGGGTACAGTGCTAGATCTGAAGGAGGAATTTATTAATTTAGAGATGAAAGGCTCTAGGTCTCTGGCTGCATCCTTAATGACTTGTGCTGGGCAGCTGTCACCTTGGCAGTTGGATGGTTTCAAGGATAATATCACCTTTTCGGTTTCCAGTATAGATATGTTAGAGAAACTGAATGGTTTGCAGTTGTTTTGAGTGACTATTCATTTAGGGATGCTTTCTTCTTAGCAATTTTCGTTTGAAGAGTTGTGATTTTATTAGCTAGAGCATTTTGGATGCTAGTGCACCATTGTTTGTCCTTGGGGGCATTATCTGTGGGTGTGTTTGGGTTTTCCATTTCCCGGAGGATGGAGAAGAGTTCTTTGGAGTTAGAGTTAGCTTTGCTAATTCTCTCATTGAATGTATTCTTTTTGGTGTGGATTATTTCCTTCTTATATTTTTTGGCCAAATTGTCAAGTGAGGTTTTATTCTCAACTGAGGGTGTATGCCTCCAGATAGCTTGGAGTTTGCATTTTTGGATCCGTAATTCCTTGAGGTAGGGGGTGAACCAGGTGTTAAGATGAGATTCTCGTTTGCTTTTGCGCAGTTTAATAGGGGCAATAGTATCCAGGGCCTTTGATATAGTGTTGTTGAATGTCTCAACTAGCATGTTAGGGTCAGAATTGATGGCGCTAGCGGAGAGGGCAGGTAGGAGGAGAGGAAGTAGTTTATCAGCTGTGATTTCTTTTTTGCTTCTAGTAGGCATAGGTGGAGCTGAAGTAAGCTTGTCTAGTTTGGGAGGCTCTATGGTAGATGAGAAACAAATAAGGTGGTGGTCAGTCCACGTTTGTGGTAAAATGTTGGATATGGTCATGGCGCAGTTTCGGTTAGCTATCCAATCTAGTGTCCGTCCTTTTGTGTGTGTAGGGGCTAAAACTTGTTGGGTAAGGCCATGATCGATTAGGATTGATTGGATGGAGTGGGCCTGTTTGTCTGTGTCGTCATTAAATCCCAGGTTAAAGTCACCTAGTGACAGGAGCTGAGTGGAATCTTTGATGATATTCGAGAGGAGGCTAGATAGGTCTTCCTCAAAGTTACCTAATGGGCCTGGTGGTCTATACACCAGAACACCAGAAGGACAGCTAATGTACTGTTATTAGGATAGGTATTTTAGCAGAAAGAAGTTCACAGGATGTGATGGCTGGGTGTGGGGTGCGCCTTACAGCTAGTTTCGTTTTGGCAATAATGGCCAGGCCACCTCCCCTAGAGTTGGGTCGATCGACTCTTAGTATATCGTAGCCGTCTGGTATGGCAATCATAAGTGCAGGGCCCGCAGCATCATGGAGCCAGGTCTCAGTAATGGCTAGTAGCTCTAAATTGTCCATGGCTAGTATATCAGCAATTTCCGTATTGTGGGCTATGAGGGACCTTCCATTGATGAGGGCTCCTGATAGGGTAGGAGTTGTGATTATTTTTTGAGTGGGTCTGGGACTAGGGAGATTGGGTCTCTTCTGGTTGTGGAGGAAGTTAGTATGTGTTGTTGGGCGTCTTTCTGCAGCTAGGGCAGGAGGGTTGGAGTAAGAGGCAGTTGGAGTTAGTCTGGACCCAGGTGGTCTAGTTCTTTTGTTTTTTAGGTCGTATAACCGTGGTAATCTCGCTCTGAGTCGCATATTTCTCTCTTGAGGGTTACAAGGTATGGGGTTATTGTAGGCCATTGTTATGATGGTGATGAGAATGGTCCACAGTAGGGAACAGATTATGACTGTACGGTAAGTCTTAGTAGAGCACATGTTAAGGGACAGGTAGCAGTAGCGCCATGGTACGGCAGTCCCAGCAATTACTAAAATGCAATGAACAGGAGGGGCACCTAAGTGCAGTAATCCCAGTACTGGCTAAAATGCAATGAACAGGGGAGGCACCTAGGTGCAACAGTCCCAGTCATGGCTAAAATGCAGTGAACAGGGGAGGCACCTGAGTGCAGTAATCCCAACAATGACTAAAATGCAGTGATTAAAGTGACCCAGCAATGACTAAAATGCAGTGACTAAGGTGACCCAGCAATGACTAAAAGCATAATAAGATTACATTGCGGCAGGGCAGGTGCATGTATAGGCCGGGAAGTAAATAGGCGTCTGGTCAGCAGACCAGGCAAACTGCTAAGTATCATAGGAAGTTTATTGATACAACCCGGTGGGCCCTCGGTACCCAGCACAAACTGTGCCTAATCAGGGGGAAGGTGCAAAAGTTTGAGTACAGTGATCAGTAGGGGGTTTAGGTCATAGCCTGTGTCTGATGAGGGGAACAAGGTACTCACATGGATCCATGTCCGAGTGATGCAGTGGCAGAGATTTAGGCTGACGGCACGTACGGCCGCGGACAGGCGCAGACAGGCCCTTTAGCTCGCCCTTCAGCGCGAGCTTCCGCCTGGCGGTGGGGGCGGGTGCAGGATAAGGGGCCAGGCAGCCAATCAGGGTGTCCGCAGGTCGTGCACCTTTACAGTGTGCGTCGGCCGGCGAACGTTGTGGCGGCCATTGACCGCATTGAGTAAAATGGGCGCGGGATGCGCCGCAGGATGCCTTCGTCGTCAGGATCCCTCAGGGAAGGGCAGGTGCTGCCGAATGTGCCCAGTGCACATTGTCGAGAAAAATGCAACCAGCGGGATGCTGTTTGCAGGCCACGGCGTGGCCTCAAATCTCGATGGCTCCGTCCTGGGGGAGAGGGAGAGGGGGCTCCTGCCCGCTCCTCTCGTCGGGTCAGCTTAGAGTTTCAGCGGGTGTATTGATGGGAGCCGCCATGTTTGTATCATTGTAAAATGAAATTGTGATAACACAGTCTGCCTAAGAGTATTCTTGTTTCTGTTTCATTTGGTGTCTAAAAAAATATTATGCCATAGAGGGAATGATGCTTAAAGCGCCAAGTTTCTATGCAGATAAAGTAATGTTATGAGAAATTATAAATAGCTGTGTGCGTGTTTCCACTCAGTGTATATATGTGTGTGTGATTTCTGAGTGGAACATAATGAAATAGTTTGCTGGACGTATATGAGTCAGCAGAAAGAGAGGCCTCTGGAAATAGTTTCACTAATGTAAATAAATTAGTGATTATACCACATGTTATTGTGAATACTTTATGGAAGCATAGCTCACCGATGTAGCTAAATCAGTGATAACAGCCATAAGTGGCATTCCATATGAAAATGTGGTGTTCTTGAATAATGTAGAAGCCTGAGGCCTCTAGAGATCACAAGAACAGTCTAAACAAAGGAAAGGGGTTTTGTATGTTGGGGCCACAAATGAAACAAATAAATTATGCTCATCACTATACCACAATGAAATGCATACCAACTAAATGTATCTGTGTACTGAAATAATGCATATCCACTCTATTACCATAATACCAAACCCAATCTGAATACAAGGAGTGATTATTGCTGAATTACTTTATTTTTGGCAGTAAGAAAATACTGCTAGGCCCTAAATATACACTAAATACCCTACAGGTGAACGCAAACAAGTATCTACTGTCTTTGTGTATAGGAATACTAAAGAAAGCGTTCTTTAGATCCACAACACTAAAATTAGTAGCTGAAGCCGGGATCATAGTTAATATTGTCGTCACATCAGGCACAATTGGAAATTGTGGAGCAGCGATCTTATTGATGGCACGTAGATCAATTATGAAACGAAAAGGAATTGCATTATCGCCTTTTTTGTACAAGGGCAAAATCAGACTATTGCACAAACTACCTGCAATTTCCTCAATCACCCCTCGATGCACAAAATTGGAGACTATGCATTTCAAAGCTTGCTCGCCATCGACCGAAATCTTATACAGTGGAATACGTGGCAGCTTTACTCCATGTTTCAAGACAATTTTAACAGGTTCAATTTGCAAAACACTGACATCATTGTCATCAATAGCCCACAAACACTCCGGAACATCACTGAATTCCGACTGTAAAGGTCTGGTCAAGAATTGAGAGACAGAAAGTTACTGTGGTGAAATTGTCAAACGCACTCCATCAGGAGAACAATGAATTACCGCATTTAATTCCTTCAACAGATTCAACCCCAACAAATTCTCTCCACAATTCGTAGTCAAAAGGAATGGACAGTGGTCCGTAAAGGGACCCAAAGAAATAGGTACGATGAAGAAACCGGACAGACAACTGGTGTGCCAGAAAACCCTACAGAAACATTGATTTGCCCTGACAGTGGAATGTTTGAAACCCGTGAATGATCAATGGAACACTTCTGTGACTTTGGAGTGAGAATAAAAATGGCAGATGAACCAAAAATGGCGGCTAAAATGGTCTAAGGTCAGAACTTCGCAACGCAGATTTCTTCGTAGAGCGACAGGTCTTAGGCCAATACATACAGTAAAGGAGGCACGATATGATATCCCGTTTAACATAACCAAAACATATATTTTCAACCAGAAAAATACCATGCACCTGTGTTACAATTCCGAAAATCAACATCACTATTATGAACCCCATTCTCAAATTCTCCACAGTCTTCTGAACAAACAAAATGTTCTCGTTCTGAAATTGGCTCCATGTTTGAAATATCCAATACACAATGATTATAACACCAAAAATAGCAACTCACTCACAAGCAACAAAAGTGTACAAAACTCTTCATACAATGATGCAATATAATCTACAATTTCATTGATATATAAAAACATCAATCAAAAATACATTTTCTGGTAGGTTCAACAATTCAACATCATCTGAGGTACTTTGCATCTTATTGGCACCCACCCACCACGCAGACAATGAACAACCAATCAACAAGTAAATGCAAACATTACACCTTTTCTCCTGATGTACTATTCCTACATTACTGATGTTAATATCTGAAGTGTCAAGCAGTATTTCTTTTTACCACACCAAAATGGAAAACTACATGCAATGGCTGGAGGACGATTATCTCATAGAGGAAGAAATCAAAAAAGAAGATGCTGAACACAATGCAGCAGAAGAGAATGCAGCACTATCAGGATTTTGTATGTACATTCTAAACATTCATTCAAAATAAAACTAACAAATATATTTAAAGGAACAAATATGACTGTCAAAACCCATATAATCTCCAAATACACATAATGTATCTACGTACTATAAACCAACCAAATATTTTTACAATAAACACAAACAATTTGAAAGTCTATTATAATTTCAATTGTTTAAAAATACTTAAAATATGTCCACAAATGAAATGATGGATTCTGTGAAAGAAGTAAAAGCACTATAATTTGTTATTCAGCAAGAAATAGAATCTATGAAAAAGGATATTCAAAATGTAAAACATATAATGGACAGTAAAAAGTCTGATAATTGAGCAACTGAAGATGTATCATATGTTCAACCTAAAATTAAATGTAAACCCACAACCACATTCCCACCAAAATAAACCTGTTATGAATAAACTTTGTTTCCATATTTAATTACCTTTCCAAACATATACACGTATATTCAACAAAGGTAGCAGGCGCCCCTCTCTCGGAAGAACAAGGCATGATAACCTGTTCAGTGGTTGTTAACCACATTGAGAGTTTGCAGCCATCTGCTTTTTGCTCACTGTACCTTTCACAGATGGGAAATACCCATTTGCATATCAGTCTTTGCCCCCCCACATGGGCAGTCCAGCACCGAAATGCTATGGCAATTCCTCTGTGAACAAGAGTACCAACAGCAACCACATACACGTGTTTCAGCCTTGTTGGACATCATCAGTGAGGTGAAGCTGAGCCTCTTTAAGCACAGTGAGCAGGGAGTTCACATCTGGTTGCCCCCAGGTAACCTAGGGTGACCAACCCCAAGTTCCTTCAAAGAATTCAACAAAGGTAGCAGGCGCCCCTCTCTCGGAAGAACAAGGCATGATAACCTCTGTATGTGAGAAGCAAACAAGATCAATTCATATCTTGTCAACCGTGCGGAAGTGAGGTGTTGCATTTGAGTTCTGTTTAATAGAACATCTACAGAGTGAGGCACCATCAGGGTTAGAGGATGGCCTAGAACCATTTCTCACTCTGTTTTACAGACGCAGCAGCAGCAGCGACAGCTCGCAAATATCTTGGCAAAGCGCATGCTACAGGATCAAGGGCGGAAGAAAAATAACTGCATGGTCTATTCTTCCCTCCATGTTCCTGCGTTACTACAGCCAAAGCACATCCATCACATTCATGCACAAACAACACAAAGTCCTTTTCATAGTTTGGTGTGCTCAAAACCGGTGCTGAGCACAATGCAGTCTTGAGCAGATCAAATGCTTGCTGGTGTTCCATGTTCCACGGCAATGGCGAGGAAATGTCCTTATTCATCAAAGCCAACATCGGCTTAATCACTAGTGAAAAACTGGGGGTCCACAACCTACAGTAGGAAGCCATACCTATCAAGGCTCTGACTTCCCTCTGTGTATTTGGAACAGACAGGCTAGAAATGGGTTTTATCCGTTCAGGTGTCAATCTTCTTCCCTCCTTTGACAGGAGATAGCCTAAATAGGCGACCTCCTGACAACAATATTGAAACTTTTTAAGTGAAGCTTTGTGTCCATGTTTAGCCAAGTGCATAAGTAATAACACAGTGCCTTCCTTACAAGCGTTATCTTATTCAGCAGCCAAAAGTAAGTCATCAACATACTGAAGCATTGTACAAGTAGAGGGCAATTCAAGGGTATCAAGCTGTTCTTTCAAAGCCCTACTATAGTGCTAGGACTTTCCGTGTAACCTTGCGGTGCACGGGTAAAGGTGAACGAGCGTCCTCCTAAGGTGAACGCGAACAAGTATCTACTGTCCTTATGTATAGGGATACTAAAGAAAGCATTCTTCAGGTCCACAACACTATAAGTAGCTGAAGCTGGAATCGTAGTTAATATTGACATCACATCAGGCACAATTGGAAATTGCGGAGCGACAACCTTAGTGATGGCACGTAAATCAATTATGAAACAAAATAGAATTGCATTATCGCCTTTTTTGTACACGGGCAAAATTGGACTATTGCACAAACTACCTACAATTTCCTCAATTACCCCTCGGTGCACAAAATCGGAGAAGATGCATTTCAAAGCTTGCTCACCCTCAACTGAAATCTCATATTGTGGAATAGGGGGCAGCTTTACCCCATGCTTCAAAACTATTTTAACAGGCTCGATCTGCAAAACACTGACATCATTGTCGTCGATTGTCCATAAAGACTCTAGTACATTACTGAATTCTGGTGGCAAAGGTCTGGTTAAGAATTGTGAGACAGAAAGTTGCTGTGGTGAAATTGTCAAACGCACTCCATCAGAAGAACAATGAATTACCGCATTTAATTCCTTCAACAGATTCGTCCCCAGCAAATTCTCTCCACAATTCGAAGTCAAAAGGAATGGACAATGGTCCGTGAAGGGACCCAAAGAACCAGGTACAGGCGAAGAAACCGGAGAGACAACTGGTGTGCCAGAAAACCCTACAGAAACGCTGGTTTGCCCTGACAGTGGAATGTTTGGAACCCGAGAATGATCAATGGAACACTTCTGTGCCCCTGTATCTATCAAGAACAGATGATTCCTTTTTCCCACTATAATTTGAAAGTAGGGACCTTTCTGATTAACGGGAATAAGTGTAGGTTCCAAACCCTGCTGCAGGCAATCCTAGCGAAACAGAATATCGTCAAAAGGAAGCTCTTCAGAGAGGTAAGCGGCAGAAGGATGATCGAATATGTTTCTAATATCCACACTTGGTACCTCATTATCCAGTGAAAAAGGTTGTTGTGGATCCTGTGCACACTGACCTCTACCAGGGCACCCTACACCCGGGCGACCTCTGGATCGTCTACCCATATTCCCAAATGTGTTATTTGACCTTCGTGGAAGGACCAGACATTGTGCATGCCAATGACCCTCTTGGCGACAATAGGCACACTGGTTAATTTTCACAGGAACCAAGGGAACATTTCCTCGTGGGACATACTGACCTCTAATCTGCAAACTACCCCCTTTAGGCCCTCTAACAATTTGCTTTAACAATACTTTAGTCTTCAAATCACCTTTTCTCGTTTCGACTCTTTCCTTTTCATTATTGACACGATTCTCATAGTACTGAGCCATGTGCAGTACTTCTGACTGAGACTTCGCTTGCCAAGTGCTCTCAGAAGACATAATTTGTGACTGGATGTCAGGCAGCAGTCCACGCATAAATTTGACTACGAATAATCTTTTCCCAGACTCAGTGCCTAAGTCTTGTCCACTGAAATCCACAAATACCTGTTTGAACTGATTAAAGAACTTGGTAGCACCCTCAGACTTCCCTTGGACACAGGCCGTAAACTTGTCTCTTTTCGGGAATTATGGTTTTCAATTTCGTAATGATTCTATCAGGTAAAGTTAGTATCACCTGAGGTGGTCTCTCGCCAGCTGGTCTTTCTCCATCGAGTCTGATTATTTTGGCCCATGTATCTCCTAACCCTGGTACGTCATCTATAGTCCTAACCTGTTTCCATAAATCTATGGGCACGAGTAGAGGAAACAACAAGCCAATATCACTTAAGGTGAATACTGAGGATTGCAAGACAGACTTTATTTCTTTATAGAATCCTGTCGGATTTTTCCTAATATCGGGAATAGATGGTATAATAGTGTTCACTTCCTGTCTCGAGAACGGGACGTGAACAAACTGTGACACATAATGTGCAGGTATTACCACAGCAGCTGTACCAGCTACAGCATCAGCAGGGATCTTAACTTTTGGGACAAGTGTCGGAGGAACCTCTCTCATAGGTAACTGAGAAGTAGGCAACAGAGCCAAATCGAGCCCTAGAGCAGCCGAAGAGGTGTCAAATGAAAAAGCTCTCTTATAAATACTCAATAACCCTGTGGGACAACAAATCTTTCTTTTTACACATTCATCCTGCATCACTTTCCTCTGCATTCCTGGCGTATACTGACTATATGTGTCATATACTACAACTGGAGTTATCAACATGTCTGAGATCCATCTAATTGCATCTTTCATACAAGTTCGTGTTTCCTCGGATATCGATTTATGACAAGGAAGGAACCTCTTCTGTACGTACATACTATCCTCATCGTCATCCTCATTCTGTAACCTTTCCAACTCCTTTCTATACTCAAATATCCTCTCAACATGGTCTTGTACTTTCTACAAAGAGTGTCTAGAGAATGCTAAGGTATTCAGATCCCTCAACCCTTGTGGGAGACCTACATTGTTTAGTCTGTCTCACATTACACATAAGTGAATCCATAATCCTTCGATAAAAACATTTTTCTCAGGAAAATTGTCCATATTAGAAGGTGTGGCAAAAACATTAGCTTGATCTCTCCATACAATGTTTAGCCCATGCAATCAATTTACGTTTCTTCTCTGGAGGTACAGTATTGCGAGTGACAACCCTCTATCCCGCTCCCTGATCAACTACAAGCGGTGCAGGACCACTCGGAAGAGGGAGAGCAAGCAAATGTAATGAAGGTACTGTTACTGGTGAAATAGGAAGAGGCAGGGGAGAAGGTAGGGGAGCAACAACAAAAGGAGGAACAACGAGTGGAGGAAGAGGGACAACAGGAGGAGCAGGAACAACAGGCAGAGGAGGAGGAGCAGGAATAACAGCAGGAATAGGCAAAGCAGCAGGAAGAGGAACATACGGAGGTGGCGCAGTGGCACCAGGCCTTCGTTCATTTAACAATTTATCAATAAATTTGTCAGAAACATGAAGGTCTTTAGAAGTATACATTTTCTGAATGCCAAGTGAGAAAGCCCTATCCATATTCCTAGACAACTCAGACTGTTTATCTTGGTCATGTAACAACGCTTTTTCAGCGTTCGTCTTATGACGGCGCGCATGTTTTTCTCTAAACTTAAGTTGTAGCAAAGCTTCTTTTTTCCAATTCTGTAAAACATTGAATGCTGCAGGTCTAGCCTTTTTCTTTAATAAAATTGACTCTAAATACTCCAAACGAGGGATTTCAAAAACTACAATTGATTGGCCACTGAAGTTCGGAAGCATGTCTAGTTTGTCTGTGCCAAATATCATTAAAGACTATACTACCAATGCCATGCTTACAGTACATAGTAGAAGCCAGCGACCCCTCCTGTAGTGGCTAAATTCCAAAGATTGTCTATCGCTGCGGAATAACGCCTTGAAGCAGGTAGACAATTTCCCAGGCATATCAAAACACTGGTGTGACCTGGTCAATAATTGTATTTGCAGATACAATGCACCAAAATAAATTATCAGGATACTTAAGAATCGGGTCACGACTCACCTGATCAAGCCTAAGGAGGTCCGATCGGATTTCAAAGATTCTTTTCTAACTAATCTTAACTCGTGTTTGGTGATTTCGGCAAATCTGCCCGCCTCGACAAGTGGACCCTCGTCAAGATGCCGACTCGGACCACAAGCTCACTGTCCAGGGATCGGGTCATGCAGCGCTGCTGAGGTGTCGCGTCTCTTTCAGAAAGGGGCCCCTTTTCTTTTTGTTACACCGTCCGATCCCAGTCCGATGGCCTGAGTCAACCTTCAACGAGCTGGCATCAATCTTGAGGGTCCCTATTCGGGCGCCATCTGTGAAAACAAAAAAATAAGATATCGAGGCTGAGTACCCCAAAAGGAAATACACCAAACGTGGGTTACAAAGGACAATACAAAGATCTTTATTTTATACTGAACAGTTTCAAAGGTTAAAGCAACAAATAGCTATTGGCCCTCAATACAACACAGCAAACTCTAGCGTGGTTCAGTGTGCTCAGTGAGTGCGACTGTACATTAGAATAGTCACACTTTATATACTGTCGAAAACATGATGTTCAACCCTCCTTCGAGTTAATACATCACGGATCTAGGGTTCGTGCCGAGTTCATACCTCTATATGTTTAGGGTTTACCTTTAATACATTCACTTAGCAAGCCACAATGGCAACAATATGCCTTCGGATTTCTTGCTAAACCCTCTCAAATGTCTACACAATGTAGTTTAAACAAGTGTTCACAGTCAGTATTAGAATACATTGTTCATCATGTGCTCGCGGATTAGCTTCGTTGGCACAGGTAATCCTCTACACACAGGTCAACGAAGGACAAGGTCTCAGTTCATGATCCCAACATGTGGCCTGCAGGCAGATTACATGTTAGCTTATACACAGTGGTCAAGACAGCCATGTAACATTCGGAATGACACTGTTCACCATCTTAGAACACAGGGTGACTTTCAAAGAGGGAATCTAAAATGGTGGATAGACCTAAAATAGCGGCTTACACTGATCTAAGGTCAAGACCTTGTAACGCGGATTTCTTCGCATGCGGTTTATAAGCAGCTTGGCTTAGGCCAATACACATATATTCATACAGTATAGGAGGCACAATATGATTTCCCGTTCGACAGCCTAAGCCTTGCCCACCTGGTGCCTTCCTAGTTGTCGCTCTTTTTCCTCACTTAGCAAGCCCCGCCCACATGGTACCTTCCAGGGTGCCGCTCTTTTTCCCTTACTTAAGAAGCCCTCCTGGAGGCTGGAGGCCCTCCAGCCTCCAGATCTACATCACCTGGCCTACCTGATTGCTGCTATTTTTCCCCACTTAGCAAGCCCTGCTCACCTGGTGCCTTCATGGTTGGTCTTTTTCCCGACATAATCAGCCCTCCAGTCTCTCTTTTACTTTGCAGATGGGGAGCAGGTGCAAGTGGATGTAGGTCACCTTGCCTAAACCCTGCCACCGGGTGCCTTCCTGGTTGCAGCTCTTTTTCCCTACTTAAGGAGCCCTCCAGCCTCTTTTCCTTTCAGATGGGCAGCAGGTGCAAGTGGATCTAGGTCACCTGGCCCAAACCCCGCCCATCTTGTGCCTTCCTGGTTGCCACTATTTTTCCTCACTCAGCAAGCCCTGCCTACCTGGTACCTTCCTGGTAACCACTCTTTTTCCCTACTTAAGCAGCTCTCCAGCCTCTTTTCCTTTGCAGATGGGGAGCAGGTGCAAGTGGTTCTAGTTCACTTGGCCTACCTGGTTGCCACTCTTTTTCCCAACGTATAAAGCCCCGCACACCTGGTGTCTTCCTGGTGCCGCTCTTTTTCCCCACTTAGAAAGCCACGCCCACCTGGTGCCTTCCTGGTTGGCAGTCTTTTCACTACTTTAGCAGCCCTCCAGCCTCTTTTTCATTGCAGATGGGGAGCAGGTTCTAGGTCACCTGGCCTAAGCCCGGCCCACCTGGTGCCTTCCTGGTTGCTGCTCTTATTCTCTACTGAAGGAGCCCTCCAGCCTCTTTTCCTTTGCTGATGGTGAGTAGGTGCAAGTGGATCTAGGTCACCTCGGCTAAGCCCTGCCCACCTGGTGCCTTCCTGGTTGCTACTCTTTTTCCCTACTTAAAGAGCCCTCTAGCCTATTTTCCTTTGTGCAGATGGGGAGCCAGTGCAAGCGGATCGAGGTCACCTGGCCTAAGCCCCACCCACCTGGTGCCTTCCTGGCTGCCACTCCTTTTTCCTACATAAGGAGCCCTCTAGCCTCAAATCCTTTGTAGATGGGGAGCAGGTGCAAATGGATCTAGGTCACCTGATCTAACCCCGGCCCACCTGGTGCCTTCCTGGTTGCCGCTCTTTGTCCCTACTTAAGGAGCCCTCCAGCCACTTTTCCTTTGCAGATGGGGAGCAGGTGCAAGTGGGTATAGGTCACCTGGCCTAAGCCACGCCCACCTGGTACCTTCCTGATTACCACTCTTTTTCCTCACTCAGCAAGCCGTTCCCACATGGTGCCTTCCTGGTTACCACTCTTTTTCCCTTCTCAAGGTGCCCTCCAGCCTCTTTTCCTTTGCAGAGGCGGAGCAGGTGCAAATGGATCTAGGTTACCTGGCGAAAGCCCTGCACACCTGGTGCCTTCGTGGTTGCCACTCTTTTACCCCACTTAGCAAGCCACACCCACCTAGTGCCTTCCGGGATGTCTCTCTTTTTCCCTAATTAAGCAGGGCTCTAGCCTCTTTTCCTTTGCAGATGGGGAGCAGGTGCAAGTTGATCTAGGTCACCTGGCCTACCTGGTTGCTGCTCTTTTTCCCACCTTATAAAGCCCTGCACACCTGGTGCCTCCTGGTTTCCGTTCTTTTTCCCCACTTAGAAAGCCACACCCACCTGGTGCCTTTCTGGTTGGCAGTCTTTTTCACTACTTAAGGATCCCTCCAGCCTCTTTTCCTTTGCAGATGGGGAGCAGGTACAAGTGGATCTGGGTCACCTGGCCTAAGCCCCTCCCACCTGGTACCTTCCTGGTTGCCACTCTTTTTCCCTACTTAAGGAGCCCTCCAGCCTCTTTTCCTTTGCAGATGGGGAGCAGGTACAAGAGGATCTAGGTCACCAGGCCTAAGCCCTGCCCACCTGGTGCCTCCTGGTTGCCACTCTTTTTCCCTACTTAAGGAGCCCTCCAGCCTCTTTTTCTTTGCAGATGGGGAGCAGGTACAAGTGGATCTAGGTCACCTGGCCTAAGCCCTGCCCACCTGGTGCCTTCCTGGTTGCAGCTCTGTTTCCTTACTTAAGGAGCCTTCTAACCTCTTTTCCTTTGCAGATGGCAAGCAGGTGCAAGTGGATCTAGGTCATTGGCCTAAGCACCACCGACCTTCTTAGCCCTGCCTCTACCTTCCTGCTTTTAACCCTTAGATCAAGGATGTCTCTCATTCTGGGTGTCTGAAGCGAGGGGCAAAGAAAAGGGAAATTCCTATTCAGACCAGGAGGACCCAGGAGCCGACCCCTTGCTCAGACAGCAGGTAAGCATGCCATGCACCAACATGTGTTTACTCCCTGTATCCCCATAGGCCATCCCCACACCCTCTGGCCCCCCTGTGATGTTCCCTTGTGCCCCCCTTTCTCACACACAGGTGTTGCCTGTTTTGCTTGATTCTGCTACATTGCCCCACTGCCTCCAGCCTACTTCTGCAGGAGTCTGTCCTGATAGTTTCCGGTTTCACCATCATCGTCTTGTGGCCAATGCTAGATTTGACTTTTATGGACTTCATTGATTCACGGTGCATCATCCTTTCTCAACTCTCATGCTGGACTTCCTTTGCATCTTGTACTCATGGTTGCCCAGAATCATGTTGTTCCCATCTTCATTTTGTATCCTGTCTTGCAACATTATGTGTCACTACTGACTTCTGCAATTGTATTTGCTCACCCCTCTTGCTTCTCCACTCTTTTTGACTGCTTACTCTCTGTTCTCTCCTCCTCTCATTTTCTCCCTTTGCCTATCTCCTCCTGTCCTCCCCTTACTTTCTTCTATGCACTTACTCTATCAGAATTGTCCCTGCACTTACTATGATAGCAACCTCGTCTGTCTTTTGAAGAAGGCTTTTCAAAACTATCAACACATGTGCTGCTCCAATCCCAAGCAGTACCACTATGTTATGTACATCTGGTGCAAATCCACTGGGATGAGAACGATACAACTACAACAAAATAACAAAATAAAAAAGGACTTAAATGAATTTACAAAACACCATCAATTATACTAAAATGAATTTACAAAACACCATCAATTGTACTATCTCGCAGAAAACTCAGAACAGCTAAGAGTAATGCATAGAATTAAAATTACAACAAATACAATCAAATAAACCTTCAACCTCACTAACATGAATACAAAAACGAAATGCATACATATAGATGCCACTGATTGACAATTCCTATTTTGTAGGTCCATGTTAGTGAAAGTTAAAAAATACATAAAAATGTATTTGCCACACAAGTAGAGCAGATGAAACAAATTATAATAAACACTATCTGCTAGCAGTAACTACTATAACTAAAACACACAAGGCTGCAAATAAACCTAAAACATGTAAACATGTAATAACACTTATTTTCACATGACCCACGTTCCTGCCTTGTACACAGTCCGAGTTCTGCAATCAAAAGAATGAAACGGCAGAATAATGGCTTTTATACTTTTCAAAATGAATACCAAAAAAGTCCAAATAAGGACTGAATACCAATAAAACTACTAAAATGGTTTTCACATTTTCCCCATAACCTATCACAGACAGCTACACAAAAAGTAAAGTAACAATTTCCAATAAAAAACAATGAAACTGATAGAAATATATTTTTTCCCCACCCAGCATCTTTCATAGATGCGGCTAGTTTGTATTCATGGCTACACGTACATTTTTATGCAACCTAAAAAACAAATTAAACCAGTCCTCAAAACTTAAAATAAAAGAAGAGAACATCTAAGCAAATCAAATAACACACACCAATAAGCATTGGTGCTGTATCATCCACATAACAATATGATTATTGCACAGAAAATGTATATATTTAGATGCAGCTACAAATATAACCACTCCTATGGTCTCAGCCAATTAAATGACAAAAAGTGTTGACTTACCTACACAAATGTTTTCTGTAGATGCGGTTATACAAAAGCCCTTCAGGGTCGTTTGTAGATAGCCGCAGCTGATTGTTAAAACTACAAACCTAAAATTGTATTTCCACCCTCCCAACCTATAAACAAGTGCCTGTAACATGCCTACAAACCCCCCTCCACTCCCCATGGTCCTCCTCCATCTTCACCTAACCTTAAACCCTAAAACTTTCTATGCATGTATGATCCTAACCCACCCAAAATTTGGTATAGCTGTGGCTACCAAAGACCACAAACACTCGATGTGTCATGGAGGTGTCCCACAGTTAACAACATCGAGTTCAAGGGGGCTACTGCATAGCTGCAGATAACCATAACAGTACCATCAACCAATCAAAAACCTCAAAAAACACACATCAAATACACCCTGCTCAAAGAAACTACAGGGAAATTCAAGCTAGAAATAATTTTCATGAAAACAGAGAACGCCTAGAGATATCATGACAAGTTTGAAAACTGTGTAGTTCATAGGAGACAGTTGGCTGTTTTGGTTGCTGGCTTTTTGTGAGAAAAGAAATATTAACATGGTCCAAGGTTTGAGAGATTTCACAATTTCATGGTTTGGATTGCGGGGAATGCGTTGGTTCCACGTGTTTCCAAAATTGCTAAGTCTAACAAGTACAGGACAACCAAACATCATACTAATTCATTGCGGAGGCAATGATTTAGGGAATGTACGGTGTGTCCCCCTTACTTTAATGATGAAACAAGACATGGCAAAACTAATGGAACTATTTCCTCACACCATCTTAACTTTTCCAATTTGACTCAAAGGCAAAAATGGAGATGGACCAACAAATGTAATGGTAAAATTGAGAAATGCCGAAGAAATGTTAACAAATCAGTTTCAGCATTCATTATAGACCACAACCAATTATGGATATCAAACAACAACATACAATTCTGCATGGCCTCTACAAATGCAGTATTCCTTGATAAAATCAAAACAATACTCCAGATGTGCTAAAGTACAACATTTAGTATAGCCCAACACAGTCCTTCTAATGACTACTTATGACATATCAATACACAAATACAATAAAATATGCCAAACCATGTCTTTTTTCTCATACCAGCGGCCACAGTTCATTGACTTTTATTGTAGCCCCGATTAGAAAACTTTGCATGAGAACAGACAGACTCACTTCAGATTTAAAACTACAGCAAAACCTAAAACATCAATACACCACAACAAAGCTGAAGTAGTAATGTAAGTAAAGCTAAATAAAGCTAAAAATAATGTAGGCACAAAAAAACAAATGTCCACAACATTTGGTAGCATGAGAAACAATACATAGATTAAACTACACTATATGGGGTGTCTAAAACTACGGTAAAGAAACATCCTTTTAATATTTAGTTTGTAAAACAGTTCTCTTCTGTTTTTCACCACAGTCTCACATGTACAGAAATCTAAAAACACGCAACCCAAATAGATAAGTCTTAATAAATAAACTGACCATGGCCTCTCGGCCATGGCCAGTGATTTTTCACCCACAATGTCACTATAGCTATACAAATTACTTTCATAAATAAATAAAACACAGATGCCCCAAAACATATAGCTCCATATACAGAACTACTCTTACCCGCAGGTATTTGTGGTCCCTTGTAACCTGGGATATAGCCATGAATAATGGCAAAGCAACTTGAAAAAACATGTCTTCCCTGACCCCAAGGCCACCGCCAAGTGCCTCCATATTCTATACCAGCTCCCCCACTCCCCAGATGGCCTACTCACCTCCCCTGCCCTCTCCCTTTCACACCAGAACACACGCTGCTTCTGTGCGCAGTTTGGTGTCAGATGTCAGCTATTCGGGGCTAAAGCGAAGACTACAGAAAGCTTTGTGTTTTGCAAACTTGGTCCCTGGAACCTCTCCAACTCCCACATTTCACCCAGTGCCCTCTAGCCTTTTTGCCACCTCTGCCCTGGTGGCATGTGTGTATGTTTTATGACAAGAAAATAGATGTTTACTGAGATTCATTTTCCTATAATCTCAGCTATAGCCACGAAGATCTCTTGCATCGAGAGAAAAACAAGATTAGGCTATTTAATTTCAGAAAACCATGACCCTGCAATGCACCATGGAAGATATCTCAATTTGTTGGGACGAAGGGGCTCCTCCTTCTCCATCAAATATTTAAATAACTACTGCACAGAATAACCCCAAACTAAGCAAAGCACTCTTTTGAATGATGAATACCTAAGTTGTTTCAGACCTGGTTCAAATCTGTCCAGCGGTTTGTGCTGTGCGCTTTGACAAAAATTAACTTTTACATCTACTGGAAAATGAAAGGGAGGTAGGCCGCACTTTTAGAAAAACATTTATTTTTTACGCGTAATAACTTTATTATTTTTTAACAAATCGTTCCAAAACTTTGCATACTGGGGGGTGTGGAGCGTTGACTTTTAATCACTTTTGTAATTTCAGTCAAATCAAAGGGTATTAATAATAGAATTTTGAGAGGTTCCTAAGTATCTCCGACTCACCTTAACTATCGCCACCCTATAATACATTCAAGGAAAAAACTTTAGCAGGGAAGTTAAGGTTAGAACTCAATGTAACAAAATCCCTCAAATTCAGCTAAAGCCACCTTCACTTTGTGCCCCCTGTTACACAGCCTATGACCACATTGATGACATCAAAGATCACATCGATTCACTGATGACTTCACTAATTATGTCACAAATTACATGTGGAATTAGACATAATTACAGTTTTAAGTTAGCTTATGAAACCTTTGATTACCTTAATAACAATTTAGCCCGTGGACTTGGCCATGGTAAAGGCTTGTTCACTGGCCAGCACCAAAGGCCATAGCTAGTGGTTGGTTAGTGTTGCAAAATACTAATGTGCATGGTTAAACGCCATGCCTAGTGGCCGCCAATGTTTTAAAATACACAGTGTGCAACATTGAAAGCCGTAGTCAGTGGCCATGCCTAAAGGCCATAGCTAGTGGCCATTAATATGTTAAAGTATACAGTCAGGTCTGCCAAAGGCCGTGGCCTATGGCTAGTATTGTGTTGAAGACCATGGCTAGTGGCTAGTTTGCATATATAATATACAGTGGGCACGGCTGAAGGCCATAGCTAGTGGCTCGTTAGTGTTGTACAATACACAGTGGGCACAGCCGAAGGCCATCGCTTATTGCATTTTATTATTTTAAAATATACAGTCAACAGTGCCAAAAGTTGCACAAACTGCTCAAGGTCAAAGGCCGTGGCTACTGAGGCCCAGTTATCTATTATAATATATATGAAATGAGCCAATAGGACATCGATCTCCTTCAATGCAGCTATGCCTAATGTACCAGTGAATCATATCACGTGTTGTGGCCCTGAACCTACACGTGACTTTTATGCGTGTGAACAAATAATCTAATCACACGTTGCGATGTATTGACGCATGTATGCCTGCCGTTTGACGTAACCCGCATGAGCGAAATGAGCCAATAGGACATCAAACTCCTTTAACGCAGCTATGCAACTTCGCGCATGATGCACCAGCCAATTAAATCACACATGGCGGCTCTGCACCTACACGTGACTTTTATGCGTGCCAACAAATGATCCAATCACATGTTGCAATTTATTCACACGGGAATGCCCATGCCGTTTGACATAAACTGTGCATGCAAAATGAGCCAATATGACGTTGAACTCCTTTAACGCAGCTACGCATCTCGTGCATGATGCTTTGTATTGACGCGTCTATAGCCCCACTGTACGACAACATCCACGCGTACACCACTGTCCAATCAGCAGGCGTGGCAGTCTGTAGCCGCTAATAATCACCACACTCACAAAAAAGAACTTTACATTTATCATTGCTTTTTGTACTTGCTAGTGAAAGGGTCTCTGAGTAAGTGTAGGCACTTTTGGCAATTTACCCCTTAAATTCTTCATTCTTTTTACCCAGTTTTGCCCTAATCCTATTTTAACGTGTCTTGTGATTTGTTCAGTTTGCCTAATTTTTGTTTTTTTCTTCTGTTTTTAAAAAAGAGATTAATTTTTGAAGCATTGTCTTTTTCATGTTGTTATTTTTATTATTTTACATATTGCTCCATGGTTGGATATTGCAACTTGTACAACTATGAGAGTAGCAGCAGTGATGATGATGTTATCCTTTGGTTTTCCGAATCCATCACCTCCGAGGAAGAAGACAACTGGGATGAAAACCACTTCTGACAGTGGTGCTTCTTTCAAGTCAAACAACACTGTTCTACAAAAGAGGCAGAGGAGGTACTTTGCACATTCTGCAACACAACTCTATGCTGTGGGCCTTCTATTGTTCTGACTCGAAGTAATGGAACATCTATTATGATTTATCATCTAGTGCGAGCCAACTGGGATGACGTCGCTGATTACTATCAGAAATCGCATGAACATCACAAAAGAAAAATCAATGGGTCCCATTCCTTGCATAGACTGAGATCAGCACCGACTGCAGCACCTCCATCCACCAGTGCAACAACATGACCAACTGTGAATGAAGCCTCACTTTCAGCAGCAGTGCCAACTACACAGCCTCTTATTTTACCCAATCCCAATATTTCCACATAGGCAGTGTAGGGGATGCCTAGATTGGGTAGCTAAGGGAGGTGCCACATTTAAGGAATGAGTGAGGTTAATCCCCGAAAACCAGATTACCTGTCATCCTTTATTTATTTTTTTAAGTGGCAATTTCTTTTCTGCCTTCCAGTGTCCTATCACAAAGACTATGATCATCAGTCTTGGGAGGATAGCTCAGGGGCAACATGCTCTCCTTGGAAGCAAGACGACACAGAGCACCACAGGTTCGATCTGCGGGTTTGCGCTTAGAAACCTCTGGGTATTAAGTGTGTTATAAATAAACTATCAAATAAATAACCTATCAATAATGAGAAACTATCTATTACGAATCCACTGCAAATATATAGATGATGCCTATCGGAATTCACACAAGGGCCACAAAATAAAAATGCATGAGGTTCATACACTACGCCCACTCAAATCTGCACCACCTCCTGCACCTGCATCCACCAGTACAACATCACAAACACTGAAAGAAGCCTCAATTTCTGCAGCAGTGTAAATTTCACTTTTCCAATTTTACCAGCTTCTCCTTCTCCAACAGTACCACTATGTTCTAAAGATAGGTTGCCCTTTCACAGGAGTTAACTATACAACATCTAGTGAGAATACACTAGGATGATGGGATAAATACAGCTACAACAAAATACACAAATAAATCACTAAAATAGACTTGCAAACCACCATCAATTCAACTACCTCATAAAACACTCTAAGGACTTAAGAGTACTGCACATCTGAAAGTTTAGTTTAGTTTATTTTGTATATAGCGCAGCATGCCAATAGGCCTCAGTGCACTGACAAAACCAGAGAAAACAGAAATACAAAACATAACATAAAAGTTCATAATATAATCAGGCATATAAAAAAACACCAGGAAAGGAGAAAGGTACCAAGGTATACATAACCATGAAAAAAAATCAGTTGACAATAATTCTTAGCTTAGTGAAAGTGGACATGTTCTGCAGGTTTGTATTTCTGTTCAGGAACAGGGGTAAACTACTAGTCCACATCAAATAACAATACAATCTGTGTTATCGAGGGAGCACATGTTAACAATCTGTATCCTCCAAAGGACTCTCGGGTCTTGAGTTCTAACACTCTTACTGCCCACTCTTTGATTAAGCCAGACTAAGATTCTATTTTAAGCGCCGCCCTGGATTCATATCCCGTAGGCTTGTCAAAATTGGTAAGAATTATGTTTCTAGAATCCATAGCAAAACTCCTTAAGATGGGGTCATTTTTGCCAGACAGGACTTATTAAAGCGAATATCCTTCAAAGGTGAGGGATCGGGTGAAGTAGCCGATTTAGTAGATGTACAATTGCTACCAGAAGATGGTTCACCAGCTGAGCCAGGAAGTCTTAGCTACAGAAACCTGAGGATTAGTTCCTTTGTAAGGAGACGCTTCGGAGGAAGTTTGACATCCTTGATGAACCCAATTGTGGGTGTAGGGGATTTGACAGCACTTTTCCTCACCAGTGGGCTCAGATTGTCAGGATTTCCCCAAACTCAGTGGATGTTGAATAGAAATGTTGGGAGCCAGGGAAACAACCCAAACACTGAAGTCCTCGGCATTTAAACATGCATCAGGATCCGGCATGATGTGTTCCTTGAGAAGTAACCTTTCCAGGAATGTTTTCCAAGACCTTCAGGGGTGACTTCCCCTGTCCACTCCCCTGTTTTTACCAACAGGGATGGGGTTGTCGGAACGAGCATAGGCACATAAACTTCAGACTGTCAGATCCCTTACTTCTAATGGGTCCCCGTTTACCCCTCATGAGCAACATGGGGAGGTGACGCCATATTCAATAGCTGCATGTGCGTGGGGAGGAGGGCCCACTGAGACAACAACTGCTTTAGTGGCATCTCTCTTAGCAGTTTTGTTCATGGAGAGGAGAGGGTTTTTCTGGAGCCTTTGTCTCCATTTTGCACCTAGTGCCAGAACTTAAGGCAAGTCACTACCACTACCGCAGGAGACATGAGATGTGGGATGTGAGAAAGATTCCACCCTGCCCAAAGCAACAGTGTGGTTGGAATGAGGCAGTGTGCCGAGGGCTACCCCAGTAGGCAGATCCATATTATTTACCATATTGTTTGTGTTATTCCCCCTTGTAACTGGCATTATTCTGGGAGTGGTCAAAGCAAGGGCAGGAAGGAGCACCGTGGCTGAAAAATGACAGAGCTTACCAGGAAATATAACTGAAAATACAGCGGACCTCTAAGCAGACACGGTAGGCTCAGCGAGGCGCTGCAGGGGCTGACGCGGGTATAAGGGAAGCAAAAGGTCCCCAGTACCATCCAGTCTCTGTGCTCTCTGCACCGTCAGACTAGAGGAAACGATCTTGCATCTGGTCACGGACACCCAGCACACGTCAAGCCGTACTGCCTAGAATGGCCTCCTCCAATGTTTACGATGGAGGGGGCAAGGGTGTCCTCTAAGTGCATTAAAATTACAAAAATACAATCAAATAAACCTTTCAACGTCACTTACATAAACACAAACATGAAATGCATGCATATAATGTCATTAATGCATGCATATAATGTCATTAATTGACAAATCTAATTTAATACTTCTATATTTCTAAAACGTAAAAAATACATTAAATCAAAGCAGGTGAACACATTCATAATGACTAATTGATAGCAGTTGCTAATACAACTAACACACAAAAGACTGCAAATAAAATGTTAAAAGTATTAACACTTACATTCACACCAGTCACACCCCGGTCACACTCCTGCCACCTCCACAGTGAGAGTTCTGGAATCCAATGGATAAAAACTGCAGAAAATGGTGGCTTTTACACTTTCCAAAATGAATAACAAAAAAGAGGACTATATACTCATAAAACTACTAAAATGGATGACACATTTTTCACACAACCTATCACAGACAGTTACACAAATAGAAAAGTGCCTAAAACAAATAACAAACAATGAAACTCACAGAAATAGATTTTTCCCCCAACAAGCATCTTTCATAGCCGCTGCTATTAGGCACGACTGCATATCCTGCTTTATATCGGCTACACCCAAAACAAACTTACGCATGCCTTAACGACTCCATATATAATAAGAGAAGATCTAACCCGATCAAATAACAAACGCAAATACAATTCTGTACTGTATCATCCACATAACATGATTATTGCATGATTATTGCACAGAAAATGTATGTTTATAGACGCAGCTATAAATATAACCACGTCTATGTGTAAAAACAATTAAATGACGAAAAGCATTGTCGCGTCTACGCACATGCTATATATAGATGCGATTATACAACAGCCCATCACGGCTGTGTGCTGATAGCCTTAGCTATTAGCAAAGAGTATGGATTTAAAATTGTATTTGCACTCACCAAACTCCAAACAAGTATCCCCAACATGCCTACCAGCCCCCCCCCACACTGCATGGTCCTCCTCGACTCCCCTAGTCTCTTGCAGTCCCTCAAAACACTCAATACATCTAAGATGATACCACACCCAAACTTTTCGGATTAGCCGCGGCTACCAAACTTCCACAAACACATGACATGCCATGGCCTCATATAGCCATGGAAGCACAGGGGGTGATATCTACCTGTGAGTATCAATGCCATAGACTGAGTGGCTCCTGGATAGCCACAAATAATTACAACAGAACCATCAGCCAATTAGAAACTACAAGACACATCATACAAACCTTGCTCATACAAACTACTAGAAATTCAAACTAAGATCCATGTTCTTGGAAACAGAGAAATACTACAGATATCATGGCTGGTTTGAAAACTGTGTGGCTGATCAGAGACAGTTGGCTGTTTTGGTTACTGGTTCACGTTACAAGACCACTTAAAACAATATGACTTAAGGGGGCTGTATCTTTCCTCGCTTTGATACTAAGCAGTGTCGGTCCCGGTTACTGCATAGATGGGAGACAGTCCACAGTCCGGAATGCTGTGTGTTTTCCTAGTTTTAAATATCTCATTACACATAGCATACACATTATTTATTTTTTACTGTGCTACTGTCAGTGCTTGAGAGTTTTGCAGTCAGAGATCATTTATTTGCCTTTTGCTGAATTGCAGTCTGGTATTTGGAGTCTTCCATTCAAGATGGGGGGAATAATGCGACAATTGTACACTGTGAATAAAGTGCAGTGTGTGTACATTACGTGTACATTATTCCCATATGTTTTTTCGTATAAATCAAGCAAAATGTAACAATTAGTAAGCAGGTGTTGTGGGGTTTCAACCTCTGATTTACATAATCTGCATCTATGTTCCTCAAATGGGATATTCTTCCAAGCACCCAAGATAGCAAAAGTTTGCAATGTTCTATGCATGTACATGGTGTGTTAGAGGGAAAAGCCAGTCTTGAGAATTCCAAATAGTTATGTTTATTAGAAAGTTAAGTCCCTCTTTCATTACTATTCGCAGCCTTGCTTTTTATTTCTTTAAACTTGCTAGCCAGATTATCTTTAATTTTGCACGTACATCCTATATTCATCGGGAAACTTTTGACATCCTTCCTCCATTCTTTGAAGGCTGTTTTTCTCATGAGAGTGCCCTGTTCATTTAGAAAGCATGAATATAATGATTTGGTTTTATCTTGGCTCATCAGGTTTCTAATATATAGGTTGCTCGTTAATATCATTTTCCTGGTAGTTAGTGATATAATACCCAGTGCACTACATATAGCTTCTACAGGAACACATTGCACAAAGCCTAATGCCTTGCAGCATACATTCCCCTCCAAATTTCTGAGCCAGGTAGTTCCTTTAGAAGTGTATATTTCCAAACTTTAGAGTATAGTTGGGACAACACATGTTTTATAGAGCTCCACCAGTCCCTCGGTGGATTGACCTCCAGATCTTAATAAAAAGGATCAAATTGCTTTAAACTTAGTTGATGCCCTATCAGTGATGGATTTAGAGAAGGTATCCTCGTTCATGTATAAGTCACATGAATACCAAGGCATACATAACTTGAGACCTCCTCAATTTTTCCCCTAGTATGGACCAGTTATACCTTTTTATATTTCTTCTACTTTATTTAATCATAATAATCTTAGTTTTACCCAAGTTAATGATCAAACCATTTTTCAGGGCAAACATTTCAAGGGCCTTTAAGCTATTCTGTAAGCCCAAGGCGGTCTTGTCAAAAATGACTATATCGTCCGCATACGAGAGTCAAGCCACCAGGCACTGCATAATTAGTGGTAGATTAATATTGCAATTCAACAAGTGAGTTCACAAATCGGGCAGATAGATATAAAAATAATGTAGAAGCCAATGTACATCCTTGTTTCAAATCATGGTTAACTCTGAAAACCTCACTTAAGTCCCACTGCTGGTTAATTCTGAGTTTCACTCTGTTATTCTTATAAAGTGCTTTGGCAAAGAAACAAATCTGGTTATGCAGTTTCCCCAACCTCATTTTTCCCCATAAAATATGAAAATCAATAGTATCACACACTTTCGTAAAATTAATAAAATAGATGTAAAGAGTCTTACTTCTATCACTCAAAGCACTACGAATAAAATGCATTAAAATCCATGAATTAGTAATAGTACTAAAACCCTTTCTAAAACCAGATTGCTGTATACTAAGAATGTTATATTTTTCTAGCTATGCATTAATATATAATACCAATAATTTGAAAAAGAACTTAGCACTTGAATCAATGATGACTAGTATTCTGCAGTTATCTGGAAGATCTCTAGAACCTTTTTTGTATATCGGAATTAGCTGGGACTGCAACCAAGAGTCTGGAATTCGGCTGGTTTTTAAGATAGTCTGAAAAATTATACACAAGATTTGGGCCCATATGTGTGGATGAGCTTTAAATATAACATTTGGTAGTCCATCTGGGCCCAGAGCTCTCAAAGGTTTCAGGTTTTTTATATGTCCTCTGCAGTATTTTCTTTAATGTTCTACCTGCAATATAAAGATATAAAGCTAAATGTATCTCTTCCATCCTTGAGACAGAATTGGATTAATTTCTTTTGCAACCACAGTATTATTATTGCATTCATGGAAAATATACCACATGTTTTTGTATCTTTTCCCCTAAGAACAGACCACATCTTTTTCCACTGGGTAGATTTAATTGTCCCTTTATGCATTTTGTGCCAATGTTTGAAGTGAGATCTCAGCTTTTTAATACTACTCTTTTATACATTGCCCCCTGAAGGTTTCTTTTAATCCAGTGTATCTCTTTCGATAATTGCTTCTTCTTTAGCAACATTTTGTGATGATATACTTTATGTTCTGTTTTACTTACCAGATGGAGCTTTTACCTTAGTGCATTTACTAAATTCAATTTAAAAGTAAAAATAATCTGATAGCAAGACTCAATATTCTTAAAATTCATTTCCTCAGCATACATTAAAAGAGAAATAAATTTTATCCCAATCTGATTCACATTATTTTCCGTCCTCCTGATTCTATTTCCCCCACTATTGACTTGTAGCTTTGCAGTTAATTGCTTAGCTGGTTGTTGGACCTCCATAGGGTAAATTCAACAATAATGTGGTCACTAAGATCATTAAAAAAATACTAAAATTGCACATACTCATAAAACCATCATAATTAGATAAAACAAATTCAATTGACATATGTAAAATTCCATTTGACCAAGTAAAAGATATATCTTCATCCTTTACATTCACCATTTGCAATAGTTGATGTGCCTGATAGAAAAGGAGACAGCCGCTGGTGTAATGTTCCATTTCTTCCTCAGAGCAGCCTAGTGCCAATACATCATACATACATCATAATTGTTCACTGTATAATGGTAATCTTGACAAATATTTTTTTTTGTCTCTTTGCATCTAGAACGGTGGAAATTTAGATCCCCTATTACATAGATCAAACCACCAAGGTAGACCTCTCTCCATATCAAAATCAAATCTTCCAAGTGATCTATTATCTGGTTTAACTTGTCATCCCCAGGTGGATTGTACACACTCATCAAAAGGATCTGAGTATTTCCAGTTCTCAAGGGATATTCCACAACTGCCGCTCGGAAGGAACACTTTCACGCTTAGATGATTAGCTACTACTGTAATTAGTCCTCCAAAGGGATGCCCTTTCTCATGCTTCCAAGCTTTTCTTTGGTACAGCATAACACCATTTAAAATCAAATCCTGCATTAGCCAGGTTTCTTCTATGAGAATGATATCTGCCGTAGTTACGAAATATATAACCATGGGATTAATTGAAAAGGAACAGTGACCCCTAGAATTCCAGGATCTAATACATACATTCCTTTAAGGCATTAGACACTCCACCCCCTACATATTTGGGTGAAGCCCAGTTTCAAAAATGTTTTCCCCTCCTTGTTTTTTCAGTTTGAGAGAATGGCAAACCTTAGCCACACAATCTTGAATTACATATTTTGCACGGGAATGTCCCCATTAGTAGCTATTAACACATATTTTCCCTAGGTTTAATGTGTGTTTCCTTTATTAACTCATAACCCAATTGCACACAGTTATTTGCTTGTGTCATAAATTATTTCAGTGGTGATACAAAATCAATCACTGCCCAATTTCCCAGCTTTGACGCGGGATACCACTTGTTTTATATCATGGGTATTGATCATTTTCAAAAAGATCACTTGGTGAAGTAATTCTAAGATGGTTGAACGGTTTAAAAATGAGCTTGCAGAAGTGGCATATAAATTAATAATTTTTATCTTACATGAGGATACATTTATTGTTTGAGAAGAGATGATCAAGATCCAATAAGTTGAGATTGTCCTCGTCAATCAAAGCAGAAATGTCTTTATCATCAATATCATCCCCATCATAATCACCCTCTAGAACCCTGTGTGCACAGTACCCCATGATGAGTTAGGCAAGATAATGTCTTTTTTCGAGTTTATTTATTGAGCAGAAAAAAACTATCTTTAATTGACTTTGTGCCCAATATATCTTGTTTGAACGTACAGGCCGTATTCTCCAGTCGAAGGCCAGGAATATATACCACATCGTTTTCTTCCTATTTTGTTGGACCTTTTTAGGGATGATGTTGAAACCCTCACCAGATTCTGAACAGATGAAGTTCTTAGGGAAAGTTGTGGCCAAACCCTGTCTGCTAACTCCAGGTTTATAAGGAGTCTTTGCCTTAGTTGTCACAGAGTTCTTAGTTTTAGACGCACATTTTTTACTAGGCGCACTCTTGCTAGGTTGTATATCATGTTCCTCTATATCTTGCAATGGAGTAGCAGCATTCTTAGACTCTAAGACCTCAATGTTCTTAATATACTCCCTATCCTGCATATTTTGAATAGTAATAACTGTAAAGTCAGGAATATTAGTAATCTCAGCAGTTCTTGCTGGTTTTGACCCATTCTGCAATGGAAGTAACATCTATGCAATCTCAATTGAATCTTGCTTTATAACATGCTGGTCCTTGTACTTTGAGTTGCAGAGAGAAAATAGGGCTTTAAGTAGGATTATGAATTCAGGTTCAATTGTTGGGTCACCCAAGGAGGAAATATCACTTGAGGAAAAGCTCACATTGCGTTTCTGAAGATGAGTACGCACTCATGGGGATTGCTGTTAAATGAGGAGATTTTATTAAATCTGTAGTTGGAATAGGACAGGGTAGTTCACACATTATTGTTTGTTCCGCCATTCTGATTACTTGGGTAATAGAATTAGTCACTACCTGTAAGTGTAGCAGCAAATTATTATCAATACTATTATCTTTGGACTTGTTATGCTCTGTACACGTAGTACTACTAGGGTCTTTGGTGGTGGAGTTTCCAGTCAGCTGACCTGGGATGTTCTTTTTGTTTGTTTAAGAAACACTGTGATCTTTCCAAGTTCAGCTGCTGCCACTTTGTTAATCTCAAGGATGAAATCGGCAATTCCCGCAAAGGCTGCTTTTGATTGTTGGTTTCACTTGATAGTGTTTCCCTTCTTTTTTAGCGCTCAGCTTGCTGTAAGTACCCGTGAGCACACCCCATGATCCTTTGTGCACAGATGGTATCTTCTATGTGCTGCCGGCACTATAATACGAGCCTTGCCATCACGACAAGGCCATATTGTTTTAAAACCCAGAGGGGTTCAAAAACTCTCCCACTGCCCAAACACTTGCTCCACGACTAGCGTGATTGCAGGTTTATTATGGCAAGTAGAAATAGGGTGATTACTAGACCAATGAGTTTCAAGTGGTTTCAAGTGGTCTTAAGTTCATCAGAGGTTCAAAGGCCTTGGCCCACAGTCACTTCTTGTACTAACTCTTCCGCTTTTTATTTACATCAAACAGCAAAGACAGATTTCAAACCTAAACAACCCTTAATTCTAGAATCTCAAAGGCCCACGACCCACAGTCAGCTCTATGTTAGGTGAGAAGGGTTGTCTGTCTTACCGTTTTAAGGACCTGGATTATGAGTTAACCATGCCCACTGCTACTGACAAGGTGTCCTGTTGACTCTGTTATATCAATAAACAGTATCCTCTGGAACACTAACATATAACAATCATCAATTATGGCCTTTACCAGTGGATACAGCTTTTACCCGTGTCCACTGTATATTATATACACTGATTAGGCATGGACTTTAGCTCAATACTGGCCTGTGGCCAAAATCTTTGGCTGTGCCGCCTATATATTCTAAGATAGAAATTGGCCCCTAGCCATTGCCTTTGACCTTGAGCAGTTTCTACATCTTTTGGCCATGTCCACTCTATATTTTTAAATAATAAAATGCAAAAAGTGATGGTCTTCGGCCATGCCCACTGTGCATTATACAACACCAACCAGCCACTAACTATGGCCTTCGGCCATGCGCACTGTATATTATATATTATATATTGTATATTATATACACTAACCAGCCACTAGCCATGGTCTTCAACACAATAGTAGCCAGTAGCCACAATCTTTGGCTGTGCCGACTGTATATTCTGACATATTCATGGGCACTAGCTGTGGCTTTTAGCTATGTCCACTTACTAAAACTTTGAACCTTGCCCACTGTATATTTTAAAACAGTGATGGGCCTCTAGGAATGGCTTTTAACCATTCACATTGGTATTTTACAACACTAACTGACCTCTAGCTATGGTGTTTGGTGATTGCCAGTGACCACAGCCTTCGTCACGGCCAAGTCCATTTATGATGTTATATCTAATGTTATTATTGATGTTATACACTAGTGGTGTCCTGAAATGTTCGTAAATAAACAAAATGGGGGTGTCCTGAGGAAGCTGTCCGGATTGTTCTCTGGCAAGTTGAATGTGTTCTAAGAACACTTGCGGTGTCCTGAAATGTTCGTAAATAAACAAAATGGGGGTGTCCTGAGGACGCTGTCCGTATTGTTCTCTGGCAAGTTGAATGTTTTTAAGAAAACTCGCGGTGTCCTGAAATGGTCGTAAATAAACAAAATGGGGGTGTCCTGAGGACGCTGTCTGTATTGTTCTCTGGCAAGTTGAATGTGTTCTAAGAACACTCGTGGTGTCCTGAAATGTTCGTAAATAAACAAAATGGGGGTGTCCTCAGGAAGCTGTCCATATTGTTCGATGGCAAGTTGAATGTGTTCTAAGAACACTCGCGGTGTCCTGAAATGTTCGTAAATAAACAAAATGGGGGTGTCCTGAGGACGCTGTCCGTATTGTTCGATGGCAAGTTGAATGTGTTCTAAAAACACTTGCGGTGTCCCGAAATGTTCGTAAATGAACAAAATGGGGGTGTCGTGAGAATGTTCGTAAATAAACAAAATGGGGGTATCCTGAGGACGCTGTCCGTATTGTTCTCTGGCAAGTTGAATGTTTTCTAAGAACACTCGCAGTGTCCGTTAAATGTTCATAAGTTAACAAAATGGGGGTGTTCTGAGGACGCTGTCCGTATTGTTCTTTGGCAAGTTGAATGTGTTCTAAGAACACTTGCGGTGTCCTGAAATGTTCGTAAATAAACAAAATGGGGGTGTCCCGAGGACGCTGTCCGTATTGAACTCCGGCAAGTTGAATGTGGTCTAAGAACACTCGCGGTGTCCTGAAATGTTTGTAAATAAACATAAATGGGGGTGTCCTGAGGAGGCTGTCCGTAATGTTCTCTGGCAAGTTGAATGTGTTCTAGGAACACTTGCGGTGTCCTGAAATGTTCGTAAATAAACAAAATGGGGGTGTCCTGAGGACGCTGGCCGTATTGTTCGATGGCAAGTTGAATGTGTTCTAAGAACACTCGTGGTGTCCTGAAATGTTCGTAAATAAACAAAATGGGGTTGTCCTGAGGACGCTGTCCGTATTGTTCGATGGCAAGTTGAATGCGTTCTAAGAACACTCGTGGTGTCCTGAAATGTTCGTAAATAAACAAAATGGGGGTGTCCTGAGGATGCTGTCTGTATAGTTCGCTGGCAAATTGAATGTGCTCTAAGAACACTTGCGGTGTCCGTTAAATGTTTGTAAATTAACAAAATGGGGGTGTTCTGAGGACGCTGTCCGTATTGTTCTTTGGCAAGTTGAATGTGTTCTAAGAACACTCGCGGTGTCCTGAAATGTTCGTAAATAAACAAAATGGGGGTGTCCTGAGGACGCTGTCCGTATTGTTTGATGGCAAGTTGAATGTGTTCTAAGAACACTTGCGGTGTCCTGAAATGTTCGTAAATAAACAAAATGGGGGTGTCCCGAGGACGCTGTCCGTATTGTTCTCTGGCAAGTTGAATGTGTTCTAAGAACACTCGTGGTGTCCTGAAATGTTCGTAAATAAACAAAATGGGGGTGTCCTGAGGACGCTGTCCGTATTGTTCTCTGGCAAGTTGAATGTGTTCTAAGAACACTCGTGGTGTCCTGAAATGTTCGTAAATAAACAAAATGGGGGTGTCCTCAGGATGCTGTCCATATTGTTCGATGGCAAGTTGAATTTGTTCTAAGAACACTTGCGGTGTCCTGAAATGTTCGTAAATAAACAAAATGGGGGTGTCCTGAGAATGTTTGTAAATAAACAAAATGGGGGTGTCCTGAGGACGCTGTCCATATTGTTCTCTGGCAAGTTGAATGTGTTCTAGGAACACTCGCAGTGTCCTGAAATGTTCGTAAATAAACAAAATGGGGGTGTCCTGTGGACGCTGTCCGTATTGTTCTCTGGCAAGTTGAATGTGCTCTAAGAACACTTGCGGTGTCCTGAAATGTTCGTAAATAAACAAAATGGGGGTGTCCTGAGGACGCTGTTCGTATTCTTCGATGGCAAGTTGAATGTGTTCTAAAAACACTTGCGGTGTCCCGAAATGTTTGCAAATAAACAAAATGGGGGTGTCCTGAGAATGTTCGTAAATAAACAAAATAGGAGTATCCTGAGGACGCTGTCCGTATTGTTCTCTGGCATGTTGAATGTGTTCTAAGAACACTTGCGGTGTCCTAAAATGTTCGTAAATAAACAAAATGGGGGTGTCCTGAGGACGCTGTACGTATTGGTCTCCGGCAAGTTGAATGTGTTCTAAGAACGCTCGCGGTGTCCTGAAATGTTCGTAAATAAACAAAATGGGGGTGTCCTGAGGACGCTGTCCGTATTGTTCAATGGCAAGTTGAATGTGTCTTAAGAACACTCGTGGTGTCCTGAAATGTTCGTAAATAAACAAAATGGGGGTGTCCTGAGGACAGTGTCCGTATTGTTCTCTGGCAAGTTGAATGTGTTCTAAGAACACTCGTGGTGTGCTGAAATGTTCGTAAATAAACAAAATGGGGATGTCCTGAGGATGCTGTCCATATAGTTCGCTGGCAAGTTGAATGTGTTCTAAGAACACTCGCGGTGTCCTGAAATGTTCGTAAATAAACAAAATGGGGGTGTCCTGAGGACGCTGTCCATATTGTTCGCTGGCAAGTTGAATGTGCTCTAAGAACACTCGCGGTGTCTGTTAAATGTTCGTAAATTAACAAAATGGGGTGTTCTGAGGACGCTGTCAGTATTGTTCTTTGTCAAGTTGAATGTGTTCTAAGAACACTTGCGGTGTCCTGAAATGTTCGTAAATAAACAAAATAGGGGTGTCCTGAGGACGCTGTCCGTATTGTTTGATGGCAAGTTGAATGTGTTCTAAGAACACTTGCAGTGTCCTGAAATGTTCCTAAATTAACAAAATGGGGGTGTCCCGAGGACGCTGTCCGTATTGTTCGCTGGCAAGTTGAATGTGTTCTAAGAACACTTGCGCTGTCTGCTAAATGTTCGTAAATTAACAAAATGGGGTGTCCTGAGGACGCTGTCCGTATTGTTCGCTTGCAAGTTGAATGTATTCTAAGAACACTCGTGGTGTCGGTTAAATGTTCGTAAATTAACAAAATGGGGGTGTTCTGAGGACGCTGTCCATATTGTTCTTTGGCAAGTTGAATGTGTTTTAAGAACACTCGCGGTGTCCTGAAATGTTCGTAAATAAACAAAATGGGGGTGCCCTGAGGACGGTGTCCATATTGTTCGGTGGCAAGTTGAATGTGTTCTAAGAACACTCGCAGTGTCAGCTAAATGTTTGTAAATAAACAAAATGAGGGTGTCCTGAGGACGCTGTCCGTATTGTTCGCTGGCAAGTTGAATGTGTTCTAAGAACACTCGCAGTGTCCGTTAAATGTTCATAAATTAACAAAATGGGGGTGTTCTGAGGACGCTGTCCGTATTGTTCTTTGGCAAGTTGAATGTGTTCTAAGAACACTTGCGGTGTCCTGAAATGTTCGTAAATAAACAAAATGGGGGTGTCCCGAGGACGCTGTCCGTATTGTTCTCTGGCAAGTTGAATGTGTTCTAAGAACACTCGTGGTGTCCTGAAATGTTCGTAAATAAACAAAATGGGGATGTCCTGAGGATGCTGTCCATATAGTTCGCTGGCAAGTTGAATGTGTTCTAAGAACACTCGCGGTGTCCTGAAATGTTCGTAAATAAACAAAATGGGGGTGTCCTGAGGACGCTGTCCATATTGTTCGCTGGCAAGTTGAATGTGCTCTAAGAACACTCGCGGTGTCTGTTAAATGTTCGTAAATTAACAAAATGGGGTGTTCTGAGGACGCTGTCAGTATTGTTCTTTGTCAAGTTGAATGTGTTCTAAGAACACTTGCAGTGTCCTGAAATGTTCGTAAATAAACAAAATAGGGGTGTCCTGAGGACGCTGTCCGTATTGTTTGATGGCAAGTTGAATGTGTTCTAAGAACACTTGCAGTGTCCTGAAATGTTCCTAAATTAACAAAATGGGGGTGTCCCGAGGACGCTGTCCGTATTGTTCGCTGGCAAGTTGAATGTGTTCTAAGAACACTTGCGCTGTCTGCTAAATGTTCGTAAATTAACAAAATGGGGTGTCCTGAGGACGCTGTCCGTATTGTTCGCTTGCAAGTTGAATGTATTCTAAGAACACTCGTGGTGTCGGTTAAATGTTCGTAAATTAACAAAATGGGGGTGTTCTGAGGACGCTGTCCATATTGTTCTTTGGCAAGTTGAATGTGTTTTAAGAACACTCGCGGTGTCCTGAAATGTTCGTAAATAAACAAAATGGGGGTGCCCTGAGGACGGTGTCCATATTGTTCGGTGGCAAGTTGAATGTTTTCTAAGAACACTCGCAGTGTCAGCTAAATGTTTGTAAATAAACAAAATGAGGGTGTCCTGAGGACGCTGTCCGTATTGTTCGCTGGCAAGTTGAATGTGTTCTAAGAACACTCGCAGTGTCCGTTAAATGTTCATAAATTAACAAAATGGGGGTGTTCTGAGGACGCTGTCCGTATTGTTCTTTGGCAAGTTGAATGTGTTCTAAGAACACTTGCGGTGTCCTGAAATGTTCGTAAATAAACAAAATGGGGGTGTCCCGAGGACGATGTCCGTATTGTTCGCTGGCAAGTTGAATGTGTTCTAAGAACACTCGCAGTGTCCGTTAAATGTTCATAAATTAACAAAATGGGGGTGTTCTGAGGACGCTGTCCGTATTGTTCTTTGGCAAGTTGAATGTGTTCTAAGAACACTCGCGGTGTCCGCTAAATGTTCATAAATTAACAAAATGGGGGTGTCCTGAGGACGCTGTCCGTATTGTTCGCTTGCAAGTTGAATGTGTTCTAAGAACACTCGCAGTGTCCTGAAATGTCTGTAAATAAACAAAATGGGGGTGTCCTGAGGACGCTGTCTGTATTGTTCGCTGGCAAGTTGAATGTGTTCTAAGAACACTTGCGATGTCCGCTAAATGTTCGTAAATTAACAAAATGGGGGTGTCCTGAGGACGCTATCCGTATTGTTCGCTGGCAAGTTGAAAGTGTTCTAAGAACACTCGTGGTGTCCGCTAAATGTTCGTAAACTAACAAAATGGGGGTGTCCTGAGGACGCTGTCTGTATTGTTCTCTGGCAAGTTGAATGTGTTCTAAGAACACTTGCGGTGTCCTGAAATGTTCGTAAATTAACAAAATGGGGGTGTTCTGAGGAGGCTGTCCGTATTGTTCATTGGCAAGTTGAAAGTGTTCTAAGAACACTCGTGGTGTCTGTTAAATGTTCATAAATTAACAAAATGGGGGTGTTCTGAGGACGCTGTCCGTATTGTTCTTTGGCAAGTTGAATATGTTCTAAGAACACTCGCGGTGTCCTGAAATGCTCGTAAATAAACACAATGGGGGTTTCATGACGACGCTTTCTGTATTGTTCACTGCCAAGTTCAAAGTGTTCTAAGAACACTCATTATGTCCTTGGACATTAAAAGTTCCCATAGGCCATAGTTGAAATGTTTGACTCTATGGGTGTGATATGCTGCAGTGGTTGTGGCCAGGGCATAGAGTCTTGGGTGCTTGGCCATTTGGCCATGCACACAAGACTCTATGCCCTGGCCACAACCACCACAGCATGTCACACTCATAGTGGCTTATAACTTTGGGATCAAAAACACATTTATAAGGAACAAAGTTATAAGCCACTATGGGTGTGATATGCTGCGATGGTTGTACTTATTATAATATACTTACTGTTTGGTTTAGTAAGTGGTGCACATGTATTTCTTGTTCATTTCTGTGATAAAAGAAAAGAGCATGTTAGTATTAGTATTTTGTAATGACTTATTACATTGAACATTTTTTTTTTACCCTCATATTTAATAGATTACAAAACAGAGTACTGTGCAATTTGCTCAGTTTATGTGTGTGTTGCTAAAATCATTGGGTCTGTGGGAGAAAAAAGAATCCATGTTGGATTAAAAAAAAAAGAACTTTTTCTGTTATGCCACAGTTTATTTGTTTGTTTGTTTTCAGTGTTCACTTGTTTCTGGCTTATGCTGTATATATTGGCTTGTTGCTGTTTTTTGGAGCAGTAACATATAATTTATTTGTTTGGATATTGTAAAATTTTGGAGCAGTTAGATACCAGTAGGCGTATTCTAACGGTCTATTTTTTGATATATTTTAGTGGGATTGATTTATCTGTTTGGATATTGTACAATTTTGGGACAGTTAGATACCAATTGTCGTATTCTAACTGTCTATTTTTGCTCTAATTTAGTGGTATTTGTTTATCTGATTAGTTGTAGAATCTTTGGGCAGTTAGATAGCTGTTGGAATATTCTAACAGTTTTTTTTTTGTTTTACTACAAGTTTACTTAAGGTCTAAGTACTGTTTAGTTATTCAATTTTGGTTTTAAGAACATTAAATAAGCGTTTGAAAGATTTGCTGGTAATCTCTGCTTTAGAGTAATGGTACTATCATTACATTCAAACCATCCACATTTCTTTTTTATATATGCAGTGTAGTGCCCTGAATTGGTTGTGGCTCCTTCGTGGTTTATAGCTATTGTTATGAAGGTTTTCGAACCAAGTGATACTTGACCATGTGTGAATCCAGTCAGCTTGCAGTGGTTTTTGGTACCATCTGCATTGTAACGTAGAAGCATTAGTATTAGGTATTTACCATGTGTTTGTATTAGTAACGTGGAGCGATTATCCGAATTGCAGATAGTACATAATGTACCATGGTTTGCATTTTGTACAAGATGATGAAATGGAATGGATTCACAATTAGGTATTGATATATATATATGAAGCGTTCATGGGGGATTTGTTCTTGTGTCACATTGTTGCAGAGAGTGAATGTATGTTTCCACATGTATGAAATCTGAAAGATTTCATTTATAGGTATTTTTTTATTCTCCAGTACTTGTAGTAAGTACATTAGAAATTCTTGTGGATCTTCCTGTGAGTTTATAGTGTATTTTACCATTCCAGCACAGTAGTCCAATTGTTGTCTTATTCCATAAACACTATACGTGTTATCAGGATTGTTTGTTGCATTTCTGTGAAGTACTAACATTTGCAAACACAATGGGTCTGTACTGTGTAAGTAAATGTTGTCAACAATAGGTGGCAATTGAAATAGAATATTCATTGCTACATTTGCGTAGCAACTTACTCCAACTATATTTGAGAGTTTAAATGGACCAGGTAGTTCTGTATCTAATTGATTTTTTTTTAGTTTGTCTTCCTTCTTTGATGGAGTACCGGTTTACTTTCCCTAATGGGTTCTTTAATGTTTGTGGTACTTGATGAAGTTTTAGTTTCTTTTACTCTCTTTGGAGGATTTGCAGTGACATCCTGTTGCATTTCTGTTTGATTTAGTTTTCCTTTACAATGTTTTACTTTTTGTGGTACAGAATATGTATTTAGATGGGGGGTGTATAGTGAGCGTAGTCTATTGTATTCTAAAATGCAAGGAATATCAGCGTTAACTTTACTTGCATCAAAGTTGATTAGAAATAGACCGTCAAGTGTACGTAAGCGTGATAGTGCTACGTAGCTCATGCCTTCTTTCAAGACTGTGTTACAAATGTCTATCATTGCTTTGTCTAGGGTAAAAACTTGTGATTTATGAATGGGGACTATGTATGCAAGAGTTAGAGAAAATTGTTCTCTGCGTACATACATGTCTTTGAAGAGAAGGAATCGAGCTGTTGAGCTTCCTATCCTTTTTACTTCTGAAAGTTTGTCAAAGAGAATATTGACAAACTGAAGTTTGTAGTCACGTGGGTATGTTTGAAAGCCAACAACTGTACCGAGTGCTCCATTAACTAGTCCTTGGTGCATGTCAAGGTTACGTTTAAGCATTACTCTGCAATTTAAGGATAACTTTAATATCTTTTCCAAGCCTGCTGTGTTTGAGATTGATTTTTCTAAACTATTTAGTCTTGTTGTGGCTTGGTCACACATGGGTAGTGTCAAACCATGTACATCTAGTTTGTCTGTGGCGCTAATTTCTATTATTGGTTGCATTTCTTTACTTAACATTATTTCATTGAATTTGAAACAGCTTGAAAGAGTTGGCATTACGGTCATACAATTGACATTTTTGTGGGCTAATTGTTCCATAACATCTGTAGCACATGCATTATCACCATAAAGTGCATGAATGTGCCCGGTTTTCAATATTGCTTCTGCTTCTTTAAAAAGTATACCAACTCTGATACTTTTTAAGATGTTGGCATAAGTGAGATATGCAGATTGCCGCATGTTTTCTGTTAATTCTCTGTATTGGAAATGTTGCCAAAGGTTGACATTTCCAATGCTGCCAACAGTTTTACGGCAGAGTTTGTGTCCTAATGTTTTAAAAATAGGCTCACCTTTTACTGGTGTCAATTGAAGAAGATCTCCAAAAACAATAAGGTGTTTTCCTGCAAAGAGCTCTTCACAGTTTGTTTTGAGTACTTCTTGTAATCTGAGGTGAATCAAAGCCAACATTAGGTTGGACACCATGCTCACTTCATCTATTAGTAACATTTTCGTTTGTTTGAATACTCTGCGTAGTTCCATTGCAGCTTCTGTAGAAAGTTTGTAATAGTCTAATTTGTTTTGGTGTTCTACTGGCAGGAGTAGTAATCGGTGTAAAGTGACACCACCTATGTTGTAGGCAGCTAAACCTGTGGGGGCAGTGACAACAGCTGACAGTTTGTTGTTTGTCAGTTGTTGAAGGACCTTACTGATGATTTTGATTAGGAATGTTTTGCCAGAACTAGCTTCACCACTGACGTACAGTAGTATAGGTTTGTAATTTTGGCAGGTGCATTCTTTGTTTTCATGTTGTACACCATGTGCAATTTCTTTTGTTACTTCTTGAAAAATGCTACTTTGCTCATTGTTTAGTTTTGATTGTAGTATGGTTAAGTCTTCTTTATCTTCATACTGACACATGGTGTTTTCTACTTCTATCATAGCTAATTCTGCCTCATTTGTTATTAGTGGTTCTCCCTGTGGTTCTTGGCTTCCTGTTACAGAAGGTTGACTACTGTCAGGAGTCTCCTTATCTAGTTGGGCCTGGAGTTCTTCTTCGTGTTGCTGTTCATTGTGCAACATTGTTTTGTACTGTGTAAAGTTTACATCAGTTATAGTGCTTTCATTTGCTTTGAAAGAGTCTTCATATGAGTCATAGTAATCTAGTATTTCTTCTTCTTTTATCCATGGTTTAAAGAGTTGTAGTAGGGACATGTAATATGCTTCTTCATGTTGAGGAGTCTTTAATGACAATTTTATATGATTAATTAAATTTGGTTTGGTGAGTTTTACTAAGCTGCCTTCACAGTTTGTCACTCTGTATTTACCTTTTTTTTCATCAGGTTTTATATTATTTTTGTATGTGTAGTTTTGGGCTATGTGGTATAGACACATGGTTTCCAAAGTGGTACTCCTGTTTTGGTAGTATGTGTCCAATAAATTGTTTTTTAAAATGTCTTGGCTGTTGGGATCATGCTTGGCTATTATTTCTATATCTTCGTATGATTTTAGAACTCTTTTTCTAGATTTAGCTGGAGCAAGACTTAGCCATACTATATTTTCAGATTTACCATACAATGCAGTACCAGTTAAATGATCAGCTGCTTCATAGGATCCACATTCTCTATGGGAGAGCATTTTTATGCCCAAGCTGTATAATTTCTGAGACACTCTTTTGTTTGATGACAGGTCATTCCAGAGGTCTTGCAGCTCTGTCTTTTCTGCTTTGGTCAATTATGTTGTGACATATCGTGCAACTGCAGTAGAATTGTCTGCAATGTACTGCACATCTATGTTTGCATTCCAACAGTGGGCAATGATTGCATTGTAATCATGGATATATTTTTCTTCTTCTTTGCTTTTTATGTTATATGTATTTTTAGGTGACTTACCTTTAACATTATGGGGGTAATTCATAGAATTCAGCGCACAAGTGGCGCACGCGGCTGGCACACAGCGTATTCATGGATTCCAGCCACCAAAACCAGCCGTGGAGCACAGTTGCACAGCGACCTTGCAGCAGCGCCAGTTACGCCCCCAAGAAAGCCCCTTGCGCAGGGAAAATCCATCAAAATCCCCAATCCAGCGCAAAGGGCTGAGCTAACCCTGTACCAGCACGGCAAGCGGGGTACGTGTATCACTGGGGTGCGCGGGAAGTTCCTCACGTTATTTCAGCTGGGTACATATATTTCAGGGGTGTGCGGGAAGTTCCACACGCTATTTCAGCTGGGTAGGTGTATATCAGGGGTGCGCTGGAAGTTCCACACACGAATGTCCTGGGTACGTGTATTACAGGGTGCGCAGGAAGTTACACATGTAAATTCAGCAGGGCACGTGTATTTCAGGGGTGCGTGGAAAGTTCTACACGCGATTCCATCAGGGTACGTGTATATCAGGGGTGTGCTGGAAGTTCCACACGCAAATGTCCTGGGTAAGTGTATTTCAGGGATGCGTGGGAAGTTACACACGTGAATTCAGCAGGGTACGTGTATTTCAGGGGTGCGCGGGAAGTTTCACACGCAATTCCAGCTGGGTACGTGTATTCCAGGGGTGCGCTGGAAGTTCCACACGCGAATGTCCTGGGTACGTGCATTTCGGGGTGCGCGGGAAGTTTCACATGCAATATTAGCAGGGTACGTGTATTTCAGGGGTTCCGTGGATTACTACACGTGAATTGGCCTTGTGGGTCCTCCCAGGTGTTCGCTCCACAACCTCCACGGCCCCTGCAGGCAGCCCACACCACGGGGGATTACCCTGCACCCCCACTCATGTCCCCCAGTACCCCGACCCCCCAGCACTGTGGGCACCCTCCACCAGGCCCCCACACATGTCCCCCTGCACCCCCACCCCCCAGCAGTGCAGGGCACCCTCCACCAGGCCCCCAACTCATGTCCACCTGCACCCCCACCCCCCAGCACTGTGGGGCACTTGCCAGCAGGCCCCCACTCATGTCCAACTCATGTCCCCCTGCACCCCCACCCCCCAGCACTGTGGGGCACCTGCCAGCAGGCCCCCACTCATGTCCAACTCATGTCCCCCTGCACCCCCATCCCCCAGCAGTGCAGGGCACCCTCCACCAGGCCCCCAACTCATGTCCCCCTGCACCCCCACCCCCCAGCACTTTGGGGCACCCTCCACCAGGCCCCCACACATGTCCCTGTGCATCCCCACCCCCCAGCACTGTGGGGTACCCTCCACCAGGCCCCCATACATGTCCCCCTGCACCCCCACCCCCCAACACTGTGGGGCACCCTCCACCAGGCCCCCACACATGTCCCCCTGCACCCCCACCCCCAGCACTGTGGGACACCCTCCACCAGGCCCCCAACTCATGTCCCCCTGCACCCCCACTCCCCAGCAGTGCAGGGCACCCTCCACCAGGCCCCCAACTCATGTCCCCCTGCACCCCCACCCCCCAGCACTGTGGGGCACCTGCCAGCAGGCCCCCACTCATGTCCAACTCATGTCCCCCTGCACCCCCACCCCCCAGCAGTGCAGGGCACCCTCCACCAGGCCCCCAACTCATGTCCCACTGCACCCCCACCCCCCAGCACTGTGGGGCACCTGCCAGCAGGCCCCCACTCAGGTCCAACTCATGTCCCCCTGCACCCCCACCCCCCAGCAGTGCAGGGCACCCTCCACCAGGCCCCCAACTCATGTCCCCCTGCACTCCCACCCCCCAGCACTGTGGGGCACCCTCCACCAGGCCCCCACACATGTCCCCCTGCACCCCCACCCCAGCACTGTGGGGCACCTGCCAGCAGGCCCCCACTCGTGTCCAACTCATGTCCCCCTGCACCCCCACCCCCCAGCACTGTGGGGCACCTGCCAGCAGGCCCCCACTCATGTCCAACTCATGTCCCCCTGCACCCCCACCCCCCAGCACTGTGGGGCACCTGCCAGCAGGCCCCCACTCATGTCCAACTCATGTCCCCCTGCACCCCCACCCCCCAGCAGTGCAGGGCACCCTCCACCAGGCCCCCAACTCATGTCCCCATGCACCCCCACCCCCAGCACTGTGGGGCACCCTCCACCAGGCCCCCACACATGTCCCCCTGCACCCCCACCCTCCAGCAGTGCAGGGCACCCTCCACCAGGCCCCCAACTCATGTCCCCCTGCACCCCCACCCCCCAGCACTGTGGGGCACCTGCCAGCAGGCCACCACTCATGTCCAACTCATGTCCCCCTGCACCCCCACCCCCCAGCACTGTGGGGCACCTGTCAGCAGGCCCCCACTCATGTCCAACTCATGTCCCCCTGCACCCCCACACCCCAGCAGTGCAGGGCACCCTCCATCAGGCTCCCACACATGTCCCCCAGCCAACATGTCATCACAATCTAGATCCCTGGCCCTTATGGTCAGCCTCCAAATGCCAAACACCCACCCGAGTATTGCATCCACCCACTTAGAAATGGCAATAACATGATAGAACCCCAATTGCAAGTTTGGAAATGAACACATGTCCCTCACATACACCCAATGGGTGTCAGTGAATCTCAAAACCCATATCATGATATGCATGAAACCAATGAGATGATACTACACATTGAAATTTGAATAAAAAATATGTATTAAAAGCAACATAAATTGAATCAAAAATAAACAAACAAAAATGGGAATTAAAAAAAATAAAAACCAGCATGTCCGTGAGATAATGCAAAACCTCAAATCATAATCCAAAGGAAAGGTGTCCAAAGTCACAGTCCACAAAAGTAAATCCAATGGAAAATTAAAATCGAAAACCATTGCTCCATGGGTAAATCATAAAAAAAAATGAAAATCCAACAGTCAACTATATACAGATAAACAATCCAGGGTCCAAGATCCCAACAGAAGAAAGGAAACCTATCTAATAACACTACCTAATAAAAAAAAAACTATATACAAAAATGTGGCCCATTGTCCAAAAGGTCCAAAAAAAATGCAAAACCAAAGGAAACCTAACACTAACTACAGAACTATTTACATGGGCAGCAGGCTAGTCCGAAGGCTCACTTTTGGATGTCCCGGGCCAGGGCATCATCGAACTCCTGCTCAATGTCCCGGAGGCGGTCCTCCTCCATGGCCCCGAGGGTCCGCAGGGCCGTCCACATGTTCACCCCAAACTCCCTGCGGATTGCCTCGAGGCACTCGGCCCGCCTCAGGGCCCTCCGCATGGAGTTCTCCGCCCTGACCATCGTGAACCGTGCCTCTTCTGCCCGCTGCCGCTCCGCATCTATGGCTTGGCCCAACCGCTGCCACACGGAAGACACTTCCCGTCCTTGGTTCTCCTGCCTTCCGGCCGATGCCTGCCCCTCCGATGTCGAAGGCCCCGAGCCATCATGGCTCCCACTACGTTGCTGCTGCTGCTGTGCCTCTGCCCGTGCACTGCATCCTGCTGCCTGCACATCCTCCGCTGGCTGGGGTGCAGTCGTTGATGTGGCCACCCCTGCTGGACGTCTGACTCCCGAATGTGGCAGGGATGCCTCCTCCACCAGCCTGGCCGCACCGTCAGAGGCAGCTCCACAGGGCACCCAGGTGACTGATGGGTGGGAAGATGGCACAGAGGACGACTGGCGCATAGGGGGTTCAGTTGAGGAGGGGGTCGTAGCAAGCCCCATCAAACGGAGGAATCCGGCCTGGGTGACCTGTCCCAGTAGGCTGACGCGGTCAACGAGCCATTCAAGATGACGTGCAGTCTCCTCATGAAAAGACTGCAGGTCACCTTGCATGGCCCGTTGACGCAATGCCACACCAGTCAGGACAGGCTCAACCCAGACCCGGATAGCCACGTCCGCAGGCAGAGGAAGGCCAGTTGTCGGGAGCTCATCCCCTGCCTGAAAACGGGTCTGGACGTAGGCATCCCTGCTGGTGCAAGATGATGCAGTGACAGGATCAGGGACAGGATTGCACACAGGCACCTCCGCAGTGGCCTGTGCTGCCTCCTGTCCCTGGTCCTGCACTGCACCACTAGCACCAGTGGAATCCCCACCTCCAGACCCCGTCTCTGTTGCTTGCACGGCCTCCTCCTCCACCAAACCCCCCACCAACCTGGATGACTCTTTGCCATCTTCCCCCGTTGGGCCCTGTGGGGTCCCAGCTGCCCCTTCTGCTGCCGAGGAGTCCAACTCCAACCTCCGCCTCTTGGACCTCCCCCTGGCAGCTGCGGCCTGGGACGCGGCACCGAACTCCTCACTCCCCGACGAGATCACAACCTGGGAGGGGAGCCGGGCCTTGCGTCTCCGGCTGGCGGTGCGATCCCCGCCGCTGTGCTCCACAGCACCTTCTCCGCCCTCTTCATCAGTTGACGCTGCAGACAGGGAGAAATAAAACACAGGCATCAGGGCACTGTACAATGGACACATACACACAAGACAGTTGTACATGAGTGGCATTGGCAAACCTCAGACATGCCATCACAATCCCCAACACACATGTCATTTCAACTTGTACACATGAGCCATACCACAGCCATATCGCAACTGCCAGCACCATCCATACACATACAACAGCATGAGCAGGCAAAGATGAGCCAGACATCACATGCAACACAGGGAGTGCACTACACATGTACACACACCACCACACTTGCATGCATATGTACACCTCTGCCAACTGTCGCAGTGTTCAGATGGGCATCCATGTCACATCTGCCAATCAGGCTTCCACATCCCGCTGTCACATGCATCCATGTTGCATCACTGTTGCACCCTTGTCAAATACACACACATGCACATGTACACAGTGCTGATATATGCAGCTGAAAACAACATACATGCGTGACATCACGAACATGCCTACTTACATACACATTCATCCAAACATATGTGCCCACACAACTGCATTTGGCATGCAAGCCTACACACACAAGCACCATCCATGTCTCACACATGACAGCCCTCGCATGTGTTAGCCTCACGGCCCTGTACACCCCCACCCATACTCGGCCCCATACAAACAGATGTGCAAGCTGCACACTACTGGCACATCACCACACGCACAGCTTACAATCAGGATGCATGTACACTTACCGCTCGACTCCAGACGGGTCTGCCTCTCAAGGACCTGGACGTGGAGCGCTGGGGATATGCGTTCCAGGACCCTCATCTGATCTTCCGACAAGTGGCCCGGGCGCCCCTTAGCATCCGCTGCCTCCAAGAGGCGCCGGGCCTTGTTGAGGGTCCTGGACCTGAAGTCCTCCCAGCGCTTCTTGACATGTTGGAAGTCGCGGACTGCCACCCCCTCCGCGTTGATGGCAGTCACGATGTCCGTCCAGATCCGAGTCCATCCTTCCTTGTCGGAGCGCACACTTCCGAAGAGGGCATCATATTGCCCAGGACTTGCTCCACCAGGACACCAACTTCCCTGGCACTGAAGCTGGTGCCCCTCTGCCTCTCTGGCCGGGGGTTGTCAGTGGTGCCAGATGTTGCAGTGCCCGACATGACAACCCCAGAGGCAGGAGTGGGTGGGCAACTGGGTCCTGGGGCTGGGCTGTGAAGCGATGGAATCCCAGTCGGGAGTCTTCGGTTCCAGCAGGGGTGGTCACAGCAACAGCACCCCTGGCTGATGTCCAGGCAGCAAATGGCAGGGCACGTGGGCAGCAGGCAGTCAGGCAGCAGCAGATGGCAGGTGGGAGCGTGCTCGGGGCTCTGGGGGGCAGTAATTCAGCCTTCTGGGCAGGAGCGTGGTCTTCCGTGTGCTTACGCATGGCCAGCTTGATATGGAGTGATTTGGCACGTGAAAATTCTGCACGTCAGCGTGTAATTTGAGGAAAGGCCCTTAGCGCGTAAGCGCGTCTGCACGCATACGCAATTTCATTGGACAGAAGGCCCTTCAAGGCAAGCGCCTCTGTGACGTGACACGCGCAGGCGTGCATGGCCATTTCAGTGCACGTGAAAAACTGCACGTCCGCGTGTAATCCTAGGAAAGGGCCCATGCGCGTAAGTGACGTGACGCGCGCAGGCGTTTCCCTCAGCACGGGTTAAAGGTGAGCGGGGCCAGCAGTTCGCTGTATGTGCCTTTCATGGAGACCGATGTGTGTTGCTGCTTCCTGTTGTTTCGCGCGCCATCACAACTTCACAGCTATCAAGGACGTATCTCTTCTTTTGGCGGGGGTATTGGCTACGCGTGTTTTTCTGCATCGCGCTAGTCAGACGGTGAGTCGCACATGCTATTTTTCCCACTGCGGGTGCCCCTGTGTATCGCACCCATTTTTGATGTCATAGTAGCCTGTGTGTCCCACGCGTACGCGTTATTCGTGTTACTGGGTGCCACCGCGTACTGCGGGAGGTTGAATCCACGCACGTAGGCTGCAGGGTTGCGTGCATGGTTTTACTGCAGTTTTGGGGTGCCTGAGCGTTGCGTCACCCGTAACTACATCACCGGGGTCACATACAGCCTTGTAGGTGCAGAGGGGCTGTTAACATCTTGCTTCCCACCCCCTTCACCCCAATTGGCCAGGTCAATTGTGGTGTACACCTCCCATTGGCACTACTCCATCTGTGCCGGCACTACTACATCTGTGCCATGGTTGGGAGGACACCAAAGGTGAGGGGCGCCTCAGCTGGGCGTACTCCTCGTGGCGGGTGTGGTTGGGGACATGGCCGTGGTGACCAGGGAGTAGGGGGACTCCAGGGTGTCCAGGGCAGCCACAGAGGGGGAAGAGGCAGGGGTGCGCCACTTGAGCACAATGTTGTGCCATGTGTCGGTGCAGTCATGCCACCACCCCCTGTGGTTCCGGGAGATGCAGCTTCTGCATCTGGCACTGGCGCCCGTGTGACCCGGCAGTCCGTTCCATCGACTGCCACAGGCCCAGGGGTAGTGGTAGCTGCAGGTGCAGCTGTGGACACCGCCACCCAGGCTCAGGGTCTGCCAGCGCAGGCTGCGTTGGCACTTGAGGAGCCCTTGGTAGATTTCCAACAGGCCAGGAGGGAAACCATAGGGGCAGACCGGGCTGCTCAGACCAAGACATGTGTCCCTGGGGCAGTTATGTCATCTGCTGCCCCGAACAGCCGGGTGTTGGCAAGTGCAGGGGCAGATGCACCCAACAACACCCCGTCTGCCAACCAGGACCGTTGCGGTCAATGACCCTGCCACAGCTGATGTTGCTGCGCAGGGTCATTAGAGGGCACCCAGATGCCACTGACACAAGTCAGGCCTTTGGTTATCCCTCCACCTACCACTCCCTTGGCTCAATCCACCGAACCCACTGGCCATACTGGTCAGGGCGGCATTAGCCAGCCAGGGTCTGCGCCACAGTCCAAGAGGAGGAAGGTTGCACCTGCAGCACAGGCTTGGACCCCACACACAGCCACGACCTCCTGCACGTCGAGGAAGAAGCCTTTCTGCAAGCAGGAACTGGACTTCCTCGTGGGCTACGTGCGGGGCCACAGCCGTGACATGCTAGTGGGTGCCAATAGTCAGACTACGGCTGCCCAACGTGACACCCACTGGAAGCATGTTGCAGAACATGTCAGTTCATTCGGCCATGAGGTGCGCACGGCGCAAGAGTGCAAAAAGCGCTGGAATGACATCAAACGCAGCACTAAGGCTAAGCGTGCCTCTAATTACAACTTGACTCTGGTGACTGGCGGTCGGCCTGCACCAGCGGAGGAAGAGCTCACTCCGCATGAGGCACTCGTTGCAGAGTTCATACCACCTGAATTGGTCGAAGGAGTGGGAGAGATGCTGGACTTTGATGCCCAGTCCAGTGAGTGTTGATGCGTGTTTGTTGAGGATGTGTGTGTTTCACTTGTGGGATGTGTTGTGCATGATTGCCACTACATGTGACGTGTACATGGTTCTGATGTGTAAGTAATGCAATGCTTCCGTGATGCATGTCTCCTCTGCCTGCATGCGGGGACTCCATGTAGGCATGCTCCCTTGCCCCTCCTCCGCCACTCTGCACCCCAGTTCCACCTTTGCACTGGTCTGCTTCAATCTTGCCAATGTGTACTTTCCTGTTCATGCGTCCTGTGTAGATGCCAGCATAGAATCTGCCAGACATTTGCCATGTGGTACAGCCTTAGTACTTGATGCAGGGTATCTCACTTGTACTGTGCATAGGTCAGATGTCCCGCAGGGACATGAGGGCCCATTCATGCTCCATGTGCATTGCACGCATGCCCCTATGTGTCCTTGACTGGATGATCACTGTAATACAAGTCCTGGGTGACATACATTGCATGGCGTCTCATCAGCCTTCCCATGTCAACTGTGGCTCAGTACTGCGTTGCACACATGTTTAGGGTCTGACAATCTGTGTGGCTCACAGGCCTCAGCCTGTTCAATGGCCAATGACTCTGTCCAACTGTTGTTGTGTCTTCTTCACACGTGGGCGGCCTCCAGAGTTTTCATCATGTGTCCTGCTTACTGTCCCATTATCATTTGCAGTGTTGTCACTTGAATCACATTAAGCTGTTGATGCCAGTCAACACTGCCTGTCAATACACAGGTGTATGGTCAGCCTTTTGATACCATGCTAGGCATCCCTGCTTTTGTACTGGGGTGGAGGGGTGCTTGGCTTCTAGATATGGTACACATTGAATGCACAATGCACGTGATGCCTGAATTTGACCTTGCACTGCCTTCACATTTCCTGGCACACACCATGGAGTCCTTGTACATGTAGGTAGTGAGTGGCGTACACATTTTCTGCACTGCATAGACCCACTTCCATGGAAACTGCCACCTTTCTACAGGTCTGATCACAGAAGCAATTCAAAGTTGACCCAGCATGCATGCCAGGATATATGTTGTGTGTCACATGTCTGCCTGATGCCTTTGTGTGTGTGTTTTGTGCTTCTGACATGTGTAGTGACCTTTTTTCTCTCTATTTTTCAGGTGATGACGCAATGGAGGCGGAGGATGGTGTTGTCATGCCAGACACAGGGTTGTTACCACTACATCAACCGGGCACAAGTGGGGGTCGTGGGGTGGTAGGCCACGAAAATCCCCAAGTGCTACAGTCCATCTTGTCTCTGGCTGCCTATGAGTCCAGCCTTGATGACGACTCTGACGTCCATGTTGAGTTGGATGAGCAAGTCCATGTGTCAGGGGTGAGTGATTCTGATGTGGACACTCCTCTGTCTGCGACACCTGCACTGAGGGATCAGACAGTTTTGGTTCCTCCGCCCGTGGTGGATTGGGACGCAGGGTCACCCTCCATACCAGTCACTGATGTGCCTGGGACATCACTTCAACGGGGGCATGTAGTCGTGCAGCCGCGGGCGGTGCAAACACAGCGAGGACCCCCGGTCATTGGGTCCCACAGGGGTCAAGCCCGGCAACACGCTTGCCGTGCGCAACCGCAGTGTACTGAGTGGGAGCAAGACATGACTGCCAATTCAGAACGGCAGGGGGCAGCAATGGAGAACATCGCTGAGAGCATGGAGCATGTGGCCCGATCTGTGCTCCCCCCTGCTAGGCAGGTGGTTCTCCAGCAGCAGCCGGCACGGTCCACGGTCCGCTCGCTCAGGCTGGGCATGGCAGCCTCAGACAGGGCACGCCAGGCTGAAATGTCGTCTCTGCGTCAAGCAATTGCTTCTCACACAGAGGCGCACATGGATGCCCTGAGGGAGGAGTATGCTTCCCTCAAATCCACTCTGGGTGTCCTTTTGATGTCCCAGAGGCAGCGGGCAGAGGAGAGGTTTGCACAGCTTGAGCGTACCATCTCGGCTGAGCTACAGGCTTGCCGGGAGGTGCAGCGGTTGTCCAGCCAGGCCTTGCAGGAGGAACTCTGTGTTACACGTGCTACCTTGCAAGAGGAAGCACGTGTATCACGTGAGGTTCTGCATGTAGACCTACGTCACATCGCCACACAGAACCAGGCTCACCCGTCCGGCAGACTTGCTGCCGATGAGGGGCAAGCTGCGGCTAGGCATGGCCAGGCTACTGTGCCACGTCCTCCTTTCCAGGATGAGCCAGACTCAGACGACCATCTATCTCCCACATAGGTCGGGCTGTGCAGGCGTTGAGCCCATGGAGGTTTTTTTTTTGGCTCAGCATCATCGCATGTGGGTGTTGAGCAGCACCCTGTACCTCCCCCCTCCTGGGTGCCTCCCCTCCTCCCCGGGTCGTATGTGGCCATTTTTGATTTTTCTTTTAGTTTAGTTAGTTAAGTTCCTGTTTGATAGTTAGTTTAATTAGGTAATGTAGGTTTTCCATAGTTAGTGTAATTAGTTAATATAGTTTAAAATTGCTTGTCTATTGTGCTTTCATGTGACGGTGCGGTGCTTTGTGGCTTTTGAAGGCATCCACTGTCTGTTCCAGCTGGGCCCTTCAGGCCTGTCTTGTGTATGTGTTTGCTGCTTGGGGTCCTTGACTCACATATGCCACTCCTGCCTCCCTTATCCATGGGCTCGCAAGGATGGTTCGGTGTGACAACCTATTACACAAGGGCTTTGGACTGTCATATCTGTGGCATGTCTGGTGCTGTGTGACTTGTGTTGACACCCCTAGTGGGGATGATTGCGGTGTTATTGTCCACTGTTCAGCTTTTGCTAGATGGGGAGTTTCATGATTAATGTGTACATTCATTGCTATGCATTGTGTAGTATGTTTCTTATCTTTACTGTACACGTGCTTGTTGCAATTCATGCCATAGATAGTGTGTTCCACACTTTGGGTGTGAAAGATGGACTGATGGTGTGATTTCTGATGTAAGTCTCTGACATGGTCCAGTAATGAGATGCCTGAAGAGACACACACAGATGACTTTAAAGCATTAATCATGTGTTTCATGCCCTTTCTGCAGGGGGATGAGCCTCCAGAGCACCTTTGCCAGCAGACATGGCCCATTGGACGTCTGAATTCTGGACACGTTTGTTGGTGCCCACATGCACATGTGTGCACAAGCAGAGGCACAGGGATTGCAGACCTACATCCTAGAACTGCTGACGTGTTCCAAGGAACTCCAGGCAAGGTGAGCAGCACAGGGGGGCCACAACACAGCAAAGCTTGCACCAGGCGAGTTGCACATGCAGGCTTAGTCACAGCACTGAGGGTGAGCTTGGAAGAATATTGGTGTTGAAGCACACAATGCAGCTCAGATGTGTTGGTGGACTGATGGCTGTTGATTGTAAGGTTGTCTTCGACACCTGCAGGGGCAGTGGCACATACCCTCCGGTACACCAAGGTCCATTGAGGCACTTGTATCAACCATGTAGCCTTCCGAGACATGGAAAGGGGCAGCTCACGGGGACATACAGCAAGGGACATACTCGGGTGCAGTGCATTTCATTTCCATGTACATTTTGATACATGCACTGCCAACTTTGTTTCGGTCATGGTGGAACACGACTTGTTCTGAAGTCATGCCTTGCTATATGGGTCTGTCTGCTTACCCAGGGAACATTGCATGTTGTGTGAATTGTGACACATTGGTGTTCCATTTGCCACGCACCCACCGGCGGCTGACTTACTGCATTGACTGTGTATGACCCATCACAGGGGTAATGTTATATATGAGTACGAAGCATCTACACCAGATTGTCTGTTTGTAGAGTAGTTTGTTGCTATGGGGCATGTTTGGTGGTGTGTTTTTGTGTAATGGGCACGTACAGATTATTGACTGTTGCTCTCTATGCAGCATTGCAGTGCTCCTGAAACCGGACCTGAGAGTGCGCAGGCAGGAGGCCAGCACTCAAAACCAGAGCTAAGTGTCTTGTTGTTTTTCCTTCAAACTGCTCTGCATAGGCTTGCTGGGGGGTGCACTAATGCATGGATGAATGTGTAATTCAATTTGGTATGTTTTTTCCCCCTAATCACTCGGAGTCCTATCCAATTTTAAACCCTGTACCCTCTACCCGGTGTTCCTGCTTCCCGTACCTATCCAAGCAACGTTCCCTAACCCTCTTTCCCCAATGGGGTTGCGGATGCCTGTGTAAGCCCCAAACTTGCAGGCGCCAAAACCCTAGAGGGGGTGGTTGGTTCGTGCCATTCCTAAGCCTGGACTACAGAAGGCCATGACAATGATGTCCAAGTTTGTTCGGATTGTGTATGTGTTCATGCAGGTAGTACATTTTCGTGCATTCCCTACTTTCATGTGTCATTCCTCCTCCCCTCTCCTGCCACTCATTCCAGTTATCCAGTGTGCCAACACCTGTCCCGACTGCATATCCCTGACCCTCCTTCCCCACCAGGGTCTCAGAGGCCTGTGTGAGTTTGATCTTGCAGGCACCCGGGACACGGTGGGGGTGGTTGTTTCGTGACACTCCTGCGCCTGTACACGGGACCTGTAACAGTACACATCCGTTCATGGTGCAGCATTCTATGTTATGTACCACACATGGTTCACATCCTGTTGTGACATTGTTTTACTGTGCTACCTTGGTTGTTACATCATTGTGGTAGTACTTGGCCTTTGTGAGGTACTGCCACGTCAAGTCATCTACTGGAGGGTGTTCTGGTTCGTTTTTCTGCCTTGGATTTTGTGATTTTGCAAATGAGGGTGGACTCTGAGGGTGCAGGCACCTTTTTACACACAAGGTGGGGGATGGTGACAAAGGGGAAGGGTGATCCTGTGGCCAGGTGAAATTGAGGGTTGAAGGCTCCATGACCCAGGTGCTGTTGTTCAGTGGGTCATGGTCATTTGTGAGGGAGGGGGGGGGTTGTTGTTGATAGTTGCCTTGCCCTGCAGTGTGATGGGAACCCTGACATTGTAATGGTGGTATCCTATGTACATGTTGTGTTCTGCTGATCAATGCCTGTTCATAGTTGTGGTTTGACATGCTGGGGTGTACACATGGTGAATGTTATCATGTGATGTGTAGAGGACACTGATGGTCACTTGATTGCACATGCATATGTTGAGTGCATGTCCTTACTGACCCACACACTTGCACTATGATGCACTACATGTACAACCACCCTTGCATATCCACGTGTACACTGTTTGCCTTCTGGTGCCCACTGTGTCCCTGCAGCACATGTTCTGTGACCAATTATGGATCCTGTACATGCCTAATTTGCTTTTTGATGTGGTCTGTCGCTTAGATGTGATGCTCAGGGTGTGCATCACACACAATGGCTGTTCACTGTGCTGTGCGCTGAGCAGTGTGTTGCAGGAGTTGGACACAGCACACAGAAGCTGCAGTGTTGATTTTGCAATGCACAATGTGCATGTAGACAGGCATTCATTGTTATGTTACTTCTACAACTCTTGTAATGCATTTGGAAATGACTTATTTTGGGTGGGAGGTTGTTGGTCAGTCATTTCATCTGATTCCATGTCAGGCATCATTGTCTGATGCCACTGTACATTTTTGACATGGCAATGTGTACCTTATTGTTACTGTGTTGGTGGTTTGGGAGGGTTTGAGTGACATAACAGAGATGGCCATGTCCTGTTTTGCAGGTGTGTGTGATTCACACCTTGCATGTCAGGGTCATCCGCTTCTCAAAGCAACTAGCTGGGGGTAGATCTCTCTCCGCGCCAGGGGCCTCCCTCTGGAACAGCCTTCCTGCCTCACTGGAACTTGAGGAGAACCATCTCCGGTTCCGGAAGCACCTCAAGACCTTCCTCTTTGCTTCTGCTTTCTCTCTGCCTCTCCCTTGCAAAATTCTTCACTGGAACTGCACTGGATCTGCAACTGGGCCACTCTCACCGACCTCGGTCCCTGGCCCAGCCACTCTCCACTTGCACTGCCTCCCTGGCAACCCCTGCACTGCGGGACTGTCTCTCTATCCCTACAGCCCCCCCTTCCCAGCACTTGTCTGCACTTACCTTTGCAGTTGCCACCAGCTGGCCTATTTATTTGTTTTGTCTACTTACCCTGTACTCCACTCCCCCCTCCCCTTCCCCTTGCACTTTTCCCTTCCCCCTACCCCTGCACTTGCACATTCTAAATGACACCTGGCCTAGTAGTATCGTTGTCTGTCTTCCCTTGTTCCCCCCTCCCTGCCTCATCGCACCTTGAAATACTTTTGTATAGGCATGTTACAAATGCCATATCATGTCATATGTGTGCCTTTTGGTCACACAGGATAGCGTGTGTTTAAGTAGCTAGGGATGCAGACAATGTGGCACTTCCATGGCAACTATCTCAGGGTGGTAGGGGTGTGACAGTTGACTGTCTCTTTGTCATCATCGATTGTCACCTGGTATGTGCCAGGCCTGTGTGCACTCTGCAGGGGTGGGAGTTTAGGTGAAAAATGTGGCCACAAGCTGGGTCCAGGCTTCCTCGCCATGTGCCCTGTCCCCTCCCATGGGCAGCATCTGTGCCTGTGGTTGGGGATGTGGGGGCACCACCATGTCCACCGGTACGCCCTGCCGTGTTGCAACATTGTGCAGGACACATGCTGCCACAATGATCGTGCACACTACTGGGGGTGCATAGAGTAGCTGCCCGCCAGAGCGGTCAAGGGAGCGGAAACGTGACTTCAGCACTCCGAATGTGCGCTCCACTATGGCCCTGGTTGCAATATGGGCGGCGTTGTATCTTACCTGGGGTGGTGTGGTCAGGATCCGGACTGGTGTCATCATGTGGTTGCTCAGAGGGTAGGCACTGTCCCCTGGGGAGGTGTAAATGGTTGTGATTATTGGGGTTTGTGTATGTGTGTGTGTGTGTGTGACATGCTTGCATGTGCAAGGGCATTTGTACTCACCTAGGAGCCATGTGTCGCCATGCTGCCCAGCTTCCAGGGCCCGGCTCAGGGCGGACATTCTGTATATGAAATTGTCATGGGTGGAGCCAGGGTAGTTAGCATAGACAGAGGTGATTATTCCCTTTGCATCGCATACCACCTGTACATTGATGGAATGCCAGTGCTTGCGGTTTCTGTAGATGTGCTCAGTGGCCCTAGGTGGACGTAGGGCCACATGGGTGCAATCTATGGCACCGAGCACTTTGGGGAAGTGTGCCACCCTGAAAAAATCCAGGACAATGGCCTGCCTTTCTGCGGGTGTTCTGGGCATGTATATGTGCCTGCGGACTGAGGGGCGCGCTGTCATGATTGCCAGTACCTGGTGTAGGCAGCGTGACTGCGTGGCCTGTGAGACCCCCCCACTAATGCAGGACATTGAGCACCTTCTCAAAGGGTCTCAATGCTTGGGAGCAAAGGGGTGGGGGATGTAAGGTCATCTTCCCACTCCCTGACCAGGTATAGGATGATATGGGGTGGAAACCTATACCTGCTGTAGATCTGGTCGTCAGGCATCCCAAAAAGGCTTGTCCGTGGTGCGAAAATGCGTGCCCTGGCTATTCTCCTCCTCCTGCGGTGTCCCACGATCAGTGCTGAGACAAATGGGGCATTCATCATAGCTGTATATACGTGTTTGTTGTTTGCGCGCACTTTTATTCTGTGCGCGGGGACGCTTCCGCCTGCCTTCGTGTGGCGGACGCGTTTGCGCCTGTGTGCGTCTTTTGGCGTGCGTGGGTTTCCCATATTCGAATCCATGAATACGGGTTGTTCGCGTGTGTGTGGGCGTTCCGTGTAGTTCCCTGCAGTACTTCCCCAGTTACGCCTTCTTTTTCACGCGTTATTCCCCATTCCGCGTGTTACGGCCACTGTTCCGCACACTTTGGTTGTGTGCACCGCGCTATGTGCGCTTTTGCTGTGTGCCTAGCGCACGCCGTGTGTGCCCGCGTGCGCTATGGCAGGATTTGGCGCACGGACAGTGGGAAACACGCGCAGCATCTTCTTTGAATCGCACGCGTGCGCGTGCACTGGGCTTCTCACGCTTGCGCCACCTTGCGTCTGCTTGCGCTGGGATTTTCGGCACACGTTTGCTCCATGAATCGACCCCTTAGTCTAACTGAAGACATGAGGTTGTTCTCTTGACCTGGTAACTGGTCAAGTGAACAACTTCATGTCTGGTAACTGGTCTAGGGAAACCAAATCGGCATTTGTATTTGCGACGACAATATTTGCCACATTTGTGTCTTTGAAATTGTAAATTTGTGCATGAAGATCACTATTTGTGGATACTGATGGAATTTCACAAGTGACATATTTTTCAATAAACTTTAAAACAGTGGCATCACTGTCTTGACCAAATGTAGGAGCACCTTTAATCCATAAAAGCATGTGGATATGTGGTGCTCCTCTGGCTTGGTATTCTTTTCTCCAAAAGAAGTGTTGCACTACTCCAAGGGGAGGAACAGTTTTATTACAAATAAAATGTAGCATAGCAATGGTGAAAATATCTTGAAACATTAACAGGATCCAGAGAACAAAGTTCTCCAGGTGTTAGTATATCTATGTTTGTTTTGTTTTTGTTTGATATGTGTAGGAAATCATGTAAATTTTCCCATGCATATTCTGCACAACTTAATGTAACAAACCAAGTGGGTGGGCCCAGGTTTCTGATCATACAACGTACATCTCCATGACGTTGAAACCAGTACTCTTTAGTACCACGCATATTTGCTAATAGATTTGTAATATTTGATTGTAAAATCTCATCTTTTTGTTGAACTTTTTGTAATAATTGTGTAGCTGTCATATTTTGAAAGTGTGATCCTGATTTTAATATGTGTGCAACTCCGTACCATAAAGTTTCGAGTTCACTTTCAAAGAGTAGGTTGAATATGTATTCCACATTTTGTCTAAATCTGGGATCTTCAGAATACATCCGTAATGAGCGGTATTCTGATGCTGATATTTCAATAGGTCTATCATTGTACCTTCCTCCTTTGCCAGTAGGAAAGAGTAGAGGAAAAGCACGTGCTTCTATACTTTTTTTCCCATATGCTGATTGGTGATCCTTTTGTTTGAGGCATTTGGTACGTTTCCAGTGCATCTTCTATGGTGTCATTAGAATGCAATGGATGAATTGTATAATGGTCTAAAGTATTTGATATTGTAGCAGGATCTAGGATCTCAGATTGACCAGCTTCTTGTGTCTCTTGAATAATTTCAGTTGTATCCTTCAAGTTTTCTTCAATATTAATTTCTTTGTAATATTCACTATTCTCTTTAAGATATTCCAAGGCTTCTCTAACTTTATGTAAATCTATCAGCTGTTGCCAATTTTTTTTGTCTTTTGTAGGTACTCCATTTACTAAGATAATTAAAGATTGCTGCATTGGACGTTGCACCCCTAGAGTGTGCACATTTTCTTTTAGATCTAATGGTAAATAAACTACTTTTCCACAAATACCTTTCACTAATTCAGAGGGAGGTAATTTTGCAGTTTTTGGTTGAAGGCGTATTATTGCTTGAAATGAGTGCACTGTTTGAATTATGATGCTCTCATATAAATTAAGTTGTTGAAGGGGTTTTGGTAGTGGATATATTTCCAAATTATTTGTGATAGCACGTGAAGGAGTTTGGTTGTTGTCAAGTTTTGTAGTGCAGTAACTGCTAAGTATTAAGGGGTCAGTTATTTCGTATTTGTTTTCTGCTATAAGGTAGAGAGCTAATTCAAACCATTTAGAATCTTCATTGTCTCCTCTTTTGTATGATAGGTCTACAGTTTTTGTGTTACTTTTATAAAAAGTTCTGTGGCAACATACACACACATGGTTTGGTACTTCAGCTGATGTACTTTTAAATTTTAGTATTTCTTTTTTGTATGTGTGTAAAAGGTTGCCATGTGTAGAATTGTTACTAATTTGGTTTACAGCTATTTCATTCTGTAAGTGGCTTTCACTTCCAAAATATTTTTTCTGGATATAGTCGATTTCTTCAAGTAGGTCTTTTGCTGTACCATGTAGAAGAATGTTATTTAAAGTGGCTAGTGCTAAAGCAGGACTTTTAGCATAGTACAGTTTATAAACTAGATTTCTTATAGTTGAATGATGTGTTGATATACTTTTGATATCAAGGAAGGTGGTTTTGCAAGTAGGTCCTGTAATGCAGGCCAATGAATGTCCTTGTAGTCCTGTGTACTTGCGTACTGGACAGTTATCCATATTTTGCAGTAGTTTAATATTGATTTTATCTTTGCTTTTCATATATTGATTGAGAAATTGGCGTAAAGACTTGACATTTTTTTGGGGAATGTTACACATTGACGTGCATGGCCATTTGTACACTAGACGTTCTGATTCAGTTTTCAGGGCATATTTTTGTAGGGAGTACTTCTTGTTCCATTATGGTATTATTAACTTTTTCATAACCTCTTCCACTGCTATGTATGGCAATTGTATTGTTTGCATGCTTCTTCATTAAATTATGGTTCTGTGCTTGTAGTGTGACTCCATTCACCTCCGCAGATACTTAAGAAGTTCTTTCTGTTGACTTTTCGTTTATTGAGAAGTCTTTTTTGTAATTTAGTTATAAGTTTTGTTAGTCGTTTCATTTTGTTTAACACTAAAATAAATAACTTTCTTTTGAGAAGAATTGCATGTCATCTTTGATGTCGTGGGTGTTAGTCTTAACAGTGCACGGTGGTGGCACGAGTTATGGTTGCCTAGCTTACCATAACTGGCGAATTTCAAGGGTTTTTCGGTTTTACTTATAACCATAACGTCCCTTTAACAAAGTTTTTCACTGAATTTCATAGGTTTTTAGTAGCGCAACTTAACCATAACGTCCCTTTAACAAAGTTTTTTTCACTGATATATATATAATTGAAAAGAAGATATTCAGCAGTACTCCTAAGGAACAGTGAACCACAAAAACACCAAAACGGTTTTTGCCCACACCCTACAACTTGTTCACAAATACAGGATATAATTTGCATTCTCCTTCAAATACTGCTTCCGTTGCGCTACATCACTGAGACTCATTGAAGCTTGCAGTACAACAACTGAAATGCTTAGGATTGTTCTAAATGTTGTGCTCTTATGGCAACCATGTTGGAATCCTATCCAAGCTCACATGTTGCCTTGCGGATATGTACTTTTCTAGCAAGATTAACTTATATTAAAGTGGGCAGTAAATACATTGGGCCTCATTACACGGACGGCGGTGGACCAAGGTGCTATTAGCTATTAGCACCTTGGTCCATGCCGGTAAAATACCGGCACCGCCTTGGAGGAAAGGGGAATTACCGCCCTATTCCAAGGTTGGTGGGGCGGTAATTACCCCTTCCCCCATTGCCCTTCCCCATTCCCATTTTTGCCCTATAGGGCATAATGGGAATGGGGAAGGTGCTAATTACGGCACCGCAAATTGCGGTACCGTAATAAGCTCCCTGGTCCCTTTGCGGGTTGGTTTTTAATGCCTGCAAGAAGCAGGCGTTAAAGTCTCCAACCCGCAAAGGGACCTCGTAGTAAGGCGGTAAGGGTTAAAGGTCACCGGTACCATTAACGGTGACCGTTAACCCTTACCGCCGTCCGTGTAATGAGGCCCATTGTCCTGAATATTATATCAGACAAATAATCATACTCGTATTGATAGGGATTGCAAAGTGATATACATTATTGCACAGTGCTTGAACTATATTGCATATCTCAATAACATTTTTCTGTTTACAAATGAGAACATTAAAGCAGGGTTCTTCTATTTTTTGAAAAATCTCTATATACCCACATAATAAGCTAGTTTTGCTGATATTTTTCTACTTCAATCAAGAACATCAAAGCACAGTACTCCTCTATTTCAAGAAGTCCATATATACCCACATAATTGACAGATTATAATAATATAAGTCATACGGACAACAGCATTCCCAAAGTTTAAACACACACTATTGCCCTGATGCACAGAGCGTTTTCCAATGGGACAGCACCATTATAAAAGGCTTCCATAAAACAGGCCCATATAAATCCCGAAATCCATTACACAGTGAAAATGTTTGTCCAATAATCATCAAATTTCCAAGTAAGTATGGGACAACTACAAAGTGGCAGTGCGTTATATTACACATCTTTCTTGGCACCCCTGATATATAATACACATTAGTACCAGGCGAGAGACAATCAGATTTGTACACACAATCTGATTGGCCCTCACTGGGGCTTTACCCGACGCAGAATCCCTCAAAGTTTAAACTTTCTCCATTTACGTGGGGGCGGGGGGTGTGTAGGTGCCTTTCCCCGGCTTACTACGTGTAAGAGAAAATAAAATAAGCAACACAACCCCTGTCGGGGAAGGAGGCACTGAGAACCGGCTGCAAGAGTTCAAAGGATGGTTTATTTCTCCAGCTAGGAAATAACCCAAAAAATGCCCTAAAAACCATTTACATCATCACTCATATATATATATCAATTAAAGTAACTCTAACAAAAAATACTAAATGGACCCGATTGGCCAGGCGGTGTGGTGCTGTAGGTGTGGGTGGCATCTCTTCCTTCTGATTGGCTGAGTGGCTGACGAGGTGATGGACGTCAAATATCTTGTGCTCCACGCAGGTCAGGGTCCGATCACTGTGGTCACTACCTACGCTAATATGTTGCATTCGTAAAACACTAAATAACAAATTATCTAAACATTTTATACTTCTTTTCATATTTCTACACAAATCACACATAGTATTTATTGTCAGTACAATAGGGTCATTCGTAGCTTTAATTGGAGGCCTTGACCTTTATTGTGCATGTAAAAAGATTCAAGCTGTGTTTCACATATCTCCTAAACTTTAGACCTATTAGTATAAGTAAAAACATATATTGTGCAAGATGCTTAAGGTTAGTAGTGGGTGTGTTGGGTGGGTTTCGCAGTGCAGGCGAGGGTCTGGGACTTGAAAGAAATACCTTACAGGGAGCACAGGGTCAGGATGGCAATAAATCACTCTAAATGGGGGTGGGTGGCTTGCACGTTTATGGGGTTGAACGAGCAAAAAGTGCTTAACTCATCCTGGTTCACATGCTGGTTCTCATGCTAGCAGTGATCGCAGAGGAAGAAAACTGTATCGTATCGGTTGTTGCAACTTTCTCCAGCTTCAGCGTGAGAATGGGAGCGCGGAGCTTTCCTTTGCAGGGGGAGTGCAAGGGTGGGGGCCAGCCAGCTGCCTGTGCCTTGTGTGTGTCTCTGTCCTTGGCTGTTGCGGTGGAAGGGGGAGCTGTGCCTTGCTGTACTATCGCAGTGAGGCCTGTTTAACCAAGATGGAGTCGAAAGGGGGCACAAAAGATGGATGCCCCATGTTCTGCTCAGTAGTCCCATCTATGTAGCGGTCAACCGTGGTTAACTTTACATAAGGGCAAGGGGCAACCCCACTACTGGAGGCATGTGGTCCAAGTCCCGTACTGAGGAGTGTACGGCGCGAGAGGGCCTGGGGGCCCCTCGCTCCCATACAGGTGGCAGCCCCTCAGGCAATGGGAAGGCTCGGAACGGGGTAATCCCCGCTCTGAGCCAGCACACGGCTGGAAGCTGCCATTCTCCCCCACAGGGGATTCAGGTAAGTGTTTTCTCACACCCTCCTTCACTCCTCGCCCCTCCAAACAATCCCCTCCCTGCCCTCACAACCCCACTTACCTTCTTTTTGGTCCTTTATTGAGAGCAAACGCGCTGGGATCTCTTCTGGCCCCAGTGCGTCTGCTCCTGAAGGCCTCCATGGGAAGGGAAAACAGACTCTGTTTCCTCTTCCACGGCAGCAATTTTTTTTACTTTTCTTTTGTTCCGAAACGCTGCAACTATGGGCTCCAGAGCATTATCTGACTTGGTAATGCCCCCGCGGCTCAGGGTTTATTGCTTAATTAAGGGGACCATAATGAATTGGCAGTGCTAATTCGATCTATGAATAGATACAATGCAGTTATAAAGTGTTATTGCATAACGTGGCATACCCCATCAACACCACCAATGAGCAACATATGCCAGGAGAACCATGGTAAAGTGACAATGTTTATTTCATAATAGTCTGATCTCAAATTATATTTTATTAAAGTGACAGTGCTTTATTTATTTATTTATGAAGTTGTTTTTCAGTTCATAAAACTTTACAACTTTTACATTCGTACATACTATCTCAAGATTAGTTATTTGTATAAAAAATAGGAAAGGAAATAAATACTCAGTCATTCATACAATAATACATAATATAGAACAGTCATTCATACAGTACTTAAAAGGCTACTGAGCATTTCCTTAATACATTATTACATGTCAATAGCCATTTTGTATTAAAAGCTTTCAATATTTCTAGGCGGAATTGTTTTCCATACTCCATATAAAGCAATATATACAGCCTCAGATTGCACATTCAGACACCATCTCCAGAATTCCTCTGATTGTACATAATTCATATTATGGACGAATCGACCATAATACAACATATAATGATTTTGTCTTTCAGGACATGAGGTTAATACGTGCCTAACCGTTTTTAATTCATCAACGTTCAGGCACATTCGGCAGTATCTATCTTTTTCCGGGATCTTCCATTGGTGACCAAACGTAGATTTCACCGGGAGTTGGTTAGTTCGCATTAATAGTCTAAAATTCTGTACTAACGGGTCTGGGCAACGTATTAAATATCTTTGAGGTTTATAGTACTCATGTACAATCTATTCAATATATCTAAAGTTTTTCAATTCATACATACGTGTAAAATTCATCTCCCAATCAATTCTCTTTGCTTTGGATTTAAACGCTTTTTGGATAACAGGGAAAAAGCCACACCAATTCATCTTTGCCTCCCACTGTAGTTCTTGGAAATATTCACAACAGCTGGTCATATATTTACTACTGTGTGTAGGGACGTCAATTTTGACAGCATTTGTACCAATGATTTGTAACAATTCACTCTCTGGGTGACACACAGCTTTCAAATTAAGGAGGCCACGTTGTTGCCTCTCAATGGATCCTAATGACTGCAGGCCAAGTTCAACCCAACAAATTGAATAGGGCACGAACGAGGTACCCCCAAAATGGTTCACCAAAATAGACCTTCGATCCTATCAAGGAAGGAAAGGCCAGGAATAGTGATGGCCTCTAAACCATAACCCAAGACCAGAGTAAACCATTGGCGATACAAAGTTAGTATACCTTTTAGTGAGTAACCTACATATTCCTTAACAAACTTGTACACCATCATAGTAATTTGTTTGGCCCTCCTAATTTTATTCTCAATTAAATATCTGTATCCAATTTTACAATTAAAGAGGACACCCAGATATTTATACACCTCAGTGTATTCTACATTACCCCAAGAAACTTCCATTTTTACTCTGTTAACTTTTTTACTGGTAAACAGCATGGCCTGTGTTTTTTGCAGGTTAATGGTCAAACCATGTTCTTTCGCAAAACAGCCAAGTTCTTCCAACATCGCCTTCATACCGACAATAGAGTGATCAATTATCACCAAATTGTCGGCATAAAGCATGGCAGATATCAATGCTTTTTCAAATTTAGCAGGACATTTGGCTTTGGCAACAAGGTGTCTAATGAGGTCAGCTAAATAGAGGTTGAATAAGAGGGCGGCAAACAGACAGCCTTGTTTAACTCCTCTATTCACACTAATCAGTTGTGTCAGACTGCCCTTGTTATCTAGGCAAATGTGCACACTGTTATTTTCATGTAGATTAAGAAGAATGTCAACAAGTCAACTGGGGCATGCAAGTTTCGTCAGAATTTCCGACAGTTTGACACAATCAACACTGTCGAATGCTGACCTAAAATCAACAAAAATTACATTAACAGAAGGCCTATACCAGATTTTGCATTAATGGTTATGGCATCCAGGACACGAATGTTATAGGTAGTACTGGTGCCACGTCGAAACCCAGTTTGGAAAGGATGCAACAGATGGTTGATTTGAGCCCAGTCGTTGATGTGTTCCATGACAATTGCAGTAAAACTTTACTAGTTAAGTCTAAGTTGACAACAATAGTTCTCAGGAAGGGCTCTATTACCCGCTTTGTACACCGGGATAAGAAGAGCTTTCTTCCATGAATCCGGAATGCATCGCTCCCGACATACACTAGTAAACAACCTAAACAGCACTTTGCTCCATATAGATGGATTATATTTCATTACTATGGTGGCAAGTCCATTAGGTCCTGGGGCACGGGATTTATTAAATTTAACAATAATAGACTTTATCATTTTAATTGAAAATGTAAGCGGCCAGGCACTACAATTTGGTCTAGGATAGGTCTCATCTATTCTCTTGTACATGCTTCTATCAATATAGGCATTCCACATTTTCTCTCCTATGGAATTCAGAATGCAAGCCTTATGCTCATTTCTTAGGTTATTCAAGATTTTCCACACAGCACTGGATACATTCCGTTGGAGAGTATTAAACATGGACTGCCATTTGGTGTTTAATTTGGACCATTTTCTACGCTTACACCAATTTGTGAAACCGTTTTTCTACTTCTTTTTTTCATTGCTGATCTCATTAGAGCCCATGTTGGCTTTTCTCAATTTTCTCGATACTTACGCTTAACAACCAACAACTCCCCTTCGAAGGAACAATTAAACCTATTACCTTTGCTAGTCTTTGGGATACCTTTGACAGAACCAACAACAGCCGTAATAGCTTTTATCATACTCTCGATCTCATTTCCACTAAGGTAGTAAGCATACTTGTATATTAGCTCAGAGAGTCCAAGTAATTTGAGTGACATTATCTTACATTTTTTTATATTCCCCTTAATATTTGCACCTTTTTGATTAGTAAAAATAATCCCAGTGCCACTCGTTATCTTGACATCCATATCTAATTCCAATTTAACACATAGCATAGCATGATCGCTATTTTTATTATCAACTATTTCAAAATCACACACAGTATTGAGCAATTCGGTGTTACCCCATATGTAGTCAATTGTGGAAAACTTCCTACCACAAGACCACGTGTATTTCCCAGGGTTATCACTGATTGTTCTCCCATTAAGGAAACTGAAGCCCCATTCATTCATGTATCTTTTCCATACTCTCCCTTGTGCATTGGACTTGGTACAAATTAACGTGTTATTGGATGTCAAATTATTGAACTTGGCTTTCATGTTTATGATACCACATTGTGTATTCATGTCTCCACCTATAACAATCAAGGAATTGTTGGGATCAAGCATCCAGCTAGTGATCCGTTCATCAATAGTATAAAAAATAGCCATAGTTTTACTACCACCAGGAGGGTCATACACATTAATGACCAACATTTTGACAAAGTGTGATTTTTGTTTCAAGTTAATCACAACAGCAAGGACGTTGTTATTTATTTCTGAGGGCATGAGGGATTCAGGTTCGAAATCATGGCTGACTCCAATAATGAAGCCACCAAATGGCCTTCCCTTGATACCCTTTTTTGAATGATTGTGGAAAATAACATGGGTGTCTACCAAAATGTCATTCATCAACCAGGTCTCTTGTAATAAGAATATTTGGTGGATAAGTATTCGATCCAAAGAGTACCCTGGCCTGATGAAGTGAGCATGGCCTCTAGTATTCCATTATACAATCCTACATACTCATGGGCAGGACTTTTTCATCATGTCTACAAGTTGTTGTAACCAGCGTATCCCCACTTGATTATCAGATTCCCCTTTCGGTGCAATTTTTTTTGTTCCACAGATTTCTCAGGCTTTCAGTTTAGACATGGATTCTGCTGATCATCATCTATGATCTCCATGTCCAAATCATAACCGAGGAAATGAAGAGATTCACCATGAGCTCTAATCACCTTCGCTGTTGCAGGCAGTACACAGTGCACTCTAGATATTGCCCCAAACTGCCTCCTTATTGGCTCAACAAATTCGAAATCACATGATTTAAACATTCTCAATTCAGTAATTTTAGCAAATAGGGTTAAAAGAGAAGCTCTATTAATAGGATTTTTTGTTTTTTTTATCAAGTGTTTCACTATTATCACTGTCCGAGGGTCAAGGCGGCCCTCCTCCTTATCAACGAGGGGGGCATACTTGTTCTCCACACAAAGCCTCACCCGTTTACCATCATTTTTCATTTTATCATCAGAATGCATAGTGACAGAGCTAATCTATGACCCTTCCAATTCACTTTCTGAATCAGTACTTTCATCATCCAAAGGGGCATCTTTCTTCCCATTCGCTTTATTATTTTGTAATAACCAACTTGTTAGCATGCCAGATTTCATTTCCTGTCTTCTTATTTTCCGATTGGCCCGTTTACTGGCTCGCCTCTTATTTGTTTTCTGTTTTTTACAAAAGGGCGTTGTGGAGTTGAGGATGACAGGGTATTATCTCATCTTCTTTATTACTTTCAGTCTTCTTATTACTACCCTGTGGCTTTTTACAAATGTGTTCAGTTTTCTTAGACTTTTTTTGAAAATATTCGGAGCAGGTATTTCATCAGGACAAGTGGGATCAACAATAGGATCAACAATCACCACAGAGTTTCTAGTTTTGTCAATTTCAATAACATCCTGGGCATCATTACCGCTAATCATATCATGATGCGTCATTTTATTATTTTTCATAAGGATGTTTAAATATTGACTATGAACTTGTGTCTGAGAGTAGATATTGTCACATCATTTTATCAAGATTTTTAAGGCAAAATGTAACAAGTTGAGCGATGGGGTAGATATACTGATCGTAGGAACGTTTACATTGTTATCAAATTCATTGATTTCTCTTGCAGATCCTTCATGGTTCAGAGTATTATTGACATCATCGTCTTCACTCCTTATGTTAGGTTGTGTTTCAGGGACACACGAGGGGGGAAAAGCGAGGGAGTATTAGATAATCTATCAGATTCTTGTTGAATGTTCTGTTCTCTCTCTGTACCACCATTATTGGGGTCACATGCCACTTGACTCAGATTATTATTACCTTGTTCAGTAGCACCCTCATTTGAACCACATAGACGATAACAGAACTCCAGCAGGGAGTTGTCGTCTATAGGACCAAAAGATGGCACTGATGCTACACTCAGGTTACCAATACCTGCCTTGGCATGCACTTGAGCAGTGGTTTTTTGAAATCTTTCATCATTCATGACATTGTCAGGTTTGAAAAAGTCAGTGATTTGAATAGGGGATCTGCCAGGCAATATGGTGGATTTCTTAGGACCTTTACTTTTCTCGCCTTTGTCCCCACAAATCGGAGAGTCACTACACTGGGAAACAGTGTTGGATTTTGAGGTTTTACCATAGGGTTTACTTTTTTACGAAGGTTGTAATGTTTACTCCTTCCTTGCGCTTTCCCAGGCATGTTGAAAACCTGTGGGTGCAGATACACCTCCTCCTCCTGCGAGTCAGCACTGAATTGTCTGCTAGTGCAGGGTGCCGCCAAAAGTCACAAAAAATCACTAAGGTAGCAGCCCCTCTCACACCGCTCAGCTCGACTCGGCTCGCTCGCCCCAAGGCTAAAGGAAAGGACCCTAAGGGCAACAAGGAAGCGCGTCAAGCCGCACTGCAAGAGCGAATCATGCATACACAGCCACTTCTGACATTGCTTTATTTTGCACATTTAGAGCAATTGATTATTGCGTCTTTCATTGCTATGAGTAAAATACGTTTTAAGACAAACATCCAAGTTATTCATGAATTATCACTATACAAATATTAAGAGCAATCTTTCAAGTGACAAGATCACATATTTTGATATTTGACTCCTTATTTTGATGCATGAAAGTGCAGAAATGAAAGGGAGAGCCAATACAGGTTGCGAATGTAAAACATAAATACTATCTTCCAAAAGTCATGTACCTAATAATTATTACACGAATTGGAGATAGTCACACTGGACAGACATTTAAAATTGTGGGACAATAATATCTGCCACTAAATCCTAGATCATAAACATTATTCATATGACTTTACAAAACAACATTACCTGTTGATATTCTGCAGCCAGATCCAAATAGTTATTTTATATATATATCAAAATTGTACCAGCCTAATTACTGAGTAGATTTAGTCACATTAAGTAGTGAGATGTTATGTTATGTTATGTTACGTTATGTTATGTTAGGAGATATGTGTATAGCACTGTGAGATTGAACACCCGTCGGGAGACCATAGCCTGTGTTGAAAGTAATGAAGGACTGGTAAAATGAGTGTGTGTATTTATAGCCACATATAAGGTGGGTAGAGAATGGCTATGTCTCTAGCAGCAGCCCATATTACCAAGGAGTGAGAACAAGTGCAGCGCCAAATTGTCAGAGAGTCACAGAGTCAAGCTATCTGAACAACTTGTGTGTGAGACTCAGCTGTATGCTAAGGGTCATAGTGCTGAGTGGTCTAGGGTGATGTATGTTTAGGGCAAGGTATAGACAAATAGTGCAAACTCAAAGGTGTGACTGAAGCATAATGGTTTTAGTCATGTGGTGCGAACCATATAGGCATGGTAAGGAGTGCTTTGATCCCCCTAACTGATTGCTCTTGTGTGTCCATTAGGAGATTGCTCAGTATTTGCAGGAACCTCTGCCAAGACTTACAGCTTATGTTATCATATTCCCATAGGCACTGTGATTGTGTAGGATTGTTGCAGTCTTAACACTATTCAGGCCTGTGTTGGCCTTAGGTCATACAATGCACCAAAATGTGCTTTTGACTACTGTTCTGTGCCTCAGCCACAGATAGCTTACCCACCCCTTGAGCTTCGACTCGAGGAGGAGGCTGACGATTTATAGGGGACTGGTGCTTCTGATGCGCCTCCTGCTTCTGAGGAGCTCAATGTCTCTTCTAATTTACCCTGTAAGAGACCCACTGGTCTACCACCAGAGATATTAATGTGGGATCTAGCACACTGATGCAAGCAAGATGAATCCAAAATGGGATCCAACATGGTTAAAAAAGAACATTGCATGAATCCACTTTGTTCTGTCCAATCAATTAATTATGTCTTCTCATAGCACCAGCCACCTAGATTTCCGAACTAATGATATATTTCTTCTGAGCTTATCTGAATCCTCACAGATGCTGAGTGAGAATTATTCAAAACATATGCATGTAATGTTGCTAATACATGTTATCAATCTCATTTAATTCCAGAATCAGATTGTTGGCCTTCTGAGAAAACTGATTACGTTATCAGGATACCTTATCCTCATTTTTCACTAAGTGCATTCATCAACACCCTTAGTCAAACAATGGCTTAATATCTGAACCAACAGTATCCACTCCTACCAAATATTTTGAGAGTATGGGATGAGAAAGTGATCCACTACATTACCGTAAGTCTTCTACTCACAAAAACATTGGTGTTCTTTCCCCTTGTCCGAAAAATTGGATTGACATATATACTTCTCCAGCTGTAGTCAGTGTCCCTGTCTGTGAAGCTGGGTGCAGATGTGAATGGTGAAGTATATGATGTGGAAGTTGGTGTAATGGCTGACCCATCCTATTTGAGAATTATTTCCCAATAAACATCTTGATTTGGCAAAATTCCTCCTGAATTGCTGTGGGCAATGCTGCATGGTTCAGGCAACTGATCCAGAGGTTTCTTACTTTGCAGAGATTTTTATATTTAATTAGCTTAATTATACTTGATTTGGTCACAACGGCCTACATACATGCTCAGATTTCCTTTATTTCTTATCAGTCATGCACTAACTGATAAGACGAGATGTGTACACGATATAGGTGTTTTGTAATTCAGCATTCCATCACGGTTTCTGTTTTTATCATAATACTCAGAACTAGGCAACAGGGATTTCCTACAAGTTAGACCTTGTTTAATTAATTGCAACAGGGCAGATCAGTCAACGGAAACCCATAGGATGGCAATGTGGCGATTAGGATAAAGAGCAATACTCAAAATCAATATGTGATTGTTAACACTATTATTTCATGCAGGTTACAATTGGGAACATATTGTTAGGAAGTGTCTTTCAATTTGTGTATGTCACAACTAAATCAGTTAAGGTTCAGTCAAATGTTCTGGATCGAGCCTGATCATGTCGAGTGGTATTTGCCACAGGCCAAAACGCATCTCTTTTTTACCATGCTGAAGGGTAAAGGACTGACTCAAGGCATAACGTACAGAAGCTGACACCAAATGCTTGCATACTAGAGTGCGTTGCAGCAGTGCTGTTAAGAAAATAGTGCCTTTCCAACAAAATCCATCTGCAGTGTTGTCCTGTCTGTCATAATTCACACTTACCGTGGATGCAGTGCTCTTGTAGAGCTCCACAGACAGATTGGTTTGGCAAGCTGCAAGGCTTACACAAGACCTTCATCAATTAGGTATTATATGTGTGAAACCCATCTGCAGTGTTGTCCTGTCTGTCATAATTCACACTTACTGTGGACGCAGTGATCTTGCAGAGCTCCACAGACAGACGGGTTTGGCAAGTTGCAAGGCTTACACAAGACCTTCATCAATTAGATATTATATGTGTGCTTCTTGGCTCATCCAGAACAAACTCCACGGTTATATAGAAAAACTGGAAACTGAATGCAAACTCAGCTTCCATTTGGGAGGTTGCCTCCATTCAAACATTTGGTAGCCACTGATTCACTGATGATCACCACATTCATATGTTCCCAGACACACACTGAGATGGTGATTTTTCTGACATCTTAGACATCATCCATCTATCCAATCAAATCTATTCTTGTGTTTTTGATGCCATGAAACATATGGTGCCACACATTTCCTTTCCCACAGAGGGAACATGCGTAATCTGTACATCTTACATTTATACAGGGGCACCAGAAGGGCAGTGTATGGACTAAGGGGCCTGAATCCAGCTGCCGGTGAGGTCTCTGTGGTACTGACATCCTTAGAGCAAGTGGCTCCCAGGGACACATGACAAAGCTAGATCCTTTACAGGCCACATATTAGGACTCATCAATAGAAAGAGTGTTGGTTAATCAGTTAGGGAAACAAATGCAGTGCCTCTTGTCAGAGGTACACCATAGAACGTTCAACATCATTACCTCCATCAGGAATTAATTGAAAGGATCTTATTCCACTACTTTATATTGGAATGTCAAGGAATATGGTTGACCAAGAATTAGGTTCCTCACCCCAAACCACCTCCTAATGTATGAGGAGACATTTTCAGTACTGTTGTCCTTGCCCCATGTATTGGATGCCACCCAAAACGCTAGTTGCAACATAGATAGTTATGCAGCTTCACTTGTATGCTGTGTATGACACCCCAATATTCCTTTCATATCCCCTGAGTTGTACCAATTGACCGGCAGGGAAGAGTGTGGAAAAGGGGGACATGAGAGAACCAAAGGTAGCTCTAAAATATTTGCCCATTAGCCAACCCCCTTTCCTTACCGACCCCGCTTTGTCCTCTCTTGCCACCGTCCTAAAATCAAACAGAAAGATGTAGGGTCCTGCCACTCTCCCAGCCACCCGTGTGTAGCTCCATTGCCCTCCATAGCACCTCCTTTTACTTTCCCCACCCCATCCCAATCAGGTTAAGGCATGCTCATCGGACTGCCACCCTTGACCACTTTCCACAAGGTTGTCCCTTCAAAGTTATGCAATAACTACTGATTTTCCAGTCAACTCCCTCGCCTCCCTCACACACATATGAAATAAATACCCATGATAGTAGCAACCTCCCCTATCAGTCTCTCATTTAGCTGTCACTTCATTTCACTGCTACTACTGAGATTGAAATCCTACCTGCCAATTCCAGCGGCGTGTAAGAGTCTTAGGTCTGTTGCTACAGTGCTCTAAGTAAGGAAGGTTGCACTTCACAGCAAGCTTCTGACATTGAGAGGCCAACTGAATATTGCTTCCCTGTTCGCTAACTACACAGTAGACACTGTTCTGTTATTTCGAAGAAAACAAAAGGCATCATGTTGGGTTTGTTTACCTATTAAATATATGTTATGTACTAGGATAGTTATAGTATAGAATGTTATGCATGTTCTGAACTCGTGGGTTCCACTTTCATGTTTTTCTTTATATGAGTGCTTGAGTTGTATAATGATGTCATACTATTCAGGTTTGGAGTGTTTTCCTTCAGGTGTGATTCTAAACTGATTCATTTGGGGTCTGCCTCTGAGGGCAGCGCCTGCTGTCGTGTGATCCTCTCCTTAATAAACACTCAGACGTGCCTCCGTTGTTTGAGTCACAGTTCTTAACACGCCGCATGAAGTTAAAGAACAGCACGGATGTGGGCAATTGGGCTCTGAGGAACATCTGCTTGCTGTTGAGAGCAGCAAAGGATGTGTGAGGATGCACAGCTTTCACCGTGGCCCTATTATCAGAGGAGCTACGTAACAAGCAGAGAAAATGCCATAGTACTTTATCGTGACGTCATGGCAGCGCAAAACAACTTTAATTCTCCAGTGGCCAGATGTCATAGTAGATTAGAACTTCGGAAAGCCACCTGTTGACGATGACTTCTCATGGAAGCCCTGCAAACCAACAGAATGTGTAATATTTGACAGGTCTACCCTCTCCTCCTACGGGTGCCTGCATGCTAGAATTGAAAGATTAAGGGTAAGGGTAAACACTTGTGTACGAGCGCGATAGAAATAAAATATCAATATCAATATCAATAAGGTGTTGTGTGAATAAGCAAACACATGGTTTCGTGTCTGCTTTAAACTACAGTGGATGTTACGCTACACAACTCTATACTTTTTCTCAGCTGTGTTTGACTATTAATGATAACTTATTTTGCAGATTTGGAGTGAACGTCCCCTAGAAAACAGAAATAGAAATCTTGAATACGTCTTCAGGTTTAATTTCAAAAACTTTGAAATGGTCCACACAACAGATCACATTAGTAGAGACACTCCTTTGCATAACATGCAGGTATTGGAGATAAAGGATGGTGACACAATCCCTCCAACAAAGGTAAGTGTAATTAAGTATCTTTATTACGAGACCCCGCAGCCTGCTGCCACGGCTCCCTCAACTCAACCGCCACTGTGGAATGTTGACTGCTGAACATGCATCAACATTCCACCAGTGTGCCAATGCACGAGCCCGTGCATATTACAACATATCCTCTTCCCTTGGATAATAGAAAAAGTTAACACCAAATTGAACAATGGAAAATGAACAAAAATATTACATGACATGTCTTAAATGCAACTTTCACAGATAGATAAATACAAATAACATGGGTGCAATTAAATGTACTTTCACCCTTACCAAATGTAATCTCTAAATCTTATGGGAGGACCACATCTCCTACCCGCACGGCCCCTTTGTTGTCCTGCATCAGGTTGGCGATCCGTAGCATTTTGACATTCCACATTCACCTCTGGACCAACAGGACCTGGAATTGGGACAACCTCTTCCTGTTCAAACCTGATGGCTTGTGAACCCACAGGATCATAATCCAGCACTGTTTCCTGTGATTCCAAATCCGATTCCACACCTGCCCTGTCCACTCGTTTGCAGCCATCCACCACTACCCGTCTCTTACTCCAGACAGAGCCATCCTCCAAGTGCACATGCCCTTTTCCGACTTTAACAACTCTCCTTGAGGGCATAAAAGTGCTGTATCCTTTATGAGCTATCCTAGGATTCTTTATGTGCACTTCATCCCCAGGCTTAACATTCAACTCCTTCCTAGACTTTTGTGAGGACACCGTGGTCTGCTGACGCTCCAAAATGCTGCGATGAATAGCTCGCAAATCCATATCACATGGTCCACCCCCACCCATAGCCAGAGTTCTCAACATTGTACCTGCCTTCCTGCCCCTCATTAGTTCAAATGGATATCTTCCCGTAAGCATGGCAGGGGTTCTCCGATATGCAGCCAGGTATTGTGTCACGACTTCCTGCCAATCCAAACCATTGGCCAAAGCCAATTGAATGGCTGACTTAATCGTACCATTGGCCCTCTCAACTAATCCATTCGCAGAAGGATTATGCAGAGCTGTCCTATAATAAGAAATGGCATGCTGTTCCAAAAATTCTCTCATGGCTCTAGAAGTGAAATGCACCCCATTATCAGTAACTAAACTTGCAGGTAATCCCTAACGATCAAATACTTTCCTCAAAAAGTCAATAACGGAATTGATTGTAACACAGGCACACGCCGCCACCTCAATCCACCTGGACGTATAGTCCACCAATACCAACATATATCTGGACTCAGGCTCTAAACAATCAAACAGACCCATGATGTCCAAAGCCAATTTCGACCATACCTGCTCTGGAACCTCTACAGGATGCACAGGTTGTGGATGCAGTACCTTGCTCTTATCGCTGACAGAACATGCCTGACAATCTTTCACCACTTGCTCCACATTCTTGTCCATTGACGGCCACCAGTACTCCTCTCTCAGTCTCCTTTTGGTCAAAGATCGGCCCAAATGACCAACATGTGCCAATTCCACCATTCTTCCCCTCAGACTTACAGGGGGTATCAACCTACTACCCCTAGACACACCCCAGGGACCCTCGGCTAATTCATGCAGAACCTGAACATACGCTTTCCCTTCCGGCCTATCCTTAACGGTGTGCCACCCCTTCACCAGACCTTCCTTAATCCACTTTAACTCAAGATCAGCCTCACACTCCCGATCCCACAACGACTTCTCCACAGCAGAAGTCACCAAAGCAACCTGACACTCCTGCAAATCATCCTCTTTTACTACTCCTGCCTCACTGTCCTCCTCTACAACTGGCATACGGGACAAACAGTCCGCAACCACATTAAACTTCCCCAGAAAATACTGCAAGGAAAAATTGTAATCCTGTAACTGTACTGACCACCTTGCAATCCTCGGCGATACTGCCATGACTCCCTTGGTAGAAAATACCCGCACCAACGGTTTATGGTCCATTCTGACAACAAAGGGTATGCCCCACAAAAATGTCCTGAAGTGTTTTGAAGCCCATAGGACTGCCAAAGTCTCTCTCTCAATTACAGAGTACCTTGTTTCCACATCTCTCAAGGTCCTTGAAGCAAAAGCCACTGGGACCCATTCACCATTTGTCCATTGCTCTAGCACTGCCCCCAGACCCACCTCACTTGCATCCACAGTCAAAGCAGTTTTATTTTTCGGGTCAAATGACTTTAGGCATGGAGCATTCTCCACCTCCTTTTTAACCAACTCAAATTCTGCTGCACACTCCGCAGACCATGCAAATCTCACACACTTCCTCATGAGAGCTCTCATAGCCACCGTTTTTTCAGCATAATTTGAAACAAATTTAACATAGTACTCCGCAAGACCCAGAAAAGCCCTTAGCTGATCCTTATTGACCAGAGCTGGCGTATCCCTCAACACTTGTACCAACTCCCTTTTTGGGCTCACACCTCGTGAACTCAATGTGTGTCCCAAGTATGTGACCTCCTCCACACCCACCTGACACTTTGTTAATTTTACAGTCAGACCTCTCTCCTTAAGAATCTCCATTGCCTTCCTTACCCTTACATCATGTTGCTCCTTGCTGCTGCCCCAAACCAAAATGTCATCTTGAAAGTAGCTGACCCCCAACACCCCTCCAAACAACTGCTGCATCAGCCTCTGGAACACAGCCGAAGCCGAAGCCAGGCCAAAAGGCATGCAACAAAATCTGTATGCCCCAAATGGAGTCACAAATGAAGTAAGGGGTCTAGATTCAATGTGCAGGTCAATTTGATGATACGCCGTTGACAGATCAAAAGTTGAAAAGTATTTAGCTTCTCCCAACATCAACAACAACTCATTAATATTTGGCAAGGGATGCCGATCCACCCATATGCTGGAATTTAGCTCCCGGAGATCTACACACATTCTGATGCTGCCATCACTCTTCTTAACTAAAACCACAGGAAACAACCACTCTGAGGACTCAATAGGCTCAATTATTCCTGCTGACTGCAACTTAGTCAATTCCGCTTTGAATGCCTCCCTTGCTGCAACTGGCACTCCCCTCACTTTATGAACTCTAGGAACTGCACCCTTCTTCAACACAATGCGATGTGTAAAACCCCTAAGCTTACCCAGAGTGTCTGAAAATACCTCAGGAAACTCACTCATGAGCCCTTTGGGAGTAACCATTATGTCATCCTCTTCCGCTCCCTCCATGACACTAAGAACCAGTTCTTTTTCACCTGGATGAATTTGTATTTTTAGCGCAGCCTGCTCATCCCAACCCAACACACTTGTCCCCTTTGAAGCCACATACAATTTACCCGAAGTTTGCCTCCCTTTGAAGGAGAAATTCAACCAATTATAACCCATCAGGTCGATGGAACTCTGCCCATAAGCATATGGTCTGATGTCCGGAGTCAACAAAGTAGAGATCTATTTACCCAAAACCTCTTGATACACCTCCGGAGACACCAGAGTATAAGGTGACCCCGAATCCATAAGCATATCCACAGGATGCTGGTCCACCAATACCGACACCCATGGACCCTTCCGCCCACATCCCTCAACATGTAATATGACACTCTGATTAGAACCACCACTTGATGCCCCTTCTAGCCCCATGGTAGAGTCCTCTGTAGCTATATTTGCGACCACCTGCCCCTTACACATGCGTGCAAAATGGCCCGTACGTTTACATTTCCTGCATTCAACATTGCTAGCCGAACAGGATTTCGAATCCGCAGTGTGACTCGACCACCCACAATTTTTGCACACCTCCTTGCCCTTAGATGCTCTGTTCCCTTGTACCACCACTTTATCCAAACCTTTCTTGCTCCTTGACACCACAGCATGCACCATCTCCCTATTCCCATCCCTTTTAGTAACAATTTGTACACTCCCCTTCGAGGCTTCAATTGCTCTGGCAATCTCCTTATCAAGTGAAGGATCGCTCTCAATCCACAATCTCTCTCTTATTTTTTGATTTGACGTCTTCATCATAATCTGATCCCTTATATGTTCCTCTCCATTACCTGGTAACCCGCATGTAGCCATGAGTGCACGTAGGGCTGTAACATATGAATCTATGCTTTCCGTGGAACCTTGTGCACTAGAGAAAAACGTATACCGCTCTAAAACCACATTAACTCTTTTACCAAAACGTACTTGCAATTTCTTCAAAGCCGTCTCGTAGGCACTTACAACCATTTCCCCCTCACCTCCCCCTTGAACCGTTACATTCTCTCCAGGCAGGTGATGAAAAACTCTCAACCCCTCAGTATCAATACAATTCAGTAATGCAGCCTCCTTTTCATCATCATTGAACTTTGCCCCGCCTGCAGCCCTCAAATATACTTTAAAGGCATCTACCCACTGCTCCCAAGGAGCAACAGGCTCTCCAGGGTTAGGCAGAAAAACAGGTGGCGGCCTAGCCGCTGTATGCAACATGGCTGAATGTGCTGCCTTGTTCCTTA